>NC_087246.1:35592500-36868750 GCF_037042905.1 Lytechinus pictus
GTCGTCAGATACCAGATGAAAGATGATATGACACTCGGCTAGATTGGAATGCCTCGTTACGTAGAAGTCACCTGAATGGCGAGAGAGAATAGTCTCTTTAATAAGTCTCCAAGAATATCATTGATTCATATGTTCTGGCAAAGGGAATCAAGCAACATCGTCATCCAGAAGATGTCTTTGAATATTCTTCTAAATATGTGACCACTCTCCCAACAACAATAAGTCGCCCAAAACAAATTTTGAAATTTTGAAACTTGTCAGAATCGATCAACAATGACCGCGATGACTTGTTCTCATGCTAAATGATATTTTTTTCCCAATTTTTCCTTGTATTTTAACGCAAAGTGAGACTAAATTTCCTTTTTTACATTTGCCACTTTACATTCAGATGTTTGTCTACAGCAAGAACTTCACTCTACCAATATCTCATGTCAACTTTAACTACATGCAAAAGGAACTAAATTGAATGAGAAACTTAAGTATCCCAGGATATGTTATAGGTGGGTGTAAAGTTGAACATAAATTACAAAAAAGCTTTATGAACCAGCCGAAGGAGGTGAAAATGGCGTATGGACAATTAAATAAAGTAATTTCTGGTATTGGGCGTGAAGGGTCAATTTCTCACCTGTTTTAAGGTTTGTTGTGAGTTCACCATCTTCATGCAATGATGTTGGCCTGCTTCCCTCAGATCCACTGCTAGAACTACTGTCTGTATACACAATATTAAAACAAATAAAAAAAAAACTTCTCCTAGATTTGTACATACAGAGTAAAGGTTGCACACACTTGAACAATTTATCTCTAAACTACGTGTACAACACGACTGAAAAAAATAGTTAAAAAATAATTTCAATTGATTATCAAAATCTCTACGTTGAAAATAAAAACAACATACATTCAAATAACAGATTTATGCTTGAACCAAAATTTAAGCAGATCATTTCTACTACAGTATGCATACGTGTGCCAGGTGTGAATATGATCCCCAAAACAGCATTTCAATTCAATAGAGCAAGAATAAGGTATTTTCATAATAACTTCTGTGACCTCATGACCCCAAATTCTTCTCTGACCAATGTCACTCTAATATACATTCATGACATCAGAGATAAAAAGAGACAAAGAGAAAGAGAGAGATAGATAAAAAGGGAGGGATATTAATTACCTCCTCCACTCAATCTCTTCTGTTCCTTTCGTCTTGCGTTGACCCTGAGGGCGCCCTGATGAATCACCCTCAACTGTGTCTCTAGGTCTGGGAAGTGAAAATCTGTTGATTGCTGACACACTGTAGCAAAATCTAGAGCATGAAAGAAAACAAAAGAATTGGTATAATACAATTTCAGACATCTTTTGTTCTAGTCATAACTTGCAAGTACTAATATCTGAATGGTCACTTGCACGGAAGTGAAACACTGAAGAAAATAAAATCCCAGTATAAAACTGCACATATTTCTACTCTTCAAATCCTTTGAGTCAAGGTTTGGTTTCTACTGTATATGTATTGTACTGTATGTCTCGGACTATCATCGATTCCAAATAAGTGTTGTACTAAACCCTCTCTCCAATTGTCTCTAATCTCTTTCGTACACTCTCTTCTTACACACTCTTTTTTTTCAATATACTGTATCTATTACATTTATTGAATCGATCCATAATCAATTCATCTATCTCTTCATCAAGCCCTTTCTCTACAGTATGGACCTCTTGATAAGTGTTGGTTTATATTCTAAATACAGTATAAAGCTCAATTGATAGTTTCTACCTTTGCATGAATTTCTATCTCACTTTATCTATTGATTTACCTACAAGTATTATTTCCATCTGTCCATCCGTCTGTCAGTCAGTCTGTCTGTCTATCTATCTATTTATCTATCTGAACTGATATTGTATAGACCCTACTGTCCATGATAAACTGAGGGCGCATTTTACAATCTATCTCAGTGTATCTCACCTCTTTTAATGCCTGTATAAGAGCTGATCCTATCATCTACCATTAAAACCACACCAGAGAGATTGGTTGAATACAATGAAAGAGCAGTCTGCAGTCGTTGTGGTTGAGGTATTAAGATTCCCCTGAGAAAACATAAAAATAACTGTTTTATCATTTTCATTGTTTGTTATTAAGCATAGCATAAAATATGATCCATCTTGAAATAAGAAAAGCTGATAAGGATGCGAGGGCATAAATTAACTATTCCACACTGTAAACTATGCCAACAAAATAAAGTACACTGTATGGGCTTATATCATACCTTTGTTGAAATTTCTTTTACATGAAAATTCCTATTCAGAGAATGTAAAGACGTGTTCACATGCTGTCAAGTAAATTATCCATATGGATTAAAAAGAAAGTATCAATAACATTGGTGCAGTATTTCTAAAAATGTGTGCATGACAGAACAAGCAAAGTTTTCTTGTGCCCTTCCAAATCCCTGAATAAGTTGTCCATGCAATCAGGAACATTGATAAAATCAGATCGATAGACCTTCTTCTGGTTTCACTTAGTTTCCTATATGCAATGGCACTCATTAAAAAATGGGTTCAGATTTAACGAAAGAAACTGTTTTGCATCTTACCCTTCTCTATTAGGTTTATGCCTGCACAGATCTAAGACATCTATACTCATTAGCCTTAGGTTATGCATAGTCTTCATCTGAGCACCTGAGAGAGAGTAACAAATAAATAGCAAAAAATGAATATATCTAAAGAGTAAAATTCACTGAGCAAAACACTGAAAATTTAATCAAGATCTGAAATCAAATAACCAGTTATTGAATTTCTAAATTTAGCAATATTTTGTGAAAACAGTTATATGCACGTCGTCAATAATATTCATTAGGTGGGCTGATGACGTCACATTCCCACTTTCCTTTTTTCTTATGTTATTACATGTACATGAAATCACAATTTCATTTTTTAAGGCATGTGTGAATCATTTGTCTTCCTTATAATAAAATAAGTTGCAGCAATTGATATCTCATGCATGAAATCAGTTGTCAAACCAATTTATTAGTTCTTGGGGGAAAAAATCTAAATAAACACCATTTCATGTAATAAAATACAAAAGAACATCATCAGTTTGATCATTGAATATGCATGAAAACATCCTAAGAAATATTTCACCAAAATAATGTGAATCTTCAAAATGCCATAAAATTGTTATTCACTGCCCAATTTTGATTATATTTTCAGTGTTTTGTTTGCCTGATTTTTTTATTTGTTCAAATTATTTCCAGCCTGGAGTACCCCTTTAACAGAAAGGTTTTGCTATATGTCATGTATTTTGAACTTGCCACACTAAAAAAAATGGTTTAAAGGCAAAGTCCACCCCAATAACAAGTTGATATAAACAATCATAGAACAATAAGACAAGAATATAACTTTTTTTTCTATCAAGATTGAATCATAAGAAAGTTGTGGCACTTTACTTATTTCATAATACAGTATGCACATCCTTGTCAGTATGCAATGGGCAAGCTGCTGATGTTACACACTATTTCTTTTTCTTTTTTCTTTATTTTATTGAATGAAATATGACATTTTTATAATTTTTTGGAAGGATTTCAAACAGAATCACAACAAATTATGACTAGTTTTCTTTACCTAGATGAATAGTAAAACTTTCCTCCATTTTTGGTTGATCAGGAATTATTTCTTCAGGTTCAACAGGCATAGACTCTGACAACGCTCTGATTCTGCGACTGTAAAAAAAAACACCAACAACAAAAAACAGCCAATCAAGTTTAATGATAAAAATATCAGTATTGCCATAGCAAAGATCACTTCTCAAAATTTAACAACTTTGGATTATATTCCAACACCAGAATTGCCACCTAGTTCCTTCTGCCACAAAATATATGTAGCCAAATTGCTCAAACAGTGTCACAGAACAATGTCCCTAATCACATACAACCGTTATCAACTAAAACTTACTCTTAATGTAGACATTGGGGGACATATATTTCCAATATCTTTTATGGTGTTTGGCTGTTTGCAATCCCTATTAGGCAGCTTTAGATTTACGACGCTGCTTCTAAGACAAACTTACGGTAGTTGGCAGGACAAGAAGAAGCTGTTCTTGGCAAGAATAGAACAGTACTTTTGCGAAATAACTGTGTAAAAAAAATATGTCGCAAATCTCAAGTTTCTTATTGCTTTAAGCTTTCCATAGACCCCAGGCAATATATATGCAGGCTCGGTCTTCAATGGGTTAAATAACTTACCTAACAGGGCCTTCTATACCATTCCCCATATCTTCATGGAGGTTCTTGATCCATTCATGAAACTCCTCACGCTGAGAATCCTGAAGATTGCGCAACTCATTGTCCCATTTTGCCTCCTCTCTCTGCAGCACATCAACGAAAGAAAATAGGTAACCAAATTACCATCACTTTATAATATAGGCAAATTGATGAATGAAAGATAATGCACTCTATTGTAGACCCTGAACTGACTTCCCCTATTATGCAACTCTCCCTAAGTCACATCAGCCTAATTAATCATAATCAATGTTAACAGAAACTTGAAGAATTTCTAAATACTGATAGATAATCGATAAATAGAAAGTGAAACGTGCACGAGACCTGGGGGTGATTCACGAGCCATATTGACACAAAGGATAACAAAAATGTTATATTGGTACCTCTACAAGTCTATATCAATATTCCCATTCATCAAACCCAAGCGCAAGTCTTGTGTACACATGAGCACTGTATACACTTTATGTCACAATTACTTTAGCCAGGATTACTTTATCAAGTTCAAGAATAAAAACCTGAAATGAGAAGTACCAACAGGCAAACAGACATAAATTGTTGCAAATAATAGCTTCAATAACACATCATACAGCTATATGCTTCTATAGGTAATAAAAATAATACTGACTGGCTTAATTTTCAGGAGATACCACATTATATTACAGGTTATGTAGATCCGAATCAGTGATAGGTCAATACGCCATCACATGACCATAGCTGCGAGGATCGCATTTGTTATATTCTAGGTTTTTACGTCACCTCAGTGAATACGACGGCTTTGTATTGTCAATTGCGGCATTATATTAACTAAGGTGACGTCACTCGCTGCTTACAAGTTGCGTAATCAGGTAGTTTATTTGATGTGCGCGCTAGTGTTAATGCGTCGATTGCATGAGGAACATGTTTGAGATATTTTCCAAAATTTTTCTATTATGACGTAGATGGATCAGAGCTGCAGCAAGAATTTCTGGTTAATCAGAGAGCGAGAATGATGATGAATGCAATCTCTGATGGTGAATCCACACAGACTATATAATATAACAGATATTGCCTGGTCTATCTTTTTGATAAATAACATTTCAACTCCCCTCCGAAGCTATCTTTTTCCCTCGGGAGAATATTTTCCCTCAGCTGCACGCTTCGGGCAAAATATAATCCCTTGGGAAAAATATAACTCCGTTGGGGAGAGGAAAATTAATGTTATATTCAAACTCTAGGTAGGCAATATCTGTATAATATTTCCCTCAGTAGACCCACAATGCCTGTGTTAACACTCGGGGCAATATGAGACTACTTTGGGAAATATATATGGTATCTCCCTCAAGGCTCAAAGCTAATCAGTATTATACAACTATTGCTTCACAGTCAATATAAAAAACATAAACTTTGAAAGGAAACTAGAGAGTCATTACACATTGCAAATTTACCTGAGTCTTTTCAAAGTGAATGGCAGCAAGACGGTTGACATGTAGATCATCATGGGTTATATCAAGATTCTTAACAGCTCTCTCCATCTCATTCGCTTGCCTGTAATAAATAAGATGACTTTCAACATTACTGGGAAAAATAGGAATATATTCATCATCTTTCTAGTACAAGCACCATTTTTCACTCTTCTTGTAATTTATCTATATATCCACCACGGGCGGATGACTGAAGCTTGCATTGTGTGTAAACATCTCTCCCCTGTTCCATAGATGCAGGCTATGCTACAGAGGAAAACAGTCTGTCCCTCGGATAGGATGTTAAATGGAGCCCCCATATAGAGGAGAGTCGCCACCTGTGCACGTTAAGAACCCACAGCACTATACGTGTAAGAGTAGGGGGAAACCTCGGTAGTGGTCCACCTGCAATTCCTAATCAGTTATATCGGGAGGAGAGACCTGCGGGTCATAGTGATTCAGTTCGCTTTTCGCCTCCCAGGCACAGGTGACACCAAACAAATAATAATAATCATAACCATATCATGTATATTACAGAGTATAAGGCAATCATGATGCAGTTCTAATCCATAATGAAACCATTCTTTTCTTTTTCAATCACAATGAACGAGGGGATGAAATTATAGTATGCCACCATGTGATCATGACCACATGTTCTCTCCTACTTCCAGTAGTTTCATTCTTTGCTCTTTAGTCTTCTCTTGACATCACTCATAAACTGTTAGGTTTTCATATATTTTTCTCAAATTATTCATATGGGCAGCTCATTTTAAAAATTAGATAATGAACAGGTTTAAGTTTGTGATATTTGTGATAACATGCAAAATCACTCGGGGCTGGTTCCTCATTCTCTTGCTTGTCACATGATAAAATACCCTTGAGTGTGCTCCATTGGGCTAACACCCTCTAAACTGTGCAGCCACATCATCAGGGATTAAAAAAAAAACAGCAGTCACATATACCATGTATTTAATCAATTTTTTTTTCTTCCCTGACAAATGACTTTTAACCCTTAACGTGCCACGGACACATTTTTGTGCAATTTTTCTGTATTATGCTATTGTCAATTTGTGATACATGTAATTCATTTTCTCTCTTGTGTTGTGTATTTGGATTAATTCTTCTACACCAGACAAGGCTTTTCCATACATGTAGGTTCCTTAACTTAAAAAAAAAAAAAGGCTATCATTTGATAGAAACTACCGGTATATAATGTGGCATTAAGAGTAATTCTTCTATTATAGGCCTACCATTTTCTCTATATAAAGGCACCTTAGCAACAAAATCTGAGTCAATTTTAGTTTCACTGCTCTTTCAGTGCTCATGATACCATTCCTTGACAAATTCAAATTGATGGGAAAATGGTAAGGTGGCTGTGAAATTGTGGATGCTGTGCTTTTGTTAACCGAATACTGTAAATTTACTAGTTACATAATCTAATCACTATCACATTGAAAGCTACAATGTAAATAGACAAAGTCAGAATCAGCAAGAAAGTGGGCTTACTTGTCTTGAAGTTTACGTAGTGCAGCATCCCTTTGTTTCACAATATCTTCAACAGCCATGGAATAGGTGTGTTCTAACTTGAAGATTGTCTCTAATGCAGGAGAGTGTATCAGGGTATGGAACATCTCTCCAAACACCGCTTCATCCTTGGGTTTGGTGTTTGGTGCATGGCTTACACATTCCTAGTAGAATACAAAAAAAACCCTGTTTAATACACAATACACTGAAATTCATAGACATGAACTTCAGTGTAATATTAAGATAGTTTGTAAAGCCCAGCACACACTACTCGATCCGATGCGACACAATTTTTTTAATAAATGGCATTTTGCAGTAAATAAGAAAGTTCCAAGAAGTAAGATTATTTCATTATAAGTTTGGCATAATGTTGGGCATAATAAAATCATAATTTTGCTTTGCGGCAAGCCCTGTGGTCGGGGTAAAGTCCAAATCGGCTTCAATTTGCAGCCGATGATGATGTCATTAGGATTTGAATTTACTTTTATTCCTATAGGGAGGCTCGAACTAGAACGAATTTCGATTTCAGTAGTCCTACCACTATTCTGAACTCTAATCGCAAAGATTTTATTAGTTAAAATGTTCATATTAAATGTTATTACAATATCTTTGAAATTCTGATCGTAATGAATCACACATTGTGTGCGCCAGGCTTAATACAGGAAGAGAGTATTATTGTGCATGGAACCTCTCTCCGTCTCCAAACACTGCTTCAACCGTATATTGGGTTTAGTGTTTGGCTTACACATTCCTGTTAGAATACAAACACAAGAAACAGTTGTGTAATACACAATACACTGAAGTTCATGTTAGTGTATTTTATTTGTAGCTCTGATAATAATAGTTTCTAAATACAGGGAGGTTTATCAGAGTATGGAATCTCTCCCACAAAGACCGCTTCATCCTTGGGTTTGGTCTTGGATGCATTATCTTGCAAAGTCACCACATTGAGCTTAGTGCACACTTTGCATATAAAATTTCTTAACAAAAAGATTTCCATAAAGAAATTTACCTGTGTGAATGCTCTTGCCCATCTATCTGCAATATTTCCTATCTCCTCGTCACCGCTGGACTGCAATACTTTGATAGCTTCCCCACCATTAGCATCGTGGAATGCTTCTGTTTCCTTGGCAATGAATTTGTCCAGTTCTTGTGTTAATTCTGAAATTTGAAAGATAGTTGCCAACTTGTCTTTAGGGGATAGTTAATGCCAGGAGTTAACAATCAATTTCCAAAACCAAGGAACAAACATCGGTAACATAATTTTTCAGTATTTGATCCGATAATCAGCATTATCACCCAAATCAGACATCTGAGCTGGTAATTTACAGAACCGTATTGCCCTAGATTTTCTGAATATCAAGAAGAGATAGGTATATTGTTTGTATTTTGCTTGGTCTCTATGCGCGTATTGACTTTGCATGCAGAGACGACACAAAATATGCCTTGTATTTTCCCTGGTCTCACATCCGGGCATTTGAGGATGAGTAGAAAGAGATACGCTTCATAATGATCCACGCAGCAACGATTTACATCATAGTAATGACAACACTGGATCCAGGCGCTGGATATGCGTCCCTAGGGACGCGATCTTATAATTACAAGTACGGTGTAATGGTAAAGTACAGAGCCTGGCACTTGGTATAAGCATGACACAGTAGAACCATATCTTTGAAAGAAATATCACCATTTTCATGATTTTTGCTCTAGATGTCTGATTTGGATGATAATAAAAATATTGGCTGGCTCTTCTTTCAGGGAACATAAACTATATTGCCCTTAAAACAACAATATTGCCCTCGTCAAAAGACTCAGGCCAATATGATTCTTTTGTGGGCAATATATTTGATGTTCACCTCAATTAAAGCCAGTCTATATTATGTGAATATCACAAGAAAGCGTATAATTTAAGGAAAAACATGGGCCATCGTTCAAAATAATATTTCACATAGACTTAGTAAAATGCTAAAAATCTAGACAAAACATTACACCGAATTGGTGGACGGTCATTACCCATGGGCGCTCGCACTAATGGGCTACTGTCGGTGAATGGGGATGAGAGTTAAATGTAAGAAATTGTTAAATACATGTAAATTCCCAGAAACATTATTTAATCAGTGATTTTGGGTATCTTCCAACTTTTCCCACGGCAGAGAAAACACACTTTTGGTAATTCGAAACCACTTTTAAGCGACCAAAATATATAATATAACATGTGATGAGAGTGAACAGAAACTAATGTCTTAAAAAAGAAAACTGATCTTGGCAAAAGATGTACATTTTTATTTTTGGAGGTATTTGTGTATTATTGTTATTCTAATGTTGGCCTAAGTTACAAAATTAGTTAGATCTATTTAAAGTTTCAATATTAGATTAGGGAGTTCGGTGAAATGGCACTTTCAGAATTTGTATCTGTCTGTGCACCCATGTATAAAACAAGTATGAAGCCATTAAAGGAGGAGGAAAAACCCTATAAAAACCTATACCATGAGAAACTTTGAAGTTTTATGAATAAAATGATGAATTATTCAAGGGCATGAATTGCCTCACATAGCAGCGCATTGCACTAAAAATAAAAAAGGATTACACAGTCCCATTCATTGCATTTTGTGTAAGTTATGAAAATCTACTTTTGCCGTAAAAAAAATCTGCACATTCTCACCTTTAAGCAGGAATATCTGTCAATATTCGACATCACGAGTTGATTTAAGAACCATTCTTTTCCTTATTTCACAAGCTTTCCATTGGTACCAAATTTTTTTGAGATTCCTTCAAGATTTCAAGAAGCCACTGGCACTGTCTCCCCCACTCAAACAGGCTTTTAATATCTTTTTTGAGAACAAAATCTGCATATTTTCCCCTGTAAATTGGAATATCTCCGTCAATATATCAGACAATGAGTTGATTGAAGCACCATTATTTTTCTTATTTCACAATGATATCAAATTTGTTGGGATTCCTTCAAATTCAAGATTTCAAAAACAAAAAAAAGTCACCGAACATGCCGAACTCCCGGCTCCAGAATGTCGACCTATGACTGAATTTATGAAAATGTTTACACTACAGTTCGGTAAATACTATCTACTGACTGCAACAGGCATGCCCAACAACATGACGAAAATATACAATTACAAGCTTTAACTAAATCTTAAAAAGAGAAAAAGTGAAGCGACTAAATACACGCAGGCCTGCCAGGTTCAGATTCACAGAAAACGCAAGAACAAGTGAATGGGACTGCAGTGTGAACAAGTTCTGACAGACAGGTTTATTTACGTAGCTTACCCTTTTCCACGAAACATGGAAGATTGTGTGCACACGTCAACCGTCCAACGAATTCTTCAGCTGAAATGTTTAAAGGTATAGTAATTGGTACAGCTAATTTAGTCAAATATTCCTTTGTTTTGAAGGAAAACGTAAATTCTTTCTGCACAGAATCCATAACTTCCTCACGCTCTGCCTCTGGATCGATAATATCAGGAATTAAATTGTGGGCGTGGCGTCGAGAGAGCTACTAGAGCGAGACTCTTTGCGCTGACCATTAATTGATATTGATTTTCTCATATATTAATAGTTTTCGTATGTCTATTGCTATATTGAATGAAAACATTCTTTCGGAAATTGTTAAAAACAGATGGAAGAAGAAAGAACAAAATTCATGATGAAATAGAATCATGTTCATGTTTATATATATAATCAAGGGCGGAAATCTCTCCCAAAAGGTAGAGGCTGCTTGTCAAAATAAAAAAAAGTTTATCTCCAAAAAAGTAAGGTCATCTCGTCCAAAATACATGCTTTATTACGATTTTGAATCACTGGCGTAAATCCGGGGGGGGGGGGGGATGGGGGGGGGGATATATCCCCCCCCCCCACTTTTTGAGGAGGGGGGGGGGGTGGCCTGTACAAACATCCCCCCACTTTTTACGAAAGAAATGAAAAAAAAATCACAAGAGATAATTGTTTTATTGGTGAAAATTCTTCCAAAAATACCGCTTAACAAATAAAATAATATTATTGAATCATAAAATGCAAATAAAGAGCCAGTTCACCATTTCCAAACGAAATACTTCCAATTCATCAATGTTGGGGTCTTTGGGAAGGGATTAAGATGGAATGTCAAAAAATTTTGAATGTAATCTCTAATAAACCATTAAAGGAGAATGAAACTCTTGGAGCAAGTTAGCTTTTGTGAAAGCAGAAAAATCAAAGAATAAGATCAACAAAATTTTGAGTAAAATAGGACTAGCAATATAAGAGTTATGAGCATTTGAATGTCGAGATCACTAATGCTATGGAGATCCTCCCATTGGCAATGCGACCATGATCTATGATGTCACAGATGAACAACTCTCCCCTTTTACGACACTGAAAATATACCCCAAAACATCTCTTTTTGCTCATTCTAATCATATGACAAATAGTTCATCAATGATATAATGTTGTGAAACCTCTGTACTTGTCCTCTCATAAAGAGAACACCTCACCTTGTGATAGACTCTATAAAAGTGAGAATATAAGTGAAATAAGTACTAAAGTAATGAGGGAGTTGTACGTGTGTGACATCACAGATCTTGGTCGCATTGCCAATAAGAGGATCTACATGGCATTAGTGATCTCAATATTCAAATGCTCATAACTTTCTTATTATTCATTCAATCTTCCTCACACTTTCAACAATATGTTTCTTTGATTTTTCTCTTTGATATGGATTCAGCTGGTTTCAAGGGTTTCATTCTCCTTTAAACCATCATGGGGTAAAAAAGATAATAATATTGGAGGGGTATTTGCCATATGGACATACAGTGGCGTAACTACGGGGGACATGGGGGGCACATCCCCCCCATCGGCTGACCCCCTTTCCCCCTGCCATTTCCGTCCATAGTTTATATACATTACATTATCGTTTTGAATTTAACCCTCCCCGCAGCAAATCGCTATTCGTGTGCCCCATTTAATTCACCACCCTAACAGAAATGAAGTGATAATCAAAAGGCTTCTGAATAGGTCCTATACAGTGCGTATCAAAAAAAAAGTTTACACTTAGAAAAAATCCTGTAAAATTATACATTTGTAATATCCTGAAGATTTTTCCACATTTTTAACATTGGTACAGATCCAATTAAGCGAATGACGATATAACTGTCGAAAAAATATTTCCGCTTGAGTGAGCACCACTTACTTTTTAAAAGTTCATGAAAAATGATTTGCGCAGAACTTTGAAATAGTTATGCGAATAAAAGTAGACCTCTATCATGAAGAACACGTGGAATTTAGCTAATAAAATTGATTTGAAGATATCTTTTACCCTTTTTGACTTGTTTCCTTGCCCAAAACACTTCGAAGAGTGCATTGCGCCCCACCTCACTCCCCCACACACCGAGGCCATCTCGACGATATTTGCTTTAGACTGAGCTGTCATTTACATGAAATTGCTTAGGCTTGATTTTCATTTTGTTAATCATTGTCAAGCTTGGAAAAAGTGTGGAGAAACAAGTATTAAAGGAAAAATAAAATGTAAACCCACTTTAAATGATAAAAACTTATAGTGAAACAATGCTGGAGATGTCTGATATAAACTTTTATTCAGATTTAGTTATGTCCTCAGATCCAGCTGGCACAAAAAGGGTAAAGGTTGTGCTTACTAAGTGTTGAAATTTCAATTTGGGTGGCAAAATTGTTACAAAATGCTTGAATGTATCCATTTTATTTCTATTGACTAAAAGTGCAAGGGAAATGTATGAGAAATGTTTTGCAGGGTAAGTTTGATTTCGCCCTTTCCCCTTGACACAGCGTGAAAACGAGCATTTCTGCGCAAACAGATTTCTGCGAGTTTAAAAAAAATGGACAGTGCTCACTCAAGTGTAACATTCTGTCAAAACTTTTACTTTTATTGGATAGGTGAGACCCAAACCAAACATAATATGTGAAAAAAATACCCACATCTTGTATATTTTTTAATTCCCAGGGCTTTTTCAAAGTGTAAACTTTTTTTTGATACGCACTGTATATCACTTCATTTCTGTAAGTTTCTTTTATTCAGGTTCATGATGTAAAATAAGTGGAGAAATTTTTCAAAAAATATCATGTAAAACATATCGTTTTAAAAATGTAAAGTTTTAACTCTGGATCCGCGCTTGCTGGACCCCCAAAAATTTGTTTGACTCGTAAAGCTACCGACCCCTCCGAACGAAAATATCCCTCACAGAGATCAATAATTGTGTCGATCATTCCCCTCTCCAGCCAAAAAGACCGATCGACACCCATGATAATCAGAATGCGAGCGAGCAGATCGAGGTAAAAGTTTTAGTATTCAGACATTAAAAAATGGGACGTTTTAGGCATTTGTGTAATCACGACCAGGGTGTGTATGCGGAGCGAAGCGTGAGCCGAAATTTTTGAAATACTGACATGAAAGACGTGACGTTTTGAAGACTCATTTGCTTGCTATATTTACGATCTTGTTGATAAAATTAATTAATTTTTCCTTTTCCTTTTACACGCCTGTTTTCTCTTTCTATCGTATATTATTTTCTTCTTTTCATCCTTTTCCTTGTCCATTTTCTTTGTTTTATTACACTTTCCTTTATAATCTGTGTTGAGTTCTTAATTACTTTTGGTGGCATCGTGATGACGAGGCTGTTTCAGTCCCGGACTTCTTTACTTTTTTTTTCGATAGAAATGGATGCAGGGCCGTTTTTGCACGGCCTATTTATCTCAATTTCAATTTTCCCTTAAACCCCCTTTCCTTCCCCATTTTCATCTCTCCCTTTCCTTTTCCTTTCCCTTTCAAACCATTTCCTTCTTTCTTTCCTTTTCATGCATGACTTGTGTTTGCGTGGGGGATGGGAAGGCTCTCTTGCCCTACCCCGGCAATCTCAGAGAGCTCTTTCCTTTACATTGACCTATGCTCATGATCAGAGGCTATCTCTTTCCCCCCCCCCATTTTATTTCTTCCCCCTTTCAGTTTCACTTCTTTTGTGTGTCTATAAATCTTTCTCTATTTCATTTATTTATTTTCCCTTTCCCATTGCCTCTCCCCCTCTTTCTCTTTCTCTTTCCTTTATTTCTTTTTCTTCTCTCACTTTCTATTCTGCCCTTTTGCTCTCTCTTTCCCTTTATCTTTTCTTTTTTTTTCTCCCCTTTTCCTTTACCTTCTTTTCATCCTCTTTTTCTTTCTCTTTTCCACCTTCATTTTCTTTCTTATCTTTCTCTCTCTCTTTTCTCTGTCCACCCCTCTCCCTTTGTGTGTGCCGGGGGGGGGGGGGCGTTGGCAAGGACCCTTGGCCCCATGGATATACGACTGCATGGTGGTGATGGCGCGACGGTGACGTCGACGACAACGATGATGACGATATGGTAGATGATGATAGTGATATTGGGGAGTTTTAGCTGTCACAATGCACGACACCTTCGGGAACACAGAGAATCTATTGTCAAGTGCCCTTTATAACAAAGCAGTCTTTGTCGATAGTTAGTGAATTAGAGCATCAGTTTCGTCCGTGACTCTGGACAAACGACATATTTGCAATTATTCGTCAGCTCAGAAACTCACGACGAAACTGCTGCTCTTGTTCACCAATTTTCGACAAAGACCTCCCAGCTGTTTTATTGTTCTTTGACGGGTATCTTCAATGCATTTGTAGTGTTCTTAGCCTGCCCCATTACACTTGCGAAAAGTCCCCATTGATCGACAGGTATACAGGGGCCGCGGAATGGTTTTCAAAGTGGGGGGGGGGGGGCTGACCATGCAAAAAATCACAATCATATGGTCATTTTTACGTTTTTGTACACGGTTTGGGAAAAAAGTGGGGGGGGGGGGGGCTGAAGCGCCCCAGCCCCCCCCCCCCCCGCTTCCGCGACCCCTGGGTAATAATAACAATTTACATACATGTACACTGTTGGTCATGAAGGTGGAATAAAATATTTTTGAATAAACATCAACAGCTTTGTTGGTATTTGAAAGGCTACGCGTAGACAAAATGGTAATTGAGTGATTACATAATGTTTCCCCATTACACAGGTGACATTATAACATGAGAAATTTGGATTACGTAATAAATTTTGTTGTACTAGACTATAAAAGCATATGCATATGATATTCTGTCCCTTTCCCTGATTTAGCACTGTGTATAAGAAGGTTGCATTTTTTCAAGTTCCTTGTACCGTTTGAAATAAAAATCGGTAGAGACGTATGAGGCGCCGAATGTACCAATATTATATAGAACAATTATTTGTTATATAATCATTATTTATTAAATAATAACTATTATTTATATATAATTTACATTTTATTTGTAAATAACTACTATTATATAAAATATCATTTCTAATTATTTATATATAATTCCAAGTAATACTTCATTATTTGTAAATAATAATAGTTCGACATTCCATTATTTATAAATAATGATTATTTGTTTTTCATTATTTATAAATAATGATTATTTGTTTTTCATTATTTATAAATAATGATTATTTGTTTTTCATTATTTATAAATAATGATTATTTGTTTTTCATTATTTATAAATAATGATTATTTGTTTTTCATTATTTATAAATAATGATTATTTGTTTTTCATTATTTACAAATAATGATTATTTGTTTTTCATTATTTATAAATAATGATTATTTGTTTTTCATTATTTATAAATAATTTGTTGAGTTTTCCATTATTTATAAATAATGATTATTTGTTAAATAATGAAAACGTCTACTTCATTATTTATAAATAATTTTTTCGAGTGCACCATTATTCTCATTATTTATAAATAATCATTATTTAATGTTCGAGTTTTCCATTATTTATAAATAAAGATTATTTGTTAAATAATGAAATATCTACTTCATTATTTATAAATAATAATTTTGTTTCAATATCCCATTATTTATAAATAATCATTATTTATAAACAATTTTTACAGTTTGCCATTATATACAAATAATCATTATTTATATACAAATAACCATTATTTATTAAATAATGCCATTATTTATTAAATAATGCCATTATTTATTAAATAATGCCATTATTTATTAAATAATGCCATTATTTATTAAATAATGGAAAACTCGCTATAACATGCAAATGTGGGACCGCCCATGATATGAATATTCATGATGCGATTTCCTTTTTCGTGATTTTTCTTCACAAATTTTTGTCCATTTCCTCTTCATAATGACATTTCTTGAAGCAATTTTCTAGGGATATGGTCTGATTGTAATATTCTTCATTTTCTATATAACTTCGTCTTCGTAGAAATATCAAAAAGTGTAATTTTATACGATTTTTCCTACAGTTCACAATCCCCATAGGCGCGCGTGTACGGTAGGGACAACCGGTGAATCGACGGAGTGCTCTTCATCGAAATACTACGTTGGTTGGTCCCCGGAAGTGGCGGGCGGAATTTAGCCCGAATCCTCGATGGAAGTCGATCAAGTGCATATGAGCTGAGAGAGTGAAATATCAGTGTACTTGTACAGGCCCTTCTACTTTTTATAAATATTTCTTGTTGCTTTTTTTGTTAAGTTAATTTTTCCTGGTGTAGAGATAAGTTTCAGTTCTAATAATGCACTTCAAATACATTTTGGAGTGTCTGTTTGAGACGTTTGGGGCGATTTCACCCTGGCCCCAAAATGCTCGCAACGACAATACGGGGGCATGATGACCCCTAATTTTTTAAAAACTTATTTTTCTATTGAAAATTATCACAAAATTCACCAAAAGTGTGCACGAAAGCCTTCGTATTTCACTTTTAAAACTCCAAAAAGTGCCCAAATGACAAGCTTGGTCGCTTCGCTGTGTCGCTTTCAACTTGAGAACGTTTACGCGTCTGCTTCCCCCCCCCCCCCCCCTCCTCCGAAAGAAATTCTGTATACGGCCATGCTCTAAAGAGCCTGGCACATTGATTTATGTATACTTCATTTTCATTATTTTTATCTCATTATCATCATGGCCTTACGCAGAATTTTTTCCGGGGGGGGGGGGGTGGGGGGAGCAGGACGCGCGTAAACTTTCTCATAAAAATCTTGAGAAAGCGAAGCGACCAAGCTTGTCATTTGAGCTTGGTCGCGTCGCTGTCTCGCTTTCAAGATTTTTTTGAGAAACTTTACGCGCGTCCTAGCTGCCCCCCCCCCCCCCCCCCCCGGTAAAAATTCTGTGTAAGGCCATGATGATAATGTGATAAAAATAATGAAAATGAAAAGTACATATAAATCAATGTGCCATATGCTCTTTTGAGCATGGCTGTTCACAGAATTTCTTTCGGGGGGTGGGGGCAGACGCGTGTAAACGTTCTCAAGTTGAAAGCGAGACAGCGAAGCGACAAAGCTTGTCATTTGGGCTTGGTCCCGTGGCTGTCTCGCTTTCAAGATTTTTTTGAGAAAGTTTACGCGCGTCATGCTCCGGCCCCGGCCCCCCTGGAAAAAATTATGCGTAAGGCCATGTTGATAATGAGATAAAAATAATGAAAATGAAAGTATACATAAATCAATGTGCCAGGCTCTTTAGAGCATGGCCGTATACAGAATTTCTTTCGGAGGAGGGGGGGGGGGGGAGCAGACGCGTAAACGTTCTCAAGTTGAAAGCGACACAGCGAAGCGACCAAGCTTGTCATTTGGGCACTTTTCGGAGTTTTAAAAGTGAAATACGAAGGCTTTCGTGCACACTTTTGGTGAATTTTGTGATAATTTTCAATAGAAAAATAAGTTTTTAAAAAATTAGGGGTCATCATGCCCCCGTATTGTCGTTGCGAGCATTTTGGGGCCAGGGTGAAATCGCCCCAAACGCCTCAAACAGACACTCCAAAATGTATTTGAAGTGCATTATTAGAACTGAAACTTATCTCTACACCAGGAAAAATTAACTTAACAAAAAAAGCAACAAGAAATATTTATAAAAAGTAGAAGGGCCTGTACAAGTACACTGATATTTCACTCTCTCAGCTCATATGCACTTGATCGACTTCCATCGAGGATTCGGGCTAAATTCCGCCCGCCACTTCCGGGGACCAACCAACGTAGTATTTCGATGAAGAGCACTCCGTCGATTCACCGGTTGTCCCTACCGTACACGCGCGCCTATGGGGATTGTGAACTGTAGGAAAAATCGTATAAAATTACACTTTTTGATATTTCTACGAAGACGAAGTTATATAGAAAATGAAGAATATTACAATCAGACCATATCCCTAGAAAATTGCTTCAAGAAATGTCATTATGAAGAGGAAATGGACAAAAATTTGTGAAGAAAAATCACGAAAAAGGAAATCGCATCATGAATATTCATATCATGGGCGGTCCCACATTTGCATGTTATAGCGAGTTTTCCATTATTTAATAAATAATGGCATTATTTAATAAATAATGGCATTATTTAATAAATAATGGCATTATTTAATAAATAATGGTTATTTGTATATAAATAATGATTATTTGTATATAATGGCAAACTGTAAAAATTGTTTATAAATAATGATTATTTATAAATAATGGGATATTGAAACAAAATTATTATTTATAAATAATGAAGTAGATATTTCATTATTTAACAAATAATCTTTATTTATAAATAATGGAAAACTCGAACATTAAATAATGATTATTTATAAATAATGAGAATAATGGTGCACTCGAAAAAATTATTTATAAATAATGAAGTAGACGTTTTCATTATTTAACAAATAATCATTATTTATAAATAATGGAAAACTCAACAAATTATTTATAAATAATGAAAAACAAATAATCATTATTTATAAATAATGAAAAACAAATAATCATTATTTGTAAATAATGAAAAACAAATAATCATTATTTATAAATAATGAAAAACAAATAATCATTATTTATAAATAATGAAAAACAAATAATCATTATTTATAAATAATGAAAAACAAATAATCATTATTTATAAATAATGAAAAACAAATAATCATTATTTATAAATAATGAAAAACAAATAATCATTATTTATAAATAATGGAATGTCGAACTATTATTATTTACAAATAATGAAGTATTACTTGGAATTATATATAAATAATTAGAAATGATATTTTATATAATAGTAGTTATTTACAAATAAAATGTAAATTATATATAAATAATAGTTATTATTTAATAAATAATGATTATATAACAAATAATTGTTCTATATAATAATGGTACATTCGGCGCCTCATAGAGACGTTCCCTTGACTATGCCTGGTCCAACGGCAACAGCAACACGCGAGAGAGTGGTAGCACTGCGACAGGAGGGCTACAAGCAGACTGATATCGCAGAAGTCCTAGGGATATCACAGAGTGCAGTATCTAAGATCCTGAAACGTCAACGTGAGGCGGGGAATGTGCGGCCACGGAAATCTCCAGGACGTCCCAGATTGATCACAAGAAGAGATGATCGCCAACTGTTGAATTTCAGCCACAGAAACCGGAAATTGCCCAAGAGCCGTCTTCGTCGCTTGTGGAGGAGATATCATGGGATCAACGTTTCCCGGTCAACCGTTAATCGCAGATTGCTCCAACATGGTTACCGAGCACGACGGTTGACCAAATGTCCACGCCTGTCTGTTCGCCACAGAGTAGCTCGTCTTCTTTTGGGCTAGGGAGCACAGAAGGCTTCATCCAGGACATTGGCAACATGTGGTCTTCACCGACGAGAGCCGGTTCATCCTTGACCGAAAAGATGGGAGACAACGAGTTCGTCGATTAGCCGGGGAAAACCTTCGCGATGAATGTATCAACGAGACGACTCAAGGCGGAGGCTGCTCAGTGATGATATGGGCCGGCATTCATTATGGAGGGAAAACGCCACTGGTGGTTGCGGACGGAAACATCAACGCCGCCGCCTACAGGGATATCTTGGAGTTCCACTGTCTTCCATATGCAAGACGAGCGTATGGGCACAATTTCCGACTGCAGGATGACAGCGCTAGACCGCACAGGGCCGCTGCAGTATAGATTGATTGATTGATTTTATTTGGCAAGTCACCATAACATATATACAGTAGCATTAAAACAACAGGCTTGCACAGGATGACCCACGAAAGCTCGAAAGCTTATTTCCAGTGGGGTCCTCGACATGCAGAATTAAGATAATAAAATGGTAAAATCATACTATTTACATATTAAAAAATTAAGAAAAAAATCAGAAATTACTATTACCAATAAATAAGATATATAGATAATATATACAAGAATATAACGAAGAAGAAGAAGAAAATAAGGAGAAGGAGGAGGAGGAGGAATAGAAGAAGAAAGGGGAGGAGGAGGAGGAGACGGAAGAAAAGGATGAGGAAGAAAAATAATAAGGAGAAGAACAACAGCAAAAACGGCGACAACAATAACAACACGAAGAGAAGAATAGAAGGAAAAGAAAGAAATAGAAATAGAGGAAAGGACATATCGAAGCTTCAATCAAACTATGTAAAATGCATAATAATACCTGGTAGAGAAGAGAAAAGAACGTGGTCAGGTAAGGGAATTCCTGGAGGCAGAGGGCGTCGTACAGTTGCCATGGCCAGCTTGTTCGCCGGATATGAACCCCATAGAGCATGCATGGGATGCCCTAGGCCGAGCCATCAACGACAGAGAGGTCATTTCTCAAAATCTGCAGGAGTTGGCAGATGCTCTGAGGGAAGAATGGGACGCTATGCCCGTTGACGTCATCAACAAGCTAGTGGACAGCATGCCACGACGTCTGCATGCGCTGGTTCGTGCCAGGGGTGGACATACCCGATACTAGTGACTGAATAAGAACAATGACTCCAGTTTGATGCAAATTTGTCCATTAAATCACAAAAAAGAAGTCATCTGGAAAACTGAGAGAGATTGAAAATAAATATCTCATGATCCTTTAATTTACTGTATATTGTCGTCATTGTTGTTCTATGCTCATGACATCCATCGCTTAGGACATAAACTTGTAAAATATCACTGTCAAACGTGTGTAAAAGGCAGAATAATAAAGTAAAGTGGTTATCATGCACCATAAATGCCATATTCAAATCATGTTGTAATAATTACGCTGTGAAAATTTGGTGAAAAAAAATATTCCACCTTTATGACCAACAGTGTATAATACATTATTATGCACACAATGGTGGTGGTATAACGAAAATGCCACTTATGAGTCTTAAGAATTAATCTGGCTTAATCAACTTATTTTCATGCTATATAAAACATATTTTATGTACTAAATAACTCACTTCGGATGATTTTCAGGCTTCTATATCAATTTTGTGTGCCATTCCTATAATAAGAAGGTGAATGACGACGATCATAACGATAAAGATGGTACTAGCCTATTTTAGAATCCACTCCGCAGACGCTTTTTGGAACGTTGATAACCTATTGAAAATGTCCGTCGAATCACAACGGGCAGATTAGAGGTCAATGTTGAAAGTTGGTGGACAGGGACAACACATAGTTTCGGACAGGACGAAAAATTGCTAATATGCCGTTTGTCCAGAATCTAGGACGACACTGCAGTTTTGATTCACCGATTTTTTTTTGACAAAGACTGCTTTGTTATGAAGGGTTTTTCACAAAAGATTATCAGCGTTATAGAAAGCGCCTGCAAAGTGATTGCAAAGATGCCCTATTTATGATTGTAATTATGCTGTGGGTGATAAAGATAAAGATGATTATGATTATAATGAGGACGATAATGGTGATGATTATGAAACTGATAGTGGCGTTTATATGGTTGAAGATGACGAATGTTGATGAAAATAATGGTTACGGCGACGACGATGCTGATGATGACGAAAGACGATGACGATTAAGACGATGAAGATGACGTTTATTGTCACTGACAGAATCCACATAGGCATGAGATAGTAGCAGTAATGATGGATTATGTTATTGCACTTTGAGGATTATATTTATATGTTTTACCAGTATGTTTAACTAATCAACACTCATCCGACGTATTGATTGTTTTCAGTATAGCCAACAAGGAAATGAATTAAAGGATAAATCATTCCAATTATTACTGACAGAATCCACATATCTAGCAGCAGTAACGATTAAATTATATTATTGTAAAAGAGAGGACTTGAGATATACATTTTCACCATAGTTGTCAATTCAAGTGTTATCCACATTATCAAATTGCCTTTTTGATTACCAATTAATCTATTTCGAGTATCACAATTACCTTAAACAATGAGTTATTCACCTACTCATACAAACATTTCAATTATGACAATAATTCAAACTTTGCTCGTCAGTTTCGCTTTCTGTCTATATTAATCTTCTGATTGTAATATATTAATTTAGAAAGCTTCAACCATTCAGCTTTCTTCATTCACGTCATTTGGGATAAGGGGGTTGGAGTTGAGGTCTACCTCTAGGCTGGACTCTTCACAACCTTGGTAATGGCCTGGGCCTGATTCATTTGTATAAAGTATTGTACATTAATACTTATAAGTATATTCGAGGAATTTTCGCCAGCCTCTTTTCTGGGTACTCTTGGTCATAATTCCATCCATGGTGATCAGACAGACAAACAGCCTGCTCACGGGGTGCTACAAATGCGCCATTGGCCTTAAAAACCGATGATTTTACACACGGAAGATCATTGAATAAAATAGAATCATTGCTACCTGCTGACATCCATCAATCTTGTCGAATAATGCATATTTTTGCAACCGTGCAGTTTCAAGAACATTATGAAATTAGAAGCGTTGAAGGAAAAAGTATCTAAATTGTTATTTCAACCTATGATAAGCTTTGTGTTTTTATAAGAACGTACCACTCGCCGGAGACTCGCTGAAACCTTAATTGTCACGTACATGACATGTATAAGAAGTCAGAACTTTTTTTCAAGCTCGAAATCATGGATGAACTCAAATCGGGAGCCACTAATACGACAAGTGGTAACAATGATTTCATGTTCGAAAGTTACCCACAGCGGATCGTCATCGCATTCGTTCTCTGTCTCATTACAGTCGTCGGCATCGTAGGGAACATCCACGTTTTACTCGCTGTCCTGCTTTGTCGAAAGCTGAGGTCATCCACTAACTGGCTAATTGTCAATCTCGGCATGGCTGACCTCCTAATCTGCATATTCCTCCCTTTCAATGTTGTAGCGATGGTGAGCAAAGACGGATGGCCGATCGCAGAATGGATCTGCGCAATGACTGGAGTCGTGACGTTGACCTGTCTTGGAGCTAGCATCACCACCCTTGTACTCATCGCTCACAACAGGTGGACTCTCCTCACAAAGCCTAGACATACATTTTACCGTATCTATTCCAGTCGTAACCTCATTGGCATGGCGATAGTTTCTTGGATGTACCCATTGTTGCTTGTCATAATTCCATCAATGGCAGGGCTCGCGAAATGGGGATATTCAGAAAACTACAAGACGTGCCTTCAGGACACCACCTTGTCAAACTCCCTTTTTTACAGCATTATAGGTTTGGTAGGCTGTATCATCCCAGCAGCTATTGCCATCGTCATCATCTACATACTTGTCTACCAATTCGTTTCGCGCCACAGTAAAGCAATGGGAAGAATGTTGACTGACGACTCGAGAGACGTTAGGACTTCCTGCCTTACTTGTACCTGTATGGGTGTGGACAGCAGTTGGACAGACTCTCGGGGTCAACAGAAGAGCGTAGACCTGTCTGGATCAAGATCAACTTCAGAGAACTCGATCACTGCTGGATACACCACTCGATCTACACTTCGGAATATGCCTATCAGCAATGTAGGAGAAGCAACTAACCAGGACATTTCAGTGGACCATGAGCTAGCAGAAACAAATGTTGCCAAAAGACAAAAGGAATCGCAACTTCCCATCAGGCTTAGTGGAGATCTACTTGGTAACAGAGAAGGGTCAATGGCGACATCTCGGGTTGAGAATCGAGCACCAGTGAACGAATTAAGCGAGATTAATCTAGAAATTTCGGCATCATCCAATCCTGAAAAGTCTTCAAAAACCCCTGCTCCTGCTGTTGATTCGAGAAGTTCGCCGAAGATTTCGCGCCACCACATCAACGTCACAAAACGTCTTTCCTTGGTGGTGATTTGTTTCTTCATTTGTTTCCTACCGTTCGGGATCTGCGTCATCGTACCTACCAGCGATCCCGTGGTTCCATGGGGACACCTCCTCTTTATGGTCCATAGCTGCATCAACCCTTTTATCTACGCAGGAACCATGCCGATATTTAGGAAGGTGATGATATCTATAGTACGTTGCAGGTTTCATAGCATTCCTGATCATGTGGATTTTGTTCGGTTTTGCCGTAGTCATGATGGATAGCGAGATTCGATGTGCTTTTTGAAGAAAATAGACATTTTGTACAGATTGGTGCTATAATTATATCCATGCCAAGTTACTGGACATTGGAATTGCCTTTTGCGTACATTTTGTCAAAAAAAATTATTCATTGAAAATGAAACACTTCAAAACAGTAAGAATGGAGCTGGCGTATGACTGTAGTGTAAGTCGGATAACACTGCAAGTCCACTTCAACATTTCTGTGGAAAAGCGGAAGCTACCGCACTCCGTCTTATTGTTATACGTGACACTATCTTCAGACAAAATGCAATTGGTTTTATGAGCAGGACGAAAAGTGATGGAAACCCTACGTTTACGCCGTATGAGCATGGTATCCCTGACTTAGGACCCGCACGCAATTTATTATGGCGTGCATTCTCGATTGGATTTTCCATTGTTTTCCCTCATCTTTCTTGAAAATATAGATTCTTTTATTCCATATAAATTGATGTATATGTAGAAAATATTATGTTAATCAATGCTATTACGCAGGCTCGATTACACCTAGCATTATAAGCGTTCTTTCTCTCGCAATGTCAGTTGATGGTCATTGACCACGTAGAGTCACTTCAGTTTCCTTCAGTTTTCACCAAAAATGTGTAAATAGTTAATATTCTGGAAAAAATGTTCATATTAAAAAAATAGTTAAAATATTTATGATTGGAAATGAAAACAAAAATGAATATATAAAAACGACTTCTTTATATACCACTCAACATTTTATTTCAATCACTATCTTTCTCTCTCCCCCTCTCTCTCTCTCTCTATCTTTCCACTCTGTATTCTCTCCCCGATCCCCGTTTTAACCTTTTTTTCTTTCCTTCATTTTTCAACTTTGAATGGTTTGAATTATCACTACTCCACCAGCCGACTCCAGTAAAGACGAAATCATAATATCAGAAATATATATAATATCGGAAAATATCAATCACCATTCTTCTTCTGGTTTCTTTCATTCATCTCTTTCATTTTTCATCATCATCATCGACCACCACCCACCAGAACGACCTTCGCCACACATCCACCACCACCATCATCATAATCACCATCACCATGATAATTATCATCATTATCATCATTTTCAACAATATTAATGTCCGAAACATGATTATTTTATGAGCCTACATCGTTTTGCATAATCTTAGATTTTATTTAGGCATTCATGCAGTTTATAAAAATATATAAATTTTATTCTTTGTGATTTAATAATGCACGAAATGTTTACATAAAGGACAATATCATGGTATTTTGACGTTAACTTGCTTTATGGAACCTAAAATACATATCACTTTTTCTCTTCAAGGTTAATTTACTCAGCCTCTTCAAAACAATAGCCGCTAATCTTAAATATTTAGCAGAAATAGATTTGAAAAAAAAAAATCAATCAAGGCCTATTGGTTGCCAGCACATGTGATTTTCGTAAAAAAATATACTCAGAAAGGTTGCACTATCTATCAGCAATGATGTAAGTAAATATACTTAAATGCATGTGTGTACTTGCACCGTTACATGCTCATTTTTCTTGTATGGATCAACCAAAGTTGGTTACACTTCGTAATCCCGAAGGTTCGTAATTCCGAAGGTTCTTTATTCCGACGGTTCGTAATTCCGAAACACGTACATTGCATATACCTCGATGTTCGTTAATCCGAGACGTAAAAGGGCTCGTTAATCTCGTTAATCCGAACATTTGTGGCGTTATTCCGAAGGTTCGTTATTCCGAAGGTTCGATAATCCGAAAACGAAATAAGGTTCGATGTTCCGAAGGTTCGTCAATCCGAAAACGAAATAAGGTTCGTTGTTCCGAAGGTTCGTTAGTCCGAAAACGAAATAAGGTTCGTTAATCATTAGTTTTCGGACTAACGAACCTCATTTCGTTTTCGGATTAACGAACCTTCGGAATTACGAACCTCACTTCGTTTTCGGACTAACGAACCTCATTTCGTTTTCGGACTAACGAACCTTCGGAATTACGAACCTTCGGAAATACGAACCTTCGGAATAACGAACCTTCGGAATATCCGAACCTTCGGAATAACGAAGCTTCGGAATTACGAATGTATGCGACCAAGGTTAGATCAACCAATTACCCTGGACTTCGCAACCTCCATTTACACACAACATGACTTTAAACCCCGGTATAGCTTCCAAGCAATGAGCTGCATTTCGTGATTACTGCAACCATGGAGGAATGATGCAACAAGCAAGTAACAACTAACAGTAAGTGAAAAATGTGTTTAAAGGAACAAAAGTAATGTAAGTATACATTGGCACTGAATGGTTCCATATTTACTTTTTAAAGATGAGTGCGAATATTTAGCTTGGTTTAAGTTTGATTGCAAACTTTCATTTTTTGATTTCTCAAATGTCATGCAGGGAAAAGATGGCGCCGCCCATTCTTAAACTATAGTGTCACTTTTTATGATCATGATGAATCAATCAATGACCAAAATATATGTAAACCTAGTCACAATAACATGATTTTACGTTAATCTTGTCTTGATTATCAAGTCTTAATTTTATAACGAGTAAAATCATCAATTTTAGATTGATTATTATTAAAGGAATAATGTAATCGATATTGTCATTGATTTCAAGCTTTTATAGTCACGCACCGAATCATGTATCCGATCATAAGATTGCTAAATCGATTGGGGATTGGCTTTGCTTTCAAACTTACAAAGAGGATTTAACTTAGTGTTTAAAGTTGGTTTGTCCTAAATTTAATCTTTCATCATTAAACGTTACATTTTCCACTTCTAAATTAGATCCCTGACAGCAGTGAGATTAAGGTATGTCATCAAATTCATCTTTTTTGTGTGTCGAGCATCAAAAACCGTTTGAAGTTGGCATTTCTCGTCTTGTCTCAAGGTATTGCTTCTCGTGGTTTTTACCGTAGATGTAGATGTAGAGAGGATATATCAAAGCAACGACGTTGGCAAGCATCATCCCAAAGATTACCTGTTTGAAAATTCAGAGATGATTAAAATGTATATAAAAATGAATTATATATGTAAAGGTGCAAAATTCATGATTGTAATATTAATTTGCCAAAGACATTCTGTATACTTTTTTTAGGTGTCAATATGGAATCTGCACAGACAATAAGAATGTGTTTTCTTTTCTTTTCAAATTTTATGTTTTGTTATAATTTTCTTCAAAGTCAATTCATAGGTCATCAGTGTTCTGTGTAACTTTTTTTTAAATGTAAGTTCTAGCAACGTTTATTGTTTCATGTTAAATACTGTTACTATACACGAATGAATGTGAGCGTCTTGGGCGCAAGGCCCTGGAACGATATTTACAGGGGGCGCTGATCTAAATTTGACAAGCAAAAAAAAAATCACTACAAACTGAAGGTCATTTTGGGCCCGAGAAAGTTGACAAGTACACACAACAAAAAAAGTTAATGCAGGTCATTTGGGTTATATTTCTCCATTTTGCCACATCCCAATTCCAGGGGGTGTTGCCTTTGTAGAATAACACACGGTGCTTCTCAGCACCCCCGCTTATAATAATAATAAAACGCATTTTATATTGTGATAGAATACGTATACAGCATGGAGGTGAGGGGCAATAAAACCCTCCTGAAAATCGCAGAGCTCGAATCATTTACTATTCAGTAAATGCACTGCAACTTCACCTTGTTTTTATAATGTATTTTAAACCGGATTTGGAATTGACGTGCATACCTACAAAGTAAATTGTAAATAATTGCGGGTGCAAGTAATTTGATTGATCCAATAAATAAATCCATTTAATGAATTATCGATTGATGCGGATGATCTTTTACAATTAGATCATAGTGTTTATAATGTTGTCCAAAGGCAATTCACATGTGAATAAAATCAACTTTTTAGTTTCAACAAATTGTGATTGTGCATTTCGTTTTAGAAAAGGTGTCTGTGATATAGCTTGCAGTGATTACCATATGCAAATATAGATTCATTTCATTAAATGTTGACTTTTATACAGCAAAGTTCATATGAAATGCCCCTTCATTGCACAAAAGGTACTTTTATGACTGTCATGCTTGTTGTATATGTATACTCAGTGTTTAGAGCGCAGATTACATTTTCAATTGTAAAACGGAAATAGCATGCATAATTCGTATATATTGTATTGCTCATATTGTTTTATGCACATAATTATGGCCCTATTGATACTAAAAAAATGAGAAAAAAAACCCAGCTCCCTCGTGTCCCCCGGGTGAATATATTTTAAATGAATGAAATAGATAAAAACAACACTTTATTGCAATGGATGTTCAAAATGTTATTATTGATGGGTTTAACTATTTTCTCTTGCATAAAGTCAAACTTAATGTCAGTGTGGAGTTCCCTGTCAATGACCAAAGTACCATCTTACCCATCTAGGATCCCCGTTAAGCGATTCCTGGATGACAATGAAGAGTGGATATTGGGTGAGAGACATCAAACCAGCGATGAAATTTGCAGTCCCAAACACGGTCGGATAAAATTGCATTGGAAAACTGCAGAAACCACGAAATAACAGCAGTTAACAGCAATCATAGATATTGCAAAATTATTCCATAGATTTTGACTAACTAAACCAAAGAAATCCAATATAATTTATTACCCACAAGTCCCACATTGGAAAAGAAATATAATACAATATGTCAGATTACAAACAAAAGAATAAAATAACGGCTCATTTAAAGTGATCCCTGACAGAATGTACATTATGGAAAGAAATGGAAGATTATTCATTTTCAGAGATAGAATTCACTGTCAAATAAAATATACTAGTGTACAAACATAATTAAACACAGGTTTGGGTAAAAGATGCTATACAGAAAATAACATATGATATACAGCGCGTCCCCCCAAAAATGTCCCTCTGACATAGGACTGAATTAATTCGAAAATGTGGTAGTATTCTCAAATTAATGTTCAATTAATGGCTGAAAAACACCACTGTTACATAATAGACTGTGTATTCAAAACCACTGAAGCGAGACCAATGAAATTTTTATAGGAGTTAGAACATGAGATGAGCTTCCTAGTTCCATACATTTCATTGTGAATAATATTAATTTTTTTGAAGTAATTTAGCCGCATATCAGAGGGACATTTTTGGGGGGACGCGCTGTATAACTTTTCTAGTATCATCAGGGCATGTGATGAAATGGGATTGTCAGGAGAAAATGGGCTCTCTGACATGATATAAGTTATTCCATCGTGTTTTCTTTAATTCAAACAATTAACAATTCCCTGGGTACTGAAAAGAATGAGCTGAAGCAAAAAAAAATATCCACGAAGAAGTAATGACTAAATTTGGTCTGATTATAAATGAAAATGACTCCTTTGTGGTTGAATTTGGAAGAACAATCCAATAAAATTCACATAATTGATTCTTTACGAAATAATATAGGCTTTGAACTCACGTTATAGGCACGATGGCAGCAGAGGCAGAATAAAACATAGCCCTGACGGCTGTGAGTAAGATGAAAGTACCAAATTGAACAGGGAGGATTGGGACCATCATCAAACCAGACATAGCTATAGCTGTTACGGAAGATAATGCCACCGGTAACCAGCTATCTCGCAGATCAGCGTAAGGTCCTTTGGTATCATCTGTATCAAGAAGGCATATACACAATTTATAATGCGATTTAAGAATGTTCTGCTGTTTAGTAGTAAACTGAAAAATGCAAAAAAATGTAATAATGATGTAATGTAAGACTTTCAAGATTATAAAGAAAAGCCATGTTTATTTTAGTCTTTATGTTATATCGATTAGTCTGATATAGCTTTTTTCTACCACCAAAGACTACTGATTATGATGCTTTCGAAATACCAGGTCTACACATTTAACACATGTTATGCTAATTTGGTAAATTGCGTGTATTACTTTAAGCTATATCAGGTAAAACCCCGATTATCAAATACGTAATTTGACTTGTTAAAAGTTGTGTACATGTTATTACAGTTTTTGTAGAGATACTGTAAATGATGATGTTAAGACCAGTCCATTATATACTGTGTCAGATGTCTTGACTCGTTCTTATGCTACTGAAGCAACATAAGACATTGGTATAAATCATTTTGAATATAAATTGGTGTCGTATCTAAAGTATTTTTTCATGGTAATCTCTTTGAATATTGATATTCTAGGATTTAGAATTCCATCTAATGCATACAGGCTTATTGCTCGCATGTTGCAAAAGTGTGTCATTATTAAAACTCCCAAAAATTTACCAAGCCGAATAATGCTCTAAAATGTTATCTCTGCTTCTATATTTATAAACCTATTCCAAGCTTCATGATAGTATTTGCAATAGACTAAATTTTTAATGGGAGAAGATTTATGTATGGGCGGGGGGGGGAGGGTCGATGTCCATGTTCTAGCCGAAAAAGGGGTACAAAAAATGCTGTGACCACTAAAATACATTATGATTAAAGCTATTCTATTACTGCCTAGAAAGCGATAGGGGAGGTATACTTCTGAGGTATAAACATTCAAACTATTCCCTATGATTTTATACTTTGGGTATATACTCTGGACTTACAGGCTCTATAGGCCTATAGTTGAAAAAAAAAATGGAGTAACTATTAAAAATTCCAGAAGCTCAATTTGTAGTACTGATAATAAGTTGGCCTCCAGTTTAAACCAAAATATATTTACCTTTCTTCGGTGATTTTTCAGAAAGTTCCTTTCGTCTGTCAAAGACGTATCCCATAATTGGCGACCCGATCAGACTTCCTATGGTGGTTATGGCTAAGATGTTTGTATAAAAACTTACTATGGTGAAATGAGGAGAGAAAATAATATTATTATATATGTATATATTTTATAATTACGATGGTTAAAAAAGTTATCGTTAAGAAATGTTACCTACAAACTTAATATGCAAATAGGAGGAATAAACAAAATCTCTTCTAACGTGATATCTTGACGATCTCGATGACTTTAAAATGGTTTTAAATTCTATATTAAACAGATTTCTGGGAATCCTATACAGCTCAGTAGAATAGTGTATGTGCTATATAAATCTATATTGTTATTATCATAATGATTGTTATCATTATAATTATTTTTATTATTATTGATTTATATAAATAAAAACCATAAATGTCGAACCCAATTCGTGCCCCTCAAATTCTGCCCAGCATGTTAGCATCACTATGATGACGGTTACTTTAACGTAGGGGCGTACCTGGTTAATTTGATAGGGGATAGAAAGTTATCATGAATGAGACGCATAGTTTTTTTTATTCTGTTTTTATTGTAATAAATAAAAGTCGATTTATTCTTATTAATTGAGATCTTGTAGATTTACATGACCTTACCCTATACGGTAATTATATTATAAGCAAATTGCTTGAAAGAATATGTTAACTATAAAGGGCAACGTGATTACTTATTTGTGCATTTAAGTATTAATAAATGACACATCTCTACTTACCAAATTTGACACTAATATGTTCATGGTGGCTAAATGCAACGCAAAAATGAAAACATAATTGAAAAAAAATGTTTATGACGTCATTGCTTCTATTATGCTTTATCAGGCATCTGCGTTCGTGGGAAAGGGCTACAAGAAAACCATGGCAAATACATGAGTGACACAAACCTGTTTCAGTGTCGCCATCAGCGAGGAATGTCAACCACGGGTTCATGATCCCTATGACGAAGAAGATCTCGCCCTGGACCACGATCGTCCAGAACGTCATCAGGAGAAACATGGGCGACTTCAGGATCGACCAGGTAGTCGGGTAATCTTCGAGTCGCTGGTCTTCGGTTAGCTTGTCCCTGGTCGCTCGCCGAGCCGCCTTGGAAAGGTCGACGCTGGTCCCATTGCTGAGGCCCTGAAAAGAGCCTTTATTATCTGTTTCGGGAATTTGGGTGACGTACCCATCTTGCGTTTCATACGAAACAAGGAAAAAAGGAGTAGATTGAGATTCATGATTATTTTGTGAATATTGTGATTGTAAGAGGACAACACTGGCCAGAGCAGCATATTATTGAAGGTTTGAAATCCAACAAAGGATAAAAGCAGCTCTCGACATCAGAGGCCACTGGGAGACAGGTGGCGGCCACTCCTAATATTTTTTGAAGTACAGTAGTGAAAACGAGAGGGGTTGAGGAGCAGAAAAAAATAACAAAGGGGTAAGAAAGGAAGAATGGAGAAACACAAATAAGACAGGTGTTGTGCCATGTTAAACATAATACCTCAATTAGTAAATGTTCAAATCTGACATCAACGTCCAACAGTCCTACCCTCCTATCAAATTTCCCTGGCGCCATCGCCAGGTGATATGAATGATACAATATGCACTTACTATTTCGCCAGAATCATAAACACTCCTATAACTACACAGTCATCGCGGGCTGCATGCTGACCCAGTATGACGTCATAAAATATTTTTACAAAAAACTTAAGTCTCTTATTCCTTAAGTGGTTTTTAGTCAAACCTTCATCATCATTATTTTCTGTTTTAGTTAACTTCAAATAAACTTCAAATTTATACAGATACTCGTCTTAGGACAGCTCTCTGAATTTCATACTTTCAGTAATTATCTCTCCGGCCTAATATTACTGCTACATGATTTCATCCTCTCGGACTCATTCCAATTATCCTTTAAATCTTCATGGCTTTCCATGAATACTTTCTTTGAAAAAGTTGACGGATTTGAATACATTAATCGAACTGATCATAATCATTGTGAATATACTGTTCTACCTTCATGTTCATATCCTGCATTATCATGCCATAAAACCATGTCATCATGCTTCTCATAAACACCATTATCCTTCGCTAAACTTGCTTTCCCGCCTTCTTTCCTCTCGTGTTGATCATCTGAAGAATTAATATTGTTCTCATTTAAATTAGAATAACATTCCGGTGACATTTCATCACCGTCAACAGTCACGTGTTTATTATTGTTTTCTTTCATCTCTGTTGCCGACTTCAACTCATTCATGTGATGATCTGAGTTTTGGATGGGCTTCTCTGGGTTTCTATCCTTGTTCTTGTAGCAACATCCGGTTCGAAGTTGATAGTCCTCAGGGAGTGGCCAAGGAATGTGGTTTCGAGGGAGGAGGAGAGTGTTAACCGTGAAGAAGAGGGTTGAGATAGCTAAAGCGAGGAAGGACGCCCTCATCGACACACCGGCATCGTATAACACCTACAAAAGAAATCAAAGAAAACCAACAACTAGAATTCGTGATATCAAATATTATTTTTTTGGTTCGTTAAACTTTTTCTACATGGTAATAAGGATTGTTTTGATTTTGTATCGCTTTGTTTAGATATTCAATAAAGGATCAGAGGACATATAAAGTAAAGCACTTACATAGTAATTTGCAATCAAGAGAGGAAGTAAAAGTAGTCCAGGTCCTGGTGCATTACTGCAGAAGCAGGTATAGAACATTTCATTTATGTTCTTCTAAAACTTTTAGTTGCATTTACTGTGTATTATACAAAATATTAACTAATGTAGGTATATTGTAGCTCTTATGAATGTTTTCGGGATTTTTTCTCTTTTCAGGATAATAGATTTGAAAAGTGAAAGTACCATCGCCAGTTTGCCAACGATGGGTGAAACACTAATAACAGATCATCACGTTTCCTGATGATGCCATACACGCAGGCCTAAATACTACGTGTACGTTCGAAGTAATGAAGGGCGATTAGTGTGCACATTAATTTGCTTTTACAGGCGACTATAGTGAATTGTCCAAATCGGAAAGATCAATATCCTTAAAAGGCCTTTGAAGAAAATAGTAAAATTGCTATATGATTGTTTCGTCAGTGAAAATGATCTACAAATCACACATTTACCTTGATAAAGAGTAACACGCATGCGCTAGAATCACATGACCCAACGATGAGACCAATCACTGTCGACTTGTATTTAGGAAATAGATTCGATACCTAAGAGGAAGAAATACCAGTAAATACTGATGAAAATGGTTCTATGGCACTTTCATGAAACAAGGGTATTTCTCTTTTGAAATCACTATGCAACAAATTTGATGATCTTTAGAAATCACCCGACAGAAAACTTATGCGAATACAATGAGAAGAATCAAACGACTAATCAAACTTAGAGAATAATTGTTATGAAATTTGAAAACTTCATATCTTGTGTAGATTATTAAGAGTCTAATACCCCGGGCCGCATTCGACAATGTCTTCGTTCATCATCGTCATCATCATCGTCGTCGTCGTCATCATCATCATCATCATCACCATCATCATCACCATCATCATCTTCATCATCATCATCTTCAACATTATTACCATCACCATCATCGTCATCATCATCTTCATCACACTATCATTAACAAAAATAACAATAACAATTTAAGCTACTACTACTACTTCTACTACTACTACTACTACTACTACTACTACTACTACTACTACTACTACTACTACTACTGCTACTAATACACTAAATCTAAATCTAATATTTGGATGGTCACTATTCACGGCTGATCTGGATTCATTTGAAATCATTGGCATTTTTGTTATGAAAAATGTTGCAAAAAAACAATAAATGAAATGAAATGAATTTAGAGTAGATGATCTGCTTATGAACCAAAATTTACATTTGAAAAAGTGAGAAATGATAGGCAGACGAAATTTTGAAAAGTTTAGACTAAATAAAAGTCAAATCAAGCATCGGACCAAGTGACGGTTGGACCAAAACATAAATTTAGATCAATTTGATTATAGAACATGCTGGGGATGATGCCGTTAGTCGATTAGGCCATCTGCTTGTAAAACCAAATGGATATAAACCTATTGGGTGTTATTCTGATAGCCATGGTTGAATTAAATTTGGGTTAACTTAATTAGACCACACTTTTATGGAGTGCCAGTTGTTGACTCATTCACCAAGTAAACATTATTTTTATCCTGCCGCAAGAAATGTCGAAAATAACTGAGTTGTGAAATAGGAAGAACAGAAAAATACAAAAATATTATGAACTTTAATCAATAATTGTCATGAATATGGAATATTATGAAGCCATGCATTCCATAGAAGTCTGGTTTAAAATTCTAGTTTAGACTAGGCTCAAACCTAGGTTCAGTTATCAGAACACCACCCTTTGTAGCATACCTCAAACGTAGAGATGGTTATAAAGATTCCAGTCACTGCCATGAGGATGGTGCCCGGGAATAGAAGATCGGGAACAGACGGGGAGCTGGCCGCTACACACAGGTACGCTACGAAGAGCGATACACTACAACAGACGTCAAATAACACGAAGGATAATTATTTAAATAGTAGCGTAGAGTCGAAACAATAAGACTGAAATAACCTTGGCAATTCAGTGAATAAAATGTTTTTGTTTTAGGAACCCGTCAGGAGATGAAGACCATAACGGCATGACCACATGAGAATGGGATATATAGCTTTATTTTATATCATTATCCTGAGAAGCCCTATGGGCGAAATATTGTATGGGTGAAATATATGTGGCACCAAACTTTAATAATGATATAGTCATATAAAAATGATGATTAGGCCTATACCAACCTAAATATGAGGCGGATGATGAGTGTCCCTCCTTTCTCGAATAGAATGCCCGAAAACAGCATACTGCATGGTAATATACTCGATGATATGGTGTAGATTAGTAACAGTCTAGCATCCTGGGCATCGCATTCGACCACGCCTTCATCCACCGAATCATCAAGACGCGCAGTCGTCATCGATGTCGAAATAATTGTGATGGGTGACATCGACGGCAACCCCGACACGGTGGTCGTTGTATTGTTTTCTCGAGGTGGGCATAGGTTGCTATAATAACCGAGGTCTTTGAGCACGTAGACGAGTGACGGCCATCCGAAGATGATCGCGGAGTGAAAGAAATTCTCGAGGACGGCGAAAAAAAGCACCGCATTCTTCGTCGTAATGAACGCCATCGTCGTCGTTCACACTGGTTACTCGACGACAAGGATGGATAGCAGTGACTGCAATCAAAATTACGGAAAAATTAGAAAAACATTTTGTACTTCGAAATGAGTCTAGGAATTTTGTAGTTCTCCCAGCCCCTTTATTTACTAATGTCGCTGAATATTCTAGCAAACAGGAGGTATTTGTATTTAATTTGCACCCTTTTGTGGTGTCAAGCGATTCATATTTGAATTGAGAATCTCTGTAAATCGTTTTTGTATACTTAATATAGCGAATTTTCCATTCATTGCGCATGATTTGCCCTTTGGTAAGACAATCAATCATCGTAGTCAATAGTAATAGACATACGAAATAGTCATGATTATGATAGAATTAACTGGTTTGTAATATGTGCACGGTGTAGAGGCTCACTTCGGAGGCTGAAAATAAATATGCAACAAAATGAACAAGTCGGGACTTTGAAATTAATTTTGGTATCAGAATTCAAGCATGCAGCAGAAATGTTTGGGTTTTTTTTAATCTGTTTTGACTTTCCGTTAATGCCCAATCATTGTATTGATTATTATAGCAATTGAACGTCCAAATTGACTTGAACACCCTACTCTTTTACGAATAGTGCATTGGTTATAACGTGCATAGGTTGTGGTTATCTTATATTCGGGACCAATATTTGCGTCCTTTCTGATGGACGGAGAGTTTTCGAACTGCATTCACACCTGCACTGTTTCGGCGTGAGCGCGACTCGAACCCCTCACGTCGAGATCTACGATCTTATCCGAAACAGGCGCTCTTACCGACTGAGCTACGATGTCTCCATAAATATACGTGGAGGCATATAGTTCTAAAATAATTTGCCAAACCTTTTCTTCGAAAAGTATTTGCGTTTTTTTCGTTTTGTTACCTTTTTCCCCACCCATGGTTTCCTTATTTGTTGTGCAGTAATAAGGGGGGGGGGGGCAGACCTCGATAGATCAATGACCTCCTGTCTGTCCATCTCATCGACCACATGACACGCAGTCACAAGTCATACATGTATTTCCATCATTGTTAGTCACGTGCTGGTCTTTGAATTAATCATATTGTTCATTTTTAGATTGTTTCGGTGACATTTTTAAAGAGACGTGATTTTGGCCTGACAATTTTCGACAAGCAAAAAGGGCCATGAGTTGATAGAGGAGTTAAGCAGAATGAGGGAGTGACACCGAGAACCTGTTTCCCGATCTTGGGTAATATATTGACAGGTTCACACCATCAGTCGGCTTGACGCGAAATTGATTCGCGGACGCTTTCTATAACGCAGAGAATCTTATGTCAAAAATCCTTCATAAACAATCAGCCTTTGTCGAAAATCGGCGAATCAAAATACTGGACTCTGGACAAACGGCATATTTGCAATTTTGTGGTGCTGTCCCGGTCCACAAACTTTCGACAATGACCTCTAATATGTCCATTTGATTTGACAGGCATTTTCAATAGACTCTAAACGTTGCAGAAAGCGTCTGCGAAGTGGATGCTAAAGTACGCCACTGGCAGAGTATCAGCACGGGGTAGAGCTTGAAATAAAATTAGTACGAAACCAATTAAGATAACATTTCGGAAGTCTGTGATTAGGATGTATTAAGTTGTATCCTCACTTCCACTGAGTAAACGTTGTGTACTTGCACTGTCTATTACACATTCACAAACGGTGCTTAATTTGTAAACTGTGAAATTGGGGAAACGCGCAAGGAAATAAATATAATAAAACCGAAGGTAGAGGGGATGAAGAAAACTATTAATATTTTTAAATCATGTTAGGGAAGCTATATCGAATAAAAAACGGCAAAAGTGGGGCAATGAGTGCTGATAACAATGACTTAAATTGTCTTACTGTTTGGTTGACCCGTTTATCGGCAAGTATTGTGTCTTTGGGTATGTGTGTAGTGGAAACGTATCTTTATAAGAAGTTATTACTCCTTCGTATAAATGACCAGAAATATTGAGAATGTTGTAAAGTTCATAGCGCACAAATTGCTCAGGTGTACTCCTCAGCACAGGGGCGGATCCACGATTTTTTTAAAGGGGGGGGGCACATTTTCCCGAGGAGAAAATTTGACAAGCAAAAAAAAAAGAGGTCTTCACTTTCAAAAGGCGGGTTGGCACACTTCTGTTTTACCGGCATTTTTACATTACAAATTTTAATTGTGCCTCTCAAAGGGGGAGGAGGGGCGGCTGTGCCCCCTCCCCCTGGATCCGCCAGTGCCTCAGCATGCTTAGTGCAGAATGGAGTTGTATCACCTACACAGTCGATCTACATTACGTTGATGATGTTTTGTAAAAAAAAATCGGAATCATGGGTAATAGTTTGGTTATGAAGAAGATTTGTCACTCATTGTTTGCTCCAACAAAAAAGGGATGGAACCTGATAGATTCAAATGAACTACCTTCAAGTACATGATACATCAATTATTGTCCGAAAATCAATTTCTATTTTTAAGGGAAAGCGCAATACTTCTCTCAAAGACTGATAGATTGTCAAGTTACCTTCGTTGACTAAAATTCAGAAAGTCACCGGGACATTGTCTGGATACTAGTGACACGTATATAGCCAAGGGAAGTTAAGTGAGTGAAGCTGTTGCTTAGTTTTGGAAAAATTTTGAATACTATAGTATATCAGACCTGATTTCGGATATATTTACTCCTCTTTACAGTGTCGCAATGGTGTAGGTTTTGATTTGTGGGTAAAACAAGTATTGGAAGGATATAATAAGTTATAAACCTCAATATGATTCACATAGTTCCTGAATTATCTGATAGTATTCTCCTTGTAATGAAATAGTACAGATTTTTAAAGAGAGAATTCTACCTATAGCATGATTAGTGCTGTATATTTTAGTCCGAAACAGAAAAAGAAACCGAAATTCATATTTGGTACATGTAATTATCAGGAAGAGGCAGCACAATATCATTAAACCCCAAGTACAACTTTCTTATATAGTAAGCCCAATCCTTTAGGATTGATAGACATAATGAAAATTTAAATGATGATAATTTATTTCAAAAATATACCAGAACAAGGTAAAGTATTGTGTGACTCGGTTGATTTGTGTAATTTCATTGGTTATTCGTGTTTGATATATGATTTGTTATCTGTATTTTTATCATATTTCTTTCATTTTCAGAGGAACAACATGCAAATTTCACAATAGTATCAACCATGCGATATTAGTCTAACTATTTAAGAATTCAGAAAGTCAAAAAGGGGCCTAAGCTTTCGATCCTAGCAGAATCTTCGTCGGAGGCAAAATAATTCAATCGATTGACTAATGTTTAAGAGCATGCAAGGAAATTAACACGTGATTTTTTTTTCATAAGACGAAAATACATTAAATTGATATCATGTACGTTATTATGTTACCCGTGTGTCGTAAACCTCCTTCAGATCCTTGGTCTCGTATAATCACCGATTATACTTGTCATACAACCAGATGAAGTAGATTTGTTTTTTCTCCTAACTTGCCGATGTTCAAATATCCAATCACAATCTTTATAAAGGAGTAGAACTTGACCCTTCAATACCTTTTTCCTCTCACATGAGGGAATGTGCAATCATTATTATCGGTGAGACGAAATCACGATCTTACATGTAGTTCAGACATTGTGTTATCCTCTTCTCTGTGCATTTAGGTCAGGTTATGATTCATGCATTTTACAAAGATCTTGGTTATACAAACTAAACTTGATTGCAAGGCTACTTACTTAATAAACGACTTAACGACTAAAGTCCACATTTTGTGCAAATTATCGCGTAACACGACAAACATAGAGAATTGCTTGTGAGAGGGTGGATAGGAATATGGGGGAGGGGGTGGTAGGGGGTATTTCTATCGGAAGATCCCTAATCCCCCTGCACGCAAAGACACTAAATATGTTTCGTTTTAGTGGGTCATTGGCAGGGGCGGCGGAGCGAAGATGAAAGAGTGGGGGGGGGGGGGGCTAGATATGTCATATCACGTAAAAAATATATAAGAAGCTGCGAGCGAGCAAAATATTTGACATTTTCATAACGAAAATCCAATTTTGTGATAGGTTTTAACAGAAAACAATTTCATATTTCACCCTTCTCTCTTTGCTTCTATCTTTTTTCTTGGTTTTGATTATCTACCCCACTCACATTTCTCGTGAAACTTTATTAAGGCGGGTAGGATTATTCTTACAAGTTGTTTCCTTCATAAGTAGTAACATAAGTTACAAAAATGAGAATATTGTTTTCTTGTTTCAAAGAGACACTCGTTAACACATAAAACGGGTCCTTCTCGGGTATGAAAGGGGCACAGAACACGTTCGTGAGGGGCACTTTTCTTGGGTAAAAAAGGGCACTTTAAAGAAGGCAAGGGGGCACTTGCTCACGCATAAAACGGGTCCTTCTCAGGAGAAAGAGGCAAGAAGCACGTTCGTGAGGGGCATTTTTGTTGCATAAAAAGGGCACCTTTTCAGTGCTTCAAAAAGTGTGGGGGGGGGGCACTGTGCCCCTCCGACACCCCAGGATCGCAGCCTTTCAGTGATCAATGGATCTCGAAGGGGTATAAATACAAATGAAAAGTACCCACAATATCCACTACCCAGTTCCAATGTTTCCTAATTACTCTTCATTGCTTTGATATTCTTTGATAGACATGCCACAGTATGCCACATAAAAACGCGGAAAGGGGGTGGGGTTTCCCCGGGGTAGGCGCGGAACGCGCATAAGGCGAATAGAGTGCAAAAACGCTTAAAATGATTTAAAAAAAATTAATGGCCTAAAATGTTAATGGAGTATGTAATTTGCTCATCTGGCACATCCGCACAAAAAAAAATCTGCTTAGAGTGTGCACAAATCTGGACATCTCGGGGGACATCTGCACAAAATCAGCGTTTAAAGTTTCCTACTAGCGGCCTGTTTTTCAATCCTCGTATAGGATGCTTTTATCAGGACAATTCTTGCGGATGCTGTCCACCCTTCAATGGCATTGACTTACCCGAGAAGGTTGTTGCCTGAACCTTGTTGCCCAAGGGGGGGGGGTCTCTGCCACTGAATATTTGAATGGACAGGATCAGCGAGAATCGTCCTGAAAAAAGCACCCTAAACGGGATTCAAGGGCAGCAGATGTCCCAGATCAGCCAGCAGATTTGTACACTCCAAATAAGGACTTTGTGCTGATGTTCCAAATTTGCAAATTACATACTCTAATTTGAGTTGGGCTATCGTGATTTAGGGCGTCTGTTTCTCTCATTTTGGGCGTTATTACACTCTATTGTTCAACGCATATTACCCGTAAAAAGCACCACCCCCCTTTCTGCATTTCTTTTCGCAGATGCTTTCCACTGTCCAATGGCATTGGACAGCTTCCGCTAGAATTATGTGACTTTGGTATCAAAATTGCCCAACATTATGTTGCTTCTCATTAACACATAGTTTACATGTTCTCAAGTTTGCCTTATATTAAGAAACCCTAAAAATAATTTAACAAAATAGTGTAGAGATGGATTTTTGCCAAACGCAAAGTAACCATTATGTTAGCCAGAATATAACCAACAGTTGGGCAGCATTTTCTTTACACGAATCGGTGAATTGATGTATACAATGTTTGGGCAAAATTCTAACCATTCTAGGATGAAACTGTTGTTCCGGCTCACCAATGATTTTCGACAAAGCCCTCCCAGCTGTTAATTGTCATTTGAAGCGAATTTTCAATACATTTCTATGTTCTTGAAAGCGTTTTGTGTCCCGGTGCAAAAACTTTGCAATACAATAGAATCAAACTATCCCCTAATGACCAAGGTTAATCATCGTCGAGGATTATTACCCCCATGGAGCTGCCGTTTTTGTCTCCCAGGCAACGAGGGAGACCTATTTCGATTGTTATACTTTGTACTACTTTTAGTTTCAGTTTCGCAATGGTTATATCTTTTCCATCAAAACGTAGAAATCAATATGCATTACTTAGTATGATAGCTGCAAAGATTGAAATCTTATATGAAGTACAATGCAGTAATAACAATAACATGAACATCGTGCACCTAATGTAGAAATTTTCTGTAAAAAAGCAGAGTTCAAATAAAATGTAGAAGAAAAGACAAACATTATCCATATTTACAGGACTAAAATTATCCAGAGATTATTGAATCTGACATTGGTTTAAATGACTTAAAATAACAACACTGTGACCCAATTATATCAATATGTTTCCCCTTTCTGTCAAGTGAAAAAAAATCCACTAAAATGATATGTCGTGTAGTCACGACAACCAATTCGACTTTAGGCTGGGGGCAGTTTTACAAAGGGCATACGAATGCTCAGCTTTTCACACTGCACTTTTTGTCCTAAATTGGTGGGGCTAAGGGGGGGTCTTAGCCCCACCAATTTCCCGGGGTTAAGCTTAGCCCACTTCGTTTTCACACTACGTTTTAGCAAAGTGGGCTAGCACGGTAAATAGTACGGTACTATCTGGCCCTGCAAAAAAGCAGGGTGAGCCGGCTAATTGTGGTGCTAGCACCACAATTGCGGTGCTAAGAGATGCAGTGTGAAACGAAACAGGGCTAAGCAAAAGCGGGGCTAAGCATTAGCCAATCACAGAAGTCGAAATTGCACGTTAATCGCGCTCTGTATGGTAAAATCATCAATATTCATGAGCTGTGGGATATTCCGGGGTTGAGGCGTTAACCCCGGCTAAGCAATAGTATGGGGTTAAGAAAGACAGTGTGAATCCAAAAAAAGATAGTATGGGGTTAAGGATAGTCCGGGGTTAAGGATAATATGGGGTTAAGGAAATGCAATGTGAAAAGCAGAACTAAAGCAACTATAATCGCAATTAAGCTACCATAAATCTTCATGAAACAAAAGACTCAGCAACCAATCACATTGAAGTTACTATATATCTTTACGAAACATCAAGTTTTAGCATTTGTATGGCTCTTTGGATCTTCCTGGACAGGAATTAGGATTAGGACTTAATCATGTACACCTGCATGGACAGAATCCCATGCGTGGCATCACATTCTACACGCTAAATTATTAAAATACAAACAAACAAACGAAAAACGGAGGATGTTTGTTGAGGAGGAATCTGGAATCTGTTTTAGCGGTAAAATTGAAACTGATGCGTGGGGTCAACTATGTTGGGGGTAACCATTGCCGCCCAATATGACTTTCGGTTCAGGCCATGCAGGCAAGGAAACAATTTATTGATTGGCAATTAAACAAATGAGAACATGACGAGAGAAAAACCGTCATTCAAGTGCACAAGATCAGGTATACATAAGCTTGAATCTGCCTCTCAGAACCCCTCAGAACCTGCCTTCAAAATTGTCAGCTTTATCATAAGAGTAATCTCGAAGGGAAAACCAGACCCGTATAAAGCCAGGGACGGCAGGGAGACGACTCCCCTATGATTTTTTCAGGGAGTGAAAATAAAGAGGTAAAAAGAGATAAAAGAAAGACTAAAAGAGGAGGAAAGATTGAAGCAAACGAGTAAAAAGTCTGAGTCGTGTAACTGTATCACTCTGTTTTTTTCTACTGAGAAAAAAGATACGACGTCACAATTTTGGTAACATGCTAATGCCGCCCCTGCACATTGAGCTATTATGTCATCATCCAGGCTTCGAGATCCAGGGTTCGACTGTAATAGCTGGATCAACACACTACGTACCGTAATGTACTGCTATTTTTTTTTAAATCTTTATAACACCATTTTAAAGCCACGGCGATTTTTTTTTTAAATCAGAGCGTATCGAAAGATGAATGAGCATAACGTTGGTAAAAAAAAACATGTAACCCCCTACCGCAACTTTTAAATAAAAGGATAACGCCTCCAGCCCCGCCTCCAGCACGCACAATGTACCTACGTGAGGTATATTCAACATACGAAGACATCGCGTTGGCACATAATACCCCAGCCCCCCAAGAAACAAATTAATTCAATTCAATTTCTTTACTTGTCAGTGATGAGAATCATGCTTGGTTAGACATTCTAACATGATTAACTATTATATTATTTTAAAAATATCAATGGTAGTGTTTAAAATTGAATACACATTCTATAAAAATGCACTCAAAATGCTTTGTCATTGATTTAATGGAAAACAACCGGATAATCAAAAGAAGCAAATTAATGCATTAAAATCATTATTTTAAGAATCTAAGTACATTATTATTGTTCCTTTGATGAAAAACAATATTATTAAAACATCCAGTTAAAAAGAAAAAAAAAAGAAAATTGACAAATGTGAGTATTCGTACTGTATTATTTGTATATCGAACAATTTTTAAGAAAAGGGATGAAATAGAAAAAAACTGAGATACCGGATTATGATGCCAAATAAAACCTGCATTATAACGTTAAAATATATGAAGATAAAGAGAGGTGTGGAGAAAAACGAGGCCCAGCTGATATCGAAATTCGAAAATTCCATTATGATATTTTCAGGTTCAAACTTTTGATCTGCGCCATAAATATTTTTATTTTGATTAATGAAGAATGACTTATTTGATGACCACCCGGTACTAGTCTCGTTTTCTTGCAAGATTGGGTATCATGAAATGTATGCCCCCGCCCGTCCCTCGTTTATATAATAATGACAGTGATGATTATGATGATGATAATACTAATAATACTTATGAAAATAATAATGATAAAGGGATGCGACCTATTAAATTTCATAGTTCATAATTTTCTTAACAATGATCTACTTTTCTATGTATTTACATTAGCCTTTTTCTCTACGCCAATTCCCACCTATCTTACACCCTTCTTACCCCTCCCCTCTCCCCCTCTTTCTTCTCGCTCTGTTTGTCTCCCTCTCTCTCGTTCTCAATCTCTCTCCCCCTTACTCTTCATTTATCTTCTCCTTCTTCTTCTCCCTCTGCCCCTCTCTCCTTTTCCGTAATTATAGAAAGCAAACATGCTCAAAATTATATGAATCATAAGTTATCTTTAATTTAATTGTTATTAATAAATAAACTATCAAAGTAATTATTTAATAGTTATCATAGTTTATCATAGTTATATATACTCTCTTTCTCTCTTCCTTATTGGATCGATGAATAAAAGATGAAGGACGAGGGGAAGAAGAACACAAAGAAAATAATAACAATAATAATAACAATAATAATAATAATAAAAACAATAATGATGACGATGATGGTGATGATAATAATAATAATAATACTAATAATAACAATAATACTACTAATACTAATGATAATAATGTTAATAACAAGCCGGACATCATCGTCAGAGACAACAACGTATAGTAAATATTGAGGTCTCTGTTCCCCATGATATCAACATTGCTGTAAAGGAAAGAGACAAACGACTCAAGTATCAAGACCTAAGGATTGAGATCGAGAGGATGTGGAACGTGAAGGCAGAGGTCACACCAGTCATCATCATTGGTCACTCAGGAATGGTGAAGAAGGGAATGGAATCCTGCATAACCAAGATCTCTCCTAACCTTCGGATGTACGAAATTTAGAAGGCAGCTATCTTGGGTACAACCAGATTGATAAGAAAGACTCTCGGACATTAGTAGTGTAAAGTTCCTAGTTGCACTTGAAATTACTAGGTGCTTTTTGTTAGAGCAAAGTTATTCAAGAAAAAAAAAACGGACTTGATCCTTTTTAGAGTAATAACAATAATAATAATAATAATAATAATAATAAAGCTAGAAGCTAGACGACCAGACATCGTTCTCTTAAAGAAGAAGGATAAGGAATGTCTCATCATAGATATTGCGATAACAGGAGACTGCAGAGCTTGGCGTAAAGAGGAGGAAAATATACAAATGTATAATATGATCTGGCATGGGAGCTGAGAAGGATATGGAAGGTGAAGACGAAGGTGGTACCAATAGTCATCGGAGCCTTAGGAACCGTGACAACAAGACACAGAAGCTTTCTGGCTGTTCTAGGAGTCGAGGTGTCCTTTGAAACGATACAAAAGGCAAGCTTGCTTGGAACAGCTCATATCCTACGGAAGGTCTTGAATTAGAAAGAGAATTGAACAATGAGAAGAGGACCCATTTGATCGAATATAGAACAATAATCCTAGATTTATGGAAGAAGTCCGGTTGCTGTTTAATATACCAACAGAACATCAAGTTGTGGACAATGGAAATAATGATAATAATAATAATAATAATGATAAGAAAAAGAAGAAGAAATTTTTGAATTTTTCTTTCCAATTTTATTTCTTCTTTTTATTTTTCGGTCATAAAACTTATGGTGGGGCCATGGTCTCAAGCCCCCCCCCCCCATCTGAACGCTATAGTGAAACTATCACATTATTCATTATTACTTTAACTAATTGTTTACAATCTTCTTTGTATAGTACACAGTATAATCATTATACAGTGCGTATCAAAAACAAGTTTACACTTTGAAAAAGCCCTGGGAATTTGATAAAAAATATACAAGATGATGTGGGTAATTTTTTCACATATAATCTTCGGTTTGGGTCTCATCTATCCAATGAAAGTAAAAGTTTGGACAGAATGTTACACTTGAGTGAGCACTGTCCATTTTTCTAAAGCTCGCAGAAATCTGTTTCACGCTGTGTCAAGGGGAAAGGGCGAAATCAAACTTACCCTGCGAAACATTTCCCTTGCACTTTTAGTCAATTGAAATAAAACGGATACATTCAAGCATTTTGTAACAATTTTGCCACCAAAATTGAAATTTCAACACTTAGTAAGCACAACCTTTACCCTTTTTGTGCCAGCTGGATCTGAGGACATAACTGAATCTGAACAAAAGTTTATATCAGACATCTCCAGCATTTTTTACTAAGTTTTTATCATTTAAAGTGGGTGTAAATTTCATTTTTCATTTAATACTTGTTTCTCCACACCTTTTCCAAGCTTGACAATGATTAACAAAATAAAAATCCAGCCTAAGCCATTTTATGTAATTCACAGCTCAGTGTAAAGCAAATTTCGTCACAATGGCCTTGGTGCGTGGGGGAGTGGGGTGGGGCGCAATGCACTCTTCGAAGTGTTTTGGGCAAGGAAACAAGTTTAAAAAGGTAAAAGATATCTTCAAATCAATTTTACTAGCTAAATTCAACGTGTTATTCATGAATAAGGTCTACTTTTTATTCGCATAACTATTTCAAAGTTCTGCGCAAATAATTTTTCACTAACTTTTCAAAAGTAAGTGGTGCTCACTCAAGCGGAAATATTTGTCGACAGTTATATCGTCATTTGCTTAAATGGATCTGTACCAATGTTAAAATTTTGAAAAATCTTCAGGATATTACAAATGTATAATTTTACAGGATTTTTTCTATTTTTTGTAAACTTTTTTTGATACGTACTGTATATTTATATGACGTCGATTATGATTATACACTCGTGTGTTTTTCACACCAGAAATTAGTGTCAATTTAATCTTCCTGTACATTCATGTAAATTTTGCTTTGATGAGCGTTAGTCAGAAAGCAAGGAAAGTTTCCGTATTTTCGTCCTTTTGTGGTTTATGCTATGCAATTATCTTTGTATTCATGTTTGATTCATTAACATTACAAAGCAGTCAATTCCAGTCAATTATTCATATGCTTGTTTGAAGTCAATGCATCGGGCTAAATGCAAAAGAGAAAAGCTACGAGTTGAAATACCAAACTTTTAAAGTCTACCAGATCATGAGCTCTTAGGACAACCATGACAACGAAATATGGTTCTTTTATACACCAGCAGACCTATCCAAAATGTATATTCATTATCAGGGAACGAATATGGAAAGACTAATCGTGTAATATGAAATGGAAAATACACAGTATTAAACTGTGTATAATATACATTATCCATTCCATGATAATTTGCATGGGCTATGTTAAATGTTTAATTTGGATACAAAATTTGCTTTGTTTGGTTTTATAAAAAAAATTAAAAGAAACCTCTCTCCTGTCTCTTCTGCCGCACAGCCCGTTTCGGAGTTGTTAATTATTAGCAAAAAAAAAAGAAGAGGGGTCGAGATATGGCGAGAAAAATAAAAAGTTGTGAGCAAGCGAAGCGAACTTGGCACTTTCATTTCGAGAATCCAATTTTTTGATTGATTTTGACCTAATATTCAAAAAATAATATCATATTTCACAATTCTCTCTTTATTTTTTCTTAACGGGACGCGGGACAAATACGGGACTGTCCCTTGAAATACCCAGGTGTTTTCAAAATGAATTTCCGAAGATCGTCTTCGTGGGGGATAATTAGTTATGTACAGATCAATACTCATTATCGAGTTCAAACACAGAAAAGAATTGCTTTCTTTTTATGAATATAATACATGTATGTATTAATGTGTATAATAGTTTATCATCATCCTTCTGTGTTTGGTTGCTATGACTACTCTTATTTTACACCAAAAGTGTAAACCCGAGGGGATGGGGAATATCATATACCCCCTTTCGGAGAGGGTGGGGTACGTGGTATGTACAATATCAGATTTTTCTTTTTACCTCACTGATGACCAATGTTTTTTTTTCATAAAATCCCCGTGTTTTTATGGTGGGTGGGGGGTAGTCTACAAATGTAGACCCACATCTGCAGTGTGTGTACCTCAGCTGATTCAACGAGTCTGCATAGCAGACTAGGTCTACTGAGGCTGCAGATCCCACTTCACGAGCCATTCAGAGTCTGCATAGCAGACTAGGTGGGGGGGGGGGGTTGAGGGTTCTAGTACCGCGTAGAATTATGTTTACCCGTGTTATCAAGTCCATTTAAGGAGAAAAAAAAACATAAGAAAATAAATAAACAGAAAACACACGAAAGCTTTAAAAAGAGTCAGTATTCATGTCATAACTTTCATGTTGGTCTAAATATAATAGGGGCATTTTTTATAACGAAATCAATGTTATTTTTTATAGGTTTCTATAATATTTCACGCTTTTCGTATTACTTTGTAAAACAGCGAATGTAATTATTGTCACTATGTTCTAATTTATTTAAGATAGTATGTTTTATGGAATGTGATATAATGAATCAAATCAAAAATAAAAATATACTGAAGCGCTTGTATATATAGGAAAATGACTTCATTCACTTCTGGATTCTGGATTAATATCATCGAGTCATTCCTTACTTTGCACAAATCGGATTTTACATCACTGCAAACAATGCTTCCCGATTATCCGAGTGCAAACATATGCTCATAACATTTTCGAATTTATTTGGGAGAAGACATTCTTCATTGACATATGTTATAATTAAAGATTCCCGATTAGGTTTTTCACTAAACTGGCAATAGCTTATATGATATTCTTTATCCGCAAGGTAAATGCTATTTTGTGGCAGATTTCATTTTTCTTAATTTGTCCCACAAAAAAGAAATTATTTTTTAAAGAAATGGAACAGAAAATGTACATGATATGATTTGATTATATTTGTTCGATATTATGTAAAAAAAAATATATATCAGAAAAGTAAATTTAAACAGTCAAATTTTGGCTCGCTCGTGACTTTTTAAATTCGTCCCATATGATAATATTTTTACCCAAGTGGCCCATTACGCCACTAATCCAGATGAAATGATATAGTATTATACAGTGCGTATAAAAAAAGTTTACACTTTGAAAAAGACCTGGGAATTAAAAAATATACAACATGTGGGTAATTTTTTCACATATAATCTTGGGTTTGGGTCTCATCTATCCAATGAAAGTTAAAGTTTTGACAGAATGTTACACTTGAGTGAGCACTGTCCATTTTTGTAAAGCTCGCAGAAATCTGTTTGCGCAGAAATGCTCGTTTTCACGCTGTGTCAAGGGGAAAGGGCGAAATCAAACTTACCCTGCGAAACATTTCTCATACATTTCCCTTGCACTTTTAGTCAATTGAAATAAAGCGGATACATTCAAGTATTTTGTAACAATTTTGCTACCCAAATTGAAATTTCAACACTTAGTAAGCACAACCTTTACCCTTTTTGTGCCAGCTGGATCTGAGGACATAAGTGAATCTGAACAAAAGTTTATATCAGACATCTCCAGCATTTTTTCACTAAGTTTTTATCATTTAAAGTGGGTTTACGTTTCATTTTTCATTTAATACTTGTTTCTCCACACTTTTCCCAAGCTTGACAATGATTAACAAAATGAAAATCAAGCCTTAGCCATTTCATGTAAATTACAGCTCAGTGTAAAACAAATACCGTCACGATGGCCTCGGTGTGTGGGAGAATGGGGTCTGGTGCAATTCACTCTTCGAAGTGTTTCGGGCAAGGAAACAAGTTAAAAAAGGTAAAAGATATCTTCAAATTAATTTTACTAGCTAAATTCCACGTGTTCTTCATGATGAAGGTCTACTTTTATTAGCATAACTATTTCAAAGTTCTGCGCAAATCATTTTCACTAACTTTACAAAAGTAAGTGATGCTCACTCAAGCGGAAATATTTTTCGACAGTTATATCGTCATTTGCTTAAATGGATCTGTACCAATGTTAAAATGTGGAAAATCTTCAGGATATTACAAATGTAGTATTTTACAGGAGTTTTTCTAAGTGTAAACTTTTTTTTGATACGCACTGTATAGGCCTACATGTACCAAAAACAGATACAAAGATTATGAATAGTCTATTGTTAACAAACATCGAGGATCATGCACACACACACTGAGTTCATAACTACTGCTGATAACGAGCCTTTCTCTACATAGTATAGGTGTCACGAAAAACAAATCAAAACGAACAAAAAAAGATTTACAGAATGTTTAATCGTGGGGTTACCTTTTTCATTATTTTCGACGCCTATAAGAATAAGTAGAATGTATGAATATTCTCAAAAAATGTGTTCAAAATCGTGAAATACGGGACACAACGGCGTTGGCCGGACAGGGTCATACGGGACGCGGGACAAATACGGGACTGTCCCTTGGAATACCCGGGTGTTTTCAAAATGAATTTCTGAAGATCATCTTCGTGGGGGAGAATTAGTTATGTACATATCAATACTCATTATCGAGTTCAAACATAGAAAAGTATATTATATTGCTTTCTTTTTTATGAATAGAATATGTGTATAATAGTTTATTATCATCCTTCTGTGTTTGGTTGCTAAGACTACTCTTATGTTTACACCACGGGATAAATCACTAGGCTACCAGCTCTTAACTCATCACGTGGGTAATTCAATAAAATGATTTGAAGTCTATACTTATCTGTCACTTTGTACGATATATTTCTGCCAATCAGACGTGTTTACGATCGACTCTAACATACTGATCAATAGAGAATCAGAATCTCTAAAGCATTAATATACATCCAAATAGCAGAATGGATTCAAGGATGGAAATGTGTTTCTTCGCTTTCGTAGTGTTAGGTAAGACATTCCTTAAATCTATTAAAGAAATGCAAAACATTTTAGCGTGAATCATTGAGAAAAAACTGTTACTAAAATATCATTCGTACAAAATATGTTATACTATATAACATTCACAATTTGCAGGAGAAGGATTGTCGTCACAAGCACATTGCTTGAAGAATAACAACCCCCAGATTAAAACTCATTAAACTGAATAAAGCAGAATAAAAATGAATGTTCATAATTTCAATAATAAAGTTGAGGATGATTGAAACAATGGTGAAGATGTGGTATATAAGACCAAATTTCTGCAGTAATTCATTCATTTTTTTATTATTTTTGTGATATATCTTTAATAAAAAAAAAATAGTGCACACATAATTACAAAGAATGCACAAAGCATTTTCATTTATTTAATTGTAGAATAAAAGAGCATTGTTGATAAAATGGCTTGCTCACGGGCATTTATAACTGTACTTCATGCGCCTTAGACTACTTGGCCACTGCACTTACATGTACACATATGTTTCAACGGCATCTCCACTGTTTATATCATTATGTGAGCTATCACAAAGTTTGAGTACATTTTTGTCTTATGTTTCTATCAACAACTTTATTATGTTACTAAAGAAATGGTGAGATAATTTTTTTTATTTGATTATCATCTTAACTAATCAATATGTACACATTTTGTTACCTCTTTCTTGATGTACGCCATGAAAGAGATTTAAGGCTTGGTCCCACTCCCACTGCACTTACGGATGCAGAGATGATGTTAAGCGGAGGAAATCTTGCCATCCGTTGGAATACGCTATGCATCCGTTGTGTACCCATTCCGTACGTGTTTTATCCGTCCACTCTGATTCCATCCGCGCAAAAAGTTTGTAGTTGCACAAAACTTTCAGAACGGATGAACTTTCCGCCGTGTACGGTGTATATACGCGACATATACGAACAACAAACGGTCTATATATGTCCGTTTTCATCCGTTAAACGTCCGCTGTATTCTCTCTGCATCCTCTTGGCATCATCGCAACTCAGATCCACTAAAGCTGAACAACGGAAAGAGGGAGGGAAAATAGGATACATGGAACGTCTTTACATCGTTAGTAACACGGAAATAGAAAGGATGTAAGCGTGTGCATCTCGTAAATAAAGTATTCAAAACCACCGGTAACCCCTTCGGAGCTGTCATCCACTTCCATCCGTTCTCATCCGCACGGTTTCCGATGAACAACCGTTTAACATCCGCGCTACATACTACCAACGTGCTTTATTTTCCGTTATGTTTTCGCAAATTTCTGGAGCGGATGAAATTGGATGGAATTTTGCTCGTCCGCTGTGTCCTTTATACGTTTTGCGTCCGTCGGCTAGTGGGACCAGGCCTTAAAGGCTTGGTACCACAGCACTTACGGATGCAGATAGGATGTAAAATGGAAAAGAATCTTGCCATCCGTTGGAAAACGTTATATATTTATCCGTTGTGTACTCTTTGCATACGTGTTTCATACGCTCTATATCCATCGAGCATCCGTCCACTGTGATTTCATTGTTCGCCTATTTTATCTACTGTCTGGAGCGGATGAAAACGGATGGAGCCACCCCAAAATTTTGCTTGTCCACTCACTGTATCCGTTATATGAATACGTTTCATTTCTTATCAATACACTAATCTAGATAACTTTGGGGAAAGAAATCACTTCGAGTAATTTACATACCGAAATATAGAAAGAAAGCACGAGGATAACATGTAAATGGTACAGCTATCAAGAGAGCTGATATAATGATTGACTACCTATGGGGAAGATATAGAAAGTATCTCCTATCTAACCCGTTTCAAGAAATCGTACCCGAGTTGTAAATTAATGACAAATGCACTATCAAATACTATTCTGTTTCATCGAAAAGAAAAAAATCCAAAGGTAAACCAATCTACTCTTGCAGGTTCTCTGTCTGTGGTGTCCACTGGCGTAAATCCGTGTTATCATGTTTTTAGATATGCAAGGAATTGTAATTGATATGTCCACAGTGGCATACCGTGGGTCACGGCATTGTGGGGGGCACCAGCAAAATTTTCGAATCACTGAGTGAGCGCGCTCGGTTGCTAGTTATTCTGACCTAATAGAGACATTTTAAGGACAATGTCATTGAACGGATATGTATCTCACTGATCAAATAATGCGAGCGCGAAGCGCGAGCTGAATTTTTTATATTCACACCTAAGAAGGGACATTATAATCAAATTTGTGTAATCATGATAGGTACCTGTCTCGCTGAACAATGCGAGCGCGAAGCGCGAGCTGAAATTTTCGTATATTTTGACCCCAAACAGCGAGATTTTAAGGAATATATTTTAGGAATCCATTAAGAGTATGCATATCTCACCATAGTCATCTAATGCAAGTGCCAAGCGCTTGCTGATTTTATTAGAATTACATCTGAACACATGAAACACTTTTTGTACTCATTGCAATCAGGATTATCATACGCATCTCACTAATCAAATATTGCGAGCGTGAAGCGCGAGCTGAAAATTTAGATAATTTAGATAATTAAGACCTGAAGTGGGGCATTCTAAGGTTTCTTTGTAGGAATTAACTAGGACCATACGTATTTCATTAACCAAATGATGCGAGCGCGAAGCGCGAGCTGAAAATTTTTGATATTCAGATCAGAAGAAGGGACATTTCAAGGACTGATTTTAGGAATTCCTGAAGAGCAGACATATCTCACCAATCCACTAATGCGAACGTAATCACGGAAGGAAATGTTTTTATATATACGAAGACCTTAACATTGGGCAATCACCTTTTAATCATGTAAAAGAAGCTCATGTCACTACATAAAACAATGATAACTCAAGTGCTAGGAAATATATTTAGTTTATATTGACTTGAAAACGGGATGTTTTAGTACAACAGGATTATATATCTCGTTGAACAGACAATGCGAGCACCAGGAACTATGAAGACGTAGGCCCTGGGCAAATTATGTTTCATGAAGTTATGATAAAAATATTTCTTATGTAATGTAACATAACATAATTATAATACAACATTATAATGATTAATATTTTCTTCTTTCCCACTACGTTTCTCTTCCTTTCTCCCTCTTTTCTATTTTTCCCCATTTCCCCGTTTTTGTTTTGGTCAGCCGATGGGGGGGGGGGGGGAGCATGTGCCCCCCATGCCCCCCCCCCCCCTTAGTTACGCCACTGTATGTCCATATGGCAAATACCCCTCCAATATTATTATATTTTTACCCCATGATGGTTTAATTGTTTTATTAGAGATTACATTGAAAAAAAATTGACATTCCATCTTAATCCCTTCCCAAAGACCCCAACATTGATGAATTGGAAGAAACGGGGATTTCTCTTCAATGTTATAATAAGGACATAAGTATTTCGTTTGGAAATGGTGAACTGGCTCTTTATTTGCATTTTATGATTCAATAATATTGTTTTATTTGTTAAGCGGTATTTTAGGAAGAATTTTCACCAATAAAACAATTAATTTTTTTTTCTTTCGTAAAAAGTGGGGGGGATGTTTGTACAGGCATTTACGCCAGTGGTGGTGTCTGCTCAACTTAAATGCCACGATTGCAGTTATGAATACACTGATGACGAGACAGAGAGTGATCAATACGACTGCAAAACGCCATCATCCTCAACGGCGAATGCGACATGTGCAACAACTACAATGACATGCTACGTAAGTCGCCAAATCAATACTCTCTTCATCCTGATAAAGAATGACCTAATTTTCAAAATAAATTCATTTAGGCATAAAATGAGAGGTGCCCAAATGCAATTACAAACTGACAGGGGCGTTGTCATCAGGACATTTTTTTTCCGGGGGGTGTCGATCTACGGGTGATGTCATATTTTTCAGTTGAATTACCATCGAGTTTCCAGACCCATATCTCTCATTTTGATTCTCTTCTTTATCCCCCCCCCCTTTCCTTGTCATTTCTCTGATTTTTGTCTGCTCTTTTGTCACTAATTGAGAACTAATGGGGGTGATCGCCCTTTTGTCCCGCTCCCTCCCTGTAGCGCAGGCCCTATACCTGTTTTGTCCTGTATAAACGAGTGAGAGCTAAGACTCCTGGGGGCTACGCAACCGCGTAGCCAGGATTTCATTTTTGAGGGGGCGGTAAATGCACGCGAAGCGTGCCAACACTTACAGAGCGCGCGAAGCGCGCACCCTAGGGGGTGGGTGCAGGGAGGGGGAGTTACCCCCTCCCTTGCGAAGCGCGAAGCTTTTGGTGTTTCATAAATTAAAATGAAAATAGGAGCCGTCTCTCTTGTCTCTAGTACCTATATCAGCTCCAATTCAGTTGACTATATTGTGATTTTGAACCTTGTTTTCGAAAGTGATTGTGAACGCACAAAAAAGGAATACAATGGAGGAAATTATAGTAATAATAACCCCGCGCGAAGCGCGGAAGCTAAAGCGTTTTATCATTTTTTTCAAAGAAAAGGGTTCCGAGAAAAGGGTATTCTCTAAGATATATTGAATACTTCCCTTGGAAAGATCAGATTTGATTACAAACAATTAGCGACAGTGCATATCTTTAATTCGCAAAACAAAGGAGAAGTGTATATGCCGGGAGGAAGATATTCCTCCCCGCGCAGAGCAATGAAACTCTGAAATTTTAAAGGGCGGACGTTTCATCAAATGCAGATATCTCTAATACCACATCGGCTCTAATTCAATTGATTATCTAAGATTATTGAACTTAATTACAAGGAAAATAGTGCGCAAAAAGTTGAAACTTCTGTGATTTATTGAAATTATATAAAAAAGGATGCCTAATTTCTTTGACTTATCCTGAAGCGCTTCATTTTGAATGATAAAGAAACTTAATTGTCATTCAAAATTTCAATCTGAGGGCGCAAAACAGGAGATGAATGTGCAGGGAAATGACATGAAGTTTAATAGAATTTGATAAAAAAATATTGTACTTTTTTATTTAATACGACACGAAATTTATACCTTCCTCTTTTTAAATTAGGAACCTGTTTGCCCCAAAATTATGGTTGTTTAGTGATGAGATGAAAAGCGGGAGAATTTGCCTATATGGAGGTGACGGCAGAAATTGATATGAAGATTTTACCTGCCCGGAGCCGACCCGACCAGAAGTTGCGCGATAAATAAAAAAAAAGGTAACTTCATATTTCGGCCTAACCTTACTCTAATTCCATGCCCTAATGTATACATTTGAACTTTAACTGGCAAGAAACACATATAGCTGAGGTGGAAAAACAAGGTTAGAGAAAGGGTGGGGGAAACAATGGAAAACTGAAATATTGTCATTTAACCGCGCGCAGCGCGGAAGCAAAAATAGAAATTTAGAGCAAGAGTGAAGGAGTTTCTCTTTTGAGAAAAAAATAAAATAAAAAGAAAAAACCCACAAAGCTACCCTTTTCCCTTTCTTCCCTTCGCTTTTCCTTTTCTCCTCTCTTTTTCTCTTTTTTTCTTTTCTTTTTGGGGACGTTTTGGGCGAGCCCCCACCGCCCCCTGGCTACGCGCCTGGGGCTACGTAGTATAGGTAAATGTATGATACTTGTGTGCCACGGTCGAGACCCCCGTTCCAAACCTAAATTTCCGTTCTAGAGCATCACCAATTTAGATAGCCATGGAAATTCCGAGCTTTTTCCGTTCCAGACTTGACCCTCGAATTTCTGGTTCCTCGTTCCAGTGCGCGCCCAACATGTACTGCTCAACCTTTCTGATGCGTTCAGTCCCACAGCATTTCTTTTTAAGCAATCGTTGAATCCTATAGAGCCGTTCCGAAGACCCCCATTTTAAGATCAAGTTCTAGTTCCAAAGCCCCCTATTTTCGACTTTGGTGTGGCACATAGGTATCATGTTATAATTCGAGTAGCCCCCCCCCCCTTGGGATAGAAGTGTTTCCGGAAGTATAGGCTAAGCGAATTCTGAACTATATAGCACCTCCTAATGGCACAGGTGCCATTACTCGGATAATCTCATCCCTTGCGATGCTATTTTTGTACCATTTTTTTATTTGTAATTTGTATTTGTATTTTGATAATTAAAGGCCAATGACAAGGCCATTCCTAAATGATCTCAAGGCCCGTCTCGAGGATCATAACACTGCATATTATTTTCCATAAAATACAGTTATTGACTATATAGCTATTTTCTATTGACCCATATTGACCTTCTGAAATCTTACCTTGGGCCTAGAACATAATGATGATCTCTATACTAGTAACTATGTTACACTTTCCCCTAAAATAATTTTGTATCTCTCTCTAAACAGGTGCAAAGTGAGATAATTCCAGGTACGAGTGTGTTCGGCAGAGGTCGTATCAGATACTCTCGCGGATGCATGGAAGAGGACGTTTGCCAAGCAAACGACTGTCGGAAAACCCCTGAGAATTGCATTAGTTGCTGCGATGGTGACTTATGCAACGCTGCCACGTTAAAGAACCACCTTGTAGATAATATGCTAACCCGACCATGTTACCGTTGCCAATATTCGGACATACGAGGAACCCGGAGTGACGCTCATTGCGGACCAAGTGACTTTGATGCATCTGCCTCGGACTCTCAGGTATACGGTATCGACTGCCCGGGTTTATGCTACGTGAGTATAAGAAGTTGCTTTTTAAGAATCGTTTCCTCCAAAATATATATATATCTTGATGTTTTAACAGATTTTGTTGTAAAATGCAGACCTCATAGTATCAGCTGATCAATAATACTGTTTAGTGATTGTGACGTCAATTGACGGATATGCCAAAAACAGTACTTGCTAGCTAACAAACCTTTCAGATATTTTCGCAAGGCATCCGTTCTTTATCATGTTGGCGATGGTCATGGAACACCAATCTGCCAATTAGTCGTGATCAATCACCACTTGCGATCAAGGAACATTACCAATCTATCACCACTGGGGGCCTTTATGAGGAGTACATGACGATAACGTCTGGTGATTTCGTAATTAAGAGACTTTGAGGGGAACTGTATTCTCATTGTATTTCATTATGGTTTATGTCGAGGGTTGCTTGTTTACAAGTTTTTAATTAACTTTTTGTTTGCAATCCTGGTATTTCATGCGCTGCATTTGTATATATCAATTATTTTATCTTGATTTTTATCTTATACCAAATAAATGTTAATCTGAATTTGAATCTGAAATATTATTTTCAGTTGGATTTTCGGATGTAAATGATCTATCAATGCCAGAAAACGAAGAAGGGGGTTGGAGAGAAGACAAGAAAGTGGGAGAAGGATTAAGGAGAAGATAACAAAAGACGGGTAAAGAAAAAGAAAACAGAAATATGGGGAAAATTTAGGAATTAATAGAAAAACAAGGAAACAGACTTTATTTTGGTCAGAGAGAAATTAAAAAAAAAAAGAGTAAAGAAGGTAATGCAGAAAACGAAATGTATATGAGAAGATAATAACAAAGTACAATAATAAGAACCTTTCATTATTTTCACGATAATTCAGGCAGAAACGGTCTCTCCAATATGCAATGAGCTGCGGACCCTTATCTTTTTTTAAAGTCCGATAGTCTGGCCACTAGCTACCAGTTCTTACTGCATACTGTGCTGCAAATCCATTGATAAATATAATATTGTTTTTATATTTGCATAATATTTCAAATTGAGATTTCAGAAATAAGATATTGTCGCGAAAGGTACTTGTCATCTTTTCCTAAACTCCCCCTGAAGCCCTGCATCAAAGTTTTGTTTCTTGTGGAAAAAACATTCCGATTTTGAGAGTCGGTGTTCATCTTGTCTAATGAATCTATAATGCTGTTGTTTTCTTACTTCTCCTATTGATTTCAAAGATCGCTAGACTCCAATACGAGCATGCTGTTGAAATCTTTCGAGGTTGCCAGTACCATGGTAGGTACTGTACCTATGACAGACAAGCAGTCGACGGCGTACCTGCAAATGAATTGGTTGATTATCGTACTGGACGTCACTTTGAGCTCTCATGTTGTGTTGACGACAATTGTAACACCGCTACTGCCCTCTCCGTTGGATTAGTGACAATCCTTTTCTCAGCTACCCTCGGTGTGTTTGTCATCTAAATCAAGTCGCCGTCGCCGGATGTATAAGCAAGCCACGGGAGGGTGTGTGTGTGTGTGTGGGGGGGGGGGGGGCTTTCGTAGAATGAGGTATTCATCAGACTATTTTAGTGAATTTGTTTTCGAGAGGATGCCACTTTTTGTTCATTCCTTTTACATTTTCATAGCTTGCAAATAATGTTCGACACCATTTAATTCACCCGTTCATTGATTTCGAGCGCCTCAAGGCCTCTAGGCATCTTACGATTTTTCCACAATCCGATTCTGGAACAAATCGCTTTTTGCTTATTTTCTGAAAATTTAAATGAAAAGTATCTTTTTATTTGAAGTTCAAATTAATTTGGATGATTACAAGCCTTTGTTTGATACCAAAGGCCAAATTGGTTTCAAATCATAACTAATCGAACGATGCTATAACGACTAGATATTAAATTTGATATTATTCTGATAATGATGGTAGCATAGTCAAATAATTTGAACACAAGTGTTCTTCCGATGATTTAAAACTTTACACAGTAAGATGTTCTATGTCTCTATTTTGGCATCAAATAAGACTACGTTTTACTCTATTGCAGACCAGTTGTAAAACGTGCGGTGGCGTTACGTTTGTCGGATAACTCCCGATAATTTTTACTCACCGACGTACGACGTTCTATAAGGGCCGCATGACAGAGGACACCTCTCAAATCCTTATCGTAAATTGAAGAACTGGGGAAAAAGAGATAAAAAAAAAAGAAGTGGCTATACCGTAAACAAAACTTCTACGAAAAGGGGCAATTCAAATTATGAATCAAAATCTTGGAAAATAATATCTTTGTGATCCTTTTTTAGAATCCACTTGTAAATTGACTTGTGGGAAACGTGTTTAGGGAATTTAATCGCGAACGAGTTGCTGATAAAATAAAATAATGTTTCGTAATCGTGATTTGCGGTTAGAATTAATACAATTATTCAAATTTTTATTTTATAGTGCGTTTAGTTGAATCTGGCATAGACCTGCCAATTTTAACGAAATCCTGTATGATGACCGAAATCCTTGCTGGAAAGAATAATGTGTCATCCAGTGTTTCCCACGGTGTGTTCACACGAAAACAATAAGAAAACACCTTCATATTATACCAATTGTGTGAACTTACTGCTAAGACTCACACTGTATTAGGTGTCCACATATGCACTGTTAGAAAAAAAACCTGATTTTACCAAAAAAAAAACAAGAAGATTTTGCAAAAATCAACAACAGAATCATTCTGTAAATTCATAAAACATAATTTTTTCTGCAATTTAACAGAACAGGTCTGTTTAAAAAGGGGAAAATTGTGTTTCCTTTAAGGAATTCTATAAGGTTCCATACACCAAATACCAATTTCCTGTAAGAGTACGCAATCTGGTAAGATTACAGGTGTTCTCGAGACTCTGCTGCAGGAACTTCTTTTATTTTAAGGATAAATTTTCTAACAGACGAGTGTGGATCACATCTTCACACGCAGTGTTTTAAATAGTGTTATTTTTTCAGCACGGATGAATTTCTGAAGTAAAATGCAAATTCAAAATATGAAACTATTAAATCGAATTTGATAAGAAATTACATCCCCCTCTCCCGATGTAAAAGACTGAAAATTGCCTGTTGAGCAGCAAAACATGTCTGTTCTTGTGAATTCATTGGAATTTATTTTAATCCACTTGGCTAAAATATCGGTCGGACTTGGATATGATTCTTAAACAATTATAGAATTGGCAGGTCTCTTGTGTTTGATATTTTGTAGAGTTCCAGTGACATGGCTCAGGTGATTTTTTATGTGTGTGCGTGTGTATTTAAAAAAAAATCTAAGAAAGTGTTTGTGGCATCAAATAGACATCTTTATACAACACATGGATAGATCCTTGACAGCTGCTTGGATGTAAGCGTGTCACATGACATTCAGAGGAATCAGCTATAGCACGCTAAGATATGCTAGCCGTGCTAATGGTGCTATAGTCATGATAGTCGACTATTGCACGCTCGTGCTATAGTCGACTATAGCACGCTGAAGTAAATGAGCCAGCACTGCAAGATCCCTGGGCACACTGAACCCATGGACGTGCCCCGTACACGTTAAGTGAATAAGCGGTATACGCGCATAGTATACGTAATCACGTTTTCGTATCTCTGACCGAATGATGTGCGTAGCACTGCGCATATACACGTTGCAAAGCTGAACACAATGCGCGTACGTACGTTGCTAAGCTAATTATTCCCAGGGTACGGCTTCTTACCTTCTAGATTTCCTTCTGGATTTTATGGAATTCGTTCACAAATTGGACTTCATGGATCTATGACTTTATGGATCTATGTTGAAAGTACTTGACTCTCCTGGGATTACTGGAGTAAATCTACTCGACGCTCAAAAGACAACATTTACCGTGTTTACACTTAATCGGCATTTGAATCGGCTCACGGTTCTGAACCGCGAGCCGATGCAGCATCGGCTTTTTCATAGCGTGTAAACGCGAGTAACTTGCATCGGCTCGCGGTTCAGAACCGGCAATTTGCACCACCAAAGTAGTAGGTTCTGAACCGCGAGCCGATGCAGAATCGGCTTTTTTACTACGTGTAAACAGAAATCCGATTCTGCATCGGCAATTTGTGCGCATTTCATTTACTTTACCATTGTGACGTAATTGTAAGCGCACTGATCCAGCGTTGTCTTTATTATGACGTTTATTGTTGGTGTGCGTATCATTTCAGGTTTTTGTCGGGTTTTTGTATCGGCTCGCGGTTCTGAACCGCGAGCTGTAACAACGTGTAAACGCAAACCAAAAGCCGATTCTGCATCGGCTTTTGGTTCTGAACTAAATGCCGATTAAGTGTAAACACGGTATCTGTAAACAAAATAAGATCTAACGCGCGTTAGTCATAGACTAGACCTGTAGATCTAGTCTAAACTGTAAGCTTTCGGTGTTGTATAAAACAAATAGTCAATGTTGTATTCGTGCGACGTTCCGAATATTACATTCGTTGCAAGTTGAAACAGTCTATTTAACTCCGCTTCGCGTCGTTGAATAGACTGTTTCAACTTGCACACTCATGCAATATTCGGAACGATCGCACTCATCAACATTGAATATTTGTATAGTATTGTAAACTAGTCTTGATGAATATTCATTTTTATTAAACATGAAAACGTGATGTTAACCTCGATATAAACTGCAGTGGCCATTTGATCTTCATCGGAAAATGACAATAAATGAAAATAAATGAAAATGACCAAAATAGTGGTCTGTGCAAAATAATTATGCAATGGATACTGTAAACATAGTGAAGTTGAGTAACTGACGAAATTGATAGAAATGCTCAAGGAATCTGAACACGCTCAAACATTTCAAGAATCACATCATATAAATGTGATTTAACGTGACTGATGACATATTTATGATAGGAGCTTCATATCCCAAAACAATACCTGTCTCGATAATTGCACATTTTGCGTAAAAATAATTCAGCCTTAATTGGTCTTTGCTGTTATCTCGACCCTAAATTTAGAATCATATGTTAAGGACGATTTACGAAAGATTTGCAGTGTTACAACGTGTGATTAGAATAGAAATTCTTTTTATGACAATGCGGACCAGCTAGGCCCGGAGGTTTTACTGGTACGGAGCAAGAGGCGACCGCCAATTGATTTTAGATTAAAAAAAAAAAACATGGAAGAGAAACAAAGGCTAAAAGAGGGAAGAATAAAAATAGAAAGAAAGAAAAGAGAAGAGTGTGAAAAGTAGAAATCTCAAATTCCCTGTGTATACAAACTACAATACACTCTACAAAAAGAAGGTTTACCCGATATTGGGGAAAAAATGGGAACATGCATTTTGGTTGGGTAGAATTTTACGCAATGTTGAGTTGAAATAGCCCAATATGGGGTGAAAAAAATACCCAGCAAACATGCATGTTCCCTTTCTACCCAATATTGGGTAAAATTTTACTCAGAGTGTATAGCTCTGGTATTCCAGCGAATTCCTACTTCCCTGATTATACAATTGATGAAAAAAATACGGTAATTTTAGTTTGTCTTGCCCCCCCCCCAAAAAAAAAATGTCCCAGCGCCGCCTCTAACCCAGACGCATACATGGGTGTGAATAGATAAAAGATTGTATTTACTACCTTCATTCATGTGAATTAAAATATTCTGGTATTTGATGTAAATACAAATGATTTTAGGAAGGAATATTTTCGTTTACCATTTATCATTGTCCTCAATTTGTCTGAGTAAAATCGAAGTTTTCTACAAAATAGATTTGAGTTTTGAGTTTTGCTCGGTCACATACTTCTTCCGGGTCATTTCTACCCTGAACATAGTTTTTTTCCAAACTCGTTGCGCAACTGTCCGATTTCCGGCTGATCTAAGATTCCGGTCAACCTGACCGGGGATTTTATTCAGGATGTTTACCTTAGACAAAAATGACAAAATTCAAGATATTTTTTTCAAAACTAAAAGTCAACGATTTCAAAAGTTATTTATTCATATTTGAATAAAATGTTTTAGATTGTTTTATGTTTGTTCTGTGTTTGATTCACTTAATTTAAATGACATTTGCATTAAAATCATGTAATAATCTTTGTGTGATTGTACTATCTTTTAAAATTTATTGTTTTGATTTCTTTTTACAGCAATTTTGTACATCAAATGCTATGCCCTGGGGAAAATATAGGTTTAAGGTGGTTTGTCTACCTACAGTGTTTTGCTAGTAGTACACAGAGCCTGATATAAGAGGCAAATTTATTTTTTTCTTATAATGTGCACTTTGTGTGACTATTTCTATTGATGTAATGCGTCAGTATGATAAATGTGTTAAATGAGATTAAAGAAATCAATCACATTTTGACCCATTAGTATTTTAATGTATTATTCATTTGTGATAAAAATGGCGTTAGGGAAAGAGAGATTATATCGAAAGTAACAGTGGTTCTTTTTCATTTTGACGGCGATGTACCATTGAAAACGACGTGACATTATTAAAAAAATGAAGTGCTGATTTATCACTTACTAATCGGCACTCCGAAGTGCAGTCATAATACAAGCACCCATGGTGCAAAATTAACGCTTCATTTCTTCTGTGATAATTTCACGTAATTAAAAGAAATGATAAAAAAAAATAATGAAAAATGTATCAGAAAGAGAAAAGGAATAGAAAGAGAGAAAAGGGATCGGAAAAAGACAGTTTGTTCGATGGTAAAAAAAGGAATAAAATAAATCACTCCTTTTCGGGCCATCTTGCCCCCGCCCCTATCCTATGAATCTACGACCCTGCCAATGTTCTTTTTTTTTTCGGTTGTAAGGATGTTGCCAAAAGACTGTACTGAGGGAGAGATCTATACAAGAGATAGAGAGAATGGAGCTTGAGGAAGTGAGACGGAGAGAGATAGAACTGAAGGGTGAAAACGAGAGGGGGGGGGGGAGAAAGACGAGAGAGGGAGGGATAGAACGAGAGCGCAAGAAAGTGAAAAAAATGGGAGAAAAGTTGGGAAAGAAATGAGGAGAAGAGGAAATGGTAGAGAAAGAGAGGGGGAGAGAGAGATGGGGGGGGGGGGTAAGTAACGGGAAATCATATCAATATGTCACAGTTTATGATTTCATATTTTTCGAAGTTGATAGTTTTTCATTCATCCATTTGTTATTTGAAGAGTTAAGTTGCAAAAGGAGTTTAGGTCCACTTTTTACCATTCCGAGAAAAACCATGTTTTTTATTCTCACTTACTGCAATATTCTTATGAGAAACTAAATTGTCATGATGTACTACCCTATCATGTGAACATAAAATTGGGTATAAAATAATCTACCTGTCTTCAATTTGTTTCAATATATTCTTTTAAATATTATCACTGTGGACCTAATACCTTTTGCAAGTAAACTTAAATGAATCCAATCTATTTTGACTTAAAAAGTGATTTTTCTTTGCCACTTTTATTCACGTTTTCATGTGAATTTCAATTTTTTTTTTGTTTTCATCAGAACGACTAAAAATTCATAGGTTTTGAGACAGAAAACAATAAAATTTATGAACAATGAACCTAACCCCGTTTGACAAATGAGCTCTTCAGAATAGTTTGTTTGCAAAAGGCGTTAGGTCCAATCCAAGAAAATCATTTTTATATTCTCCCATATTGCAATATTCTTATGCGAAACTAAATTTTCATTATACCATACTATGATAACAAAAAATTGGGTATAAAAGAAATCTACCTGTCTTCATATTTCTTAAAATATTCTTTTTCAAAAAAATTATGTGTGGACCTAACCCCTTTTGAAAAAAAGTGATTTTCTTTGCCATCTTAGATCACTTTTTAATGGGAATTTCAACTTTTCTTTGGTATCATCTTATAGAGCTACTAAAAATCTATACATTGAGACAAAAAAAAAATCAAATTTGATGAAAAATGGACATAACCCCTTTTGCAAGTGTTCTGAAACAAGATGACGTTCGAATTCTGTGATTGAGCTGTCACTTGATTAAAATACATGGACACAAACTCGATTGTGTTTCTAACCATTCTAAAAATGCATGCATGTTTCAAGTTTCACCGGAGTGTAATTTGATGAGAAAAATGATAATTTTTTATATTTTGTAATCAAAATTTAGAAAAAATTAGCACTCGACAGGTACAAATTACCACCAAAGATGGAAATAAGTATGCTTTATACATATTTATTCTTTGTATAAGTCACCTATGTTTTGCTTGTTTACAGATCTACCATATAAGACAAGTTGTAATTCAGCCATTGGCCCGAGGGATGTTTCAACGTAACAATACATAAAGACCTTTATTATGCGAACAATTGAGGTCGCCCCATTAAACAGAGGAAGAGAGAGGGGGAAAGAGGATGATAACAACCCCTTCGGTTTGGTAAGGAAATGGAAGTAGAATGTGATTACTGTAGTATATATTTTCTTAAAGGACAAGTCCACCCCGACAAAAACTTGATTTGAATAAAAAGAGAAAAATCCAACAAGCATAACACTGCAAATTTCATCAAAATCGGATGTAAAATAAGAAAGTTATGACATTTTAAAGTTTCGCTTAATTTCACAAAACAGTTATATGCACATCCTGGTCGGTATGCAAATGAGGAGACTGATGACGTCATTCACTCACAATTTCTTTTGTATTTTAATATATGAGATGTGAAATATTCTAATTTCCTCCTCATTGTCAAGTGAAACAGTGATTAATTCCTCCCTGAACATGTGGAATTAGCATTGTTTATTACTATATGGTTCAGTCAAGTCGGTCCCTATGGTCAAATCTGTAAAAAAATGAAATATTGTATAATTCAAACAATAAAAAACAAAAGAAATAGTGAGTGATGGACATCATCGCATGACTCATTTGCATGTCTCTGAGTTGTGCATATCACAGTTTTGTGAAAAATAAGCGAAACTTTAAAATGCCATAACTTTCTTATTTTACACCCGATTTTGATGAAATTTTCGGTGTTATGCTAGTTTGATTTTTCTCTACTTATTCATATCAATATTTAGCTGGGGTGGACTTGACCTTTAAACATTGATGAGCCTGTCACGGTAGAATTGTTTATTTCGTGCATAGGCGGGGGTTGTACGAAGATTTAGAAGAAAACAACTGTTATTATTCACGTGAAGTTACATGCGAGTATATAGCTTTACCATGGTTGTAACATAAATACAATCCCATAAAATGCCATTTGCTCAGAAGATAAAATGGTTTGTTTAACATGCGATATCATCGAACACTTTATAACAAGATACATGGTCCTGGGAAGCGGGGGCAGTGCTGAACCCCCAAGATTTCCCCGGGGTGCTGCGTGTGTTATACACCACAAAGGCAGCCCCCCCCCCTGGAAATCAGGTAGGTATATGCTAAAAATAGAAATTTAACCAAATTCACCTTCATTTTGTTGTAAAACTTTTTTTATAGCCAAATTTTGTCTGAGCCAAATCACCTTCCTTGTGAAATATCGTCTTTTTTTCGCTTGTCAAAATTTTCTTCCGAACCAACACCCCCTATTAACAACAATTTCAACCATGAACCATCAAACTTAAAATATTTCGAAATTGATTTTACCGTATTCCATAAAAACAGTATCTGACGTTGTCCATCAAAATGTGTGACCCTCTTTCTTGGCATTGAAGTATGATGTCAAGAATGAAATGTCAAGCGCTGACATCCACGTGCCCCATCCCCTTCGATCAACAGCTCCTGTACTGGCTGTATATATACGGTGCGACTGAAGCAGTCAACATTTAGAAATTAGGCAACATTCCGTTACCGCACTTCACACCCTAAATATCTTTAAATGTGAATCCGTGTACAAATCTAATACAATTTAATTTTAAGCCAACATTCTTAATTTATTTTTTTTACTGACTAAACTTAATAAAAAAAAAATTTAACTGTGAACCCTTTTTTTTTTTTTTTTTTTTTTTTTGGGGGGGGGGGGGTCAAATTTCTCGGTTAAAACCCCTCCTTGAACAAAAAAACTGGATCCGCTCCTACATACAATATCCATCACAACCTGAAGAGAGGATCGGAGTGTTACCAAGTCTATATTTTTCTCAATAAGGTGGGGTTGAGGCTGCAACCAAAATCACCACCTCTCCCCACTACTAGGATGTTATCAATGTCCCGAAAATCCATCCATGCGGAATCAACTTCTGATCTCGCCACTCTTCTTCCCTCCCCCTCATATTCTATACTCATAGTATTACCTTTTTGGGGTTCCTTGAAATAGTTTGAATTATTCGATGTTAAGTTTTTACCCAAACAGGACTCAACGAACTCAGCAAATTGAATGCGTAATTAGCATTGAATGCGTAATTAGCAAAGTTACGCAGGTCCACGGTCAAATCAAACAATAGGGAGCTTTAGTTATCACGATCTTGGCAGGACACATTTCGGAGGGAGAGGGGGGGGGGTGCATTATTAGAATAGGTCACCAGCCGTGATTACATTTTTACGTTGACCTCCATTATGTACTAATTCCAGAAACAAATTACATCTGACATGTGATCATTGGCCATGTGTATGCATACACATACAGAAATAAAGGAAACAAATCTCTTTTTTTTAATTGGAAAATTATGTAGGTCTTCCTAGCTCTTATCTGAGATTTTCTATTTGTTTTCTTTTATGACCCCCCGAAGAGATTCTACAAATTCACGTGTATTGCGATAAATGTCTTCTCGTCATACCTATAAACTGCATTTTATTTGGTGATGTGTAATCTACTATTGGGACTTTATTACTTTAATACAAATATTTGCATCTCTAATACAGAAATAAAAACGGATGCTGGGCGATCATGATAATATGAATAAGAATAAAGAAAAATCTGAAACATTTCTCTCACGTTCTGCAAGGTGTCGATTCTTGAGCTGAACCGGATACTTTCGCCCCGAGGTACATATATCAATAAACATTATTTTACTAACTGACAGACATTTATTTTGATAAATATCAATTTATATCAAGCTCAGCGATGGAGGAATGCCCTCATGGGCATGTATGTCTCCCTTGTGATCAAAACGAAATACAGCCTTAAACAATAAAGCAAAATTGTCTGATCGACACTTCAGAAGAAAAGAATGAAGGAAATATAGAAGAAAAAAAAAACAATGAGAGAGAGAGGGGGGAGGGGGGATGGGAGGGGTGGAGCACGATAGAGGGATGTCGTCAGTTATCAGCCAGGATCAGAGAACAGGACAAAACGAGACAATAATTTTTTTCTTCAAATACTTGTCAGTGATAACCGTGTCCTCGTAAAACAAAAAGGTAAACTCAATCACCAAAGGATGTGACATCTTCTACTCACTGATTGTAAACGACTCAACTTGGCATGATTAGTTCTTAGGTCGATGTTCAAGTTTAATTGCGCGGCTGGTTCTTGCAATACTCTGAACACATTTCGTCAGACTAGGCCCATATACTTACAAATAGCGAGCAAGATGTGAAAAGTTTCATTGATATGCGAAAACCTAATTAAGCCTGTTCATCTGATTTAGGAAAATCCTAACTCCGTTGTCTTCATAAACAGTTTGAACACGTGCCGAATAGAGGTAAGGATACTTTTCATTGTACATTTTTTCAGTAAATATGTAAGTTTTCGACAACTTATCCATAGATTTCGCTTCGCCAGATGTCTGGGCCAAAATACCCGTAAAACCATGTCTGTGCGTTTCTTCTTTCGCTCTTAAAGTTCCCATATTCCCGATCCAATTTCTAGCTCTAACTTGTCCAACATCATGGCCCTAGAAAGCAGGGGTGCTGAAGCACTCTACAATTTTTTTTTCTGCGGGTGATGTGCATTTACTCCTGGAAATCAGGTTGGTCTTTGCTAAAATGATGAAATTTTCCCACGTTAGCCTTCATTTTTAGCGGCAACCTTTTATTTGGTCATTTTTGTGACTAAAATCACCTCCACTTTGGAGATTTAAAAAAAAAAAAAAATTATCTTTTTTATTTTTGGCGTGTCATTTTTCATTCAAACTCAGCATGCACCCCTCTTCAAAAATCATTCCTATGCCCCTGTCTAACATCTAATATATAGTTCCCAATCAAAAGTGCGCGACTATATATTTTGACTGTAAGCGACGAATGCTCCCCAAATCGAACATTCGCAATCCCAAAATATCATTGACCTGCAATCAAAAAATTGATCTTAGGTGCTAATTACGGCATAATGGCATCCAATTTTAGACCAAATGGAGTAGAAGCACAGTCATATTAATCCCATCATTGCCCATATAGAACTTTCTACTGGAAATTCGGTTTGAATTGATTCAGAGTAAACGGTTTTCGGAGTCTCTCCTGAACCCTTAGCATACATGGTAGAGGTTAAAATAATGCTTGAAAAAAAACTTGTGAACATTTTCTTTGAGTGATACCATTTTTACCTGTTAGTAATAAAGATATTATGGCCATTGCTGGTGTAATCATTCCCCTACTTTTAATATCATATTTTTAAAAGCTTAATCATTGTAACTATATTAAGGCGCAATTGAAATAAACTCCTCTCTAAAAAAAAATGCTTTACGGGATTGTGATGTAATCACAATAATAGAGATCCTCCCGATCATTGGGTATACGGTGCGATTACACTTCGTAATTCCGAAGGTTCGTAATTCCGAAGGTTCGTAATTCCGAAGGTACTTTATTCCGAAGGTTCGTAATTCCGAAACACGTAAATTGCCTATACCTCGATGTTCGTTAATCCGAAAACGTAAAAAGTTTCGTTAATCCGAACATTTGTGGCGTTATTCCGAAGGTTCGTTATTCCGAAGGTTCGATAATGCGAAAACGAAATATAAAGGTTCGATGTTCCTAAGGCTCGATAATCCGAAAACGAAATAAGGTACGTTGTTCCGAAGGTTCGTAAATCCGAAAACGAAATAAGGTTCGTTGTTCCGAAGGTTCGTTAGTCCGAAAACGAAATAAGGTTCGTTAATCATTTCGTTTTCGGACTTACGAACCTTCGGAATTACGAACCTCATTTCGTTTTCGGATTAACGAACCTTCGGAATTACGAACCTCACTTCTTTGTCGGACTAACGAACCTTCGGAATTACGAACCTTCGGAAATACGAACCTTCGGAATAACGAACCTTCGGAATATCCGAACCTTCGGAATTACGAATGTATGCGATACGGTCCATGGTGAGGCCAATCATCGGAGAAGGCTCTAACTGGGGGAAAAATAGAAAAAAATCTTTAGCGTTAGAGATCATGAAATTTTGATTTATGAATCATGCTGAATTTGATCTATGAACCAGCTGTGCAGTCCATCTGGCTCTTCACATCATTTAGGTCTAACCAATGATTATGGGTTCTATGTTTTTTTTGCATTAGATTTTATACTGGAAGAAAAAAAAAACGAATTATAATCAAAACGTCGTCGTGTATGAATGGAGATATGCTCCAATTAGGACTGTTCCGTACCCCTCGTTTCCATTACAAGATTTGGTTTTATGCTATCCTAACACATCAAAACAACCCATCTATACACGTATAATTATGTTCCGTACAATTGTTGTTCAACCGAGGGAAGTGGTTGGGGTATCAATGTATGGTTGTTGGTACGTGTATCTCATCACTAAAAACGCATTATCTCTATACCCACCTCCCTGTGTAGATGTGATTCGGAAACAATAAGCTTACACTTGGATCTTTAAATCGGAAAGAAAGGTAGAAAATGGACTGTCGTCGGAAACCTAGTTTAGTGATAATCACATCCCAAAACTCATTTTGCTTAAAACTAGAAATTGTTTTATTTGTACATCTGATCGTATTTTTGTGGACATTTCAAAGTCTTAGGATGTAAAGATTGCATTCAGAGTCATAGACAAAGATCTGAAATTTGTGTGATAGGAAATGGAACACGCGTTCGGGATGCTGTAGGAAGACTGCGAGCAAAGCGAGCGAGAATCACAAGTTACCTCTGGAAATACTTTTTTATGATGGATCGGAAAAGAAGTAGGCATAAGTACAGTAGGCATAAGTATATACAAGCACAGCTTCACAGTGGACCTCTCCATTTCCAGCATGTTATTTTCAGCCACAAGTATTCAATGATCCATATTAAGTTTCACATGTATAATTTAGATGAGTATATATAGTGCGTTACATGTTTCTTTATTACATTTCAATTGTTATAACTGTATTTATGATGGATTTTGTCTACTGTTTTGTTGGAAATGAGAAAAAAATAAAACTGAAACTAAGTATAACAGAGTGCAATTATGGTATTTGATATAATAATTTACCCCCCCCCCCCATCCACCAAAAATGTTGGCAGTGATCACCAATGTGCAACTCTGATTTAAAAAAAGTGTAAACGACTAGTATTTGTTTCCAAAGATGAAGAAAGTATACTAGTCAATACCTAACGAATTAGATTTGTATTGGGAGTATACTCTACTGTTGATAAAGAAACCATCAGTACACGGTGATAAATACACTATCTTTAAATTGAAAGGATGATGATAAATTATCGTCTGTTTGAACGAACTCTTGTACTAATATATTTTTTTATACGATCATTTCAATTCTTTCAAACCATTTGTAGGATTGTCATTGCTGTGATTGATCATGCAAATAAGAAGCGTAGTCGCCGTCGTCTTCGGGGCCCTGGAGAACCTCATCCACGCTGGCATCATCTTCGGTTGGCCCTCTCTCGTATTCGTCCTCAAGGATATTGGTTACTATGGCAACAAATGCCCAGCTGACCCGACCCCAACAGGTGCTCCTACAAGAAACGCTACAAACAGTGGTAATGATTGTTTGTTTCTCTTTGGATGATTTGAAATCATTTCTGATATGTTCGTTCTTTTCATTCTCGTGTGGGGCTCTCAGCTGCAGTATGGGGCAAACCGCAACGTGCAGAACAAACCAAAAAACAAGAAAAAAAAAAGGCTCGTTAATTATTTGCTGATAGATTGAACAAACATAGTCTAGTCTACTTATGATAGGATTGAGTTGGTGTTCATATTTGTACAGGAGCTGGTGATTGGTTTTTTGTGTCTTTGAAGAAGTTCAAAATATTGCCGATTGGTGTCTAGCTCGTATTCTCATCCCGAAATGTCTAATCCATTTTTTTGTCTACAGCCAGCTCGTCTGATAAAATGTTGGTCAAAAAAGTGTATTTCATAGTTAAACTTTATTTCGTCTAGTATATGCTTGGTAGATTATATGGCTTGATGAACTGTTTTTTATCAAAATTTTCATCAGAAAAATATTTTTAAAAAGTAGACTAACTGAACTATAAAAAAAAGTTTGTCAAGACCATGTGCAGTGTTGACGAAAGGGCAATTAAACCAAATTGGTAGTACACAAAATGGGTTTGGCCCATGCGTGTGATGTCGTCCAACCGCTTGTAGATCAATCCAAAATAATGACCGGAGTTGGTCAAAACAATAAGTGAAATCACGGGTGAATAATAATCAAATGAATGGTGATATGGACCCTTATAAAGATATTTGGCTAAAACCTATATCGAGACCGATCATTGCCGGTATTTTAGCTAATAGAAAATTTGTTAATGACGGGTACTAATGGCTAGCTCTATTAACCGGTCATATTTTTGTGACGAGAATAGTGCAACAAATAAAAATGACTCACACACTGTCTTGTTTACAAAACATATGATACACAACATTATTTTGCTCGGGCATTAGAATCACGGGCCGAGATGCTTTTTTCATGCCTCAAACTATATACCTAGCTATAACTTTGTCAATATGTGTAAAAAAAAATCATCGTTATCTTTGGTATAGTCCCAAAGCCCTCGGCTATGATTCGGGCGTGTACCTCATGAGTTTAAGTACTGTAAATGCCCTTGATTATGTTTATAAATGGTCAACAGACCAATCATGAATTAGACTCAATGAAAAAACATAATCATCATTTTCGGGGAAATTTACCTCCTTTATTATGATTATTTACTACATAATTATGAAATACCTAATATTTGGGGTTAAGTTTTCATTAATAAGAACGTACGTCCTCGTCAAAACCTTTCAGGCCGACTCGACAGTTCGATCACCACCATGCCAATCTCGCCGACGATGACGACGACGTCGTCGACGGATGAAGTGTTTTGTGAGGAGCAGGATGCAGCCCTGGTGTTGGTGTATACTGTAGCCACCGTGATGCTCCCGCTTAGTATGTTACCAGCAGGATATCTTCTTCTCATAGTTGGTAGCAGAATATCTAGGATTGTCTTCAGGTAATGTCAATTTGTTTATTTTAGGTGGAGAGAGTGTGGGTGTGTCGTGAAATCCCAATCAAATATAAATGGCTATAATTTAATAACTTATCATTATTATTATTATTATTATCATCATCATTAATGTTATTATTATTATTATTGTTATTATTATTATTATTATTAGTAGTAGTAGTAGTAATAATAGTAGTAGTAGAAGTAGTGGTAGTAGTAGTAGTAGTAGCAGTAGTAGCAGCAGCAGTAGTAGCAGTAGAAGTAGCAGCAGTAGTAGTAGTAGTAGTAGTAGTAGCAGAAGTAGTTGTAGTAGAATTAGTAGTAGTAGTAGCAGTAGTAGTAGTAGTAGTAGTAGTAGCAGAAGTAGTAGTAGTAGTAGTAGTAGTATTGTCTTCATCATCATCAATCATCATCATCATAACTATCCTTTATTATATTATCATTGTTATTCATAGTATCATCGTTCTTTTCAATAATGTTATGTTAATATTATTACCATGCTCATTTAAAACATTATCACTATTATTATTAATATCATTATCATTGTTTTAATCGTCATAATAATCATCATTTCCAATTGACATTTGAAAGAACACCTTAAACCTTTAAAAATCAATTAATACTTCCCACTTTGCAAGGGGCAGATTGAGCTCCGTCTTACAAAGACTTGTTATCAATCCGATCAACCTCAACTATATGAAAATCTACCAATGTCATAATTCTTCATCATAATGATTTTTGCAGTCGTTTCTGTACCTAATTGATAAATCAGCAATTAATTAACATCTTCATGTAATTACAGTGATATAAATGAAAACATTATAAATGTATTGGAACGTCGGAATCCGATCGGCAAACAATCTCTAGATATTCCAAATAAGAGATACAAACTTTGGAATGAATAAAAAAAAGCCTTCCACCAAAACTTTGTTAGTTTTTTTTTATTGTTGGGTTTAGATAAACAATATAAAACCACTCCTTTAACTTCTGGAAACTGAATGCGGTTGACATTTTCCCCGATCTATAAAACATCGAATACATAAATTCAACAACTGCCACAAAAATGATAAAAATCAATCTCCCTTATATTTCCTCAAATGGTTTACTTATTTGAATATTTTAATGATGTTTTACTTGGCATGAATAATCAGAGATTTGCACGTAGACTTAAACGCTACATAACGGAATAATATACAACGTGAGGTACTGTTCTCTGTAATAGCCAGAACGCGTTTGGCAGCAATGGAAATACAATTGTACATTGTGTATATTATAATAACTCATCTGTTGGTAATGACATTTATTATTGACTGTCGGTACCATTTCGCACGGAATGCAATCCATAGTCGAGTGTCTTTATAGGAAGATTTTGATTTAAATAGAAAAAAAAAGTATAGAGATAAAAGAAAATTCAAAGTTCATTGACATTGTTTTCGATAGACATTGTTTTCGATTGACCACAATGTACAATCAATCGTAAAAATTAAGCGTTCGGTTAATCGCTACCTTTTGTGTTACAGATTACAGGGTATCTTTGTAACACCTGAGGGTTTGGTGCTCTCAGAACACCCATTCATGTTAAACACCATAGTTTCCAGAGAACACATGAACAGATTCCCGTCGTTCGTGGTGACGTTCGTAAATGTCAAAGTATTTATTAAAAATGCCTCCAGGACGAAGATTTACTTTGACTGATTTGATATCGAATTTTGATTTTATTTCCACATTTCAATAACAAAAGTATATGCAAGTTTAATCATTTTCCAACATTAAAAAATAAGGAGACGTTTTCCAAAAACAATAAGTTGGCCATCTACAAAAGATTGAAAAAAACATTTTCAGTTGAATTTATGTTATGTCGTTATTTCTATTGCAGTATAATGATGGTATGTGGATACGTGTGTCTGGCCATGAGTTCACCCGAAATACCAAGCCTGCTGTATCCTGCATCAATCTTACTAGGTGCAGCAGGACTCATCATTATCCTCGCAAGCTTTGAGGTGAGTATACCGGCCACACGTTTGGTTATTTCAAGTCCGGTGCTGGCATTGGTGCTGATGTTGGTGTTGGAATTTGGGTTGCTTCCCCTAGCCCCAAAATAAATTCTGAGTTTGTAAAACTGATCCAGATCACATTATTGGCATCTCAAAAAACAGTGAGTGACTGTTCAGGAACATCTTCATTTTATGTTTGGTGTTATACTCGTGTAAAAATTGACCTAACACCAACACCAATATGTCAACACTGAACTTGAAATCACCCGTTGGAAGCGTCCTCTGTCTGTCGTACGGGTTCAATGGCATTTGCGGCGGCGACAAATGCTCCGATTGAAAATCTGCACGTTAAGCCAAACATAAAATCCAACCATTTAAACTAAACCCTAATCCCTATCTTTACATTATCTCAACTAAAAACTCTATTACAATCCTCGATCTCTATACCCTATGCCCTCTAAGATATCAAAGCCCAGGGCAATTGTCGCAGGAGCAAATGTCATATCACCATCGTCAGCGGCGTAACAGGGTTCGGTGGCCAGGGGGGGCAAGAGCCAAAAATTTCCCGGTCATATCATGGAACTGGCAATGGCGTCATAAGGCAAAATTTTTGTGGGGGCGATATGGCGTATCAGGCAAATATATATATATATAAAAGCGAGCGAGCAAAATTTTTTGACATTTTTATTGCAAAAGTCAAATTTTGTGATAGATTTTGACATAATGTTAAAAATATGATATCATATTCACCCTCCTCTCTTTCCTTTTTTTTTCTCTTTTTTTGTACGCCACGGTGAACAGGATTTTTGTTATGATTGTGAGCATCAGGGCGAAGCTCTATGTGCTCGAGGGGGCCGAGTATGGCGCTTCTGGCAAGAAGTAGCTTAATATAGGTCCCGAGCGAGCGAAGCGAGCGAGATAAAAAAAAAAACACCTTTTCATGAGAATCTAACATGAAGATAGATTTTAACGTGATATTCAGAAAAATATAATACACTTTCCCTTCTTTCCTCATTTTTTTTTGTTTGGTTGTAGAACTTTTGGGGGACATGGTCCAAACTCATCCATATAACAGTGCTTTATGGGTGGGGTCCAGGGCAGAGCCCCGGAACCTCTTGATATCAAAGCCATTTTAAACCTTACAGATGGCCACTTATTTTAATCAAATTGCGTGTATATTTATATAGCTAAAACACAACACATAAATTCAATGCAGTTGTGTATCGTATTCATCCAAATATTGTGAGGGGCACACCATAGCAAATATGGGAAAATTTGTAAAAAGTCGCCAGCGAGCGAAGCGAGCCAGAAATAAAATGGCCTGTTAAAATGAAATTCTACTTATGTGATAGATTTTAACATCATTATAGCAAATATCATGTCATATATTTTTTTTCATTCATCTCATTTCGCTGCCTCCTTTATTTTCTTTTATTTCCCCTTGGCTGTGAAACCACCCCCCGATACGCCAGTGCTTCAACGTACAACTTCATGCAGGAAGGGTCCATATAGGGGCCCGTTATAGAACCCATTAAAGGTTACAGATGAAGAGCCCCCACTGCACGGGGTCTTGACTCTTGGACAGAGCCTTTGGAGATTTAGCAAGTTTATGATAGACTTTCATACGACATTATGCTATATACCATCCATTTTTCTTCCCGCTCGTTATCTCAATCCTCAGCAGCCCGGTAGTGTACGTTATCTTGTCCCTATTCTTTATTTTCCAATTTAGATTTTGGCTAATTCTATTCTGCCTTTATAATTCCCGCTTTTGTTTGCCTTTTTGTCATCTTTAACTTATTTCCCTGTCTTACTAATCATGATAATGTATTTGTATATCGGGGCGAATTGTTCTTTCTCACTTGTTCTTTTTTCCTTCTTTTTCCCGTTATCTTTCCGTTTTCCCTTTTTTATGCTTTTTCTTAGTTTTCTTTTCCCTTCCCCTTTTTTCTTTCCTTTCCCTTTCCCTTTCTTCCCCTTTTTTTTTATTTTTCCCGTTTTTTTTTTAATTTTCCCGGTGAGCTTCGCCAGGGGGGGCAGTTTGCCCCCCCTGCCCCCCCGCCTGTGTACGCCACTGACCATCGTACGACAGCCCAAGGAGCTTTTGTTTTGGACGACGTATATGCTTCTGCAACGGTTGCCAACGACTATCTGTGCGGTGGTTACGGTGGGGTTACGGTAATTAGTTTTTGCACCGAGACGCAAAACGAATTGGATAAATTTATTGAAAATGTCCATCAAATGGCAATGAACAGCTGGAAGGTCTTTGTAGAAAGTTTCGTCCTAAGTTTTGGAGCTGACGAAAAATGGCAAATATGTCGTTTGTCCAGAATCCAGGACGAAACATCTCATTGATTCACCAAGTTTCGACAATGACTTGTTTGCCTTTGGTATGAAGGACATTTTAAAATACCTTTTCTATGTTCTTGAAACCATTCTGAATCACGGTGCGAAACTCTCTATACGTTTCTCCTGCGAAAAAAAATCGTTTCGATCTCTAGGATTGGACGTATATTGAGATACTGACAAGAAATCATGTGATCTCTATTGTCATATTGTAGATTTTAGAACATTGCTGATTCTCCCAGGGAACAGTCCTAAGTCGGAGAACCGATTAGAGTCAGTGAAGCCTGCGCTGATGGTTCAATCGGCAATTTCATCGTCGGAGAAGAATCTGTCTTGCAAAGCGAAAGCCTATTATGCGACCGCGACCGCATCAATTAGTAAACGACCATGTCAGCTGCCTGACATGCGACCTATATACCGCGTCAGTGCCCTAACGCCCTACCGCGTCTTTTATGGGTTCCAAGACATTTGCTCCGGCGACAACTGCTCCGAATGAAAATCTGATGTTGTTGTTTTATTTTGATACTTGGCGTTCAGTCTTAAAGACTGTTTGCGCCTTTATGGAGATCGATAGTCAAACTGAATATCAGGAATTCATTGGAAACTGGGTGTGCCCAGTTCTCGTATCACGGCCAACCTGCTGCGTACATCAAGCAAACTTTCTCTCCATGGACCTTGGGCACTCAAATGACTGATTTAATTGCATGACACCACTTGCAGCATTTAGGGTCAGAAACATAAATACCTGACATGTCATTTGTACTATAATTGCACTATTACTATTTTACTTCGGTTTTCTTTGCCTGACAATAAACCACGTCTATTTTCTGTCTGACACACATCCACCTTGACGACACTAAATGACACAGGAATGACAGTTTTAATAATGGCCTTTATCACGCCGAGTGTGGAGTGTGACGATTGCTTGAAAACATACCATACCATACAATAATTGCCTCAGTCCCAACTACGTACTGATTAACCTTCAAACTTTGTTTCCATACGATACCATACTATATATCGCCTCAGTCCCAATTACGCACTGATTAACCGTCAAACTTTTTTCTTGTTTGGAGAATTAAGACAGTGTTTATTCCTTGACAAACAAAATCGTCAATAACTGCCTGATATACGATGGCCTGTGTTGCATAACAAATGGCCATATTAATTGCCTGAAAAATCCAAGTCTGCCGACATTCGGTGAAATACATTGTCTGATCACCGTTTGTGGCCTAACATGAGACCCTTGAAAGGGGGTCTTACAATAATTGTGTAGTTGCCTTTCCAGTTGTGAAATCCCCTGTAATTACACACCCACAACCATTTCAGTGACCTGAATCCACTGCAAAAAGCTCACATTGTAGTAACTAATATCATTTTATATCCTTATATACAGATAGCAAATCTATTTCCAACTCAAAAGTCGACCGTGATCGGGGTGATGAATGGTTGTTACGACACTTCAACCCTTATCTTCTTTCTAATAAAGGTAAGTATACATGTATGTCGTACACACTAGCGTATGAGGAGGGGTGTCACGTGCTCTGGATGCCACTTTCAGGGGGGGGGGGGTGAAACGAATAAAAAAAATGCAGAAAATCGGAAAAGAACGGAAAGAAACCATCGTGCCAGCGGCTTAAATATAAGTAACCCAATGTGCTTTCCTGTTTAAAGTAAGTAAATTCAATGCTTTTATTTCATCTCCAATTCAAACACAATACTAAGAAATGTAAATAGGATACAAATTAAGGGATTGACATTTAAAAAAGCAGTACAAAGAAGGGCGTATATGGAAATGGAAATGAGGGGTCCACTAAAAACAATATCCCACTCGTCCTAAAAAATACATTCATATTCCATGAATACAAATCATCATTATGTCAGTTTGATTGGTTTGTGCTTTCAAGTACAAATTCTTCCAGAGTAAAGAGTTTTCACTCCTCAATGCACGACGAATTCAAGAACACAGTAAAGATGTAATGATGATGCCTTATAAATGACAATGAACAGCTGGGAGGTATTTGGCAAAAATCGTGAACCGGCCGGAACAGCAGTTCCGTCCTAAGTTTAGGAGCTGACGAAAAAATCCAAATAAATCGTTTGTCCAGAGTGAAGGACGAAACAGGTGTTTTGATTCGCAAATTTTCGACAAAGACTCCTTGGTTATTATGTTTTTGAATCCGGATAGTGCGTCGTGGAGCGCAAACTCTTTCATCGAACTGATAAACTTTGTCGATAGTTAATCGACTCATTTACTATCATCATAGATCGCTTACGAGAACGGAATTTCATTAGAGGTCTCCTCCCTAGCGCTGGCATGTACTACCGTCTTCTTTTTTGTCAATATATGCCTTCTTCCCCGGCATCATATTCCCTGGCCACTCCCTGATGACTACTTCCTTCATGTGCCCTGCTTACCCGATCCCGAATTCGATACGATCAGCGAGGTTGAGATGGTCGTCGAGAACGAGAATGGGATGGTGCTTTGTTCTGCGGAAGGCGATCTCACAACGAGCCGCACACTTTGTGACGTAGGAACGCAAACGTTCGAGTTTGATAATCTCGGGTTTGAGGACCCGGTGGTGACGAAAGGTGTGCCGATTATCTATTCTATTGATTTTAAATTATGGTTGTTTTTCGTAGAATTGATGTAATATAAACTAGAAAGTGTGAGAGAAAATCTTTCCTACTATTCATGGTTTTGTTTGAGCTCAGGCCTTTTTTGTCCCATGTCGTATTAAAGTTCAAGTTCAAGGAGAAGAAAAAAGTAAACCACTTTATGCCACAAACTATAATATAGTTTTTCTTTTGTTCCACGTCTCATATGTCAGCGTGAATAATAAAAAAAATGTTATTTGTATTTTGTATCCCTCTCCCACGGATTTTGGCCCATATAAATGGATAAGCGTCCCTCTATGGGATTTCAATGTAAATACGACCAGTAGCGTACCGTGGGCCACGGCAAAGGTGGGGGTGGGGCACGGGCAAAAAATTTGAATCACCACTTTAACTTACCGAGCGCAAAGATATAGGATTGTGTAGATATCAATACCTCAATTTTCCATGGCTAAAAATGTCCGATTTTGAGGAAAAACTTGTTAATAGGGCAACGTGTTTATCTTGCTCAAGTGATGAAACTGTTTTACAGGTATCGTCTTTGTTTTTTAACAATTCAGGTTTTATCATATAAAATATAATAGGCTCTTTGTCTTGAAATTGAACGTTCCGTAGACTTCCACTGAATGAAATGGTAGATTTGAACCACAACACATTTAATAACAATGATAATATGATAATATTATTAATGATAATAATAATAATAACAATAATAATAATGCTGATGTCTTAATTAAGCGCACATACCGTCCGAAGACGCTCATGGCGCTAGCCCAGCAACACTTCATTTAGATATATAAAGAAAAACTACAAATATACATGTAGGCCTAAACAAATTCTACAAATTTATTATAATTTACCTTTTTTTTCACAGTAAAAAAGAGAGTGTCCTTACATGTTGAGGATATCATCAATGAACGCCGTGCATCGAAACAGAGTTGGAGCACCGGCATTACCGGGGAACGGCGTTTATCCAAGCAAAGTTGGAACATCGGGGAACGGCGTTTATCCAAGCAAAGTTGGGACACCGGGGACCGACGTTTATCCAAGCAAAGTGTGAACAGTAAAATAAGCTCAAGGAACTCGTTAGATAGCCGCATGAGTCAGAAAGAGCTCGCCAAGAGACGAGAGAGCATTCATGAAGAGAATTCAGAACTGAAAAGGGATGAGGCCTACCCAACATTCTTTTCCTGTTTGAAGAGTCCGATGTTTTTCTTCATGTCGTTTTGGGCCATCGTCATCCAACTCCAACTGCTCTTCGTTTTGGCGATTATGAACCCTTGGCTTACGTGGCTAGCCGACGGTGATATTGATGTCGGTAATAGACCCTTTTGTCTTCTTATCAATCAATCAACCCTCCTCCTTTTCTTTTCTCCTCAACCTTTTCCTCCTCCTCATCATCATCATCATCACCTTCATCATCATCATCATCACCATCATCATCATCATCATCATCATTATCATCATATCATTGTCATCATCTCCATTATCATCATCATCATCCTAATCATCATAATCGTCATCAACATTATCATTATCAACAAGATCATCAACAACATCATCATCATTATCATCTCCATCATCATCATCATCCTCTTCGTCAACATCATCATCCTCATCATGAATATCGATACTATATGTATCATCATAACATATAATACTATTTTATCGTTCCTTATTATGTGCCCTCCTTCCCTCTTCTCCCCCATCATCGCCACAATCAATATCAACATCAGTAAGCACGTTCGTATCACCTAATCACCATATTCATCAATACCCTTTTTTACGAATAAGATGAAGTCCGAGTGATCTTAGTCCCAATGTGAATTTCTATCTATGAAATATATGGGATATTTCTTAATATTTATCTATGAACGATGTGGTACACGTAAACTTGGTTACCGTTTCTTATTATGCTTTTATGTTGCAGTGAGTCAATACACTAATGTGCTTGCGTTGATGAGTTTTGTGAGTATGATTGGAGGACCCCTTGGAGGTCTGCTATTAGATAGGAGAAAACTCACCTTGTGTGCAGCACCACTGGAATCAGGTAAGCCTCCCCCCCCTCTTTTTTCTCTCCCTCTCGCTCTCTCTAGGTATCAATTTCATTAATCAAATAATGATTTATTTCATCATCATACAGAATAATAGAAATAAATATAATTAACGCAATCATCGGTACAAACCGGGGAACTGAGGATGTGTGGGGTGCTGTAAAAAATATACGTTCATTTATGAATGAATCATCAGCCCGAAAATCAAGCGCAATACTTTTTATTAAAATGCATACTGGATTTGTAGTTGATTTGCACTCAGTTAAAACTCAATCAACAGTTAATTAAGCTTGATTCAGGGACTAATGATTGATTTGCAATTAATTGTAAGTTTCTTGCAACGTCTCTTTTCCCATAGGGCCTTAACATGTCCATCTTGCAACTTGTTACTTTCACAAATTCTATTTTTCATTCTTTAGAACCTGCGTATGGTCCATTGACTGATCTGCGAAACAGTTGGTTGGCAGTGACTTGCACGACTGTTATGTCAATCGCCTACTCGGTATGCATGCTGGTTCGAATCCTCCCTCTCCAGTATTTGACCTTTGCCCTCTTGACCTTGTGTAGGTCAATGTTGTATGGCGTATCGGCAGGTGTGGTTCCACTCACGTGAGTATTGTATTGTTTTCAATGTCCTTCCATTTTATGTTTCATCGTTAATATATTCTTTTACAATTATCAAAGCCGTGCAGAATTGACAAAATTCGCTGTTTTGTACCCTTTTTTTCAATAAGAGTGGAAAGACTATAAATAGGCTATAAAATGGCGAGTTGCCTTAGCTTATTTGAAAAGATGTACTACAGTTGTTGACTTACCGTTAATGAGCACAATCATTGATTTAACATGGCGATTGAACTTGAAGATTGTCTTGACCTTTTGAAGAGTTTTGCCGGGACTGGGAGGCGCAATACACGTCCAGGTGAACACCCTAGTGCATGCGTTGTGACACAGGACCAACATTTGCGTCCTTTCCGATAGACGGAGTGTTTTCTAACTGCGCTCACACCTGTACTGGATACAGCAATGGGGCATGATTACATACAACGCTCTAGCACCAGATTTTTGGTAGACGCGCTTTTGCATGGGCGGGACTCGAACCCCATGAAATCATATTATCTTATCCGAAACAGACGCTCGAACCCACTGAGCTACGGTGCCTCCTAAATAATAACAATAATAATCCACATTTACATAGCGCTTAATACATCGGAACGACGTCTCTAAGCGCTTTATAGATTATTACCCCGGTCATCGGATCCTTGCATGCCCGCATACAATGTATGCACCTTCTCCATTCCCTGGGGAGCATTCCAACAAGAGTTCAAAGACTCAATTGCCAGGCATACTACATAGGCTTTCGCATCATAACGGGTACCCATTTAATACCTGGGTGGAGAGTGGCAACTAAATATTGTGGATTGACGCCTTGTCAAAGGACGCTAGGCCATGACAGGATTCGAACACACGACCCTCTGATTACAGGCGAGAGTCAGAACCTCTACACCACGACACTTCCACAGCTAACTACGAAATATTTAGACATCTAGTTACGATTCAATTTCTTTTAGAATGATTCCTTAAAGGAGTTGACATCAATTTAAATCAAAATACTCTTAAAGGAACCTGAACATTTTCCCTCAAGATTATTAGAATATTCATAACATAGGCATATTCACTAAAAAAATTGGCTAAGGTGAGGGGAGCAACTGAACAATATTTTTTTTTTTCATTTCGATTGCAGGTTTCCGATGAAATTCTATGGGATCGTTTATGGTATGACCTACTTATTAATAGGTATCTGTGGCTTCCTACAATATCCACTTTTCATCCTGATCCAAAACGTGCTCATGGGTGACCCTCAATATGTAAGTAAACTATATGCTTCTTAAATACACCTGTATTTTGTTCACAAACCTTATTAAATGACAAAGAATTAGTTATTTGTGCAATATACGGCGACCATTGTGCGTATAGGAAGGGGGGGGGGGGACTAAGGGGCGCTTGAAAGTTCAACGTCCAATAAATCAATAGATAACAGGAAAGGAGAAATCGAAAAAAGAAATGTTTGAAATGTGATATGAACTTAGATATTTCCAAAAGAACGACACGATATCAACTTGAAGAGAAATAAAACGAAAAGAACATAACATTTTAAATATGCATGTTTCAAGGTTCACCCCAGTCCTCATCAATTTTCGTGATATCCAAAATGTATAAATACCAATGACTCTGTTTAAGATTTTTTGATCATTACGCCATCGAATTGACTATATTCTCCTAAGTAACTTCCTCTTCCTTCCAGAGTCTTTCTTCATGTAAGTGTTTATCCTCTAACCCAGTTGAATAATTTGCTAACAACGGCAACTCTGCCACCAAATAGTTCTAACAAGGTCAACTGGTGGCTTTCACAAAATTCATTATATTTTTGGTATACACATATCTATTTTGTACATGCGTAATACAATTGGTAGCTGTTATGCGCATGTGCGTTACGATATTTTTGCCACAATGACCTACTGACAGAAGTCACTTTGCAAATCTTTTCCTTTGACGGATATGTCTCCAAAGTTTGTAAGGTTTTTGAAGCCCAATGCCATTTTGCAATTCCAAAAGACTATTTCTCTAGTGTGTGTGCATTGCTTCACAGACACTGAGTATTTTCTGTTAACATATCTTCTTTTAACCATGTTTAACGCTTTCCTCAAATATTGTGGTATTCTTAAATATAAATCTATTTGCAGATGGTGTCTTGCTTACCCCGCTTGAGGGCACTATTTCATTTTAGATCAATCGAAATATCAAGCATACCCGGGATCACTTACACATCATGTTCAAATATTTGTTTCACTTCGCCTATGCCCTTGGCCCCTTGTTTAACCTTTATCTGATAACATTTGCTTCTTTTTTCAGGTCTTGATCGGATTTATTGTGGCCAATGTTCTAACTTTTTCCTATCCTATCTACATCATTTACCACGTGAAAACCAGAATGGCTCAGCATCCGGGATAGTATACACTCGTCATCTCATATGCGAGAAAAATATACAACGTTTTCATTAAATTTTGTACGTTTTCTTCATAAAAAATAGATTAAATAACCTTGCATGCTGTCGTACAAATTACTGTTTAACAACCTTACAAAACTGCTAGACAATATAGCAGAATGTCTTTTTGTTAATTCCTGTTTCGAACAAAACAAAACTTTCAAGGAATGAGTGTTTTTTACCGTGTGACGTCAGTTCTTTTAGTCGGTTGCTCTTCATGATCAATTTTCATATCCGTTTGATTGGCATTTTTGGTTCGCTTTAATAATGATGATGTAAAATGATGCTGATATTTACAAGTTATACATTATCATCTGTACGGGACATAGCTATTAAATAGCTCGTCCGTCACAGCTGCCGATGTGAAAAGAGTATTTAAACGGTCAATGCCAACATTGGTCAAATGTTTATGATATAAGAGAGTCCGACCAATAATTTTGATGATTCATTACCTGTTTATGAAAGATTACCCAATTTTTGTGTTGATTTTATCCACTTTTCTTATCAGACAGATATTCACAAATATATTGATTGTTTTGACTTATACCTATTAGGAGCGTCACGTGGATGTAAAAGTTGATTTAAAGATTACATTGAAAAAAAAGAAAATATGCACAAAATATCAAATTACGAAACATCATGTATCGCGTACCTATTTTTTGAAAATGTGTGTCTCAAATGACCTATACCAGTTCACTGTTAAGCCTCATATTTTAGGGTGAAATGTTCAACCATCCGATGATCTAGAAACTTTTAAAAAATAAATGCAAATACACACCCTTCTTTCTGGTTTGTATTGCATTCACGTAGCTAATTCAAATATGAATATTTTAATATGCAGTTCACATATCTGATTACTGTTACGGGGACTTCTCAGAGACTATCTTTAATCCTTTTTGTAATAGAAGATAGCAGATAACATCTTTGGAATGTGTTTATTCTTGGATAAATGCGGTTTAATTTCAAAGGCTATCAGACCCAAATTCAGGTTAATCATTCGGGATATACAGTGATGCTCAAAAGTTAGTGAACCCCACTCGAAAATGAACATATTTTAGAATCTTTCATTTCTGCCATGTTTTAGATATTAAATTTTGATTTCAGGTGATAAAATATTACATTAAAACAAGTTTGTTTCTATTGGCTCACAAAACATGGTAATGAGGTTGTTTTCATTTACCCTCATCATGAAGGAGCGCATTCTGTGAAGGGGTTCACTAACTTTTGAACAAAAGTGTACATCCCTTAAATCTAGGAACATCCAGGTTGTTTAAAAAATATATCAAATTCAGTTGTCGGGCTTAAACAACGTGCATATAACTTCTTTACATTGTACACAGGCTAATGATAATGCCTGTAGTATTTTTATTTCATGAGATGAGGGATAGGAGGGCATACGTGCTATGTCGGGAATCGAACTCATGATTTTAACGAGTATCGGTGTTTTTGACCAACTCAATCAAGGCACCTCGAGTACCTTCTTATTACCATAATATTATGTTTCATAGTAGTTCAGGATTTTATGTAACCAAGGTTTCATAGCAAACCAAAAACAGTGAGTATTCATTTATTGTTTATCGTTTATCAACCCATACGAATGAATTGTATACGTCTGTTGTTCGTCTCGATACTCTGGTCTAGCACAATTTAAAGAAGAGCGTCCTAATGTACCCCAGACCGTCACTTACATACAGACCGCTAAATAAAACAGTTTTTTTATTGATAAAATAGATGTCGTTGTGAAACGTATGCATCGAGATAGAGCAGAAGAAAAAAATATATTTTCTATGTATGCCGCATTTCCATTTTTAATATTTAATATCCTTATTCATATATGGGATTTTGCTCTTGCCCGTCGGCGACTTTTTTCAATCATGCACTGACATGAGAGGGCTGTTTTGGAGGCTTTGAATCAGACTACAAATCTTGGAACTTTTTCATAGTCTTCCCTCATTTTTTTTCAAAATCATTGCAAAATCGTCCTAGGAGAGAATCGAACTTACGGCTTGTGCTATATCAATCGAGCTGATCGACGAGTTGGAAGTTACGCTTTATCCTAACGTTTCATGTCGCCAGGAATATTTATGAGGCGTAGTCTGACTAAACAACCCAATTATATCGTAATTTCTTATTCGTGAAAAAGTTACGGCCCCGGTCTACTGCCCTCTCATGCCAGGTAAGTCTGCGAATCGAACGTAGAAGACGAGATGAGTTAGGGTTAGGTGAAAAAGTATTGACGGGAAAATAAAATCACTACCCGTCTTTTCCCACCATTTGTTTCCTATTTAGGACATATTTATTTATTTTTTGTCCCTAGAAGCTTTAAGTTCAGTTACGTATGACATTACGAACAACTTGATTTGTTAAAGGGGTATTGGCTGAAAATGATTTGAAGAAATAATTAAAGTAAATTCAGATAAACAAAACAGAGAGTTTCTTATTAAAATCTGACAAGGAATAACAAAGTGATGACATTTTTTTTCATTATTGCGGTAGAACAGTTCTACGGATGTCTTTATGAATATGTGATGAGCAAGTTGATGATTTCAGATCACCATTTATTTTGTATTTCATTATATGAAATTAGATTTATTACATTTTTCCACCAAGAATAACAAAATTATAGGAAAGGCAGCTTATTGGGACATGACACCATCAGCCCTTTTATTGTGCATTCATGGCGGCGTGCATATAACTGTTTAACACAAAATATCACTAAAGTATAACATTCAATGAGTTTATTATTTGTTATTACATTTGGATAAAATGTTCAACACCTTGTTGAATGAATTTAATTATATATTCCTTTTATATAATTGTTTTCAACCTGAGTACCCTTTTAAGTTCAAAATGGGATGTCTGAAGTTTTGATAACTTTTTATTCTTCAGAAAAGCGCTATATATACAAAACCTACCCTTGTTATGGATATGTTTTATTATTAATATAATTTTCAATCTAATTTAGATGTGTATCTCAGATGCACATTTTAATCATCAGCTTGAATCACTTTCAAGCCTATTAATCGGTTGGTCTCCTGCATTCCTCTAAGTTATCATTTTGTTAAATGATAAATAATAATGAATGTAATAATACAATTTGTCGATATTTATTATCATTGCTTATATTACGACCAATGTAACATTGTTTTGTACTTTTGTTATAAATCTATTACCTTTATGTCATATTGTATACTCATCACTGATGTGAATGTAGAGATTAAAAAAAATCAATCAATAATAAATGCATCAAATATGCGTCATCGATCAGGAAGACTACTCTTAGGAATGGAAGAATAAAATAAAGTTACAGGAGTATTAAAAAGCAAAATATTAAAAAGTTGAGTTATGATGTTTGAATATGTGCTTGTAAAGATAAACCTTGTGAAGAATACCCAAACAATTATTGGTAGGAATTTTAACTAACATAAACAATGTTTTGAAAATATGCCATTAAGAATGAGTTTTTCCAATATATGATTAAGATATGTTCAAGTCAATTTGATGGCCGGTGATTCTGTCCACGTGATATTTTATTATCAAAATATAAAAATAAAAATACTTTGCTGGGAGTGTCTGAATATTATGAGCGGAAGCTCAAAAAGAAAAAAGGAATCGTATATCACTATTAGATATCACTTGTAGGTAATATATACGACTTTCTTCATGCGACGAGTACATTAATTAGCCCAATGTGGTATGAAAATGGGGCATTTGAAATCAGGTGGATTTATTTAGATTAGGGTGTTGATCCGAAATGTCTCTAAAGTTTGCAGCTATCGCTTCTAGTTTTACACTGATCGTTATCACTGATTCAGTCCTACGGTGTTAAATGATGATGACGAATTGTATTCAGTGAAAATAAGATAAGGCGCATTTCACGACCCTCCTATCGGATCGAGTCAAATCGGATACGGCAGGATTTGTGGTGAAAGGTAGAATAACATAATTTTATATTTCGTGTTTATCCTTAAGTTCGCATTACAGGAATTATTTTTCGCGTTTATCAACATTTTTACCGCTATTATTAATAAAGCAGTTATGTTTTTAAATCGAAGAATTTAGTTATCGAGTTCAGAAAAAGGTTACGAAAAATGGGAGGTATTAAAGAAGGGGGGGGGGGGGGTTAGAAGAAAGAGAGAGAGAAAGAAATGCACGCATGGATTGGAGGTGGAGGCAGCAATAAAAAAATCAACAGATTGTTTATCGGCTTAAAATCATTGTCAATTCAGATTACTAAATATATGTGTTCTTTGCTTAGAAAAACATATATAACATACTAAACAAATGGATTTTCTTAACCTTGTCAATCACCCCTTATGAGTGAGTGCCCTATTAGTTATTACCTTAGTTGAGCTTTAATAGCCTATATGAATTGAATCTCTTTTCCTATAATATCACGTCTCAGTGTGTGTGTGTGTTTTACTTTTCTCTCTTTTATCATTCAAATTATAATTTGCAGCAGTTCGTTGCATTTTGAGGGGAAACTACATTTTCTTTCCGCTTGCACGTAATCCTGGTAAATTGCATAAACCGAAAGAGCAGAAAAATCAAACTTCTCTTCATCTCATAGTATCAATATCCATTAATTTTCAAGTATTTTTATAAAACACAGAAATGATATGCAGATATACAGAAATTATACTTGATAGAGTATTAACACAAATAATTATTTTATAAAATACTTAATGATGTTGAGTACATGTGATAAAAAATATATTCATCTAACGAACGTATCAACCAATTTGCAAAAAGCTAGCATAAAATTCGTTCTGCGATTATACGAATAAAAATTCATTTACCGTATATCCAAACGTCGAAGGAAAAGTTTCAGTCATTATCTTTACGCCGTAGAGATATAAGATAAGTTTGCATGTGCCTCAAAGGGCGATAGTAGACGACGTTACCGTTTTGATTTTCTTTAGCGTCAGATCATAGATCTGCAGCGTTGGGCTTAATAGCAAAATACTAACAGAAAATTTCAAATTCAAGTTCAAACCCAACGACAAGTAGAATTGAAATAATAATACAACACATAAAACTGATACAGCAGATGTATCAGCAAAGACGGATGTAAAATAAGAGGACGTCGATATCCTGGTTGGTGTGAAATGGAGAGGATTTTTGTTTTATTTTATCAGAGTTATGAAAATATTAAAAGGCAGGATATCAATCCACGTTTTACATTACTGAAGGAAAATTACATTATTGAAAATTCAAATCATAAACGGAGAATATAATCTTTTATTTGCATATCCACGGTGTGCTTGGTGTTTTGTAGAATAAAAAGAAAAATAAATAGGTGAAAATCAAAACTTTCTTATTTTACATCAGATTTATACGATTTCCATCTCGCTGATATGCTTGTTTGACTTATATGAAAGCAGTCATATTTCATGGGTGGACTTGACCATTCAGCCGAATAGGTTGGGTTGTTGAGTCGAGTCCCTGACCCGTTTATACTCCACCGCCCGGTGGGCCTGGAGGTGTGTTTGGTCTAGGTGTGTTTGACGGTCCAGAAGGTGGCAGGGCTTGACGTATTCCTGGGTACAGATATTAACAAAAGGTAAAACATATTCAAACTTTACGAGGTTTGTTGCTGATATTTTGGTTGTTTGATTTCTGCAGGAAGGCCCACAAAAGTGGACTACATTTTTGTACAAAGCAATATTACGTGTGAAATAAAAATCGGAATCATCAATGTCATCACACCAGTAAAATTATTTAGTTTTTCTTCTTAATTTCTACTCCCTGTGCCGTAATAAATGATAATATAGAAAATAGTGATTAGATTGAAATACCGGCATTTATAATTCCTTATTCGCGAGGTGATATCAACAATGATGATAATAAAATAAACAATACTTTATAAATAGATCACAAAGTTATTAAAATGTGTACTTTAGAAAGAATAAGATGATTTGTATAAAGGATGTTTTTGAAAATAGAAATCAAACTACCAAAAGGAATTCGAGATTTCTGCCACAATTTCTAAACACCTATATGTTCTTGAAACTTGCAGAAACCTAGAAATTACCTTTCTAAATTGTAAAAAATAAATAAATAACAGGCCCTAACAAACTTAAGGGGAAAATGTTAGTTAATTCATAAAAGATGGAGTTAGAATTATTTATGATGACGTTGTACTTCCAAATGCGCTGGCAGTGTCTGCACGCTGCCCTTATCGACAATTTTGGAGTAATTATTTTGAAGAAAGCATGTATTATACAATAAGATCAGGCCGAAATATGAATATGCATTTTTTTTTGGGGGGGGTTAACCTTTTCCCCATTTAACCTAAGATTTATGTAGTTATCTCCCCATTCAGTTGATTCTTGCTTGTTTTCTGTTACTGTGTTTAACCTAGACAGCAAATGGTGTTTGTCAGGTGTCCTTGGAATAACTCATCACGATTAACTTTCATGTAGCTCTGTTTTTCTCCAATTAACTGTCGTTCAGGTACACACTCAGACACACACACATCCAAACACACCCTCAGACACCCACACACATACTGACAATACATGAAATATATAGATGGGGTTGGTGTGCGTGAGGGTGTGTATGTTTGTGCGTGTCAGTGCTCGTGCGTGTACGCACTTATCGAAAACGAGGACACACACCAAACCGAGGACGCCCCGGTACAGGACTATTGAGTGAATAACAGTTAATGAGTGATATTTTGATAGCCATGGTTTAGTATAAACTTGGATCAACTTAGACCACACTTTTATGGAATGCCAGTTGTCAACTGATACATCAATCCAAATTATTCTTATCCTGCTGGAAAGAATTGTCAAAAAATAATTGACACTTAAAAGGGGAAGAATAGGAAAATACAAACATATTATGAATTTCGATGAATTACTTGATACAGTATAATTGCCATGAATGTGGAAGAAATATTATGAAGCCCAGCATTCCATAGAAGTGTTATTCATAATTTTAGTTTAGACTAGGGTTAAACCTAGATTTTATTATTAGAACAGCATTCACTAAGCCCTCGATTCGCAACCATCTACAATGTCCTCGGTTGGATAGGAAATGGCCAAGATTTCTGGCATAGACATGTATGGTTTGCAATCATATCCGAATTTAACTTACCGACGATAAATGGTCAAGGATAACTATAATTTTCTTTGGCTTCATCACACAAACCTCTATTTATTTTTTTCAGATTATCTTATCATATAATGATTTTCAAAATGTTAATTGCTATATTATGACAACCCAATGTTTTAAATAAGTTTTGAGAACGCGAGAAAATAAACTGGAATGAAATCACTAGGGGTGTAACCCCTTACACTAATATGGCTACAATGCTTCCTATGCCAAAAATTACGGTACCTATCACACATAAACTGTATGGGATATGTTATGCAATTTTTGCTGTTTGGTTGTAACACCTAAAAAAAGAGGAAATGCAGTTATGGCACTTACGTTCGCAAAGGTCAACAGTTCGTCCAAGATTGCATATATGCTCAAAAGCGGCGCATGGGTCACGTAATTGGATGACGTCGGTGCCGCTTGAGGAGCACAATCTCATGTCCCTCGCCATCCTGAACAGTGTTAGCATGTATCGATCACGGCTCCAGTCCCTATCCTTCTCATAGACTTCCTTTAGGACTTTCCAGTTGCAGAAACCATATCCCTCATCTATCTTCTCGTAGTTATAATAGGGGCAAATCCGCTTTAGACGGCCCATGGGATTGTACATCGGCCCTGAAAGTTTACAATAAGAAATTATGAACATCAGTTGCAACGAGTAATTCTAGAATCAAACGGTTTAAAAATACAATGTCCATAATCTCCCTATCGTAAAAGTTAATGAAAATGTAAAAAAGAATAACTAATGGTCCATAAAGACGAGGCTAATTTGAATTGACCGCGTTTAGGGGATATGGATTGCCTTATTCTGATCTCGAATGATTAAAATGAGACCCTGCCAGAGGATTTCCTGTTAACATTGGACAAAAACTGAGCAAGATGATCGACAATTGCCTCTTTCTCTCTTAATTTCTTTTATATATTTTTCTCTTCTCCCTGTTCATTTTCGTTTTCTTTCTCTCTCCTTTTAAATACCCTTCCCTTTCTTTCCATTCCCCCTTTCCCTTCTCCTTTTTTTTATTGTGGCGGGGGAGGGGGGAGGCCCTTCGACCCCAATTTACCTTCACCTGTGTCTTATCACAGTCTTATAAACTTGACATCTGTTTAATACAAAACTTACTTATCTGTATCAATGCGGTTTCCCGTTGCAATTGTCAAAATAAGATTGTTATGCGTTATCTTATTTCATTTTGGTGATTCGGAACAATAACGCATTGTTCGGAGCATCTGTCACGAATGCGTGATCACATGAAATTATATAATGTATAGGTGTGAGTCAAGAGGGGTGTTGATGGGGACAGGATAGACTTGCCTGGACCATAACCGCCGTATCTACCTCCGTATCCTCCGTATATGCCATAAAATCCGTATACTTGCGAAAAGCTGATCACAATAAAGAGACACGAGGTCAAAGTCTTCATGTTCTGATATAGGAAAAAGAGAAATAGTTTACCTGTATAAATTCGTTTTACAGCTCAATATTCATCTTATTTCTATTTTTCGGAAACAAGCCCAAATTATTATTTAATGTAATTATTTGCTCAATGGGATTTACTTATAGTTTACATTTTAAAGAAACATATAAATCTCAAATATGGCAAATGTTTTGACAATTGGCATATCTAATAACATTCAGGTAAGATCTTGCTTGCATATAGCAGTGATAAATCTGTTCTGTTTTTTTTTTGTTAAAGAGAATAGAAACGTTGTTGAGAGGGTTATGTTAAAATAGTGAAATATAAGACTGACACGTAATTGATATAATAGTAACATAACTTCCTTGTATTATGGCTATTCTCCATTACAGCCACATAAATTTGAGTATAACCAATTATTTTACCCTACCCTATTACTGCAAAGTATAGGTGTTGGTGAACACACGATTCGGCAGGCATGCTATAAAGGACTTTTCAACCCTGTTCTTTAGTATAGAGTTCTCCCTCCACGACACAAAACGGAGAACGTAGACAAATGTACTGTCGAATGCCCTTCATGCAATGAACAACCAAGAAGTCTTTGTCGAATATTGGTGAATCAAAAGAGTAGTTTCGTCCCACACTCTGGATAATCGACATGTCTTGCATTTTTTTGTCAACTCCGAAACTTACTACGAAACTGTTTTTCCGGATTATTAACTTTCAACAAAGACTTATCGGCTGTCCTTTGTCATTTGGTATTTTTAATAATTCTCTGTGTTCTTATATCCGTCGTGCGTAGCGATTCGAAACTGCCTAGTATGATCTTACACCGGGAGAGCGTTTTAGGAAAGGACTTTGTTTTCCAACAGGTCCCATTTTATCCGATCGTTAACATAGTAATATTGCTTCTCAGCCAATCAAAATCTAGGAAAGTTATCACATCAGGGGCCCGTTTCATAAAGAGTAACAACTGTTGTAACTTTGCCATTATGGCAACTACCATGGCAACCTTGATTTTGATTGGCTGCTGAGCCCTGTTACCATGGTAATTGCCATAATTGCAAAGTTACAACAGTTGGAAGTCCTTTATGAAACAGGCTCCAGACAAGGCTCCCCTAGTTGGAAAGTGGCAAATATAACTGAACGTCTCGACTAAGAACGTTGGTGAAAGGCTGTGATTCGAGTGGTTCAAATAAGAATCCTCATTACTCAAAGCCTAAAGGGCAAGTATAGCCCTACAAAACTGTTTTTTTTTTTTTTTTATAAACAGAGGAAAGTCAAACAAGTATAATGCTGAAAATTCATCTTAAACGAGAGATAATATACTATTTGAAATAACGTTATAGTTTTGGCCGGTCTAGAGTCAGTTTCTGGATGTGTCTGCGGCATTATGCTTGTGCACTGTAAAAGGCCAATAAAGCAAAGGAAAGGCTTGTAAACCACCAGACTTACCGCTGCAGTGACTGTACCAAGATGTAGATTCGCTACGAATTCAATTATTAAAAATAGCTTTCCAGTTCAAAACCTTAAGACGTTAATTCAACTATTACCCAGAGTCGAATGGTGATCCCCACCGATCAATGGCATTTATACCAGTATACCATTCCACAAGGTGCGAAATATTATCCATTGGGCCTGTATTTGAGAAAGCCTCTCCACTTACTACTACGCCTGCTAGCCGTGCTTGATCTGAACATTTCGGCTAACATTACTCCTAATATCTAACCCACGCCAGACTTCATGAACTATTGACCGTTAAAGAAACGAAAACAAAAATGACATAAAATGCGATCCATATATCGTAATGGGGGATATATTTCTTTGTAAATCGGATTTTTATTAGAAAAATAGAAGGGATATCATTTAAGAAGACATATAGGAGTACACGGGGAGTACATTGACAGAATGACCAAAGAACATCGGACCACGACTTTAACCACTTTCTGTTGCTGTAAGTTCGTGATTCCTTTCGACCAGGGACATCTGACGTTTATCTTTATGGACATACGACATGATGGTGATATTGAATCATCTTTAACATATGGTCACACAAGAATATAGATTTAAACCTAAGTTTGAAGAAAAAATTGTACATTTCATGAATTATTGCACATATAGCTTTAATCAATTTAAACTATATAAAGCTTTGTATGGACATATTGGACAATAAGCTATACTATGATGTTGCTATCTAATCATGTTCTTATAAAAATGGTCGCACAATGATATAAATTAAAGTTTAAAGCATGTCTTTTGTTTTGATAAATTCACCCCAAAAGTGCAAGTCATTATTCCAATTCGTTCCTAGAATATAATAATACATGTTTCTAAAACTTCCCAACGATGCAATGAAAATATCTTTGCAGCACCAACCCCGCGAATGTCGGGAAGAGTGAGTGCCACCGTGTCTGAAAACATTGCGAGGTTCCCAGACAAGGTGGTCAGCATTTTTTTGGACTCCCAAATAGCAACCACTACACAGACGCTTTCTAGAACGTAGAACATCTCTTGAAAATAGCCCTTCGTGACAAAGAAGTCTTTGTCGAAAATCGGTGAATCAAACAGCAGTGTCATTCGTGACTATAGTCTCTGGACAAACGACATATTTTACGACAATCAGCTGTCCCGATTTACCAATTTTTGACAAAGTAGTATTAGCAGATCATCGTAATTTGACGGGCATTTTAAATATATTTACTATGTTGCAGAATCCTTCCCCGTTTTAATTGCGAAAACCCGCATGACGTCACAGCGACCGTAGTTTATCTGAGACGTAGCAGATACGAATCCTTTGGCGAGATATGGACTTAAAGTATGTCAAACAGCCTTTCTGGGGAGCGTTTCATTAAAAAGTTATCAGGTCTGACAACTTTCCTTGATTGTGATTGGCCGAGAGGCAGTGTTACCATAGTAACTGTCGGATAAAACAGTACTTGTCCTTTCATAAAACGCTCCCCTGGTCTCCAAGTGGACTCCGCAACGTATCAGAGATGTATCTGAGACTTTGCAAGGACATTGCAGATTCGCTAAGACATCTCAGCAATCAGGGATGTAAATAGTCTCCGCGATGTCTATGCGTAAATAATGGAGACGTCTCGGAGCCCAGATTCCTCTTAAGGGTCTGTCTCACCAAAGGAGACGTCTCTACAACATCCCAGAGACAATCGCTGACATGTTTCAAACGTAAAAAAAAAATCTTCTTTCTAAACAAGGAAAACCATAACCGCCGTATCTACCTCCGTATCCTCCGTATATGCCATAAAATCCATATACTTGCGAAAAGCTGATCACAATAAAAAGACACGAGGTCAAAGTCTTCATATTCTGAAGAAGAAAAAAGAAGAAGAATAGTTTACTTAAATTCGTTCTACAGCGCAATAATCATCTTATTTTTGTCTATTTTTCGGAAACAGGCCCAAATGATTATTTGGTATAACTATTTGCTAAATGGGATTTATTTGCAATTTACACTTATATATTTACACGTCGCTAGAGACAAGGTGGTAAGTAATTTGCACTGCAGTCGCGGGGACGATGCTGCAAATTCTCCGAGTAGTCGCTATGCCTCATCGGAGTTTTTTCGTAGTTAAAGCTAAGTCCCAAAAATGTTTTTGAGACATCACAGCGACTACTTGGAGACTTTGTAGCGATATCCCCGTTTCCGTCGGGCAAATCGCTTGTCAGCTTGTTTCGAGACGTCTCCGAGATGTCGAAGAGACATGCATGCCTTTGTTTTGAACGACAAAACCATTTTTAAAGTTGGAGACTGAAGTACCTGAGATGTCGCAGAGGTGATCGTCGCGCGTGATCCTTTCCGGCAAAGCGTCATCGAATAGAGTACTGATGATGGTCACTGCTCGTGATGTCACTTAATCTTTGGAGAGGATCAGGGGACCGTTTCATGAAAGTTGTAAGCACTGACAAGTTGTCTTTCTCCGACAGTTACCATAGTAACAGTCAGAGCCAGTGCCTTTCAGCCAATCAAAACCAAGGATTTCACTTAAATTGTCAGCACTGACAACTTTCATGAAACACCCACTAGATTGTACAGCATCATCGAATAATACTGGAGCCTTACACTCACAAAGGCCGGGAACGACCAACACATCATCTTTTTTTTAATCATCCAACGCTTGATTATTTCCATTAACTCGAAGTGACTTGGAGAGAGTGTAATACTTTGGTATCGAGGTATCCTTGAGATTTAATGTGCTAATTAAGATAATTATAGCCATGGGCGGAAATCTCTCCTTAAAGGTAGGGGGGACACAATTGAGTTTTCCGTGTTTATGTTCTACAGAATTACTAACTCAAACACACACACATACATATGTATATATATATATATAACCAAAGTATATGTATATATATATATATATATATATATGTATATATTTATAGCCATTTTTCGAAGAGGGTATATTCCTAACTAAAGACGAAAGGCCTCAATAAATAATGCGAGCGCGAAGCGCGAGCCCAAATATGTTGATATTTCATAAATTGTGACCTGGAAATTGAACATTCTGAATATTTGTTGTGATCATGAACTAAATTCGAACCTACCTAAACCATTAATGCGAGCGCGAAGCGCGAGCTGAAAGTTGTTGGTTTTCCAACCTAAAAACTAGACATTCGTAACACTTTTTCAAATCATAAACAGGATAGGAATCTAATAAAATAATGCTAGATCGAAGCGCTAGCTGAAGGTTTTCGATTTTCCAACCCATAAACTGGACATTCGTAACATGTTTTCAAATCATGAACAGGATAGGAATTTAACTAAATAATAGATGCGAGCGCGAACTGAAAATTGTTGATTTTCCAACCTAAATACTGGACATTCATAGCACTTTAAAAAGAATATGAACAGAATATGAATCTAAACAATTAATGTGAGCGCGAAGCGGGAGCTGGAAGTTTTTGGATTTTCCAACCTAAATACTAAACATTCTTAGTACTTAAAAAAAAGTATGAACAGGATAGGAATCTAAACAATTAATGCGAGCACGAAGTAAGAGGTGAAAGTTTGTATTCTCCAACCTAATAACTGGACAATCGTCACACTTTTTCATATCATGAACATGATAAGAATTGTACTAAACAATATTAGATTCGAGCCCGAAGTGTGTGCTGAAGATATGTCATTTCCGGCCTACAAATTTGTATTATTAGCATATTTTAAAATCAATGACAGGGTAGCTATCTAACACAATTTTAATTTGTGTGAGCGCGAAGCGTATCCTGTTTTTTTTTCCGACCAAAAAAAGTCATCTTCTTTTCACCTTATAGCAATAAACGGGATAGTATCTGACTTAACCATATTACTGATGCGAGCGTGAAGCAAAAAATGATTTTTTTTATATTCAGATCTGAAAACTGGATCTTTCAAGCAATTTTGAAATAAAGAACAAGCAGTTTATCTCAATAAGCAATGCGAGCGCAAAGCGCGAGCTAATTTTTTTTTAGATTTTAACCTACAAATTATGAAAAAGATGGATATCTTCCTAAATAAATGATTTGATTTTATATATTTCGATCTAAAAAGTGAAAAAAAATTACCACGTTTTGAAATAAAGAGATGGCTGTGTATTGATGCAAAGCGCGAGCAAATTCTTTATTTTTATACTATGACCTGAAAGTTTTCTTTTTTTCCACTTATTCCCCTCCCCTTCCATCATTTAATTTTCTTCCTCGTCCTATCTTCTTATTTTTTCTCCTCACCTTCCTATTTTGCACCGCCAATAGGGGGCGGACCGCCGCTTCGCCCCCTTGATCTACCTATGATGACCCTCCCGCGGCAGGAATTTTGTGTAAAAATGGAATATAAAAGTCTCGTTAATAGAGTATTCAAAAACAAATTTTGGGGGATTAGACATAGTTAAAATTCACTGCGAAGGATTATTCATAACTGATGAAAACTATTCTTTTTACTGAGTACGCGAACAATGAAAATATTATTATATTCCAAGTAAATTTGGAATAAAGGGAAAATGAATTGGTTAAACAAAGATATGTTTTTACGGGTTATGGAACATTATCGTCTACCATCTATGCACTAAATTTACTTATAAGCGTCCAGAGGCGATTTTCTTTTTTCGTCATTTTTATTAGTTATGAAATTGACAATGGCCATCGATGTCATCAATGTCATCACTCTTTGGCTGGCATATAGGGCTAGATGCGAGTACGAGAATAGTCGGGCCGGTATGCCTTTTGTTTTCCTATCCAAGTTCTTGACAAAAACTATCTGTTTACATATATTTCGAAATTCGAGGATACATGTGTATAATTTCGATTTTGAATTATATATTTTTTTCCATAATAAAAGACCACAAATAGTAGGGGGGACATTTGATATTATGTCCCCCCCTTTCCAAAATGGTAGGGGGACGCGTCCCCCCTGTCCCCCTGGGATTTCCGCCCATGATTATAGCGTTTGAATGTCTACTACCAATTTGACTTAAAGACTGTCTATAACCCCTTTCCATGCCTACCATACATTCTGCGATACGAGTGCGACTATTTTCATTCGTAATAGTTCCAAGAGATTGTTTTGGCTGAAGAGATAAGCTATTAAAATCTATGTACGTTTATTCGATTGATACTATTGTTTCTAAAAAGTAATATACCGCTTTTATGTCATCTAGAGCATGATGTGCTGTGCCCTCTGCACGAAACATGATCTTTGCGTTGACGACACACACATGGCATTAAAACGCACACCCACACACACTGGTATTGACAAGACTCTTGACGCTGTCCCTATCTAGCTCATGCTCTCATTCTTTCTCCCTTTTTTACCGTTCAAACTTACACGAATATTGTATAGATTTTCAAACACATAGTGAGTTACACTGTTTGGTAACTATATAAGCTTCAAGTTTAAAATTACAAGTTAGATGGGAAAAAAATAATCATAAAGATACATGAATATTTGAAATCTTCAATTTCTGCATGTAAATATACAGATGATGTGATGTAAATGCGCTATATCTTCATGTGCAATTATTCACAAACAATCTAAATGTTAATATTTACTTCTGTATCAAAAGGAAATCACGAACAAAGTGTCATTTAGCGTAAAACACCTTAGTCAATTTCAAAATCGGAAAATTTAAACTCAATTTGAAATCACAATTCAGCCATCAATATTGTATGCTTGTGTGAAAATCAATATTCTAAGAACTCTCGCTTTTTAAATCGTAGTGCTTCTCCCGGTTTTTTTTTCTTCAGAGGTCATAGGCAGGGCCCGCTGGGAGAACAGTTTTCGGAACTGAAGTGGCTACCCTGGTGCCGTTATTATTATTATTATTATTATTGTTATTATTTTAGACATACTCGGAATGAGTACGTTGCAAATTTCAGATTTTGATACTTGCTTGTGAAGTCGTTATAAAAGTCTATTTAGTACTCGGTCAAATCTACTTAACATTTGACCGTCTAAAGATGCTTCTGGATGTTTTCTGTCAAAATGCTCACACGTTTTTTGTTGTAACGAGTTTAAATTTGAGATGAAAGCATTTTATAATATAAGAGTTGAAGTGAATAATTATGTGAACATTCTCATTTTTTTCATATTGATTGTCTGGCAGGGCATCACGGGAATGAAAATGAGACTTGCACATGATATCCATAGACTGATTTCCCGTTTCCTAAGACAAATTTCTCCAAAGATTGTGTTACTCACGACTTCATTCTTAGTCATCATGGTGTGTTTTAGGGGGATTAAGTCCACTTTGAAAACCTATTGAGTGACGATGTATGAAACGATGGAATGAGCATTGATTTCACCATGGCTTATCCAACTCTACCACCCCCTCTCCAATTTGATTTCCTAATTCATATGTCGAGTCACCAATCTCTTTCCCCCCGTTTTTCATTAAAGGGATACATTAAAAGGGTTTTTCATTAAAGCGCGAAGCGCGCTCGATTGCCAGATATACTGACCTAATAGAGACATTTTAAGGACTGTGCAATTAAAAGGGTATGTATCTCAATGACAAAATAATGCAAGCGCGAAGGGCGAGCTGGAATTTTTTATATGCAATCACTTTAAACAGTCACTACATAAAACAATTAACTCGAAGTGCGAAGAAATATATTTGCTGTACATGTATATTGACTTGAAAACGGGATGTTTTAGTACAAGATTGTATATCTAATTAAACAGACAATGTAAGCACCAGGAATGATGAACACATAGACCCTAAGCAAATTATGTTTCTAAGGTTATGAAAAAATATTTCTTATGTAATATTATATAAAATATATTATAATATAGGATTTGTATAGCGTACGTATCCACCTTGCTAGGTGCTCAAGGCGCTCCTATACTACCCCGGCTTAGCTATAGTCTACCAATTCAGGTGCTCACAGCTTTTTGAGGAATTACTTCCTGCCGGTCCCCATTTACCTCACCTTGGTTGAGTGCAGCACAATGTGGGTTAATTTCTTGCTGAAGGAAAACACGCCATAGCTTGGAGTCGAACCCACGTCCTTCAGAATGAAAGACGAGAGTCTTAACCACTAGACCACGACACCCCCACAACAATATAATATGATATAATATAATATAATACAATATCATTTCTTCTCCCCACTACGTTTCTCTTTTTTTTTTTTTTTTTTTTTTTTTGGGGGGGGGGGGGCTTTCCCGCCCCGTAGTTATGCTACTCTCCATATATGTGTGTATAATATGTCTCCATTGTTATGAAAATAGTTGAAGCAGTGAATATTAAATAAGTTGTTAATCCATTTTATATTTCTTAGAGGACAAAATTTGAATGAAAGTGGGGGATATGACATCATCAGTTTGCTCATTGAATTTTTTAATGAAGACAGGCATATTCTTTGAAATGTCATTACTTCGTTATTCCTTTTGATGACATTTTAAATTTTCATTTGTATGATTTTTTTTCTGTTCAAGTCATATTATTTATATTTTCACACCCACGCACATCTCCATTTCTGCTATTGATCATTAACATATCTGTAATTGCTCTCCCCTGTCGTTCTCTCTCTCTCTCCATCTCCCCCGCTACGTCACCCATGCCCATCACGCATCTTTTCTCCCACTGTCTCTCTCTCCCCCTCCCATCATCCCCCCTTCTTTCAAAATCTCTCCTGGGTGGTGTTTCATAAAGCTGTTCGTAAAGTTACGCACAACTTTACGAACGACTGGAACATGTTCTTATACATAAATCAGCTACATAGGGATATATCATATAGCACAAGAAAGGGTCACCAGTCGTGCGTAAAGTCGTTCGTAACTTACGAACAGCTTTATGAAACGGGCCCCTGATCTCATGTGCATATTCGTGTACAGTCCAACGGTGTACACACCTACAAAAGCACTTCGTGGATAACGCATTATACAAGAAAAGAAACTGTCCCACGTGATTATATACATCACACTTTTTCAATTTATTGTATAAACAAAAAATAATAAACTAAGACAGGTATAAACATCATTCTAAACGTAAATTCTCCCTCGTTTCCCTCAATGGAGAAGCTCTTAAGATTGGAAATAAGTAAGCTTGCTGTGGAAAGTGTTAAAGCTCTTTCATTAAAACACTACGATGTCGATAATCTAATCTGGGTTTTAAATGTAAAAATCCAGTAAGAATTGATGTGCATGAATGGCATACAAGAATGTGTTTTCTTGGGAATGTAGAACACATCCCATTGTTTATAAATTCGTTGATAGGATGCTTTCGCCTCCACGAGATAGGATGCTTTCGCCTCCACGACACATGACGTATTCAAGAACATAGTAAATGTATTGGGAATGCGCGTCAAGTGACAATGAACAGCTGGGAAGCCTTTGTTGAGTGAACATTGGTGACCCGGAAGAACAGTTTCGTCCTAAGTTTTGGAGCTGACAAAAAATTGCAAATATTTTGTCGTTTGTCCAGAATCCAGGACGAAACTGCCGTTTTGATTCGCAACTTTTCGACAAAGACTTCTTGGTTTATTCATTGTCATGAAAGACATTTGGCAATAATTTTATATGTTCTTGAAAACGTCGTGCGTCGTGCAGCGAAAACAGCCATTTATCTGTAAGGGAATGCCACATCTGAACAATTTGCCACCATATGCCTGTTTAACGTATGTCCAGGCGTTATATCGTTTACTCCCATCATAGTAATCCCTTCCATTTTCGTGAAGACCGCGTTAACGGAAGAGAGGCTACCTTGACTGTTCTGTGATCTTTTTCAACTGCATTAAAGCATGTTAGGGAATCGGACTTCAACATTTTCTACATGCATAATATTAAGTTAAGTTGAACGAATGTGTATATCTCCGACACGAGTTTTATATACCACGGCCACGAGGTGTTGCAGGAGGTTGTGGTCGCGGGGTGGGTGCAGGAGCAGCTGGAGGTCGTGGCCTGGCTCGGGCTCGTAGAGCTAAAGTAAGCAATATAATAATAAAAAAATATGAGGATTAATTCATGGCTTAAGAAGTACAAAATACCATTCAACAAACAAACAAAGCGGATTAATGAAAGAGAGTGGTAATTCCAATTCATATTTCGTCTGATACACAAATTGAAACAACGTAATTCTCGTAACCCAATTTTAACTTTGTGGTTTTGAAACCGATTTTGCAGGAAATCCTTCTTCCTTGCGAAATGAATAACTTTTAAACTTAGAGAGTAATCGGAGAACTAATTCTCCATATCTTTCAATCCAGTTAAGCCCACCAATGGTGACCAACAACATGCATGCACCAAAGCACATTTCACATTACATTTTGTTGTCGCCTACCACTTTGATCCATCCGATTTTTTTCTGTCCTTTGCAACCTCATTATGTCTATTCAGTATTTTAATTCACATATTTTCAGTTGTCTCCTTTGTGTATGTTTTCACATTGGACCATAATGCATGTGTTAAGTGCGTCAGTCACGTGCACAGTGAAATGCAAATCCACTTCATGTTCACTCTTAGAAGATCCATGGAAAAATTCGAGGATTATATATGGAATATATGCCCAAATATATGTAACACTCACTTGAACAATAATCAACTGTTCGACCACTGCAAGCAGCATCGAAGCCCTGGCAAGGATCATGGATTGGAATTATTTGGTTCGCCTCTAGGTGACCGCCGACGAAGCACAACAGGCCGCTTCGAGATATCCCGTAGAGTTCCCGAAATGCATGTCGATCGTGGCGGCTGAAATCTTTCACCTTGTCGAATACCTCTTTCAGGACCTTCCAATAGCACCTGCCATGCCCTTCATCCCACCTCTCTTTTTGATATATATAACAGTACTGACTGAAGCGGGCGCCTGGGTTGTGTCCTCCTCCTGAAAATTTTAAAAGGGTAAACGGGGGTAAACATGGTAATCGAATGTTTATCACGTGATCATAGTACCAATAATGTATCAACGTTATTATGGAACTACTGCATTCAACAAAAAGTGATCGTCCACGCTCATCAGGTGTAAGAAAATTTCAAATGAGTGAAAGTCGGTCGGTATCTAAGTCTTTTCCACTTAGGCCTAGATCAAATCACTTCTAGGTTGATTGAAAGACAACTGAAGTCAAGCTTACGATATTCAGGGATAAATTTAAAGTGTATTTACGGGTATTGTTACTTATCTGCCGAATGGTGTGCTCTTTGGGGGATCCGAAAACTAATTGTCAAAGCATTATCAATATGTTAATAAAAATTCACGATTTTTTTAATTCACCTACAAAATAAAATTGCGCAAAGCGGTACAGACCTACATTTTTTTTGTTTTATCTCGAAATGTTGTGTTATTAGGTTTTCACTTAATTTGTCAAATTTAGAATAAGAACATTGCATTAGACTTATGAGAGAAATAAATATAACCCATGTGAGATGTGTGTGCAATCATTAGGCCTACGGTTTATGACTTTCATGCGATCGAATTTCTTGACATTGATCGAATAGTGCATTTTACGTGGCTCTCAATGAAAGTAAAGTTAAGCAACTCACGGAATCCTAGCGCAAATGCATGGCGCAAAATTAAATGCAGTTTTAATTTAAGGTATTGAAAGTGACAAAATCTCTCTATGAAATACTGTGTTTACCCCAAAAAAAAAAAGAGGAAGGTATTTCATGGAGCTCCATAATAAATGAGATTTTAGCCAATCAGAGGCAACGATTTCAGCAGCTTATAGCAGGTGTCAGAGAAAAAAATACTACTGACAATGTTTATTCATATTATACCTGCTTACTACTTAGGCCAACTCAACTATGTCATAGTTGAATATAAACATGGATGATGAAACACAAAATATTACACAAAGTGAAGAGCAATATATATCCGAATTGTTATAAAAATGACTTCATACTAAGAAGAAAAACCACTATAATACTAACAAAATAAACAATTGAATTCTGAAGTTGGCGTATAAGAATTGTTTATATTCGCCGGCGTGACAACTTTCAAATGTTACAAAACTGTGTGCTATCATAAATTTCTGATTTTTTTTCCTAATTTCATTTGAAATTCCACCTTGTGGATTCACATAAAGTTTAATGGTTCGATCTTGGACCATGTTTCAGAAAATGTAGTATTTAAGTACAATTAATTGACGAGTATGCTCCTAACAAATCTTATTGCATGGTGTCCGTATCTAATAACAGTAACTTGAAATTGAAGGTTTTTTTAATGAAACGTTGCCTTCTTTGTAAATTTGGTATAAGCTTCAGTAGGACAAGTTATTGAATGAAGAGAGACTAGTTACCTCCAAACCCTCCATACATGCCATAGCCTCTGTGTCCGCCAAACCCCTGAGAAACACAGCAACCTATCATAACAGACAAGGAGACTCCAAGGAGAAGTCCTTTCTGTGATGAAAAGACAAAATTGTTTTAGAATAAAAAGTTTATGATCGAGCATTTAAAAACATTCAAATCAATTTTGTTTTTTTTACAGTTGATGCCTCCCACAAAACAAAATAATAACTAGGAATAGGGCAAGTCGTTTTATGAGGTAACTTCCTTACTTTTCTTGACAACACGAATGCCAAAGACCGACTAAACGATCTAGACCTGGTGGGTGTTTCATAAAGCTGTTCGTAAGTTAACATTTAAGAGCAACTTTAAGAACGACTGGTGAACATCTCTTACGCGCGAAGTAATCACCAATGAACATATCATTTACCACAAGAAAGGATCACCAGTCGTTCTTAAAGTCGCTCTTAACTTACGAACAGCTTTTTGAAACGGCCCTCTTGTATACTATTTCAAATGACATCTTCCCGGACGGTTTGGGGTCTGACTCGTTTGCCCGACTGTGTAGTGTAAACTTGAACTTTTTATCTGTTCTTGATCTTACAACAGTAGGTACAAATTTAAATCTTCGTATTCTGGTTGTTTAGCATGAAAGGCTTATGAGATAGTTTCAAAAGTCCGATAAGGTCCTTTCTTGAAAAAATAATAATTTTGTAATGAATAACTAAGGGTAATCGAGTGAAACAGGCTCAGTATTATCATAAGTAACCGGATATCACAAATTTCTCCTTAATGGAGAATAAAATGAAAGTGCTTGAAGCGCGTACAACAAATATCATCCCACTTACCATTGTAGTCATTTTGTAGTTTTACAAGGCTGGAAAATCAAAGAAGAAAATACTGTTGAACATTTTTCTCGAAACCAAGTGACATTCGCCCACATCGTATTAGTATTTATACTCCCTTTCTCATTGTACAAATTTAATCCATCCATGTGTCACTATGGAACAAGCTCCACTTACATTCGTTCATGAATATTCCAAAAATAAAGTTTGGAATTTAACACCAAGTGACGATTAAAATATGATTATCACACAATATCATGTTTGAGTCTTTAAGGAACAGGATATGGCAAGTTGTTTTGTCTATAAAGTCTGGATGAACATTAGTTTTGAATCCTAACTACCAAAAATCTAGACTGTATCCCCCCTCCTCAATACGTCATGCGTCAACTGTTAACTTGCTCAAAACCAAAACTGAAACCCGACCCTTCTCAAGACAGTTTTCGATAAATAAATCACTTTTTGTAATGTATTTTGTCGAAACACAGGCTTTTATCAGTCTCCTTTATCACTTATTTATATAGTTTTGTTTGTGTCTTTAATCATGGTTACTGTTAAGCTGTTATGTATTATAAAGCGCATATGAGTATATCCACGTATAAAATGCGCAAAATTAGTGTACAATTATTATTATTGTAATCATTTTTTTTAAGAAAAAGCTTGAACAGTGTTTTTTTTTCAAGTATTCAAATGGGGCTTGAAAATTCTATGAAGAAAAATTATACTTATTGACCATGAAAACTAGTGTTAAGAATCCAAAATGGCCGCTAGCAGCCATTTTGAAAAAAAAAGTCATGTGTAATCTGTGCTAAAAAACTGTTATATCGATTTGGGGATTAAGGATATTGATTTGGGGTTTGAGGGATCAAGAAAATTGAAATTATGAAGCCATTTAACGAGTTGAAATAGTTGTAACCTTCTAATCAACCACAATCGAAAAAAAAATCAAAATAGCCACTGACGGCAACTTTTTTTTTTAGGAGGGACCATTCTTGTTCATTTGTGCTCATAGAGATGTTCAACAGATCGAGGGGGGGGGTGGAGTAGGGGCAAATGAATCAAAAGCTGCCATTTGAATTTGATTTTTCATAAAATTAATTAATCTCAATCGCAAGTGAGAAAAACTAATATTTAGTGATTTAATGTTTATAGTATGATACAGATCTATCCAAAATATCGATTTTAGTGTGTCGGGGCTCAAAGAAATTAAAATCTTATTCAGAGTTATTTGACGAGTTAAGCTGGTTTTGACCTATGTATTCGAGATTAACATTCAAACAAAATCAACACTTAGACGTCATATTTCGATTTATTAAACTATTTTGAGCAGCTTTCTAGGCACAATCATAACCAAAAAGGACATTTTCAAATTACCGGTCGGCGGCCATTTAGAATGTTAAGCTCTCTTGAAAAGGCATAACAGACCTTTACGCTCCAATGTCACAGAAGTGCCAAGACTTAAATATAATATAAAAAACCGGGCTTGTAAATTCTGGACCCTCATATACATGTATGAGTAAAGTAAGGACAATTGCTAACATAGATAACGATTTTTTTTTTTGGAAAATCAAATGCACATTGTAGCAAAACAATAAGGGAACTGTGATATGTTGAGTAGAGGGGGGGGGGTGAGGGGTCTTCAAATGAACTGAATAAAGATTAAAGTTAGAACATCTGGGGTTTTAGACGAAATGACCGCTAGCAAAAATTAATATTAGACCAAATGGTTTATGGAAAGAGGGGCAATTAGACCAGATTGATAGTATAACAGGTGTAGGTAGCGGAAGGGGGCGGGGGCCTGGTGCCCAAAAGTTTAACGACCAATGAATTCAAAATAAGAGAAAGGACGAAGGAAAAGGGGGGAAAACAGAAATATGAAATATGATATCATCCGTTAAAGTCTATCACAAAATTTGATAGTCATCTAAAAGGCCAAAATTTTCTTTCGTTTGCTTCGGTCGATCACATCTTTTAAGATTTTTTTTCCTACATACATACTCCATTTTGTGCCCCATCAAAACTGTAGGCTCCCTTCCCCACTTGTTAGAAGTTCTTCTATTGGGTCCACCTGCTATATAGTAGACCACACGACACACGAATAAAACCCAATCACACAGAGTTGACCTTATCAGATAATGTTCCACTTTCTATTTTTACAAATGTGCTTATAATTCATCAATACAAGTTGGCATTAATCCAGTGGTTATTTTCAGAAATAATTCAGCGGTTATATCACATCTCAATTACTAATCTGAATGGATTAGAGGTTACCCATTTTGGAAAGGTATAAGTAGAGTGAATAAGTGAGGGGTCACCACATTGTTGTCGCGGTACAAGTGTACCAATCCTCTGGAGCTTTTATAACAATACTTGCAGGATATCAGTCGATTCGAAGCAGCAACAGAATGACAGCATCGGTAAGTATTTTTTTTTCCACTCGATTGGTATTGTGTGTGTCTCATGACTTCTCAATTGTTTAAACTCATGGCCGTACGCATCGAGGTGAGGGTAAGGACAGGGGGCAAAGGGACAGTTGCCCCCCCCCCCCCAGAGAAAATGGAAACGTACATATACATGTACATGTATTACTGAAAATTTTCATAAAATTTAACAAATGTGTGTACGAAATCCTTCTTTTTTTTCTCAGAAAATGCAGAAGCGCCCCCATGACATGCTCGGTCGCATCGCTCCCTCTATTTAGAGCTTCTTCAAAAACTGTATGTGCCCCCCCCCCCCGATAAAAATGCGTATGGTCATGCTACAGTTTCATTAAACGATAAATCGTTTTATTTCATGTTTTCTTTAATGCATCATGATGTGATGAATTCGCTTTAACAGATTTGAACCACAATACGACACTATTTTACTATTGTATCTTTTTTTAATAAAAAGGTTTAAAACTTTGATTTCTAAAAAAATCTATTTTCCCTTGTTATTTCTGATTACTACTTTATTTATGTCTTTGCAGTGTAACCCTTGTTTCAATTATAAGTTTTTTTTAATTAAGTTTTTTCCTATTCAGTACAGTTGAATGATAATTCTAAAGAAAAAAAAAGTGCTAATTAAGGCCATACTAATTTTGTCTTCTGAATTTCATTCACCAAGAGCAAACGCAAGAATGTATAACAGACGACCTAAGCAAAGGAAACGAGAGCTTCGGTGTTTGTTCGTTTTAATTTACATTTTGTTTATTACTGCGTTTGCTTTTCGAAAATTAATTATCTTGTAAACAAATAGCTGGAAACAATGAAAATACTGAATGGATTTCATGTGTGGCAGTAACAAACTAATATATATATTTATTCCAAATAAAATATATTTTTGATAATAAAAAAAAAATAGATATGCATTTGATATAAAGTTTATAAATAGATTATGTAATATGTTTCTGTGCCTTATTATTCCCTATATACCATGGAGAGTGGTAAAGCAGGATGTACTAGTATTCATCAACTATTTGTTAGAAAAGACTTTTAAGAAGCATTTGTCACAAAAATAAGGGAAAACAAATTCAGGTGATCTTTTAGATCACACGTAAACACCCGATCTTAATGGGATGATTTACAAATTTACAGTGGTCATTTTGGCTTGGATTATTTTATTGTTCTGTTTAAATCTTGTATCACCAATTTAGAATTTCTCTCATTTTGTAATACTGCAATTTAAACAATATTGAACTTTTATTTTTGTACTTTCAGTAAAGTATACTGGAAGCAATATAGCAGAGCCCGCCATCTGATTAAATAAAAAAAATTAAAACATAGTAATTTATACAATAACAGAAGAGGATTAATACGAAATAATGACAAGCCAAAAGAAATACGCTGTACGGACTGTTGTCAGAAGTACTATTATGTTGAATGATAAATAAATAAAAAAATTAAAACATAGTAATTTATACAATAACAGAAGAGGATTAATACGAAATAATGACAAGCCAAAAGAAATACGCTGTACGGACTGTTGTCAGAAGTACTATTATGTTGAATGATATAATATTATTACTACTCGTATGGTATCATTTCAGAAGCTATCGCTCCTTGCTCTCTGTCTATCTCTTTTGGTTTCTGCATCTGTTTCACAAAATTGGGACACATTTGGTGAATATGGATTCGGTGGATTTGGTGAGTACATCATTACATGATATTGACTGAACTTGAGGGATATACCACTTATATTTCCCAAAATATTATCATGATCGCCCGAGTCGTGACGAGGGCAATGTGTGTAATGTAAGTGAGGGGATCATTTATGGTTTCTCCAGTAAATTAATGCAAGGAAGTGTTATCTATTCTTCATTACCTATAGTTCCATTTCAGAATACAGTCTTTGTCTGTAGTTTTGTCATATCCAATAAATATTTTTAGGAGAGTTGTTTATGCAATTAGGTGCTTAGAGGAATATACTTGCATTAGTCTGGGATTGTATTTTCGAAACAGTTATTGAGACAGTCAGTGTTACATTCTCGAACCATTTCAGTAAAAGTGCCAATGTATAAATGTATAAGTACCAACAACTCTGTATTTTTCTAGGCTGATGATTTGGTGTATTTACTTATAACATGTTTTCGTCATTGTTTTTAATCCTTCAAATCAATATTGTGTCTTCCGATAAGATAAAGGCAACGCCATGTTTCCTCCTTCTCCTCCACATAACCTTCATTGATCATTGCAAGAAAACATTGGACTGCCAACTGTAAAAAAATAAAATATTATACTCCACATACTGAGAGTATGCCTTAGCTGCATGCCTGGTTGCCCCCACCCCCTTCCCCCTCAAAAATGGGGAAAACATAATAATGAATTGCCAATCAAAATGATCAAAGTGGGTTTGTGTTTTGCTTCGTATTAAACGCCGCACATCGGATTATTACCATTTCAATCGTTTTTTTTTTTTTTTTTTTTTTTTTTTTTTTTTTTTTTTTGGGGGGGGGGGGGTTCGTTATATATAATTATATTGTTTACGGATGATTGAATGTATGTTTTTAATGCTTCTCTCTAATTTTTTAGGACCAGAACTAGCCCCCGGTGCTCGCATGGCTAATTACTGTAATCTGTTTAACAAGGAGAAGCATGACCAAGGAAAGGGATGCAATGGGCAGGTCTTAAAGAAAGTTTATGATAAAGACAAGGATATTAACCAAAATGAATCTATGTTAAGGATCTTCAGACTGGCGAGGAGAGGGGCATTTTGTTACAAGGAAGGAGCTCATATTGTGACTATAAGATCACCCTGTCATGCAATGGAAATTTCTTGTCGTCCATATTCCCGTAGTTTGGTCGATAACTGTTGGAGTGAGTACATTTTTATGTTTTTTGTTTTATTTCTGCACTCTTAACAATGTTGGGCAATACTGTCCACACGACAATCGGTTAAAACTTTATCAAATTCTGGGTGGTCTGAAACCAATTACGTGTGCTTTGGATGAACACTGCACAGCATCGGTCGAAAGCTACCCAGAGGTGGATACATTTTTTAAACAAATTGTTACGTAGATAGTATGTTGCCCAACATTTTAAGAGTGAAATGGGTTTCCGCATAATCGAGATTATTTGATGGGTGCTGTGTGTGATAGTCATTTTGCGATTTGGAAATCGTTTTTCTTTCTCTTTCTTTCCCCACGACGTACACCGCGTAATATCCGTTAGATACACACACAACGAGTTGTGTCCTTATCTTATGACAGTTTTTACGCATTATCAGTAGGTTAGAAACTCCGATTTTTATCCGGGGCCTGTGAGGGAACAGAATAGGATACCCGTATAGCATATCCAATCATTTTTCATAAACATTTACCACGTTTACTGACAATCGGAAGGGAACCGTCTGGGAACGGTCCGATGCCCGCTCGTTGGCCGTACGATGTCCTTTCCAGCACCGATATGGCTTTCTTCGTCCTAACGAATATTAATCTGACCCCGAATGTATAGTGTCAAATTGCCTGCCTGAAATATATTTTGTGTGAGATGTAGATATCACATGTGATTTCTAATTATTTCTATTTATCAAAGTAAAATAGAGGGAAATGATTCATTGCCACACAGCGTGTCTAATTACAATGACTAATGTGGTGAAAAGGCATGACATGTACATATATGACGTATAGTTTTGTTGCCTTATGATAGCAATTTATTTAATACTTTGCAACCCCCCCCCCCCCCCAAGAACAAAACAAAAAAAATGAGAAAAACGATGTAATTTTATACTCTTCATATGCATTACCTTTCGTAAGGGAAGGTGCAAATTTACACGCTTTGAAGCGAATGCATGCACCATAAAAGGTGCAAAGCTGCACTATTATTTATCACTATTTTCGTTTAATTCCGGGTTTCTATTTAAGGTAAAATATTAAACCTCTTTGTACGATTAAGACACAGCCACAGCTGTTATCAAATCTAATATGCGTGTGCTATAATATACAAGGCATGACTCTAAACATTTTTCTGTCTTTGTTATTTTTCCGTAACAGAAGTGACTCGTCCACCAACTCGTCGACCAGACACTCCTGGCCCTAATCCACCTCAGGCCCCCGAAACCCCACGTGGACGAGGCATCTAACCATCCATCGGAAAAGGAGCGTTGGACACAAAGACTCGGTTTGATGATAGAGAGTGGCGACAGAGTTCGATGTGGCTTTCAAGTAACATCGAATTCCTGTCATGGCTTACTTTACTACTCAGCTGAACATTATTACAAGAATCGGGAGGACAATTTGTGTTCAGCAAATACTAGCAGAGCTTCGAAGTTCATCGGTAATGCTCCAGTCCGATCGACCAACAAAACTCTCACAAATTAGGCTCCAAGCCGACCGATAGCATGCCATTTGAAATAAGGTGGTAGATTTGATTGGCATTGAGTCGGTCTCGTTGGTGTGACTGAAACAGATCTGAGGCGGTTCTGTATCTTTACCATGGCGGCCCATATGCAAGGTGATCCAGGGATCGAATCAAGATTACCACCTGGGTATTTTGGATGCACTTTTACCGTCGAGAGGGATGTTTGGAAAGGAATGCTACCGTCCCGATGACTCAAGAACGCCGTTTATACCACTCGCCTTTCTCTAGTTAGCATTTTTACTCCCCCTTGTTGAAGTAATATAGTTTTGGCTCAGATAGGCTATGATTAACATATAGGTTTCATGCTGAGTTTAAAGCCGGTCAGACAGTAGGCTACGTTTAGATGTTGTTGTAAAGAAAGAAACCTTTTACAGTATTTGTTTTTAATGTGAATATTTTGAAGAAAAAAATAAAAGTAACAATCATATAATACTGGTCATGTGACATTAATTATATAAGTTATATTCTTCTTAGTCGTAAAGATATACTTTTCTTTTTGACTTCGAGTTCATAATCTCACGAGATCCTGCATTAGCTTAGACCTAACAGGCATCTATCAACTTTATTCGAGAAGAAATGATAGAATGGGCGATGGAGCGATTTTAGACAACGAACAAATGAAAAAGGAAAGAATAAAGAGGAAAAATTATAATGTGATACAGATTAAGAGAGAAAGAAAACAAGAGAGAGAGAGAGAGAAGGAAAGAGAGAACATCTTAGAAGGGATGGAGAACATAGTTTCTTAATAAAACTGCTGCGTCTTTCAGCAAACTTTGGCGTTTCACATCTGATTTCCCACATTCTCATCATTTTGTCTATTCTTGGAAAGAAGGGAGGAAAAATACTCTGTGGAAGATTACAGCCAAAAATACGTGGCAGAAACTTTTGATGAAATTGCTTACGGATGGAGGAAGCAGAAAAAAAAATGCAAGAACACTCGGCGCTTCGGGCAGGTTGACTCATGAAGACGGACAGTCAACCTGTCCGAAACGTCGAGTCAATCTAGGACTTACCACATGGGGCACGGCAAACCCGTTCCACAAGTAACCAGGATGTACATACAACTACTTTGTGAAATTGAGCAAAACTTTGGAATATTATACCTTTCTTATTTTGATGAAAATTTTCACTTCATATGCGTGTTTAATTTTTCGCTTTTTATCAGAATCAGCTTTTTTTTAAATGGGGTGGACGGGACCTTACACATTTATATTTTGTGATTAAAAAAAAAAACATGTAAGCAAAATAAAACGGTCCACCAAATTGTACCAATTTGGCTTTTCCGTTTATCCCCTGTGACAAAAGGGCACATGATAAAATGTTCAACGGCATAGATGCCGTGGCCGGGTATCGAACCGCAAGCTTTATTGTATCATGCACTTGAGGCCACTCTGCTAAGGCACCTCATGATAAGTTACACGGAAAAAAATCAAGACAAATACATACGATGACTCACACTTCACACACATTTACTAGTATGTAATTTGATGATCGGGGACTCACCATTAATCTACAAAGTGCACTGTAAAAATGAAGTGCTAATTTAGCACTTACGGAGCTTGTATAGTGACTGCACTACGAGTGTTGATTTTCTAGTTCAAATTCAAACTAGAAAATCAGCACTCGTAGTGCAGTCACTATACAAGCACTGTAAGTGCTAAATTAGCACTTTATTTTTTACAGTATGGGGACTTGTTGCATACACTAAAAAAAAAAAAAAAATCGAATTTTATCCAAGAAACGGACTCAGTTCCAAAAGTAACGAGAGAATAGTTCGCTGACGCTCCCTACCCCAAATACACTCAACCTGAATTCAATTGGCACTACGGGAACTTTTTACAAATCACATGTTTACTATGAAGCGGTTTATGAGGAGTTGATTGGTTTGGTAATCTGGATTGGGAACGTCTCCGGTTGTAAGTCCCCGGTAAAATGTAAGAATATCCTCAGAATTAGGTCATTACAAACTCACACACGCCACGCGCCCTCACACACATACACCCACCCACCCTCCCACACGCACGTACACACGAACCAAACCCTCACATATACACCCCCACCCATACACCAGTTTATCCACAAATTCCACGTTTCTTTTTGTGAGTCGATTATGTACTTATGGTATGTAATTTTAAAATGGAATAAGCATTAATTGCCGAATAACCCCAAACTATATTTCCTTGTCCTAGGAATGTAAAGAGGCAATATGTTAACAATATCAATTAAAAATGTTCTGAAAGGACATGAGAAGGAATTAAGCTCAATTCTTACATTATTTGCTTTAGCCAATGACGTATTTTGATGGACGAAAGATGGTTTTCTGTTACTCTATTTTGTATCGCATGGCAAACCAATTCCTATCTAACTCGTGATAAAAATCAAGAGTATTACTCACAGACCTATTGTATAACTCTTTCTACCGTTTCCTCGATCCTTCTCCCTCAATTTTTTTCTATATATTTTCTCATGTTACAGCCGTGTTCCCCTCTGTACCATTTGTATTCACAATTTCCACTTCTTTACATTTTCAAATATCTTGTACTCACACAAACAAATCACAAAGTTCCCATCCGTTTTTAGATCTCTATTGCTGACAAGCAAATATACATTTACGTCCACATTTTATCATCCATGCACGGACTTAGGTGTCTCGTGATGTACAGTATAAAAAAAAATTATTTTTTTTACAGAGTTACGCTGTAGAACAAATTACCTAATACTACATACATGTATATTTATTTTTCAACACACAGAAACAAATATTCAATAAATATGAACAATTCATCACGTGAACGGTATACTCGGCAATAATTATTATGTATATTTTTTTACATCATCATTTTATATAAGATCATGTCAATGCTTAACGCAATGTTATCACTACTTTAAAATACAATTCACTTATTGAATCTTTCCGTTTAAAAAATACCATATGCACAATGTAAAAGCAAAATATATATGGTCTCACTACTACTGAAGGTTTCCATGGTGAAGAAGAAGAGTGTAGTGGGTTTCACGGTACACCGTGTACCACTTGCCCACGAAAGATGCATGGTGTACCGTGAAACCCTCTACACTCATTATCTCACTGATTTGGGTATTTCTTCAGATCGCTGGGTGATGGTGCATGAAACATATAATAGTAGAGGGTTTTCGCTTCCACGCTTCCATTCAACATGTTCAAGAACAACGTGAAAGTATTGAAAAAGCCCGTCAAATGACGATGAACAGCTAGGGTCTTTGTCTAAAATTCTTGAATGGAACCGGAACAGCAATTGCATCGTAAGTTTCGGAGCTGCCAAAAAAAATGCAAGCATGTCATCTTTCCAGGTTCCAAGTTTCAACGAGCCTCGGCAAAGACTGCATTGTCATGAAGGGGATTTGACAATATATAGATTCTCTACTTTCCAGAAAGAGTCTGCTTAGCTGTTGCGAAAAATCCTTAACGAAAACCTGGTCAATCCATTGTCAGCTAAACGTCATACGGGATTTTTCGCAACAGCTAAGCAGACACTTTCTGGATAATAAACCGACCGATTCTCTTGCATAATGTCAAATGACATACCATCGATCGAGTTCCAATCGGATTTATTGGTGTGCCCGTAGCATAAATCATATCACATCATTGATGTGATTTCATTGAAGGAATCCAACCTCTGTAAAGTGAACTTTGGTGGCATGCCGGATGGCATGACAATCCAAATGACGACTGTAGAGAAGTTTTGGTAAACGAAATCGCTGTAAAATGTTTACATTCCCCAGCCATACCAGCCCGGCGGGCCTGGAACAGGAGGATTTGGTCGATTGGTCACTGCAGGACCGGCTGGTGGAGGATTCTGCTGAGCTGCCCCTAAAATGAGATAGAAAATAGTAAGAGAATATTGTGAAGCTTAAGTTAGAACAGTCAAATCATAAAGGAGTCATGGTTATGCGTATAATCGAAAAAGGAGCACTCTTTGTCTAACCTTTTGTAAAATGTTGCCAATGCAAAAACTTCATCACAATTTGAAAATAGAAATCTACAGAATAGTCCGTTGTCTCTCTTGCTAAGATTCAAGGTGTTAAGTGAGCCTAATAAAGCACTTGGATCAACTTAAGTGTTTGAAAGAAAATATCGTACTTATACTCCAGCAGCTATCAATCCTTGGTGGACTCTGTTGGATAAAAGGGGGGCCGCGACAGGCAAGTTGCATAGCATCACAGGCTCCTCTTATATTCATCACTTGTGGTCCGTTGGCATAGCAGAGCACTCCCCGTCTTGCCCGTCTAAAGAGCTGCCTCATGAACCCATCGTGGTAGATATCCTTATCTTTGTCGTAGACTTCCTCGAGAACATCCCTGTTGCAGCGACCCTCGTCGAACATTTCCGAACCAAACAAGCCACAGTACTCGGACATTCGACCGTGTGGATTATAGCCTGGGCCTGTATTTTTTTTTTTTTTGGGGGGGGGGAAAGAAATCAGTCATACTTCTCCTCGCTTTTGCAATATTGGCTGCAATCTGCCATTTATATACGCCATGGCATCACTACAGGCATAGGAGGGAGCCCTTTAAAAGGGGACCTCGAGGGAGTTTATAATACTCATAACATTAACATAATAATAACATTCTTAATCTAACGTGACAAGACCATGATGGGTTTATAAAATATTTCTGCACCTATTCAATTCAGGTTCGACAACTATACTTCATAAAAAGAAATAACATCAAATTATTAAGAAAAACAGGAGATCAATATACATTCTAAAAATATAAAGAAATGACGGGAAATGTTCCATTATTTGGAGATGAAGCTTTAATCTATGAAAAAGTTAATCAATTTTATGGAAATTATGTAAATTATGCAAATACGCTATACAATGGCTTTAATTCGATGATAATAGGTCACTCATTGAATTAAAAAGCGAGGCAAACATATTGCGTTCAATGATGTGTTTAAGTTGTTAAAATAGTCCGTTACTTCGTATGCAGTTTTTCATCTGGAAAAAAAATCGAAGTTTCACTTAGATGATTTAATAGTGCATTCTTAAATCGTATTGTACTGGCAATTATCAAATTCTCCTCGAACTTAAACGTTAGTTTTCCATTTGCGTTTGACAAGAAAACTCAATACACATGAAATTGTTGTTATTTTTTTGTATTAAAGGATGTTGATACCTTAAAGGCACAGTTTAACATTAATTTTAATTTGAAAGATTTGAGCTGCAGGGTTCCACTTGTGATATTTTATAAGAATGAACATGATGAAGACAAGTAAAACTAAAATCGCGCCCCAAAACCATTATTTAGTGCATCAAAACATATGACTATAAAGTGACAAGAAACGCCATATCATGCACCTCACATAATTATATGTGTTATATATCTCCTCTAGTAGATGATTTTTAAGCCACAGAAATCTTAAAATTGCCTGCAGGAATTTGATTTCTTTTAAAAGATGTGAACAGTATTAAGCACAACATGAATCAAAATAAATGAAGTAACACATTTTAGTATACTTGCCCCAATAGCCATCATACATGCCGTACATTCCGTATACTTGAGAGAACGAGGTACATATTATCACAGATAAACAGAGAGATATTACTGTATTCTGAAAATGGTAATAAAAACAAAAGTATATATGAATGAATATATCTCCACTGACCATTGACCATATATATATATATATATATATATATATATATATTATATAATATATACATGTATATGCTCTGCTTGTTATCATTTATGTATCGTGACATAAACATCCTAAACATTTTGAAGTTTAAACTTCAAAATGTTTAGGATGTTTATGTCACGATACATAAATGATAAAAAGCAGAGCAGAAAAACGCTGCTTCGGCTTCTATTGTGTAAACAAGAGATTAATCAATGGTTTTGCACTTGATCGAAACATTAAAATAAGAGTTTCCAACTCCTTTTCAAATTTTAAGACATACATAAGTATGTTTGTGGTTTCTATTGATAATAGGCAATAGAATGATACAACTAACAGTTTTGAATTATTGTACTCACCGTTGCAATCATGTTGTAGTTTCGAATTATTATGTTGGTTTACACTTAACAGAGAGACATAAACAGAATCTACTGGACGTCGATATGACAATCGTTAGACTCACTCGAATGACTATCCCCGCCCAAATGGAGGCTCTTATACTCCTTCTCAAAGATCGAAATACGACCTATGCACCTGTAATCGAGAACCGCTCTCTCCACCTAGGCCCCTAGATCGACATGACTATAATGCACTGATGATATAGATTCTGCAAATATCAATTGATAACATGATCATTCATTAATTACTCATCAAATACGTATAAGGAAAATGCAATTCTTGATTCTTGAATAAGAATACATCTTAAGAATAATACATGAATAAAGTATGAACATTATTCGTGTTCTCATGTTCCGGACATGCTTTAAGACGTGAAAACAACCGGCAAGTAATGTTATATTTTTTAAATAGCTTGCTCTTTAATGATCCCCAAGAAGGCGTATGTGAGTAGAGGGGGATTAATTGAGTTGATACTTGAAAATCACATTGTAATTGGGGAACAATAATTTAAAACAAACATGACAAATAAATGTGGGTAATAACATTGTAAGATCTGAAAAAAGATGCTTACCTAACAAAATAAGAAAATTAATTAGATATTTAAAGAGAGATACTAATTGATTTACGTTAGAGCACAACATTATTATTTTATAAATTTCATTTTTTTGTTATTCTTGTGACAGCGTTTCATATATTTCTTACTCCAAAACCAGTCGATTAAAAGGGTAGTGAACGTTATCTTTAATTCTATATTTTCACAAATATCACAAATTCTTTCCTGTCTGGGAATTTGTTTATACAATGCGTCCCACAAAAAAAGGAAACCAAGAATTATCGATGATTTATCATAACACAATCACAAATACAATAGCAAAATTAGCTTTCATTATAAAGCTTAGAATCTCCTTTATTTCTCACTCACGCATGAATGAATAAAAAGCATTTTGAATAAAAGATACAAAAATTTCATTGGTAGGAGAGTATCTGAATTTTAAAACGAAACTCACAAGTACGAAGATTTCAATATATGCTCTTTCATTTTTAAATTACAAAGCACTGTCTGTTTGAAATGATGCTTGTATTTTTTTTGTATTTTCATAATTTCATTAAAAAAAAGTGTTTTAAATATTTCATTGAATGGATGATCGTCACAAAAGCGGAGTGTTGAGTAACGTCTTCATTTTGTAAAATTGTTGAGTTATTTGTACTAAACAGAACTTTGTTATTTCTTGATCATTTTTTCTAATGTTAGTTCGGAGGTACTCTGATGTTTTGGTTCCATAAGGGATCCAATACTCTGCCTATATTTTCCAATTTCACTAAAATTGAACCATAATAATGATCTTTCACATAAAATCAAATTCTTTTTGTGATCTACAAAGATAATTATAATATTGCACTGTATTTTTCTAAGGCACAATTTTTAAAAGCTACGTTCATGCTTTTCCAGTGATGATGATCATCATTATTCTGAGGCTTATATCGCGACTTGTTATCCGTGTAGACCTGAATGTAGTCGCAAGTTGTGACCAGACACAAGTCGAGATAAAAGAGCATTCAGACGGTTCTATGACATTTGCTTCGGCGACAATTGGTCCGCTATAAATTCCACACACTATTATACCCTACTTTAAGCCTAACATGAGACCCCGTTGCAACCCTAACTTCTAACCCTACATCTTCGGCGAAATAAAGCCCGAAGCAATTGCCACAGGAGCGAATGTCCTGTCACCATATCAGGCACACACCCACACCCACTCAATACACATAACGCGCACGCGGCCATCCACACCCGCACCCAAACGCACACTGTCATGTACACAATCACACAGTACAGAAAAACTCATACCTATTTCCCTACACGCACAGGATCAGATTCTTCTCTCGCATTCCCTCTATCCCACCCCCCCCCTCTCTCTCTCTCTCTCTTTTGATGCATGATTATACTTCTTTACCACTGTCCTGGTTATTCTTCCACCTGTTACATTATTTCACATTAAACTATTTTGGTCTCTTCAATGTAATAATGTATCATTTCATCGTATGTGCTCCCTCTCTCTCCCTCTCTCTCCCTCTCTCTGTTTCAAACACTTTTAATACACTTTATTTGTCGCCTGGCGACTTTCCTCTCTCATGATTAAAAACATTTTCACTCATTATTTTGCTTTCATCCTCTTTTCCCGAACGAATTTCTTTTTAACCAATATATTTATTTAATGTATCATAGGATAACAAAATGACAAGAGTCGTTGTTTTTAGCTTTATACAATAGTGTGTATTTCACACGAATACAAACTGTATATCTTGTAATTATCTATTTACAAACATTGTTTTTCAGTAGTTTAAACACTACTTCACGTCTATTAATACAAAATGACGATGAGTGCAAGATTATGTTTACAATGCATACTGACATTAAGAGCATATTTATCTTATTAAGGTTAAATTTTTAACAGGTGACCAGTAACCATTAAACAAACGATAAGTCGCCAGGAAACTTTCTCTGTAAATTGTCAAAATACCTATAAGCTTCTTTGACATTATCAACTTAGCGTGCTTTTATACGTAGATGTGTTATAGCTCAGTAGATAAGTCTCCGAACTTTGAACCAGTGGCTCATGCCCCACCTTATCGTTATTATTATTGTTATTATCATTATTATTTATCATCGTCATCATCATTATCAGTACCATCGACATCATCATCTCAAACAATAATCCACCTTTTTCATAATGTCAAAATGTTAAGTTGTTAAATCTAATAAAAGATGATATACAACAGTTTCTTTCATTCAACTTTTTTTTCCAGACTAGCTTGAAAATCCTCCAAAATAATTTTTGACCACTTAATTTTGGGGTTTTGGGTGGCAGTTCACATCGTATTATTTCATGAACAGATCATTTGTTTGTCTTCTTTCATTGTTTTGGACATCAATTTTTGCCCGATTAAAATAATGTTGAATCTATTCATTGTAGTTTTATGTCCGCCATTGGTAAGGTAAGAATTACTCACAAAATATCACAATGTTGCTCAATCACTGAATAACGTAAATGTTCCTTGTATGTCTGACGGTTTCAACGAACCGATACTTGAAACTTTATCAAAGTGCGTAATCCTGCAGAAAAGGACTAGAGCTGTCTTTGAACCCCACGGATGCAGGGACATCTCACTGATGAAAGTAGGATACAGTGACATCATCAAGTTCAATATTCAAATCACAGATTGAAAGCCTCTCATGTGTCGTCATCATACATTACTAAGAAGCAGAGGTTTGTCGAGTATCATGTTTTGTTGAGTATCGTCGTTTACATACCCCTACCAGGGGGTTTAGGTCTTGGGCCCTGTGGACCTTGAGGGCGAGTTGGCTTTAGTGTTGCAATCACTCCTATGGTAAAAAGAGAATCGCGTAAGAACAATAATGGTTAATGTTCCTTCTATTAAGTTGCTATAACAGGAAATACAAAAAAAAGATTAAAGCTATTAAAATATTGTGAATATATTTTTTTTAATGATCTTTTCGTCGTGTACGCCTCAATTTAATTCATTTCAAATCACTAATTCATGTTCATAGTTGCAATATAAATTATACAAAGGATTAAACGGTTAGCACCTCAAGAAGCTTACGCTTGTCGAGCAAGGTGATCCCTTATGGAAAACAACAAAACAGTCAATAAAAAGATCCTATGAATGGTTTGCGTCATACTCACTCCAGCAATGGTCGATCGTTTTGGGAGAATTTCTACTGCACGTGAGGTCCAGCGCCTCACAAGCATTCAGCACCTCTACTGCCCTCCCGTTTTCCTCGTAGCACAGCTTTCCGTCACGTGACCATCTGTACAGACGCCTCATGTACCGGAATGGGAATACATTCACCTTCTCATCGAGATCGGCGACTTTATCCAACAAATTTTGATTACACCCGTAAATTTTCTCGACTCGCTGCACAGAACGGTACATGTCACACGTTTTATTCTAGCGGAGGCCTGGTGACGGTCGTGGGCCTGTGAATTAATTATTACAAAACTGAATTGTTAACATTTTATAGTTTAGTATACAAATGATGAAGGTGATAGTGATCGTTATACAATGTTATTAGTGAAAACCTAAGTGCCAATCAAACATAAAGGGAATGAGAGTATTCATATTTGACAATCAATTATAGTTTAGATCCAGTGCGCAATCTGTCTAATCTCCAGTAGCGTACGCATTAATTAAGATTGGCGGAAATCAATGAACACGCCTCGTCTCACTCTATTTCTTTATATATTTATTATATCTTACAATTTCATAATTCAGCCTGTAATACAAGCGTAGATATTCGCTTTTTACCCCCTTCATTGTTTGTATTAGACCAAATATATCCATTCACAGTGTTCAATTTTCAATGTTTTTTCCTGTTTTTTATGTTGTGTCTTATGTACAGAATATTTCCTGGCTTTATTGAATAATCTTTTAGGTAACGTCGACCATGTTACAATTTGAATTGAATTCCCAAAAAAAAAATGAATTGGATAAATCTTTAAAAAAAAACAGCACCCGAGGTAAGCACAACGGTTTTAAAATGTTATCGGGTCCGGAGGGGGGGGGGGTAAGCGCTGATATTGCACCATATTGGGTAGAAAGTGAACATGCATGTTTGTTGGGTATTTTTATTACCCCATATTGGGTTTTTTTTCAACGCAGCGTTGCGTAAAATTTACAAAATTACAATTTTTTCCCAACCAACATGCATGCTCCCATTCTACCCAATATTGGGTAAACCCTTTCTTAGAGTGTATAGAGTAAATGATATAATAATATGAATACAGTCTTAAATACATTTCTTAGATTCTTATATTTTTTATGAAATGTATTTTCGTGTTATAATATTTTTTTAATGCGTTGTTCATTTGTACTTCCTTTTAGTTTGAATTGTATTAATACCGTATGCCCTTGGGCAGTACTACATTCAATAGCATAAATTTGTGTTCTAAACTATGTATCATGTTTTCGATTTATGATGAAATCCAAGTATACCTTGTTGGTAAAGGAGTCTTAAATCAAAATATACCCAATTGAATTATAACATATCATTTCACACTTTCCAATAACATTCATACCACATCAATTATATTTTGCTAAGGAGCTAAGAGTTTAGTGGTTGAATACGAAACGTTTGTTTCCGATAAAAATACACACTAAACCTGTATTACTCTCACTTGTTTTGTATTATCAAGACCAGTTAAGGAGCACGAATCAACACTCTTAAAATTGATTGGCCAGAGTAAGTGTCCCATCAATAAAATTGGTCAATATCAACCAAAATTATGGTAGATTTTAACTAATAATATGGTTGATTTCGACACTTTTTATTGGTCGAACTTTAAAAAAAAACCGTCAGAGGTTTTGTTTTGTTCTAAGGGACAAAAATGCACAATATGTGATCCCAACCCAAAACCAATTCACTCAGCAAGGTTCTGTATAAAAAGCCAAAATTTGTAATTCGGTATTCAAAAGGTCAAATTCAGAAATTTGCATATCAACTTCTTTTTTTTTTTTGGGGGGGGGGGTGAACATGCCACTTAAAAGAGACACCAGTACCACATTACATTCGACGAGACTAAAAATGACAAAAATCTAATTTGTATTTGCACTCAGAAACATAGCCCCATATCATTATTTTTGTTATTATTTATTTATTCGTATTCAATCATTTTTTACACAGCATGCAATACCACATCATATGATACATGATTATACTTCTTTACCACTGTCCTGGTTATTATTTCACCTGTTACATTCTTTCACATTAAACTATTTGGTCTCTTCAATGTAATAATTTATCATTTCATCGTACGTGCTCCCTCTCTCTCTCTCTCCGCCCCCTCTCTCTCCCCATCTCTGTTTCAAACACTTTTGATACACTTTATTTGTCGCCTGGCGACTTTCCTCTCTCATGATTAAAATATTTTCACTCATTATTTTGCTTTCATCCTCTTTTTCCCGAACGAATTTCATTTTAACATATATATTTATTTCATGTATCATACGAAAACAAAATGACAAGAGTCGTTGTTTTTAGCTTTATACAATAGTGTGTATTTCACACGAATACAAGCAAGTATATCTTGTAATTATTTATTTACAAACATTGTTTTTCAGTAGTTTAAACACTACTTCACGTCTATTTATACAAAATGACGATGAGTGCAAGATTATATTTACAATGCATACTGATATTAAGAGCATATTTATCTGATTAAGGTTAAATTTTTAACAGGTGACCAGTAACCATAAAACAAACGATAAGTCGCCAGGAAACTTTCTCTGTAAATTGTCAAAATACCTATAAGCTTCTCTGACATTATTAACTTAGCGTGCTTTTATACGTAGAGGTGTTATAGCTCAGTAGATAAGTCTCCGAACTTTGAACCAGTGGCTCATGCCCCACCTTATCGTTATTATTATTGTTATTATTATTATTATTTATCATCGTCATCATCATTATCAGTACCATCGACGTCATCATCTCAAACAATAATCCACCTTTTTCATAATGTCAAAATGTTAAGTTGTTAAATCTAATAAAAGATGATATACAACAGTTTCTTTTATACAACTTTTTTTTTCCAGACTAGCTTGAACATCCTCCAAAATAATTTTTGACCACTTAATTTTGGGGTTTTGGGTGGCAGTTCACATCGTATTATTTCATGAACAGATCATTTGTTTTTCTTCTTTCATTGTTTTGGACATCAATTTTTGCCCGATTAAGATAATGTTGAATCTATTCATTGTGGTTTTATGTCCGCATTTGGTAATGTAAGAATTACTCACAAAATATCACAATGTTGCTCAATCACTGAATAAAGTAATTGTTCATTGTATGTCTGACGGTTTCAACGAACCGATACTTGAAAACTTTATCAAAGTGCGTAATCCTGCATAAAAGGACTAGAGCTGTCTTTGAACCTCATGGTTGCAGGGACATCTCACTGATGAAAGTAGGATACCGTGACATCATCAAGTTCAATATTCAAATCACAGATTGAAAGCCTCTCATGTGTCGTCATCATACATTACTAAGAAGCAGAGGTTTGTCGAGTATCATGTTTTGTTGAGTATCGTCGTTTACATACCCCTACCAGGGGGTTTAGGTCTTGGGCCCTGTGGACCTTGTGGGCGAGTTGGCTTTAGTGTTGCAATCACTCCTATGGTAAAAAGAGAATCGCGTAAGAACAATAATGGTTAATGTTCCTTCTATTAAGTTGCTATAACAGGAAATACAAAAAAAAGATTAAAGCTATTAAAATATTGTGAATATATTTTTTTTAATGTCCTTTTCGTCGTGTACGCCTCAATTTAATTCATTTCAAATCACTAATTCATGTTCATAGTTGCAATATAAATTATACAAAGGATTAAACGGTTAGCACCTCAAGAAGCTTACGCTTGTCGAGCAAGGTGATCCCTTATGGAAAACAACAAAACAGTCAATAAAAAGATCCTATGAATGGTTTGCGTCATACTCACTCCAGCAATGGTCGATCGTTTTGGGAGAATTTCTACTGCACGTGAGGTCTAGAGCCTCACAAGCATTCAGCACCTCTACTGCCCTCCCGTTTTCCTCGTAGCACAGCTTTCCGTCACGTGACCATCTATACAGACGCCTCATGTACCGGAATGGGAATACATTCACCTTCTCATCGAGATCGGCGACTTTATCCAACAAATTTTGATTACACCCGTAAATTTTCTCGACTCGCTGCACAGAACGGTACATGTCACACGTTTTGTTCAAGCGGAGGCCTGGTGACGGTCGTGGGCCTGTGAATTAATTATTACAAAACTGAATTGTTAATATTGTATAGTTTAGTATACAAATGATGAAGGTGAAAGTGATGGTTATATCATGTTATTAGTAAAAACCGAAGTGCCAATCAAACATGAAGGGAATGAGAGTATTCATATTTGACAATCAATTATAGTTTAGATCCAGTGCGCAGTCTGTCTTATCTCCAGTAGCGTACACATTAATTAAGATTGGCGGAAATCAATGAACACGCCTCGTCTCATTCTATTTCTTTATATATTTATTATATCTTACAATTTCATAATTCAGCCTGTAATACAAGCTTAGATATTCGCTTTTTATCCCCTTCATTGTTTGTATTAGACCCAATATATCCATTCACAGTGTTCAATTTTCAATGTTTTTTCCTGGTTTTTTATGTTGTGTCTTATGTACAGGATATTTCCTGGCTTTATTGAATAATCTTTTAGGTAACGTCGACCATGTTCCAATTTGGTTTTAATTTAATAAAAAATGAATTGGATAAATCAAAGAAAACCAGCACCTGAGGTAAGCACAACGGTTTTAAAATGTTATCGGGTCCGGAGGGGGGGGGGGTAAGCGCTGATATTGCACCATGCAACATTTGCCCATGACTCATTTTTGGTTACATTATATGTTTTCGATAGTTTATTTCAATTGTGCCTTTTATACACCCTTCATTTCCCCATATCACGTTCCATAAACACCTAAATACGTTGTACACTGCAAACTAAAAACTCCGGTGTTGATTTAACACCAGTCCGGAATCTATATATGTCCACACCAGAGAAATATTGAAACAATACCAGTTTGGAATCAAACCGATGCCATTTTAATACTAATTGGTGTTGTATAAACACCTATCTGGTGTTAGACCAAAAAGAAAGTGGTGTTGTTTAACACTTCTCTGGTGTGGACATATATAGATTCCGGGCTAGTGTTAAATCAACACCGGACTTTTTGCAGTGTAGCTTCTTACCACCTCGTGCTTCGTTAATAAAATGGGTTTGAAAAGAATACTCACCTCTCCACCTTTGTCCCATACACACACAGACCACAACAGATAGACAGAGTGATGTCAGCATTATCCTCTGGAGAATGATTAAATTAAAACGACATTTTTACATTTTCCATGGATGTATGCTAAAGTATACAGACTGTTCCTATATACCTTAAAGAATTTCATCGTGCCTATTTTACACAAGAGCAACATTGAAAGCACACAAAATATTTTCACAAAATATAAACATTGCATTAGCGTCATAGTCGTTTATTAGTAGTTGTATATATCACATACGCTATTTATCCATTTCTTTCAAGTGAATTAATGGGTTCAATCTTGAAAATCGCATTGACTTAATTTACTTGACAAAATTGTAAATTACTGATTTGTATTCTGTTGGAAATGAAATAAATGAAATTTAATGAAATATATAATATATGTTTGTAAAGCTTTCGCACAATACAATGAAATTTAAACAATCTACAAATGATCAAGAATTTTAAGATTAAAAAGAAAATCTTTAATTGCCGTGTACATAGCTAGCTCAATGATGTAAAGCATAAATTCAACAGCTTACTGCACAGGAAACAATAGATTACTTGGTGGATTGAAGTGATAATAGGTCATATCACTGAAAAATATAATCTTTCCTTCACTCGGCAAAACCTCAACAACCCAATAAAATAAAATTTAGACACTTACTGTTGGAGCCATTTTGTGAAGTTTGGTCAGCTAACACGAGGGATAGTGAATTTGAAAATATTCTAGATAGTGACGGTGCTGTCACTCGTACAAAAGTGATGATTTATCCTGTTCGGTTTGCTAATTTATATCAGGGAGAGGAAGAGAAATACAATCCATTGTAAAATATGAAATCGAGAAATATGTAATTGAGAAATTGTTGTCTCTGTTTACCATATTGTGCATGCGGAATATGATTCCCAGCTCATGAGTATACGTCCCCCATATTATGATTCATGGGAAAAAAATTGGACATAATTATGACGAATAAGCTCAATACAATGCAATGCAATGCAACCACTAACAATGTGTCATAGTTTCAGTTGAAATGTATACTTCAATTTCACTGTAACCGAAGAATGCTTGATCCGAGACGAGATACCCATTATACATGTTATACGTGTTATATGAATGACAAAACATCTGTTTAAAGGGGTGCCCCACCCTACAATTTTGTTCATTTGGTTTTATCCGTAACATTAAATAAGGACAAAATCAGTGATACTTAGATAAAGAAGAAATTGTAAAATACATATCAATGATTATGTCATGCATGGGTACAGATAGGTTAGCTGCTAATAACGATTTTGTTAATCTAGATTTCATTAAATCTCCCTTTCCCTGTTTTTTTTACAATGTCTAACAATAAGGATAATTCAAAAATTCCATTAAGAGAATAATCTTTCTAACAATCTATGTTTAAAAGATTGAAATACATATTTGGTTGTTTGTACTTTTATGAAATCAAATACATAAACAAAAATGGCATGACATAAGTTTCGGTCAATGTCTCGTCATTTTATTATCATTCAGTGTTGCTGGAATTTTCTTTGTATGTTAACGTTAAATAAAAAAAAATGGCATGTGTGTTGAGTACCTGCCTAAAATGAAACCATGGAGATGAAACAACGGTTTGAAGTCAAACCAAGTCACTTAACTCATATAAGGCTTTGCGATTTTTTATCTTCCTTTTTTTTCAATTTTCGCTCTCTCTCTCTCTCACTACACACTAAGAAATTCGGGTTAAATTTTGCACCCCTAGGGGTGCACAGGCTTGTCCCTATACGAGTACCCCTAGCAGTGCACACGTACACCCCGAATATGGGTGTACAGTGTGCACCTGTACAGGGTGTACACGTTTACCCTTCGGGTGCATATGTACCCCCACCTAAAATAACAAAAATATTGTCTAGACTTCCGGTCCATTTAATTTCTGTATCGATTTTTTTCAGTTACCTTAATTGGGATTCGAGCTCGTTTTATCTGTAGTCAAGATTCTTCCCGCTTTGCCAGCGAGAAGTGCTAAGACCTGTGAGGACTTTAGCGATATGATCCGATACACGTTTGACTTGTTCTGATAGTTGTGATTCAAGTAGCTCTATTTACTGTTTCTCCAAAAGTATACGTAATCAAATGTGTTTTTGAAACAATTATCATCACATGAATATTAAATATTTTAAAAATTGTTTCACTTCGGTAAAGTGTGGCGTAAGTGCATTGTTATTTCGGGTAATCTTCAATCACAAATCAACTTTATATATACCATATACGTCTATCAGCGAGACTGGTGGGGTTCACACAAAGAGTACAGGGGTGTACAGGTGCGCCTTGTGATAGTGCATGGTTCTCTTTCTCTGCCTCCATATTGAACGGATCATACATGTACATTTATACACTCTAAAAACACTAAGTAAAATTTTACCCAATATTGGGTAGAAAGTGAACATGCATGTTTGCTGGGTATCTTTATTACACAATCTTGGGCTTTTTTCAACGCAGCATTGCGTAAAATTTACAAAATCACAATTTTACCTAACCAACATGCATGTTCCCATTTTACCCAATAGTGGGTAAACCCTTTTTAGAGTGTATAGAGTAAATTATATTATAATATGAATACAGTCTTAAATACTTTTCTTAGATTCTTATATTTTTTCTGAAATGTATTTTCGTGTTATTTTCCTTTTTGATATTCGTTGTTCATTTTTTACTTGCTTTTAGTTTGAATTGTATTAATACCATATGCCCTTAACCTGTTGCATTCTACTTCAGTCAGTGCCAAATTCAATAGCATAAATTTGGGTTCTAGACTATTCATCATGCTTTCGATTTATGATGAAATCCAAATATACCATGTTGGTAAAGTAGTCTTAAATCAAAATATACCCAATTACTTTGCAGTAACATTCATACCACATAAATTATAGCAGCATATGATTATGATTACGAAACGTTTGTTTGCGATCAAAATACACACTAAACCTGAATTGCTCTCACTTGTTTTATTATAATGTAGTATCAAGACCAGTTTAGGAGCACGAATCTACACTCTTAAAATTGATTGGCCAGAGTAAGTGTCCCATCAATAAAATTGGTCAATATCACCCAAAATTTTGGTAGATTTTAACTAATAATATGGTTGATTTCGACACTTTTTATTGGTCGAACTTAAAAAAAAAAACCGTCTGAGTGGTTTTGTTTTGTTCTAAGGGACAAGAATGCACAATATGTGATCCCCTGTTCCAAAACCAATTCACTCAGCAAGGTTCTGTATAAATAGCCAAAATTTGTAATTTGGTATTCAATATGTCAAATTCAGAAATTTGCAAATCAACTTTTTTTTTTTTGGGGGGGGTGAACTTGCCACTTAAAAGAGACACCAGTACCACATTACATTCGACGAGACTAAAAAGGACAAATTTAATTTGTATTTGCACTCAGCCCCATATTATTATTTTTATCATTGACTTATTGTTCAGACATGTATTATATGTAAATAGTTTTTGTTGTTCTGCTCTGAAGCGCTTTGAGCATCTAATCAAGATGGAAAGAGCGCTATACAAATCTCATGTATTATTATTATTATTATTTATTCATTTATTCGTATTCAATCATTTTTTACAAAGCATTCAATGCTACATCATCATAAAGTTATTCTCTATATTTGCCAGTCATTCATAAAGTCATTCTGCTTTTCCTCCTTTCTTATAAACTATTGTTAAGGTTGGATTTGCCTTTAATAGCACACATGAAAGGCAAAGGTGTGTTGTTGTGTACGGTGATGTATCACATGCAAATCGAAAAATATCATTTATTTATTAGAAATATTTATACAGGTACAAAATGTTAGCAATTTGCCGTTTTTCATCAATGACTTGAAGAACTACAAAAATTGGCATCTACACTGTAAAAAATGAAGTGCTAATTTAGCACCTTAAAGTGATTGTATAGTGACTGCACTACGAGTGCTGATTTTATAGTTCAAATTTGAACTAAAAAATTAGCATTCGTAGTGCAGTCACTATGCAAGCACCGTAATTGCTAAATTAGCACTTCATTTTTTACAGTGTATGTTATAAATTTAAAACTTACTAAAAGAAGAATTTATTATCTCGACAATTCCTAGAAAACAAGCAGACAATTTGTTGTTTTTTACTCAAACAATAGCTGAAAATTGGTAAAGTTATCACAACGGAAAATTAGATATATCTAGAAATTGTGTAATTGATAAAATTATCAAAAATCAGTAACCTAATGCACTGTAATGTATAGCATATAATTCTTGTTGTAAAACGCACAACACGTCTACACCATGGTACATTAAAATGTGAAATCGAAATAGGGTTTTTCTCTTATTTTTAATTTAATGATGTGTATGTAGGCCTATATATATATATATATAAGTTTAGTATCGAACCACTAAAAGACTGTTCTAAAACAAATCCGTTTAGAGTGCATTTTTGTCTCTTTCGGCGGGCAAAACCAAGGTTCTTTTCCCGGTTTATCCAAATAGTAAAATGCCCCCATCGTTTGCACACCTTTATTATACTTTCTTATCTCTTGAGAAATTATCGGTCAATTATTCATTATACTCTTTGACCAGTATATATAAGAACTAGCAGATGTAAGTAGCCGCCCCGTGGTGTGTCCGAGTGGTAGATTGTTGTCCAAGTAAACACGCCCTCTTGCGTAGGATGTATGTAAAACAGTTGCAAGATTTGTGATGAAGACAAAGTCGACCGCATCCAATGACTGACGTCACGGATTGATAGGATGTATGCGTATAAGTGAGAGCCTGGTCATATGAAATAAGTCTTAAAATGGTGGATCGTTGAAAGCCTGTGGATTAAAAAAAATTAACAGGTAAGCTCGAATAACTCAGTCTCAGCTATCCTATACAGTACAGAAAAGTAATACCTGAATAAACTCAACTCCAACTAGTCGTCCAATTGTGGAGTTGGGGCAGCCCTGTTAAAACCTCAAATGTATTTAAAATGCCGTCAGATATAGCAATGAACAGCTGGTAGGTCTTTGTCGAAAATTGGAGATTCGAAACAGCAATTTCGGAGCTGACGAAAAATTGCAAATATGTGGTTTGACCAAAGTCCAGGGCGAAACATCAAATTTGATCCACAAATTTTTGACAAAGACTTGTCCTGACGGGCATTTGACAATACATTTTCTATTTATTGAAAAGGTTCTGTATAGCAGTGCGAAAACCCATAATGTAACAGCCAACACATAATTTCGCATTTTTTTCTAACGCAAAATTCACATGTCCTGACGCATAACGTCGCAGCGAATTTCTAACGCATAACGTCACATGCCCTCGACGCATAATGTCGGCGTGGTATTATCTTGTTTGAGGAATCTGAAGTTCAAATTATTTTATTAAATGGAACAAATACATTTACAAATATGTATTCCTTTTTACTCAACATTTACTCAACACCTGTCGGGGAGGAACAGGGAAGGAGGGGGGGGGGGGTAAACGACAAGGATAAGATAATCAAATTCATAGTTGAATTAAAATTCTGATATATACGCATAGAAATGTGTCCTCCATCATGTTCACTGGCTGTTAACAAAGGAAAAATGAAAATATGAAACGAGTAGACCTGTTACTATGTTATATGTCTACTTATAACATATCGTCAATATATCAAAAAATGTGTAAAATAAATATATAATCAGTGTATATATCGTCAAGATAATAACGCCATTTTACTAATCAATTTCACACAGTGACAATATAGTCAAGTATATGTCAATTTAAATCTGCGGTTATAGAGTACCAATGTTGATAAAAACAAAAATTTTCCTCTTTTGCAAAGTAATTTCACTTTTTTTCATGATACTCACCAACAGGAACTAAACCATATATTTCCATTCGGAGGCTGATATGCCGGTGCCACGTCTGAGGTAGAATACGTACATAGCGACACCCCTGCGGAGCAGGTAAGGTGTTGTTTACCACTGTCCTGCGGTCGCTATTACCTGTGAACACCTTTATATTACATGTAGTATCGATAAAGAAGAACGTTTCATTGTTAGGCAGTGGATGTTGTTTTCTCGTAAACATGGTGAATGGATGCATTATTTTCACTTCTCTCACATCTTGCTCTTTATTGGGATGAATGAATAGCTGAATGAATATATGAATACATGGATGGATGAGCCAACACTCCTAAATTTTCATCACATATCATTTTCTTGAAACCAACACAAAACTAGTGTTTAAACTTGAATACACACACACCCAACCCCACTTTTTGAGACACATTATTTTATTTAAATGCTCTTTCGAACTTTGTGGACGGTTGCTTTATAAGTTCATTCAATGATACCATATTCCATGTAAGTATTGGTGAGACGTGTTAGGGTGCAACTGACAAAATGAAAACAAAAATGCATTGAATGTTATTTGCTTTAATATTTTCAATCAAATTATTCCTATCTACTTTCATCTCATCAGTTCAGACTGTAAATGACTTTTGTTTCGCATGCCAAGCTTTTTTTTTTTAAATCTATTAGTCTGATGAAAAGACATCGAAAAACTTTAATAATAACACTCTAAAAAAATATTGGGTAAAAGTGCTCCATGGGGGTAATTATGTGTCCAACCAACATTGGGCATTTCTTTTGGGGCATTTTCATTTATCCGGTGTGATGGAAATTTTGACCATTCTAAAGTTATTGCTGCTTATTTTCTAACCTTACTAGACAATATGCTTCCCGCATTTGGTAAAATACTGCCCAAAATTGGTTAGACACATAATTATCCTGGTGGTGGTAAAAAATGACCCAATATCTTTTACAGTGTACCTTCGCAGAAGTTGAGGTGGTGTTGGGGTCTGGAACTGTATCAAAGGATACTCCATCGAGACTGCAGGAAATCTCGAAGCTAGTGACCCACTGGCTCTTATCATCCCGACCCTGGGTTGCTACTCCGACGACGAGATATGTAGTTAAAAGATCAACCTGAATAAGAAGAAGTGGATAATCGTACTACGCCTACTTAAAATAATTGAGGGATTGTGACTTTATAAGCTCAATCAATACTTTCAAGGTTAAGGAGAAAGTTGTTTTCTTGTTAATATTTTTAGTCAAACTATGAAGTAATTCCACCCCTTTCTCAATTAATATTTTGATGTTATTGGAAATGATAATGACACGCCTAGCAATCATTTACATTCGTATGTGTGTGAGAAAGAGAGGGCTGTATATTATGTATGAGCTGATCGGTAGTGAGTCACATTTTTCGGGTATTTTTTATGTAAAAAATAAAGAGTTATTAGTTATTACACGTCCAGGATTTCTCAGTTTATAAAGCTACTCCCTTTCCCATTTTAACCCTTTCTCCCTTTTTCCCCTCCCTACTCCTTACCCTGAGGTGTTGTCTCTATTTGATAAAACACCCTGAAGCTACCAGATATTAGTTTAAAGGGGAAGTTCACCCAGTCGAAAAGTTTATTTCAGAAATAGCAGGAAAATATTTTAAAATATTGCCGACGGTTTGAAAAAAATCCACCAAAGTATAAAAAAGTTATTATAATTTCAATTGTTTGATATGTGACGTATGCGAGCATCTTTCCCACATATCGCATGGTAAAAAAAATCAAAGAAATGCCATTTTCTCAGAAAATTTAAGTGGTTTTTACTGTACCTTCAGTATAACAATAGACAAATAATTTCACGTTCCTTCCTAAAAGCAAGAAAAAATAACTCATCATAAAGCATTAAGTAATTGAAATTTATGCATTTCATATTACATAACATGTGGGACAACTGCTCGTTTATGACGTCACAAATCACAAATTTTAAATTATAATAACTTTTTAATCTTTAATGGCTTTTCCTCAAACCTTCGCCAATATTTTTTTCTGCTATTTTTACAAAAAAGTTTACTTCAGGGTGAACTTTCCCTTTAATTGCATGGAAACAAAAGGATAGAAATGACACAAGAGTTGGGAAGCTAATTAATAAGCCAACCCTATTAGGTTGATTAGAGGAGTGTATAACGCACGCATCTATTGTTCCATGGTATAATTATCGTAATGTCAGGGGTGTGCGGTGCCGGGATATTTCAATATAGGCATGATAGGGGAGCACTATTGTGACGTCATATAAATTTCTCAATTGGATAATTAGAGGTATTTTATAGCTACACGACACTGATCTCACATCTTTTTAATCCTTTTTTTCCTACTCTCTTCCTTTTTCTTCAATTTCTCCTATTTTTCTTCCAAATTTCAGTTACTGAAAAAAAAAACACGATGCAGTTACTTTTATCATGAACCCTGCTTTTTTTATGATACCTGTATCCACTCGCCGAGTTTATCTTCTTCTGCCGACCAGCATAAAAGACGAACTCTTGAGAGATGTAATCTGGCCGTACTTGCTGGATTATTAGAACTCCATTCACTAGATGCTGTCATACTAGAGTCTGGAATCGCCCTACTTTCAAGACCCAAAGCACGGACATCTGAAGATAACAAGGATTAAAAACTGAAATGATGATGATGATGATAATGATGATGATGATGATAATGATGATGATGATGATGATATGAGAGAAACAAACTTCTATATTTTGGTTATAGCAATGAATTATGCAGCATATGCGGTTTCATGCATGAAGGTCTAAACTCCGAGATTCATCATCATCATCATTATACTGCTACTTTTACTATCATTACTATAGTAACAATGATGATGGTCATGATAATGATTATGCTAATGATAATGAAATTGAACATAAAAATGCCCAATTAAAATCAAATTCAATAGAAAATACGAACATGAACCAAAATATACCCAAACATGTATTGATTGTTAGGGTATAATACCAACCATAATAACACTTATTGCATTTTGTCCGAAAGAGCGTCTATAAATTTGATGCGTTACATAATGTTGTAGAGAGGCTTAAACGTAAGATTTTTATGTTTCTTAAGGGGTACTCCAGGCTAAAATAATAGTATTTTGAACTGATGAAGTAAAATATAAAAAACAAAAACAAAAAAAATCAAAGTATTTCATTATTTTGGTGAAACAATTCTATGCATGTCTTCATGCCGGGGTGCGATTTTTTCCTCAGTACTTGTGCACCCGACGCGAGAGGGCAGTGTGAACGACGATAATAGGTTTTTTTAGTTAGGCTATGCCTCTGCATTAATATTCATGGAAACGAAACGTTAGGATATGTCGTAGTTTCAGACCAGGGACGGATCCGGGATTTTCCAAAGGGGGGGGGGGGGAACATTTTTCCGATGAATATTAGACAAGCAAAAAAAAAGTTTTTAACCCAAAATAAAGAATACTACGTCCCCGAAAAAAGGGTTTTTAACCAAAAATTAAGGATATTGCGTCCCCGAAAAAAGTTACAAGGCAAAAAAATATAAAAAAAAGGTTTTTAACCAAAAATTAAGGATATCAAGGGGGGGGGGCTTCTGTTTTAACGGCATGTTTACATTACAAATTTTATCTTTGCTTCTCAAGGGGGGGGGAGGCACGGGCCGGCAGTGTCCTTCCCCCTGGATCCGCCAGTGTTTCAGACCCACCCATCACTTTGATTGATGCGGCTCACTCAGTAAGCAAGTCGAGCAGTCGGCTTCATGGACGCAGGCCCGAGTCTCGCCCATGACGATTTTGATAAATTCTTTAAATAAAAAAAATGAGGCAAGTCCAAGAAATGATATCTGATTCAAAGCCTCCAAAACAGCCTGTTAATTATATCGTCATTCTCACTGCTCTCTCGCGTCAGGTGCACAAGTACTGACGAAAAAAAATCGCTGCCGGGGCGGCACTCCACACTTGTGAACTAGAATCATAAACACTTGTACTTAATGAGCAGAAGACCTATTCAAATGCATGTAATTCAAGTCTTATATGCCACTGCTTCTCAACCTTTTTTTTTTACTCGAGGACCACTTTGACTCTCAGATATTTTTCGAGGCCCACCTACCAAAATGTTAAGAAAACGTCAATTTTTAATTAAAAAGTGTTTCCTGAAATTTGAGCACAAAGCTCTGAAGCACTTTCGAAACAAACAGTTTGAGAGCTAATCTGAATTCGCAAAGGTCCGGTAAATGGGCGACAATAAACTACATCGAAGACACAATGTGCATGCGCATGAGGTTCACATCAAAGTTAGATCGAAACCATCATTGTGTGTATGATTGTGCATGCTTTGTATTAAACATGCATGGTGCCTAATAGCGTGCTTTAGTTTCGTTTGACCCACGTAGACTGATCGGACATATTCGGACAGGTCTGTGCAATATACTATAGTTTTTCTCTTATTTTCCCCCTTCTGGGGCTTCTCGCGGCCCACCTGACGTACGGACATCGTTTATTGAGCTTATAAAGCGACTCGTTCACTAAACGTATTCCTGTACAAGCAAGCTTACAGATTATGCAAGCTGTACGATATTAAAGGCCCCCTCACACCTAACAGAATTGCCTGAAAATATGCCTTGCGATGGCTGGTGAAAGGCATTTTTTTAATCGTTTTCAATGGTAACTGATAGTAAATCATATTTACCCTTCGTGTTTGGCTTCATACACATTCTGAACTAACAGCTGCGATTATTGAAATTCACGCGGAAATTTTGAACATGTTTAAAATTTCCCGACGAATAGAAAATCGTTGGTCATCTGTTTGAATTCGCATCTCTTATTTAGTCTGCGGTAATCGTTCGTGTGTTTATTGTCGCGCATAGTCCCTCATCGCGCTTTTGCCAAAGTGGACCGATCTCGAAAGAACCCAAACGAAGCAACACGATGACAAAAACGTACAAGAACGCCCGATCTATCCCCTCGTCTTCGTTTCTAATCGCACGCCATATTAAACCATTGCTCACTGTTCGTTCGTCTTATTGGGTTATATCCACCATTCGCTCGCCTTCGGCTGCGATCAAATCAAAGAAGTAAACCGAAAATCGATATCCTTCGCATGTCATATTTATCCTTCGCTTACCGTTCGTTGATAAAATTTGACAATAGTTACTGATCGCATGATTTGACGGAAATTTTATTTGAAATCGTTTAATTCGCGTGCATTTCGTGCATTTTTTCCATTCGTCACCCTTCGTCCGCCTACATGCGGTCAGGTGTGAGGGGGCTTTAAAACGTGTTTTTCATAACTTTTTTTCGATTGTTTAACGTATACAAAATATCATATATTGTACATGCCTAAATTTATATTGTCTGTATAAGTTTATTGTAATTATTTCGACCACTTTACTTTGTTCTGTTGAAAATGAAATAAATTGAAATTGAAATTGAAATACATTTTACGAATCGGGGGCCCATGTCCACTTTCCCTCTCTCTCCCTTTCTCTCTTCCTCTCTCTCTCTCGTCTCTACAAGTTTACTTCATTGTAAACGACATCTAATGAATTTGATTTAATTGAGCTAATATAGGCCAAATTATCTTTGATGGTCTGTATTGTCATTGCCATGATGGTACCGAAGTAGAGTCGTCTTATTGATAAGGTGTTAGTGCTTTGAGATCGATGGGAAAGTCGTGATGAAAAACAATAATGAAATAAAAGCATAAAGATGAGCCGGGAAGAAAATAAAGATTAGACAAAGTTGAAAGCGGGTGAACCAAATCTTGAGTGAACGGGATGGAAAGTGATCATTAAACAACCCCAGTGATAGAAAAGGCGAAGATGATATGGAAGGGACCCAACTTAAAGGGGATCGAATAATATTTTTATGACGAATAAATCTTGCTGAAAGTCGTGTAAATTTATTTGCATGCATAAAAAGGATATGAAATTGCGTTAAATTCCTTCTATGCATTACTGCGAATCTAGTGTTTTATTCAATAGGAATGCAATATTATACAGTGCGTATCAAAAAAAAATTTACACTTAGAAAAAATCCTGTAAAATTATACATTTGTAATATCCTGAAGATTTTTCCACATTTTAACATTGGTACAGATCCATTTAAGCAAATGACGATATAACTGTCGAAAAATATTTCCGATTGAGTGAGCACCACTTACTTTTGAAAAACTAGTGAAAAATGATTTGCGCAGAACTTTGAAATAGTTATGCAAATAAAAGTAGACCTTAATCATGAAGTACACGTTGAATTTAGCTAGTAAAATTGGTTTAAAGATATCTTTTACCTTTTTAACTTGTTTTCTTGCCCAAAACACTTCGAAGAGTGCATTGCGCCCCACCCCACTCCCCCACACATCGAGGCCATCGTGGCGATATTTGCTTTACACTGAGCTGTGATTTACATGAAATGGCTTAGGCTTGATTTTCATTTTGTTAATCATTGTCAAGCTTGGAAAAGGTGTGGAGAAAAGTATTAAATGAAAAATGAAATGTAAACCCACTTTAAATGATAAAAACTTAGTGAAAAAATGCTGGAGATATCTGATGTAAAATTTTGTTCAGATTTAGTTATGTCCTCAGATCCAGCAGGCACAAAAAAGGTTGTGCTTACTAAGTGTTGAAATTTCAATTTGGGTGGCAAAATTGTTACAAAATACTTGAATGTATCTGTTGTATTTCAATTGACTAAAAGTGCAAGGAAAAAAAGGGTACGAGAAATGTTTCGCAGGGTACGTTTGATTTCGCCCTTTCCCCTTGACACAGCGTGAAAACGAGCATTTCTGCGCAAACAGATTTCTGCGAGCTTTACAAAAATGGACAGTGCTCACTCAAGTGTAACATTCTGACAAAAATTTTACTTTCATTAGATAGATGAGACCCAAACCTAAGATTATATGTGAAAAAATTACCTACATGTTGTATATTTTTTAATTCCCAGGGCTTTTTCAAAGTGTAAACTTTTTTTTTATACGCACTGTATACAGGTGTATGACAATCAAATTCGGCAATAAAAAGCTCAGATGTTCTCAAGCTGATAATTATGCTCGGCCTACAAACACTTGCGTATAGATGAGGGGATGCGTTGGGGCTATGCCCCTCCTCCTCCCTACAAAAAAGTTCCTTTATCAAGACGGAAAAGGGGAAAACAGGAATTAAAGAGAGAAAAGAACGGAAAGGCTGAAAATATAATGTCATTCAATATTATGTACAAATATATCACAGAAATAGATTTTTGTTTTAAAAAGGTCAAAATTTTGCTCGCTTGCTTCCACATTTGTTTTCTCTTTTCGCCTCTGTAGTGTTAAATGACTGTTTAATTTAGTTATTTATACTGGTAATTGGAATTTCCATTGTGTTTACCATGTGTGCTGTTAATAATTGAACTCACATGGATGACGAACTTGTCATGAGAGACAGTGTTTCTTGTAATATTTCAGTCATTTCTGATTTAAATTTACTCAATAAACGATGAATGTATTCTAATCATAAATTAGTTTTTGAATCATTTCATTCCAGCCGACAAAGTGTTGAAGAATGTGGATCAGTCGGTAGAGTGAAAAGAGCAAAATGCTCCGATAAAGATGATGCTCTTACCTCCACCGTATATCGTCTCTTTAGCCAAAGAAGATATTAGTTGACTAAATAGTATAAGTGTATAGAGTGTAGCTTTACCCATCTGTAAAGGAAACGATGCAATAATTTTTTATTTTTTTTATAACCCATCCACAGGGGTCCTTTATTGAAATCACTATAATACATATTTTTTTACAATACGTGATTGAATGATTAACACAGTATATGACACACAAGTTGAATATGTACAATACAATATTCCATGAAATTGTCGTAACATTTGTATAAAAAAAGCTAAATCAAAGTGCAAAGGAAAGAAAAAATCCATACAAGATATATATATATATATATATATATATATATATATATATATATATATATATATATATATATATATATATATATATATATATATGTATTTTAGAATGATATCTGAGAGACTTAATGTAATAAAGTAAAAGATGACCACCTCTTTATGAATTTCTTCTCTTTCAGATTTGTTTTATATATATACTTTTCCATACCATAATAAGATTTTATTTCAGACAAAATATGGTCGAAAACTGAAAGACAGTGTTTGCATTTTGCTGCAAAAATTTCTTTTCTAACGATTATAAAAATATAATTAAGAGCACCATTGTTGTTTCCGTAAAAACCGAATAGTTTATTCTGGTTTGAAATTTTGATATGCAAATTGTTACGAGAAAACCAAATTTCGAGTTGAGACCATATTTCGTTTGTGTGGGCACAAGAACAAAAAATATGCATAATAGTTTCTTTAGAATTATAACAAAAGGTACATAAGTTATCTGTAACCAATTTAAATCGTAATAAAATAATGATTTTGATGATGATAATTACTATAGTAGTTATCAAATTATATTATGATTATAATAAGTAATTATTATAATAATTATCTTCATAATAACAATAAAATGATATGAAGATGGCAATGCTGATGATTATTGATTATTATCATTATCATTAAACTCGACCTAAAACACTGGCGTATAGATGAGGTGGTGCGTTGGGACCATGCCCCCCCCCCCCAATAAACCGTTCCTTTATTAAGACGGAAAAGGGGAAACAAGGAGTTTAAAAGAGCACAAGAAGGGAAAAGGGTAAAATGTAATGTTGTTTTTATAAATATATCATAAAAATAGATTTATGTTTTTAAAGTTTAAAACTTTTGCTCGCTTGCTTCCACATTTTTTTTCTTTCATTACGAGGAAAGAAAACGTGTAACAAGATTATGATTTTGATGATGATAATTATTACTATAATTATCATAACTATATTACAATCTTAATAATTGATTAAAATAATAGCTATCCTGATAACAACAATAAAAAATATAACGATGATGATGATGATGATGATAATAATAATATGAAGAAGAATAGAAGAATAATAATAATAATAAGAAGAAGAACAATATTAATCAGCATGATTAGTAATATACTCCACACTTTATAATTCCACGCTCTTGATTAATTCTACTTCACTCTAAATCTACCTGTATTAGTAAACTCTTGACTATTTTGTATATAAGATAAATAATTGCAGCTCAAAATCGGAATGTGTTTCCGTTTCAATCTAATGTTACTGGAAATATGTATCACTGCTCAAAGCAATACAAGAACACTCTACTCCCATTTAATTCCATAAGCTATAGGTCTACACAATTTCTTCAGGACATAAAAAGCATTACAATGCAGAATTCAAATGTGAACATAATTGCAACACATTATAAAAGTAGGTAACATTTTTTTTGAGGATATTTCACAGCGCACCTCAGTGATAAAATGCACTTTACATAAAAAAAAATAATGTCTGAAACGACTTTGTAACGTTTAAAAAATTTAATAACAAATGTCGAATATCCTCAATCTAATTGAATCATGTATATTTGTTATTTATTCTGTAAAAATATAGGAAAGTGATAATATTCTCACCACGTTGGTCATGCTTGTTGTGTCTCCCAATATAAATTATGATGTACATGTCGTTCTCTTCAATCCCCTTTTCCGTCAAGGCATTGAAGTAAAATATCTATCTAAAGTACACAATACTACCAAATCAACACCTATACAGTGCGTCCCAGAAAAAATGAAACAGAGATTTATCGATGATTTATCATAACTTTATCACAAATACAATAGACAAGTGACCTACCACTGTAAAGCTTCGAATTTCTTCTTTCATCTGAAATTACTTCAATTATTTCTCATTCACGCATGAGTGAGCAAAAACAATTTGAAGAGGGGATACCAAAAAAGTCACTTGGCGGGCTGTATCTGGGTTTCAAAAAGAAAACCACCTTTTTGAAAAGTTCAATATCTGCTCTTTAATTTGATACCTCAATTACAAAAAATGGTCAAGAAATAACAAAGTTCTGGATACTTGAAATAAGGCTTGAATTTCAATAATTTCATAAAATGAAGAGGTTTTACAGGCTAGCGTCAAGACTCACTCGACACTCTGTTTTGTCGACGATCAGCCATGTATTAAGTCTTTTGTTAACCGTACGATAGCTTCTGTGGGAAACCGGTGAAAACACGTTTATTTAATGTAATTATGGAAATACGAGCATTGTTTCGAGGGAACATAACTTTTTTACTTCTTGACCATTTTCTGTGATTAAGGTATCAAATAAAAGAGCAGATATTGAACTTTTTAGGAATGTGATTTTCTTTTTTAAATTCAGATACCCCTCGCCAAATGAGTGTTTGGTATCCTTTCTTCAAATTGTTTTTGCTCACTCATGCGTGAATGAGGAATAATCTAAGTAATTTCAGATGAAAGAAGAAATTCGAAGCTTTACAGTGGTAGGTCACTTGTCTATTGTATTTGTGATTAAGTTATGATAAATTATCGATGAATCTCGGTTTCGTTTTTTGTGGGACGCACTGTATAAAACCAATACAGAGCAAATTTGATTGAGTAGTGAGCAGGTTTATCTGGTTTACCCACTTAAAGTAATTTGATCGATGTTTTTTTTAATTAAGTCATGCGCACCGGAACAATTTGGTTTGGTTGGGCAAATTCTTGAAAGGGGTAGTGTGAGATTCTAATTAAATAATTAAAAAAGAAAAATCATATCTATATTCCCGATCAGTCGACCGAAGAGCTTAAAGCATTTTTTGTCGGGAGAGTGAGTTTATGTGCATTTTAGCTTTAACGAGATGAGTCTCTTAAAGTCCTATACATAATACGAGCGCGAAGCGCGAGCTGATTTTTTTTAATATTTTATCTATTTGGACATAAGGCTGACGATACTGACCCGAAAAGGGAAAATTTTAAGGACTGTTTTGCCGCGACTCATGAAGAGGATATGTTCACTAATGAAATAATGCGAGCGCAAATGCAAATTATTTTTTTTTATATTCAGACTTGAAAACGCGACATTTTGAAAACTTTTCGTAATAAGAAAGAAGATAATCAATTGGGATATTTTTGGAAAAGCGCAATACATAAATTTTAATAATGATAATAATAATAGATATTAGTAATAATAATAGTAATACTAATTCAAATAGTAATGATTTTTTTCTTTCCACCATTTAGTTTAAATCTCAACCTTATACATGTCTAAGGTAAATCATGATGTATTCATTTTATTATTCCTTACCTACATCAGTCGTTTGCTCCTTGCGTAAACTTATTTCAATAATATAAAAGCAGCCTATAAGTCATTCATTTAATAAAATATTACGTGTAAATTATTGCAGACGCGTAGCCAGGGAGGCGGTGGGGGCGGTCCCCCCCCCCCAAAAAAAAAAAAAGAAGAGGAAAAAGAGAGGAGAAAAGGAAAAGCGAAAGGAGGAAAGGGAAGAAAGGTAGCTTTGTGGGTTTTTCTTTTTATTCTTTATTTTTTTCTCAAGAGATAAACTTTTTCACTCTTGCTCTAAAATTTTGCTTCCGGTTAAATGACAATATTGCAGTTCGTATTTGTTTCCTTCACCCTTTTTCTAACTCTGTTTTTCCACCTCAGCTATATGTGTTTCTTGCCAGTTCAAGTTCAAATGTATACATGAGGGCATGGAATTAGAGTAAGGTTAGGCCGAAATTTATCTTCTTCTTTTTTTCAAATTGATCGCGCAACTTCAATCAATTTCTGCCGTCACCTCCATATAGGCAACTTCTCCCGCTTTTCAGCTCATTACTAAACATTTTGGGGGCAAACAGGTTCCTAATTTAAAAAGAGGAAGGTATAAAAAAGGTATAAAAAGTACAATTTTTTTTTTTTGCAAATTCTATTAAACTTCATGTCGTTTCCCTGCATATTCATCTCCTGGTCCTATTTTGCGCCCTCAGTTTGAAATTTTGAATGACACTTAGGTTTCTTTATCATTCAAAATGAAGTGCTTCATAAGTCAAAGAAATTATACATCATCCTTTTTTATATTATTTCAATAAATCACAGAAGTTTCAATTTTTTGCGCGGTATTTTCCTTGTAATGAAGTTAAAAAATCTTAGAAAATCAATTGAATTAGAGCCGATGGGCATAGAGATATCTGCATTTGATTAAACGTCCGCCCTTTGAAATTTCAGAGTTTCGAATTGCTCTGCGCGGGGATGAATATCTTCCTCCCGGCATATACCCTCCTTCTCTTCTGTTTTGCGAGTTAAAGATATGCGTTGTCGCTAAATTGTTAATAATCAAATCTGATCTTTCCAATGGAAGCATTCAATATGACTTAGACTTTCTCGGGACCCTTTTCTTTGCAAAAAAAATGATAAAACGCTTTAACTTCTATTATTATTTTAATTTCCTCCATTTTATCCCTTTTTTGTGCGTTCACAATCACTTTTGAAAACAAGGTTCAAAATCATAAAGTCAACTGATTTGGGGCTGATATAGGTACTAGAGACAAGAGAGACTGCTCCTTTTCATTTTAATTCATGAAACACCGAAAGCTTCGCGCTTCGCGCGGGAGGGGAGAAACTCCCCCTACCTGCACCCACCCCCTAGGGAGCGCGCTTCGCGCGCTCTGTGAGTGTTGGCACGGTTGGCACGTTTCGCGTTCATTTACCGCCCCCTCCAAAATAAAATTCTGGCTACGCGGTTGAATTATTGCAAACTATTGAGTTTTATAATCGGTAACAGGTTACATTATATCGCTTTTGTTGTTTTGTTTGATTTACTGTTTATGTTATGCTTCCTTCATAAGTGTTTCCTTGTTATTGTATATGGACCCCATGGAAGAACAGTATTGTCATGTTGACAAAATTGAATATGGGCTATCTATCCGTTTTGTATTTTTTTATACGGAAAATAAACACTATAATCTAAATAAAAACAAAATGTTTTGAATTAATAATTCATTTTATATTCTTGGCTTTTCTTGCATCAAACAATATTTACATTTCTGTCTTCGGTCTGGATCGAACCTTAGTGCTTGATTGTTACAGTATATGTGCATGAGGATGCGCGTGCGCGTTTGTGCGTGTGAGTACGTGGGAGTATATTTGATTTTGATTTGATTTATTTATTTCCGTTTCACAATTGTACGTAATATGATAAACATAACACACCAAGGTCGAAAATACTGCAAGATAAAATATAATATATAAATATATAACATAATCATAGATTTAAGGAACACAATTCAGTAAATAAAGTTATCTCAAATGACGTTTGTATTTAAAAGTAAAACGGAGGGACTTGCCGAAAAAAGCAAAGCTTGTACAAGAGGCAAGCCCCTATCTTAGTTACATTACAAAATTACAACAAATAAATAGTGGGTCGTAATAATAATTTTGTTAAAAAAATAAATACAAACAATTTGTGTGCACTTGACAAAAAAGTAACTGATGGATCATGTGAGAAAATATTACGTTTTACAATATTATAAGAGAGGGGGAGGTGAGGGGGAGAAGACAGGAGGGACAGAGGAGTGCAGTACACTAAAGTAGAAAGAAAGAAGGCGGGCAGCAGGAGCAGGTACTTTGGCTAATTGCAATTTTAAGAAGAAAAAGATAATAAAACAAATAATATACATGACTATGTATATAATGTAAGCGCATATAATACGCATATACACAAAAGTCGAGTATAATTAAATTAGTTATTCAGCTTGACCTGTTTGCAACGAGTATTGCAGAATTAACATTTTTTCAGTTTGCGTTTAAAAATATTTACATTAGGGAATTCTGCTATATGAGATATAGGTGAGAATTTGTGAGAGAGGGTGGGAATTTATGTGAAATTTTTTCGATTTTCTGCCCTTTTTTCTAAAATTCTCATCATGATCTTCCTCTTTCTCCTTTCGAACAATGTTTTTTCCCTCTCTCTTCTCTTGTCCCCCTTTCACATTTGTCTGGTTTCTCCCTCATCACTTAACGGAATGCTCCAAATAAACATCTTTAAAAGTTGGTTATTTATCTCTCCATCTTTAATCTTCCATTGATATTTTCAAATATATTTGAATGTGTCTATCACATTCGCTCTCTCATCTTTTCACGCTTACCATGCTTACTGCTGCTGCAGTCACATTTCCCTTGCGGTGCCCTCACGGCGAGTCGAAAACAGTCGTTTTCTTTTAATTCAAAGCACATTATGTAACTGGTACATAAATGTTAAAACGGCTTTTTCGACTCTCCGTATATACGGTCACCGTAAAGGAAAATAATATGACTGCACCATTTATTCTCTACATACCACTATTGTCTTATCATTTCCCTCATCTCATCTTCTATCTAATCACCAAACAATAAGTGGGTTGACATAGCACAAAATATGAGAAACAAGTTAACATTAATTGCTTTTATTTACATACATGTACATATATAATTATTTTCTCCAATTAGTTGTTTGCTTTTTTTTTGTCTTGGTAATCAAAGTTGGGGAAAAATATCCTATTCCTAATCCAATTCCTTTCTAAATTTCCCCTAATATGTTTTTTTTTTCTTGTTGTTTCGTCTATTTATTACCAAGATTGAATTCCCTTTTAAAGAATAGTCCTGTCGTTAAAACTTCACCTGGTAGTCGCATCGTCCTCAAGAATATGGGAACAGTCAATTTGTATATTGACGTAATGTGTTCCCTAGTAACAATCATACAATTGTCTTTATATTCTGATTAGAAACAGCATCAATTCCATTTTCGCACCACGTATCATCCAGCACAACCAAAAGCCAAAATGGATTTGTTGAAAGACTTTTTATATGCCCCAACCACCACGGCCAGGTGGGTTTTGTCGAGGAGCTTCGGGGCCCTGAGGAGGTTGGGGAGACTGAGGCATGTCCCAACCACCACGGCCAGGTGGATTTGGTAGAGGAGTTTGGGGAGCTTGAGGCATATCCCAACCTGGACGGCCAGGAGGGCTTGTTCGAGGACTTTGTGGACCCTGAGGAACATGGGGAATCTGAGCCATACCCCATCCCCCACGGCCAGGGGGATTTGGTCGAGGAGCTTGCGGACCCTGGGGCCTCTGGGGACCCTGAGGCCTTTGGGGGCGACTCTGAACCATGAGTGATGCGACGATTCCTGAACAAAAAAAGTAATGAAAAAGAAAGGAAAGAGCAATCAATAATTAAGACTTTGCATTAAGACTTTTGGCAAGTCCTGGGCCCGTATTTCAAAAGATTTGCGACATATTCAAAATCAAACTAAAATTTTAACGTATACATGTCAGTGTTGTAGTGCCTTGATGCTCGGCCTTGGCCTTAAGGCGCCTTAAGGCCTACTTTTTCAAAGCCTTGGCCTTGAGAGGGCCTTGGCCTTGGCCTTGAGGATTTTGAGCCTTGAAATTTCAAGGCATTTTCAAGGCATTTTCAAGGCTTTTTCAAGGCATTTTGTTTTTTGTACTTTCATTTGTTTTTAAATAATTAAGTAATTATAAATGTTACTATGTTATTAGTAATTGTTCTGTATATTCAATGGCACTACTTCCAGTCAGCAGTAGTAAGTGTACTAGCAGTGCCATAAATTGTGATTATCACCATCATCAAGAATTATCATCATATTCATGTATGTGACAAAGAAAACAGTAATGATGAAAAATAGCATTATTTATTGGTAACGTGTTGTAATCATGACTAATGATGATAATGATGGTAATAATCATTATGATAAAGATTACAGTGATTTGATGACAGGAATAATTCTGACAGATCTGACAGCTAATTTTGACAAAAATTTTTCATAAAGAATAATAACAAGGACTTTCATTGTATTATTTCCTTTGGCCAAGAAGAATGTTTTAAGTATTAATGATATTCTGAAAAGATTTGGTAAACTTGAACACAATCTTCAAATTTATCATATCCAAATGGGTTATGTCAATGGCATGATGAACCAAAAGTTTTGAGGTGCCAAGCATGGCATATATATAGAGCAAAATTTCTGCCAAAAAAAGTTGAAAGCAATTGAAGAGAGCGAGCAAAATTCTTCACCCTCTTACTATAAGAAAAGCTAATTTTTGTGATAGATTGTGACAATATGTTAAGAAAATAATATCACATTTACTCCTTCAATCCATATTTTATTGTTCGAAATAGACACCAGAAATGAAATACTCCTAAAATTTGTTTTGCCCAATTGATCGTGGGCCCGGCAGCCGCTGTGCAGCGCCAGATCGACAAGGCTCTATCCCTTTAATTATTGAACGCCAAACAGGGTAGCAGCAACTTCCATCTTTAAACGTCTTTTGGTCTGACGCGGCCGGGGTTTGAACCCCCGACCTCTTTTTTTAATTTTTTTTTATAGTAAATTAGGTTCGAAAATCGCCAAATTTTGGATCGCGCTTGCATCATTTATTGTTTAGTACAGTATTAATCCTATTCATGGTTACAAAAATGTTTAGAATTTTCAGGTTAGAATATCACAAATATTTGGTTCGCGTTCTGCACTTGCATCAATTATTGTTAGGTACATGTAAGGTACTCAATATCATATGTTCCTGTTTACAAAAAAATGTTTAGAATGTCAAATTTTCAGGTTGGAATATCACAAATTTTTGAGCTCGCGCTCTGCGCTCGCATTATTTGATCGGTGAGTTATGTATCATATTTATGAGTCACTAAACATGCTAAATGCAGGCCTTAACAGCTTACTTTGCAGACCTGTCAGTATATTAAAAATTTCAGCTCGCGCTTAATTCTTAGTTAGATGCACATCTTTTTCACGAGTACAAAAACAGCCCGGAATATTTAATTCTTATGTCACAATGTCAAAAAGTTTTTGCTTATGATTCGCGCTGGCAACATCTCGCAATGATGTCCTTTTAAAAGTGATTAGCCCTGTAATTGACCAAACATCAAGTTTTTCAACTTCAAAATTGATTTTTTTAAAACCACTAAATCAAAATATCTGTCTTATCAATGAGAAATCACTAAAAAGGCTTTGGTCAACTCAATTTCCACAAAATACACAACTACTTCACGTAGTTGATAATCTCATTTTGAAAACATCTGTTTGCACTAAATGCCAATTTTGACATATAAGTACCCTTTTTGGTTTAGACCCCCCCCCCCCCCAAATAAAATACGTTCTGCCGCCCCTGTCCCAGGGAGTGGAGAATGACATACGTTGAGAACGGGCACGCCAGGATCAGAAGACCGTGGTAATAATAATTATTGCAATGTAAATCACATAAAAAATAATAAATTATAATAATAATTTAATAATAACATAATAATAATAATTATATGTACAAAGGTAACTATATTATTATTTTAAAATTATGTCTAAATCTACCATGAAATTATTTTTGTTTTTCATGTACAAAAGTCAAAATTTTTGCTCGCTCAGTTCGCTCGCTCTCACCTATTAAAGTTTGAAATGCCTTGGCCTTGGCCTTGGCCTTGAGGTTTTCAGGCCTTGGCCTTGGCCTTGGGTTTCCATGCCTTGGCCTCAGCCTTGGGTATTGAAGCCTTGGCCTTGGGAATTAAAGCCTTGGCCTTGGCCTTGGCCTTGGAGGTTTATGCCTTGACTACAACACTGATACATGTAGATCTACTGTTCATATATCTCAACTACATAAATCTATATTTCAGTTCGATTTGAATTTATCGCGTCTCTTTGTAAGACGGGGTCCAGGAGATTATGATAAACTTGCGCATATTCAGGATATAGTTCTAATTTACGTTTCGAACATGTTTTGTTGGTCCCTGTTGCTATTTCCTAAATAATGCATTTTTATTTTCTTGAATATTGTTTCGGCAAGCTACTGTCTTTGAAACTCCTATTGTAATAAACCAAATGCATCAATACCAATCTAGTATTTTACAAGCAATACAAAGGCCCTGTCATACACTTCCGTTTAGCTATACTGTTTGCCATAGTCTAGAAAAATAGGAGCTTATTACGGTAAAAGATGGGAACGTTCAGTCGAGCATGCACCTACAGGTAATGAATAAATTACAACATTTTTGTTCAACTGTTTTGTCTGAACGCCATTTACATGTAACATTCGGAAAAGGAACAGTATCGTTGGATCAAGTGTAGAAAGGAAATTCGATTATTTGACTTTATCTTTCAATGACATTACTTAGATTATATTCTTGTATTTAGCTTTCCAAAGAGATCGCACTCTGTGTCGCGCAATCGATAATATCATTTAGACAGTGTTATAGACAACCAAAAATTAAATATGGATATTACATTAGTTCCAAACGATTGACCAGCAAAATAATCACTGGAGAAAAAAGTAACAGAAATGTACGACTCCCCCCCCCCCCAACATGTTTACAAGGGAGTTGGTTTTTTTTAGTTTACGTTCACTACTTGACTGCGTCATGCTGCAGTCACAGTCCCCCTACGGCGACCGTACGGCGAGTCGAAACCAGCCGTTTTATTCACTTCTATTCAAACCACCTATATGTAGCTGGTCCCCCCCCCCCCCCAAAAAAAAAAAAAAATGTTAAAACGGCTGTTTCCGACTCGCCGTACGGCCGCCGTTTGGGAAATGTGACTGCAGCATTAGTAATGGGTCTACCTCATAATAATATCTTGTATGTTCGATTACAGAGCATGTGCAAGCACCTATATTGCAAGTATACACAACCAGCATCCAGAGATAAAGAATCTTATTTGAGGAAATCCGACTTCGACTCACGAACAGATGATATGGCAGGCAATGTGAGTCATGTTTAGGCATGCGCAGTGTCTTGTGTTGCATCACTCCACCAAAATGGGATACCTTACTGGCTTTGGAAAGAGAGCTGACTATCATTGCGTACTTAGGCTACTTGGCAGTCCATTAGTGAACGAGCAAATCGAGAACTTCCTTTTGATAATTACATGTACACTTTGCACAGGAAATCTGCTACAAAACTTAGATATTTTAAAAATATATCAAGGACTACTTACTCCAACAGAAATCCACCCTTTGAGGGTTTCCTTTGCTGCAAGCTAGGTCAAGAGCTTCACACGGATGCGCAATCTCTACCGCTTGGCCATCATGTGCATAACACAAATGCCCGTCCGTTCCCAATTTGTAAAGTCGTTTCATAAAATGGCGCGGGTACATATTCACCTCCTCGTCCATTGCAGCAAGTTTATCCAAACAATTCCAATTGCACCTGACAATATTCTCGCGTAACTTTACGCTTGCGTACATTGGACATGCTTCTGTTAGGCGGTCGTAAGGTTTAGGCCTTGGTCCTGTTAATGATAAAAAGATCTACATAAATAACATCACAGTATATCGTTTTCTTTTGTGCTTTGTAATGTTAGTTTACTCACAGAGCACCATTCACCTATCTTTTTTTAACACATCTTCAATATCATAATTCACAATGTTGTAGTATTTTCATTTTCCATAATAAGTATAAAAAAGTATTATTTATTATAAATTTGAATTCTCGAAAGTTATGAAAAAAATTTGATAATATTTTAGAAACCATTTGATATATGTTATTTTTTCTGATTTCAAAATCGAAAATTTTAAAATATTTTGTTTAACCCAAGACCAACACGCATTTCCTAAGATTCCTTATGGAAATGACGTTATCACATTGTCTCATCAATATAGATTTTCCCTCATCAAAAACTATTTCATGACTTTCGAGAATTAACACTACCATAATTATTACTATAAACCATTATAGATGTAATGGAAAACGTCGCTCACCTAACCATCTTTGAGCAATACAAGCACAGATCATAACAGATAGACAAAACGACGTCAACAGCACCTTCTGAAATAAAAAAAAAAACATTTTTTCAAATAACACATGAATTCGCCTACTCAACCTTAATAAAACTATAGCCTGTAAGATGAAGTTAACACTGTCAATCGATTCCAACTTACCTTTATTAGTCAGGTATAAGATATATTTATGAAACAAATGCGAGAAACTTCCGGTAAGGAAACAATCGAGAGAGGGGCTTTCAGACCCAACAATAAACAAACAGTTGTACACAGAAAAGAAACGTAAATAATCAACAATTCATTCCACATACCATGAACAAAATATTGTTGTCGGTATGCATGGTCATGTATTAAGCTAAAGCAAACACACAAACAAATCATAATGCCATAGGTATAACAACTCAAGAAAAGAAGGCTTGGCACTTACTGTTGTCGTCATTTTGAAGTGATTTTAAAGCCAAAACATGAATCTTCAAGATGTTGATGGTGATTTTGCTTCAATTCAAATGATGACTCCACCGTCTCATATCGTCATTTATATCACGCAAAACAGGCCAGAAATATAATCCGTTGCAAAATATGAAATCGAGAAATATGGAACTGTCTCTTCTTACTCCCATTCGACACGTTTCATTACTGTTTTGTTCAAACTATGATTCATTCGAAATTGTATGACTCAAATATTGTGAGAACCCTGGTAATTAAGCATGTAATAATAGCCTTGTTGTAATGACGATGATGATGGCGATGATGATGATGATGATGATGATGGTGATGATGATGGTGATGTTGATGGTGATGTTGATGATGATGATGATAATGGTGATGATGATGATGATGATGATGATGATGATGATGATTATGATGATGACGATGATGTTGGTGATGATGATGATGATGATGATGATGGTGATGATGATGGGGAGGTTGATGATGATGATGATGATGATGATAATGATGATGGTGATGAAGATGATGATGATAATGATGATGATGATGATAATGATGATGACGCACTCTTAAAAAGGTTGGGTAAAATAGGCCAATTATTTACGACCACTGGGCAACATAGTGTCCTCACAACCATTGTTTAAAATCTGTCCAAATTGGATAATATAAACTAATAATTGGGTAAAAAATTTGCTCACTTTGATAATAATTGCCCAGAAATAAATATATGTTTTTAACCAGCATACATTACCTAACACAGTGAACAGTATGTTGCCCAACATTTTAGGTGTGTGATAGTGATTAGAGAAACATAATTTTATACTTTAGTTATACCGATAAATTAAAATGACATCCTGCTTTATAGCTAGCATAGACTGGAGGAATGTTATACACAGTAGTATAAAACATTGATAATTTGCCAGGTCTGCTCAAGCATTTGCATACATGAAAGGGTAAACTCCGAGATCATTATTAATAAGTAATATTGTTATGATTATTATTATTATTACGATTATTATCATTATTATCATTATTACTTCTTTATTTGATTATTATTATTGTTAATACTTTTATTATTATTATCATTTTTATTATTTGTATTACTACTATTATCATTGCTTTAATCATTATTATTATTATTTGTCGATTTTGTTATTGTTAATGTAATCATCATCATTAAGTATAACAATCTTTATAGGTGCTGGTAATGATCAATATTTATGATATTTATGATTTACTTATACTTAAAAATCTTATCTATTTATGTTCTGAGATCGTACGTTTACAACAATTACCCAATTTACAACATGTTCTTTCGCAAAACCAAACCAGAAATCCCACGATTATGCTACACAGAACATTAGTCCATGAACGCTTGTGCAGCTTTTGTAAAAATCAATGATAACTGCAGGTCCACTAATGAAGAAAAAAATGTATGGCAATGATTCAACAAAGAGAAAACTATTCTTGTGTCATTAAATATTTGCTGGATATCAAAAGAAAAGAATGTCTATTAAAGAAATAAGAATAGAAAGATCTACACAGTGGGAAAGCCATTTCCTCTGATTGTTCCACTCTGCCTGAGAAAAGCTCAATAAAAACAAATTTGCATCAATTGGCACACTAAATCTGATAAAAACTTCCGACTCCGACATATATGATTACAGATAACATATTCAATTCATAGTTTCCCGGGGAAAAAATAAGACTTTGAGTGTGTGTCATGAGAATTAAAGTTTCATATCGCAAAGTGAAATCATATATCGCCTTTTGTTATTAGGCTATCAAATGAGTAGAAGTCTTTAACTCAATAGGAGATGAATTTATATCTTTATGTGATTGTGATTAAGCAGAAGTTTGTTGTTTCTAATCACGTCGAAAATAATAAAAATTGGATGGATGACAAAGTGAAATTTAAAAAGAGGGGCAAACTGTTTCTGTTTTATATCTCATGTCATGGGTGATATTGAGAAGATGTTAAAGTAATTTCAGTTAAAATTCGTATTTTATGTAAATATTGCCAAGTTTGAGTTATACAGCTAAAAGTGTGTCGTCATTTTGCAAACTGGCTAAAATGATTTTTACTTTTACATTTGGTTGGTTTAATAATTTATTAATGATTTACACAGATGAATGAACAGTTTGCCTTATCTTTTCCTTATTTTTTTTTGTTTTGTTATGTTATAATACTTCACCAAAGTAGAGGAATTCATTACGAGAATGCGGATGCGTGATTGAACCCCAGACATGACAAATGGGTGTAATTGGGGGTGGGGCATGTAATCATTTTGTGGATCCAGGGGCACATTTTTATTTTTGCTTGTCAATTTTTTTTTCGTAGACGAAATGACCTAAATTTAGGGTGAAATTTTTTTTTTGCTTGTCGAAATTTCCTCGGGAAAATTTGCGTGCCCCCCCCCCCCCCCTTTGAAATTATTGGATCCGCCCCTGCATGTAATCATATGATTGAATAAGATACATTTGTATATAGGCATGTAACCGAGATCCTGTCCAGTGTATCATTCTAGGGTCGTAATAGCTGGACAAACATTGCCCTTCCCAATCATTCGAGATGAAAAGATTAACATTCGAGACATGACACAAATTACATTTCGTGTCAAAAAGGATTTCGTATCAATTAATACGTATGCCAGGAGGAATTAGTGTTCGAAATTCAAAGCAACGTGTCTGATAACAGGCAAGATTATAGGTTGGTATTCACTATCTTCTTAAAATGGTTAAAGAAATCTATCCAAACTTTACCCGGCGATCATTATCCACCTGGAAAAAGGAAAGGGCGGGTCTCCGGAGGGAGAATAGGTAAAATGTATTTAAACTGTATTAATTCATTTCTTGAAATTCATTTGTAGGTCCTTTAAAATCTTTCGAGGTCCAAAGCACAAAAGACACACGAACAAATTCAATGTATAAGCATGAACTCGGTTCTCCTACGGGTAGTATGGTATTTACCGTGCCATATTTTCCTGAATAAAAACGAATTCATAAAAATAAAAAATAATAAAATAAAATGAGTGAGAAAGGGAGAGAGAGAAAGAAATAAATATATTCTGGTTATTCCAGTACTTTTCAAACGACCTATTAAAATGAAATAAATATATTTTGTAGAATAACGAGTAGCATAAATTGTCCATGTTGATGAATTCATCAGAAATGAAAGTAGATCAATGTTATCAGCAGATGTATTCCGTCTAAATTTTGAGAAGCACTACAAACTGCGAGGGACGATTAAAGGTGACAGGACAGATCAGGCCCTGATTTTTCAACAATTCAAGTGCCCGATTAAAAGAAAATCCATTATAATTATCAAATAATGAGCAAGCTTGACAAAATAATCATTAAAATTGTCTGGGTTTGATTACTGAATTTAATTCACAATTATTAGTAGTCCAAACATGGGAAAGTGTGTGTGCTGCGCTTTGTGACCGAAAGGAAACTAAATGATTATTGGATTGGATCAGATGAAGCATGAGAACAGAACCTCATAAACACTAAAAATATACAGCGAAAACAGATTTTCTGACGTCATTCGCTTTCATAATTCGGTCATTGACTTAGATCAAGGCTTAATTAACACCATGATAGACCTTAGCCTCCATTTTTAAGGTGGAAATAAGCTGTTTCAGTATACATGCGTACATTGTTTGTATTGCATTTAATGCAAGGTTAATACTGTCTGTTCTTAATATTCTTTAACCTAGTAGAAGGTTTTAACCGACTCTGATCTACTGAGAAATAGGCGTAATAATTGCTGAGAATTTTGTCCCCCTTTTCCTTTTCCCTCTATCTACCTTCCGTAACACAACCTTTTCCTGCATTTTCCAGCTCATCCGTATTCTCACACACACACACACCCTCACCCACGCACGTGACTTGTACACACTCTCCTCCCCTCTCGTCATTCCTCTTTTCAACTTCTTCTGCTCTGTAATACAATTTCTCCTTATACGACTCTCCTGATACAGAGTTTTATTTCCCCTCAAATGTTGTTCTACTGATGTGAGGATGAGTGTATTGGTGAAGATGAGGGTGTGCGGAAGGGAGAGAGTGCGTTGGACTGTTTGTTTGAAATGATATTTTAGAGGATTTCGAACTATAAAACATGGATCATTATCATTATTATTGTTGTTGCAAATATTATTATTAGTATTATTATTATTAGTAGTAGTAGTAGTAGTAGTAGTAGTAGTAGTAGTAGTAGTAGTAGTAGTAGTAGTAGTAGTAGTAGTAGTAGTAGTAGTAGTGGTGGTGGTATTGTATATATCAACGGAGATCATACTGAGATAACTTTACATTTGATATCAACTGCATATTCTAGTAAATAACTAAATGTAGATTTTCTCAGTTCTGCTACCACATGTATATCATTATTATGTATATAGTATCCGTTATAATTGAAACTTCAGAAAAGCAGATTGAGGAAGTTTGAACATAGGACATGTAAAATTCCTTTATTAGTAAATGAATTTCTCCTTACCTAATGATATTATATTATATAGCCTTATAGAGGGGGAGTAAAACTTCCCTCATTACTTATTTGCGATCTGCAATAAGTCGAAGCTGAATTCATGATGTGATCTTAGATACTTGGTACACGAGACGCCGCTGTGCTATTGCACCAAGAACAGAATACGTGATTGAGTTACACGCGATTAACACGGATTATCTCTGGTTTATGGAGATTTCCGTTTCCATGGTGCTAATCTTGATGAAGGACAGGTAGATAGTCGTCTCTTATTCGTTGCATATTAGACAGGTGGGCGTGTCAGTCTACACATTAGCGAGTACGGCTGATAGCTGAGAATCCAATTCATGTTTGCTCTAAATTTCTATACGAACATTTTATTAAATTAATAACATTGTTTGGCGTTCATTCTTTCATTGTAGGACCATGGGGGCTAGATATGGCGTTTCGGGAAAATTAACGAGCAGCGAGCAAAAAAATTGACATTTTTATCTAAAAATAAAATTTTGTGATAATTGTGTTATATAATATTATCTCTTTCCTTTTCTTTCCTATTCTCTTTTTTTCTTAGAGATTTTTTTTTTGGGGGACCCTCAAGACCCCCCCCCCCCCTTCTGTACGCCAATGCATTCAAGTAAATCTCTTTGAATTTTTATCGTTGCTACCTGCAGGAATAGCTGCTGTTTCTAAACCTGTTGGTAAGCTGACGTAAGTGGCAGCAAACAGACACGATGAAATGGCGAGATTTAATTTGGTGAAAGAGAGGTGATAAATGAACTACAATATTTGTGGAGGGGTAATTATTATTTCAGCATTTCAACATTTTCCGTTTGGTAGTGATCACTTTTAATCATTACTTTTCATGGATAACATTTTGACTTCAAATGGCTTCGACAAAAGCAAAAAGAAAAAAAATGCATAATTTGGCGAAGGTCCATCAAATAGGAAAAGAGTTGTCAATTCATTTTCGAATATTCAATTCAATTCAATTCAATTCATTTATTTGACATCCTTTAAAAACATATGTACAAGTATACAACAACAAAGGAGTACAATAATTTAAATCACAGTATAAGCGATAAAAAATTGTCAAAATATAAAAGAAATGAAAATAAAATATTCATATTCATGATTAATTGCACAAAGGGGAATACACTATAAACATTATTCATGATGACCTCCATTGATATAAATAAGATTTATTGAGAATGTATAATGAGAAATCCATTGCCAAAATTATTTACGCATAGCGTTGATGCATCTTATCTCAGGAAATGCACAAGAGATATGATTTAGAATTGAAAAATAGATCATACTAAACCAAACTGCCAACTTATTCCACATTAGTCAACGGTTTGTTCTATTTTCACAAGTGGAAAGGGGAAATAAAGAGGCTTCATCAAGAGGGGCCCACTCTACATACTAAACCATGTTAGCAATCAGACATGTCTTGATGTTTTTAATATCACGTTTTGAAATTATCTTATGAATCATTTACCCCTCTTTCTTTTTCTCATTTTGACCTGATTAGTTTATCCCTCACGAATGAATTTAGCCATTTGTCGCCCTAACTTTCTTCCACCCTTCTCTCTTTCTAGAAAAGAAAATACATTACATTCACTTATCTATCTTAACCCATTTGCAATTTCCTTGTTGTCTTTATTTTCTTCTGTTTCATTTCGTATTTCTTTGTTTCAATCAAACCATCGAGAAATGATGCAACTACTGTTCGTATATGCCTATGATTGGTGTGTGTGTGTGTAGGGGGGGGGGGGGGACGCTGTCATTACTAAGAGGGCACCATGCTCATATCTCTCTCTGTCAAGTAGCTCCATGCCCATAACAAAATTCCACTCATGAGGTAGGCCTTAGCAAAAAAGGTTATCAAAATCAAGGAAAGGTGTATATTTTCAACCCTCTTTGGGCTATCGGTGCATTCTTTTTTCCTTCTCTCTGTGCTCTCTCTCTCTCCCTCCCCCTCTCTCTCTTGCCTTCTCTCCCCTACACACCCACATACACACATATCCTAACCTGCATTTTTTTTTATTTAGCACTTCAATTTGTTTTCCTTAGCTCTTCATAACATGTATCTATTGCTTGTTAACTCTCATTTCTTCAGTCTCTTTCATCCCTTTCTTTCTTCCACCCTAGGTTTCTGCATGTGCCATGCTTCAACGAAAACCAGTGCGGCGTCTATCACATTCTTTTGTAACAAACGAAATGACCATAAAATAAAACGTATACATTTCCATTTTTTAAACTTGGTAACCTTTTAATGCCGATTTCGTTCAAAACCAAAATATACAAAAATACATCATTTTCAAACACTAATTATATGAACATTGCGAATAAGAGTATCCAAGCAAATAATGCTCTACTGCAGTATCTTATAAAACACCAAAAATGAAAACAATATTGTTAAATAAACTATGAACGTAAAGAATTCGCACACAAATGCACGCAAGACATTTGCCAGTCAGGATCTTGCTATTCAAAGACGATACATCCCGGAAAGATTGATGAGGGAATAAGTGGCTCTACTGGAAGGCTTTAGCCCGTCCGGCTGGAGTGGGGAACTCGATCTCTGGTCTCTCTGCCCCCTCGGTGGCAGGCTCCGTTGTAGTGGTGGGTGCTGTCGTTGCCATTGATTGTTGTTTCCTGAGTTCTGCAACATTTAAAGGGAGAACAAACAAAGCATTGGAAACTCGGCGTAGATGTACAAATTAGATTAAATTTTAAGTAATAGCTTATTTCTTCTGTATTGGGAGATGATGATAGAATCCTCATTGACATTAGCTTCCTTTGTATTTTCATGCACTGATCGATTTTTTTTTAAACTGAGAAATCGTACTTTCATTTTGTCAAACTCAATGTTCATTTTGTTGAAACATAATTTAAACTTTAGAATCTTTCAATTGAATGAGACGGTATAATTTTATTTCATGTGTTATCATTATCATCATTAATATTATTGCTATTATCATTATTATCATTATCACCATCAGCAACAACATCATCAAACTTACTAGCATTATTATACTTAGAATTTCTATCATTGTTTTATTGTTGTTATTATTGTTAGAATTAGTTATATATTTTAGTATTATTGTTTCCTTTTTAAAGAGTTCATTAATATGATTATGGCCATGTTTTTGTTTTCATTTTTGTTCCGGATTTAAAAATAATAAAATATGAAACTGAAAAATAGAACACTCACTGGAGCAGAAATCGACGACCTGAGGTTCATATTCACTGCAAACCAGCTCCATAGCTGCACAGTCTCCTTTTACAATCTCTATTTTGGAATCTTTCATGTAGCAAATGCCGCCACCATTCGCCATGTCGAGGTAGTCTTCAACGATGTCACCGTTGTAACCTGCCATCTCAAACTGTTCGGCGTAGTCGTGGACGTGGTCGATGACCTCGGAGTCGCAACGGTAACCTTCGCCTTGTTTCTTCTCCATGTATCCAGGACAAGACTTGATGAGATGCTCGTTGACACTCAATTCTAAAAGGAAAGATATGGTTCGTGATGTTCATTGTGTTATTGTAGGAGAATATAAAGACATGAATAGGGAATATTTACCAGGGGCCCGTTGCAGAAAGAGTTGCAATCAATCGCAACTCTAAAAATCATGCGCAACTTGATTTTCAACCAATTAACAGCGCGCATTTGGGACTTGCGATTGATTTTTTGGGTTTGCGTTTAATGCAACTCTTTCTGCAACAGGCCCCAGAAAAGGTAAGACAATAATAAAGGAGTGGTGGGTTAAAGTAGGATAAGTAGTAGTAGTGTAAGCAGTAATAAAATCAAATCATTGAATATGTATTCCTTAATTATAAATAGATCTCATGCATCGAATGTATGCTAGCAACAAGATCCGGCACTCACATCACCTACAGTTTATGCATTATCTTAAAGAAAGCCAATTTTGATTGTATCATGAGTGAATTACAGTAATTTATGGATGTATGGATCATAAATATTCTCTTTTCAAGCTATTCAACGTCTTTATTTGCACAGATACTATTTGTTAGATTCTCATCTACTGAATTCAGAAAAAAAATCGGTGGAGTGTTTTTTTTTTTTACAAATGTTTAATGATTTTTTTAGATATCTTATGTAATTAGTTTTCGTCTTTTTTCGATAAGCTCATCTGCGGCATCCTCGCACGTGATAAACGTTTATGACACGAAACGGGGGGGGGGGTTCCGCCCCTTGTTAATATACTTACTGAAGGCTTCTGAGAGGCCAATACATGATACTGACAGAAGACACAGTGAGATGACCAGCTTCATCTGAATAGGGTAAAGAAATGAAAAATACCATCTATAAAGGTAGAACTAACGGATGTTTTGAACATGAATAATCCAAATTCCCCCCCCCCCCCGTACATGACGAAAGTATAATACATGATTGAATGTATTCCAATAAAGGTTGTGTATAACACTGTCATCAAGGGTGGGTGGACGGAGTATTCAAGTATTATGAATCTATTGAATTATAATCACTTGAATTCATTGAAGTATCATGTTTGATGTAAGCTGCCAGGGGCTGAAAAATTTCATTTCATTTATATCTAGCAAAGTAATTACATTTTGTACGTCAAAACATTATGAAACAAGATTAAAGAAATGGAACAATTCAAACAAGATTTACCGATTTGAAATTACAAAAAACGTGGAAGGAACTGTCCAAAGTGCGAGTCAAGAATAATCTTTTATGAAAAATATAAATAGCTAAATATTCCATGGTAAAAAGAACTAACAAAGAAAATAAAGAAATGATTATATAACTTCCTGTATTTACCGTTGTTGCCATGTTGATGATAGTCTCTAGCTACTTTGACGCAGATCCTCACTTTCTTATTTTAAGGTTCCTTAGTATTTTGTCGTCTTCAGTGGAATGATGAAGAGTGGGGAGCGACCTGATATTTATACAATTTAAACCGGAACTAGCTAAAACAAAGTTCGAAGTTAATTCATTCATTGAAAACAAATATTCTTGAAAAATGGCTACATGTGTTTGATTTAAAATAATAAGGCTCTGAGCAAGGTTGTTATGTTGATGCATAGCTGCAGACAAAGACTACTATGTCCACGTCTTATGTCGACCGCCTCTATTGAGCTTTGCGAATAATCCACTAGCCTTCATTCGATTCCCCCAAATCATTAGTTTTCTGTATACGAATATTAATCTCCTCTCGACCTTTGAGCTTAAACTTCGAGTGCGTGGACACATTTTGTCAAGTAGGAACATCATGGCATCACTTTGAAATTGTATTTCAACAAATGCATTCGTGGTCAATATAGGCGTGGTCAAAAATTAAAGAAAACTGACAACAATAATCAACTAAACAAGTAACAGCAATCACAGGCTTTGAATTTGTCATTACATTGTCACGGTTACGCACTTGATGAAGTTCACTCATATATTCATGTGACTAACTAATGTTTGTTCGGTCGATGATCGTTCCTATGCCTGATGAATGCCTATGTGACGAGTATTTGAAATTAATGCCCAAACCTTCACGGATGGTAATTTCCGCCAAAATTTATGTGGTTATTAAGTCATTTTTGTTACCGTCATTTGAATAATCATTATCACTGTTGGTTGTTGTTTATTTTCTGTTTGTTTGTTTGTTTATTTCTCTTTCAATTAATGTGGCCCTTATGTCCGCCTTCATAGGGATTGGCGTTAATTCCCAGATTCGCTTCGTGGTATATGAAGGACATGAATTGATGCTAAACAGAGTACTTAGCACGTTTACTTTCTGCATAATGAAGGGAGGGACTGTACACACCCAAGAAACCCTGACAGGTGGTGTAGAACGAAAGATTATGGGGGCAGCTTTCTTACTAGCAAACCTGAAACACGAAGGATAAAACGTGGTTAAACTTGAATTACATATGTGTTTTAATGAAAATGTATAACTTTATAAAAACATTAATTTATTTCACAGATACATGCTTCCATTCTAAGGCTTTACGATCAGCTAATTTGACGGCGCTAAGAAGGCATTAGCCTCTGGTCGAGGCTTTGGCGGCTGATAAATAAATATACTCTAACTCGTAAAGCGAGAAGGCCTGGCGAGCGGACCTCGTTCGCGACTTAGGGTATCTCTCGCTTCGCTTGGGATATAATGGACAAACCAGGAGCAGCCGCCAGGACCTCGACAAGAGGGTCAGAAGGCATCTGCACGGAGTTCGTAAGGCGTTCGTATGCCATACGTATAATTAAGGGAAATGATTGACTAATCCGTCAATATCTTGACACATTGCGGATGACCTTTTTTTTCTGAAACCCCATATTTCGAACTAACACGTTTACAAGTATTCAGATAAAAATATTAATCTAATGATGACCATAGTCAACTGTTCATGGTAGTATAGTAGGAATATAGCGTTTTAAAAATATATATTTGTTTAAAGAAGTTTACCCTGACGAAAATTTTGTTGTAAAAATACCAGACAAAAGTGATGAGAATATTGGTGATGGTTTGAGGAAATTCATCAAAGATTAAGGAAGTTAGGTGACTTTTTAATTTTTGATTTGTGACTTCATATGCGATATGCTGCATATGTTATGTAATATATAATGCATAAATTTATTTTTTCAGTGGTTCATGATGACTGGGGTTTTTCAGGAGCGGCTGTGAAATAAGTTTTCTGTCGAAGGTACAATAAAAACTAATTTAAATTTCTTGAGTGTCTCAATAGATGAGAATCTCAGTTGAAGTGCACACATTAAAGTTCCAAAATTCCCAAAAGTGTCGGTGCAATGAATCGCCTTAAGAATATAAATTTAGTTCCAAAACAAGTTCTATTATATTTGTATTATTCAATGGTCTTTCCATGTATCACTTATACTCTTGTATTGTATGGGGAACACACTGTGCCAATTACCTATTAGATCGTTTAAACTACGAAAAAAAAATGTACCGTCCCTATCATTAGCAATGAAAATGTAGTTTCCCACTTTGCTATTATTTTAAAAAAATATATGGATCCTCACTGAATTGTATCAACTATAGGTCGCTTTATTAAAAAACATCTTGCCTTCGAATTTCAGTGTATCTTTCAGGGCTAATATCTATTTCCATGTTTATGTTACACTCTTAAAAAGGATGGGCAGTATACTGTCCACAAAACAATTGGTCAAAACGTTATAGTTCTGGGTACTAGTTTTAAACCAATAATGTGTGCTTTGGTTGAAAACTACACTGTATACGTTGAAAACTAACCAGAGTTGGATATTTTTTTTAACCAACTGTTGTGTGGACAGGATGTTGCCCAACATTTTAAGAGTGTACAAGGACCATTATCCACTTACACTTGTCATTATACAAATATTAATTTTCTCGTACAACTACATCCTTTGTTGGAACAAAATGTTGGAATCGCATATCAAATGTTATCAAAAAATGACCCAATTTGGTCAGTATATTGTCTTTCAAAATACACATGTATAAGTATAAATTGTATCTTTTCGCTCGATCTCAAAAATGCACTGAGATGACCTTTTCCAACTCAAATATTGTTTGTTTTATTTTAATTGTTGTTTTATTCTAATTAACAACTCAATGATTTTAATAATATTATTTCGGGGACTATAGCCTCAGATAGGCCCTTGGCATTTGCTAGTTCCCCCTTACTCTTAATTGTTATATGTTCACATTATTGTGTATCTTTTTATTTTAATATTTGTTTTGCAAATTTCGATTGTATTTGATGTTTTTATTGAAATTATGAAAATGAATACATTTTATTGAATTGTACATTAGAGATGAAAATCATATATATTATATCATGCAGGGGCGTCGATCCATTTTTCGGATTGGGGGGGCAAAATCATGAATCAACAGTCCAAAGGCGCTCGATCGTACAAAACACCCCCCCCCCCCCACACACACACACACACACATAGGCATATTATATATATGTATATATATATATATATATATGTATATATATATATATATATATGTATATATATATATATATATATATATATATATATATATATATATATATATATATATATATATATATATATATATATATATATATATACATATGTATATATGACTCATGAGATACAGACATGTATCTCACCAACAAATTAATGCGAGCGCGAAGCGCGAGCTGAACATTTTTAGTATACTGATCGACCTTAAAACAGGAAAAGCGTACCTGTTTAGGACTGTTTGTATAGTAACTCATGAGGAGGATACATATCTCACTACACAGATAATGCGAGTGCCGAGAGCGAGCTGAAATTTCTTTATATTCTGACCTGAAAGCTTGATATTCTAAGCATTTTTGGTACCAATGATTAAGATTGGTATCTAAAAGAACAAATCTCTCTCTAAAAGCTCGCATATTTCGATCTGAAAAAAATGACAGATTAATGGACTTTTTTTTATAAAGAACAAGATATATATCCAACAAAATATTATTGCAAATCGAAGCGGGAGTTATTTTGAGGGTTAGAACTGAAAACGGGACATTCTATTCACCTATTTAATCATTAAAAGTATGGGTTTTTGCTATAGAAATGATGCGAGCGCGCAGCGCGAGCTGAAAATTTTTGTATTCCAATCTGAAAAGCGGACATTTTGAGCACGATTTGGAATAGAGAACGAGTTGTGTATCTCAATCTCGCTTGCTGAACATTACAATCTTATTTTATTTTTGCACAACTGGAATTATTGGGGGGGGGGGGCAAAACGATATGTTTGCCCCCCCCCCCAATATTTTCATTGGTGGGGCGATCGCCCCCCTGCCCCCCCAGGATCGACGCCTCTGATATCATGTGATAAAATAAATGAATTATTAAGTTGTGTATTCACTGTGTGAAACTGAGAATATTACAATATTTACTTTTATAATGATAATCACGTGTTTATTCCTCCTGGATCATGTATTTCATTCTTATCACCAAATACGTAAATAAGAATAGTATATTCAAGCTAATTTTAAAAATACCAATGGAGAGTGAGAATGTGATACTTTTAGTTCCCTCATTTGGATACAACAAACAGCCAAACTTTTACTGAACTTTTGAGTCATGAAAAATTGCATAACTTCGCTTTCAATAAAGTTTTTAAAAAACTTTTTCGCCAATGTGTTTGGATGCAACAAACGGGCCAGACTTTCATTGAATTTTTTTGCGTCATAATAATTGCAAAACTTCCCTTTTGATAAAGTATTTTAAAAAACTATTTCGTCAATGTATTTGTGTCCCAAGCCACCCTGATTCTGCGTGAGGAGTGAATTTGGTGAAGAAGGAAAAAAATTGGTTTTATTCTGCTCAATTTTCATTATAACAATGAGGGAAAAATTGTTTAATTAACGATTTTCTTAACAAATTGCCACAATTAGATAATGATATGGGTCTTTCATAGCCCAAGATGGAATTCTTTTTAATCAATTGCATTCGCTCATTTGTTAAATAGTTTGATATTGATAAAACAAGATTTTTTTTTTTTTTTCTTTCAATAGCATTTATTTAATCATCTGTATATACATTTCACATTTATATCAAAATACATTAAACATAATCAAATAATACATACGGAAGACGATACAAAGATTTACCAGTACAGTTTTTGTTCATTTCTAGTCTCCTACGCAATTCTGATTTAAATAAAAACGTTAGATTTGATGGTCTATTGTCTACTTTCCTGTAATTACGTAACAAAATTGATTTATACACAGTCCAAAAAGCTACATTCATGATATCATCTAGTTCTTTGTGCTCGTTATTTTTTATCAAAAAATCGACATCGATAATAACGTGTTTATTGAAGGCTTTTTTAATCAGCCAAATTATATATGACCAAAAATTTTGATTTAATTTACAAGTGATCAAGGCATGTGTTATGTCCTCTTCTACATGGCAACTATTACAATAAGCATCTTCACTTATACGCCATTTACATTAATTTCTTTTCACAGGCACTAAATTATATAGTATTTTGAAATTAAATGATCTAAGTTTATTTTCTTTTACTGTTAACAAGTTTCTCTCGAAACAAGTATTCCAGACTATACTCTTTTTCGAAATATTTTCCCAAAAGAAACAACAACGTGAATTTGACCCTTCATGACGTATAGCATAATTGTAAAAGTATCTTGAAGGTACGTGGTCCAGACATTTTACTGAGTTACCTATTTTTAGTTTGGGTTTATCAAGATGCGCAGATCTTTGTAGGTTCTCAATAATAGATTTTGATAGCCAAATTTTAGGTATAGCTTGCCTCAGTTTTGAATAATAAAAAATGACAGATCTTTTACTATTTTTAAACTTCAACATAGATGAAATTTCGGATACATCTTTAAAGCCTCCATTAACATTCAAAATGTCTTCCAAGTATATTATTCCACTACTGTACCATTCCTTGAAAAATAGTGGTGATTTATTAAAAACAATATAATGATTAAACCATAAAATATTTTCTACCTCATGTTCTTTTCTGAATAATATTTCTTTATCAATCAGACTCCAAGCTCGAATTATTTCAACATAAAATGGAGGTATTTTCTTATCAAACAATGGGGTAACATTGTGAACCCGAAAGTCGCTATTCAAGATTAGATTAAGAGTTCCAAAACGCTCAAACCAATAATTTCCAAGTGTTTTCCACATAGAATTTACCTCATTTGTTAATCTTCCTAACCATCTTAATCTAAAACTGACTACTTTCTTTTCTATGTCAACCATTTTCAGACCACCTTGTGTGTAATCTTTGATAACATCACATCTTCTAACCTTTTCCATTCGTGAATTCCAAAGGAATTTGAAAAACATTCTATTTAGTTTCTTAATAATTATTGATGGAACTGAATTAAACATAAGCAAATGGACTACTTGGCTTAGTGCTAAGCATTTCACAATCGTCACTCTACCAAATAATGTCAAGTTTCTTTTACGCCAATTATCTAGGAGACGTTGCATTTTCTCTAACTTATTTTCCCAATTTGCACTGTTAGCAGATTCCACATTATTAGAGATAAAAAAGCCCAAATATTTTACCGGGTTTTCTGCCCATGTCAGGTCAATGTCTTGTATCACCCATCGATTTTTTTTCTTACCTATCCATAAGAGTGCAGTTTTTTCTTTGTTAATTTTAGGACCGGCTACCCTCCCAAAATCTTCTAATTCAGTTAAAATAAATTCTAATGAGCTATCGTCTCCAACAAAAAAGGTAGTATCATCTGCATACTGTAATACCTTTAACTCAAAGTGACCATTGGTTTCATCAAAACAAACACCTCTTATAGTATCATTTTTACGTATCTTGTTTGCAAAGAATTCAGCTGCAATCACAAAAAGGAGTGCCGAAAGAGGACAGCCTTGCCGTATTCCCCTTTGCACTTGAAACTCTTCTGTTATCCTACCATTTACAATTACTGAACTTACTATTCTACTGTAAAGGACACAGATCCATTTGCGAAATTCATCGCCAAAATTTAACTTGTCTAAGCATTTCATTATAAAAGATATATCAATACAATCAAATGCTTTGGTGAAATCAACCATCATGACCGCACCTTCAACATTTTTTTCATGCATGTAATCTATCATATCTTTAACAATTCTTACATTGAAACCTCCTAAACGTCCTTTAATATACCCTACTTGTGTTTCCATAATAATACTCGTTAAAACCTTTTGTAATCTTAATGCTAGAACTGTTGCAATTATTTTATAGTCGCAATTGAGTAGTGTTACTGGTCTCCAGTTCTTTAAATCATCACTGTTTCCTTTTTTATAAATCAGAGTTATGAGACCTTTTCGTTGTGAAGGCGACATCTGTCCATTACTGAATAATTCATTGAATGCACTAATTAACAACTTGCCTATTTCTTCCCAGAAAACTTGATAAAATTCGATAGGCAGTCCGTCCATACCTGGCGCTTTATTCCTCTTCATTGAGAATATAGCCTTTTTGCATTCTGCCATACTCATCAAGCCTTCACATTTATTTCTTTCATCTTGACTAAGCTTTTTCACATCTTGTGAGAACACATATTCATTCATATGATCTAGATTAATATGATTTCTCTTATACAGATCTTCATAATACAGTTTAACTTCTCTTAAGACATGTTGTTGCTTAGTAACTACATGTCTCTTCCCATTTACTCTTAGTTGAGTAATAAGTTTATTTTCCCCATTTTTTTTCTCAATGGATAAAAAATAATTTGTGTTTTTTTCCCCTTCTTCCATCCATCTGATCCGTGACCTTATTGCGGCACCTTTACATTCATTTATGTATAGCTTCTCTAACTTTTCTTTAAGTTGTAGGTATTTTCCTTTTGATATATCATTATTTCGATTGTCTAAATCACATTCACATTTGGCTAACTCAATTTCCAAAAGTTCTTTTTCACATTGATAAAACAAGATGCTCTGTGATGATTCACGCATAATCATAATCCGATGCAATATGACTTTTTTTCAATTCTCAAACCTCAGTTTCACCCTTTCCTGCTCCCATTCGCTTTCTCAGACACACACTGCAAAAACTGCGTGTTAATTTAACACCAGTCCGGAATCTATATATGACCAGTCCACACCAGAGAAGCGTTGAAACAACACCGGTTTGAAATTAAATCGATGCTGTTTTAACACTTATTGGTGTGGTCATATATAGATTCCGGATTGATGTTATTAAAAATTAACACCGCAGTTTGTGCAGTGCTCACACCCTCTCACCCGTTGATAAACACACAGTACGACTTCTCTCTTCCTTTTCCGCCCTTCCTTATTTATTACCTTCTTATCGGACTCCCATTGCTTCCTCTCTACATGGTCTATACCTCAAAGTTTCTTTCTCCCTCACTCGGCACCCCTCTCTTTCACTTTTTCCTTCTCACATTCGCTTTCTCAGACACACACGCACACACACACACTTCCGTGCGTAAACACGTATACAACCTTCCTCTCATTTTATCTTCGTCTCGGACTCATTTTGCTTTATTTCTCAATCTCCTTTTCGTTCTCCCTCACTCTGCACCACTCTCTCCCCCTCCCTTCTCTCCCTCTCTTTCCCTCTCTCTCTCTCTTGTAGGAAATTTTCGCTGTATGTTACTTGACAAACTTCACATTTTCATTGCTGAACAACATTGTACAATCCTAAGAAACTCAATATAATATATCAATAATTTATTAGTATTCAAACTTCGATTTTAGTATGAAAACAAAATATACAAATAAATTTCAATCTAGTATCTCATTCTTCAGATATACGGGTCCTGCACAAGGTACTTATTATAAGTCATCAGCTCGTACTATGACAATGGGATTAAAGCTGTATATTGTATTATAGTCTTTGATTAAGTGATGAGACTTCGAATCTTATTCATCGAGACCAAACTTTTCTTCCTGGTGAAGATGACATCGGATGTAAAGTAAGCAATTGTTGTTCCAGTTGACTTGTTGAAAGTGTCGTTGCCGGACTTGTTGAATTTCGTGTGTCCTTATAACCGGCTACCTTGGTGATAGTGACCTGCAGGATGTGTTAGTTTCTTACGGTGAAATTGCGTTCAGTTTAGACAGTCGTAGCCGGTAAAGCGGTCGTTGGCCCAGGGGTAGGTGGCGGGTTCGTATTTCCCCGTCGGGTTGGCATGGTGGGAGGATGGAAAGCTCTCCTTGCTTTAAGGGCTGTTAAGTTAAAGAGACAAAATGTTTTTTAATATCATTAAAGATCAGATGATCAAGATAATGCGAAGAAGTGGCACTTAAACAAGTTTCTGGTTTCATGATAATCACTTTTCTTCAATACAAGCACTTTTTACTACAAAATACCTACAGAATTCAAAGGATTTTGTAATTAGATTGTGGAAGTAGTTTTGACCCTATTATTGTCAAAGAAGTATAGAGAACGGGAAGGAGATCAATTAATGAAAAGAAATTAAAAAGAAGTGCCGAGTGTGCAGAAAGAGAAGAAAAAGAAGAAGAAGGAAAAGGATAAGAAGAAGATGAAGAAGAAGAAGAAGAAAAGAAGAAAAAAGAAGAAGAAGAAGAAGAATAGGAGCATAAGGAGGAAGAAGAGAATGAGGAAAATAAAGTGAAAAGTGGGAAAAAAATGAATAGGAATAATCAAAATGTACAATAAAACAAATAAAGGTGAAGAGAAAGATTGATAAGAGATAACAAATGTGTGAAAAATTTATCAAGATGTTGTATATTTATATCCCTTCTGTCCGTTATTGCTGCCTTGTCTCTCATGGCCTCACTCTCCGACTGGCCGATACACGAACCGTCATTTCCTCAGTTATTTATTGCTTTTTTATCATTTAAACGATAATAAACAAAGTACTCACTGGTACAACGATCGACGACTGTTGAGGGTGTTGCACACACAATCTCCATAGCGGCACAACCATCGAAGACCATCTGGACAACGGAACGTTCATCGAGGTAGCAGAGTTGTTTATTGTTCGCCTGATCGAGGTAGCTCTCGACTCTGTCGCCATTGTAACCCGGGGTTTCTCTCACCCCCTCGGCGTAGTCGTGCACGTGATCGAGGACCTCAGAGTTACAGCCACCCTCACCTCGCTTCTTCTCCTCGTATCCGGGGCAAGACTTGATAAGATGTTCGTAGATACTCTGTTGACCATTTCCATGAGCTGAATAACACAAAGAGATGGGTATTGGCGGTAATGAATTTGTTAAATTTATTAAAATTTTTGATATTAGTAACAAAATCAATAGCAATACTACTACTACTACTAATAATAATAATATTATAAAAATAACCGTCATGATGAATATCATATTAATCTTAACAACTATGTTTATGATAATGATACTGATAACAATCACAAGAGCAACAAGGAAAACTGTGACCATCTCGTCCCACTCCTCTGAACATACATATATGTATTTTTACTACTTAATTTAATACAAATTCTAGTAAAATAACAGTTTTTACTACTACTACTACTACTACTACTACTACTACTACTACTGCTACTACTACTACTACTGATAATAATAATAATAATATAAAAATAACCGTCATGATGAATATCATATTAATCTTAACAACTATGTTTATGATAATGATACTGATAACAATCACAAGAGCAACTAGAAAAACTGTGACCATCTCGTCCCACTCCTCTGAACATATGTATTTCTAATACTTAATTTAATCATGTTAATACAAATTATAGTAAAATAACGGTTTTTACTACTACTACTACTACTACTACTACTACTACTACTACTACTACTACTACTACTACTACAACAACAACAACAACAACTACTACTACTAATAATAATAATAATTATACTTCTACTAAATACTGTTTCTACTTCTGCTATACTTCTGTTTATACTTCTAAAAATAATGCTGGCAAATTTACAATTGCATTTGTCTCTCCCATTTACCATGGATCCTACTTGGATCCAAAATACTTACGGAATGCTTCAGATATCGCGATGTAAGATAAAACAACCAGGCACATTACAGCAGTTGGTTTCATCTGAAAAAAAGAAGAAATATATATTTACAATCACAATCAGATGAAGCAATGTGAAAATCAGTTAAGTCTAAAGTCTAAAAAGTAGTACAGTCAGTACTACTTTTTAATTCAAACACTCCTTTAATTTAAACATGGAATATATAAAGTGATATATTGATATAATTACGAAGGAAATCTCGAATGAAGAACATACTCAATTTCCAGAAGAAGTTAAAGCCATAAAAATAAGAAATGTTTGAAGAAAATTCTACAATTCACTTACAGTTGTGGCCATGTTGGATATTCAAAGATACTACGAGGACTTCTTAAAGTTGCCTGAAATTTTTTCTTAGCTTCTCTACTCGAATGATCTCTTGAGACCGACCTGCTCATATTTATACTTTTCTCACTCTCCAGGCAAACAAACTAAAAATCACTTCTTGTAGAAAAAAATAAAAGAAATATGTTGCCAGCAACTGTCCATTGAGATTAAGACAATGTCCACATTAAGGACAGTGAAATAATAGTAGCCTAGAGTCAGTGGATTTGTCAATTGCCAATTCATCACAGAGAGAATGTCAGGGGGGCCTCAAGTTTGCCACAATCCTTCTCAGTCATGTCAGTTGAACCTGCACTTTGTTTCTTTGTAAGATGGATTTCAATTGATTTGAGACTAAGTGTTATGAAGCGAAGCATTAGGATTATTGCTTGTTTCGTCATAATCGAGAATGTGAAAGTGACCGAATTATGAGGTCAATTGACTTACGATACTCCCACATTGAGGAAAATTATCATTTTGTATACTTAATATTTCACTTGGAACAACTCTAATTGTCTCTGTTTTATCTTTGTAACCATCAGTTTGTCTTGTACTTCAACTAGGTCTTTCCATTCCCATTCGCTTTGACATTTAGTCGAAATATTTATAGCAGCTTTAAATTCAGCAGAATTAGTATTTTGTTTCATCATTGGAATAATTAATGTGATATTTTGAGATCATACATATTTTCCGTTACATCGTGATTTCATCCTCTTCCTTATTACATGTATAGCCTCATTTATATTGCTACAAAGTACAACTTTTCCCTTCTTAAACCTTAATTGCCTATATTTTTTAGTAATTCATTAAAAAGTAATTGAAGAGAGATAAGTTTTGTCATATATTTTTAAAACTCTGTTGTAATGTATAATGCCCGACTCTTTTTATCTGTTAAACTATCTTATCTTACCTCTCCTTCTCTCTCTCTCTCTCTCTCTCTCTCTCCCTCTCTTTCTCTCTCGGTTATTCCTCTATCGCACATTAATATGCGCGCGCGCACACACCCTCCCACATACACATCCACACACACCCAATAGAGTAAGAGTATTGTTAGTCATATTCGAGTAAAGTATCGCTAATTATAATCAGAGGAAAGAGACGGTAGTCATAATCAGCTAAGTGGGTCGCTAGACAACAACAGAAGATGGTCACTAGTTAATATGGTCAGGCGTAATTTTTGAGAGGAGAGGATCCCTGTAAGAAGGTTGCAGGTCATAATAAAAGAAGGGGGTCGCTCGTCATAATAATAAAAAAAGAGAGTCGCTCGTCACAATCAAGTAACAGGGCAGACGTTAGTCACAATAAAAAAGGGTCGCAAGTCGCAATCAGATGAGAAAGTCGCTGGTCATAATCAAAGAAGAAGGTACATGTAGGTAGTCATAGTTAAAGGGATGGTCCGGGCTGAAAGTATTTATAGCTTAACAAATAGAGTAGAATTCACTGAGCAAAATGCCGAAAATTTCATCAAAATCGGATAACAAATAACAAAGTTATTGAATTTTAAAGTTTAGCAATATTTTGTGAAAACAGTCATCATGAATATTCATTAGGTGGGCTGATGATGTCACATCTCCACTTGTTCTTTTGTATTTTATTATATGAAATTAGGTTTATTCAAATTTTTTCCTCCAAGAACTAGAAAAATTGAATTGACAAATGATTTAGTGCATTAGATATTTATTGCTGCAACTTATTTCATTATAAAAGAGACATATCATTCACACAAGTATGAAATAATGAAAAAAATATGATTTTATGTAATAACATAAGAAAACGGAAAGTGGAGATGTGACATCATCAGCCCATCTAATGAATATTCATGACGACTGTTTTCACAAAATATTGCTAAACTTTAAACTTCAATAACTTTATTATTTGTTATCCGATTTTGATGAAATTTTCAGCATTTTGCTCAGTGAATTCTACTCTATATATTAAGATATGAATATTTTCAGCCCGGACCATCCCTTTAAGTTAAATGAAAGACGCTAGTCACAATAAAAAAGGTCGTTAGTCATATGAGACGGTCGCTCGTCATAGTCAAGCAGAAGGGTCGCTGCTTATACATGTTATATGCAGTGGCGTAACAGGCGGGGACAGGGGGGCAAGCTGCCCCCCCCCCGGCGGATTTCACCGGGAAAATTAAAAAAACCGGGGAAAAGAAAAGGGAGGGAGAAAGAAAGAAAGAAAGAAAGAAAGAAAGAAAGAAAGAAAGAAAGAAAGAAAGAAAGAAAGAAAGAAAGAAAGAAAGAAAGAAAGAAAGGGAAAGGGGAAGGAAAGGTAAAAAAGAAAGGAGGAAAAATATAGGGATGAGGGGAAAAAAAAACGAAGATTTTGTTTTAATGGAAAAAAAAGGAAAGCTGGAAAAGTAACGAAAGAAGAACATTTGAGAAAGAACAAATCATTCCGAAATAGGCCTATGTAAGGCAATAGCATGATGGGAAATAAATTAAAAGATGACAAATGGCAACAAAAGCGGGAAATGAAGGTAGAATGCAATTAGTCAAAAGCTAAATTGGAAAACAAAGAAAAGGGACAAGAAAAAAACTTAATAACAAGACGGGGCTGCCGAGAATTGAAAGTAAAGAGGGGGAAGAAAGATGGACTGCATACACTTATTGTGCTATAAGCTTGCTAAATTTTATGCAAATAAGCTACCGTGGCTTTGCCCCAGACCCCACGCAGTAGAGGCTCTTCATCTATAACCTTCAAATGAAAACCTATAATGAAAATCACTTGTTTATTCCTCCTGGATCATGTATTTCATTCTTATCACCAAATACGTAAATAAGAATAGTTGATATTCAAGCTTATTTTAAAAATACCATTGGAGAGTGGGAACTTTTGAGTCATAAAAAATTGCAAAACTTCGCTTGCAATAAAGTTTTAAAAAAAAGTTTTTGGATGCAACAAACGGGCCAGACTTTCATTGAAATTTTGCGTCATAATATTGCAAAACTTCCCTTTTAATAAAGTATAAAAAAAATATATTTCGTCAATGTATTCGTGTCCCAAGCCTACCTGATTCTGCGTGAGGAGTGAACTAGGTTAAGAAGGAAAAAATATGGTTCTATTCTGCCCAATTTTCACCATTACAATGAGGAAAAAAAAACTTATTTGATTAACGATTTTCTTAACAAAATTGCCACAATTAGATAATATTGATCTTTATTCATAGTCCAGGATGGATTTTTTTAATCAGTTGCATTCGCTCATTTTGATAAAGATTTAGATATTGCTCAAGCAAGATGCTCTGTGATGATTCACGCACAATCCGATGCAATATGACTCTTTTTCAATTCTCAAACTTCTCCCATTCGCTTTCTCAGACACACATACATACTCTCACCCGTGGATAAACCACTGGTCTCTCCCTTTAATATCTGGATGGGAACAATAACGCTGATTGGCCTATTCCGTGTTGAAGCACCGGAAGTTGGTACCTCCGCACGCCGAGTTCCCCCAAAAAAGCCAAAATCGAAGTAGAGTCTGGTTCACGGCAAGAGTGTTCTTAATTATACTTACCAGATCAACTCTTATTACAGCACTTTTCAATGTGAATTTATACCTGATGCAAAGTTAAAGATGCCGTCATGTGCCGCGTATGATTGCAATAATCGGGACGACCGTGGAAACAGAGAAAAGGGGAATACTTTTCACAGCTAAGACAAGCTGGTGAACTGCATAGTTGTAGACTTTATGTAGTCCCATGTGCTCAAATACATGTGTGGTAATTCTAGATTACCAGAGCAAGTTTCCAAAACTTTAAAACTCCAGGGGGGGGGGGGTTATCGATTGTTGTGATTTCTCTGGAATCGTGATGAATTTAAACCATGATTCAAATAAATATTCATTTTATTGATATTCATAACTGTCACCAAGTTTTATGAGTTTATCAATCATGTTTGGGCAGAAGAATAACACGAGACACGAAAATACTGACCGTGTAGCCTGTATTCTGAAACTTGACTGAAGTTAAGTTAAGACTGGAAATCTGCCGTTTCGGAGGAGTTAAAAAAAATGATTTTTTTTGCGAAGCACAGATCCTGACCGAAATTTTTCGGTCAAGGACTAGATCTACAAGGTATTCTGAAAATTATTTTATCTTTTATTTGTGTTAATGTCCTTGGAAAGGACAATAAAATTTACAAGCTAGAGGTACATGTACGGTAGGACTATAGGACTTTAGGAGGCTAATGTAACTTGTGCCATGTGAATTTGTGATAGTTCTCTGTCAACAATAGATCTAATTATTTTTCCCAAGAACTTGTTTTTTTTTTAAGTACGTAAAAAAGACATTAGGCTACAGAGACGGATTTACAGACTTCAGAAATTTCACAGAACTTATTTTGAGATGATGAATGTCTTCAAAGAAAAAAAATGTCTCGGTGGAGCAAAAAAAAGGGGGGTTATCAACCAAAAATTTAGGGGGGATGACGCAAGAAAAATAATCTGACAAGCAAAAAAAAAAGGATATCAACCCAAATTTAGGGAGGGATGCAAACATAAGAAATAATCTGACAAGCAAAAAAAGGTTATCAACCAGAATTTTAGGGTGGAACACAACAATTTTAGGGGGGTCCACCTGAATTTAGGGGGGATGCAGGAAACAAAATTGACAAGCAAAAAGAACAAAAAAGGTTATCAACATAAATTTTTGGGGGTCTGTCCCCCAACCTAAAATTTAGGGGGGACAGGACCCCCCCCCCCCCCGCTGCCTATATGAACAAACTGGGGAGAGGATAATTGAAGAGGGTCGATCGATGTGACGGAGGGAGAGAGAGAGAGACACTCTTAAAGGGCAAGTCCACCTCATGGAAAAGATTATTTGAATAGAAAGAAAAACCACATAAAATGCTGAAAATTTAATCAAAATCAGAAGTAAAATATGAAATTTATGATATTTTAAAGTTTTACTTAAGCGATGAATATTTCGGTGTTATGCTTGTTAGATTATTTTGGGGGGTGGACTTAAATAAAAGGGGGTTTCAAGCCCAGTGTTATAATTAAGCCTGCATAACCTAGAAAGTCCTCGCCCTATCCCTAAGATGTTATTTGGCAAACCTCCAAAATACCCCTAGACAAGTCAAGGATTTCATCCATTCTTCCTTAGGTTAGAAAAACACCAACCCCTTCAAAATTATGTTTCCGAAATGTACTAGGAAAGAACCATGGTTTCAAGAAAATTGCGAATTCTGGCACCTTAAATATATGAAGTTTTGTATGAAAAGCAATGAGAGTTTCAGTGTGCAGACAGCTAGCGTATCGCTCACAATGCACATGCTAGTGGAGCGATCGCGTTCCTTTTGGGGGAACTGGTATGGCGGACAATAGAACTCGCGGGCTTCAAACAAAGGACCCTCCCCGCATATCCAGTTTAGAGATCAGTGGGATAAACACACATTCGACCTCCCTCCCTTTTCCTCACTTCCTTATTTATTACCTTCTTATCGGACTCCCATTGCTTCCTGTATACATGGTCTATACCTCAAAGTTTCTTTCTTCCTCACTCGACACCCCTCTCTTACTTTTTTCTTTCTCACACTCGCTTTCTCAGACACACACGCACACACTCACACCACTCACTCATCCGTGCATAAACACATATGCAACCTTTCTTTCTTTCTTATCTTCGTCTCCGACTCATATTGCTTCATTTCTCCATCTAAAATTTTCTGTTCTCCTCACTCTGCACCACTCTCCTCCCTTCTCTCTCTCTCCCCCTCCCTCTCTCTCGTTCCCTCTCTCTCTCTCTCTCTTTTTAAGGAAATGTTCGCTGTATGTTACTTGACAAACTTCACATTTTCATTGCTGAACAACATTGTACATTCCTAAGAAACCCAATAATATAATATATCAATAATTTATTAGTATTCAAACTTCGATTTAGTATGAAAACAAAATATACAAACAAATTTCAATCTGGTATCTCATTCTTCAGATATACGGATCCTGCACAAGGTAATTAAGTCATCAGCTCGTACTATGACGAAGGGATTAAAGCTGTATATTGTATTGTAGTCTTTGATTAAGTGATGAGGCTCAGAATCTTATTCCGGACCTTTCGTTTGAGGACGCGCACGCTTATTTACGACGTTAGTTGATTTTGGAAGAGACTTTTTGGGCCCGTCATCATGGTCGTCCTGCAATGCAAATTGTGTGACATGAGATTTTTTTTTCGTTTCGCATCTGCGACGGAAACATTCAATATGCGTTTCGTGTGCAAAATTTTGGTTGCTACTATGGTAACAGCGATATATCTCATTGAGGACGACGTTCCAAAGCCACATTTGACTCCTCCTAGAGCTCGAGAGGCCGCCCGGGGGGCCCACTTCCATTGATTAGTGGATACCAGGAGCGACCACGCGTAAAAGGGGACAGAGTGGGCAGGTACGTTACGTATAGGCCTATGTAACGTTATAAGGGTGTCAAAACGATGTTTAAAATGCTGACAAAAAAGGGATATCCATTACTTGTAGGGTTTCACAAGCTAAATTCTTGTTAAGAGATGCATTTTCATAATCTGGAAAAGAATTAATTCCCAGCTTGTTTAGGGTACTTTTCGAAACCCCATGGTCGTGCCTGGTATCCACTCATTAATGGAAGTGGTCCCCCCGGAATTTGAATCTAATCCCCCATTTCTGGGGGAAGTAAAACATAATGCCCATTACATCGTGTGCGAGAGGCATATCGTTTGTGTAGAATGAATAAACAAAATAAACAAAAGAAACAAAAAGAAACGAGTTCAAACGTATTACATAATGGTGTGCACTTATCAACTCACGCGAAATGTTCGGCTGGAGAGGTTGATCTGACCCATGAAATCAATTGCCAGTAATACACCAATAATCCACAATAAATGTAATATCGATTCGATGGACTGTAATGATCTATATCTAAGCCTTCATTCAGTAAGTTTTTCCTCACTCAATATGTACTCGATTTGTTTGAAAAACCACTTTCTTATCCATGTCATAATCTATTTTAGGTCTGCATTTCGAATATCTCAAGCCATCAGTCGTAATATACATGCTATGTATGGTGCGAGTGTCGCAGAAAAGGATTTTGCACACGAAAAGCAGATCTGTAGGGCCTGTAACCCCCCTGTAACACAAAGTTTAGCATTGATTGTAGAGCAGTTTTCTACGTTTGATTCTATTGACTATAATGCACATTCAATCTTAAAAATCAAGTGTATGATTAAGCGTTAACTTTTGTGTTAGGGGACCCTAATATTAGCGTCCGTGAGGATTGCGAAAGGTCCCAATTGTCGTCCTGGAGGAGATGACATAGGATCTAAAGTAAGCAATTGTTGTTCCAGTTGACTGGTTGAAAGTGTCGTTGGAACCTGTCGGACTTGTTGAATTGTGTGTGTTCTTATAACCGGCTACCTTGGTGATAGTGACCTGCAGAATGTGTTAGTTTCTTAAGGCGTTTAGTTCAGACAGTCGTAGCCGGTACGGCGGTCGTTGGCCCAGGGGTAGGTGGCGGGTTCGTATTTCCCCGTCGGGTTGGCATGGTGGGAGGATGGAAAGCTCTCCTTGCTTTAAGGGCTGTTAAGTTAAAAACACACATGTTTTAATTTCATTAAAGATCTTATGATTAAGATGATGCGAAGAAGTGGCATTAAAACATGGTTCTGGTTTCATGATAATCACTTTTCTTCAACACAATTACTTTTGACCTTTTACTTTGAGTTCTGAAAGAATTCTAGGGAATATGTAATTAGATTGTGAAAGTAGTTTTGACCCTATTATTGTCAAATAAGTATAGAGAACGGGAGAGGAGATCAATTAATGGAACGAAATGAAGAGGAGGTGCCGAGTATGCAGAAAGAGAAGAAAAATAAAAAGAAGGAGAAGAAGAAGAAGAAAAGAAGAAGAAAAGAAGAACAAGAAGAACAAGAAGAATAGGAGCATAAGGAGGAAGAAGAGAATGAGGAAAATATAGGAATAATCAAAATGTGCAATAAAACAAATAAAGGTGAAGAGAAAGATTGATAAGATATAATAACAATGATGACAAATGTGTGAAAGATTTATCAAGAAGTTATATATTTATATCCTATCTGTCCCGTTGTTGCTGCCTTGCCTCTCATGGTCTCACTATCCGACTGGCCCATACATGAACCGTCATTTCCCCCAGTTATTTATTGTTTTGTTTATCATTTAAAACGATAATAAACAAAATACTCACTGGTACAACGATCGACGACTGTTGAAGGTGTTGCACACACGATCTCCATAGCGGCACAACCATCGAAGACCGTCTGGACAACGGAACGTTCATCGAGGTAGCAGAGTTGTTTATTGTTCGCCTGATCGAGGTAGCTCTCGACTCTGTCGCCATTGTAACCCGGAGTTTCTCTCACCCCCTCGGCGTAGTCGTGCACGTGATCGAGGACCTCAGAGTTACAGCCACCCTCGCCTCGCTTCTTCTCCTCGTATCCGGGGCAAGACTTGATAAGATGTTCGTAGATACTTTGTTGACCATTTCCATGATGAGCTGTATAACACAAAGAGATGGGTATTGGCGGTAATGCATTTGTTAAATGTATTAAATTTTTTAATATTAGTAACAATTCAATAGCAATAATAATAATAATATAAAATAACCGACATGGTAATAATCATATTGATATGAGCAACTAGGTTTATGATAATGATACTGATAACAATCACAAGCGCAACAAGAAAAAAATATTCCACTATGACCCCATTGTCCCACTCCTCTGAACATGCATGTGTACTTGTACTACTTAATTTGATATAAATTCTAGTAAAATAACAGTTTTTACTACATACGCTATTATACTACTACTACTACTACTACTACTATTACTACTACTACTACTACTTCTACTACTATTACTACTATTACTACTATTACTACATTTACTACTACTACTACTACTACTACTACTACTACTTCTTCTTCTACTACTACTACTACTACTTCTTCTACTTCTACTACTACTACTCCTACTACTACTACTACTACTACTACATACGGTTTCTACTGATGCTACTACTTTTGTTTATACTAATAATGCTGGCAAATTTGCAATTGCACTTGTCTCTCCCATTTACTTACGGAATGCTTCAGATATCGCGATGTAAGATAACACAACCAGGCATATTACAGCAGTTCGTTTCATCTGAAAAAAGAAATATATATATATATATACAATCACAATCAGGTGAAGCAATGTGGAAATCACTTATAGCCTAAAGTCTTTAAAAAAGTAGTACAGTTAGTACTACTTTTTAATTCAAACACTCTTCAATTTACTGTAACATGGAATATAAGACAGTGATATATTACAAAGAATATCTAGAATGAAGAATAAACTAAATTTCCAGATGAAGCTAAAGCCAAAAAAATGAAATGTTTGAAGAAAATTCTACAATTCACTTACAGTTGTGGCCATGTTGGATATTCAAAGATACTACGATGACTTCTTAAGGTTGCCTTAAATATTTTCTTAGCTCCTCTGCTCGAATGATCCCTTGAGACCGACCTGCTCATATTTATACTTTTCTCACTCTCCAGGCAAACAAACTAAACATCACTTCTTGTAGAAGAAATAAAAGAAATATGTTGCCAGCAACTGTTCATTGAGATTAAGACAATGTCCACATTAAGGACAGTGAAATAATAGTAGCCTAGAGTCAGTGGATTTGTCAATTGTCAATTCATCACAGAGAGAATGTCAGGGGGCCTCAAGCTTGCCACAATCCTTCTCAGTCACGTCGGTAGAACCTGCGCTTTGTTTCTTTGTAAGATGGATTTCAATTGATTTGATACAGAGTGTTATGAATGAAATATTTGGATTATTGCTTGTTTCGTGACATTAAAGAATGTGAAAGTGACCGAATTATGAGGTCAATTGACTTAAGATACTCCCACATTGAGGGAAATTATTATTTTTTTTACTTAATAGTTCACTTGGAACAACTCATATTGTCTCTGTTTTATTTTTGTAACCTTCAGTTTGTCCGGTACTTCAACTAGGTCTTTTCATTCCCATTCGCTTTGACATTTAGTCGAAATATTTATAGCAGCTTCAAATTCAGCAGAATGAGTATTTTGTTTCATCATTCGAATAATTAATGTGATATTTTAAATTTCCGTTACAGCGTGAATTCATCCTCTACCATATTACATGTATAGCCTTATTTATGTTGCTTCAAATTACAACTTCTCCCTTCTTACATCTTTTGATCAATATTGCTTATATTTTTTTAGCAATTCATTAAAAACAAATTCAAGAGAGATAAGTTCTTTTTTATATTTTAAAACGCTGTTGTAATGTATCATGTCAGACTCTCTTTATCTATTAAACTATAAATATGCTACCTCCCCTTCTCTCTCTCTCTCTCGGTTATTTCTCTATCGCACACTCATATACGCGCGCACACACCCTCCCACATACACACTACACAAACCCGCACATCAACACACACCCAATCGAGTAAGAGTATTGTTAGTCATATTCGAGTAAAAGTATCGCTAATTGTAATCAGAGGAAAGAGACTGTATAGTCAAAATCAGGTAAGTGGGGCGCTAGACATAACAACAGAAGATGGTCGCTAGTAAATAAGGTCAACGCGTCATTTTTTTAGATGAAAGGATCCCTGTTAGAAGGCCGCAGGTCATAATAAAAGAAGAGGGTCGTTCGTCATAATCAAAGAACGAGAGTCACTCGTCACAAACAAGCAACAGGGCAGACGTTAGTCACAATCAAAAAGGGTCGCAAGTCGCAATCAGATGAGACGGTCGCTCGTCATAGTCAAGCATACGGGTCGTTACTTATAAAGAAAGGTCGTTAAGTCACATTCACGTAAGCAGGTAAGAGCGTAGCCAGTCGGAATGAGATTAGGAAGTCACTAGTCATAATATAGTATAGAGGGTCGCTAGTTTTACTCCCACAGTTATAATTACACATATGTCTACATGCACTCTAAAAACACTGAGTAAAATTTTACCCAATATTGGGTAGAAAAGGGTCTGCGTAAGTATACTATATACTAGCAGGCTAGCATCGTCTGCTACGTAAACCAAATGAGCGAACATGACCGAAACTAACCATTATGAAGTAAAATTTATATTAATGAACTCGATTTGAGATTATATTTGAAGTTACCTATAAAGGTTACGCAAAATCATTGTTAATCATATCTATATCGTTTTACATTAAACAGGATCAGTGGCGTACCTATGATTTTCCACAGGGGGGCAAATTCGTCCGCCAAAAAATATGAGAAGCAAAACAAAAAAAAAAAAGGTCTTGAACCAAAAATAAAGGATTTCGTACCATAAAAAAATTAAACAAGCAAAAAAATTAAAAAAAGGTCTTTAACCACAAATAAAGGATTTCGTACCAGAAAAAAATTTGACAAGCAAAAAAAAAAGGTCTTCAAGACTCGTCAGGGGGGCAGGGATATGTCAAATGCGTGGGTTGTGACTCGTCAGGGGGGCAGTCTGCCCCTCTGCCCCCCCCCCCCCCCCCCGTAGGTACGCTAGTGAACAGGATCTTCGCCGGACTGAATAACGGATATTGTTAAGTCCGGGCAATTCGAGAAACTAAAGAAATCGAATCTATCAAACATATCATTGTAAATTTAATAAATAGACCGTGGCGTACAAATGGTGGGTGGAGGCTTCAGGACGTCCCCCCCCCCAAAAAAAAAAAAGAAGTTATCATGACCAAGAAAAAAGCGAGAAGGGTAAAATATAATATTATTTTCTAAACATCATGTCGAAATCTATCACAAAATTGGATTTATTTAAATAAAATTGTCGAAATTTTTGCTCGCTCGCTTCGCACTCTCGTAGCATTTTATATATATTTTCCCGATACTCTCGCTCCCCCAAAATTTTCGGCTCATTATGCCACTGGACATGAGTAAAAAATAAAACAAATTAGTTTATACGTATACTAGACAAAACAAAGCTTTACAGTGACCAATCAGATCATTCATTTTAACAAAACGATGGTAGAGGACATGGCCCCCTAAGTAGATTATAAGTAGAAAAATTGCAGACTCTCTTATAGATAATAATAGACTGTTAGATTAAGCTCTTTCGATGACAAGTTTTCCATGATCCCAATAATAATTGAACGAGGCAACTGATTACAAACCATTTTTAATTTGATATTTGTGTAGTTCCTAAATCTGATTTCAATCATGTCCATTTCATATTATATTTGGGTTTATTATTATTATTTCGGTGTTCATAGTAAGCCCAACTACGTTTGTTTATGCAATGATTTAATATCATAATATTATCGTTTTCTAACCACTGGCCCTTTTGAAGTCCAAAGGAAAACGGTTTAATAAGACTCCCCATATAACAACCCCACAGGTAAATGTTTATAATGTATAGTATTACATTTTTTACTTATTGTTTAAGTTTATTAAATTATTAAAGCGTCTCCCATTATGTATAAACAATTTCATGTTTTTGTCTACGCATATATGTATTATAAATATATTTGCGTAAATTTATGTACATGTATCGAATTTCCTATCCCTTTAAACGCTTGCCCCCCCCCCTCGTTCTTCTCACTTTTCTCACTCTATTTAAATTGGTTTTCCCTTACTTTTGTAATTCCTCCTTCTCACTCTCCTCTTCATTATGAGATCCAATATACTTTATTTTACCCCACTTCTCAAACTACGTGTATATTCTCTTTTTTTTTTTTTTTTCTCAAAATGAGACCTGCTTTGTTGGGTTTTTTTCAACCGACGGTCATAGAGCCTAATTTCACATTTCTATTTTAGATTTTCCTTTTACTATACGTATATAGTAGCAATCTGAATCTCTAATCTCTCTGCTATTTCTTACATTTTTCTATCTTTCCATTTCCCATTTTCTGCCCCCTCTCTCTCCACACACTCTCCCCCTCATTCCTTCTCCCTTTCTCTCTATCTTTACCTCTCTCCAGTATTCTATCTTCTTTCTTATCCTTCCCTAATATACAAATTGTATTTATACATGTAGCAACCGAGCATTAATATACAAGTATTTATTATTCATTTATTTTATTCATTTCATTTATATTAAATCAACAAGCAATTTATACATATACAAACATATTATGTAACAAGTAGGGTCCCTAGAATGCTTATTTAGAACAACGAAGTTTAATGAAAAATAATTTCAGGCTTTCTTGTAATTAAATTCATTTCATTACCACATGCGTTACCTTGTGTAGCTAACACAAGAAAGAACATGTGGGACCACACCATGAACGGACGGGTATTTTCAGTAATTTTCTTTGTATCGTCATTTGCTCATGTTTACTCTGTTATTTAACATTTTCCTGAAAAACAATCGTTTGGAAGATATCATTTATTCATAGTTTTACAATGTAAATTCGTTATATTCTGTGAACATTTTATTATCTGCTGTTAAAAGATCTGAAATTGTGTTAACTACAACAATTGAATAAGAAAGTACGAAATGATAAAAGCTTCCAAAAGTGTACTCAAATGGAGAGAATGTGCTATTCTCGGATACTATTCATATCAGTTCTGTGTGTTCCATCTAACATCCAGTGGTTAATGTAATGTCGATGTTCGGTGATTGAGAAATGGTTTTAGGCGGTCATGGTAGGTTGATTGGTTGGAAAATTAGCTGTAGTAGGAGATACGGGGTTGGTTGTAGTCGGTGCCTGGGTGACGTCTGTATTGTGAAAAAGAGAAGAGTTAAAGGCAAGTTGGTTATATCTGCTGACATGTAACTGATTTTTATATCATTGCGATCTCATTGTATTTTTTTTTTATATTGTAAACGTATGCATTTGGTAACATGCACTAATAAACTTCCAATTCCCCGTATGAGAAAAAAAAATCAATTATAAAATCCAACAACAACAACAACAATACATTAATTTGCTTAAGGAATTGTTATAACATGATGTTATGGATATCATGTTATATGAGAGGTACAAAATAATACTTGCAAATTATTTGATATATAGATCTGAGTTCAAAATAAGTATCTTAACATGTAGATGTTTAATCGATATATACATAATTTGTAAACAATTTTTTTGCATTACTCCTATGTGTTTAAGATCGCATGCTCGATCTGTAATGAAAATTATAAGTCAGAAAAAAATGGAACCAGTGGGATTCGAACCTGCCATCTACTGCTTTCCGGGCAGCGACTTAACCACCAGGCTATTCTGATTCACGGCTAAATCACGATGAACTGGAAATAAAATACCCTCGATCCTCTTCTTTCCGACTTCCTAGTTCCATTTTACTGACTTATGATTTTCATTACAGATCGAGCATGCGATCTTAAACACAAAGGAGTAATGCCGAAAATTTGTTTACAAATTATAATTTCCTTCTATTAAAGCCTCTTTATTTACGATATATACATGTTTTGTTTTGACCTGCGGGCTAGTAAATTAATTAAAGGTTAAATCAGATGATATAATTTCGCCTCATCACTCACCTTGGCACCTAATGAGGTTCACCTTTGAAGGACCACAAACTGCTTCCATGGCTGCGCATGCGCTGAGGATGGCGCCTCCCTTGGCGTTGCAGAAAACATTTCCCCCTTGAGCCAAGTCTAGGATCTCCTCTACCTTGTTACCATCCCAATTCTGAAAGGGACCTCGAGGTGTTTCCAGATTTTCTCCGTGTTCTTTCACGTCTTCGATCACGTTTTCAAAGTCGCAGCCGCTAGCACTTTCTTTGTTGTAGAATGCACACATCTCTAGGAGGTACCGCGTTTCCAGTGAAGTGGTAGTAATTGCTGAAAGAGAACATTGAAAAGCATAATTGGTCACATATCTTTTTTAAACCGTGCACAGTCACGTCGGCATATGCATGTATTAATTTTCAAAAATTTGCTGTAGGATAAAAGAATAGTGTAAGTGCATATCAACGCTGCTGATCAAGGGCAGAAGTGCCATGCCGGGATTCGAACCTCGGACTGAGTGAGGTCTCTCAGACCACACAACCACTGAAAATCTACAAATCCCTCTGAATAATTCGATATTAAATGTATGACGTTAATTATAAAAGGATTGCCAAAGCCTGTCATTTACTTCCTAACCATCAACATGATCAGAGAGCGACGAACTGTGAACAATTTTAGAATAAATTAACAAAAGAGCGGGGAAGAGTTTCAGAATAGAGAATTATCTTGGGGCCTAATGAATGCAATTTGTAAACGATTTGCAGGATAGCAAATTTGAATTTTTTTGTACCGTTTATTTTTCAGTGGCATTAAGAACGCAGTTATTTATACATGATCAGGCATGTCAAGGTTAACACGTTTATTTCTCTGTCTCTCTCTCTTTCTATGTCTCTCAAGAGAGAGAGTGAAAAAATAACGCATGCATTCTTGAAAGTTAATTTCAACAAAAATAAACTTGAATTGTTTTCAGAGTAGTAAATAATTATCGGAGTGCCGGTAGAGTTCCTTAGAGAACATAGGTAAATTTCGAATTAATGTAAGGTTTTGATACCTCATTAACTCTTACTGTGCCAATACGAATACCCCTTGACTGCCAGGGGTATTCGATGGAATCCTAAATTGACCGAAACGTGAGCAGCGACTGATTTTAAAACGGTCATAATTTTTTACCCGTACGTTGTATAATAAAACTTTCTAAACATGAAATGATGCATGGTTCATGGGCTTTATGGTCGTGTTATTATCTTTCATATTCGCGTTTGGAAAAATTGAGAAAATATGTAATATTTTACATCGTTTTTTTTCAATAAGTAAAACCTAGAAAATAATGATTTCATGAACATTTCAAAGAGTAAATAACCTGAGGAATTGTAGAGATACCAAGAAATTACGAAGATAAAATGAAAGTTCAATGTTTAACCTTTCAAATGACGTATCTATTTATGATATTGAACAAACAGAAATAACGAAAAAGTATGCTCTTTTGAATGAAATACTATTTTGCTATTCAAGTTATTTCCTCTGAAGTACGAGAGAGTATGTATAAAGGCATTGTCGTCGATCAAGTGACCAATCACAGCACAGCTGCGATCCCCACGCAAACACACACAACAATATATTAGTGCCATGTATCTTCAAAGTGCGGCCAACCATACCCTTTCATTCTATAGTCTTCAAAATAAGACTCTGTAATTTTTTTTATTCGTAGTGTAAAAAACAAAGTTATTGCCAGTCAGAAGGAGACAAAATATAAAAGAACTAAAGATGATATATTGAAATATAGATAAAGAGGGGTCGGACAGATTCAATACTTACAAGTTTGGGGTATAAAATCCCACAAAATAATATGGGCGTTCTTGGCAAAGTGCACAGAAGTAAGAAAAAAAAAGTTTAAATTTTTTTGTGAATCAAAGAAGAGGGAATGCAGATCAGTTACAAACAACAAAATCAATACAAATTTTCAAAAATAAAATAGGCCTATTTGTTCTGTATTACTGGTCTGACCAAAGTAGCCACCTGTTAACATTCTACGTGAGTACATTCTTTTGTTCATGCCACCAAGTCATGAACAATAGATGCCCAGACTCTCTTTCATGAGGAATCTCTAATCCGCGCTCCCTCCTGACCTATTATCTAAAAGAAGAGTAATTTAGCACAGGATGTTCATAGAAATCGGGGCTCACGCGTGTCTTTTGATTTGACTTTTGAATACTTTCAAAGGTTCCGGTATTGATTTCTTATGGGTGACCCAGGTAAAGAGAAAACAATTTGCCCCCCCTACAGAAAAATCCTGCATCCGCCCAGGGCCTCCCCAGCTCGTAGCACTATCCATGGTAAAAGAAATAATTTGTTCAGATAACATAGTGTACAATAATATGCGTGGTATAAAGAATTGTAATATTCAACCCGTCATCATCATTATCATTTCCATTTCTACTCTCTAAAGTCGATTTAAAATCCCCTTGATAGTGACGTCAATGATGCAGCAACTAACAGGTCGGTCTAATCGGTTTTGTTAATGTATCCCTTTCTTTCTTTTCCTAAAAACATCTGATATCACTTTATAAACTCCGTTTACTTTTTCTCTGACCAATGGTTTGATTTAGCAAAGGAAAAACATCCACCTTGAAAAAAAATAAATCTTGAGACGAATAAAGCGGTATTATCGGCCGTTTTAATTATTACATTTATTTTTCTGCTTCTTCCTATTTAATTCGAGGAAAATATTGAACGATTCATCTTTTTTTGAGAAGTTTGAATATGATATTGATAAGCATAACAATAATTTTTTTAATGATTTGGGCTGTAAAAACACAAACGAATATGAACCGTTATTTACCTGATCTTAAGTTTATGAAGAGAGAGTTTGGCTGCAGAAGGAATGCAATTGATATGATTACAACAATTATTTTTGAATAATAATCATGATGATGATGATGATAATTCTGATGGCAATAACATTAATAATAATAAAAAGAAGGTGAAGGAGAAAAATAATGATAATAATAACAATAAAAATAATGATTATGATAATAGTAATACTAATAATGATAATAATGATAACAATAATAAATGAATAAATAAATAATGAGTGTGATTATTGCAGTGCGCATACGAGAGTTGGAAATGACAGCCTTCTTTACTCATATATTTATAACGAGAACATTTTTGTGAGAATGCTAAAAACAAAGTATAAGACCTTTCCCCCGCCCCCTCCCCCACCCCCCCCAAAAAAAAAATCTCTCCCAAACCGTGCACATTTGCAGGCAGAAAGAGCCTTGACACAAGAATACTACCATACGGGCCTGCAAAAGACCCGATCGATAGCTCATGAATATTCATGTAACAATAGCGAATGGGCGAGTAGTGTTGGGTGAGGAACATCGTACCGCTCTGTCATTGGTCAGTTCCGAGCTGAATGCCTTTGCACATTCGCCTTTGCTCTGCCCATAGAAGTATGTGTATTGCTACACACAACCGTTATATCACACGTGTCTATAGGGGAAATCTTGATTCAGATCGCGGCAATATCCAAAATCAACTCTTCAAAATAATGATGCAAAAATACAATTTTACTCAAAAAATGTCTATGTAAACCACTATTTTTTATATGATAAAATGAATTGTGAATTAATTGCCAGTATAACAACATTAAAAACACATAATATGGTGTTGATTTTCTGGCTGTAAAATTGGTTAAACAAAAAAAAATATTTGGGCACGTATACGTGCCAATGGCACTAGAGGGCTAAGGGCACGCATAGCTGCCAATGGCTCTTAAAGAGTTAAACCAAGAAATTGTATTCTTTAAAGCCAAATGAAGGGGGGGGGGTAAAACATTGAACATTGTAAACAGCTCCGACATATAATGTTATACTTACGTTGCCCTTTCACATACGTCAAGGCTACCAAGCACAGACAACCAACAATGGTGATTTTCATCTGTGAAGTGGGAAATAAAGGTAAATAAGTAATAATAACGTAACGAAACTGATATAGGTTATCTGTATAACCTACATTTCTTCCTTTGTAGGTGCGTGTCTATATCACCCGTCTAAGCTCGTCTACCGAATCCGGTCCTCGCAGCTTTTTTTAGAGGAATCATTTCCTGTCGAGACCCATACCATTATTTTTTTTTAATCGATAAATTAAATAATGTAAAATTTGAATAAACAATGAGATAAACATAATGAAATTACATGACGAAACATTCCTGGGGCAGGATGGAATGATTCATACCGCCACCTTAATCTTAATATAACATAATATTAACATAATCTTAATCAAATAAGTATACTTACACTACTTGCCATGATGGTGGATGATCGAGAAGCTGTGTAAAAATCTATCAGTAAACGCTTACTGTAATGTAATCGAATGTTATAGGGAACTAATTTTGCTTCAGTATTTATATGAAATTCTGCTCCCTGAAAGTGAGCTGCTACAGTTCATTTGTTATTAAGAGATGCTATTTCCATAATCATCATTGTTTTCAATGATGTTTATGAAGAAAAAAACATTTAAAACCATCTTGGGTGTGTAATCTTATTGAAACAAGCTAATCCACTTGACATTTCAAATGTCATTGATTGTTTTATTATGTTTTAAAGGCCTTGAGTTATCCACGCCAAGTGACCTAAGAACATCGCGTTGCCAGCATTCGACTTAACAGATGTTCATGGGCTTTGTGTCACTTTCTTGAAATTAAGATGATTGAGCTGTTAGCAAATGTGTTGCTGAATGGCTAGAATGGGAGGTGCCTTTCTGCTGTCGAGGGAGTTTAGATTCTTATCTCATTCTTAGATCTGTTAAACACATTAATCATGTTCATTTTCGTGATATTGAATGGCTCATTCAATCACGATCATTCGAAAATTCAACAAATTTACATAATTTCAAGTTAAAATTAAAAGCCTATCTATTCCAATAGTATGTACAGCACCTAGGAAGCTCTTGCAGCGCAGTAGAATATATAGAAATGGTTTTTGCGCTATATAAATGCATATTATCATTATTATTATTATTAAAAGAATATATATATTATGTGGTTTATGGGAGAATGACCGAATGAAATGAGATTATTTACAGTTCATTAAATAGACCTGGGAAGTAAAATATTCCAGATTTAAGAATCTTTTATTGGTCAATATATGCATGCAAAGAAATTTAGTTTCCAATGGCTAACAACAGGTATACACAAAGATGAAAAATACAGTATATCATAACAACATTGAAAATTGTACAAACAAACAAAATGTATTAATAAGTTTCTGCAATAACATTAATACCCCTGAAAATTCATAATGCATGCGGATGATGATAAGAAGTAGGTATATGCTGTTATAACCCCCCCCCCATCATCATCATCAGTGATTTGACGTCATTCTAGTATACTCATTTAGTATTCAAATTAATATTGATGAAAGCAATGATATGGTAAAATAATATTGTTGATGTATATCCCACATGATTTATAGTTTTCATTAATGATATTGTTTCCATGAGAAGTTTTACAAAGCCTTGTAATCAGAATATCATGTGTTCTAATCCACACTAGCGTCTTCATTTGAGGCCATTTTGTATTACTAGTAAGCCATTTCCAGGATAGAAGAGGCATAACCTTGTTTTTTTATATATACAATATTTTTTGATGGTTTCTTGTCAATTCGAGGGTGCTGATTACGAATCTGAATGATGCCACTCGTGTAACCTTGAGCATTTTCCGCAAATTTGCAAAATCCAATATGGCCGCAAAATATGCAAATTACCCATGAAAATCATAAAATTGTCCGCACACTGGCTATGAAATGCATGAAATTGTATGGCAGGAGTGAAATACTCTCTGAAAAAATAATTTTTGACAAAATATTTATTTTCCTGATATTCAAAATGGCCGCCATAGGCCCTTGTATACTCTATTATGTACAATATGAATAGGGAAAACTAATTTTCACAAAAATGAGCACCAAACTGCAAAAAATTGCGACGTATGAACGAAGTAATATATGCAAATCTTCATTACTAACGAGATATATAATTTATTATGTCATATATAGGAACATTGCTGTATTTTGATATCTAAAATAGCCGCCACTGGCCCAAACAGTATTGCGTACAATGGCAATGGGGGCCAAAAAAATCACAAGAGTGATCACTAAAATGCATATCATTAAGATTAAACGAGTGGAATACTGACTAAAAACATAATTGTTAACGAAATATATTATTAATATGCCATGTATGTGATGAATGTTGTATTTTGATATTCAAAATGGCTGCCAGAGGCCCTAATAGTGCTATGCACAATGAGAAAAAGGAGCAAAGAAATCACAAGAGTGAGCACTAAAATGCATATACATGTGATAAATCAATGGGATACTGTCTAAAAACGTATTTTCTAACGAAATATATTATTCAGGTTTCAAGTTTGTGTTAAATACTGTATTTGACTTTCAAAATGGCCGCCATAGACATTAACAGTATTATGTACAATGCAACGTGGGAAACCAATATTCACAGGAGTGAGCACCATAAATGCACGTAATAGTGATCTATGAGTAAAATATTGTCTGAAAGCGTAATTTCTATTAAGATATATAATTTATTCTGCCAGTTAGGTGATAAATAATGTTATTGGAAAGTCAAAATGGCCGCTACAGGCCCTTACGGTATTATGCACAATGTGAATAAGGACAAATTATTTCAACAGAATTTGGCTTTGCTTGGCCAAATGGTGATGTATGAGTGAAATATAGTCTGAAAACATGATTTATAACAAAATATATCATATCTTATGTAATTTAGGTGATAAATACTGTATTTCAACATTCAAAATGACTGCCATATGCCCTTTTTGTGAACATTATTTGTTTCCACTCAAATTGTATATTATACGATAAGGGCCTATGGTGGCCATTTTCAATTTAAAAATGCAGCATTTATCACCTTAATTACACAACATTGTGATATATCTCGTTAGAAACCATGGTTTTATACAATATTTCACCCTTACATCACAACTCACAATTATATGCAATATTTAGAGTCAAGCAAAGCCAAATTCCGTCAAAATTATATGTCCCATGTTACAATGTACACAATACTTTTAGGACATATGGCAGCCATTTTGGATTTCAAAGTACAGCATTTATTACCTCCACGACCAATATGTGATGTATTTAGTTAGAAATCATGTTTAAGACAATATTTTTACTCGTACATCACAGTTATATGCATTTTATGATTCTCACTCTTGTGAAATTAGTTTCCCTATTCGCATGTTACATAATTTAGTTAGGGCTTGTAGCGGTTATTTTGAATGTCAAAATACAGTATTTATCACCTATATAGCAGAATAAATGCTATAATTTAAAAAAATATGTGTTTTCAAATAACATTTTACTCATACAACAGGATTATATGGATGTCATAGTCAAGCAAATCCAAATTCTTACAAAATTATATGTCCCCATTCACATTGTAGATAATACTGTTAGGACCTTAAGGGCCCATTTTGAATTTCATAATACAACATTTATCTCATGCATGACAAAAGAAATGATATGTCTTGCTATAAAACATGTTGTCAGACAATATTTTACTCGTAGATTACAATTACATGCATTTTATGTTTCTTACTCGTGTGAAAATTAGTTTCTCCATTCGCATTGTACATGATAAATATGGGCCTAAGGCGGCCATTTTGAATGTCAAAATACAGCATTTATCACATAAATGGCATATTAACAATGATGTTTTTAGTCAGTAGTCCACTCGTTTATCTTAATAAAATGCATTTTAGTGATCACTCTTGTCATTTTTTTGGCCCCGGCCATAGCCATTGTACATAATACTATTTTGGCCAGTGGCGGCTATTTTGCATATCAAAATACAGCAACGTTCCCATATATGACATAATAAATGATATATCTCGTTAGTAATGATGATTTGCATATATTACTTCGTTCATACATCGATTTTTTGCGGTTTAGTGCTCATTTTTGTGAAAATTAGTTTCCCCCTACTCGTATTGTACATAATAGAGTATACAATGGCCTATGGCGGCCATTTTGAATATCAGGAAAATAAATATTTTGTCAACAATTATTTTTTCAGAGAGTATTTCACTCATGCCACACGATTTCATGCATTTCATAGCCAATGTGCGGACAATTTTATGATTTTCTTGGGTAATTTGCATATTTTGGCGGCCATATTGGATTTTGCCAATTTGCGGAAAATGCTCAAGGTTACACGAGTGGCATCATCCAGATTCGTAATCAGCACCCTCGAATTGACAAGAAACCATCAAAAAATATTGTATATATAAAAAAACAAGGTTTGGTCAAGTTTCTATGGGGCCTATCCTGGACTAATACTCAGTATTGCATGGTTACTTGGGGAGTGCTTAATGAAAGGATTTGGCAGATGTTTTAGCCAGCAAGTCCAGTTTTTATCCGACAATTGCCATAGTAACAGTGCTTCTTGGCCAATCAACATCAAGTTGTCAGATCCGACAGGTTGATGAAATCCTCCCCTGATAAAATGCGATAGCAAAGTTTGCATATCGATTCGGTAGCTCTTGCTAGATTGTTATTATTATTATTATTATTATTATCATTATTAATATTATTATTGTTATTATCATTGTTATTTTTACCAACACTGCTACTCCTACTATACTACTACTACAACAACAGCAACTACTACTACTACTTCTACTACTACTATTACTACTACTACTACTACTACTACTACTACTACTACTACTACTACTACTACTACTACTACTACTACTACTACTTCTTCTACTGTTCATTATTACCATCGTCATGATACTCGTCTTTGTCACTATTATTGCAATTGTTATTTCCAAAGCGTATTAAGTCATGTCAGCCATATCGAGCCTTTAAGACCTGGAGACCCTTTCCTATCGAAGACCAAAGATTTTGAGGGTGTGAAAAGGGAAGAGTGTGTGTATAGGAGAGGGTATGTGTGTGTAAGTTTTGTCAGACGTGTACCAATCAGATATGATTAATCACGTCTGGGTCCGACCTTTAACGTCACCTTCCGAAAGATGTGACCAGGGCTCGAACCGTGAACAGACATAGCTTGAGTTACAGGCTCTCGTGACAACGCCCAGTTGTGTGTGTGGTTCGTAAAGATGAATATTGTTTAACGAGTGTTTTTTTTTTCTTCAGTTAATTGTTCCAGATCGAAATGTCATCCCATGTCATGTCTTGCATATATTAATATATATATATCTTATTTGATCATGAGGGTCATGTCGAAGATAAAACGTTCGCCCTGGCAAATTTTGTCCTCATAGGCCTAGCTAGCTGACTTGATAGGATAAGAAGCACACGTAGAAGAAGCAAAAGAACAATTTGAGGTAACAAAGTTTTGTTTTTAACTTTAATACCAGATGTGAAGAAGGTAGTAGAAAATAAAGGATGGTAGTGGAGTTTGATTGTAGAAAGGGGGGGGGTCTACATTGTCATTATAGCCGAAATAGGATAGAATGTTAGTAGAAATAGTGTGGTAGTTTATATTGAAACGAGATGAGAAGCAAATATGCAGATATTGCCCAACTCTCTCCTTCTCCCCCTCCCCATCTCTCTCTCTCTGATATACTGTATATTCTCTTGTCGAAGTTCTAGGATAAAGAGTCAAAACGTTTCATGATCTAATCCACTCAATAAGCCAGTTCGTAGTTCCTCTCTGCGCATGATCAAAAGATTCTACGCATGATCAGAGGAAGGTCATTTGTACTAAAGTGACATGGTGGTTTAAAATCTAATGAGATAAGCACCAACTTTTGATGTCTTGATTATTCATATATTCTTTTGAATTGTGGTTTTCATCTACATCCACAAAAAAAAACAATGCGTCCACGAACGACTGGTATTTCACAGTTTGCCAAGTACATTGTGCAACATGCTATGATATGCATTCAAGTAGGAATGCAACAAATACCTTCATAAAGTGTTCATTGGTGTGCTATTCTAGTCACTTGGTCTATTCAATTTCTTCATCCTGCTATGTAAGGCAAGCTTACGTAATATCTTGCTTTGAAATCTGCCTATCATAATGAAAGAAATGAAAGGTCATTTGACCAAAATTGTCCATGAAGTAACTACGAACTGGTCTATTAACACACTTCTTCGCGATGATTTTTTATTTTAACACATTAATTTCATATTTGTATACGGAGTGATAATCACCCTCATAAACTTACAACCACGAGAGCAGAATGTAGAATAAGATGTCTTTAGAAATATGAAATTTTAAAACAAGCTTCTTGTGTGTTTCATACTTTCATCATATTTATGTTCCTTAACACTTAACACCTCAGAAATCCCCGATTTCAGGAAAAAAATATGTAATGAACGCATAACCATTATAAATGGCTAAAAAGAGTATTTTCTCCCAATTAATTTGATACCATATTTATGGGGTATGTCTTCACGCTCGGATGATAGGTAGGTATCCTTTGCAGTGATGTAAATTTTGATTCGCGCCAAAGTAAGGTATAAATGCTATGAATGAATCGAGATGTCAATGATGTCATAATCCTACATGAGTTACTAAACATGATTATTCGCAAATATTTTCAATGGAATTAACTTCAGAATTGATACTAAAAAGTGTTTATTATTAACAATTATAATGTAATTTATTGAAAATGTGTTTAGAAATAGGTTTTAATGCAACCCTTTTAGGATTATGACATCATTGACATCTCGATTCATTAATTGCAGTCATGCTTTACTTTGGCGCAAATCAAAATTTACATCACTGCAAAGAATACCGCCTGATCTTCCAAGCGTTAACACATACCACATAAATATGGTATCTAATTATTTGGGAGAACATACTCGTTCAGAACAAATATAATACGTATGTGTTCATGCCATATTTTCTCTTAAATTGGGGATTTGTGGGGTGTCATCTTTTTTTTATTCACACGGTATAGATGAGCGTTAACGTGCGTGAGAGAGTGGGTGTGCGTGTACACGTCACTCTCTCCTTCTAATATTCCTCAATTTTCTCTCAATTTTCATTCTTTTTTGTCATCTTGTTTCTCTCCTATAATAATTGTTTTCGCATTATTCCCCATTATTATAATCCAGCCATCCTTTTTTACATTTTCACAAAATACTCGCGATACCACTTTTCCACATCAAAAGTTCATATAAAAAACTGTTCCAGAATAAAACAAAGTACAAAGTTGTTGAAATAATCTGAATTGCTGTTTTATTACGTGATATACATAATTATCAAAAAATGAAATCAACAAAATGTACATGCACAAACAAACAAAAAATAGGGGAATGACATAAGAACAAAAAAATAGTAGTACAAAGAAATTTAGTAAAATGAAAAATATTTTGAAGGAAATACATTGAAATTGTGAATAGTTTTGTCTAGTTCGTCCCACTTAGGCACATTAAAATTTAAACAAGTAATTACAAATTTTCTATGAAAGACAAGGTTCTCTAGCTTTTTGGTAGTCATAAATGAACATCACAATCTTATTGTAGTGAAGAGATACAGTGGGTTCTTTTTTCTTATATATTACAAAATGAAAATTGCCTTGACTGAGAAAAAGAAATGTTTCCCTCATCCTATATATTGATCTATACGTAGGGTTCCATTCGATAAAGAGGCAAATCCGATTGATGGAAATGAACGTTACAGTTGTAATACTAGACGTTAAAGCGTTATCATTCTAAAGCAATCGTTTGATGGCTTTATTGACTGCTTATTCATAATTTTTCTATTGTGATCACTGGTGCAGAGAGATGATGTGACTTCCTTCAGTGATCAGCTTGACCGGTGATTGGTTTGTTAAGAGTGGATAATGGGCACCGGTCAATCAACGAGAACCATGCTCAAACACCCAGTAATATATCCTTGTCTTGAGTTACACTGCATTTGTAACAGGTCCCATATCTGCAATATTGAGAAAAAAAGTCAATGAGATGGTCGATTGATAAAGAAATTTCCTCACCCAGAATATTACATTTTTATCAGATAGTCTTGGGATATATTATATTTCCACTTGAAAAAGCATGAAAAATATTATACTCTTTGAATTAGTCTAATTAGATCAATGAGCCATTCAAGAAGATATGCCCTCATGATAATTAATCCTGAGTTAACAAAATACTTTCAAAAAATGTTTTTTAATCAAGACCATTTTGCCAGTACCTGAACGAATTGCTAACCTAGAGATGACCGCAATATTCATACTATATTTGTGTCTGGATCGTACTCACCTTTGCAGTTCATCACATTGACATTGTTCTCACAGACCTGCTCCATGGCTGAACAACCATCCTTGAGGTTAGTCACCTGTTCTCCATCGGGCGAGAAGCACAGCTTCCCTTCCTCTGCCTTCTCCAGGTAATCCTCAATCTGCTCCTCATCGATGCCAACGAGTCCCTCGATCTCATCCGCCTCGTCGATGACTTCCTCGATGACGTCAGCATTACACGTGCCGCCTTCGTCCATGAGCTCCTCCCTGAACAGGTCGCACGCGGCGTCGAGGTGAAGGGAGATCTTCGACGTGAAAACTGCAGGAAATGAGGTAGCAATGAGAGTAAATGAATGACTTCCTGATCCGAGTTAAGTGAATTACGATCGAGGGTTCACTTATACCGTGATCATGACATACTTGCAACTGCTTCAAAGGGGGTACTAATACGGCTATACTACTTTCATTAGAAACTTTCATGACCTGTGTGCTCAATTTAAAGGTTGAGGTTCGAATCAAATCAATGAACTTCAAACCATTGCCCAACAATCTATGCAGGTCATGACTTTGTCGTGTGCATGTGTTGTACCCCTCGACACAACTTCTATTAAATTGGAAAAATGCACAAACATCACAAACTAGCATTTTTGATTACTCAGCGATCTGCTCTAGATAACCTAACACAGGGGCCGTGGAACGGTTTTCAAAGTGTGGGGGGGGGGGGGCTGACCATGCAAAAAATCACAATCATATGGTCATTTTTACGTTTTAGTACATGGATTCAGAAAAAAGTGGGGGGCTGAAGCCCCCCCCCCCCCCCCGCTTCCGCGGCCCCTGTAACAAACTACAAACTTTGATATCTTCAAAAAGACTTAACATACCCTTAGCTTCGGCACTTCTTATAGCTGCACCAGCTATCACAACAAGGCAGAGTACAGCAGCAACATTCATCTGAAGAAGAAAATGTAATAAAGCAGATATTAGTTTTGAATTGCTCAGCAAGAAATGGAGGGAGGGAATCGCCTTCATGTGACGTTTTCATGACTTTTATCATGTGACGGCTAACAAACTGACATGTACGTCTGCAACAGATAAAATGGACAATTATTCGATTTAATTCCAGTATAGTTTTAAGTAGAAAAATACAAGGAACAAAATAATGTATATCTATCAAAAATATTGCTTGCGATCTTAGGCGGTAATAATAATGTGAAGGAAACGATCTTTTTTAAACTTATGATATTTACCATCTTTTCATTGTTGGTACGTTTGCTATTTGAAAACTTATTATATGATAGGCATTTGTTTTCTTTGCATTTTGAACAGCCATCTTTTACTTCTACGATTGATTCTTTTTTTTGAATGAACTCACCGAAATGCCCATTATTATTTGATGTCCTCAACGGCTTGAAATTTAAATAAGAATTTTGAAAGTTCTGCAACGAATTGGCGAAGCTTGCTGGCTTACTGATTCAGTAAATCCGCTCACTTGATTTGTTCACTGGCTCCGAATGAGATCGAATGAAGTTGAAGCAGCATTAACCGCCATTTTATACATTCATTATAACCTCGGAAATTAATTTTGATTTCTTCAATCTTATGGACATCGATGTGAAATTGTATTGTAGGGCACGAGTCTTCAGAATATAGAAAAAAGTAAACTAACATGGAAAGAAGAAGGATGATTTGGGAAGATAAGTCGGACAGGACCGTTATCTAAGGTTGACCATAACAGAGAGATTAAAAGCATGTGCAGCTCATGTTGTCAGAATTCACTATCTAATGATTATATTTGACCTATGAGTAAGAGTCCTTATTGTTGTCAATGTTACAATGCTATGCTATGATCTTAACACTAGATGAGACCTACCCTTTCAGATTTATGATGATAAAATAAAAGGTTTCAATATTGGCCTTTTAAATAACATTTCAAAAGTCATTATGGAACGAAGAGGTCAATGTGTAAATAAAGGGTGAATTGACTATTGGGCATCGAACTTGTAAAGTGGCATAATAATTAAAGGGCAAAATATATAGATTGGTTTTATATAGGCACAGTTTAAAAAAATAGAAAACCCTAGAAGTCACAAGACTGATTTCTATTGTGTAAATAGCCGTGTAAAACAATTGAAAAAAAATGGTAAAAACTAAAATCAGTATTTATCAAACAATATATAATCAACACTTACGTGAATATAATTCAAGGCGATGTGAATTACAAATGGTATTTCCTCTGGGCTACTAATTTTGTTGAGATATGACAATTCACAATGTATTCCTTCATATCGGTTTAGGTCACTAGCGTACCTACGGGGGGGGGCAGGGGGGCACTCTGCCCCCCCTGACGAGTCACAACCCATGCAAAAACGTATCTTTGCCCCCCCCCCCCTGACGGGCTTGAGAAACCTTTTTGCCCCCCCCTGACGAGCTTTAAGACCTTTAATGCCCTCCTGACGAGCTTGAAGACCTTTTTTTTTTCTTTTTTTTTTTTTTTGGTGGACGGTTTTGCCCCCCCCTGTGGAAAATCCTAGGTACGCCACTGGTTTAGGTGTGATCGTATGCTATTGCATATGCTTTAAACGAAAAGGAATAAATCAAATATATACACTATTCAGCGGTAAAAGGTGATCGCAATTCTGGAAAACATAATCATTGCCATTGGAAAACGTCCCCTCCCCTCCAATGATGAAAGCAATTACTCGCAATCATTTTAGAAAACCCTGACTGATAATGATAGTTTAATGTACGATGGGGTGCAGCAAAAGATTAAGAATGCTATGTTTTTTTGGTAACACTTCGTAATTCCGAAGGTTCGTAATTCCGAAGGTTCTTTATTCCGAAGGTTCGTAATTCCGAAACACGTAAATTGCCTATACCTCGATGTTCGTTAATCCGAAAACATAAAAGGGTTCGTTAATCCGAACATTTGTGGCGTTATTCCGAAGGTTCGTTACACCGAAGGTTCGATAATCCGAAAACGAAATAAGGTTCGATGTTCCGAAGGTTCCATAAACCGAAAACGAAATAAGGTTCGTTGTTCCGAAGGTTCATTAATCCGAAAACGAAATCAGGTTTGTTAATCATTTCGTTTTCGGACTAACGAACCTTCGGAATTACGAACCTCATTTCGTTTTCGGATTAACGAACCTTCGGAATTACGAACCTCACTTTGTTTTCGGACTAACGAACCTTCGGAATTACGAACCTCATTTCGTTTTCGGACTAACGAATCTTCGGAATTACGAACCTTCGGAAATACGAACCTTCGCAATAACGAACCTTCGGAATATCCGAACCTTCGGAATAACGAAGCTTCGGAATTACGAATGTATGCGGTTTTTTTGTGCCAAAATTGCACTCACTTGTTTATTTGACAGAAATTAAGGTCATTTGCTATAAATTCATTGTACATGTTGTATATTACCGTACTGTTTCATCTTCTGAGAAGAGGATGGGGTAGGGAAAAGTTGGTGCTCTCCCCTCCCCTTATATTACTGGCAGAAATCGTTCATGTACTGGTCTCGCTAAACAAACAATACGAGCGCGGAGCGCAAGCTGAAATTTTGTATATATTTTAGGAATCCAAGAGTATACATATCTCACCATAGTCATCTAATGCGAGTGCCAAGCGCTCGCTGATTTGGTTAATTAGAATTACATCTAAACACATGAAGCACTTTTGTAGTCATTGTAATCATGATTATCATACGCATCTCACTAATCAAATATTGCTAGCGCGAACCGCGATCTGAAAATATACGAAATTTAGACCTGAAGAGGGGCATTCAACGGCTTGTTTGTAGGAATTCACTAAGACCATACGTATTTCGCTAACCAAATGATGCGAGCGCGAAGTGCGAGCTGAAAATTTTTTATATTCAGATCAGAAAACGTGACATTTTAAGGACTGATTTAAGGAATTCATGAAGAGCAGACATATGTCACAAATCCTTTTATGCGAACGTAAGCACGGGCAGGAAATGTTTTATATTAAGACTTTAAAATGGGGTGATCACTTTAAGTAGTCATGATATATGTCACTACATAAAACAATAATACCTCGAAGTGCGAGGAAATATATTTGGTATATAGTGACTTGATTTGACAACGTCACGTCTCTCAAATATACTTGAAAACTATAGTATTCCGAAAAATATTTGATCTATTATATTTAGTTAAACAGACAATGCGAGCACCAGAACAATGAAGACATAGGCCCTGAGCAAATCATGTTTCATAAAGTTATGAAAAATGTTTTTTTAATGTAATATACAGTGCAAATAACATAATTATAATATAATACAACATTATAATGAACAATAATTTCTTCTTTCCCACTACGTTTCTTTTCCTTTTTCCCTCTTTTTCTCCTTTTCCCCGTTTTTTTTTTTTTTGGCCAGCCGATTGGGGGGCACGTGCCCCCCATGCCCCCCCCCCCCCGTAGTTACGCCACTGTTGATTTATTCCTATGTGCTATAAGTATTACTTATTTTTTCAAACAGGGCATATGAAAACGTATGGCAAAAAAATGTCAGGTTCAGAAAGGAATCGTGTACGCTTATTCTTGTGGGTTGTTCCAAGAACTATATCGACAGCCTTGACTAAATGTCTCAGTGCCATCGAAGGAATGGAAGTTTGGTTCGAATGTTTCGTTGCATGCAGTGCAGTTCGGAAACAATATCAGCTTGCCACCGGTGAAGATATTCCGATGACCTATGAAGGAAATGAAGAAAAGGCACAACAAGCAGCTACAATATTTAAGCCTTTCGTCGGCTGCGAAATTGAGCCCTCTCGAATTTTGTAAATATACGGGCTTTATCAATTATCAAAAGCTACCACAATCAACAGTTTGCACTTTATTGAATTTCGTCCCATAATTATTTGCTCTTGTTTGAAATCCCCATGATGTCATGATTATACAACTTAGTTGGTATGGCGTGTGTGTGTGTATGTGGGGGGGGGGGGGTAAGAGTGGATGGGTGTGTGTAAGCGTAATAACTATCAGTATTATTGTTATCACCCCTATTAAACAAAATATGTGAAGTACTCCTTATTACAACAGATTACTAATAACACTAACTTATGGATATTTCAATGACAAGTCCATCCCACCAAAAAGTTGATTTGAACAAAGAGAGAAAAATCCAACCAGCATAACACTGAAAATGTCATTAAAATCGGATGTATTTTAGTTTTGCAGAATTGTATAAACAGTTGTATGCACATCCTGGTCGGTATGCCAATGAGGGGATTAATGACGTCACTCACTCACTATTTATTTTGTATTTTATCTTATGAAATATGAAATATTCTAATTTTCTCCTCAGTGGAAGGTGAAACTAGTTTTCTTCCTCCAAAAACATGGGGAATTACAATTGTTTAGACATTTAATGCTTCAGTCAAGCTGGTCCTTATTGTCAAATCTGTAAAAATTGAAATATTGTATAATTCAAACTATAAAAAAACAAAAGAATTAGTGAGTGAGGGACATCATCGACTCTCTAATTTGCATGTTCCTGAGTTGTGCATATAACTGTTTTGTGAAAAATAAGCGAAACTTTAGAATGTCATAACTTTCTTATTTTACATCCGATTTTGACGAAATTTCAAGCGTTATTCTTGTTTGATTTTTTCCTATATTAATTCAAATCAACATTTTCTGGGGTGGACTTGACCTTTAAGGATGCTTCTGAACGTATATAGGCTTAAGCATTTGTATTCAGATCAAAATTTTACTTGTACTGTTGCATGGTTTCCTTATTTTCATGCAAAATTATTTATGTTTCTTAGTCACTTACCTTGGGCAAATGTTGGGATATACATTTTGTCATGGCCTTTGGTGCACCTTACTTTAATCTGGCACTAATATCTGAATTCATGAATTTCTCCAATTATTTTCAACAAATCAGTTAATTCAAACAACTGGAAATAACTTTCTTCTAGTTTATAGCTTTAGTGATAAAGACGCTGTTTTTTCGTTAATGTAGGATTATTCATGATAAAAACGACTTTTTTCACATGTTCCATGATAAATCAATTCCTGTGTAATATTATCGAAGGGAAAATTTAAATTCACATTTTTTTCATTAAAGAAATGAGCACAGTCTGTGAGCGTATGTTCCTTCACTTATACAACCCTTAATGTGCATATTGCACTTTTATTGAAATAAGTGAACATTAAATTGTTCCTTCGAACACAAATAAATGTAGGTGAACATCTTTTTTTTTTTCTTTATAGGTTTGCTGATGTGCAGCAGAAGATAGAATCTTCAGATAGCAGATACATCTTGGCAAAAGAAGGTGGATTCATCTTTCTTGATGATAAATCACGACAATACATACCACGGGGATTTCAACACGTCTTCCTAATCCGGGATCCGTATAAAGTCTTCACCTCTTACAAGAAGGCCATTATCAGTCACATGACTCAATTAGGGTTATGGAATGGCGATGCAGAATTATTCAACCTTGAGAAGGATGACGCCATACTGAATCCTCGTGAGTTCTTCAGGGAAACTTTCGAACTGTGGAGGTATGTCCGTGACAACGTGAATCCCAATCCAATCGTGCTCAACACAGATGATCTGTTGGCCAACCCTGCTGAGGTCCTCTCTAAATTCTGCCATCTGACCGGCCTTCCGTTCAGTGATTCACTTCTCCAATGGGATGCTTCAGCGGACGCCACCAAGAAGTGGAAATTATCGATCGATCGAGCATTGGATGACCGGATATTTTTCAAGACAGCCACCAATTCCAGTGGATTTGCACCACCTACACCCGCTATCCCCCTGGACACGGTAGCTCCAGATGTCAGGAGGCTTGCAGAAGCATCAATGCCATACTTCGAGGAAATGAACAAGTACAAGATGTAATCAATATATACCAAGAGTTTCATCTGTTCACTGTTTAACATAAAGCTGATAATTCTGGCTAATGAAAATCACTATTCAGTAAAATTGGGAAAGAATTGATGCCTCATATGTCTTAGTATTGCATATTGCCTATTTTTCACTATTTAATCAACAGCCTGAAATGGAAAATAATTTCATGCAGGTCTGTAATTAGCAGGAATAAGATATTTTTTTTTAATAACGCCCATAGAATGTGGCGCCGGAAGTATTTTCTGATCTTTCGTCCTTTCGATTATCTGTCCCGCGTATACAGGTCATAGAGGATAATCTTAAATCTGAAAATATATCGTTCTCTTAATATATCTCAACTTACGAGTGTGAATTCATAATACAATATGCTGTTATTTGCAGCTACTTTAACACTGATCTTGCAGTAGCAAGTAAATGAATATGAAAGCAAATCGACAGCATGTTGAGGGTGATGGAAGGACTTTTTGCTCTTCCTTTCACTCTCATGATATCACTATACTCATGGCAACATATTGGCCCGAATTCACAAAGGTGGTTTTTGCAGAAACCATGGTTTCAACCGTGGGTTTTACTGATTTTGCGATTCACAAAGGTGGTTTCAAATGAAACCATGGTTTCAACCGTGGGTTTTCGGCATGATTTTGAGTCAACTGTTTTAGGTGGTTTCAAACCGTGGGTTTTAGAAACCATGGTTTTTGAAAAACCATGGTTTCTAAAACCCACGGTTTCTAAAAACCATGGTTTCAAACGAAACCACCTTTGTGAATTCGGGCCATTAAGTTTACATATAGGTTTATGTAACGCTCTGCATTTATTCGTGTCCTTCAGTTAATTGAATTGGTATTTCTGGCTTACATCCAGTAAAAGAGTTCGCATGTTCGATCTGGTCATAAGGCAGAAAACTTATCATAACCATTAAGATTTGAACCTTTCGTCAAATACCAACCAAGTAGTGTCTGCAATGTAATTATATGAGTTTTTTTTCTCTTAAAAATCGATATTATAGATGTAGTAATAGAACATGATGGAAACACAAGTAACACAGAAAATGTGTTACCTACTGTCCATTAAATAAAACAACCAAAATTTTTTGCTTGTAACTAGTAAACATTGACCAACACTCTTAAAATGGGTTGGGGTTAATAAAAACTAAAGTGCTGGTAAAGTAAATATCTCTTCTATAAATGGAAATGAAATAGTGTCGCAGTACGTGCTTCACGGGGTGTGTTTGCTGCCGGAAACACAAAATAACTTCATTGTGTCAAGTTTTAGAATTTTAGCAGTATGTCACATTTTTTATGATTATAGTTTACATTGTGAACTCACTGTATGACGATGCATTCTTTCCAGCATAGATATTGCTGGTCACAAATATTGGTAAAGATTAAATGATTTTATTGATCAAATGTACCAGAATTTTGCAGTTAGTTTTGTCGAACTTCCTTGGCAAACATTTTTTTGTTTCACAAACATTTTCATTTTTTGTTCCCCCCAAAAAAATCGCCCAAAATCAAAAGAATTAGTTATTGGATTTACCTTTTTGCTTTTTTTTCATTTCCATGTTTGTCAAAAATCGTAAACATGAGGTTTCTAACAGAGATGACTTCTGCCTTTACTATCTTTTCTCCCTTCCCAACTCCTCTTTTCAGTTTGTAAAATATCTTATAATTTTGTAATAAATTTAGTTACTTGAATATCTTTGAGTAATGTCTTCTATCCTTCTGTTTTGTTTACTTATCCAGTTTCCTTTTTTGATCAGTTCTCTCTGTACAGATTCTCTGTATAAAATACGAGAATTCGGCAGTCAGCTGGTTAATGGTACTTTTTCTCCCTCTTCTCCCTCCCGTTCTCGTTTCTCTCTGCAGTTGGCATCCTCACCGGGTTACATAACCTGACTTATATTTTCAAGCGTTTCCTGAATAACAACTTTGCCACATTAATTCACATTGTATCGTAAGGGAAAGGGTTGGGAAATATGATCAACATCAGCACCGGAGAACATGTTAGCTTTTTCTATTTATGTTTCTTCTCCCTATCTTACTCTCTCTCTCTCTCTCTCTCTCTCTCACACACCCTATCTATTTTACTATCTATCTACATTACATCTATATATATCTGTCTATGCTTTTCTGCTGCTATAATTTGAATGTCCTCTTTCTCTCAGTGATGTTTACACACACTTTCTCCGACGAGCACTTTATCCAAACTCATTTTCATTAGTACTATATATTCAACGTTTCATGTCATCAGCAGTTCATTTCACGTTTTCTTTTCATAGGAAGCGCTATTCATTATCATAGACCAAAGTTATTTATCAATAAACAGACTTTGTATTGAATACTGAAGGTATTTAATATTTTATTCAATTCTAAACACTATAGGATCAAAATTTACAAACACAAATACAAACCAAATATATACATCTACGGAAAGGAAAATAGTACCAAACTATACAGAAAAAAAAAAAAAGAAATAACGGTTTTTCATATTGGAAACAACATGTGGTTTTGTTTTCCAAATATGTGTTCATGGCGGTTTATAATAAGCTAGGTAACTTAGTCGTAGATTTAAATCATTGGAATTATTTTGGTGCACAAATGTTCGGGAAATTATTACTCATATCTAACTCGGCTAAGCAAATTTCTTACTGTGGAAAGGAATGGAAAAATGAAATTGCTTAACGATTAAAATGGGGAAAAATAAATCAAATGAAAAATAAATCACAAACTATAATTTTCAACCAAAATAAAACAAATTATATAATGTCAAACAAATTATACAATGTCAAACAAATCATAATCCATTAAGACTATTAAAAACAAATCTAATCGGACAAAATATAATTTAATTCAAATTAATTCACATAAAGTCTAATCAAATAATATAGTATAGGCTTTTTTAAATGTAATGAGAATGAAATAAATCAAATCAAATTAATCAAATTAATTTAGGCCTAATTACAATATATGGAAGCAAATCGGAGTGTGCAGCATTTTGAGCGAGAGTCGTGGGATTCTATTCCAAGGCGGGTTCAGACTTCTCTAGAAATCTTCAGTCAATTCTCCTGGACCGAGTAGTTGTCTTGGCTGTCGTGCTAGGTGTCTCATTGGTCACTGTGGCCATTTCTGTAAAAAGAGAATAAATATAGACATCTATATATAGACATACACACGAACACACACCCTATTTTATGTGAACTGAAGTGGAGAGACCTGTGTGGAAGATTGGACATTTCGGGCAGGCTGGTAGTCTTCGGTCTTTCTGAAAAACCGAAAATCAACCTGCTCGAAACGTCAGGTCTTCTCTCCTGCTACACAGCTTTGCATGATGTCCTTATAAAATACAAATGTATACGTATTTTCGTCAGATTTTAGCATTATACCAAGAAACTGAGTGTTCACCTTTCCGTTTTATTTAGGCCTATTCTTTTTTTACGCGCAAACACACACAAAAAAAGTATTTAAAAAATACATGGAATAATGCAAATATAGAAGTAGTAGAATAAGAATAAGAAGGAGAAGAACGATAGAAAGAAGAACAAGATGTAGCGGAAGAAGAACAAGAAGGAAGAGAATGAGAAGAAAAAAAAGAAAAGGGAGAAGAAGGAGGAAAGGGAGGAGGTGAAGATGAATAAGAAAAACAAGAACAAGATGAAGGAACAGAACAAGAAGAAGAAAAAGGGAGAAGAAGCAGGAGGAGGAAAGAGGAAAAAGGAGAAATAAGAGGAAGAAGAAGGATAAGAAGAAAAATGGAGAAGGAGAAAGAGCAGGTAGAGAGGAAAAAGAAGGAGAAGATGAAAAGGGAGAAGAATGAGGAGGAGAAGGGGGAAAAGGCCGGTTATTGCTACACTCACACCGGCGAAATTCAGGATAAACTCCAGATCAACAAAGGCATTTAGCTTAAATGCCTACCATCGGACAGTTATTTAGTATGTTTGGTTCGTGTGAACAGGTGAATGTATCATCAATGGGTGGGCTGGCTTTCATGTAGCCAATTAGCCCAAATTCTACTCACGATCGCAGTCCATGACGTTTTCTTTCCCGTTACACACGGCATCCATCGTAGCACATCCATCCCGTAGACGAATCACTGTAGTTCCATCAGGAGAAAAGCACATCTTGCCCGGTTTGTTGGCCTCGATCAGGTATTTCTCGATCATGTCGTGGTTTGCACCAGGTACCTCGATCTCGTCGACTTCGTCAATGACCTCCTCGTAGACGTCGGGATCGCACTTCCCTCCTTCGTCCGCGACTTCCTCGGCGAACAATGTACATGCATCGCTCAGGTAAAGGGCGGCCTTTGATATGAAAACTGTAAGGAAGAGGGCAAAAATAATCCGATTGCATCCTGACATGCTTCATAAATTATAGCCCTAAACAAACACTGATAAAAGGGATGATGATGACTTTGTTGTTGTTGTTGTTGCTGATGGTGGTGGTGATGATGATGATGATGATGATGAAACGATAATAACACTGAAAATACCAATGACAACAAAAATGTTGAATTATGATATCTATGATAAAAAATAGATATGATAACAAATGATGATAGTCATGATAATCATGATGCTTATAATAGTAATAATAGCAGTTGTATGAATAGTGATGATAACGTCGTTTATAAATCGCTCGAAATATTTATATTTTAGATCAAAATAATTCCACTCTTTCCCCGCTCTCTCAAATATAACAGAGTTCTATGGATTCAATTTATTTGTACAATTTTGTTTGATGCATAATCCAATCTTGATTATATGCTGTTTTATCATCAAATGCTATATTGTCATTGGGCAAAGTGTAGTGGTTCAACCCCCCCCCCCCCGCAAACCCCGTCTACACCCCGTCCTCTGAGTTATAAAATGTTTGATTATACTGTATTACAATAAATTGATATGATTGAGTGCTGTATGAGAACCTAATATTTTATTTGCATGGTATCCCTTTACAAAATTAGAACACTTACCATTTGCCTGTGTTTCCTTAACCAAAGAAGAGCAAAGGCACATCAGACAAAAGATACAGGAAAGCTTCACCTGAGAGTCAATCAAAAGGCATCGCAGACAATGTAATTCGATTCATTTCACTTTCGGTGATTAAGATAGAGTTTTCTGGACCTGACCAATACGACAATTTCTCCCCTTTTGTTTTAAAGAACAAGACTTAATTGGAATCAAGTTACGGACGCATGACAATACCTATGAGTGACGATTCAGTATTTAATGATTAAAGATACAAAACTAGAGACCTCTTACTCGATTAAGGTCCAATCTCATCAAAGCTTTAAATGAAGAGCTCACTTGCAAAATGGGTTAGGTCCATTTTTCATCATTTTTTATTTTTATGTCTCAATGTATAAATTTTTAGTAGCTCTATAAGATGATACCAAAGAAAAGTTGAAATTTCTATCAAAAAGTATACCAAAATGGCAAAGAAAAATCACTTTTTTTCAAAAGGGGTTAGGTCCATTTCAGTTTAGTTGCAAAAGGGGTTAGGTCCACACATAATCTTTTTGGAAAAGAATATCTTAAAAAATATGAAGACAGGTAATTTTCTTTTATACCCAATTTAATGTTATCATGGTAGTGTATCATGAAAATTCAGTTTCGCATAAGAATATTGCAATATGGGAGAATTAAAAAAATTATATTCTTGGAGTGGACCTAACCCCTTTTGCAACTAAACTGTTCTGAAGAACTCATTTGTCAAAAGGGGTTAGGTCAATTTTTCATAAATTTTATTGTTTTCTGTCTCTAAACCTCTAAATGTTTAGTCACTCTGATGATACAAAAGAAAATTTGAAATTCAAATGAAAACGTGAATGAAAGTGGCAAAGAAAAATCAATTTTTTAATAAAAAAAGATTGGATCCATTTCAGTTTACTTGCAAAAGGGGTTAGGTCCACGATGATAATTTGTTTTTTAATATATAGAAAAAGAATTGAAGACAGGTAGATTTTTTTTATACCCAATCATATGTTCATATCATTCACATATATTCACATTATGGTCGTGAGCCTGATGTAACTATTATCACAAATTGTGGAAGTTTTTTTTTTGTAATAAAGATTGTATAATGCATATAGTTTTGTCATGTCCCCTACTTCAAAAAAATTGCGATAAACCCAGGCGATAAACGAATCTTTTGTCAACTTACCGAAATTCCCATGATGACCGTGCTCCCTCTCGTGTTAATAGTAAATTTGAAGACGAAGCCTTAATTCAAACTGAAATATTGCCAAGAGAATATTTAGAACAATAACCACAGACGATGGCTCGAGGAATCTATTGCCAAATGAAGATAAAGCTTATAGTCTGAGCCAATCTAAGAGATGAATGATGTTAGGATGAGACGAGTTAGACTTTTATAACTTTTTTTATTAACCTCGACATGATTCATTTTCATGTATATTTGAAAAGGAAAACGTAGATGTTTTTGGAGATAACATCCCAACATTTGTTACAGCAACTAGCTGTTGTAGAACTGAAGGAAATTTCATTAATTGAACGAGATTTGCCCTCCAAAACGCTGAACGGTTGTCACTCGAACTGTTATCAGTAAATCTTCATGAACAGCAATACTATATGAATATGGGAAGGAAATAAAAAAACATCTGCATTCTGCAAAATAATGAAATCATCATCAACAAAATAATGTAAATTCGTGAGGATGTTCACCTTCGAAGACTTATAATGCTCATGGCTCCTCCAAATGGCATTGGTTCACTGTCATTTATAGGGTGCGGACTAATAATAATCCATGCATGTTCGGTTAATGAATTTAATGAAGGGATTAGAAAGATCATCGCGAGCATATTTTTTACGATGGAAAGAGCAGGTCATTTGCGATTTTTTTAAAATACTAGTGTAAATGCCCTAGATTCAAAGAGATTTGTTTATATTTTAAAGTATATTATAGACCAACTGAAGTAAGAGGGATATCTTCGCAAAATATAGTTTAAGAATGCAAATATCAAAAGAAGACAAGCGCTCGAAATAATACAATGGATATCATAAAAATGATCGCTGAGAAATATCACCAAAAACTAAAAGTGAAATTAAAAGGATCTGTAGACAGTGATGTTTTTACTTCATAAAAGTGCAAAGTCAAAAGGTCAGAGGGTAAAGGTAGAACTGAACAATAATATTTTGCAGAAAGATGGGCCATAAGGGTTTCTCCCGATGAGTGGCTCTTTAAATCGGAAACGTTGGCGGAATAGTTTTGGATTTAGGTAAGATTATTGTCAGTGCCATTAATTTGTATACTAGAGGTCATGCAAGGACAACTTATGGATACTATGACTCAACAAGCATATCTGCTTATAATAGTTAGCCTCTGTTTTTCATTTTTATTATTAAACCATGTGCTTACAGTAAAAATTATGTTTTCACTCCTCTATTATAAAAATGGCACATGGTAATATATTTTACTATGTCATATTACTTTTATGTAAGGCCTATTATAAATTTATTTCGATTACGCGATCATCACTGGCATACAAACAATGTAGAAACCCCTGCAAAAATGTTGTATTTTTATCTTTCTTTTGTAGATTGAACAAAAAATGATTGGTTTGAATTGGATGAAAATGGTTTGAATTTGCATTGATTTATTATTAATTTGTAGATGACTCGATAGAATTTCTTCTTTGAAATAAAACTTGTTGGCATTTCAAAGATGTATTGACGAGATTTCACCCCTTATTGGCACCTATGGGTATGACACAGAAAAAAGGGAAATGTTCTTGTGATGTTTAGGCCCTCAATCAAACCTTCCTCTGAATAAAATGAGATGAATCCAATCAGCTGGACCAAGAACTAACACCTCTTTGTATGGTCACAGGTGTTAAACGTCAAGCCAGAATCAAATTTGTATAGCTTTAGCGATATGAATATCATCGATAGAGTCTGACACTGTCGCACAGCTGAAAATGTCCTGAAAAAAAAACCACCTCAGATTTGAAATTATTGGGCTGTCGAATTGTTCATGATTACTAATGACATGTATACAATTCTAAATCGATACCAAATACAGTAGATTTCAAAGCAAAACAGATTATAAATTGTTCAGAACATTACAAGTCAAACTGAATATGAATCAAGTTCGAAGAAGTGTTAGCGCATAACGAAGCGATTTAACTGATCATGAGAGCATTAAAGGGAAATGAAACCCTTGGAACAAGTAGGCTTGTGTCCAAACAGAAAAATCAAAGAATAAGAACAAAGAAAGTTTGAGAAAAATCGGACAAATAAGGAGAAAGTTATGAGCATTTGAATATTGCAATCACTAATGCTATGGAGATCCTCCCATTGGCAATGCGACAAGGATGTGTGATGTCACATGTGAACAACTTTCCCAATGATGGACTATAAAATACCCCCAAAATGTATCTTTTTGCTTTTTCTTATGGTGATACAAACTCTTTATACATGATGTATTCTTTAAAAATCTGTATTACATGCCCTCCTATAGAAAGAATATATGCTCTACTGATAGATGTGAAAAAAGAGGCAGTTTAAGTGAAATATATACTAAAGTAATGGGGAGAGTTGTTCACAAGTGACATCACACATCTTTGTCGCATTGCCAATTTGAGGATCTCCATATCATTAGTGATCGCAATATTCAAGTGCTCATAACTTTCTCATTATTTGTCCGATTTTTCTCAAAATTTCGTTGATCTGTTTCTTTGATTTTTCTGTTTTCACACAAGCTACCTTGTTCCAAAGGTTTCATTCTCCTTTAATATAATATTTTTTAATTGTGTATGAATGATCTGGTGCACATTTTTTTAGATAATCACTTGCGAAAATTTTAATTAGAAATGGAAATAGTTTCTTTATAATTAGTGCTTAATATTAACTGCTGGCAAGATTTTGATCTATCATGCTGGGTATACATTCAACACAATGGTAAGCCTCACTCACCTTCTCTATAATGACGGCAAGGACGGGTAGCTTGGCGAAGCTTCAATTGTTTCCATGGTAACGCTAATATTATACATCCGCTACATTGTATGCACAAAATACAATGTGTTCTTAACCACAGAATGTGAGAAAACTTTTTTTCGGCAAGTTTCTTGCGATTGTTTGGACAAATTTAAAACAAAGTTTATTTCTGATCTTATCTAGTTAGGAGCACGATCATTCAAGTCTTTGCTTAGCAAATATCATAAGTATTACTTGATTTTGGATTATCGGTATTCGGATTTTAAAGAAATCTATTAACAGGATTTTCCCCCTTTTTAAAGATGACAACAATGGTAAGAGATATAATCTTTCATAACTTTAAGGGAGTAATTTATGTAACTTTTATATAACTAACGTGATATTTTGTTTTTAAAAAAAATGCCAATTTGTAACGTTTCGTCGATTTGGTATGGATATTTTACCATCAAACATTACTCAATCAGAATTCTGCTGTGTATTTTCATATTATGAATAAGGACATGCATGCATATGCTGAATATACTTATATTTTCACTCAACATCAATCATTCTGATTAACATAATGCCTGAAAATTTGATACGATTAGAGAAATATACTCTTAGATAAGGTTTATGTGCGTTTGAAGGTCTTTTTATCGGGGGGGGGGGGTCAATTCAGAAGTTTGGGATATGTCAAGTTATCTAACCTGCGTAACAATTTTTTATTTTAGCAAATCAACTCACCTTCACAGTATCTTTGTCCCAATGTGGTCTGGAGTAATTCTTGCCATTTAAATTTCCTTTAAAGATAAAACATGGTTATAAGCTTTATTGTTAAGGATTATTAAAAATTTACACAGGCGGAACCCCGGGCGGAACTTGAAACTATGGGAATGTGATCGCGCGAGTTTAGGGGTCAGTACTTTCCACACAAAAAACTGTGGTGCCACGTGCGTACAACGAAATAGTTCAATGCAACGTATCGCAATTTAACATCTTGTTGCATCTTCATGTGTGGGTCAATGTTCTTTAAATAAATGCTTTAAATAGGTTGGGCCAATAGTTGCCCTACATTGGGTTCAAATGGAAATTTTTTGGGTAACAACAGTACGTTTTCTGGACGATTTTTACACATCATTGGTTAAATTTGCACAACCTTATTCCTAGTTTATGCACGTTGCGTTTTTTTTCCAATTTTGCATAAACCCTTCTTTTAGAGTGCAGGTAGGCGCAATCTTAATAATCTTCTGCATTTGAAATAACTCTAATAGTAAATTGTTTGCTTCTTTCTATTGTTTCAGATAAGAATTACCCAAATCGCTGTCTCTCTCGTCATAGGCTTTGCTGTAATACAATATACAATCGGTAAGAAATAGTTAGAAATTTGTATGATAAGTATATGACCTGGTATGGAGCATGATGCCCTTGTTTAACAAATGATTGAGAGGAAGAGTACAGTAGGGGGTAGGCCCCCTTCATCCTATAAGAGAGAGAGAGTCAGAGAGAAACAGAAAAAAGTGGTACGGTCGAGGGAAAACCAAATAGTAACAAAAAAGAACAAGAAAATAGTGAAATAATTTGTTTGCCTGGCCTTTTATGATGAAACTTTGTGACATCTTTAAGATTCAAATTTTAAACCGTTTTTTTCTTGCTCTCTGGCTTCGCTCGCTCGATACTATCTGCGAGTTGTTTCCTTAAGGGCACTCTCAGTACCCTCAGTTGTTGTTTTACTCAATATGCAAATGGTAGGCGAAGTCCTTGTAATTTGATAGTTTGTGAGTTTGTTTGACACTAGGCTTACATAGTACCTTTCTATACTTGAACTTATTCCTTCAAATAACTTAAGCATCCAATCACGTGACCAAACCTCAAATTATTTACCCGGGTTTTTTTTCTCCTCTCAGCCAAAAAACCAGAACCTGACCGAAGCATTGCAGCAGTGGTGATGTCCCTGTGCACCCCATACCAGGAGGCTAAGAAGGAATATGACATGAAATGCAACAGAACCCTCACCGATGGGTTGAAAGGGCATTCCGATAAAGCTAAGATTTTCATTGAGGCTGCCGACAGCAAGACGTACTGCACGGGGAACGAGAACGAAGGATCGTTGCTTCGTTTTGACACGGCATGTCATGTGATTGCTCATCTCTGTGACTACATGCAACTTGGAGAACTGATGAAGTGCCCCCATGCTCGTAAGTATCACCCCCTTATAATTTCAGATTTGAATCTGACGGGGCTGTGCCGCCGACTATTAAATTCTAAGTGTCTTTATTGGCTAAATATTTATCAAAATTTCCCCGATCTAGCTTCCGCTCAAAGGGCTAGAAACCACTTTTGTTTTATATTTTTTTATTGTGGAGGGGGTAGTCCTACAACATTTTGTGCTTCATATTATTTCTATCTGAAAATGGAACATTCTATGCACTTTTTGTAATCATGAACAAGATGCGTAATCAACGGAACAATACCAGCGTGAAGCGCGGGCTGATTTTTTTTTACATAAGAAAAGGGGATTTTTAAGGACATTTTTTGCAAGAGCTCATTTTGAAGATATAGAAAAATAATGTGAGCACAAAGCGCGATTTGAATTTTTTTGTAACATTCTGAACTTAAAAAAGAGAAATTTTAATCACGTTTTGTAAATGAAAAACAGGATGCGCATCTCACTTAATAACTGACCCGAATAAGGAACGCTTCAAGCACTGGCTGACATAGGAAGGCTGTGAAGAGGGCAGGTATCTCAGATATAAGTAATGTGAAGGCGGAGCATGAGCTTATCTTTTTTATCATTAAAACTGGGACATTCAATGCATTTTTGCAGTCATGAACTTATGTATATGTCAAATATTAGTGCAAGCGTGAGATTTTTTTTAATGATATGTACTGGTCTAATCAAATAATACTGGCGAATGTCAGCCCGAGTTTTGTTTATTTAGACCTGAAAAAGTGACATTTTTGCACTCTTTTCTCATCGTAAACATGATATGTATATTTTTATTTCAGATGAACTTTGGATTGTAATGGTCATGATGACGATCAAGATCAATCTAGACACTCAGGCCCCCCAAAAATAGGCTATCCAATATATTCAAAGGTTTCAGTATTTGCACATCTGTCAAAGGTTAAAGGCTCTGGGCTGATTATATTTATATCTCAATAAATAGAGTAAAATTCATAGAGCAACACGCTGAAAGTTTTATCAAAATTGGATAAAAAATAACAAAGTTATTGAATTTTTAAGATTTGCATTATTCCGGTAAAACAATTCCTGGCATGTATTCATGAATATTCATTAGGTGGGCTGGTGATGTCATATCCCCAATCGTTCTTTTTTGTATTTATTATATGAAATTAGGTTTATTCAATTTTTTTCTACCAAGAACTAAAACAATTGGATTGACAACTGATTAAGTACATTAGTTATTTATTGCTGCAACTTATTTCATCATAATGGAGACACATCATTTACACATTTATGAAAACAATGAAACAATTATGATTTCATGCAGCAACAGAAGAAAAAGGAAAGTGGGGATGTGGCATCAACCCACCTAATGAATATTCATGAAGACATGCCTAGAACTGTTTCACTGGAATAATGCAAATCTTTACAATTCAGTAACTTCGTTAATTTGTTATCCGATTTTGATGAAATTTTCAGCATTTTGCTCAGTGAATTTTACTCTATAGATATAAATATCTTTAGCCCGGAGCATCCCATTAGCATGATTACTGCCTTTACTCCTGTAACCATGGTAACTGATGTTGCCAGTGACTGTTGTCATTCAGGGGTGTAATGAAGGAGCTGGAAATGTTGTTAGAAGACTTCTCAGAAAAATGTCAGAGAATGAAGATAGCGTGCAACAACAAAACAATCATTTTTTATACATCCTCAAAGTAAAATGCCACAATAAATTGGTATCGAATCGTCACTTTCTCCAGAAAGCTCAATCTATACGTTGATGTTTGAAAGTGCAGCGCGGAGATTTAACAAGCAATTAAATAATGATAGAACATTGTCTCTAACCTTTCTTTCAGCTCGTGCACGTCATTGTAGTCTTAAAAAAAATTGATTAAATAATTTATTAATAATACCAGTTATTTAACTAACTGGTATTCAAATTGAATGTTACTAAGCTGTAACAACGAGCGCCCCTATACGCAAAAAGCACCCAGGAATTGTAATTCCTTTTAATGATCATGATCATGATGGTATTAATGAGGGCGTTATAATTTTAATTTATATCTTTTATGTTTCTCTTTTTTGATCTCCCAGAACCACTGACTAAGAGGAAAAGCCACGTGAAAAGTAGCTCCAAGAAATCTGTGCGAAGAAAGGAATAATTCAATTCAACCAACACGGATGGATTTTCTGCAAATATTAAGTTAAATACAATAGGTTTTCACCTCTGCATTTGAAGCATACAGTATAACGACAATTATAACAGAATCGTGCAAGTGTCAGCCTAGCTTGAAGGACAAGTCCACCCCAACAAACAGTTGATTTGGATAAAAAGAGAAAATTTCAACAAGCATACCACTGAAAATTTCATCAAAATCAGATGTAAAATAAGAAAGTTATGACATTTTAAAGTTTTGCTTAATTTCACAAAACAGTTATATGCACATCCTGGTGGGTATGCAAATGAGGAGCCTGATGGCGTTATCCACTCATTATTTCTTTCGTATTTTATTTTATGAAATAGGGAATATTCTATTTTTCTCCTTATTGTCAAGAGAAACAACGATTAATTCCTCCCTGAACATATAGAATGAGCATTGTTAAATACTATATGATTCAGTCAAGTTGGTCCTTATTGTCAGATCTATTTAAAAAAATGAAATATTGTATAATTCAAACAATAAAAAACAAAAGAAATAGTGAGTGAGGGACATCATCGACTTTCTCATTTGAGTTGTGTACATCACTGTTTTGTGAAAAATAAGCAAAAATTTTAAGTACCATAACTTTCTTATTTTACATCCGATTTTGATGAAACTTCCGCGGTTTGCTAGTTTGCTTTTTTTCTCTATTTATTCAAATCAACATTTTATGGGGTGGACTTGACCTTTAAGTAACCCCCAATCGAAAGTTCTTCATGACTATCATCTTGATCATGATTCTTGCTTTGTATAGATTGAGATAAAGCAAACCACTGGAACTAATGATGAATATATCTTCTTCTTTGTGAATTACTAATTTCAACGTTAGTTTCAATCTTTGAATATGAATATGGAATTAAAAGAAATGAAAATGAAATATTGCTATACATTTAATATTCACCTTTATTGCAAAGTGTTAATTAAGATAAGGATTACACCAACGTCACAAATTTGGAATATCACCCATTCTTTCTTCGACCCATACAAATTGACGAAAGATGCACTAATTGATTTTTTACTTGCTTTGGCAGCTGTATTTTGTTTCTTAAATTAAATATCTTTACAGAAAGTAAGTTATTGATGTTGATGAATTGTTGCATCTGTTATTGTCGTTTCTTTATGATTGATGATGATCATGATGATTTAATTGATGATAATTGTAATTACAATGATGACAAGATTGACAAGGTGTTAAGGTGATGATGATGATGATGATGTCTCCTGTCTCCACAATGGTGAAGGAAATATGGGTTTTTAATGGGGAGAATAAAATTGCGATAATGGAGGAAGAAAGATTATTAATACAATGAAAATGATAATAATAACAATAATAATAGTAATCTATTTATCCAGAGTTAGGAACTTCAACTCTCAACTGTTTTTCAAATGGGCCCTTATACATGTATCTGCTCTCCACCATGTCGAGCCATTAAAAGACATGATGTTGGAGTTCCCGTGTTTTAAGTCTTTGGTACGACTTGGTCGGGATCGAACCAACGACCTTCCGCGCATGAGGCGGGCGTACTATCACTGAGCCGTCCATACCGATGTTGATGATAGTGGGGTTGAGGGCATTGTTGACGATCGTAAGGGTGATTGTTGTTGTTGTTGTTGTTGTGGTGCTGCTGGTGGTGGTGATTATGACCCCCTTTAAACATGGGCCGGTTTCATCGAGTCGGCCTCATGCCACTCTCACTCTTATGTGTAAATGGGATCTATGACACTGGTCATGATGATATGCGTCATAGGGGTGGCGGTGATGAAGGTGTAAATGATGGTGGAAGTAATGGGTTGTTTATTTTGTTTTAAAGTACACGCATAGCTATTCACATGATTGATTTGAATGTAGGATAAAAGAGCACAGTAGATGACATACCTTGTTCAAGGGCATAGGTGAGCGGCCAGGGATCAAACCCCGGACTTCCATGTGTTTGTGGTCAGGGGCCTTAGACCACTCGGCCACGGCATCTCCACAGGTGGAGGTGGTGGTGATTGTAGGTGAATAATGGTGGTCGAGGAAATGGGTAAGGTAGGGATTTCGATGATGATGATATAGAGATTGCTGTGGTGGTGATGGCTGAAGTGAGTGATCTAAGGGTTATATTTTGTTGGTGGTGGTGGTGGCGATGGTAGTTGTGATCGTGATGATTTTGCTTCTTGAGTTACCGATATTGATAATTACGACGGTGATGTCTATTCACAAGAACCAAAATTTGTGTTATGTTGCCCACAATTACAATGTATACCCATGGATAAACTTTCCCACCTTTCTTTTGCCCCCTTTTATTTCAGCTCACCGTCTCACACGCCCACCTCTTTCTCTCTTTCTCTCTCTCACTTTCATTTTTCCACCCACCAGTTGCTTATTGGTTGTCTCTATAATTATTTCTCTTTCACCGCCTCTCTTTTAATCATCCTTTCTATCTTCTCTCTCTCTCTCTTCCTCCCCCCCCCCCCTCTTCGTCCCATTCACATCATCTTTATCTTTTCACGCTTTTCTATCTTTTCCTCTTTCCTGTCTGTGTCTCCATGACACACACACACGCACGCCCTACACAACTCCTCCCATAGTCCCCATGGAAGTGGTTTCACAATCAACCTCATTTATGGCGCAGTCGCATTTCTTTTACGGCGAGTCGAAAGCAGCCGTTTTAACATGTTTTGGTACCAGCTATATATAGGTGGTTTGAATAAAAAATAATAATGTTACTGCAGCATAACACAGCATTTTCTTTTATTAAGTTTCCTCACTTAGTTTTACAAGGTTTCACCTTTCCAATTACTTTTTTGCAACAATCTTACCAAAAATTATATATAAAACTTAAGAGATGACAGGCAAATTATTAAATGTGGCAATACTTGTTTAGAATTTATTTAAATATATTAGTGAAAGGAAGATACATAAAAAAGAAACAAGCAGCATCTTAAAATGTCATTTATAGAAAAATCAAATGAAAAAGTGATCTTCATACACATGACGACTCAAGGCAAAGCATCATAGATATGGTCCTCAGGGAAGATGGGATATTGTGTTTCGACCTTTGACCTGAAATTACCTCCTCAGTCTGTTTCACTAGATTCAACGGATGATGATTCGGCAGAGACAGACGAAGAACGTCTGAAACGAGCTGCAAGCAAAGAAATATAATTAGAACAAAATTGGAATGATCATTAACATACGAAGAAACTCCTAAGGCTAACCAGAACATTGATATGCAGTGGTGCTAAAAATTTAGTGAACCCCACCAAAATATGCACTCGTTCATGTTGATGGTTGAATGTATCGACAACACTACAATGTTTGATGAGCACAGAGAAACAAACTGAATGTATTATTTTTTCACCTGACTTCACATTAAAATATCTAAAAGATGGCAGAACTTGATCGCTTTTAAATATGCTCATTTTTTGGTGGGGTTCACTAACTTTTTAGCACCACTATATCAGTCAATTTCCACGTATTTTGTATCACTACACTTACATGACTTTGGACAATTTCACCGTGTCAGAAAAAAGTAGAGAAATTTGAATAAGACATAAGGAGATATTGAAATATAACCCACCTGTAGAAGAACAGTCGACAACTTCAAGGCAAATTTTCTCCAAGATTTCACAGGCATCAGCGCTATCCTGCTCTCCTTCCTCTACCAAACACACCATATCATTCTCAGCTTCATCAAACAGGTTCTGTTCAGTAGATGTGAGAAGTCCTCTTAGGTCTTCTTTACACGTGTCAACCACCTGCCTGTATCTGTCACATAGAGCTTCGAACTGTGCAGTGCGATCGGTAGTTTGGGCTAGAAATCAAGGAAATTATCAAATAATGATGATTCGTTGGCTTTACCAGTATAACACACATAGCAAACAGATAATTTGCATAATATAATAATGATCTGCATCATCGTAATAAGATACAAAATAATTGCACCAAAAAAAAATAATAATAACAAGTTTTGTTGTGTAATATGGAAATTCGCTTTCCTAAAAATATGAAATATCATACACATCAGCAATTTACAAAAATGATGAAAGACATAATAGATATATACCCGAGTAAGAAATATATCTGCAGATTTCGAAAAATACATCTCCTTCTCTATTGATTTTTAAATGAAAAAATAAATATTATACCTTTTACTTCCATTGCAAAACATGCAACGAGACACAGACAAACGCAGAATGTTTTTACCTGTAGAGGGGATGAATAGATAAAATACTCAATTTTATACTATATACAATTACAGTTTAAATCGTGAAATGAATTAAAGTATTAATTGAAATTCAATAATCAAGGAAGTCCATGTTATTGCAGATAAGTGTAAGGATCTGTTCGGACCAATTTCGATCGTTCATTAGATTTAGAATTAAAGTTTTTACAAATAAATCACACAAGGTATAAGATTCCTACCCCAAAACGGAAGGAAAATAAATGATTTAAAAAAAATGAATCATAAAAACAAATGAGGATAAAATGAAATGAAATATAGATATAAAACGAGAAGGATATGATTTTTTATTTTAAATCTTAGGTTCCCTTGTATTTTCAATGTAGAACAGAAAATGAAGAAATTGGTGATATGATTAATATAAATGGAATTCAATAGCAAATACCATTAGTATACTCCGACCTGTGCGATTTTAGATAAGCATTTGGTATATAATACAGATTTCTATTTCTATTTCATTGTAAACATTTTTCAAAAGATATTTAATTTTATGTTATCAAATTTAATATTTTTTCTTCTCATTATATCCATAATATTCTTAAAAAGTGAAAACTAAATCAGATTTACACAGTTTAAACAGTTTCTGCTGGAATGATTTGGAAAATAATGGTGTACTTACCGATTGAGCCATTTCAGGAGTTTTGCTGAGTCGAGCGTTTTGAAAAAAGGGTAAAAAGTTAAAAGTTATTTTGAACGCTGATGAGTGAGTGATTAATGACTATATTTTCTCCCTTTTATAGTATTTCAACATAATCAAACTTTAGGTAGGAAATGTTTGGCTTTCACGATTGCGAGATTGAAATATGACATGATATGACAGTATAAGAATAGAACAAAAGGACATGTTACGTAATTTGTTTATGAAAGGTAATAAAAACTGTCATTACGAATTTCGTTTCTGCTTATATGCGTAATTAATATTTATATACCATTAAGATGAAGTTGACAGTTTGAAAGGTCAAAATTAAAGAATTAACAAACAAAACGAGTGAACGACCAACTGATACGTTTGTATTGAGATCCAAGGATTCTCTACCCCCCCCCCCCCCACTATCTCCCTCAGTCTCACCTAAATGGAATTGACACTGTCTAATAATTATCTTGTTTTCATTTACCTTTGAAAGTAAATGAAACAATGAAAGTCATTTGGCGACCGATCGCTTGATTGAAGTTCTCATTTGGAAATACAGAGAATTATCTGGTGTTCTAGTCTAGTGTCAATTATTGTGAAGAAATGGGGATAGAACAAGAGGTCTCACGTCGTTCACAAAATTTAAAGAATTCAGGATGACTTAACGGATGGTGCGTCAGAGCCACAGTGCATGAAGATAACCAGTTTTGTTTTAATCTTAATTTATTTTTGGTTTATTTCATTTCTATATCCACTTTTTTCAGCATACAAATCGGAGATACAAAAATAAAGGGTGTTTCTTTAAAAAAAGGGTAACCGAAGTTCAAAGGTTAGTTATATCAGGAATACATGATACAATTATTGTGATATCTATTTTACATAACTGAGTAACTCATCAACTTTCATCGACACCTTGATTGCGCCACAATAAGACAGTTCGGAGTTCCATTCTGCGCATGATCAGAAGAAGGTCATTTGTACTAAAGTGACAAGGTGGTTTGATATTTAATGAGATAATCACCAACTTTGATGTCTTGATTATTCATATATTCTTTTGAATTGGGTTTCCATTAGATAAAACTAAAAACAACAATGCGTCCATTAGCGACTGGTATTTCACAGTTGGCCAAATACATTGTTTTAATAAACAAACAAACTAGAAAACCTATCTTATTACAGCTTGTGAACCAATTTGGTCCATTGTCTTGATAAAAATGGTACTGATGCCAGGAGCGTTAACATTTCCCCCATTGTGCTAAAATAGCAATTAAAAACGAACATAAAAATAAAGATGAAATCGGAGGGTCTAAGTTTGACTCCTAGAGGATAGGAGATAGGACTTGTATTGCATATCTGACCAGGGCACCGTCTTACAAAGTGTTACGATTGATCCGGTCACTTTCACGTATATGGAAATCCATCATTGTCATAATTTTTTCTTTAGGAAATTTGCTAATTGGTCCTTTGAAAACAAAAAGAAGCATACTGAATTGTCAAGAAAACAGTGGAGGTAAGAAAATATGCATCATATCTAGAAAATATTTTGAACAAACATGTATGTTAGATGTTGACGTTGCTGGCTTTCCATAGTTGTGGTTGATTGGATCAATCGTAACTCTTTGTAAGACGGGGCCCAGGAAAAAACGGTATGCCGACCGTCTCATTTCGAAAATAAATCATCTCGTGACGAGATGTTTTTTATCACGTGAAACGTTGAATAGCCCTAATACTTCAGCTAGTCACATAATTCCAAAAGTTAAGTGATAATTCTTTTGCATTTAGCAAAGGAAGTTCAGTGATTACCCTTCCTAGAATCAGTGTCAAATGGCAAATTACACTTTTGTCAATCAGCTATATCGATTCAAAAATCTTGGGAATGGATTGGGTCGAATGAATGTATTTTGCCTTCATGTTGTAATTATGCTCATGCCACATAATTGTAAGCAATTTGGTCAGTATACTGACTTGGATACTTTCATCACTTCAGTGGACAGTGAAAAATAATATATTGAGACAAATGTTCGACTCTTTAATACATTTTGTCTGCTGGCTCTTAAAGTTTGGATTTCATTTCATTTGGACATGAAAGTAGAGCACAGGACAGAGAAGGTAAAATTTATTTCCTGCTCTGCGTATAATTTCGGGTTTCTAGTTTTAAAATGGTACAGGTAATATTAATTCAGCTTTAACTTTGCAGAATAAAAAAAAATGAAAGAAATAACACCATATGATTATTCAAGACAAACTGTGCTGTCTTGCTCATAGTATTCCTGAACCAGGCAAATGACAAGCCACACGTTTGATCTTAACAGTAAGAGAATAATAGAATAATTAATGGTATCGAAAGTTCCTGAAAATAAAATGATATTTCGTGTCGGACTGCAGCTTTAAAGATAAAATGGGGCCAAATTTAAGGGGAAAAAAGTATTCAATAAAACCAGAATCGTTAAAAAACCCATAGCGAGTGTATATACGTTGTATTTTTATTTTTTTTTACTGAATGGACACTTCAAAAAGATCTGCTTCACTAATATGGAGAGCATTTTTTGTTAAATAAACGAAATTGCCAAGGAATGTTAAATACTTAGAACAGTCTAAAATTTTGAATAGCACAACCAGGGGCGGATCCAGGATTTTCCAAAAGGGGAAGCACATTTCCCGAGGACAAGCAAAAAACAAAAAGGTTTTTTACCAATGAATAAGGAAATTTCATCCACGAAAAAAATTTGACAAGCAAAAAAATACAAAAAAAAACGGGGGCACACTTTATTTTAACGGCATTTTTACATTACAAATTTTAATTGTGACTCTCAAAAGGGGGGGCACGGGCCGGCTGTGCCCCCCCCCCCCCTGGGTCCGCCAGTGAGCATAATATTTGACTGATCCCATTTTGTCTGCGTATTCTTCACATCGTTTTGTAAATCATTACTTACTTTGAAGATAAAATTTTCATTTTTTTATTATAAGAGAACCGCGTATGGGCCATTCTGGCAGTCTGTGTTTCTTTAAGAAGTATGTATATCTTTATCTACATGAACACATAGTATTAATAACAAACATGATAGTTAGCCAAAACAGAATTGGGCGAAAACTAATGTTAAATCGATTTTAAACCAGATTTTGATGAGATTTTCAGCGCTATGCTTGTTTAATTTTTTTCTCTTTCTTTATAGTATAGGCGATTGGTTACCCCAAAAAGGCACTTTTGCTCAGAAAATGATTAAAGCATAAAACTTGGCCAATCATTCTTCACCTCATATTGATTATTTTCAGGAGTGGTGCCAAAATATTCAACACTTTCATTAGCAACGAATGCTAGGTAAGGGCAGATACCACCCCTATTGCTGAGTAAACAATTCTACAATATTTTTTAGAGGGGGCCCACACACTTCAAGCATTTGATTTTTAGTGGATCCCTCCATTTCTTCAGATCTTTATAATGTGAATATTACTTTGCTTTTATATAATAATTTGTTTTATTTATGAACAATATTATAATACATTGTACCTACCTCAATTTGTATTGTTATAAGTTTCATTTGCAAATGTCATTGGAATTATTTACGACCATTTTATTATTCTGTTGAAAATGAAATAAAGCAAATTTGGATTTAAATCCGTTTGTTGCCACCCCTTGTGAATGGTGCTATTTTTGAATAATTATTCGTCTTTTCAAAGACAGCACTGCCGTTATATTGAATGGCGTTATACAGACAAGATTGTCAGATGCGTTCCGTTTGTCTCCTTGAGTTCTTGGTGGTGACTTTTTTTTTCATCAGTAGGCCCTATCTCATTGTATATTTCACTTGAAGTATGGTGTGTGCCAACTTCAATGAGCACTGGCTAAAAACTGGGGAAGTACTTTGATCCGCAATGAGTTTTCTTTTACTTGTTTGACATAGTATGTGGTAAACATGGCAACACAATTTCTGACAAATGCGAAGAGTGTGCCTTTCATCTCTCTCGCTCTAGACATTATGTGTGTACCAAATTTAACGGGCATAGAAGGAAGACGTAGTTCAATCCGCAAGATGTTTACAGATTAATTGTAATATGCTGTTACCATGGCAACGCAGTTTGAAAAGTAATTTTTATAGGAGATTTGTAGTTTTAAATGTTTAATTGCATCATAATCATTTAATATCATTGGCCCATAGGCATCCTATGTTCTGGTTGCTGATGAAAATACGTTTCCTAACAACCGCTGCTATTCTAATTAGAGTTCATTTTCGGCACCACAGTTGATGATGTTCGGAATGTTATTTTGATCATGTGTGACAGTTTCATGCTTTTATCACAATCTGAACATTTTTTTCATCAATCGCCTAGACTATTAGAATTAATTTGAGAGTGGAAATTTACTAAAATTGCACTCAAGAGGTAACTACAGTTTATGAATCAATTATTAAAAAGGAATCGAAATCGTTTTATAAAGTGTTATAAACAGAACAAAATCAATTCTTTTGGATGATTGATTCAAAGACATGATCGTAAATATACATAGATATATAGAAAATCAAAAATTCGAAATTGAAAGAAAAAAAGGGGCAAATTTTTTTTCAGGAAGAAAATAATAATTGCTTACTGTTATTTTTTGCCACAGACATTACTGAAAGCCATTTAACGTTGTATATATATATATTATTGTTATATATAAGAAGAATTGTAAGACCAATAACATTTATTTATTTGGTTATTTCCTCTTTAAGGATATTCATAGCATAGAATGATTAAGAATATTTAAGAATATTCCAGAATGTCTCAGTAAAGCTTTGTTAGACATGAGTAATCTTTGAGTAATCTTTGTTATTTCTGGAATGTCCAAAGACAATAGACAATAGACTGCTGGTGGCAGTGAAAATGACAATAGGATTAGCTATGTTGTTGACATTGTTAATTTCACTTAGGTCATTCAAGAGTCTTATAAAATTAGACTGCTCTAGAAATTGGCAGAATGTTCTTTTGTAGACAATACTAGAAGCTTCCAGAATAGTGAATAATTTATACATAAGCTGGCAGTTTCTTCAAGGAGATCACATCATATCAGAGTTTCACACCAGACTTTATGTCAGAGCATAGTTTATTTTCAACTGGAATATAACATTTTCTTCTGTGGAATTACTTGCACGCCATCAATGAACTGTTTGCAGTTACTTTGAGAGAGGAATTCTCAGTTCTCATCGAGATCATCAACCTGTTTCAATGAACGCTTTTCAACCCATGGATTGCTGAAATTGACTGTTAATCATCATCAACATCGTCTTCACAGACATTTCAACTCGCTACAGTGACTCTTGTTATTCATCGTGCTTCAACATCAATTTCATCATCGCCATCATTGTGAACTGTAATTTAAGGAATCTTCGCCAACCAACTTGGATTTTATTTGGATATACTATAACTTTGGATTGCAAATCTGACACTTCAAGAGATGTAAGATCAATATTTATTTATGTTTTGTTAGTTTATGATTGTTATATTTCCTGTATTAGATAAAAAAAGGAAATCAAATTTAAAACTAAATTTTTATTGTTATTTGTTGCAGTGTCGTAACATAATATACTTTCCTTCTTTGTCTCTCTCTCTCTCTCTTTGTTCCATTAATATCATCTTTCATCTTTCTCTTTCCACGTATCTCTCTTTCTCTTGTTCCTGTCTGTCTGTCTCTATAACTCTCTCTCTCACCCCCACACACACACCAACATAAATATAACACACCCACCTATTGCATACTCATGCATTAGCTTTTCCACTCTTCATTTTGTATTATTTCAGCTCTTCATCGCGCACATCCACCTGACTCACTGCCACCCCCTCTCTATACTGTATATTGGTTGTCTCTCAAGTTATTTTTATTTCACCCCCTCTCTTTTAATCCTCCTAGTACCTCTTTCTTTCTTCGCCCCCTCTCTATCTTTCTCTCTCCCTAATTTCTCATGTACATGTACACACACACACACCATCTTTTTATTTAGGCTCTCTGTAGGATCTTTAGCTAGCGAAGAAAATTCACATTATCATTTTCTTTACTTTGCACTATACTCTAACATGATATATACAAAGAGGCACTTTACTATTATGGAACCCCTCCCCGGGTAATTCCATAGTCCACTTGGAAGTTGTGTCACAATCCACCTCATTTACACAATTATCAATTAATTAAGTTTTCCTAAGTATATGTATTTCTTTCACTTTTCAACTTCCAATTACTTTTCTCCAACAATCCTACCAAAAGTAATCAAACTTATGAGAATGACTGAGACAAATTATTGGATTTTTCAATATTTGGTTAGAATTTTAATTTAAATATATTAGTGAATGGAAGAGATACAAACAAGAAACATGCAGCATCTTAAAGTGTCATTTTATATAAGTCAATGAATGAATATTAATGACATCAATGAAAAGTGATCTTCATACACATTGCAAAAAGGCAAAGGGAAGATGGGGTTCTGAGTTTCGACCCTTGACCTTCGATGACCTCCTCAGTCTGTTTCACTAGATTCAACGGATGACGATTCGGCAGAAACAGACGAAGAACGTCTGAAACGAGCTGCAAGTAACGAAAAGAAAAATGATCATGATTATTAACATACGAAGAAACTCCTTAGATTCATATGTATGCATATCATAAATTATGAATATGAATATATTCTCTATATTCAAGGATAACATATATCTATTCTAATTACTTCGAAATACTTGTATATCGGTGTGTTTTTTATAGTTTGGAAAAGGAGAGATTATAATAACCTAGCCCAGGTAACAATACAGCGTTGGACCAACGTTGGATCAACGTTGGGAATTTTTTTCCCAACGTTGCCTCAACGTTGGCAGGCCAACGTTGCATCATCGATAGAAGTGCACGCGCATACATCGTCAGACCAACAACATTTCCAACGTTAGTTCAACGTTGTCCAGCAACAATGTTTCAACGTTGTCTGGCAACGTTGATCCAATGTTGGCTAAATAGACAAATACAACATTGCTACAACGTTGGTAAGCAACGTTGTATCATCGATAGAAGTGCACGTCCATACATCGTCAGACCAACAACATTTCCAACGTCAGTTCAACGTTGTCCACCATCAATGCTCCAACGTTGGTATAATGTCGGCTGAGTCATCAATAACAGCGTTGCTGCAACGTTGATGGGCAACGTTGAAGCAGCGATGGACGTGCACTTGCATACATCGTCAGTCCAACTATGTTTACAACGTTGGTTCAACGCTGTCCAGCAACAATGCTCCAACGTTGTCTGGCAACATTGCTCCAACATTGTTACAACGTTGTCACAACGTTGCTCCAACATTGCTCCAACGTTATTCCAACGTATGGCAGTAATTAACAAAACATTAATTGGTTTCAAGGTGAAGTCCACCATTACAACTCTACACTCAAATCTTTATCATCATATGTCTTATCCTATCCTAAAATCCTACATCCTAATCCTATATCCTATTCCTATCATCCTACACCTATCCACTGTAACCTGTCATTGACTCCTATATATAGAGCAACTTTGCTATACTTGGCAGAATACAGTTAATATCATTTTCCACACTTAACCTTGAATATTTCACTTAGAATAATATGTTTTGATTATATATGATATGGTAATGGAGCCACATACTTTTCTGAAACTTTTCATGGTGGAAATATTGAATAAACATAAATACTCTAATTATTATAGCAATATTACCTAAAATTTTGGTCATTTACTGATGTAATGAATATTCATGAGTGCATAATCATTGTCCAGATGAGGCAGGTATGGCAGCGTTGGTCCAATGTTGGTCCAACGTTGGGTGACGTTGATCCAACGTTGGTATAATGTTGGTCCAATGTTGATGGAAAGTTGATTCAACTTTAGTCCAATGTTAGTCCAACGTTGGCGTAAACGTTGATTCAATGTTTGTCTAATATCGGTTAAATGTTGTTGTAACGTTGATTCTTTGTTGGTCTAATTATAAACAAATCCAACGATGCGCCATCTCCATCAAACAGTTTTCAACACTGTGCCATCATCATCTGTAATCTGTTCATGATTCTATCAAAAAACATTACAACTATTATTACAGCTATTCATTTCTTTTCATTCTTTCTGTTACAAGTCTCTTCACATAATTAAGAGAAATCAAGATAATTACGTGTGATATTTATTGAGGCCTTTGTAGCATTCAAACTTTTTTGACATCCTCTTTTTCTCAAACAAGACTAATACCAAAAAAACATATGCATATGTAATAAAAATTAAGATGTATTACATTTTCTTGCGAGTTGCAATCTCTGTTTCTGTCTACAATTGTTTAATGACTCGGTATGCAATGCCAATTGCAACGTCAGTAATCATCACAAAAACTCACATGTGTAATTGCAGTCTCTCAGTATTTACAAAATCAAAAAAGGAGGTCGCGTAACTTGGCCTCACTCAGAGTAACGTAGCTACTGCCTACTGTAACTAAAGAGTGCCTCTTTTTGATTAAGATAGAAGTCAACTGATATCTCAATATGCATGGCCATGGCCTAGTCTCGCTCGTGCCATAACTATTAAATGATATTTCAGCGTCAAGTGTAGCATGCCTCACATAGCAACTACAGGTTTGACTGCAGTTGGAAAACACTCGGTCCAGGCTAGGCCAGGCAGGACCGACCAAGTCAATTCAAGGCAGCGTATAATAAATAAGGCAGGAATGCCAGGTAGCAAGTCATTTGGGTGATTTCAAGTACGGTGTACGGTGTTGAGTGCGTGAAAGGGCTGCTGAACTGAGCTCCAACACCAAGCGTAATATTATTTTTCATTGAAATGTAGTAAAACTCTAATGATTTGCTCTCATCTTAAATGTAAAAGATAATTTTACGGAGATGGTTCGTCGTGTTCGCCCCCTGTTCGTAATAGCTACAGTTCATCAACACCAACACTGAACTTTAAATCACGATTCTCCCAATCCCTGGGGTACGTCGGTGTTGCTGAATGGGGAAATTGCTTGTAGATCATCAACACCATGCAGCCACAGTGCAGTGTTGGGTTCAGCAGATGACAATCAACACCAGCCTTCAACACAAACTGCCGGAAATACACCATATTTTCCTAGGTCAATCTTAACACCAGCCTGATTCAAGTACGGTGTTGTCACAACACCAACACTAACCCAGGGAGCTCCAGCCCGCTCAGCGGGCCGGAGCCCAGGGGCTTACCGTGTAATTCACCATACCCACGGTAGTAGCGTGAAGTATGGTCTAAATAATTATCCGGATAAATAGTTAAAACAGAAATTAAGCACTTACCACGATTATATGGATGAAGGTCTAACGATTGGCAGCTTCCTGACATCGAGGTCTCAATCGGCCATTTTGTTTTGAATTCTGAAAGAGGAGAGCTACCGCGACAGAACTTTTCGTTTTTTTAGGTTCCAGTCTGTGCCTCGAATCGATGTCAGGAAGCTGCCACTCGTTAGACCTTCATCCATATAATCGTGGTAAGTGCTTAATTTCTGTTTTAACTATTTATTCGGATAATTATTTAATATTTAGACCATACTTCACGCTACTACCGTGGGTATGGTGAATTACACGGTAAGCCCCTGGGCTCCGGCCCGCGCAGCGGGCCGGAGCTCCCTGGGTTACACTCACACGTATTGCCAGGTTAGTATTAGTATACTGGGTTACACCAACACCAGATTTCAACACTGTACGTACTTGAATTTTGAAAATCATCCAATGACTGTTGCCTTGCCATTGGTATCGCATACTCGTTCCCACTCACACGTATTGCGAGGTTAGTATTAGTCACTCACACAAGCTAATTACGAGGTTAGTTAGTATGTTATACTGTGCAGTGACTAGTGTTAAGTACTACTTTACTACTACTTACAGTACACGAATATACTAGCGTCGGACTGTACGCACACAGAAGCTGACTCCGGGATCTTTCGGAGGGGATCAATGGTTGCAGTTACCGATTATCTGCAAGTGCAAAGAAAATTCAACTGTAGATTGTAGGTCCTAAATATACAGCTTATAAGTACTGTTCCAGATCACTAGATATTCTGGAATTTACTTATCTATATCCACTATCCAGTCCAAATTCTGCCAGATTCTTCAAGTTCAAAATTGAAGGAAGCAGACTACACAGACATGACAGGAGTCCGACGTCGCGACTAATTCTGCGCATCAGAATAGTATGGTATTTTTAAATAGGCACATTTGATGCTTGTATTTCCTTCTTCAATTTCTTCTAGTTATGTGACGGTAGGCCTATGACATATCTCGTACTTACTGTGAAAGGCCTTGCCAGCTGCAAAGGATCGACGAGGGCGTTTCTGGAAATTCTGGTCTTGAACTACATTTTTTTTCTTGTTTTTCTTCTTTATTTTCTATATTAATCGACACATTTGCATCCCCAGGTGCATGCAGCCTCTCTATTCTACCCCATCTTTATTTTTGTTTTCCCCTTAGACTTAGTTTTAGTTCCTCTTTCCCTTCCCATTATTTTCCTTCTCTCTCGATTTCTTTTCCCCTTATTGCTGGGGGATACCAAGGGTGACATGGATAGACAAGCAAACTTACTTGATCGACCCCCCCCCCCTTGGCCCCATTGGAAATTATGCCAGTAGTCTTGTCTTGTCTTGGGTTAAGTCGGCATATGCAGACTTGCTGTACTCCGCCAACTTTATCAATTATCAATTCTCCAATGAACCAGTTTCTAACGTTCTCAACACTGTGTATATTATGCCAGGATATTATGTTGACTGTCAAACAAATATCCAACAAACTATAGTTTCCAACATTGTGTCAATGTTAACTGTCCAATAAACTATTCCAATTACGCTGTCCACGTTGTGCCATTGTCCGTTGTTCAACAACTCTCCATCAAACTAGTTTCCAACTTTGTCAACGTTGTGCCATTGTCGACTGTCCAACAAATCTCCAAGAAAATAGTTTCCAACGTTGTTCCTTTGTCGGTTGTTCAGCAACTCTCCATCGAACTAGTTTCCGACGTAGTCAACGCTGTGCCTTTGTTGGCTGTTCAACACCTATCCAATCAAACACGCGTTTCCAACGTTGTGACGTTGTTGGCTGTCCAACAAATCTCCAACACACTAGTTTCCAATGTTGTGCCATTGTCTGTTGTTCAACAACTTTCCAACGTTGCCAACGTTGTGTCATCGTCGACTATCCTACTGATCTCCAATCTACCAGTTTCCAACGTTGTGCCAGTGTCAGTTGTTCAACGACTTTCCATCTAACTAGTTTCCAGCTTTATCAACGTTGTGTCATTGTATACTATCTAACTAATCTCCAATCTACCAGTTTCCAACGTTGTGCCATCGTCGACTATCCAACAAATCTCCATCGAACTAGTTTCTAGCTTTGACAACGTTGTGCCATAGTTGGTTGTTCAACAACTTTCCATCGAACTAGTTTCCAACGTTGCCAACCTTGTGTCATCGTTGACTATCCAACTAATCTCCAACCTACTAATTTCCATCGTTGTGCCATTGTCGACTGTCCAACAACTCTCCAACTAACAAGTTTCCAACGTTGCCAACGTCGTGTCATTGTTGATTGTTCAACAACTTTCCAGCGAACTAGTTTCCAACGTTGCCAACGTTGTGTCTTTGCTGGCTGTCAACAACTATCCAATCAAACGTGTCTCCAACGTTGTGACATTGTCGACTGTCCAACAACTCTCCAACTTACTAGTCTCCAACGTTGTGCCATTGTCGACCGTCCAACAAATCTCCAACAAACTAGTTTCCAACTTTGTCAACGTTGTGCCATTGTCGGTTGTTCAACAACTTTCCAGCGAACTAGTTTCCAACGTTGCCAACGTTGTGTCTTTGCTGGCTGTCAACAACTATCCAATCAAACGTGTCTCCAACGTTGTGACATTGTCGACTGTCCAACAACTCTCCAACTTACTAGTCTCCAACGTTGTGCCATTGTCGACCGTCCAACAAATCTCCAACAAACTAGTTTCCAACTTTGTCAACGTTGTGCCATTGTCGGTTGTTCAACAACTTTCCAGCGAACTAGTTTCCAACGTTGCCAACGTTGTGCCTTTGCTGGCTGTTCAACAACTATCCAATCAAACGTGTTTCCAACGTTGTGACATTGTCGACTGTCCAACAACTCTCCGACTAACAAGTTTCCAACGTTGCCAACGTCGTGTCATTGTTGATTGTCCATCATCTTTCCATCAAACTAGTTTCCAACGTCGATTCAACGTTAATCCATCAAGTTTTCCCAACGTCCAACGACTTTCAAGTTTCCAACGTGGAGCCAACGTTGGCTTGTTACCTGGGAGATATTTCGTTTGATATGTGAATAAAGAAGGCCAGAAAATTGTAAAAGAGAGAAAGAGAATTAAAATGCTGATAATTATGATGGAAATGCTAATTCTATTCAAAAGTTTCAGTGAGTTCAACTATGTAAACCGAGAAGAGGAACAATCTATAAGAGGATCTTTTGCATGTGTGTCATAAATGCATTTGGACGAGATCACAGTGTCAACAAAAGTACAAACAATGGCATAAGGGTATTTGAAGATATTACTTACCTGTAGATGAACAGTCGACAACTTCAAGGCAAATTTTTTCCAAGATTTCACAGGCATAAGCGCTATTCTGCTCTCCTTCCTCTACCAAACACACCATATTATTCTCAGCTCCATCAAACAATTCCTGTTCAGTAAGGGTAAGGCGTCCTCTTAGATCTTCTTCACACGTGTCAACCACCTGCCTGTATCTGTCACATAGGGCTTCGAACTGTGCAGTGCGATCAGTAGTTTGGGCTACAAATCAAGGAAATTATCAAATCATGATTTTTCGTTGAATTTACCAGTAACATAAATGAATAACCAGTGGAGCAATAAGCCCAAAAGAATTGAGGTGGCAAAATATGGCGTATCGGGAAAAAAAATTATACATATAAAAGCGAGCGTGCAAAAATGTCGTCATTTTTATTTTCAAAATCCTTTTTTTGTGATAATTTTGACATAACATTTAGAAAATAATATATTTCATCCTTCTCTCTTTCTTTCCTTTCCTTTTTGTCTTGTTCGTAAAACTTTTGAGGATGGCAAGCGCCCCCATGACCCCCCCCCCCCCCCCCGTCTGTGCGCCAGTGAGAATCAATATAGTACAAGACAAAAACAATCAGCTCTATTCTTACCAATGGTGAGGACAGAACATGGCAAAACTTCAATCTCATTTATGGGTTCACAAATCTGGAATAGCCTTCCTGATGAAGTAAAACGGCTTAAATCTGTAATTCCTTCCGCAGAGCTCTTAAAAACATTTTCATACAAGAATATTCATGAGTTCCTCAATCATTTGTAAATATTGTATATATGTTTTAATTCATTTGTATGCAATTCTTGCTTTTACCCTATTGTGCTAGACCTATTATTTTGTTTTATACACTAGTTATGTTATTTGTCGAAGAGCATGATTTGTTAACTTACTATTTAAACGTTCATGCTATCAATTATGATTATGTATATTGTAGGATAGGGTCTCCACGTCCACTAGCAGTACTTGCTATTTTTGTGGAGTCCTATTACCATTAAAGTTTATATGACAATTTACCCTGTATCAATGTATTTTGACATTATTTGGTAATAAATTCAGTTCAGTTCAGTAACAAATCTATGATTTATATTGTGCAATAATAATCTGCACCATCATGATAAAACCAAAATCATTGCACCAAAATGAACAAATTGACAAGTTTGGTTGTGAAATGTGGGGAAAATATTAACATCCCCCAAACATAGATGTATCATATATAAAAGCGATTTCAAAATGATGAACTATACCCAAGTGAGGAATATATCTGCAAATTTCGATTTTTCTCTATTAATTCTTAAATGAAAAAATGAAAAAAATATATACCTTTGGCTGCCATCGCAAAAACTGCAACGAGACACAAACAAACGCAAAAAGTTTTTACCTGTAGAAGGGAAAATAAATAAAATATTCAATTCATTTGCATACTCTAACATCATAGTTTAAATAATCCAAGAATTAATTGAAATTTAGGTAAGACTGTCTTTTTGGAAACAACTTTAAGGATCTTTTCGGGTAAATTCCCTTGTTCATTAAAATTAGACTTTATTTCTTTACATAGATCTCGCAAGATAAATAACACCCCCCCCCCCTCAAAAAAAAGGAAAGGAATAAATAAATAAAATAAGTAATAAAATAAAACAGGATGAAGAGTGATAATTAAATGGAATTAAAAAAATATAACATAAAATAATATAAAAATTGTAAAATTGAAGGAATTCAAAGATAATAAACCTAATGATTAAAATAGATGGAATTTAATAGCATATACCATTGGCGGACAAAAACATAAAGGTATACCCCGAATTGTGAGATCGTATATAAACCTCTGCTTTGGTATAATACATATATCTATTTCTATTTCACTGTAAACACTTTCAGAAAGAAATTAAGGCCCATGTCATCAAATTCGTTCTTTTTTTCTCATTATATCCATAATATCAGATTTACACAGTTAGAACAGTCTCTGCTGGAATAATTTGAAAAATAATATTGGACTTACCGATTGAGCCATTTCAGGAGTTTTGCTGAGTCAAGAGCTTTGAAAAAAATATTTTTTTCGAATGCTGATGAGTGAGTGATTAATGACTGTATTTTCTCCCTTTTATAGTATTTCAACATAATCAAAATTTAGGTAGGAAATGTTTGGCTTTTATGATTGCGAGATTACAATATGATATGATAATTATGACAGTTTAAGATTTGAACAAAGGGATATTTTACGTAATTTGCTTGTGAAAGGTAAAACTGTCATTACGAATTTCGTTTCTAAATATATGCGTAATTAATATCTGCACCATTAATATGAAGTTGACAGTTTGAAAGGTCAAAATAAAAATAAAATAAAATAAAACGAATGAACGACCAACTAATACGTTTGTATTGAGATCCAATGATTATCTTCCCCCCCCCCTACTATCTCCCTCAGTCTCACCTAAAGGGAATTGACACTGTCGATTAATAATGTTGTTTTTATTTACCTTTGAAAGTAAATGAAACAATGAGAGTCATTTGGCGACCGATCGCTTGTTTGAAGTTTTCATTTGGAAATACAGTGAATTAACTTGTGTTGTAGTCTAGTGTCAATCGTCATGACCATTGTGAAGAAATGGGGATACAACAGGAGGTCTCACGTCTTTCACAAAATTTAAAGAATTAAGGATGACTTAACGGATGGTGCGTCAGAGCCACAGTGAAGATAACCATTTTGGTTTTAATTTTGATTTATTTTTGGTTTATTTCATTTCTGTATCCATTTTTTTTTCAACATACAAATCAGAGATACATAATTAAAGGGTGTTTCTTTTAAAAAAGGGTAACCGAAGTTCAAAGGTCAGTTATATCAGGAATACGTGATATATTATTGTGATATCTATTTTACATAACTGAGTAACTCATCAACTTTCATCGACACCTTGCTTGCGCCACAATTCGGAGCCAGTTCGGAGTTCCATTCTGCGCATGATCAGAAGAAGGTCATTTGTACTAAAGTGACGAGGTGGTTTGATATTTAATGAGATAAGCACCAACTTTGATGTCTTGATTATTCATATATTCTTTTGAATTGGGTTTCCATTAGATAAAACTAAAAACAACAATGCGTCCATTAGCGACTGGTATTTCACAGTTGGCCAAATACATTGATATAACAAACAAACAAACTAGAAAACCTATCTTATTACAGCTTGTGAACCAATTTGGTCCATTGTCTTGATAAAAATGGTACTGATGCCAGGAGCGTAAACATTTCCCCCATTGTGCTAAAATAGCAATTAAAAAAAGAACATAAAAATAAAGATGAAATCGGAGGGTCTAATTTTTACTCCTAGAGGATAGGAGATAGGACTTGTATTGCATATCTGACCAGGGCACCGTCTTACAAAGTGTTACGATTGATCCGGTCACTTTCACGTATATGGAAATCCATCATTGTCATAATTTTTTCTTTAGGAAATTTGCTAATTGGTCCTTTGAAAACAAAAAGAAGCATACTGAATTGTCAAGAAAACAGTGGAGGTAAGAAAATATGCATCATATCTAGAAAATATTTTGAACAAACATGTATGTTAGATGTTGACGTTGCTGGCTTTCCATAGTTGTGGTTGATTGGATCAATCGTAACTCTTTGTAAGACGGGGCCCAGGAAAAAACGGTATGCCGACCGTCTCATTTCGAAAATAAATCATCTCGTGACGAGATGTTTTTTATCACGTGAAACGTTGAATAGCCCTAATACTTCAGCTAGTCACATAATTCCAAAAGTTAAGTGATAATTCTTTTGCATTTAGCAAAGGAAGTTCAGTGATTACCCTTCCTAGAATCAGTGTCAAATGGCAAATTACACTTTTGTCAATCAGCTATATCGATTCAAAAATCTTGGGAATGGATTGGGTCGAATGAATGTATTTTGCCTTCATGTTGTAATTATGCTCATGCCACATAATTGTAAGCAATTTGGTCAGTATACTGACTTGGATACTTTCATCACTTCAGTGGACAGTGAAAAATAATATATTGAGACAAATGTTCGACTCTTTAATACATTTTGTCTGCTGGCTGTTAAAGTTTGGATTTCATTTCATTTGGACATGAAAGTAGAGCACAGGACAGAGAAGGTAAAATTTATTTCCTGCTCTGCGTATAATTTCGGGTTTCTAGTTTTAAAATGGTACAGGTAATGTTAATTCAGCTCTAACTTTGCAGAATAAAAAAAAATGAAAGAAATAACACCATATGATTATTCAAGACAAACTGTGCTGTCTTGCTCATAGTATTCCTGAACCAGGCAAATGGCAAGCCACACGTTTGATCTTAACAGTAAGAGAATAATAGAATAATTAATGGTATCGAAAGTTCCTGAAAATAAAATGATATTTCGTGTCGGACTGCAGCTTTAAAGATAAAATGGGGCCAAATTTAAGGGGAAAAAAGTATTCAATAAAACCAGAATCGTTAAAAAACCCATAGCGAGTGTATATACGTTGTATTTTTTTTTTTTTACTGAATGGACGCTTCAAAAAGATCTGCTTCACTAATATGGAGATCATTTTTTGTTAAATAAACCGAAATTGCCAAGGAATGTTAAATACTTAGAACAGTCTAAAATTTTGAATAGCACAACCAGGGGCGGATCCAGGATTTTCCAAAAGGGGAAGCACATTTCCCGAGGACAAGCAAAAAACAAAAAGGTTTTTTACCAATGAATAAGGACATTTCATCCACGAAAAAAATTTGACAAGCAAAAAAAATACAAAAAAAAAACGGGGGCACACTTTATTTTAACGGCATTTTTACATTACAAATTTTAATTGTGACTCTTAAAAGGGGGGGGCACGGGCCGGCTGTGCCCCCCCCCTGGGTCCGCCAGTGAGCATAATATTTGACTGATCCCATTTTGTCTGCGTATTCTTCACATCGTTTTGTAAATCATTACTTACTTTGAAGATAAAATTTTCATTTTTTTTATTAAGAGAACCGCGTATGGGCCATTCTGGCAGTCTGTGTTTCTTTAAGAAGTATGTATATCTTTATCTACATGAACACATAGTATTAATAACAAACATGATAGTTAGCCAAAACAGAATTGGGCGAAAACTAATGTTAAATCGATTTTAAACCAGATTTTGATGAGATTTTCAGCGCTATGCTTGTTTTTTTCTCTTTCTTTATAGTATAGGCGATTGGTTACCCCAAAAAGGCACTTTTGCTCAGAAAATGATTAAAGCATAAAACTTGGCCAATCATTCTTCACCTCATATTGATTATTTTCAGGAGTGGTGCCAAAATATTCAACACTTTCATTAGCAACGAATGCTAGGTAAGGGCAGATACCACCCCTATTGCTGAGTAAACAATTCTACAATATTTTTTAGAGGGGGCCCACACACTTCAAGCATTTGATTTTTAGTGGATCCCTCCATTTCTTCAGATCTTTATAATGTGAATATTACTTTGCTTTTATATAATAATTTGTTTTATTTATGAACAATATTATAATACATTGTACCTACCTCAATTTGTATTGTTATAAGTTTCATTTGCAAATGTCATTGGAATTATTTACGACCATTTTTTTATTCTGTTGAAAATGAAATAAAGCAAATTTAAATTTAAAATCCATTTGTTGCCACCCCTTGTGAATGGTGCTATTTTTGATTAATTATTCGTCTTTTCAAAGACAGCACAACCGTTATATTGAATGGCGTTATACAGACAAGACTGCCAGATGCGTTCCACTTGTCTCTTTGAGTTCTTGGTGGTGACTTTTTCTTTCATCAGTAGGCCCTATCTTATTGTATATTTCACTTGAAGTATGGTGTGTGCTAACTTCCATGAGCACTGGCTAAAAAATGGGGAAGTACTTTAATCCGCAATGAGTTTTCTTGACTTTTTGGCCATAGTATGTGGTAACCATGGCAACACAATTTCTGACAAATGCGAAGAGTGTGCCTTTCATCTCTTTCGCTCTAGACATTATGTGTGTACCAAATTTAACGGGCATAGAAGGAAGACGTAGTTCAATCCGCAAGATGTTTACAGATTAATTGTAATATGCTGTTACCATGGCAACGCAGTTTGAAAAGTAATTTTTATAGGAGATTTGAAGTTTTAAATGTTTAATTGCATCATAATCATTTAATATCATTGGCCCATAGGCATCCTATGTTCTGGTTGCTGATGAAAATACGTTTCCTAACAGCCGCTGCTTTTCTAATTAGAGTTCATTTTCGGCACCACAGTTGATGATGTTCGGAATGTTATTTTGATCATGTGTGACAGTTTCATGCTTTTATCACAATCTGAACATTTTTTTCATCAATCTCCTAGACTATTAGAATTAACTTGAGAGTGGAAATTTACTAAAATTGCACTCAAGAGGTAACTGCAGTTTATGAATCAATTATTAAAAAGGAATCGAAATCATTTTATAAAGTATTATAAACAGAACAAAATTAATTCATTTGGATGATTGATTCAAAGACATGATCGTAAATATACATAGATATATAGAAAATCAAAAATTTGGAATTGAAAGAAAAAAAGGGGCAAATTTTTTTTCAGAAACAAAATAATAATTGCTTACTGTTATTTTTTGCCACAGACACTACTGAAAGCCATTTAACGTTGTATATATATATTATTGTTATATATAAGAAGAATCGTAAGACCAATAACATTCATTTATTTAGTTATTTCCTCTTTAAGGATATTCATAGCATAGAATGATTAAGAATATTCCAGAATGTCTCAGTAAAGCTTTGTTAGACATGAGTAATCTTTGAGTAATCTTTGTTATTTCTGGAATGTCCAAAGACAATAGACAATAGACTGCTGGTGGCAGTGAAAATGACAATAGGATTAGCTATGTTGTTGACATTGTTAATTTCACTTAGGTCATTCAAGAGTCTTATAAAATTAGACTGCTCTAGAAATTGGCAGAATGTTCTTTTGTAGACAATACTAGAAGCTTCAAGAATAGTGAATACTAGAAGCTTCCAGAATAGTGAATAATTTATATATAAGCTGGCAGTTTCTTCAAGGAGATCACATCATATCAGATCAGAACTCAGAGTTTCACACCAGACTTTATGTCAGAGCATAGTTTATTTCCAACTGGAATATAACATTTTCTTCTGTGGAATTACTTGCACGCCATCAATGAACTGTTTGCAGTTACTTTGAGAGAGGAATTCTCAGTTCTCATCGAGATCATCAACCTGTTTCAATGAACGCTTTTCAACCCATGGATTGCTGAAATTGACTGTTAATCATCATCAACATCGTCTTCACAGACATTTCAACTCGTTACAGTGACTTTTGTTATTCATCGTGCTTTAACATCAATTTCATCATCGCCATCATTGTGAACTGTAATTTAAGGAATCTTCGCCAACCAACTTGGATTTTATTTGGATATACTATCATAACTTTGGATTGCAAATCTGACACTTCAAGAGATGTAAGATCAATATTTATTTATATTTTGTTAGTTAAAGATTGTTATATTTCCTGTATTAGATAAAACAAAAAGGAAATCAAATTTAAAACTAAATTTTCATTGTTATTTGTTGCAGTATCGTAACATAATATACTTTCCTTCTTTGTCTCTCTCTCTCTCTCTCTCTCTTTGTTCCATTAATATCATATTTCATCTTTCTCTTTCCACGTATCTCTCTTTCTCTTATTTATGTCTGTCTGTCTCTATAACTCTCTCTCTCACCCCCACACACACACCAACATAAATATAACACACCCACCTTTTGCATACTCATGCATTAGCTTTTCCACTCTTCATTTTGTATTATTTCAGCTCTTCATCGCGCACATCCACCTGACTCACTGCCACCCCCTCTCTATACTGTATATTGGTTGTCTCTCAAATTATTTTTATTTCACCCCCTCTCTTTTAATCCTCCTAGTACCTCTTTCTTTCTTCGCCCCCTCTCTATCTTTCTCTCTCCCTAATTTCACAGGTACATGTACACATAACCACACACACACACCAGCTTTTTTATTTAGACTCTCTGTAGGATCTTTAGATGGCGAAGGAAATTCCCATTATCATTTCCTTACCTTGCACTATACTCTAACAGGATATATACAAAGAGGCACTTTACTATTATGGAACCCCTCCCCGGATAATTCCATTGTCCACTTGGAAGTTGTCTCACAATCCACCTCATTTACACAATTATCAATTAATTAAGTTTTCTTAAGTATATGTATTTCTTTCACTTTTCAACTTCCAATTACTTTTCTCCAACAATCCTACCAAAAGTAATCAAACTTATGAGAATGATTGAGACAAATTATAAGATTTTTCAATATTTGGTTAGAATTTTAATTTAAATATATTAGTGAATGGAAGAGATACAAACAAGCAACAAGCAGCATCTTAAAGTGTCATTTTATATAAGTCAATGAATGAATATTAATGACATCAATCAAAAGTGATCTTCATACACATTGCAAAAAGGCAAAGGGAAGATGTGGTTCTGAGTTTCGACCCTTGACCTGCGATGACCGCCTCAGTCTGTTTCACTAGATTCAACGGATGACGATTCGGCAGAAACAGACGAAGAACGTCTGAAACGAGCTGCAAGTAACGAAAAGAAAAATGATAATGATTATTAACATACGAAGAAACTCCTAAGATTAATCTGTATGCATATCAAATAAACATGAATATATTCTCTATATTCAAGGATAACATATATTTAGTTCGAAATACTTTATATCGGTTTGTGTTTTATAGTTTGGCAAAGGAGAAATCATAATAACCTAAATATTTTGTTTGATATGTGAATAAAGAAGACAAGAAAATTGTAAAAGAGAGAGAGAGAATTAAAATACTAATAATTATGATGGAAATTCTAATCAAAACTTTCAGTGAGTTCAACTATGATAAACGGAGAAGAGGAACAATCTATAAGATGATCCTTTGCATGCGTGTCATAAATACATTTGGACGATATCACAAAGTGTCAACAAAAGTATTTTTAAAAATCTTTACATATGGCATTAGGAGATTTGAAGATACTTACCTGTAGAGGAACAGTCGACAACTTCAAGGCAAATTTTTTCCAAGATTTCACAGGCATCAGCGCTATTCTGCTCTCCTTCCTCTACCAGACACACCATGTTATTCTCAGCTCCATCAAACAATTCCTGTTCAGTAAGAGTAAGAACTCCTCTTAGATCTTCTTCACACGTGTCAACCACCTGCCTGTATCTGTCACATAGGGCTTCGAACTGTGCAGTGCGATCGGTAGTTTGTGCTAAAAATAAAGGAAATTATCAAATCATGATTTTGCGTTGAATTTACCAGTAACACAAATAAATAACCAGTGGAGATTTAAGCCAAAAAATTGAGGTGGCAAGGTATGGCGTATCGGGATTTTATATATATATATATATATATATATATATATATATATATATAAATGTTTCGAGCGAGCGAAGCGAGAGAGCAAGTGTCGTCATTTTTATTTTCAAAATCCTATTTTGTGATAGATTTTGACATAATATTTAAAAAATAATATATTTCATCCTTCTCTCTTTCTTTCCTTTTTCTCTTGTTCGTAAAAAAATTGAGGGTAGCAAGCGTCCCAAGAACCCCCCCCCCCCCCCGTCTGTACGCCACTGTAACAAACCTATGATTTATATTGCAATAATGATCTGCACCATCATGATAAAACCAATATTATTGCACCAAAATGAACAAATTGACAAGTTTTGCTGTGTAATGTGGAAAAAAATTTAACATTTCCCAAACATAGATGTATCATATATAAAAGTGATTTCAAAATGATCATGATATATACCCAAATGAGAAATATATCTGCAAATTTCGATAAATCCCTCTTTTTCTCTATTGATTTTTAAATGAAAAATTAAAAAATATATACCTTTGACTGCCATCGCAAAAACTGCAACGAGACACAAACAAACGCAAAATGTTTTTACCTGTAGAAAGGAAAATAAATAAAATATTCAATTCATTTGTATACTCTAACATCATAGCTTTAAATGATAACGTAAATATTCAAAGAATTAATTGAAATTTAGGTAAGACTGTCTTTTTGGAAACAACTTTGAGGATCTTTGCGGGTCAATTCCCTTGTTCATTAAAATTAGACTTTATTTCTTTACAAATAGATCTCGGAAGAGAAATAACACCCCCCCCCCAAAAAAAAAAAAAGGGAAAGGAATAAATAAATAAAATAAGTAATAAAATAAAACAGGATGAAGAGTGATAATTAAATGGAATAAAAAAAGATATAACATAAAAAAATATAAAAATTGTAAAATTGAAGGAATTCAAAGATTATAAACCTAATGATTAAAATAAATGAAATTTAATAGCATATACCATTGGCGGACAAAAACATAAAGGTATACCCCGAATTGTGAGATCATAAAAAACCTCTGTTTTGGTATAATACAGATATCTATTTCTATTTTACTGTCAACATTTTCAGAAAGAATTCAAAATCCATGTTATCAAATTCATTCTTTTTTTCTTATTATATCCAGTTAAAACTAAATCAGGTTTACGCAGTTTAAACAGTATCTGCTGGAATAATTGGAAAAATAATATTGTACTTACCGATTGAGCCATTTCAGGAGTTTTGCTGAGTCAAGAGCTTTGAAAAAAAAGGTATTTCGAATGCTGATGGGTGAGTGATTAATGACTGTATTTTTCCCCTTTTATAGTATTTCAACATAATCAAAATTTAGGTAGGAAATGTTTGTCTTTCACGATTGCGAGATTACAATATGATATGATAATTATGACAGTTTAAGATTTGAACAAAAGGACATATTGCGTAATTTGTTTGTGATAGGTAAAACTGTCATTACGAATTACGTTTCTAATTATATGCGTAATTAATATCTATACCATTAAGATGAAGTTGACAATTTGAAAGGTTAAAATAAAAAGAATAAACAAACAAAACGAGTGAACGACCAACTAATACGTTTGTAAAAGATCCAAGGACTGTATCTCTCTCTCTCTCTCTTTCTCTCTCCCTCAGTCTCACCTAAATGTAATTGACACGGTCTATTAATTATCTTGTTTCCTTTACCTTTGAAAGTAAACGAAACAATGAGAGTCATTTGCCGACAGATTTCTTGTTTGAATGTTTTATTTTGCTGTATAAAGCGAATTAGCTGGTGTTTTAGTCTATTATGAATCATTGTGAAGAAATGGGAATATACAAAGAGGTCTTATGTCGTTAATTTTTTTTTAAGAATCAGTGATGATTTAACGGATGGTGTGTCAGAGCCACGGTTCAGACGACCTTATATTTTATTTCTTATATCGACGTCAATTTTGTTACTTTTTATATGCATGTTCCTCATTAAAAAGCACCAGTACGATATCAATGCATAGTTTTATGAATAAAAGTCTATTTGATATAAATGATAAAATCATACAGGATTCGAAAATGGACACATTTTACTGTTTCTACGAATTTATTAAGATCATGGAGTTTCACTAATCAAATTATTCGAGCGCGAAGCGTAAGCTGAAAATTTTTGACATTTTGAAATTTTGAAAGGACTGTCTTTAGGAATTAATCTTTATAAAAACAAAGGCGAGCACGAAGCGCGAGCTGAATTTTCTTTTATATTCAGTCCTAAAAAGGGAACATTTTTAAGCACATAGTAATCATGAAAAAGATGCGTATGTAACTGAATGAAATAACGAGTTTGAAGCGCGAGGAGAAACATTTGATATTAATTTGAAAACCGAATGTTTCAAGCGCCATTTAATCCCCTTGGAAGCGGAACATGATCAAATTTAACAGGCAATGCGTGCTCCGGGAGGAGTGGTGAACACATAGACCCCAAGCAAATTGTGTCTCATCAAATTCTGAAAAAAAAACTTATATTTCTTTTTTCCCGACCATAAATTTCTTTCTTTCCCGGTCTTTCTCTCCCTTTCCCACGTTTTTATTTTATTTTACTATATTCAATATTTTTTTTTTCCTTGTCGATTTTTTTTGGTCTTTTTTTTAATTTTTTTTATTCATCTATTTTTTAGTGGGTGACACGTGCCACTCGTTACATCACTTATGGTACTAGATGTCACTTTTGACTGGGTTATGTACAAAATCTAGCTCTAATGATAATGTAATGTATAATGCGTTTAGCAATTTGGATCTATCTTTGATCAATGCAATAACAAAAATATTCGAGTATACCCACTTGTTAACTTTTATATATTAAAGAAAAATCATATCAATGATCAGCTTATTTAATGGGTGAATTTCGCACTAACCAATATGACTTTTTAAATACATTTTCATATATTAGCGTGGAGTACTAGACTTGTTTATTTAATTATAATATTTCTCAATATTAAAAACACTAAGCAGTTGTTAAAAAATATTTGATGGAAAGTATTAGGTCCTATACAGTAGATCGACCAACTACTCTAGAAGCCAATGACTGTCGGCTAATGCCAATCATAATTGTTTCATTTACTTTAAAAGGTAAATGAAACAAGACAATAGACCATGTCAAACAAATTTAAGTGAGAGAGAGAGGGGGGTGAAAGAGAGAGAGAGAGAGAGAGAGGGGGGGAGAGACAGACAGAGACAGAAGGGAGATAGAGTAGGTCCTTGGCTCTAAACACAAGCGAATTAGTTGGTCGTTCACTCGTTTTATTAGTTTATTTTTAATATTTTACCTTTGAAACTGCCAACCTCATTTAAATAATATAAATTAATTATACATGTAAATGGAAAACAAAATACATGATGTCAGTTTTACCTTTCACAAACAAATTACGTAAAATTCCCTTGGATTTCAACACAAAGAAAGGTATTTATTGGTCGTTCACTCGTTTTGTTTGTTTATTCTCTTAATGTTGGCCTTTCAAACTGTCAACTTAATCTTAATTGGTACAGATATTAATTACGCAAATAATTAGTAACAAAATTCGTAATGACAGTTTTACCTATCACAAACAAATTACGTAAAATGTCCTTTTGTTCTATTCTTACACTGTCGTATCATGTCATAATCCAATCTCGCTTTCTTGAAAGCCAAACATTTCCAACCTAAATTTTGATTACTTTCAAATACTATAAAAGGGAGAAAATATCTTCATTAATCACTCATTCATCAGCGTTCTAAATAACACTTTATTTTCTCAAAACGCTCGGCTCAGCAAAACTCCTGAAAATGGCTCAATCGGTAAGTAGAACATTACTTTGAAAAATTATTCCAGCAGAAACAATTAAAACTGCAAACAGTTATAGTTTTAGATTTTAAGGCATTTTAAAGAGATATTGAAAGAAAAAAGAGCAAATTTGATGACATGGATTTTAATTTATTTGTGAATTTGTTTGTATACGTAAATAGAAATCTGCATTATACACCGAATGTTTATCTTGGATATCACAAGTCGGGGTATATCGTTTTGTTTCAGTCCCCCGATCCGCCAATGGTATATGCTATTAAATTCCTTTATATTAAGCATTAGGATTATAAACTTTATATTTATTGATTTTTTACAATTTTTATATTTTTTTTCATGCTATATCAATTTCATTCCATTTAATTATCACTCTTATTCCTGTTTAGTTTTTTTCCAATTTCAATTAATTCTTAAAATGTTCATGTTATTATTTAAACTATTCTTTTAGAGTATACAAATGATTTTTTTTTTCTTCAATTTTTCCCTTTTACAGGTAAAAGCACTTTGCGTTTGTTTGTGTATCGTTGCATTTTTTGCGATGGGAGTGAAAGGTATGGATTTTTTTGTATATTTTTCAATTAAAAATTGATAGAGAAAAAGAGGCATTTATCGAAATTTGCAGATATCTTTCTCATTTGGGTGCTGTTTCTATCGTGACTTTCATCATGCATGATACATCTATTTTGAGGAATGACATAAAACTTTTGATATTGTTAGGACAGCGAGTTTCCACATTACACAACAAAACATGTCAATTTGTTTATTTAGGTGCAATAATGTTTTTTTAATTGGGATATATGATTGTTACAGTGGCGTACAGGGGGGGGGGGGGTCTTGAGCACTTGCCCCCAAATAATCAAGACCAAGAAAATAAAGAGAAAAGGAAATAATTAAAGGGAAAGAGAGGAGGGTAAAATAAATTATTTTCTGAATATTATCTCAAAATTTATGCTCGCTTGCTTCGCTCTCTCTAAGCTTTTTTAAAAACAAATTTTCCCGATACCCCATATCTTGCCCCCTCAAAACGTTTGGCTCAATATGCCACTAGTTTGTTATGTGTTTTACAGAAAAACTTTATGAAAAGTCACGATTTGATAATTTATTTCATTTCTAGCCCAAACTACCGATCGCACTGCACAGTTCGAAGCCCTATGTGACAGATACAGGCTGGTGGTTGACACGTGTGAAGAAGACCTAAGAGGACTTCTTACATCTACTGAACAGTCCCTGTTCGATGAAGCTGAGAATGATATGGTGTGTCTGGTAGAGGAAGGAGAGCAGAATAGGGCTGAGGCCTGTGAAATCTTAGGAAAAATTTGCCTTGAAGTTGTTGACTGTTCCTCTACAGGTAAGTAATATCTCCAAATCCCCCAATGCATTTTATAAAGATTTTTTGCTGCTTTTTGTTGACACTATCGTCCAAAAATATTTATGATATGTAATCCAAAAGATCCCTCTTCCTATATTAGATTGTTGCTCTTCTCGGTTTATCATAGTTAAACTCAATGACATTTTCAAGTGTTTTAATTCTCTTTACACAATTTCTGGTCTTCATTATTCACATTTCAAACAAACGTAAGTCGTTATCATAACCTCTCCCTTTTCCAAAAGATAAAAACAAACCGATATACAATATTTCAAATAAATTATCGTTAAATATCCATGTTTACATGATATGCATTCCGATTAATCATTGGAGTTTCTTCGTATGTAAATAATGCTTGCAATTATATTTCATTACTTGCAGCTCGTTTTAGACGTTCTTCGTCTGTCTCTGCCGAATCGTCATCCGTTGAATCTAGTGAAACAGAATCTAGTGAAACAGACTGAGGAGGTCATCGCAGGCCAACGGTTGAAACACAGTATCCCATATTTGCCTCGAGTGTCGTAATGTGTATGAAGATCACTTCTTCATTCGACTTTTATATAAGTAACTATTTAAGATGCTGCTTGTTTCTTTTTATGTGTCTTCCATTCACTAATATATTTAAATAAAATTCTAACCAAATATTGAAAAATCTAATAATTTGCCTCAGTTATTCATAATTTTGATTATTTTTGGTAGGATTGTTGGAGAAAGGTAATTGGAAGTTTAAAATTTGAAAAAAAAATACGTGAGTAAACATAATTCATTGAGAGAAAATAATGAAAAAAATATTGTGTAAATAAGGTTGATTATGAGACCCCTTCCACGTGAACTAGGGGAGATACCAGGGGGTTCCATATAAATATGCTCCTTATATCATGTTGGAGAATAGTGCAAGAAATGAAATGATAATGGGAATATCTTTCGACACCTAGAGTCAAGATGCTAGAGAGCCTAGATAAAAAGACAGTGTATGTGGGTGCGTGCACCTGTGTATAAGGGTGAGAGAGAGAGAGGGGGGAGAGGTACATGAGAATTAAAAGAGGGGGATGAAATATAAATAATTTGAGAGACAACTTATATAATTATAGAGTAAGGGGGTGGTAGTGAGTCAGGTATATGTGCGAGAGAGAGAGAGCTGAAATAATACAGAACGAAGAGTGAAAAACCAATACATGAGTTTGCAATAGGTGGTGTGTACTATTTGTTTTTGAGAGTGTGTACTTATTTATTTATTTATTTATTTCGTTTTATTTCAACAGGGAAGCCCCAACAGTAATTTAGATACTGTTTTACATGGGGGTCCTGCATAACAAAAAGAACACATAGAATTACAAACATATATATACAAAATAAACAAAAGATAATAATAGTAAAATAAACAAAGTCAATCGCAATCTCTGCCAGTGTGTGTGTTGAATGTATTGTTCTCCCCCTTGTTAAAGATAAAGGATTCATCTCATTAAACCCAAATATAAGATTATAATCTTCGTATAATTTGTAAATTTCTAGCTACAAAATGGTACAGGTAACCTTAATTCAGCTTTCATTTTCTAGATTTTTTTTTTATCCTGCAATTTGGGGTTATGAATAATTATGTTGCTCACTGTATACATTTAGTTTAAATTCACCCCGAAACAAAGCCTTGCTTTGGGACACCATTAGAGCTTATCACGAAAGAAGTGACACCATCATGCTAGACAAACTGTGCTCTCTTGCTCCGATTATTCCTGAACCAGCCAAAATGGCAACCCACAAGTTTGATATTAACAGTAATGGAATAATAGAATAAGTAATAGTATCGAAAATTCCATGCAGATTGTCATGAAATTTTCGGTGTCATGCTTCTTTAATTTTTCTCTCTTTCTTGGAATTAACTTGTTGTAGAGTGGACATGTACCATGAGCTCACTCAAGACTAGTGGCAACTGCGGTTTATGAACCAAAAATATACGCTTTTCACACTGCGTTTCCTTAACCCCATACTATCCTTTACCACGGACTATCCTTAAAGGACAAGTCCACCCAAACAAAAGGTTGATTTGAATGAAAAGAAAAAAATCCAAAAAGAATAACACTGAAAATTTCACCAAAATCGGATGTAAAATAAGAAAGTTATGGCATTTCAAAGTTTCGCTTAATTTCACAAAACAATTATATGCACATCCTGGTCGGTATGCAAATGAGGAGACTGATGACATCATCCACTCACTATTTCTTTTGTATTTTATAATATGAAATATGAAATATTCTAATGTTCTCCTCAATGTCAAGTGAAACAACGATTAATTCCTCCCTGAACATGTAGATTTAGCATTGTTTAATACTATATGATTTAGTCAACTTGGTCCTTATGATCAAATCTGTAAAAAATGAAATATTGTATAATTCACACAATTAAAAACAAAAGAAATAGTGAGTGATGGACATCATCGACTGAGTGACTGACTCACTTGCATGACACTGAGTTGTGCATATCACTGTTTTGTGAAAAATAAGCGAGACTTTACAATGCCATAACTTTCTTATTTTATATCCGATTTTGATGAAATTTTCGGCTAATGCTAGTTTGATTTGTCTCTATTTATTCAGATCAACATTTTTATGAGGTGGACTTGACCTTTAACCTCATACTTTCTTTTTATTTTTATTCACACTGTCTTTCGTAACCCCATGCTATTTACTTAGCCGGGGTTAACGCCTTAACCCCGGACCATCGCACAGCCTATGAATATTGATGATTTTGCCACACAGAGCGTGATTAACCTGCAATTTCGACTTCTGTTATTGGCTAATGCTTAGCCCCACATTTCCTTAGCCTGGTTTCGTTCATACTGCATCTCTTAGCACCGCAATAAGCCGGCTAACCCTGCTTTTTGCAGGACCAGATAGTACCATACTATTTACCGTACTAGCCCACTTTGCTAAAACCAAGGTAGGTCCATGCTAATACGTAGTGTGAAACCGAAGTAGGCTAAGTGCTAAGTTTAACCACGGGAAATTGATGGGCTATGACCAATCCACCAATGGTATATGCTATTAAATTCCATTCATATTAAGCATTATGATTATAAACTTTATATTTATTGATTTTTTACAATTTTTTTATTTTTTTCATGCTATATCAATTTCATTCCATTTAATTATCACTCTTATTCCTGTTTTGTGTTTTTCCAATTTCAATTAATTCTTAAAATGTTCATGTTATTACTTAAACTATTCTTTTAGAGTATACAAATGAATTTATTTTTATTCTTCAATTTTTCCCTTTCACAGGTAAAAGCACTCTGCGTTTGTTTGTGTATCGTTGCATTTTTTGCATTGGGATTAAAAGGTATGGATTTTTTAGTATATTTTTCAATTAAAAATTGATAGAGAAAAAGAGGCATTTATCGAAATTTGCAAATATATTTCTCATTTGGGTACTGTTTCTATCGTGACTTTCATCATGCATGATACATCTATTTTGAGGAATGACATAAAACTTTTGATATTGTTAGGACAGCGAGTTTCCACATTACACAACAAAACATGTCAATTTGTTTATTTAGGTGCAATAATGTTTGTTTAATTGGGATATATGATTGTTACAGTGGCGTACAGGGGGGGTCTTGGGGCACTTGCCCCCAAATAATCAAGACCAAGAAAATAAAAAGAGAAAAGGAAATAATTAAAGGGAAAGAGAGGAGGGTAAAATATATTATTTTCTGAATATTATCTCAAAATTTATGCTCGCTTGCTTCGCTCTCTCTAAGCTTTTTTAAAAACAAATTTTCCCGATACCCCATATCTTGCCCCCTCAAAACGTTTGGCTCAATATGCCACTAGTTTGTTATGTGTTTTACAAAAAAACTTTACGAAAAGTCACGATTTGATAATTTCTTTCATTTCTAGCCCAAACTACCGATCGCACTGCACAGTTCGAAGCCCTATGTGACAGATACAGGCTGGTGGTTGACACGTGTGAAGAAGACCTAAGAGGACTTCTTACATCTACTGAACAGAACCTGTTCGATGAAGCTGAGAATGATATGGTGTGTCTGCTAGAGGAAGGAGAGCAGAATAGCGCTGATGCCTGTGAAATCTTGGAAAAAATTTGCCTTGAAGTTGTCGACTGTTCCTATACAGGTAAGTAATATCTTCAAATCCCCTAATGCCATTTATAAAGATTTTTGCTGCTTTCGTTGACACTCTGTGACATCGTCCAAAAATATTTATGATATGTTATGCAAAAGATCCCTCTTCCTATATTCGATTGCTGCTCTTCTCAGTTTATCATAGCTAAACTCAATGACATTTTCAAGTGTTTTAATTCTCTTACACAATTTCTGGTCTTCATTATTCACATTTCAAACAAACGTAAGTCGTTATCATAATCTCCCCCTTTCCCAAAAGATAAAAACAAACCGATATACAATATTTCAAAGATATTATCGTTAAATATCCACGTTTACATGATATGCATTCCGATTAATCATTGGAGTTTCTTCGTATGTTAATAATGATTGCAATTATATTTCATTACTTGCAGCTCGTTTTAGACGTTCTTCGTCTGTCTCTGCCGAATCGTCATCCGTTGAATCTAGTGAAACAGACTGAGGAGGTCATCGCAGGCCAAAGGTTGAAACACAGTATCCCATATTTGCCTCGAGTGTCGTAATGTGTATGAAGATCACTTCTTCATTGGACTTTTATATAAGTAACTATTTAAGATGCTGCTTGTTTCTTTTTATGTGTCTTCCATTCACTAATATATTTAAATAAAATTCTAACCAAATATTGAAAAATCTAATAATTTGCCTCAGTTATTCATAATTTTGATTATTTTTGGTAGGATTGTTGGAGAAAGGTAATTGGAAGTTGAAAATTTGAAAAAAAAATACGTGAGTAAACATAATTCATTGAGAGAAAAAAATTGTGTAAATAAGGTTGATTGTGAGACCCCTTCCACGTGAACTAGGGGAGATACCAGGGGGTTCCATATAAAGAATGCTCCTTATATCATGTTGGTGTATAGTTCAAGAAAGGAAATGATAATGGGAATATCTTTCGACACCTAGAGTCAAGATGCTAGAGAGTCTAGATAAAAAGACAATGTATGTGGGTGCGTGCTCCTGCGTATAAGGGTGAGAGAGAGAGAGAGGGGAGAGAGGTACATGAGAATTAAAAGAGAGGGATGAAATATAAATAATTCGAGAGACAAGCTATATATTGGGCGATTCCATACTTGTCGTACGGGACATTTTGACGACAATTTCTAGTTTTCTAGCCGAATGCTTGAGCAATAAAATATTCTCTTTTGTCAATGATAAAGCTATAGTGGGCAGTCATGTGAAAAACTGATAACCAATACACAAAAAATGATTATAGGTGAGTTATAGGTGAAAATGTTGTGTGTCGTACGGGACGCAGAAATGTCCCGTACGACACGCAACGTTTTAGGCTCTTATTCACCTATGGACTTTTTGTTGGTTGTCATTTTTTTTTTCATGTCTACCCAGTAGTACTTTAATATTACCACAAAGCAGGTTGAAAAATGTTTTGAAAATTGCTAAATAAATCGCCCTATTATAGAGTGAGGGGGTGGCAGTGAGTCAGGTGGGTGTGCGCGATGAATAGCTAAAATAATACAAAAGGAAGAGTGGAAAGCTAATGCATGAGTATTCAATATGTGTTTGTTCTATTTGTTTTTTAGTGTGTGTATGTGTGTAAAATGTATTCTTCTCCCCCTTGTTAAAGATAAAGGATTCATCTCATTGAACCCAAATACAAAAAATTATAATCTTCTTATAATTTGTAAATTTCTAGTTACAAAATGGTACAGGTAACCTTAATTCAGCTGTCATTTTTTAGATTGTTGTTTAATCCTGCAATTTGGGGTTATGAACAAGAGCTTATCACGAAAGAAGTGACACCATCATGCTAGACAAACTGTGCTCTCTTGCTCCTATTATTCCTGAACCAGCCAAATGGCAACCCACAAGTGTGATCTTAACAGTAATAGAATAATAGAATAATTAATGGTATCGAAAACTCCTGCAAACAAATAATATTACGTGTCGAACTGTAGCTTTGAAGGTAAAATGGGGACCACATTCATTCATTAATAGTATTCAATATAACCAGGATCGTACAAAAAATCCATAGCGAGTTTTATAGGTATACAAGCACGTTTCTTCATTTTTTACCGAATGGACACTTTAAATAGTTCTGCATCAACAATATGGAAATCAAATTTGTTTAGTAAACCGAAATTGCAAAGTAATGTTAAATACTTTAATGATTGAAAAGCCACATAACGTTTGGCCAATGCCATTTTGTTCTGCGAATTCATCACATCGTTTTCCTAAGATAAAATGTTTCAGGTTTGAATGAAGAGAACCATGTATTGGCCATCTTAGTCTCTTTTTCTTTTAGCAGTTTTTCAATCTTTATCTGCATGAACAAATAGTATATCATTTCATTTCATTTATTTCATTTTCAACAAAATATAAATCAAATAAATACAATCATTACAAGTCAACATCATAAAAAAAATATGCCAAAGTCATATGCGAAGGTATTAATAATAATAATAATAAAAAGTTAATTAGCTAATATAGAAAGGGGCGAAAACTAGTGTTAAATCGATGTTAAACCAGATTGTTATGAAATTTTCGGTGTCATACTTCTTTGATTTTTCTCTCTTTCTTGGAATTAACTTGTTGTAGAGTGGACAAGTACCATGAGCTCACTCAAGACTAGTGGCAACTGCGGATTATGAACCAAAAATATACGCTTTTCACACTGCGTTTCCTTAACCCCATACTATCCTTTACCACGGACTATCCTTAACCTCATACTTTCTTTTTATTTTTTTATTCACACTGTCTTTCTTAACCCCATACTATTTGCCACACAGAGCGTGATTAACGTGCAATATCGACTTCTGTTATTGGCTAATGCTTATGCCTAGTTGACACTTTCACGATTTTCGTTTCCCGCATAGTTCACGCACTGATATTGCGTCATGCGTGCCAATGCGTCGACACTTGCGGGAAGGGGCGGGACGATGAGCGGCAATGCGCAGCAATGCGTGAAGAGCGAAAAAATTTTTTCAACATGTTGAAAATTTTGCCACGCACTTCCCGCATTGCAGCAGTGCGTGAACTGTGCGCAAACTATGCGCAAACAAGTCGTGCCAATGCGTGCCAGTGCGTGGCGTAAAAACAGTGGGTACCCCACCCCCGGGGTAGTGGCACGCAGTTCGCGACTAGTTCACGACAGGGTCGCGCATACTTTGCGCATAGGTCAAGCATACTTCACGCATAGTTCGCGAATGACATGCGCAAAATTGTGAGTGCAGACCACGTGATCAATGTGAGTCGTTCTAATCAACGAACGTAGAGGGTGTCAACACCAGAACGTTGAATATTTAAATTTGCGCTAGATACGTCACAGAAATAGGGTGTCGAGAATATTTGCTGAAAGCACGTCGGGACAGTGCGTGAACACTGCGTGAACTATGCGCGAACTATGCGCAAACAATGCGCAAACATGTCGTGAACGTGTCGGGACATTGCGTGAACTGATATAGCCAAGTCGTGCCATAAAGTGTCCCGCACTGGCACGCATCAATGCGGGGCAATGCGGGCACCATAATGCGTGCAAGTGTCAACCGGGCATAAGGCCCACATTTCCTTAGCCTGGTTTCGTTCATAGCACTGCAATTGTGGTGCTAGCACCGCAATAAGCCGGCTAACCCTGCTTTTTGCAGGACCAGATAGTACCGTACTATTAGGTGAGCGGCCAGAAGCGAAAAAGGGGCTTATTTCTTGACTTTAATCCCCCCGGCTGGATCAAAGCAAAATCATACATCAAATTAAAGGAAATTTTCTGAATTTTTCGGAATTGGGCATTAAAACTGACGTAATGTGTAGCATCACCATGGAAACCAGCCTTGATTAAGCCACGCCCATTTTAAATACTTATTGAATATTTATAGTAAATATTGTTTTTTACACATTAATTTAAATTATCAGGTATTTTTTCTTATTTTTATAGGATAGTTCCACTATATATTGTAAGAAGAATTACAGAATAACAACTTAGCATGAATTTTATGAACATTTTCTCAGAAACTGTTGCCTAGCAACATAACTTTCCTTAGCAACCATTTAGCTCCTTAAGTAAACCACTTATTTTTCCATTTCAAACCTAACTTTTAACTTTTTAACTAGGTTAGATTAAACCTAATAAGTTATACCAATGAAATTCTATAAAGTATTATTGAAAAATAATAAAAAGAACTGAAAAACCCCATTTTAACTATTGCGAACCTCAAATAAATTTGCTAAGCTCTACTTAACATTCCCCTTCACATCGTACAAATCGCGCCATTATTGTTCATTTTGACTACATTGATACACGTACGTACAAGTCACATACTTTGTACTATTTTGTGGTGAAAAAAGTGGATTGAGTTAATAATACTTGATCAATTAACATGCAGTATCTTGTCTTCAATAGAACAACAACAAAATTACCATTTCACATTACCCATGGATACCAATTCATTGCCTAGCAACGACTATTTTCCATTGCAACGACTATGATAACACTCTCCTCCCTGGACAAATCTGTGTAAAAAATAGTTCATTATGAGCAATAATACTGACACAATATCATATAGATGCCTACAACCTCGTTTTCAATATTCATTCAACAAACTGACTATTTTTTAGCTTCCATGGAGACAAATGTGTTGCCTAGTAACAATATTCCCTAGCAACGGCTATGTTACCACTCTTCATCTCAGTCAAATGTGCTGAAGAAGTTGTGCCTTAGAGTAAAAATATTGAGAAAATTAACATATGATAGTTTGTCAAACAGTATTCAGTAATTTACCATCATCTACTGACATAATTCCATTGCCTAGCAACACTATTTACCTTAGCAACGATGTATTTTCCCCTTAAACAATCTTGAGGAAAAATAATCCACTTTTAAGTGTACAGTACCATTTGTAAAAGGATGGTCCAAGCTGTAAATATTTCTATCTAAATAAATAGAGTAAAATTCACAAAGCTAAATGCTGAAAATGTCATCAAAATCGGATAACAAATAACAAAGTTATTGAATTTTACTCAATTTATTTAGATAGAAATATCTCCAGCCTGGACCATCCCTTTAAATAATATGCCTTCATGCATACTGGCAATGGCAAATTAAAGGACACTACTTCATTTCTCTCAATTCTAAAAAAAAAATCATTTATCCTTGTTTGTATATTGCTTGTCTACAAATTCTTAACAGTCCGATGAGCATGGTATTTAAACTTAATCATATATAAAGAGCAGCTACAAAGAGAAATTTTAATGTTGAAGATATAAACAGATTAATATGGTTTGGAGGATTAATAGCTGGGTACATAACATATTTTTAGCTTTTGGCTGCATATTCAGATCAATTTCCTCAAGTGAATATGGAATGGTTAACAAATGGATGTGTCTTGTCAAATAATACCTAGTCACCCATGCAAGTCCAACTTCCGTACTAGCTCACTTTGCTAAAACCAAGGTAGGTCCATGCTTATACGTAGTGTGAAACCGAAGTAGGCTAAGTTTAACAACGGGAAATTGATGGGCTATGACCCCCCCCCCCCCCTTAGCCCTACCATTTTCCCAAGTTTAAGGAAAATGTGTGAAAAGCATAATTATTATAAAGAGGTGAAATCGGTTTAGATGGATTTGCAATAGAAAAGAAATATCAACTCTTGTAGGTGATCGATCTAAAAACACGATCGTATTTTTTTTGTAAAGAAAATTAAAAAAATGAAATTGCCTATTGAAGAAAAAATGGCAAAATTAATATGACAAAGTATTTCAAAAGAGAGCAATATCAAAGCAAATAGTAGTTCCTTACTGTTGCTTCATTTGCCACAGGTATTACTGAATGTCATTTGACGTATTTTGGATAATATTGAAAAATAATGACGATCCAGAGACCATATAGACCGGATTACATCTTTTATATTTACTTATGTTCTGATTTACACGAAGAATCGTATGTCTGTTCTTTCTCCCCTCCCTTGTACTTTTTCTAATGCTCTCTCTCTCTCCCCTCTCTTTTTCTCTCTATCTCTTCGTTCCATTTATATCATCTTTTATCTTGCTCTTTCCACGTATCTCTCTCTTATTCCCGACTGCCTATCTCTATTACTCTCTCTCTCTCACACACACACACACACCCACACACCCTCAAACACAAATAGAACGCACCCACCTATCGCATAATCATGCATTAGCTTTTCACTCTTCCTTGTGTATTATTTCAGCTCTTCATCGCGCACATAACTGCCATATAATTATATGCCATTATATAGGTTGTCTCTCAAATTATTTATATTTTATCCCTCTCTTTTAAAGGAAACCAAAACCAAGATGAGAAGCAATCTTATTGGAAAGAGTAAAAGAAGAGGAACAATTTTAATACGTTTCCGTTTTTTGTGGACAATTCTCCATTTGTTTTGTACACATTTTTTTTCAGATTTTCCCTATTATCTTCAAAATTGCATGTTGCCTCATTCTAAGCATAACATATGTCATGGGAAAATATAATTCACACCACATATTGATCAAGGTCAGCAGGAGCTGAAGTGGAATATGTATAATAAAGGGGAAAATCTGAAAAAGAGGTACATGATGTACCTCTTTCTTCCCTCTTCTCCCTTTCTCACACATATACACACGCGCCACCCTTATACACATGTGCACACACCCACACACACTGTCTTTTTATCTAGGCTCTCTAGCATCTTGACTCTAGCTGGCGAAAGAAATTCCCAGTATCATTTCCTTTCTTTGCACTATTCTCCAACAGGATATAAGGAGCATTTTTATATGGAACCCCCTGATAACTCCCCTAGTTCACGTGGAAGGGGTCTCACAATCAACCTTATTTACAAAATAATCTTCTTCTTTTTTTATTTTTTCTATCAATGAATTATGTTTACTCACGTATTTTTTTCCACTTTTCAACTTCCAATTACCTTTCTCCCACAATCCAAATAATCAAACTTATGAGAATGACTGAGGCAAATTATTAGATTTTTCAATATTTTGTTAGAATTTTATTTAAATATATATAAGTGAATGGAAGTGACATAAAAAAGAAACAAGCAGCATCTTAAAATGTTATTTATACAAAAGTCAAATGAAAAAAATATTGTTGTACACATAAGACTCAAGGCAAAGATGGGGTACTGTGTTTCGACCTTTGACCACCAATGACCTCCTCAGTCTGTTTCACTTGATTCAACGGATGACGATTCGGCAGAGACAGACGAAGAACGTCTGAAACGAGCTGCAAGTAACGAAATATAATTACATTCATTATTAACATACGAAGAAACTCGTATGATTAATCGGAATACATATCATGCAAATATTGATATTTACGGATTATTTCTAATTACTTTGAAATATCATAGATGGTTTTTTTGGAAAATGGAGAGATTATGATAACTTTCGTTTGTTTTATTATGTGGATAATGAAGACCAGAAATTGCATAAAGAGAATGAAAACCTAGATTTTCATTACAACTTTCATTGAGTTTAACTATGAAAAACTGAGAAGAGGAACAATCTAATATAAGAAGAGGGATACTTTGCATTACATAAATAAATAAATGTTTTGGACGATATCACAAAGTGTCAACAAAAGTATTTAAAAAAATCTTTATATATGGCATTAGGAGATTTGAAGATACTTACCTGTAGAGGAACAGTCGACAACTTGAAGGCAAATTTTTTCCAAGATTTCACAGGCATCAGCGCTATTCTGCTCTCCTTCCTCTACCAGACACACCATATTATTCTCAGCTCCATCAAACAATTCCTGTTCAGTAAGAGTAAGAAGTCCTCTTAGGTCTTCTTCACACGTGTCAACCACCTGCCTGTATCTGTCACATAGGGCTTTGAACTGTGCAGTGCGATCGGTAGTTTGTGCTAAAAATGAAGGAATTTATAAAATCATGATTTTTCGTTGAATTTACCAGTAACACAAATAAATAACCAGTGGAGATTTAAGCCAAAAAATTGAGGTGGCAAAATATGGCGTATCGGGAATTTTTTTTTATATATATAAAAGTTTCGAGCGAGCGAAGCCATGGAAGCGAGAGAGCAAAAGTGTCGTCATTTTTATTTTCAAAATCCTATTTTGTGATAGATTTTGACATAATATTAAGAAAATAATATATTTCATCCTTCTCTCTTTCTTTCCTTTCCTTTTTGTCTTGTTCGTAAAAAATTGAGGGTGCCAAGCGCCCCCAATACCCCCCCCCGTCTGTACGCCACTGTAACAAACCTATGATTTATATTGTGCAATAATGATCTGCGTCATCATGATAAATCCAAAATTATTGCACCAAAATGAACAATTTGACAAGTTTTGTTGTGTAATGTGGAAAAAATATTAACATCCCCCAAACATACATGTATCATATATAAAAGCGATTTCAAAATGATCATGATATATACCCAAATGAGAAATATATCTGCAAATTTCGATAAATCCCTCTTTTTCTCTATTGATTTTTAAATGAAAAATTAAAAAAAATATATACCTTTGACTGCCATCGCAAAAACTGCAACGAGACACAAACAAACGCAGAATGTTTTTACCTGTAGAAAGGAAAATAAATAAAATATTCAATTCATTTGTATACTCTAACATCATAGCTTTAAATGATAACGTAAATAATCAAAGAATTAATTGAAATTTAGGTAAGACTGTCTTTTTGGAAACAACTTTAAGGATCTTTTCGGGTCAATTCCCTTGTTCATTAAAATTAGACTTTATTTCTTTACAAATAGATCTCGGAAGAAAAATAACACCCCCCCCCCAAAAAAAAAAAAGGAAAGGAATAAATAAATAAAATAAGTAATAAAATAAAACAGGATGAAGAGTGATAATTAAATGGAATAAAAAAGATATAACATAAAAAAATAAAAAAATTGTAAAATTGAAGGAATTCAAAGATTATAAACCTAATGATTAAAATAAATGGAATTTAATAGCATATACCATTGGCGGACAAAACCATAAAGGTATACCCCGAATTGTGAGATCATAAAAAACCTCTGTTTTGGTATAATACAGATATCTATTTCTATTTTACTGTCAACATTTTCAGAAAGAATTCAAAATCCATGTCATCAAATTCATTCTTTTTTTCTTATTATATCCAGTTAAAACTAAATCAGGTTTACGCAGTTTAAACAGTTTCTGCTGGAATAATTGGAAAAATAATATTGTACTTACCGATTGAGCCATTTCAGGAGTTTTGCTGAGTCAAGAGCTTTGAAAAAAAGGTATTTCGAATGCTGATGGGTGAGTGATTAATGACTGTATTTTTCCCCTTTTATAGTATTTCAACATAATCAAAATTTAGGTAGGAAATGTTTGTCTTTCACGATTGCGAGATTACAATATGATATGATAATTATGACAGTTTAAGATTTGAACAAAAGGACATTTTGCGTAATTTGTTTGTGATAGGTTAAACTGTCATTACGAATTTCGCTTCTAATTATATGCATAATGAATATCTATACCAATAAGAGGAAGTTGACAATTTGAAAGGTTAAAATAAAAAGAATAAACAAACAAAACGAGTGAACGACCAACTAATACGTTTGTATTGAGATCCAAGGACTCTATCTCTCTCTCTCTCTCTCTCTCTCTCTCCCTCGGTCTCACCTAAATATGATTGACACGGTCTCTTAATTATCTTGTTTCATTTAGCTCTGAAAGTAAATGAAACAATCAGAGTCATTTGGCTACCGATCGCTTGTTTTCGTTTGAAAATACAGCGAATTAACTGGTGTTCTTCTTCTTCTTCTTCTTCTCTATAAGTACAGGCCACCGTCTGGCGTATTGTCGTACTGTATTGTCGTTCTAGTCTACTATGAATCATTGTGAAGAAATGGGAATATACAAAGAGGTCTTATGTCGTTCAATTTTTTAAAGAATCAATGATGATTTAACGGATGGTGTGTCAGAGCTACGGTTCAGATGACCTTGTTCTTTTATTTCTTATATCAACGTCAATTATTTTACTTTTTATATGTATGTTCCTCCTTATAAAGCACCAGTATGATAAATGAATATCAATGCATAGTGTTATGAATAAAAGTCTATTTGATATAAATGATAAAATTATACAGGATTCGAAAAGGGACACATTTTAAGGACTGTTTCTATGAATTCATGAAGATCATGGTGTTTCACTAATCAAATTATTCAAGCGCGAAATGTAAGCTGAAATCTTTTGACATTTTTGACATTTTGAAAGAACTATCTTTAAGAATTAATCTTTATAAAAACAAAGACGAGCACGAAGCGCGAGCTGAATTTTTCTTTTATATTCAGTCCTAAAAAGGGAACATTTTTAAGCACTTAGTAATCATGAAAAAGATGCGTATGTCACTGAATAAAACAACGAGTTTGAAGCGCGAGGAGAAACATTTGATATTAATTTCAAAACGGAATGTTTTAAGCGCCATTTAATCCCCTTGGAAGGGGATCGTGTATCAAATTTAACAGGCAAAGCGTGCCCCGGGAGGAGTGGGGAACACATAGGCCCCAAGCAAATTGTGTCTCATCAAATTCTGAAAAAAACATATATTTCCTTTTTCCCGACTATAATTCCCTTTCTTTCCCGGTCTTTCTCTCCTTTCCCCCGTTTTTATTTTATTTTACTTTATTCAATTTGTTTATGCTTGTCGATTTCTTTTATCTTTTATTTTATTTATTTAATTTTTTTATTTATTTTTTTCTTTTTTTTTTGGGGGGGGGGCACGTGCCACTCGTTACATCACTGATGGTACTAGATGTCACTTTTGACTGGATTATTCACAAAATCTAGCTCTAAGGATAGTGCAATGTATAATGCTTTTAGCAGTTTTTGATCTGTCTTTCATCAATGCAATAACAAAAATAATCCAGTATACCCATTTGTTAACTTTTATGTATTAAAGAAAAAAAATCATATCAATGATCAGCCTATCTAATGGATGAAATTTGCAGTAACCAATAAAACTTTTTAAAATACATATTCATATATTTTCGTGGACTATTTGTAAATCTAATTGTAATATTCCTCAATATTAAACACACTAAGCATTTGTTGAAAAATATTTGATGGGAAGAATTAGGTTCTATAGATCGACCAACTACTCTAGAAGCCAATGACTGTCGGCTAATGCCAATCATAATTGTTTCATTTACTTTAAAAGGTAAATGAAACATGACAATAGACCATGTCAATCAAATTTAAGTGAGAGAGATAGAGGTTGTGGGTGTGTGTGTGTGTGTGTGTGAGACACAGAGAGAGAGAGAGAGTAAGAGACAGAGACAGAGGGGAGAGAGAGTGAGTCCTTGGTTCTAAACACAAATGCATTAGTTGGTCGTTCACTCGTTGTATTAGTTTATTTTCAATTTTTGATCTTTGAAACTGCCAACCTCATTTAAATAATATAAATTAATTATGCATATAATTAGAAAACAAAATACATGATGACAGTTTTACCTTTCACAAACAAATTACGTAAATGTCCCTTTGTTCTCTAACTGTCATATCATGTCATATTCCAATCTCGCAATCTTGAAAGCCAAACATTTCCAACCTAAGTTTTGATTATTTTCAAATACTATAAAAGGGAGAAAATATCTTCATTAATCACTCATTCAACAGCATTCGAAATAACTCTTTATTTTCTCAAAACGTTCAGCTCAGCAAAACTCCTGAAAATGGCTCAATCGGTAAGTATAACATTACTTTTTAAAATTATTCCAGCAGAAAAAAAATTAAGACTGCAAAACAGTTATAGTTAGCTTTTAAGGCATTCTAAAGATATATTGAGAAGAAAAAAAATTTGATGACATGGATTTCAATTTATTTGTAAATTTGTTTATATACGTAAATAGAAATCTGCATTATACAACGAATATTTATATTGGATCTTACAATTCGGGGTATATCTCTTTGTTTTATTCCCCCGATCCGCCAATGGTGTATATATGCTATCAAATTCCATTTATATTAAGCATTAGGATTATAAAATTTATTTTTATTCATTTTTTACAATTTTTATATTCTTTTCATGCTATTTTTGTCATATCTATTTAATTATCACTCCTATTCCTTTTTTGATTTTCAAATTTCAATCAATTCTTAAAATGTTCATGTTATCATTTAAACTATGATTTAAGAGTTTACAAATGAATTCGTTTTTTTTCCCCTTTTACAGGTAAAAACACTCTGCGTTTGTCTATGTCTCATTGCATTTTTTGCAATGGGAGTGAAAGGTATGGATATTTGTATTTTTTCAATTAAAAATGTATAGAGAAAAAGAGGCATTTATCGAAGTTTGCCGATATCTTTGTCACTATACTGCTTCTATCGTGACTTTCATCATGTTTGATACTTCTATTTTGGAGGGATGACATATAACTTTTCATTAAAAAAAGAGAAAATGAAAGAAAGGGAAAGAGAGGAAGGTGAAATATGATATTATTTTTTTAATATTATGTCAATTTTTTGGCTAGCTTGCTTCGCTCGCTCGAAACTTCTTTAATTTTTTTTCCCGATGCACCATATCTTGCCCCTCAAAACGTTTGGCTAAATATGCCACTAGTTTGTTATGTGTTTTAGTGATAAATTCTACGGAAAGTCACGATTTGATAATTTCTTTCATTTCTAGCCCAAACTACCGATCGCACTGCACAGTTCGAAGCCCTATGTGACAGATACAGGCTGGTGGTTGACACGTGTGAAGAAGACCTAAGAGGACTTCTTACATCTACTGAACAAAACCTGTTCGATGAAGCTGAGAATAGTATGGTGTGTCTGCTAGAGGAAGGAGAGCAGAATAGCGCTCATGCCTGTGAAATCTTGGAAAAAATTTGCCTTGAAGCTGTCGACTGTTCCTCTACAGGTAAGTAATATCTCCAAATCCCCCAATGCATTTTATAAAGATTTTTTGCTGCTTTTTGTTGACACTATCGTCCAAAAATATTTATGATATGTAATCCAAAAGATCCCTCTTCCTATATTAGATTGTTGCTCTTCTCATTTTATCATAGTTAAACTCAATGGCCCGTATTCTGATAGCAGGTTTAACTTAACCCTAGTCTAAAGTTAACCCTGGTTTAACTAAACCTCCTCTAAACCTCACCTCTGGTCTAAGTGTAGTTTAATTATTTTGGTATTCTGATAGCCAGGTTTAACTAAACCTGGGTTAAACCCGGGTTTAAATTCTTTTTGGAAATAATAATCCTCTTTTAACCAAGACTAGCACCTTTTTGGTAAATTAGTGCTGCAGGGATGACTGCAACAAAGTTGAAAAAATGTCACTAAAGTTGTTTTTTCTTAAAAATTTGGATTTTATGGAAACTAATTACAACTATTGTAGTGAAAGAAAAGCATTCATCACCCATATATGGTAAGAAATTTTCATTCAGATTATCTTTATATTTTTTAATTACTAAAACATTTCAATCCCAAACCGAGTGACCTGCATAGTTTTGTGTGTATCAGTCCCATTGATTGCTTTTCATGTTTGTCAAAATCTAAATTGAATAGATTTACCTCACCCACTCTAGACTAGAGTCTAGACTCTAGTCCTATAGATCTAAAACAATAAGTTAAGAGGTCGACATCTTTATTCTAACTTTATGTAAGGGGAAATTTTTGTAACTTTTGAGAGTAGTCTTGGGTCTAACATTAGGCCTAGGCTAGTATAGTTAGATCTAGCTTAGGCCCAATTGTTTGGAGGAGAATTGAACATTGTTTTGACTTTTTTTACTTTCCTGAAGCAAACCGTAGTCTAGTGGAGCAACCGAGACTGAAGCTACATTATACATATTTATAGTATTGGTCTAGGCCTAGAACATCATTCAGGAATTAGGCTGGCTTAGCCTTGGGACAGGGATAGATATAGATCTATATTCTAACCTTATTCTTAGTTAGATTTGGAATCTAGTAGAATAGATCTGATTTGTCTTAGACAAAAAGCTTCAGTCTCTGTATTGTTCCGCTGAGTCTATGATGAGTATGACAGTCTACGTTGCCGTTGGCCTCTCTCACCAAGGCAATGTGATATGACAATAAAATGTCAGAATTTTTTCAATAAATCCCCAGAAACGACGGTTATTCCTGTCTACAGTGTTAGATCTGACTATCGCTATGCATTGCCATTGCTTGCCAAGTAACTAGGCCTGGCTAAATGACATCTCTCTACTCCTGTTTTAGGTCCATATCTGTTTCTTTGAAGAGTTTTTATTTTATTTAAATATTTTTGGGGACTTGTTTAGGTTTCCAGGTCCAGGACTAAAAAACAGGCCTAAACCTAGACCAACAACAGCTTAGTCTTGACTAGACTAGGCCAGGCCTAGATTTATGTAAGAATTTAGATCTAGGCCTTACGTTAGTCTGTGCTATCTAGTCTACTGACTTACTGTATGATCTAGAATCTCTAACGCTGGCCTAGTTCTAGACTAAATAACTTAGACCCTATCTAGATCTAGAACTAGATCTGTATCAATCTAGGTCTACATGTAATAGGTCTAGATCTAGAGATTTGTAGACTCTCAATTTAGATTCTAAATCGAAAAATAGTAAATGTAGGCTAGTCTACAGTAGATCTACTCATCTAACCTTAGGCATGACAAAAGAAGTAGGCTAGAGATCTAACGGATTATTACTAGATCTAAAGAATCTAGATCTAGGCCTAGATCTAAAGCTAGGGACTGTAGTTCGAGATCTAGAGGTCTAGCACCCCCCTTAAAACTAGAACTAAGCCTACAGCTACATGTAGTTCTCTATGTAGCCAAACAACAGTTAGCATTGACTATTGTCTTAATCTCAGGCTTATTTTGGTGTGTGTAGTTACCATACAAACACATATTTTGATGAATGAGAAAATGTGTCTTGCAGATTATTTTACCTCAAAACCTATGTGTTCTAAATTTCATGAGCATAGGCCTATGTCATAAAATGAAGAAGTTCAATCCACGAGATGTGTTTACACATTTATTGATTTAATATGATGTTACCATGGCAACAAAGTTTCCAACACACACAAATATATGTCTTGCAGATCTATACCTCAAAACCAATGTGTGAGCCGACTTTTATAAGAATTGGTTGAAAAATGAAAACTAATGAAGGAGTTCAAACCGCAAGATTTTCACCTAATTTCATTATGTAATATGTTGTTACCATGGCAACATGATTTCTGATACACCCAAATATATGTCTTGCAGATCTATACCTCAAAACCAATGTGTGAGCCAACTTTTATAAGAATTGGTTGAAAAATGAAAACTAATGAAGGAGTTCGAACTACAAAATTTTCACCTTATTTTCGTTATATAATATGTTGTTACCATGGCAACACGATTCTGATACAGGCAAAAATATGTCAGACATCTTCACCTCAACATTAATGTATGTGCCAAATTTTTAAGAGAATTGACCAGTTGGAAACTGATAAAGTAGTTCAAATCACAAGATTTTCATCTAATTTTTTATATTTGATTTGTTACCATGGCAACATGATTTTTTTTAATAAAGACATAAAATATTTTTTGCACATCTTCACATCAAGACTAATGTTTGTACCACATTTCATGAGAATTGGTTAAAACTTAGGAAGTAGTTGGAATTGCAAGATTTTTACATAGTTTTTGCCATAATATACCGTTTCCATGGCAACACAATTTCCAACACATGCAAAAATGTGTCTTGCAAATCTTCACCTCAAGACTTATGTCTGTGCCAAATATCATGAGAAATGGTTTGAAAATTATAAAGTAATTATAAAACCACAAGTTTTTCACCTAATTTTCGATATTTGATATGTTACCATGGCAACGCGATTTTTTATATACTTTAGGCATAGAATATGTTTTGCACATCTTCACATTAAGACTAATGTATGTGCCAAATTTCACAAGAATTGGTTAAAAACTGAGGAAGTAGTTGGAACAGCAAGATTTATGCTTAGTTTTTGTCATACTATACCGTTACCATGGCAACACAATTTCCGACACATGCAAAAATGAGTCTTGCACATCTTTACCTCAAAATCAATGTGTTAGCCAACTTTCTTGAGAATTGGTAGAAAACTGATTAAGTATTTTAAACGGCAAAATTTTGAACCATAATATACTGTTACCATGGCAACACAATTTCCGAAAAAGGGGAAAAAAATTCTTACACCTCCTTACCTTGAGACCAAAGTGTGTTCCAAATTTCATGAGAATCTGTTAAAAACTGAGGAAGTAGCTCGAAATGCAATATAGGCATAAATTCTAAAAAATTGTTGGCCATGATTTGTTGGATTTAAACGAGGCTTAAACTACCCCCTGCGCGAGTTTAACTTTTTGAGGATTTATTACCACACTTAGACCAGGGTTAACTTAAACCTTGCTATCGGAATACGAAATTTAAACCTAGGTTTAAATATGGCAGTTTATTACCACACTTAGACTAGGGTTAAGTTAAACCACGCTATCAGAATACGGGCCAATGACATTTTCAAGTGTTTTAATTCTCTTTACACAATTTCTGGTCTTCATTATTCACATTTCAAACAAACGTAAGTCGTTATCATAACCTCTCCCTTTTCCAAAAGATAAAAACAAACCGATATACAATATTTCAAAGAAATTATCGTTAAATATCCATGTTTACATGATATGCATTCCGATTAATCATTGGAGTTTCTTCGTATGTTAATAATTATTGCAATTATATTTCATTACTTGCAGCTCGTTTTAGACGTTCTTCGTCTGTCTCTGCCGAATCGTCATCCGTTGAATCTAGTGAAACAGAATCTAGTGAAACAGACTGAGGAGGTCATCGCAGGCCAAAGGTTGAAACACAGTATCCCATATTTGCCTCGAGTGTCGTAATGTGTATGAAGATCACTTCTTCATTCGACTTTTACATAAGTGACTATTTAAGATGCTGCTTGTTTCTTTTTATGTGTCTTCCATTCACTAATATATTTAAATAAAATTCTAACCAAATATTGACAAATCTAATAATTTGCCTCAGTTATTCATAATTTTGATTATTTTTGGTAGGATTGTTGGATAAAGGGAATTGGAAGTTGAAAATTTGAAAAGAGTACGTGAGTAAACATAATTCATTGAGAGAAAATAATGACAAAAAATATTGTGTAAATAAGGTTGATTGTGAGACCCCTTCCACGTGAACTAGGGGAGTTATCAGGGGGTTCCATATAAAGAATGCTCCTTATATCCTGTTGGAGTATAGTGCAAAGAAAGGAAATGATAATGGGAATTTCTTTCGCAAGCTAAAGTCAAGATGCTAGAGAGCCTAGATACAAAGACAGTGCGTGTGGGTGCGTGCACCTGTGTATAAGGGTGAGAGAGAGAGAGGGGGGGGGGGAGAGAGGTACATGAGAATTAAAAGAGAGGGATGAAATATAAATAATTTGAGAGACAAGCTATTGGGCGATTCCATACTAGTCGTACGGGACATTTTGACAACAATTTCTAGTTTTCTAGCCGAATGCTTGAGCAATAAAATATTCTCTTTTGTCAATGATAAAGCTATAGTCGGTGGTCATGTGAAAAACTGATAACCAACAAAAAAAAATGATTATGGGTGAGTTGTAGGTGAAAATGTCGTACGGGACGCAGAAAAGTCCCGTACGACACGCAACGTTTTAGGCTCTAATTCACCTATGGACTACATATTTTTGTTGGTTGTCATTTTTTGGCATGTCTACCCAGTAGTACTTTAATATTACCACAAAGCAAATTCTTCGTTCGTTTGGACAGCAAGTTGTGACATGTTTGGAGTGTGAATGTGTGTGTTTTGGTGTGTGAGTGTGTGTAAGGGTGCGTGTGGGTAATGTTCCTGTTGTGATCTTTAAATACTTTTTTTTCTTTCTTTTTTCTTATAGTTATTCCATGTTTGAGTAAAATATCATATGCAGGGGCCCCTGATTACAAGCTGTGCTTCTTTGGGGTCCCAAACCTGTCATTTGTTTCAGTTCTTTATAATGTAACCATTTATTTTGTTTGTACTTTGTTCTCCTTTGACTGGTTTGAATAAATTCAATTCAATTCGATTCAAAATCGCTAAATTTTCTAGCATGGAATCGCCCTATTATAGAGTGAGGGGTGGCAGTGAGTCAGGTGGGGGTGCGCGATGAAGAGATGAAATAATACAAAAGGAAGAGTGGAAAAGCTTATACATGAGTATGCAATAGGTGGGTGTCTTCTATTTGTTTTTCAGTGTGTGTGTGTGTGTGTGTGTAAAATGTATTCTTCTCTCCCTTGTTAAAGGACAAGTCCACCCCAACAAAAAGTTGATTTGAAAAAAAAGGAGAAAATCCAACACGCAAAAAACTGAAAATTTCATCGAAATCGGATGTAAAATAAGAAAGTTATGACATTTTAAAGTTTCGCTTAATTTCACAAAACAGTTATATGCACATCCTGGTCGGTATGCAAATTGGCACACTGATGACGTCACCCACTCACTATTTCTTTTGTATTTTATTATATGAAATATGAAATATTCTAATTTTCTCCTCCTTGTCAAGTGAAACAAAGTTTTATTTCTCCCTGAACATGTGGAATTACCATTATTTTAACAGCTTATGGTTAAGTTAAGTTGGTCCTTAATGTCAAATTTGTAAAAATTGAAATAATGTTTTATTCAAACAATAAAAAACAAAATAAATAGTGAGTGATGGACATCATCGACCCTTTCATTTGCATATCGCTGAGTTGTGCATAAACGGTTTTGTGAAAAATAAGCGATACTTAAAAATGTCATAACTTTCTTATTTTACATCCGATTTCGATGAAATTTGCAGCATTATGTTTGTTTGATTTTTCTCTATCGATTCAAATAAACAATTTTCTGGGGTGGACTTGATCTTTAAAGATAAAGGATTGATCTCATTGAACCCAAATATAAGATTATACTTTTCGTATAATTTGTAGTTTCTATATAGTTACAAATGGTACAGGTAACCTTAATTCAGCTTTCATTTTGTATAAGAATTTGTTTACAATCCTGCGATTTGGGGTTATGAATAATTATGTTGCTCACTGTATACATTTTTTTTTATTCACCCCGAAACAAAGCCTTGCTTTGGGACACCACAAGAGCTTATCACGAAAGAAGTGACACCATCATGCTAGACAAACTGTGCTCTCTTGCTCCGATTATTCCTGAACCAGCCAAATGGCAACCCACAAGTTTGATCTTAACAGTAATAGAATAATATAATAATTAATAGTATCGAAAACTCCTGCAAAAAATAATATTACGTGTCGAACTGTAGCTTTGAAGATAAAATGGGGACCAAATTCATTTATCTCTTAAAGAAAATAGTATTCAATATAACCAGGATCGTAAAAAAAGCCATAGTGAGTTTTACAGGTATACATGCACGTTCCCCCCCCCCCCTTTTTTTTTTACCGACTGGACTTTTACATAGTTCTGCATCAACAATATAGAAATCATATTTGTTTAGTAAACCGAAATTGCAAAGAAATGTTAAATACTTTAATGTTTGAAAAGCCACATAACGCTTGGCCAATGCCAGTTTGTTCTGCGAATTCATCACATCGTTTTCTGAAGATAAAATGTTTCAGGTTTTGAATGAAGAGAACCATGTATGGGCCATCTGGTAGTCTCTTTTTCTTTTAGCAGTATTTCAATCTCTAGCTACATGAACAAATAGTATTAATAATGATAATAAAAAAGAATAATTAGCTAAAATAGAAAGGGATGAAAACTAGTGTTAAATCGATTTTAAACCAGATTGTCATGAAATTTTCGGTGTCGTGCTTCTTTAATTTTTCTATCTTTCTTGGAATTAACTTGTTGTAGAGTGGACATGTACCATGAGCTCACTCAAGACTAGTGGAACTGCGGTTTATGAACCAAAAATATACGCTTTTCACACTGCGTTTCCGTACTATCTTTAATCCCGGACTATCCTCAACCCCATACCTTCTTTTTTTTATTATTCACACTGTCTTTCTTAACCCCACACTATTTGCTGAGCCGGGGTCAACGCCGGACTATCGCACAGCTCATGAAAATTGATGATTTCCCACACAGAGCGTGATTAACGTGCAATTTCGACTTCTGTGATTGGCTAATGCTTAGCCCCACATTTCCTTAGCCTCTTTTCGTTCATACTGCATTTCTTAGCACCGCAATAGTGGTGCTAGCCACAGAAATACCAATTCGTTGGTGCTAGCACCGCAATAAGCCGGCTAACCCTGCTTTTTTGCAGGACCAGACTGATCGGGGGAAATATAGGTGAAGATAATTTCGGGCCCCGTCCCCTATTGGCGAAAGTCGGATCCGCCCTTGTGAAACATACACACACAACGGAAAAAATGGTGCCCCCTGAAAAAGCAAGGACCCCCCAGTGCCCCCCCCCCCCAGGAAAAAAATCCTAGCTACGCCACTGGCTAGCACCGCAATAAGCCGGCTAACCCTGCTTTTTTGCAGGACCAGATAGTACTATTTACCGTACTAGCCCACTTTGCTAAAACGTAGTGTGAAACCGAAGTGGGCTAAGATTAACCCCGGGAAATTGGTGGGGCTAAGTAAGACCTCTCCCCCCTCCCCCCCCCCCCCCTTTAGCCCCATCAATTTCCCGGGGTTGAGGAAATATGTCCAGTGTGAAAAGCATATTATAAAAAGGTGAAATCGTTTTAGATGGTGTTGCAATAGAAAAGAAATATCAACTCTTTTAGGTGATTGATTTAAAAACATGATCGTATTTTTTTAAGTATAGAAAATAAAAAAATTTAAATTGCCTATTGAAGAAAAAAATGGCAAAATTAATTTGAGAAAGTATTTCAAAAGAGAGCAATATCAAAGCAAATAGTAGTTCCTTACTGTTGCTTTATTTGCCACAGGTATTACTGAATGCCGTTTGACGTCTTTTGGATAATATTGAAAAATAATGAGGATCAAGAGACCATATAGACCGGATTACATCTTTTATATTTACTTGTGTTCTGAGTTACATGAAGAATTGTATGCCTGTTCTCTCTCTTTTACTTTCTCTCTCCCTCCCTTTGTGTTACTTTCTCACATTCCCCCCATCTCTCTTCGTTCTATTCATATAATCTTCCATCTTTCTCTTTCCACGTATCTCTCTCTTATTCCTGTCTGCCTATCTCTATAACTCTCTATCTCACACACACCCACACACAGATAGAACGCACCCACCTATCGCATAATCATGCATTAGCTTTTCACTCTTCCTTTTGTATTATTTCAGCTCTTCATCGCGCACATAACTGCCATATATATACCATTATACAGGTTGTCTCTCATATTATTTATATTTTATCCCTCTCTTTTAAAGGAAACCAAAACCAAGATGAGAAGCAATCTTATTGGAAAGAGTAAAATAAGAGGAACAATTTAAATACGTTTCCGTTTTTGTGGACAACTCTCCATTTGTTTTGTACACATTTTTTTCAGATTTTCCCTATTATCTTCAAAATTGCATGTTGCCTCATTCTGAGCATAACATATGTCATGGGAAAATATAATTCACACCACATATTGATCAAGGTCAGCAGGAGCTGAAGTGGAATATGTATAATAAAGGGGAAAATCTGAAAAAGAGGTACATGATGTACCTCTTTCTTCCCCCCTTCTCCCTCTCTCACACATACACACACACACCACCCTTATACACAGGTGCACGCACCCACACACACTGTCTTTTTATATAGGCTCTCTTGCATCTTGACTCTAGCTGGCGAAAGAAATTCCAAGTATTATTTCCTTTCTTTGCACTATACACCAACATGATATAAGGAGCATTTTTATATGGAACCCCCTGATAACTCCCCTAGTTCCCGTGGAAGGGGTCTCACAATCAACCTTATTTACAAAATAATCTTCTTCTTTTTTCATTTTTTCTCTTAATGAATTAAGTTTACTCACGTATTTCTTTCCACTTTTCAACTTCCAATTACCTTTCTCCAACAATCAAAATAATCAAACTTATGAAAATGACTGAGGCAAATTATTAGATATTTCAATATTTTGTTAGAATTTTATTTAAATATATATTAGTGAATGGAAGAGACTCTTAAAATGTTTTTATATCAAAGTAGAATGAAAAAGTGATTTTCGTACACACTACGACTCAAGGCAAAGATGGGTACTGTGTTTCGACCATTGACCTTCGATGACCTCCTCAGTCTGTTTCACTAGACATGCTAGATTCAACGGATGACGATTCGGCAGAGACAGACGAAGAACGTCTAAAACGAGCTGCAAGTAACGAAATATAATTACATTCATTATTAACATACGAAGAAACTCGTATGATTAATCGAAATACTTATTATGTAAACATAAATATTTAAGGATAATTCTAATTACTTTGAAATATTATATATCGGTTTGTTTTTATATTTTGGAAAATGAAAAGATTATGATAACTTTCGTTTGTTTGATATGTGGATAAAGAAGACCAGAAATTGCATAAAGAGAATTAAAACACTAGATTTTCATTACAACTTTCATTGAGTTTAACTATGAAAAACTGAGAAGAGGAACAATCTAATATAAGAAGAAGGATACTTTGCATTACATAAATAAATAAATGTTTTGGACGATATCACACAGTGTCAACAAAAGTACAAAAAAATATTTTAAATGGCATTAGGAGATTTGAAGATATTACTTACCTGTAGAGGAACAGTCGACAACTTCAAGGCAAATTTTTTCCAAGATTTCACAGGCATAAGCGCTATTCTGCTCTCCTTCCTCTACCAGACACACCATATTATTCTCAGCTCCATCAAACAATTCCTGTTCAGTAAGGGTAAGGCGTCCTCTTAGATCTTCTTCACACGTGTCAACCACCTGCCTGTATCTGTCACATAGGGCTTCGAACTGTGCAGTGCGATCGGTAGTTTGGGCTACAAATCAAGGAAATTATCAAATCGTGATTTTTTGTTGAATTTACTAGTAACACAAATGAATAACCAGTGGAGCAATAAGCCCAAAAAATTGAGGTGGCAAGAGATGGCGTATCGGAAAAATTTATACATATAAAAGCGAGCGTGCAAAAATGTCGTCATTTTTATTTTCAAAATCCTATTTTGTGATAGATTTTGACATGATATTTAGAAAATAATATATTTCATTCTTCTCTCTTTCTTTCCTTTCCTTTTTGTCTTGTTCGTAAAAAAAATTGAGGGTAGCAAGCGCCCAAGAACCCCCCCCCCCCCCGTCTATACGCCACTGTAACAAACCTATGATTTATATTGTGCAATAATGCTCTGCACCATCATGATAAAACCAAAATTATTGCACCAAAATGAACAAATTGACAAGTTTTGTTGTGTAATGTGGAAAAAATATTAACATTCACCAAACATACATGTATCATATATAGAAGCGATTTCAAAATGATCATGATATATACCCAAATGAAAAATATATCTGCAAATTTCGATAAATCCCTCTTTTTCTCTATTTATTTTTAAATGAAAAATTAAAGAAATATATACCTTTGACTGCCATCGCAAAAACTACAACGAGACACAAACAAACGCAGAATGTTTTTACCTGTAGAAAGGAAAATAAATAAAATATTCAATTAATTTGTATACTCTAACATCATAGCTTTAAATGATAACGTAAATAATCAAAGAATTAATTGAAATTTAGGTAAGACTGTCTTTTTGGAAACAACTTTAAGGATCTTTTCGGGTCAATTCCCTTGTTCATTAAAATTAGACTTTATTTCTTTACATATAGATCTCGCAAGAGAAATAACACCCCCCCCCCCCAAAAAAAAAAAAGGGAAAGGAATAAATAAATAAAATAAGTAATAGAATAAAACAGGATGAAGTGTGATAATTAAATGGAATTAAAAAAAGATATAACATAAAAAAAATATAATAATTGTAAAATTAAGGACTTCAAAGATTATAAACCTAATGATTAAAATAAATGGAATTTAATAGCATATACCATTGGCGGACAAAAACACAAAGGTATACCCCGACTTGTGAGATCGTATAAACCTCTGCTTTGGTATGATATATATATATCTATTTCTATTTCACTGTAAACACTATCAGAAAGAAATTAAAATCCATGTCATCAAATTCGTTCTTGTTTTCTAATTGTATCCATAATATCAGATTTACACAGTTAGAACAGTCTCTGCTGGAATAATTTGAAAATAATATTGTACTTACCGATTGAGCCATTTCAGGAGTTTTGCTGAGTCAAGAGCTCTGAAAAAAAAGTTATTTCGAATGCTGATGAGTGAGTATTTAATGACTATATTTTCTCCCCTTTATAGTATTTCAACATAATCAAAATTTAGGTTGGAAATGTTTGGCTTTCATGCTTGTGAGATTACAATATGATATGATAATTATGACAGTTTAAGATTTGAACAAAAGGACATTTTACGTAATTTGTTTGTGATAGGTTAAACTGTCATTACGAATTTCGCTTCTAATTATACGCGTAATTAATATTTATATACCATTAAGATGAAGTTGACAGTTTGAAAGGTCAAAATTAAAAGAATAAACAAACAAAACGAGTGAACGACCAATTTTGTATTGAAATTCAAGCACTCACCCCCCCCCCCTCTCTCTCTCTCTCTCCCTCAGTCTCACCTAAATGTAATTGACACGGTCTATTAATTATCTTGTTTCCTTTATCTTTGAAAGTAAACGAAACAATGAGAGTCATTTGGCGACAGATTTCTTGTTTGAATGTTTTATTTTGCTGTATACAGCGAATTAACTGGTGTTTTAGTCTATTATGAATCATTGTGAAGAAATGGGAATATACAAAGAGGTCTTATGTCGTTCATTTTTTTTAAAGAATCAATGATGATTTAACGGATGGTGTGTCAGAGCCACGGTTCAGACGACCTTATTTTTCATTTTTTATATCGACGTCAATTTTTTTACTTTCTATATGTATGTTCCTCCTTATAAAGCCCCAGTATGATAAATGAATATCAATGCATAGTGTTATGAATAAAAGTCTATTTGATATAAATGATAAAATTATACAGGATTCGAAAAGGGACACATTTTAAGGAATGTTTTAAGTGCCATTTAATCCCCTTGGAAGGGGAACATCATTGTATCAAATTTAACAGGCAATGCGTGCTCCGGGAGGAGTGGTGAACACATAGGCCCCAAGCAAATTGTGTCTCATCAAATTCTTTTTTCCCGACCATAAATTTCTTTCTTTCCCGGTCTTTCTCTCCCTTTCCCACGTTTTTATTTTATTTTACTATATTCAATATTATTCTTTTTTTGCTTGTCGATTTTTTGGGTCTTTTATTTTTCATTTTTTATTTATCTCTTTTTTTGGGGGGGCACGTGCCACTCGTTACATCACTGATGGTACTAGATGTCACTTTTGACTGGATTATTCACAAAATCTAGCTCTAAGGATAGTGCAATATATAATGCTTTTAGCAGTTTTGGATCTGTCTTTGATCAATGCAAAACAAAAAATAATCCAGTATACCAACTTGCTAACTTTTATGTATTAAAGAAAAAAAAATCACGATTTTATTGAAAAAATCATATCGATGATCAGCCTATCTAATGGATGAAATTTGCAGTAACCAATAAAACTTTTTAAAATACATATTCATATATTTTCGTGGACTATTTGTAAATCTAATTGTAATATTCCTCAATATTAAACACACAAAGCATTTGTTGAAAAAATATTTGATGGGAAGAATTATGTTCTATAGATCGACCAACTACTCTAGAAGCCAATGACTGTCGGCTAATGCCAATCATAATTGTTTCATTTACTTTAAAAGGTAAATGAAACATGACAATAGACCATGTCAATCAAATATAAGTGAGAGAGATAGAGAGGGTGGGTGTGTGTGTGTGTGTGGGGGTGTGTGTGTGTGAGAGAGAGGGAGACAGAGGGGGGAGAGAGTGAGTCCTTGGTTCTAAACACAAACGCATTAGTTGGTCGTTCACTCGTTGTATTAGTTTATTTTCAATTTTTGATCTTTGAAACTGCCAACCTCATTTAAATAATATAAATTAACTATGCATGTAATTAGAAAACAAAATACATGATGACAGTTTTACCTTTCACAAACAAATTACGTAAATGTCCCTTTGTTCTATTCTTAAACTGTCATATCATGTCATATTCCAATCTCGCAATCTTGAAAGCCAAACATTTCCAACCTAAATTTTGATTATTTTCAAATACTATAAAAGGAAGAAAATATCTTCATTAATCACTCATTCAACAGCATTCGAAATAACTCTTTATTTTCTCAAAACGTTCAGCTCAGCAAAACTCCTGAAAATGGCTCAATCGGTAAGTATAACATTACTTTTTAAAATTATTCCAGCAGAAAAAATATTAAAACTGCAAAACAGTTATAGTTAGCTTTTAAGGCATTCTAAAGATATATTGAGAATTTTAATTTATTTGTGAATTTGTTTATATACGTAAATAGAAATCTGCATTATACACCGACTATTTATCTTGGATCTTACAATTCGGGGTATATCTCTTTGTTTTATTCCCCCGATCCGCCAATGGTGTATGCTATCAAATTCCATTTATATTAAGCATTAGGATTATAAACTTTATTTTTATTCATTTTTTACAATTTTTATTTTCTTTTCATGCTATATATATTTAATTCCATTTAATTATCACTCCTATTCCATTTTTTATTTTCTAATTTCAATCAATTCTTAAAATGTTCATGTTATCATTTAAACAAATGAATTCATTTTTTTTCTTATTTTTTCCCCCTTTTACAGGTAAAAACACTTCGCGTTTGTCTGTGTCTCATTGCATTTTTTGCAATGGAAGTGAAAGGTATAGATTTTTGTATTTTTTCAATTAAAAATTTATAGAGAAAAAGAGGCATTTATCGAAGTTTGCAGATATCTTTGTCACTTGGGTACTGTTTCTATCATGACTTTCATCATGTTCGATACCTCTATTTTGGAGGGATGACATATAACTTTTCATTAAAAGAGAGAAAATTAAAGAAAGAGAAAGAGAGGAAGGTGAAATATGATATTATCTTCTGAATATTATGTCAATTTTTTTGCTAGCTTGCTTCGCTCGAAACTTCTTTATTTTTTTCCCGATGCACCATATCTTGCCCCTCAAAACGTTTGGCTAAATATGCCACTAGTTTTTTTACTGATAAATTCTACGAAAAGTCACGATTTGATAATTTCTTTCATTTCTAGCCCAAACTACCGATCGCACTGCACAGTTCGAAGCCCTATGTGACAGATACATGGAGGTGGTTGACACGTGTGAAGAAGACCTAAGAAGACTTCTAACATCTACTGAACAGAACCTGTTCGATGAAGCTGAATATAGTATGGTGTGTCTGGTAGAGGAAGGAGAGCAGAATAGCGCTGATGCCTGTGAAATCTTAGGAAAAATTTGCCTTGAAGTTGTTGACTGTTCCTCTACAGGTAAGTAATATCTCCAAATCCCCCAATGCATTTTATAACAATTTTTTGCTGCTTTTTGTTGACACTATCGTCCAAAAATATTTATGATATGTAATCCAAAAGATCCCTCTTCCTATATTAGATTGTTGCTCTTCTCAGTTTATCATAGTTAAACTCAATGACATTTTCAAGTGTTTTAATTCTCTTTACACAATTTCTGGTCTTCATTATTCACATTTCAAACAAACGTAAGTCGTTATCATAACCTCTCCCTTTTCCAAAAGATAAAAACAAACCGATATACAATATTTCAAATAAATTATCGTTAAATGTCCATGTTTACATGATATGCATTCCGATTAATCATTGGAGTTTCTTCGTATGTTAATAATGCTTGCAATTATATTTCATTACTTGCAGCTCGTTTTAGACGTTCTTCGTCTGTCTCTGCCGAATCAACATCCGTTGAATCTAGTGAAACAGAATCTAGTGAAACAGACTGAGGAGGTCATCGCAGGCCAACGGTTGAAACACAGTATCCCATATTTGCCTCGAGTGTCGTAATGTGTATGAGGATCACTTCTTCATTCGACTTTTATATAAGTAACTATTTAAGATGCTGCTTGTTTCTTTTTATGTGTCTTTCATTCACTAATATATTTAAATAAAATTCTAACCAAATATTGAAAAATCTAATAATTTGCCTCAGTTATTCATAATTTTGATTATTTTTGGTAGGATTGTTGGAGAAAGGTAATTGGAAGTTGAAAATTTGAAAAAAAATACGTGACTAAACATAATTCATTGAGAGAAAATAATATTTAAAAAAAATTGTGTAAATAAGGTTGATTGTGAGACCCCTTCCACGTGAACTAGGGGAGATACCAGGGGGTTCCATATAAAGAATGCTCCTTATATCATGTTGGTGTATAGTTCAAGAAAGGAAATGATAATGGGAATATCTTTCGACACCTAGAGTCAAGATGCTAGAGAGCCTAGATAAAAAGACAGTGTGTGTGGGTGCGTGCACCTGTGTATAAGGGTGAGAGAGAGAGGGGGAGAGGTACATGAGAATTAAAAGAGAGGGATGAAATATAAATAATTCGAGAGACAAGCTATTGGGCGATTCCATACTTGTCGTACGGGACATTTTGACAACAATTTCTAGTTTTCTAGCCGAATGCTTGAGCAATAGAATATTCTCTTTTGTCAATGATAAAGCTATATAGTGGGTGGTCATGTGAAAAACTGATAACCAACACAAAAAAAATTATTATAGGTGAGTTGTAGGTGAAAATGTTGTGTGTCGTACGGGACGCAGAAATGTCCCGTACGACACGCAACGTTTTAGGCTCTAATTCACCTATGGACTACATGTTTTTGTTGGTTGTCATTTTTTTTGCATGTCTACCCATGCAGTAGTACTTTAATATTACCACAAAGCAAATTCTTCGTTCGTTTGGACAGCAGGTTGAAAATTGTTGTGAAAATTGCTAAATAAATCGCCCTATTATAGAGTGAGGGGGTGGCAGTGAGTCAGGTGGGTGTGCGCCATGAATAGCTAAAATAATACAAAAGGAAGAGTGGAAAGCTAATGCATGAGTATGCAATATGTATGTGTTCTATTTGTTTTTCAGTGTGTGTGTGTAAAATGTATTCTTCTCCCCCTTGATAAAAGACAAGTCCACCCCAACAAAATGTTGATTTGAAAAAAAGGAGAAAATCCAACACGCAAAAAACTGAAAATTTCATCGAAATCGGATGTAAAATAAGAAAGTTATGACATTTTAAAGTTTCGCTTAATTTCACAAAACAGTTTTAAGCACATTCTGGTCGGTATGCAAATTGGCACACTGATGACGTCACCCACTCACTATTTCGTTTGTATTTTATTATATGAAATATGAAATATTCTAATTTTCTCCTCCTTGTTAAGTGAAACAAAGTTTTATTTCTCCCTGAACATGTGGAATTACCATTATTTTAACAGTTTATGGTTAAGTTAAGTTGGTCCTTAATGTCAAATATGTAAAAATTGAAATATTGTATTATTCAAACAATAAAAAACAAAAGAAATAGTGAGTGATGGACACCATCGACTCTCTCATTTGCATATCGCTGAGTTGTGCATAAACGGTTTTGTGAAAAATAAGCGATACTTAAAAATGTCATAACTTTCTTATTTTACATCCGATTTCCATGAAATTTGCAGCGTTATAATTGTTTGATTTTTCTCTATCGATTCAAATCAAAAGTTTTCTGGGGTGGACTTGACCTTTAAAGATAAAGGATTGATCTCATTGAAACCAAATATAAGATTATACTTTTCGTATAATTTGTAGTTTCTATATAGTAAATGGTACAGGTAACCTTCATTCAGCTTTCATTTTGTAGAAGAATTTGTTTACAATCCTGCAATTTGGGGTTATGAATAATTATGTTGCTCACTGTATACATTTGTTTTTAAATTCACCCCGAAACAAAGCCTTGCTTTGGGACACCACAAGAGCTTATCGCGAAAGAAGTGACACCATCATGCTAGACAGGCTGTGCTCTCGCTCCGATTATTCATGAACCAGCCAAATGGCAACCCACAAGTTTGATCTTAACAGTAATGGCATAATAAAAAAATTAATGGTATCGAAACCTCCTGCAAATAAATAATATTACGTGTCGAACTGTAGCTTTGAAGGTAAAATGGGGACCAAATTCATTCATTAATAGTATTCAATATAACCAGGATCGTAAAAAAAATCCATAGCGAGTTTTATAGGTATACATGCACGTTTTTTCCTTTTTTTACCGAATGGACACTTTAAATAGTTCTGCATCAACAATATGGAAATCAGATTTGTTTAGTAAACCGAAATTGCAAAGTAATGTTAAATACTTTAATGATTGAAAAGCCACTTAACGTTTGGCCAATGCCATTTTGTTCTGCGAATTCATCACATCGTTTTCCTAAGATAAAATGTTTCAGGTTTGAATGAAGAGAACCATGTATGGGCCATCTGGTAGTCTCCATTTCTTTTAGCAGTATTTCAATCTTTATCTGCATGAACAAATAGTATATCATTTCATTTCATTTATTTCATTTTCAACAAAATATAAATCAAATAAATACAATCATTACAAGTCAACATCATAAAAAAAATATGCCAAAGTCATATGCCAAGGTATTAATAATAATAATAAAAAAAGTCAATTAGCTAATATAGAAAGGGGCGAAAACTAGTGTTAAATCGATGTTAAACCAGATTGTTATGAAATTTTCGGTGTCATACTTCTTTGATTTTTCTCTCTTTCTTGGAATTAACTTGTTGTAGAGTGGACAAGTACCATGAGCTCACTCAAGACTAGTGGCAACTGCGGATTATGAACCAAAAATATACGCTTTTCACACTGCGTTTCCTTAACCCCATACTATCCTTTACCACGGACTATCCTTAACCTCATACTTTCTTTTTATTTTTTTATTCACACTGTCTTTCTTAACCCCATACTATTTGCCACACAGAGCGTGATTAACGTGCAATATCGACTTCTGTTATTGGCTAATGCTTAGGCCCACATTTCCTTAGCCTGGTTTCGTTCATAGCACTGCAATTGTGGTGCTAGCACCGCAATAAGCCGGCTAACCCTGCTTTTTGCAGGACCAGATAGTACCGTACTATTAGGTGAGCGGCCAGAAGCGAAAAAGTGGCTTATTTCTTGACTTTAATCCCCCCGGCTGGATCAAAGCAAAATCATACATCAAATTAAAGGAAATTTTCTGAATTTTTCGGAATTGGGCATTAAAACTGACGTGATGTGTAGCATCACCATGGAAACCAGCCTTGATTAAGCCACGCCCATTTTAAATACTTGAATATTTATAGTAAATATTGTTTTTTACACATTAATTTAAATTATATTATATATTAGGTATTTTTTCTTATTTTTATAGGATAGTTCCACTATATATTGTAAGAAGAATTACAGAATAACAACTTAGCATGAATTTTATGAACATTTTCTCAGAAACTGTTGCCTAGCAACATAACTTTCCTTAGCAACCATTTAGCTCCTTAAGTAAACCACTTATTTTTCCATTTCAAACCTAACTTTTAACTTTTTAACTAGGTTAGATTAAACCTAATAAGTTATACCAATGAAATTCTATAAAGTATTATTGAAAAATAATAAAAAGAACTGAAAAACCCCATTTTAACTATTGCGAACCTCAAATAAATTTGCTAAGCTCTACTTAACATTCCCCTTCACATCGTACAAATCGCGCCATTATTGTTCATTTTGACTACATTGATACACGTACGTACAAGTCACATACTTTGTACTATTTTGTGGTGAAAAAAGTGGATTGAGTTAATAATACTTGATCAATTAACATGCAGTATCTTGTCTTCAATAGAACAACAACAAAATTACCATTTCACATTACCCATGGATACCAATTCATTGCCTAGCAACGACTATTTTCCATTGCAACGACTATGATAACACTCTCCTCCCTGGACAAATCTGTGTAAAAAATAGTTCATTATGAGCAATAATACTGACACAATATCATATAGATGCCTACAACCTCGTTTTCAATATTCATTCAACAAACTGACTATTTTTTAGCTTCCATGGAGACAAATGTGTTGCCTGGTAACAATATTCCCTAGCAACGGCTATGTTACCACTCTTCATCTCAGTCAAATGTGCTGAGGAAGTTGTGCCTTAGAGTAAAAATATTGAGAAAATTAACATATGATAGTTTGTTAAACAGTATTCAGGAATTTACCAACATCTACTGACATAATTCCATTGCCTAGCAACACTATCTACCTTAGCAACGATGTATTTTCCCCTTAAACAATCTTGAGGAAAAATAATCCACTTTTAAGTGTACAGTACCATTTGTAAAAGGATGGTCCAAGCTGTAAATATTTCTATCTAAATAAATAGAGTAAAATTCACAAAGCTAAATGCTGAAAATGTCATCAAAATCGGATAACAAATAACAAAGTTATTGAATTTTACTCAATTTATTTAGATAGAAATATCTCCAGCCTGGACCATCCCTTTAAATAATATGCCTTCATGCATACTGGCAATGGCAAATTAAAGGACACTACTTCATTTCTCTCTATTCTAAAAAAAAAATCATTTATCCTTGTTTGTATATTGCTTGTCTACAAATTCTTAACAGTCCGATGAGCATGGTATTTAAACTTAATCATATAAAAAGAGCAGCTACAAAGAGAAATTTTAATGTTGAAGATATAAACAGATTAATATGGTTTGGAGGATTAATAGCTGGGTACATAACATATTTTTAGCTTTTGGCTGCATATTCAGATCAATTTCCTCAAGTGAATATGGAATGGTTAACAAATGGATGTGTCTTGTCAAATAATACCTAGTCACCCATGCATGTCCAACTTCCGTACTAGCTCACTTTGCTAAAACCAAGGTAGGTCCATGCTTATACGTAGTGTGAAACCGAAGTAGGCTCAGTTTAACCACGGGAAATTGATGGGCTATGACCCCCCCCCCCCTTAGCCCTACCATTTTCCCAAGTTTAAGGAAAATGTGTGAAAAGCATAATTATTATAAAGAGGTGAAATCGGTTTAGATGGATTTGCAATAGAAAAGAAATATCAACTCTTGTAGGTGATCGATCTAAAAACACGATCGTATTTTTTTTGTAAAGAAAATTAAAAAAATGAAATTGCCTATTGAAGAAAAAATGGCAAAATTAATATGACAAAGTATTTCAAAAGAGGGCAATATCAAAGCAAATAGTAGTTCCTTACTGTTGCTTCATTTGCCACAGGTATTACTGAATGTCATTTGACGTATTTTGGATAATATTGAAAAATAATGAGGATCCAGAGACCATATAGACCGGATTACATCTTTTATATTTACTTGTGTTTTGATTTACACGAAGAATCGTATGTCTGTTCTCTCTCCCCTCCCTTGTACTTTTTCTAATGCTCTCTCTCTCTCCCCTCTCTTGTTCTCTCTCTCTCTTCGTTCCATTTATATCATCTTTTATCTTGCTCTTTCCACGTATCTCTCTCTTATTCCCGACTGCCTATCTCTATTACTCTCTCTCTCTCTCTCTCTCTCTCTCTCTCACACACACACACCCACACACCCTCAAACACAAATAGAACGCACCCACCTATCGCATAATCATGCATTAGCTTTTCACTCTTCCTTGTGTATTATTTCAGCTCTTCATCGCGCACATAACTGCCATATAATTATATGCCATTATATAGGTTGTCTCTCAAATTATTTATATTTTATCCCTCTCTTTTAAAGGAAACCAAAACCAAGATGAGAAGCAATCTTATTGGAAAGAGTAAAAGAAGAGGAACAATTTTAATACGTTTCAGTTTTTGTGGACAACTCTCCATTTGTTTTGTACACATTTTTTTCATATTTTCCCTATTATCTTCAAAATTGCATATTTCCTCATTTTGAGCATAACATATGTCATGGGAAAATATAATTCACACCACATATTGATCAAGGTCAGCAGGAGATGATGTGAAATATGTAAAGTAATGGGGAAAATCTGAAAAGAGGTTCATGATGTACCTCTTTCTTCCCCCTTCTCCCTCTCTCACACATACACACACCACCCTTATACACAGGTGCACACACCCACACACACTGTCTTTTTATCTCGGCTCTCTAGCATCTTGACTCTAGCTGGCAAAAGAAATTATCATTATCATTTCACTTCTTTGCACTATACACCAACATGATATAAGGAGCATTCTCTATATGGAACCCCCTGGTAACTCCCCTAGTTCCCGTGGAAGGGGTCTCACAATCAACCTTATTTACAAAATAATCTTCTTCTTTTTTCATTTTTTCTCTTAATGAATTAAGTTTACTCACGCTTTTTTTCTACTTTTCAACTTCCAATTACCTTTCTCCAACAATCCTACCAAAAATAATCAAACTTATGAGAATGACTGAGGCAAATTATTAGATTTTTCATTATTTTGTAAGAATTTTATTTAAATATATATTAGTGAATGGAAGAGACATACAAATGAAACAAGCAGCATCTTAAAATGTTTTTATATCAAAGTAGAATGAAAAACTGATTTTCGTACACACTACGACTCAAGGCAAAGATGGGTACTGTGTTTCGACCATTGACCTTCGATGACCTCCTCAGTCTGTTTCACTTGATTCAACGGATGACGATTCGGCAGAGACAGACGAAGAACGTCTAAAACGAGCTGCAAGTAACGAAATATAATTACATTCATTATTAACATACGAAGAAACTCGTATGATTAATCGGAATACATATCATGTAAACATTGATATTTAAGGATAATTTCTAATTACTTTGAAATATCATAGATCGTTTTTTTTTTTTTTTTTGGAAAATGGAGAGATTATGATAACTTTCGTTTGTTTGATATGTGAATGAAGACCAGAAATTGTATGAAGAGAATTAAAACACTAAATTTTTATTAAAACTTTGATAAACTATGATAAACTAAGAAGAGGAACAATCTAATATAAGAAGGGTGATAGTTTGCATTACATAGACAAATCGGGAGATAAATATTTTGGACGATATCACAGAGTGTCAACAAAAGTAGCAACAAATTTTTATAAATGGTATAAGGGGATTTGAAGATATTACTTACCTGTAGAGGAACAGTCGACAACTTCAAGGCAAATTTTTTCCAAGATTTCACAGGCATCAGCGCTATTCTGCTCTCCTTCCTCTACCAGACACACCATACTATTCTCAGCTTCATCGAACAGGTTCTGTTCAGTAGATGTAAGAAGTCCTCTTAGGTCTTCTTCACACGTGTCAACCACCTCCCTGTATCTGTCACATAGGGCTTCGAACTGTGCAGTGCGATCGGTAGTTTGGGCTAGAAATGAAAGAAATTATCAAATCGTGACTTTTCGTAGAATTTATCAGTAAAACACATAACAAACTAGTGGCATATTGAGCCAAACGTTGAGGGGGCAAGATATGGGGTATCGGGAACATTTGTTTTAAAAAAAGCTTAGAGAGAGCGAAGCAAGCGAGTATAAATTTTGAGATAATATTCAGAAAATAATATATTTCACCCTCCTCTCTTTCCCTTTAATTATTTCCTTTTCTCTTTTTATTTTCTTGGTCTTGATTATTTGGGGGCAAGTGCCCCAAGACCCCCCCTGTATGCAACAATCATATATTCCAATTAAACAAAAATTATTGCACCTAAATAAACAAATTGACATGTTTTGTTGTGTAATGTGGAAACTCGCTGTCCAAGCTAGCAAAAAAATTTACATAATATTCAGAAAATAATATCATATTTCACCTTCTCTCTTTCCCTTTCTTTCATTTTCTCTTTTTTAATGAAAAGTTATATGTCATCCCTCAAAAATAGAGGTATCAAACATGATGAAAGTCATGATAGAAACAGTACCCAAGTGACAAAAATATCTGCAAACTTCGATAAATGCCTCTTTTTCTCTATAAATATTTAATTTAAAAAAATACAAAAATCCATACCTTTCACTCCCTTTGCAAAAAATGCAATGAGACACAAACAAACGCAGAATATTTTTACCTGTAAAAGGGGGAAAATAAGAAAAAAAAATAATTAATTTGTTAACTCTTAAATCATAGTTTAAATGATAACATGAACATTTTAGGAATTGATTGAAATTGGAAAATAAAAAAAGGAATAGGAGTGATAATTTAATGGAATTAAATAGAAATAGCATGAAAAGAATATAAAAATTTAAAAAATTAATAAAATAAAGTTTATAACCCTAATGCTTAATATAAATGGAATTTGATAGCGTACACCATTGGCGGATCGGGGAAATAAAACAAAGAGATATACCCCGAATTGTAAGATCCAAGATAAATATTCGGTGTATAATGCAGATTTCTATTTACGTAAATAAACAAATTCACAAATAAATCAAAATCCATGTCATCAAATTTGTTTTTGTTTTCTTCTCAATATATCTTTAGAATGCCTTAAAAGCTAATACTATAATTGTTTTGCAGTTTTAATTTTTTTTCTGCTGGAATAATTTTAAAAAGTAATGTTATACTTACCGATTGAGCCATTTTCAGGAGTTTTGCTGAGCTGAACGTTTTGAGAAAATAAAGAGTTATTTCGAATGCTGTTGAATGAGTGATTAATGGAGATATTTTCTCCCTTTTATAGTATTTGAAAATAATCACAATTTAGGTTGGAAATGTTTGGCTTTCAAGATTGCGAGATTGGAATATGACATGATATGACAGTGTAAGAATAGAACAAAGGGACATTTACGTAATTTGTTTGTGAAAGGTTAAACTGTCATCATGTATTTTGTTTTCTAATTATATGCATAATTAATTTATAGTATTTAAATGAGGTTGGCAGTTTCAAAGATCAAAAATTGAAAATAAACTAATACAACAAGTGAACGACCAACTAATGCGTTTGTGTTTAGAACCAAGGACTCACTCTCCCCCCCCCCCTTTGTCTCTGTCTCTCACTTTCTCTCTCTCTCTCTCACACACACACACACACCCACTCTCACTTAAATTTGATTGACATGGTCTATTGTCATGTTTCATTTACCTTTTAAAGTAAATGAACAATTATGATTGGCATAGGCCGACAGTCATTGGCTTCTAGAGTAGTTGGTCGATCTATAGAACCTAATTCTTCCCATCAAATATTTTTTAACAAATGCTTTGTGTGTTTAATATTGAGGAATATTATAATTAGATTTACAAATAGTCCACGAAAATATATGAATATGTATTTTAAAAAGTTTTATTGGTTACTGCAAATTTCATCCATTAGATAGGCTAAAAATTGATATGATTTTTTCAATAAACTCGTAATTTTTTTTTCTTTAAAGGGGAAACCAACCCAAATAAAAACTTGTTTTTCTAAGGAAAAGAAATATCTGACAAGTTAATAGGTGAAAGTTTGAACAATATTGGACAAACAACAAGAAAGTTATGAATTTTTAAAAGTTGTAAATATTGGTCATCACTATACCCATGGAGACTTCAAATTGGCCGCATATGGGATGTCATAGTGATGTAAGGCAAGGACTACTCTTCCATGTACTCCAATGCATATTATGGCTAAAATTACATTTTTCCCAAAAGTTTTATTTCAAATTATATTTTTCTTTCATGAGGACATAAAACAAAATACTTCCTGGGTTATATTTAGATTACTGCCCCAGGGGAATGGGTACTTAGGAGAAAACCACAAATCCCTGATAATAAAGTACATGGCCAATGGAAAAGGTGTCCTTGCCCCTTGTCATAATTTACTTACCCAGTTGCCAATTTGAAATCTACATAGTATTAGTGATCTCAATTTTAAAGCAGCTATAACTTTCTTATTGCTTGTCCGATTTCTTTCAAACTTTCACCATTCTGTTTAATCCTTTTTCTCCTTCCCAACGCAACATTTTATGGCCAAGGCTGGATTCCCCTTTAATACATAAAAGTTAACAAGTGGGTATACTGGATTATTTTTGTTATTGCATTGATCAAAGACAGATCCAAAACTGCTAAAAGCATTATACATTGCACTATCCTTAGAGCTAGATTGTGTGCATAATCCAGTCAAAAGTGACATCTAGTACCATCAGTGGTGTAACGAGTGGCACGTGCCCCCCCCCCCCCCCCCAAAAAAAAAAAAAAAAAAAAAAATTATAGTAAAAATAATAATAATAAATAAATAAATAAAAAGAATAAAAGATTTTTAAAAAATATTGAATTAAAATTGAAATTGAAATTGAAACTTTATTTATTACCGCAATCTTCATAAAAAACATACAAATCAAGAAGTATAAATATTTCAATAAAATACATTATAACAAAAGTGAGTATATTTAAGAATAGTGGAAGGATCACTGAAAAGTTACAAGGAACTTATAAATTAGTGATCCTGAAATTAACAGGTAAAATAAAGTAAATTAAAATAAAGTAAAATTAAATAAAGTAAAATAAAATTAAAACGGGGGAAAGGGAGAGAAAGACCGGGAAAGAAAAAGATTAGCTTGGGGCCTATGTGTTCACTCCTCCCGGAGCACGCATTGCCTGTTAAATTCCATACATATTTCCCTTCCAAGGGGATTAAATGGCGCTTAAAACATTCCGTTTTCAAATCGATATCAAATGTTTCTCCTCGCGCTTCGAACTCTCGTTATTTTATTCAGTGACATACGCATCTTTTTTATGATTACTAAGTGCTTAAAAATGTTCCCTTTTTAGGATTGAATATAAAAAAAAAATCAGCTCGCGCTTCGTGCCCGCCTTTGTTTATTATAAAGATTAATTTCTAAAGACAGCCCTTTCAAAATGTCAAAATTTTTAAAAAAAATTTCAGCTTACGCTTCGCGCTCGAGTAATTTGATTAGTGAAACACCGTGATCTTCATGAATTCTTAAACAGTCCTTAAAATGTGTCCCTTTTCGAATCCTGTATAATTTTATCTTCTTCTTCTTCTTCTGGAAACAGTACAGTCCACCGTCTGGTGTATTGTCGTACTGGTGATCATTTATATCAAATAGTTTTATTCATAATACTATGAATTGATATTCATTTATCATACTGTTGCTTTATAAGGAGGAACGTACACATAAAACGTAAAGTAATTGACATCGATATAAGAAATAAAAGATTATGGTCATCTTAACCGCGGCTCTGACACACCATCCGTTAAATCATCATTGATTCTAAAAGAAAAAGAACGACATAAGACCTCTTTGTATATTCCCATTTCTTCATAATGATTCATAATAGACTAAAACACCAGTCAATTCGCTGTATTTTCAAATGAAAACATGGAAACAAGAAATCTGTCGCCAAATGACTCTCATTGTTTCGTTTAGTGTCAAAGGTAAAGGAAACAAGATAATTAATAGACCGTGTCAAGTACATTTAGGTGAGAGAGAAAGAGAAAGAGAGGGGGGTCCTTGGATCTCAATACAAACGTATTAGTTGGTCGTTTACTCGTTTTGTTTGTTTATTCTTTTTATTTTAACCTTTCAAATGGTTAACTTCCTCTTAATGGTATAGATATTAATTACGCATATAATTAGAAACGAAAATCGTAATGACAGTTTTACCTATCACAAACAAATTACGCAAAATGTCCTTTTGTTCAAATCTTAAACTGTCATAATTATCATATCATATTGTAATCTCGCAATCGTGAAAGACAAACATTTCCTACCTAAATTTTGATTATGTCGAAATACTATAAAAGGGGAAAAATACAGTCATTAATCACTCACCCATCAGCATTCGAAATACCTTTTTTTTTCAAAGCTCTTGACTCAGCAAAACTCCTGAAATGGCTCAATCGGTAAGTACAATCTTATTTTTCCAATTATTCCAGCAGAAACTGTTTAAACTGCGTAAACCTGATTTAGTTTTAACTGGATATAATAAGAAAAAAAGAATGAATTTGATGACATGGATTTTGAATTCTTTCTGAAAATGTTGACAGTGAAATAGAAATAGATATCTGTATTATACCAAAACAGAGGTTTTTTATGATCTCACAATTCGGGGTATACCTTTATGGTTTTGTCCGCCAATGGTATATGCTATTAAATTCCATTTATTTTAATCATTAGGTTTATAATCTTTGAATTCCTTCAATTTTACAATTTTTATATTTTTTATGTTATATCTTTTTTTATTCCATTCAATTATCACTCTTCATCCTGTTTTATTTTATTACTTATTTTGCTCATTTATTCCTTTCCCTTTTTTGGGGGTTGTTATTTCTCTTCCGAGATCTATTTGTAAAGAAATAAAGTCTAATTTTAATGAACAAGGGAACTGACCCGAAAAGATCCTTAAAGTTGTTTCCAAAAAGACAGTCTTACCTAAATTTCAATTAATTCTTTGATTATTTACGTTATCATTTAAACTATGATGTTAGTCAGTTAGAGTATACAAATGAATTGAATATTTTATTTATTTTCCTTTCTACAGGTAAAAACATTCTGCGTTTGTTTGTGTCTCGTTGCAGTTTTTGCGATGGCAGTCAAAGGTATATATTTTTTTAATTTTTCATTTAAAAATCAATAGAGAAAAAGAGGGATTTATCGAAATTTGCAGATATATTTCTCATTTGGGTATATATCATGATCAGTTTGAAATCGCTTTTATATATGATACATGTATGTTTGGGGGATGTTAATTTTTTTTCCACATTACACAACAAAACTTGTAAATTTGTTCATTTTGGTGCAATAATTTTGGTTTTATCATGATGGTGCAGATCATTATTGCACAATATAAATCATAGGTTTGTTACAGTGGCGTACAGACGGGGGGGGGTTCTTGGAACGCTTGCTACCCTCATTTTTTTTACGAACAAGACAAAAAGGAAAGGAAAGAAAGAGAGTTGGATGAAATATATTATTTTCTTAATATTATGTCAAAATCTATCACAAAATAGGAATTTGAGAATAAAAATGACGACACTTTTGCTCTCTCGCTTCGCTCGCTCGAAACTTTTATATATATAAAAAAAATTCCCGATACGCCATATCTTGCCACCTCAATTTTTTTGGCTTAAATCTCCACTGGTTATTTATTTGTGTTACTGGTAAATTCAACGAAAAATCATGATTTGATAATTTCCTTCATTTTTAGCACAAACTACCGATCGCACTGCACAGTTTGAAGCCCTATGTGACAGATACAGGCAGGTGGTTGACACGTGTGAAGAAGACCTAAGAGGACTTCTTACTCTTACTGAACAGGAATTGTTTGATGGAACTGAGAATAATATGGTGTGTCTGGTAAAGGAAGGAGAACAGAATAGCGCTGAAGCCTGTGAAATCTTGGAAAAAATTTGCCTTGAAGTTGTCGACTGTTCCTCTACAGGTAAGTATCTTCAAATCTCCTAATGCCATATATAACGATTTTTTTAAGTACTTTTGTTGACACTCTGTGATATCGTCCAAAACATTTATTTATTTATGTAATGCAAAATATCCCTCTTCTTAATAAAACAAACGAAAGTTATCATAATCTCTCCATTTTCCGAAATATGAAAAAAACGATCTATGATATTTCAAAGTAATTAGACATTATCCTTAAATATATATCAATGTTTACATGATATGTATTTCGATTAATCATAAGAGTTTCTTCGTATGTTAATAATGAATGTAATTATATTTCGTTACTTGCAGCTCGTTTTAGACGTTCTTCGTCTGTCTCTGCCGAATCGTCATCCGTTGAATCAAGTGAAACAGACTGAGGAGGTCATCGAAGGTCAATGGTCGAAACACAGTACCCATCTTTGCCTTGAGTCGTAGTGTGTACGAAAATCACTTTTTCATTCTACTTTAATATAAAAAAAAAATTAAGAGTCTCTTTCATTCACTAATATCTATTTGAATAAAATTCTAACAAAATATTGAAAAATCTAATAATTTGCCTCATAAGTTTGATTATTTGGATTGTTGGAGAAAGGTAATTGGAAGTTGAAAAGTGAAAAAAAATACGTAAGTAAACATAATTCATTGATAGAAAAAATGAAAAAAAGAAGAAGATTATTTTGTAAATAAGGTTGATTGTGAGACCCCTTCCACGGGAACTAGGGGAGTTATCAGGGGGTTCCATATACAAATGCTTCTAATATCATGTTGGTGTATAGTGCAAAGAAATGAAATGATAATGAGAATTTCTTTCGCCAGCTAGAGTCAAGATGCAAGAGAGCCTAGATAAAAAGACAGTGTGTGTGGGTGTGTGCACATGTGTATAAGGGTGGCGCGTGTGTGTATGTGTGAGAGAGGGAGAAGAGGGAAGAAAGAGGTACCTCATGTACCTCTTTTTCAGATTTCCCCCTTTATTTTACATATTTCGCATCATCTCCTCCTGACCTTGACATATGTGGTGTGAATTATATTTTCCCATGACATTATGCTCATAAAATAGGGAAAATCTGAAAAAAACGTGTACAAAACAAATGGAGAGTTGTCCACAAAAACTGAAACGTATTTAAATTGTTCCTCTTATTTTACTCTTTCCAATAAGATTGCTTCTCATCTTGGTTTTGGTTTCCTTTAAAAGAGAGGGATAAAATATAAATAATTTGAGAGACAACCTATATAATGGCATATATATGGCAGTTATGTGCGCGATGAAGAGCTGAAATAATACACAAGGAAGAGTGAAAAGCTAATGCATGATTATGCGATAGGTGGGTGCGTTCTATCTGTGTGTGGGTGTGTGTGAGATAGAGAGTTAAAGAGATAGGCAGACAGGAATAAGAGAGAGATACGTGGAAAGAGAAAGATGGAAGATGATATGAATAGAACGAAGAGAGATGGGGGAATGTGGGAAAGTACCACAAAGGGAGGGAGAGAGAAAGTAAAAGAGAGAGATCAGGCATACAATCCTTCATGTAACTCAGAACACAAGTAAATATAAAAGATGTTATCCGGTCTATATGGTCTCTTGATCCTCATTATTTTTCAATATTATCCAAAATACGTCAAACGGCATTCAGTAATACCTGTGGCGACTAAAGCAACAGTAAGGAACTACTATTTGCTTTGATATTGCTCTCTTTTGAAATACTTTCTCAAATTAATTTTTCCATTTTTTTCTTCAATAGGCAATTTCAATTTTTTTATTTTCTTTACTAAAAAATACGATAATGTTTTTAAATCAATCACCTAAAAGAGTTGATATTTCTTTTCTATTGCAACACCATCTAAAACGATTTCACCTTTTTATAATATGCTTTTCACACTGGACATATTTTCCTTAACCCCGGGAAATTGATTGGGCTAAAGGGGGGGGGTCTTAGCCCCCCCCCCCCCCCCCCCCAAATTTACCCCGGGGTTAAACTTAGCCCACTTCGGTTTCACACTACGTTTTAGCATGGACCTACAATAATATTGTTTTAGCAAAGTGGACTAGTACGGTATCGTACTATCTGGTCCTGCAAAAAAGCGGGGTTAACCGGCTTATTGCGGTGCTAGCACCAACGAATTGGTATTTCTGTGGCTAGCACCACAATTGCGGTGCTAAGAAATGCAGTATGAACGAAACGAGGCTAAGGAAATGTGGGGCTAAGCATTAGCCAATCACAGAAGTCGAAATTGCACGTCAATCACGCTCTGTGTGGGAAATCATCAATATTCATGAGCTGTGCGATAGTCCGGGGTTAAGGCGTTAACCCCGGCTCAGCAAATAGTATGGGATTAAGAAAGACAGTGTGAATAATTTATTTTAAAAAAAGGTATGGGGTTGAGGATAGTCCGGCATTAAGGATAGTACAGAAACGCAGTGTGAAAAGCGTATATTTTTGGTTCATAAACCGCAGTTGCCACTAGTCTTGAGTGAGCTCATGGTACATGTCCACTCTACAACAAGTTAATTCCAAGAAAGAGAGAAAAATTTAAGAAGCACGACACCGACAATTTCATGACAATCTGGTTTAAAATCGATTTAACACTAGTTTTCATCCCTTTCTATTTTAGCTAATTATCTTTTTTTTTTATCATTATTAATACTATTTGTTCATGTAGATAGTATTTGATAGTATTCAGAAAACGATGTGATGAATTCGCAGAACAAACTGGCATTGGCCAAGCGTTCGACACGTAATATTATTTTTTGCAGGAGTTTTCGATACTATTAATTATTATATTACTGTTAAGATCAAACTTGTGGGTTGCCATTTGGTTGGTTCAGGAATAATCGGAGAAAGACTGAAAGAGAGCACAGTTTGTCTAGCATGATGGTATCACTTCTTTCGTGATAAGCTCTTGTGGTGTCCCAAAGCAAGGCTTTGTTTCGGGGTGAATTAAACAAAAATGTATACAGTGAGCAACATAATTATTCATAACCCCAAATTGCAGGATTGTAAACAAATTCTTCTACAAAATAAAAGCTGAATTAAGGTTACCTGTACCATTTGTAACTATATAGAAACTACAAATTATACGAAAAGTATAATCTTATATTTGGGTTCAATGAGATCAATCCTTTATCTTTAAAGGTCAAGTCCACCCCAGAAAATTGTTGATTTGAATCGATAGAGAAAAATCAAACAAACATAACGCTGCAAATTTCATCAAAATCGGATGTAAAATAAGAAAGTTATGACATTTTTAAGTATCGCTTATTTTTCATAAACCCGTTTATGCACAACTCAGCGATATACAAATGAAAGAGTCGATGATGTCCATCACTCACTATTTCTTTTGTTTTTTATTGTTTGAATAATACAATATTTCAATTTTTACAAATTTGACATTAAAGACCAACTTAACCTAACCAAAAACTGTTAAAATAATGGTAATTCCACATGTTCAGGGAGAAATAAAACTTTGTTTCACTTGACAAGGAGGAGAAAATTAGAATATTTCATATTTCATATAAGAAAATACAAAAGAAATAGTGAGTGGGTGACGTCATCAGTGTGCCAATTTGCATACCGACCAGAATGTGCTTATAACTGTTTTGTGAAATTAAGCGAAACTTTAAAATGTCATAACTTTCTTATTTTACATCCGATTTCGATGAAGTTTTCAGTTTTTTGCGTGTTGGATTTTCTCCTTTTTTTCAAATCAACATTTTGTTGGGGTGGACTTGTCCTTTAACATGGGGGAGAAGAATACATTTTACACACACACACCAACACAAATAGAACACACCCACCTATTGCATACTCATGCATTAGCTTTTCCACTCTTCCTTTTGTATTATTTCAGCTATTCATCGCGCACACCCACCTGACTCACTGCCACCCCCTCACTCTATAATAGGCCGATTTATTTAGCAATTTTCGCAACATTTTTCAACCTGCTGTCCAAACGAACGAAGAATTTGCTTTGTGGTAATACTAAAGTACTACTGGGTAGACATGCAAAAAAAAACCAACAAAAATATGTAGTCCATAGGTGAATTAGAGCCTAAAACGTTGCGTGTCGTACGGGACATTTCTGCGTCCCGCACGACACACAACATTTTCACCTATAATTTACCTATAATCATTTTTTTGTGTTGGTTATCAGTTTTTCACATGACTACCCACTATAGCTTTATCATTGACAAAAATGAATATTTTATTGCTCAAGCATTCGGCTAGAAATCTAGAAATTGTCAAAATGTCCCGTACGACAAGTATGGAATCGCCCAATAGCTTGTCTCTCAAATTATTTATATTTCATCCCTCTCTTTTAATTCTCATGTACCTCTCCCCCCCTCTCTCTCTCTCTCACCCTTATTACACAGGTGCACACACCCACATACACTCTCTTTTTATCTAGGCTCTCTAGCATCTTGACTTTAGGTGTCGAAAGATATTCCCATTATTTCCTTTCTTGCACTATTCTCCAACATGATATAAGGAGCATTCTTTATATGGAACCGCCTGGTATCTCCCCTAGTTCACGTGGAAGGGGTCTCACAATCAACCTTATTTACACAATATTTTTTTTCATTATTTTCTCTCAATGAATTATGTTTACTCACGTTTTTTTTTCAAATTTTCAACTTCCAATTACCTTTATCCAACAATACTACCAAAAATAATCAAAATTATGAATAACTGAGGCAAATTATTACATTTTTCAATATTTGTTAGAATTTTATTTAAATATATTAGTGAATGGAAGACACATAAAAAGAAACAAGCAGCATCTTAAATAGTTACTTTATATAAAAGTCGAATGAAGAAGTGATCTTCATACACATTACGACACTCGAGGCAAATATGGTATACTGTGTTTCAACCTTTGCATGGGCGGAAATCTCTCCTTGAAGGTAGGGGGGACACAATTGAGTTTTCCGTGTTTATGTTATACAGAATTACTAACTCAAACACACACACACATACATATGTATATATATATAACCAAAGTATATGTATATATATATATTTATAGCCATTTTTAGAAGAGGGTAGGTTTTCCTAACTAAAGATGAAAGGCCTCATTAAATAATGCGAGCGCGAAGCGCGAGCCCAAATATGTTGATATTTCATAAATTGTGACCTGGAAATTAAACATTCTGAACATTTTTTGTGATCATGAACTAAATTCGAACCTACCTAAACCATTAATGCGAGCGCGAAGCGCGAGCTGAAAGTTTTTGGTTTTCCAACCTAAAAACTAGACATTCGTAACACTTTTTCAAATCATGATCAGGATAGGAATTCAACGCGAGCTGAAATCTTTTGATTTTCCAACCTAAAATTATTTATTTATTTATTTTGTTTTATTTATTTTATACTGCAGGGTAGGCCTGTTCAGTTCTTAAAACTGCTTTACAAAGGCGCCCTGCAGTTTAAAATACATGTCAAGATAACTATGAACAACAACAACAAACAACATCAAAAATACAAAATACAAAATATCTAACATCAGAAACAATTAACACCAAAATATAGAGTGGGAAGTGACAATTTAAACATACATAGCATTGTAAATCAAAGGAATATCATTTCGCTCTTTATCAATTCGTATGAAAGGCTTTGCATAATTTTTTAAAAACTAACAAGGAGGTACAAACTTGTAAATTTGAAGGAAGTGCATTAAATAATTTGGGTCCGACATATGCGAAAGATTTTCTTTTATGTTCAATTCTAGCTTTGGGAAGCTGAAGGGGGCATCGTAAAGAATACCGTGTCCTGTATTTCACGGGCCGTTTACATACTAAAGGTTTTAAACAATTTGGAACTAAATCATTCATTATTTTATATACAAGAACACAATACTGATATTTTATACGCTGATCTACTGATTGCCACTTCAGTGACTGCAACAAAGAAATTTGTGATGTATTATAATCTTTTTTCAAAAGCATTCTGGCATATTTATTTTGAAGTTTTTGTATCTTATCTAAATGTATTTTTGCACTGCTTCCCCAAGATGTAATACAGTAATCAATGTAAGGTAAAACCATAGAAAAGTACAGCTTCTTCATAATATCAAAGGACAGTAAGTGCTTAATCCGCCTTACACAACCTATTGCCCGAGATATTTTACAAACGATATTAGTAATATGTTCGCACCAAGTCAAGCCCGGATCGAGCATGACACCTAAGTATTTAATCTTTTTTACATTTTCTAATTGTATGTTCCTGAATTTCACTGACAAATGAGCACCCCTCAACTTTTTCTTTTGACCAAATACCATGGCTTTTGTTTTTTGCGGGTGTAAATGCATATTATTTAAGTCTAGCCACTTACTTATTGAATCAAAATCATCTTGCAAATACTTTTGTACCTCCTTAATTGATTCACCGTGATTAAAAATGGCGGTATCATCAGCATAAAGAGACATTTTAGAATCTACATGCAATTTCAAATTACACATGTCATTAATAAAAATACAAAATATCAATGGACCCAGTATAGATCCTTGTGGGACACCTGATTTTATCTTCAAAAATTCACTGCGACAATTGTTAATCATTACAAATTGCCTTCTGTCTGTTAAATACGATTCCATCCAGTTGTGTTCATTGCCAGTAATACCATAGTACTTAAGTTTTGCAAGTATAAAATTATGAGGAATAACATCAAAAGCTTTGCGTAAGTCCAAGAAAATACCACCAGTAACATGTTTTCGGTCCATTTTATCATACAAAAAGTCTGTAATCTCAGTTAGACAAGTGGCAGTAGAATAAGACGGTCTGAAGCCAGACTGACAATTTGCAAGTAGATCATTTACATTTAAGTACTTATACAATTGATCATGTATTGCTCTCTCTAGTATTTTGGACAGGACTGGAAGCACAGAAATTGGTCTATAATTGTCAATATCAAATGATCCTCCCTTATGTACAGGAGTAATTCATGCTGTTTTAAAATCTTCTGGAATAACACTAGTTTGTAAAGTTGCATTAAATAAATGGGTTAAAGGGCCAGCTATACTCTCTGCTGCCAGCTTTCTGCTGCCAGCTTTCTTAACAGTTTTATAAAAATCATGAACAGGATAGGAATCTCATAAAATAATGCTAGCGCGAAGCGCTAATAGCTGAAGGTTTTTGATTTTCCAACCCAAAAACTGGACATTCGTATAACACTTTTTCAAATCATGAACAGGATAAGAATTTAACTAAATAATAAATGCGAGCGCGAGCTGAAAATTTTTGATTTGCCAACCTAAATATTGAACATTCATAGCACTTTAAAAAGAATATGTACAGGATAGGAATCTAAACAATTAATGCGAGCGTGAAGCGCGAGCTGAAAGTTTTTGATTTTCCAACCTAAATATTGAACATTCATAGCACTTTAAAAAGAATATGTACAGGATAGGAATCTAAACAATTAATGCGAGCGTGAAGCGCGAGCTGAAAGTTTTTGATTTTCCAACCTAAAAATGGACATTCATAGCACTTTAAAAAGAATATGAACAGGATATGAATCTAAACAATTAATGCGAGCGTGAAGCGCGAGCTGAAAGTTTTTTATTTTCCAACCTAGAAACTGGACATTCTTAGCAAATAATAATGAACGGAATAGGAATCTAAACAATGAATGCGAGCGCGAGGTGAAAGTTTTTTATTTTCCAACCAAAAAACTGGACATTCATAGCACCTTAAAAAGAATATGAACAGGATAGGAATCTAATCAGTTAATTCGAGGGCGAAGCGCGAGCTGAAAGTTTTTGGATTTTCCAACCTAAATACTAGACATTCTTAGTACTTAAAAAAAATTATGAACAGGATAGGAATCTAAACAATTAATGCGAAGTAAGAGGTGAAAGTTTTTGATTTTCCAAACTAAATATTGGACATTCTTAGTACTTTAGAAAAGATTATGAACAGGATAGGAATCTAAACAATTAATGCGGGCGCGAAGTGCGAGCTGAAAGTTTGTATTCTCCTACCTAAAAATTGGGCAATCGTAACACTTTTTCAAATCATGAACATGATAGGATTTTTACTAAACAATATTAGATTCGAGCCCGAAGTGTGTGCTGAAGATATGTAATTTCCGGCCTAAAAATTTGTATTATTAGCATAATATCTTAAAATCAATGACAGGGTAGCTATCTAACTAAATTTTAATTAATGTGAGTGCGAAGCGTATCCTGATTTTTTTTTCCGACCAAAAATGTAATCTACTTTTCACCTTATAGCAATAAAAGGATAGTATCTGACTTAACCATATTACTGATGCGAGCGTGAAGCGCAAAATGATTTTTTTACATTCAGATATGAAAACTGGATCTTTCAAGCACTTTTGAAATAAAGAACAAGCAGTTTATCTCAATAAGCAATGCGAGCGCAAAGCGCGAGCTAATTTTTTTAAAAGATTTTAACCTACAAATTATGAAAAAGATGGATTTCTTCCTAAATAAATGATTTGATTTTATATATTTCGATCTAAAAAGTGAAAAAAAAATAAACACGTTTTGAAATAAAGAGATGGCTGTGTATTAATGCAAAGCGCGAGCGAATTCTTTATTTTTATAATATGACCTGAAAGTTTTCTTTTCTTCCACTTATTCCCCTCCCCTTCCATCATTTAGTTTTCTTCCTCGTCCTATCTTTCTTATTTTTCTCCTCACCTTCCTAATTTGCGCCGCCAATAGGGGGCGGACTGCCGCTTCGCCCCCTTGATTTACCTATGATGACCCTCCCGCGGCAGGAATTTTGTGTAAAAATTGAATATAAAAGTCTCGTAAATAGAGTATTTAAAAAAAAAATTTGGGGGATTAAACATAGTTAAAATTTACTGCGAAGGATTAATCATAACTCATGAAAACTATTTTTTTTTACTGAGTACGTGAACAATGAAAATATTCTTATATTCCAAGTAAATTTGGATTAAAGGGAAAATTAATTGGTTAAACAAATGTATGTTTTTACGGGTTATGGAACATTCTCGTCTACCATCTATGCACTAAATTTACTTATAAGCATTCAGAGGCGATTTTCTTTTTTCGTCATTTTCATTAGTTATGAATTTGACAATGGCCATCGATGTCATCAATGTCATCACTCTTTGGCTGGCATATAGGGCTATATAGATGCGGGCCGGTATGCCTTTTGTTTTCCTATCCAAGTTCTTAACAAAAACTATCTGTTTACATATATTTCGAAATTCGAGGATACATGTGTATAATTTCGATTTTGAATTATTTATTTTTTTCCATAATAAAAGACCACAAATAGTAGGGGGACATTTGATATTATGTACCCCCTTTCCAAAATGGTAGGGGGGACGCGTCCCCCTCCCCCCCTGTCCCCCCTGGGATTTCCGCCCATGAACCTTTGGCCTGCGATGACCTCCTCAGTCTGTTTCACTAGACATGCTAGATTCAACGGATGACGATTCGGCAGAGACAGACGAAGAACGTCTGAAACGAGCTGCAAGTAATGAAATATAATTGCAATCATTATTAACATACGAAGAAACTCCAATGATTAATCGGAATGCATATCATGTAAACATGGATATTTAACGATAATTTCTTTGAAATATTGTATATCGGTTTGTTTTTATCTTTTGGAAAAGGGGGAGATTATGATAACGACTTACGTTTGTTTGAAATGTGAATAATGAAGACCAGAAATTGTGTAAGAGAATTAAAACATTTGAAAATGTCATTGAGTTTAACTATGATAAACTGAGAAGAGCAACAATCGAATATAGGAAGAGGGATCTTTTGCATTACATATCATAAATGTTTTTGGACGATGTCACAGAGTGTCAACGAAAGCAGCAAAAATCTTTATAAATGGCATTAGGGGATTTGAAGATATTACTTACCTGTAGAGGAACAGTCGACAACTTCAAGGCAAATTTTCTCCAAGATTTCACAGGCATCAGCGCTATTCTGCTCTCCTTCCTCTAGCAGACACACCATATCATTCTCAGCTTCATCGATGAGGTTCTGTTCAGTAGATGTAAGAAGTCCTCTTAGGTCTTCTTCACACGTGTCAACCACCAGCCTGTATATGTCACATAGGGCTTTGAACTGAGCAGTGCGATCGGTAGTCATGGTAGTTTGGGCTAGAAATGAAAGAAATTATCAAATCGTGACTTTTCGTAAAGTTTGTCTGTAAAACACATAACAAACTAGTGGCATATTGAGCCAAACGTTGAGGGGGCAAGATATGGGGTATCGGGAAAATTTTTTTTTTTTAAAGCTTAGAGAGAGCGAAGCAAGCGAGCATAAATTTTGAGATAATATTCAGAAAATAATATATTTCAACCTCCTCTCTTTCCCTTTAATTATTTCCTTTTCTCTTTTTATTTTCTTGGTCTTGGTTATTTGGGGGCAAGTGCCCCAAGACCCCCCCCCCTGTACGCCACTGTAACAATCATATATTCCAATTAAACAAAAATTATTGCACCTAAATAAACAAATTGACATGTTTTGTTGTGTAATGTGGAAACTCGCTGTCCTAACAATATCAAAAGTTTTATGTCATTCCTCAAAATAGATGTATCATGCATGATGAAAGTCACGATAGAAACAGTACCCAAATGAGAAAGATATCTGCAAATTTCGATAAATGCCTTTTTTTTCTCTATCAATTTTTAATTGAAAAATATACAAAAAAAATCCATACCTTTCACTCCCATTGCAAAAAATGCAACGATACACAAACAAACGCAGAGTGCTTTTACCTGTAAAAGGGAAAAATTGAAGAAAAAAAAAATAATAACATGAACATTTTAAGAATTAATTGAAATTCGAAAGAAAAAAAAAACAGGAATAAGAGTGATAATTAAATGGAATGAAATTGATATAGCATGAAAAAAATATAAAAATTGTAAAAAATCAATAAATATAAAGTTTATAATCCTAATTCTTAATATAAATGGAATTTAATAGCATATACCATTGGCGGATCGGGGGACTGAAACAAAACGATATACCCCGACTTGTGATATCCAAGATAAAAATTCGGTGTATAATGCAGATTTCTATTTACGTATACAAACAAATTCACAAATAAATTAAAATCCATGTCATCAAATTTGCTCTTTTTTCTTTCAATATCTCTTTAAAATGCCTAAAAATTTAAAACTATAACTGCAGTTTGAATTGTTTCTGCTGGAATAATTTTTAAAAATAATGTTATACTTACCGATTGAGCCATTTTCAGGAGTTTTGCTGAGCCGAGCGTTTTGAGAAAATAAAGTGTTATTTAGAACGCTGATGAATGAGTGATTAATGAAGATATTTTCTCCCTTTTATAGTATTTGAAAGTAATCAAAATTTAGGTAGGAAATGTTTGGCTTTCAAGATAGCGAGATTGGATTATGACATAATATGACAGTGTAAGAATAGAACAAAAGGACATTTTACATAATTTGTTTGTGATAGGTAAAACTGTCATTGCGAATTTCGTTACTAATTATATGCGTAATTAATATCTGTAGCAATTAAGATTAAGTTGACAGTTTGAAAGGCCAACATTAAGAGAAAATACAAAACGAGTGAACGACCAATAAATACCTTTCTTTGTGTTGAAATCCAAAGAAATTTTACGTAATTTGTTTGTGAAAGGTAAAACTGTCATACTGTATTTTGTTTTCCATTTATATGCATAATTCATTTATATTATTTAAATGAGGTTGGCAGTTTCAAAGGTAAAAAATTAAAAATAAACTAATAAAACGAGTGAACAACCAACTAATTCGCTTGTGTTTAGAGCCAAGGACCCACTCTCTCTCCCCTCTGTCTCTCTCCGTCTCTCTCTCTCTCTCTCTCTCTCTCACACACACACACACGCGCGCGCGCGCGCGCGCGAGCCACTCAATCTTTCTCTCTCTCTCAATTTTGATTGACATGGTCTATTGTCTTGTTTCATTTACCTTTTAAAGTTATGATTGATATTAGCCGACAGTTTAACTATTGGCTATGCTATAGGAGTTGTATAGGACCTAATTCTTTCCATCATTTTTTTCTTTAACAGCTTAGTGCTTTGTATGTTTAATATTGAGGAATATTAGAATTAGATATACAAATAGTCCACGTAAATATATTAATATGTATTTAAAAAGTCTTATTTGTTAGTGTCTATTAAAATTCACCCATTACATAGGTTGATCACTTTTATGATTTTTCAATAAAATCGTGTTCTTTCTTTAATACATAAAACTTAACCAGTGGGTATACTCGAGATTAGAGCTAGATTTTGTGCATAATCCAATCAAAAGTGACATCTAGCACCATCAGTGGTGTAATGAGGGGCGCGTGCCCACCCCCCCCCCCCCCAAAAAAAAAAAAAAAAAAAAAAAGAAGATAGAATATAAAAAAAAGTATAGAAAAAATCAGCAAGCCCCCCAAAATATGAAATAAAGTAAAATAAAATAAAAGCAGGGGAAAAGGGAGAGAAAGACCGGAAAAGAAAGAGAATTGTGGTTGGGGAAACGGATATATAAGGTTTTTTCAGAATTTGATGATCATGAGACACAATTAGCTTGGGGCCTATGTGTTCACTCCTCCCGGAGCACGCATTGCGTGTTAAATTTGATACATATTCCCCTTCCAAAGTTCCAACATGTCCAAGGGGATTTGATGGCGCTTAAAACATTCCATTTTCAAATCAATATCAAATATTAATCCTCGCGCTTTGAACTCTCGTTATTCTATTCAGTGACATACGCATCTTTTTCATGATTTCCAAGCGCTTAACAATATTCCTTTTTTGGGACTGAATAAAAAAGCTCGCGCTTCATGCCTGCCTTTGTTTTTATAAAGATTAATTCCAAAAGACAGTCCTTTCAAAATGCAAAAAAAAATCAGCTTACTCTTCGCGCTCGAATAATTTTTTTAATGAATTCTTAGAAACAGTCCTTAAAATGTGTCCCTTTCCAATCCTGTATAATTGTATCATTAATATCAAATAAAGTTTTATTCATAACACTATGCATTAATATTCATTTATCATACTGGGGCACTGCTTTATAAGGAGGAACATACATATAAAAAGTAAAAGGAAAAAAAAAAGACTTCGATATAAGAAATAAAAGAATAAGGTCATCTGAAAAGTGGCTCTGACACACCATCCGTTAAATCACCATTGATTCTAAAATTAAAAAAATGAACGACATAAGACCTCTTTGTATATACCCATTTCTTCGCAATGATTCATACTAGACTAGAACACCAGTTAATTCGCTGTAATTTCAAATAAAAACATTGAAACAAGAGATCTGTCGCCAAATGACTCTCATTGTTTCGTTTACTTTCAAAGGTAAAGGAAACAAGATAATTAATAGACCGTGTCATTCACATTTAGGTGAGACTGAGGGAGAGAGAGAGAGTCCTTGGATTTCAACACAAACGTAGTAATTGGTCGTTCACTCGTTTTGTTTGTTTATTCTTTTAATTTTGACCTTTCAAACTGTCAACTTCATCTTATTGGTATAGATATTAATTACGCATATAATTAGTAACGAAATTCGTAATGACAGTTTTACCTATCACAAATGAATTACGTAAAAGTTTCTTTTGTTCTATTCTTAAACTGTCATAATCATGTCATATTTCAATCTCACAATCGTGAAAGCCAAACATTTCCAACCTAAATTTCGATTATTTTGAAATACTATAAAAGGGAGAAAATAGTGTCTTTAATCATTCACTCAACAGCATTCGAAATAAATTTTTACCGTTTTTCAAAACGTTCGACTTAGCAAAACTCCTGAAATGGCTCACTCAGTAAGTACACCATTATTTTTCGAACTATTCCTGCATGCAGAAACTGTTATTCAGTTTTTGCTTTAGCTTATTAAGAATATTAGGGATATGATGAAAAGAAAATGGAACGAATTTGAAAACATGGATATTTATTTCTTTCTGAAATTGTTTTCAGTGAAATAGAAATACAAATTGAAATCTGTATACCAGAGGTTGATCTAGGATCTCACAAGTCAGGGTAACTATAGCTATTTAAATTCAGTTTTCTTGTCTCCCGATCCACCAATGGTTTGTGCTATTAAATTCAATTTATCTTAATCATGTCACCATTTTCTGTTCGACATTATAAATGCAAGTATATCTATCATATTGGTAAAGGATTATCAGTTGTTGGTTCTTTTTTTTTCTTTCCATAATTTTCAATCTGTATTCGTTTTCATGATTCATGATTTTACTCATTTTTTGTATTCCCCCTTTTCCGGGTGCAATTGCATTCCCTTGTGTGATTTCTTTGTAAAAAAAAAAGAAACTGCTAAATTGAATGAATGAATGAATGAATGAATGAGCGAAATTGATCCGGCCACATCCTTAAATTTGTCTGCAAGAAAGATGGTCTCATCTAATTATTTAACTTCAATTGATACTATAATTTATGTAATCATTTAAACTGTGATTGTAGAGTATACAAAACGAATCAGATATTTTATTCATTTTCCCCCTCTATATACAGGTAAAAACACTCTGCGTCTGTCTGTGTCTCTTTGCATTTTTTGCAATGGATATCAAAGGTACAGAAACTTTCTATTTCTTATTTTTCATTGAAAATAAGAGAGATATAAGAGGTATTTGTCGAAATTTGCATAATGTTGTTCACTTGGGTATGTTTCTATCTATATGTGTTCCCTTAAAAATCGCTTATGTACATGATAAGTCTATTTGGGCTGATGGCTTCACGTTTAAACTCTTCACGTTCAGACTGAACGATTTTCCACATTACAAATCAAAATTTGCTCATCTGTACGTTTTGGTGCCATTATTTTATGTTTTATTATGATTATAATTCCTCACCGATCATTAAGAAAAACAATACAAGTTCGATGTTTGGCATATGTGTTACTGTTAAATTCAATGAAAACCCCATGATTTGATAATTCCTTGATTTCTAGCCCAAACTACCGATCGCACTGCACAGTTCGAAGCCCTATGTGACAGATACAGGCAGGTGGTTGACACGTGTGAAGAAGACCTAAGAGGACTTCTTACATCTACTGAACATGTATTATTTGATGAAGCTGAGAATGATATGGTGTGTTTGGTAGAGGAAGGAGAGCAGGAAAGCGCCGATGCCTGTGAAATCTTGGAAAAAATTTGCCTTGAAGTCGTCGACTGTTCCTCTACAGGTGAGTTTAATCGTCGAATCCGCTACAGTTTGGATCTCTTACACCAGTTGCATACGCAGGATTTTTGAAAAGGGGGAGGGTTCAAGCTGAATGAAATGTTGACACCCCCCCCCCCAAAAAAAAAGAAGGTTTAACCCCAAGTTTTAGGTCGTTTCATACAAAAAAATGACAAAAGAGGTCTTCATTTTTTACACTGTGACATCGTCCAAAAGCATTATATGTATGAAGATCCATCCACTAATAGTACTCTGTATGTCATTATTATCATTAATGTGACCTTTCATCAGAATTATCTTTTCTTTATCGTGACCAGCATTTTTGTTCTCTTTATACAATTTCTCGTCTTCTGTATAGTATCAAAGAAAACGTAATCTATTACAATCACACCGACAAACAATATCTTGTGTTTGTACGGGGATAAGGTTCTAATTTTCGTGTGTACGAGTGAAGGGAGAGTGAGAGGGAAAGCGAGAGAGAGAGGGAGAGAAGGAATTGGGGCGGGGGATCCTTCAGCTGCTTGTCCTCATTCTAGTCCGATTTCTTTATTTTGGTTTCTGTTCTCCTTTTCTTTAGGGCGGTCTTTTTTGTTTCTATCTCGGCGCTTCCCTCTTGAAAACTTTTAGATAATAATAATCTTATATCTGCCTTTTTTTATTGTAATGTTTCCTGATTTTATGCTTTTTCATCATACTAATCATTTGTAAATATTGTGATTGTTATGATTTATTTCAATAAAAACTTAAATATAAAAAAAAATCTTAAGGTAATAAATTTGAAAAATACAATGATGATCAGTATTAGTTCATTTGGTATAATTATTAACATCAGCCTCGTTATATAATCATTTTAATCATTTTTTTAATGATATCATTATCCTTATGGGTATTAATAGAAATTGTTTTTTTTTCTATGACTCACACTCTAAAAACTTTAACCAATATTGGGTAAAATGGGAACATACATGCTTGTTGGGTAAAAAGATATCAAATATTTGGTAAATTGTACGCAATGTTGCGTTGAAATTTACCCTTCAAACATGCATTATGCCCAATATTGGGGAAAAATTACCCAGCAAACATGCATGTTCCCATTCTACCAAGCAATATTGGGTAATTTTTTTTTCTCTCTGTTTTTAGAGTGTATCATATCTAATATCCTCTTCATCATTTTTACTTCAATGAATCAATATTTTTTATCGTTCATATAGAGAATGGATCGATATTTAAGATATGCATTCAGATTAATTTTACATGTAAGGAATTTCTTGAATGTATTTTGATTTTTATCATCAATCGTTTTTTTTTCATTACTTTCAGCTCGTTTTAGACGTTCTTCGTCTGTCTCTGCCGAATCGTCATCCGTTGAATCTAGTGAAACAGACTGAGGAGGTCATCGCAGGTCAAAGGTCGAAACTCAGAACACCCATTATCCCTGAGAACTGGAGCAAAGAGATCTCAAATCATTGAATTAATTGAAATATTTATATCAAACTCACCGAATAACCTTTCTGTACGATGTATCGGTAACATTACCAAAAGTAGGCGTTCAATCATGATTAAATTTTCCACTAAATATATTAATCAAAGTCTATCGATAATATTCGAAAAGACGTTCTGTATCATAATTACGCCATCATTTTATTAAGCTATTGGAGACATTGAAATCTATGTTCTATTTCAAATGCAATTGGTAGATGGGAAACGGCATATCCATTCATTCCAAAGTAATGTAAATTGAAATAAAATGAAACAGGTTACTAATTTTCACTATGTGAATACATGACGCTTTGCCTTTTTTTATAATGTGTATGGTGATCACCTTTAAGATGCTGTTTTATAATATATCTTTACTTGATGAATGTCATATTTAAATAAAATTCTAAGCAAATATTGAAGAATCTAATTTGATTTGATTTGATTTTATTTGGCAAGTCACCATAACATATATACAGTAGCATTAAAACAACAGGCTTGCACAGGATGACCCACGAAAGCTCGAAAGCTTATTTCCAGTGGGGTCCTCAATATACAGAATTAAGATAATAAAATGTTAAAATTATACTATTTACATATTAAAAATGAAGAAAAAAATCAGAATATTTACTATTACCAATAAATAAGATATATAGACAATAAATAAGATATATACAAGAATATAACGAAGAAGAAGAAGAAAAGAAGGAGAAGGAAGAGGAGGAACAGAAGAAGAGAGGGGACGAGGAGTAGAAGGAGACGGAAGAAACTGATAACGAAGGGAAATAAATAAGGAGAAGAACAACAGCATAAACGTGACGACAATAACAACAAGAAGAGGAGAATAGGAAGAAATAAAAGAAATAGAAAGAATAGAAGAAAGGACATATCGAAGCTTCAATCAAACTATGTAAAATACATAATAATACCTAGTAGAGAAGAGAAAAGAACTAGGTCAGTATTCAGGCTAAATCAACCGTACAACATATCATTTGCATCTTCTTTTTGACTCTCAAGTGAAAGATATTCTTTCAATTTCCTCTTAAAATGCAAAAAGTTTCCTATTTCCTTTATATCATTGGGAAGGGAATTCCAATGTTTTATAGCATTGTAATAAAATGAGTTACCAATACTACCTACCCTTTCTGGTAAGCAAAAATTGAAATGGCTGTTTCTTGTATTATAGTTATGTATTTCGGTAACTAGATTAAAGTTTGATCCAATGTAATGATTCGATCTATTGTGATAGATTTTATGCACGTGGTGCAAAATAAGCTGTTTTGATCTTTTGTTGACTTCAAGAAAACCTGCTCCAGAGAGTTCGGTGTAGCCAACATGGGTTCTGGGACCAGAACAGCTAATGAATCTAACCATTTTATTCTGTATAATTTTCAACTTCTTTTTATCGAGTTCGCTTATGCCACTAAACCAAGCAGGGTTGGCATAGTCAAATAAACTCTGAATAAGAGCAAAACAGAGAATACGCCTTGCTTTTTGATCCATACAACTTTGATACCTGTACAAAAATTTCAAACGGGCATTCGCCCTTTTTACGATTGATTCTACTAAAGATGAAAATGAAAGGGAGCTAGTCAACTCAATGCCTAAATACTTTACAGATTCTTTCCTATGAATTATCTTATTATTGTATGATACTTCAAATTCAAATGAAGTTTTATGATTACTTTTAGAACAAAACAGAATGCTTTCGGTTTTGCCTAAGTGTAACGATAATCTATTATCAGTCATCCAATCGACACATGTAGACAGCTGTTCGCTAAGTTTTTCCTCAACAAATTTTGGGTTGGCATTTGAACAAAGTAGTACGCTATCATCTGCATACAATAATAATTTACAGTCAGCTTTTAAACAAATAGACATGTCATTGATATAAGTTGAAAATAGGATTGGGCCTAAAATACTTCCCTGTGGAACTCCACACGTTATAGGCATAATTTTGGAACAAATATCGCGAATAGCCACTACTTGATGTCGATTCGACAAGTAGGATTTGAACCATGCTACAGTAGCCTGGTTAAAACCCATTATTTGTAATTTTTTCAATAAGATGCCGTGATTAACTGTATCAAATGCTTTTTGAAGATCTAGGAGTACCATCCCAACGAATTGTCCCTTAGACATATTTGTTCTCAGATAATCAGTCAAGTGAATAAGGCATGTCTCAGTCGAATAGTCATGTCGAAAACCTGACTGATATTCGTAAATCATATCATTTTCTTTAAAATATTTTTCGATCTGAACACATACCGCCTTTTCTAGAATTTTGGATACTATGCTTAAAACACTGATAGGTCTATAGTTTTCAACAGCAGTTTTATCTTTCTTCTTATGAATAGGAGTTACTTTTGCAATTTTCATATCCTCTGGGAAAGTGCTAGTAAAGATAGATAGATTTATTAAGAAATTTAATGGTTTGTACAAACTCTTTGCTCCTTCTTTTAGAAATTTAGCAGGTATCAAATCTAACCCAGTGCTTTTTGATACATTTAATTTACGCAACTCATTAAAAATGAATTGATCACTAACAGGTAATAATTCAAATTTATCTTGGCTTATACCCTTTTTTTCATAAAATTTACGAATGTTTTCACTGTCTGCACTGAAAATGTCTTTGCAAGATGGAAGTTTATCTACCAACGTAGCTGCGACATTTGTAAAATAGGAATTGAATTCATTGGAAATAGTTATCTTATCATGACATAATTCTCCGTCAATTGAAACGACTAATTCTTGGTCCTTTCCATTTTTCTTTTTTAATCCCAAACTTTTTAGATTCTGCCAAAGTCTTTTAGAATCATTTTTATTTTCTTCTATTTTATTTTGTAGGTATTCTAATTTGGCCTTTTTCACCTCTCTTTGAACCATATTTCTTAATTTCTTGTATCTTTTGGAAAGCGTGTCATAATCCTGATCGCTTAGATTTTTCTTCATTTTTTTATACGCCACATTTCTTTCTCGAATAAGAGAAATAATATCTTTAGTCATCCAGTTTTCTGATCTCTGTTTAATTCTAATCCGTTTTTGAGGCGCTATCATATTCAACGTTGAAATAAAAGTATTTTGAAAAACTGACCAAGCCTTATTTACGTCAGTGCATTGGGTTAAATCTGACCAATCAACGGCAGACAGTTTAAGATTGAAAGATTCTTCGCTATATTTTTTCAACGATCTGATATCAGTGGTTCTGTGAACACCTATAGCCAGCCTAATTTTCTTTCGTGTACAGAAAGTAAAAGAATGGTCACTTATACCAAGATCAATAACACCACTTTGACTTATTTTTTGTTCGTTATTACAAATCACATGGTCCAATAAAGAAGAACATGTGTGAGTGACACGGGTTGCATCTTTGATGAGTTGGCTAAATCCATGAAGACTCAATAAGTCAGTATATTTTTTAGCCAGTGGAGATTTCTGAAAAAGACAAACATTCATATCGCCTAAAAGTATAATTTCATCATCTTTCTTTAATATATCGAGAATATTTGACATCTTCTCAATAAATTGATTGCTTTTCGGAGGCCTATAAATGACGCCAGCAATAATTGGTTTTGATCTTGGTAGAAGCAAATTAATCCACAGTGATTCAGAATCACCTGTACTTAAAACATCTATGATATTGAATGCAATATCATTTCGGACATAAAAACATACACCACCCCCAGAGCCTGATAATCTATCATTGCGTATTACTTTGTATCCATCTATATTGATTTCTTCATCGTTCACCGAGTTATTTAGCCATGTTTCTGTGAAAGCAATGACTGCAAGATTCTTTCTCTTAAAAAGAATTCGAAGTTCTGAAATTTTTGGTAGAATAGATCTAACATTTAGATGTACAAAGTGAAGGCCTTTTACAGCAAATATGTTTTCAAAATCTTGATAAAGTAAACTTGAATCCTTCGAGTTTTTTTGTTGTAAATTTGGCTCTGGAATGTTTTCGGGTACCCGAATTTCTTTCTCACAGTTTACAATAGTACTATTGTAGTCGTCAAATAAAGATTCACAGAAAGATGGTAAAAAACAGGTTGAACAAAACCATTCCTCATCGGGGCTCAAATATAGATTTGAATATATTTCCAGGCTTATTTCTTGACAGTGAATATGATACCATCTTTTACAAGTGGAACAAAGAAGGCCGCACTGATTTGATTTTACTGGTTTTTCACAGTTTCCACATGGAAACTTAAATTTTGGGCCTGGGTTTGATTCAATATCACCAGACAATAATAAGAGAAGGAAAACAATGATTTTGGTCACTTCCGTATTTATTAATTCTATGGAAGGGATCCATTTGTTTTGAAAATAATAAAAGTACAATTTGGGATATATCATTCCCAAGTTTATTTTTTCATAACAAATCGTTTTGCAGGTAAAGTCGTGCATAAACACAGAACTCACCAGGTCAATTGATCTGTTATATAAATCAAAATTTCCCATTTCCATCTTTGCCATCATAGTATCATATTTTTCCATCAATCAAATAGGTATATATGGAGATACATGTACTTAACCATTAAGTAATGATCTCACTAACAGTAAATAGTCCTGCCACTCTCTTGTCGAAGTCCTCGATCTGGTTGTCTCACCATGCCTTCTGACATTTCCGTGTAAGTTGGTCGTAGGAGCAGCTACGTCAGCATAGGACCTTCCATCAAAGAAGTTTGGACGTCGATGCTTCTGGTTTGGTAAGACACGGCGGATGTTTGCTGCGAAGATACCCTGGCCAATTTTGTTAAGGTGGACCCCATCACGACCTAGGTGTTGCTCGCCGATGTTGTCATTGATGACGAACCCCCATGAGTTTCGCCTCGCAGAATCCCTCAAGGTGGAGTTGACGAAGTCGATCCTCCTCTCTTGGTACCGCGACTCCCATCGTCTATGGATGATGCCAGATAGGATGACCTTCAGCCCCTTTCTGGAAGCAATATTTCCTACGTCCACGATCTTGTTGTGTAGATAGTTGGGACCATCCTTGATGTTGTTTGTACCGACATGCACAATAACGGTACCTCCTCGAACGATGTCGGCACACTCGTTAGATAAACATGTCAGAATGTCTTCGGACCTGGCACCGGGAACGGAACGACATCTCACTTTCATTTTGCTTGCCAGGCGACGACCATCAATGTTCTTCAACATCGAATCTCCTAAAAGTAGCACGTCGTGCTCCTTACGTCTCTGGCGTTGGTTGACCCCGACCCGTCTCCACTCACTGACGCAATCCGATGATTCTGCTCCATTCGCTTCGCCCTCCACCCCAAGAATCTCGAAACGATTGCTAGTTGGAATGTTGGATACAAATTCTCTTGAATTCACAGTTGGAAGTTGAATGTTTGATGATGATTGTAGGATGCTCGATTCTTCTTCGACTGATGTTGCCTGTTGTACAAATGCATCGTCCATGTGAAGACTGCTATGACAGTCTTCCACAACGATGGTGGAGGTTGAGGCGTCACGGACGTCTTTCTGTGCTTCCAGTCGCTTGAGTCTGTTGTCGATGTTTTTGACAATGTCCAAGATTTCGAGTAGGATAGGCCTAACCGATCGATCATCACAAGTAACATTCTCTCGCTTATTAGTAACCGACTCCTCTCTTCCATTTCCATTAATATTTAGCCCGAGTCGTTCTCTTAGGTTTGATGATATTTTATTGGACTGTTGTGGAAAAGTGATTAAAAGGGAGAAAGTGAGAAAAAAAATCTACGTGAGGAAACTTAATGAGATGGTTTCTGAGACCACGGGGACTATAGGGGAGTTGTCCGGGAAGGGGTTCCATAATAGAGTAAGGTGCTCCAGTCGATATCCTATTGTTGTATACAATATTAGCACATTCAAAGAAAGGAAATGAATCCGAATTTCTTTAACCCCCCACCCCCCCCCCCCTGGGCTGCCAGGAGTAAAAAAAAAACAGAAGAAGAAAAAGAAGAAAAGTAATGACCTATATTTCGGAACCAACCCCTACTTACCATAATCAAATTGTCCCTTTTTCAGAATGGAATATCGACAAGTTTCATCTCGCGCTTCGGAAGAGAAATAGGAAGATATTCATCAGTTTCATATGATGACATAATGTTCTTAGAATGTCCCGGTATATGTCAAAACTCAAAGTAATAATTATGAAACATATATCAGCTCTCTTTTAACTGAGATCCAAATTCACCTCACAATTTTCCTACAAAGTGCTTGAAATACAGAGCCTAAATTGTCCCTTTTCAGATCAAAATATCAATTATTTAAGCTCTCGTTTCGCGCTCGCTTTATTGATTTTCATGATAAAAAAGTATTTAGAATGCCCAGATTCTAGATCGAAACACGCTCGCATGTTTCTTTGGATACGCAGCTTGTTCTCTATTTAAATCATTGTCCAGTTTCAGATCACAATATCAAAAATGTTCTGCCTGCGCTTTGCGCTCGCATTATTAATGTACGAAGATTTCCGATCACTCATCCTTTTCACGATTTACAAAGCATGAAAAGAGTATCCCATTTTTAGGTGTAAATCTCGAATTTTTCCTCTCGCGCTTCGCGCTCGCATCAATTGTTTAGTTTGATACACATCTCGTTTAGGATAAAAAAGATTGCCCAGAATGTTTGAATTTTAGGACAAAATACATGGGAAAAAAAATAGCTCGAACTTTGCACTCGCACTGAATAAATAAGGCTTTTGAGATTATTAATATATTTATGTTGATTTATAAGAATAAAGCTTAGAAGTGACGATTCAACGAAACAAACAAAAATCAACTTCGAGCGGCCGATCGGGGAAAATGTGGCTGAAAAAAATCCGCCCCCTATTGGCAAAGGCTGGATCTGCCCCTGGATTAATCCACTGATCTCTCCACTTAGTGGAGAGATCAGTGGATTAATCATATATCAAGTATCATCATAATAGAAAGAGTACATCCTGACGGATCGTAATGGTAACATTGATTGTCGTATATGCGCATTCTTTTCTCTGAATTTACTGTATGTATATTGTTGAATGAATCCATTCCTTTCAGATATTGTTAGAAACATTGATAGGAAGATAGATTTTTAAAAATCAAGTATGAAATACAATTTTCATGATTACATGAAATTACCTTTTAAAAAATGATTTATTCCCTCCGGATCCCTGCAAGCAAGTGCTAGGAGTCACGTGCCCCGTTTATTTGACCAACATTGAGACTTTATTTTTGTTAGTATTCTTATTATCCCGGTTTATGAAGTAGAATAAGTGGAGAACAGATAAAATAAATGAGAATTTAAATTGTAAAAAGTGTATACAAGGTCAATCACACCGAAAACCGATAAAATTCCTCAAAATTATTCTTTTTTAAGACATAAAAAAAAGCTCGCACTCGCATTGATCTAGTACTATACGTAATACCTAATCTTGGAAACCATAATACGTTTTAATGCATATCTTTTTTTTTTAAATATGTCAAAAGTCTATTACATAATTAAATTTTTTGCATTAAAATGTTAAGAATTTTGCTCGCTCCCATTTTTTCAAAAAAATGAATAATGCCTTTTACCTCACGTCTGGCCCACTGAAAATTTTAGACTCAATCAATAGGGCATTATATGCAATTGAAAAACTTCATGAAATTAACCAAAAGTGCGCACGAAATCTTCAATATTACTTTAGAAAATGCAAAAGTGCCCCAAATGGCAAGCTCGGTTGCTTAGCTCCTTTGCTTTTGAATTTCTTCGAAAAAATTTCCGCCGCCCCCCCCCCCCCCCCCCCCTCCCTGGAAAAAAAAATATGTGTATGGCCATGGCATGGTCATTCCCCCAACTAACCATGAACACCGATCGACACCCATGGGAATATCACATAGAATATAATCATTTGTTTATTATTTAAACTAGGGAGGGATGATTGTATACTAGTATAGCATCACCACCTGGAAACTTCGGAAATGCAGCTGCACCCCATATCTCTATGCTGCACCCCCACCCCATCCCCTCCAGCTGTCAACGCCCCCGTGCATTTTCTTTTATTCGTTACTTTTTTCGTGATCCTGAAATGTGGTGTGTTGACGCCCTCTAACGTTCGTCGGTCTGTGTTAAAATACTAGCAGACACCTTTTCGAGCTCGAAATAATTTAATCCACGTTTCAATGCTTTGACCTAGAAGAAGAGCTGATCTAGAGACTGCCACTGGCCTGGTAAGAAATCGTAGTACTTTATTTTTCTTTGCTAATGACCTGCTTTGTATACACTTTCATGAGACTTGCCTTATCGCACTCGTGGCATGGCATGAATAATGAAGTCACGATGACCAACTTGGCCTTTTTTTTGTAACGGTCCCACATACTGAAATTTTGGGGTGCAGCGTGTATTATAGACTAGCCCACCCATGGCCACTTGTTCACCCCGACCATTCGCCTTACAGCAAAAGGTAGGGGATGGGACTGTACAGTGTTCAGCCCTGCTTCCAGACAATTTTTTAACTTATGAAGAAAAGAGTGAAAAAGTTGGACTTACCAATGATTGTCAAGAACCAAACGAAGATTGTGGGTCCACTGTAGCTCTGTTGTAACTTCACATCCAAGAAATATTATCCTTTATTCATTGATTGTCTTCTAAATCGTGTAAAATGGTAATGAAATTCTTCGTTGTCCTCGTCTGTCCATAGATTCCTACGTAGAGTGCCGTAACGCCCTCTTGTGGTAAATAAAAGAAAGCTAATGGGAGCGCGACCACAGAGCTGGATTATTCATGCTCCTGACCAATACCCGTTTCCTGTGAAGCCTGTTCCTGCGAAGGTAGTCTTTTTATCACCTGACACAAAACATTTTTTCACTATTTTTGTACATCAAAATTATATTTTTGTCACAGGTGGCGGAAGCGAAGGGGGGGGGGGTGAGAGGGGACAAGTCCCCCTAAATTTTAGGTAGAGGGAATAGTTCCCTTAAAAAAAGAAAAAGAAAAAAGACTAAGGAAGAAAGAAAGAAAAAAGAATCGAGGGAAGGAAGGAAGACAGCGATTTTCATCAGAAAAAAAAAATACAAGCAAAAAAAAATTGCACCCAAATGAAGGGAATTGGGGTCAAAAATTTGAACCTTATTTCCAGACAAATCTTGGCTATAATTTACAGGGCCCTGGGAACTATTTTTTGAATGGGGGCGCTGAATTAAATATGCAAAGCCCCCAAAAAGGTTTCACAACAAAAATGGAGAAAAAAATTATTCCCGAGAAATTTGAAAAGCAAAGAAAAAACCCCCCAGAATGACACAGCCTTTCAAGTGCGGCAAATATTTCTTAGTAAAATTCAAGATCAAGAACATTTTGTTCCCTTTTCATAAGTAATAGAACATAGCTATATTACACCTTTCCTTTTCTTTCTTTCACAATTTCTTTGATTTCTTGGTCGTATCCTGTAGCCTTTCCATTGTACCATTATTTCCCATTTCTCCTCTTGTTTTTTTATTATAGATTCCATTTTGCTTTCCGAATACTTTCCTCTTTCTCACTCATTTATTAGCATTTCGAGATGAGTTTCTCTCATTATGTTCTCCTTTCTTTCACTCTTTCCTCGCGTTCATTGACTTTTTTTTATCTTTATTCTTTCTTTACTTCATCTACTTTTCTCTTTTACCCTTTCCATTTTCCTTCGGCTTGCCCCCCCCCCCTTAAGTTATTTTCCTTCTCATTCTTTCCCTTTCTCTCTTCTCCATTTTTCTTGGCGAAATATATATATATTCATCTTGCCCATCTGCGCTCGCAAGATTTATTTAGAGATTTATTTAGCAAGATTCCAATGTGTTGAGTCAGTGTTAGCAAGAAAAGCAGATTAGGGGGATTAGGGGGATGATACTGATCTTCCTTTTTCATTTCACTTATTTCCAAAATAACAGCAAGCAAAGTAAATACATATTTTCATCTCAACATAATTATGGAAAGGATACAATACTGAGTACATAAAAAACCAATACATTCGTGAAAGTAGCAAAATACATGTAATAATGATCATGTAACTTAAAAAAATATGTCATGTGGAGGAAACCTTGAGAAAACAGAGGTCGTGAAAAAGATTCCCCATATAATCAACTTTTATGATTGTGAGCAACAATCGGAAGACAAGACAATACAATCATTTTCAGAATTACAAAAATTCTATAGAATGTCCGTTTTAATCTAAGGGAAAAATATCTCGCGATTGGCGCACTCGCTATCATTAACTTAAGCCTTATTTGATAATATAATATTGTTTATAAGAATAAAACTAGATATACTTAAAACTTCAGACTTAATGCAGTATGGACTTCCCCTCCTGAATGATTTTTTAAAAATAAGGGTGTAGATATCCCTCCCCCTATTTTGATGCTTCGTCCGCCTCGAATGAATAGTTGTAGCACCATCAGCCTACTTCTAAACTATATATTGTATGGTGAAATTAGGACCTATGATGATTAATTTATATATCTTATATATTTTATTCTTTAAATATGTTTATCGAGACGAAACAAGATTGCCAATTTTGTCTTGATAGAGGCTATCGAGACTTCCTTACCAGAATGCATCACGAGTTGAGTTTCGTCCAAACGGGTGGATAAACCTCTCAGGTTTCGTGAGATTTTTTTTCTTTTTTGATTTGTCACTGGTGAACACCATAGCAGCAACCCAGAGGATCAATCGCCATCACGCGTAAATTTCGGTGAGATTTTATTCATTTTTTTAATGTTTTAAGGTCAGTTAAGGATGATCTTCTTATAAAAAGATGTTGGGCTAAGTATCACATTTATAAAATTGCATGAGTTCGTGATACTTGGTATGACTAATGGGGGGAAATGAGCAATGTATTTTTGCTCAACAGCACTGTATGCTGCCGAGAACGAGGTTATATTATAACCTCGTTCGTAGGATGAGTGCCCATGGCTAGCCTGGAGGCGTCTGGGGAGTGAAAGACTTATACTGTACGTATGGTCACTCCCCTAACGCCTGGCACTGTGTCCTATACTATCCTACACACCGAGGGAAAATGCAACTATAGAAATGCGCCAAACTGCTAGTTATGTTTAGATTCTAGCTTTAAAACTTATGTACATGGGTAAAAATATTGGTTGGCAACGTTTGGCAAAAAATAAGTGTTGATGGATTTGAAATGACGAATAAATTAATATGATTAAGAAAAGTAGAAGAGAGTTCACTTACACTTGTTGACATCGCCATCTTTGAATCCTTTTAATTGCAACCTAGTTACGTGACGCGTATAGAGGGCGGCAAAATCATGAGCGGTGCTAGATTAAAAAGTGCTAAAATGTCCCGCTTCAACCACTGAACTAGAAATACATAGAGAAAAGTACATATTGCATTTTGCCTTCTACGGCGCGGCGCGTTCTCGAACAATTGACCTAGCAAAATGGCGGCGGTCATGTGACTTATCGAGTTCGCCAGCGATGTTTTGCTTGGGTGTACACGGCTTCCACGTATTTCTAGTTCAGTGGTTGAAGCGGGACATTTTAGCACTTTTTAATCTAGCACCGCTCATGATTTTGCCGCCCTCTATACGCGTCACGTAACTAGGTTGCAATTAAAAGGATCAAAGATGGCGATGTCAACAAGTGTAAGTGAACTCTCTTCTACTTTTCTTATTCATATTAATTTATTCGTCATTTCAAATCCATCAACACTTATTTTTTGCCAAACGTTGCCAACCAATATTTTTACCCATGTACATAAGTTTTAAAGCTAGAATCTAAACATAACTAGCAGTTTGGCGCATTTCTATAGTTGCATTTTCCCTCGGTGTGTAGGATAGTATAGGACACAGTGCCAGGCGTTAGGGGAGTGACCATACGTACAGTATAAGTCTTTCACTCCCCAGACGCCTCCAGGCTACCCATGGCCATGGGTTCATATCATCTCGCGTGCGAAGGAATATCAGTCATATGCACGCGACACACACGACAAGTCAAAAAGATAGTGGGCTTTTGCCCACATAAAATATCACCAATAATCTGGTATTTCACATTCTGCTATGACACTTACCGAATCATTTAGATCATTCCGTGACTTCTCCTTGAAGTTTCTTTTTGAAAAAATGTATCCTATATTTTCTTGATCTTGAAGATTTCACGGAGATAAAATTTGGTCAGCGTAGATATCAATTTTCGCCTAAAGAGGGCGCGCGATTTATATTCATATCAAAGACACGACAAGGGAAAGATTAGGAACCTACACTATTTTACACGCAAATCGACGCAAGGCATTACGCGAAGTCCGTGAAGTGTCCAATCTTTTCATTGTATAGACTTTGGTATACCGTGACGTTCGTTAATACTGCTTGTACTGCTGGTTTCGTTTCAGGCATGTGTATTTAAAAAAATATATATATATTAGTCATCGTTTTAAATTGATTGCAACAAAAGTGTTATCATCGCAAATAGTAATCTTGAATTATGTTTTTGAAGGTATTTTATTTATTGGTGCCCATAATTAGTAAATTAATCATAAGAATTGCGCATTCAAAGAATTTAGACACAGTTATAAAATTACCGAGGAGCTGAATCAAGGTTGTGAAATTTATTAGCGCCACCAACGGGCTTCCTTGTTTCCGTAGAAGAGACAAACGAAGTCACTTGCTAGGCCGAGGTAAGCGAAATTTGCTCTTTTTAAATGAAATTAGTATAATATCATATGTATAATTTTGTTATGTATTGCTACTTACCGGAAAGAGCCCCGGTGCGTAGCGAGAAGGAGTTTCGGCAAATATTACTTCAGCAATGAAGCAATGTTTGCCGACTACTTCGAAATCTACGGTCAAACACGGTCCGGTGTACGTGTACGAGGTTCGTATATACGAACCTCGTATTAGTGTGAGTGAGACTAGTCTGGAGTGGAGGCGTCTGTAGCCTGGAGACTTCTGAGACTGGGGAGTAAAAGTCATCTACTATATGTAGGATTACTCCCGCACGAAGCCTGGCGCGGCTGTATATAGGCTTCCGCGCACCAAAGAAATAGGCAACTATAAAGTATAAAAATGCGCCAAACTGCTACTGCTAGTTATGTTTAGAATCTGAGCCTGAGGTTAACAGTACTAACACTTCTGTACATGGGTAAAAATATTGGTTGGCAACGTTTGACCAAAAATGGATTGTTATGGTTGCAAAATGACGCCAAAATGCGCTAAAATAATAAAAGTAGAAGAGAGTTTAATCTGTTGACATCGCCATCTTGGATCCATTGTTATTGCAACCTAGTTACGTGACGCGTATAGAGGGCGGCAAAATCATGAGCGGTGCCAGATTAAAATGTCCCGCTTCAACTTCAACTCGCAAGTTGAAGCGGGACATTTTAGCACTTTTTAATCTAGCACCGCTCATGATTTTGCCGCCCTCTATACGCGTCACGTAACTAGGTTGCAATAACAATGGATCCAAGATGGCAATGTCAACAGATGTAAGTATACTCTCTTCTACTTTTAATTTTTTTATTATTTTAGCGCATTTTGGGCTCATTTTGCAACCATAACTATCCATTTTTGGCCAAACGTTGCCAACCGATATTTTTACCCATGTACAGAAGTGTTAACCTCAGATTCTAAGCATAACTAGCAGTTTGGCGCATTTTTATAGTTGCCTATTTTTTTGGTGCGTGGAAGCCTATATACAGCCGCGCCAGGCTTCGTGCGGGAGTAATCCTACGTATAGTAGATGACTTTTACTCCCCAGAAGCCTCCAGGCTAGGCGTCTGGGGAGTAAAAGTCATCTACTCTACGTAGGCTTACTCCCCACTGACGCCTGGGACACTAAGGCATACTCATGCACGTACGGCCACAAAACCTGAAACTTTCGCCCCCGAGATTTCTACTTTCACTCTAAAAGATCTAGCCCTAAATCATGTACATGGGGTTCAACTTCATTTCCAACATTTCTGCGATATCGATTTAGTTTTTAAAGAAGAATTCATTAAAAAAACGAGAAAAATGTTATGAAAAGATGGGAAGAGCTTACGGCCGTGTTTACGCCGCCATCTTGATTTCTTTGTCTTCCGCTTGGCAACAGCACGCACATCACGCGATGTGCGTTTGTAAGTTACGAGCCATTTTGCGTATAACTGGTGTCATTAGAAACTAAAATCAACACCAATGGAAATTTGGTGTGTATCATTTACCACTCCTACTAGTACCAATAAGGTCAATTCATAACAGTATTGACCTCATAGGCAAAAACAGCACATATACAGGTTGGTGCGAGCACCCGCGGTAACACACAGTGATGGCATGCAACAAGGCTTATTTTTTTATTCAATGTAGGCCTAGCCTTGACTCTTTATTATCCAGTCTCTCAATTTGCACTCATAATAAAATCCTTACATTTTTCACAATCCATAGGTTAGGAGATCCTTGTCACACTCTGTATTGAAATGCAATGGATGGACAGAGGAACAAGGGATACCCAACAAGAGTGGAGAAGAAAGGTCATCACAAGTTATACAACCCACCTTATGAACCATTGACTCCCATTATGATAACTGATCCAGATGGCTTGACATCAGTCAAATCACCAGGAAAGAAGTCTGATGTCTTGTCAGCTAAACAATTGTCAAGAAAGAAAAGATCCACCAAGAAGCAGGGAAGGGATGAAGATGATGTTTGGGGGAGTCATCAGGATATTTTTGTTAAACCCAAAGTCAGAAGGAGACGAAAATCCTCATCATCTAGTGAACGGGCAGCCCTCTCTTCAAGATTAATTCCTTTACAATCACCCATCAAAAGACAGAAGCTAAGGCAGAGTTTGTCTCATATATCACCAAGGAGATCAGGGACAGCGCAGCATTCAATCTCCATGACGAAAGAAAATGCAAAGAAGCTTCAGTTTGTAACTAATCGGGCTCGGCAAAGAAGGAAAAGTATTGATAGCACTGAAGCACAGAGAAAATGCAGAGTGGATAAGTTACCTCCCCCAAATATGGAACAGAATGTGTTGGCTCAAAGAGCAGGGGTTCATAAGGAGAGTGAAATGTTAAATGAGTTTAGAAACAAGCAACATTTATACTCAGAAGTGGGAGACTCCTTTATACATAAAGAATCAAAGCAAGAAGAGAGGAATTGCTCAAAGGTACTCAATTTTAGCATGTCTGGAATGCATGGATGCCAGTCAGGGAAGGATTTCATAAGTTCAGATGCTTTGCACAACCCAAGCGAAGGACTGTTCACTGATACTGAATCTGGAAATGAAACGGACACTCAAGCCATTGTCCAGAGAACAGTTTCAAGATTCCTCAGTTCACAGGAAGTGCAGAATGATTCCAACAAAGCCAAAGCCAACTTAGACCACAGATCTTCCTGTTCTGAAGGTGTCAGGAATATTGATTCTGAAGTTAGTGAGAGTTCCGTTGATAATGATGAAGCCAATGAGACTTTCTTAGAGAAGGAGGTTCGGAGTTTCTTCGAAAGTAAGAAACAACCAACTTCAAGAGATCACAGAGAGGTAATCCTGCCATCGGTAACATCATCATTGAATCCTGTACCACAGGGGATGATTGATGGAGTATCAGATGAAAGTGAGGTCATTTGTGCAGGACAAAAGATGCATTCACAGCGTGAGCCTGATGCTGTTAGGGATAATGATACTCAGCATAGTTCTGAACTTGTCATGGGTGATAGTGAATACGGGCAGAGACTCTCTGTTGACTCATCAAGTTCCAGTAGTAGCGGTGTGGAAATAAGTGACATCGATTTAGACCAAGTGGATGGGACTTTGAGTGAAGACATTTTCAGTGGATATGAGAATTCAAGGGACAACATGCAGAATTTTTTACAGAGACGTGGGTCATTTACAAACCAGGATGTTGAAATGGATTCAGCATCTGAGGAATCAGAACTGCAAGGTCCTACTGGGACTGGGAAGTCAAGTGATGTCAGCGAGAGGCATCAACCGCCTGGAGAACAAGCTGCTACTGTAGTATCCCCACCTCCATCAAAAGCTGAAATAGGAAAGCAGATGTTCCGGTTGTACTGTCACAAAAATGCAGCCCCGAAAATTTTGAAAGTCCTCAAGACCTGTGGAAGCATCGATGGCAGCACTCTGCAATCAGCGGCTGTTGATGAGCCAATGTGTATTGAGGCAATATGGGGGAAGGTATTAGAAGATTCAGCTGACAGAACTTTAACCGATGCATCACCTGTGCTCTTTGAGGAGAACTCTGATGATATTGATGAGCATGCCGATATTGAAGAGGTTGAACAATTAACCAAAGAAAAAGATTTGGGGAGCGATTCAAGAAAGAGAGCAGGTAAGGATTTCAATTCATACCTTTTCCAATCCAACTAAACAGGCTGCATGGCCACCTTGGAGAACAATGTATTTCACTGTGATTACCCTGTACTAAAAAAGAATAATAATCATTAATTATGACAATTACATGTATAATGATGATGATGATATTTATATTAGTAATTGTTATGGTCTTGAAAAACATTAAAATAAAAACTTTCACAAAATGAACACATTATAAACCACTTAAGAGGTTTGTTGTGCTTTAATTCCATCCTTTGGCAAGGCATTTATCTGCATTTGCCACTCTCCACCCAGGTGTAGTAAATAGGTACCCAAGAGGAAGGAATTCCTTGAATTCATGAACACCTAATCAGAGTAGTTGTGCTAAAGCCAATAAAGTGATTTGTTGTGCTTTAACTCGCATCCTTTGGCAAGGCATTTATCTGCATTTGCCTCTCCACCTAGGTGTAGTAAATATGTACCCAAGAGGAAGGAATTCCTTGAATGCCTGAGCACCTAATCAGAGAGTAGTTGTGCTAAAGCCGGGGAAATAATGTGCTGTGCTTAAAAATTTTTATCAAATGTTATGTAAATGTTGCATATATATTTTATTCCTTCTCTCTTCAGTATCTCACCTCTCCCATTCTCTTCTCATTGCCTATATGATCTATGTATTCTTGGCTTTCTGTATCTCACTTCTCCCTCTCCTCCCCATTTTATTGTAACATTATTTTGTTGCGGGGTATAGCTGAGAATAGTACAAAGACCAAACCAAAGAAGCCGAGGAAGAAAAAGAAGAAAGTCCCAGAAAATCGAGGAGATTGCATACTACAAAGGAGAATTAATATCATTACTGGACCTATAACAGGAGGTGCAAGAAAGATAAATGGTACTACAACTGTATATTTTTTTATTCATAGGACAAGTCCAGTCCAATTGCAAGTTGGTTTAATAAAAAAAAGAAATAGAAAACAAATATGTCGCTAAAAATTTAATCAGAATTGAACTGGCATGTAAAGTATAAAAAGTTACACATACAGTGTTTTTTAGTTTTCCCTTATTTCACACAAGAGTAAAATTAAAGCAAACATGAAATGCGGATGGCAATGATGTCTCGGAATCAGCATTTGATTTGTATTTTATTTTATGAAATAAATGTATGTAAGTATTTTTCCTTTTTCACAAGAAAAAGTTTGTTATACCTCCCTCCTCTCCTTTCTCTGTGTGCTACCTCTTCATCTCTCTCTCTCTTGTTTTTAACTTCATTTTGTGCAGGTGTAGCTGAGAATGATACAAAGACCACCCCAAAGAATTTGAAAAAGAAGAAGAAAAAGGAGAGAATGCCAGAAACACATGGAGATAACACACCACAAGATGTGGAAATCACCACTGGACCAATTAAAGGAGATGCAAGAAAGAAAAATGGTACTGGAATTATATCTTTTTTGTACTTGTATTTGAAGGACAAGTACACTCCAACACCAAGTTGGTTTGAATGAAAACAGGATGAGCCATGTTGCTGAGAATTTCATCAAAACTGGACACAACCATCGTAGAAAATAAGAGCATTTTAAAATTTCCTTTGATTTCACATAACAGTTATATTCACAACATGGGTAATGTGCAAATGAGTGGATGGTGTCTGGTCATATTTTATTTATCTTAATTTTTTTAATACATGTGTGAAATTTTTCATTGTTTGAGATAGAATATAGAGGTTCTTTATCTATCCTTGCCTCTCCCCACTGTCCCTTTCCTACCCCCTTTCCTCCCACCCTCTCTCACTTTCTTTTATTTATTTTTTTGATTGTTTTTTTTTGCCAGGTGTAGCTGATAATGATACAACCAACCCAAAGAAGTCGAAGAAGAAAAACAAGATAAAGAAGAAAGTGCCAGAAATACAAGGAGATAGCTCAATTCAAACTAGAATCAAAATCATCGCTGGACCTATTAAAGGAAGTGCAAGAAAGAAAAATGGTACTGGAATTATATCTTTATATCCATGCCAACAAAAAGTTGGTTTGAAAGGAAGATTTGAAGATTATAGAAATAGAAGAAGGAATTCAACCATGCTTTACATTATTGGAGGAAAACTAATATTGAAATATTTCATATTTCATAATGGATTAGTGAGTGTATGATGTTGGTTCCCTAATCTCTATTTATCCTGTGTTGTGTATATAATCTTTTGTGAAAATTTAGCAAACTAGTTTTAGATATCACAACAATATGAAGTAATCATAAGTGATGTAGTTCTCTGATTTTTCTCTCTGTATCAATATTGACCTACTGCGGGGTCGACTTGTTCTTGATTCAGTGTATTCTTCTTTTGCTCATCCGAAATCCTGTCTTTTCGGATAGAAATTACTGTGTAAGTTTTTTATTTCTATATTCTTCAGAATTGCGATGGAAGGAAGAATTGAGAGAACTCACCAAGTGCCTGTGGAGTCCTATCACTTTAGAACCATCCTTGGAATCTGGCCTCTGCATGCTGAGGCGTTTGAAGGCAGCGGCTAAGGCAACACCTCATCAACGAAAGACTCAACTTGACAGGTAACATCATATGTATAGTGCCGTCTATCTGGTTGCCTTTTCAGAGCCACTCGTTTGGTTTAATCCCACTTGGGGAAAGTATGTACGTACCTTGTCAACTTTCTGTTTGGGGTCGCATTGGTCGTTTTTTCTAGTTCATAAAGGATGGATCCAACCAGTTGATCTAGTTGCCTCGGAGCCCATTCACCATTTTCTCCCGGGGGGCCACTTACATTGACGAGTGGATACCATGCACGACCAAAAAAACACGTAAGAAGGATGTCTTTTTCAAGATAGGGCACGTTACGTACGTAACGTAATAAGGGTGTCAAAACACTAAAATTATGAAAAAAGGGTATCTATTTTCGCTAGCAAAGCTACGTGTTTAGGGTCAAATTTGCGAGGGTATAAAAAATTAAGACTAACATGTTTTATAAAGGATGTACTTTTTGCCCAAAGAGTCAACACTACGTGTTTAGAGTACGATTTGCGCGAGGTGTGGGAGGTGGGGCTGTGCTAAACCCAATGATGCAGGTAAAGGTCAAACCGACGTCCATGACATAACAATTGAAATATTGCTGTACTTGTTTAGGGGTTCAATTCAGGGAATACTTGCCAATAGTATCATTTTGTTTCCAATACTTGTTAAGGGTAGGGTTTCACACGCCAATACTTGTTAAGGGGTGCATTTTCAGAATATGGAAAATACGAGTTTAGGGTGCTTTTCGAGACCCCATGGTCGCGCATGGTATCCACACGTCAATGGAAGTGCCCCCCCCCCCCCCCCCCCCCCGGGCATTTTCTTTAATTTCCAATTTGGCTCTACCCACCTTGACTTCAATCCGCTTGGTCAAATACCACTTAATCTTTATGATTAGGTGGACTGTTAATAAATTAATTTTCCATTTGACATACCGCCCTTTCACAGGGTACCAAATCGTAATTTGAATGATGATTCCAGTGAAAAACAATTCTAATGACAAATTTTTAGCACGTGTGAAACCAAACTAGAATCGCGAACGCTAATCACAATCACAAATTCAAATTCTACTCCGGAGGTGAATTCCAGTTAAGTATCACAGTCTTCACAATGTGAGACAAGGTCTAGAGGAAATGTAGTAGGCAAAACCCTAACACCAATTAACATAGTGCAAAATATAATGTCAAACAGCTTGCAACAAAACTTTGTTGACATGAGTAAATGTGCTCTCAATACCTAGACAGGAATGAATTTAAAGGGGGAATGAAGGAGGGAAGAGGAAGCAAACAGGGGGGGGGGTGGCAGGTAGAGGACAGCGTGTACGCTTTTGGGAGAGGAGTACTTCAAGGTTCAAGGGCATGGAAATATGGTTGGATTTCTTCAGAATCCTCTAATAAAAGGAGAAAAAAGGTTATTGTCACGAAAAAGGACACATTTACTTTTCAAAGAAATATAACAAACAAAAAGCGTGATCTTATTTTTTATTTGTTTTATTTCTATTTTATTTCATTATTATTATTTTCATTTATTTATTTATATATATGCATACATCCTACGTAAGGGCAAAGTCTATGAATGGGTTTATTCCGTCATAATACACATTTAGACATTAAGTCGAAGGTAGAGGGCGTTAAGGCGCATTGCGAACATTGAAAGAAGAAAAAAAAAAATCGCCTTAAAAACAGATGTAGAGAAATATATATATATATATTTTTTTTTTTGGGGGGGGGGGCATTTCCTACAAGGCATGCAAGTTCTTGTACAAGTTCCAGAATAGACATGGCATATGTGGGCCGGTTTGTCATTACAGGTCTGAACATTAAAATATTTTGAGCTGTTGTTTTAGATCTTAATTGCACCATATCAGTGGAAGATCTTTTATATATATTTTATATATACATTCCATTTTAGGATGGCAGATTTGAAAGAAAATGACCCAAATCTTGGAGGCTTCATCAATCTAATATCATACCCTGATGTCTTCATGACAAGGAAAAAAGACAGGCCCGCAATTCGTAACCTAGCTCCAAGTGAAATCCAAGTTTTGGGCGGTTCCTAAGCACCTGATTGAATGTTTATATAGTCTGGTCGATTCATTTGATATACAGGTATGATTTTATACTCATACACTTTGCACATTCTATTTATACCATCACCATCAGCAAGTTTAGTTGTCGTTGGCCGTCCCTCTGCCCCATCAACTGAGTCATACATCTTTAAAAGGAAGTAATGCATGTATGGCAAAAAGAATTGCCATTTTTGATATTACACTACCAGTCAAAATCAATTTGCCACTTAAATAAAAAACTATATACAAGCCTTTCTGAATACTTTTATAATTCATATCATTCTTCACTATATAGTCAGACCTGCCAACCAGTACGTTTTAGGCGTATTTTGTACGTTTTTGCAACGAAAATACGGCAGTACGTTTTTTCTTTAAAAAATACGTTTTTTTGTAAAAAAAAATAAAAATTAAATCGTAATTTATTGAGAAAAATCATCTCTATATGTCTCTATTTCATAAAATGTACACAAATATGGTTATTAGATCAATGTAATTTCATGTAACTTGTTTTTTCAATCATTTTGTTAAAACCAGGGTTAGATATACACATGTTTCAATGTTTTTTTTTTCATCTGCAAATAGCAGTGCGCATTTTAGCTTGCATGCAGCTTGAGCGCCGCGATGAGCAAGTACGCGAAGCATTTTATTATGAAATACACTTTTTGGGGGAAAAATACAGTTTTTTTATCATAGAATACAGTTTTTCATTCCCAGAGGTTGGCAGGTCTGTATAGTGTTGATCATTTGAGACAATCGGCACCGCTTTTCCGACGGCGTCAACATTGAAATCTTGATCAAGGTTAAGTTTTTGATATGGCATCATAACTTTTAATGTATATGGATTTTATTTCATGACACTTGGACATATTAAGGGTAATCGAGTATCATTCATATTCTTACATGAGTTACATGTTTTATTATTAAGGTAAAAGGTTATTTAGGGTCAGTGAACATTGTCCATGTTTAGGTATCAACATTGACAATTTTTTTGAATGCCATCATAACTTTGAAAGTATATGGCTCATTTTAAAGAAAATTTGGACACAAGTGTATCACTGATATTCTTGCATGAGTTTCAGGTCTCATGGTCAAGGTCAAAGGTCATTTAGGGTGAATGAACTTTTACCATATTTTGGTATCAATATAAAAATAAATCAACCAAGGTTAAGATTTTGAGTTTTCCATTTTCCATAAAACGTTGATAAAGACACTAATGATTATCAGGAAATGGCAAATGGATGTAATTTCAAGTCACTGGGTAAAGGTCAAAAGTCATTTTAGGTAAATAAATTGATAATTTTATTATCAAATGAATATTGTATTTTCCCCTCTATGTAAAAATTGTTAATCTGGGTCGTTTTTAAAGTCCTCACTGCTGGCATAATGCAGGCGAGACTGGAAGAGGCATTCCACTTGTTGTGTTCTCTGAAAGAGCTTGTTCATATTTATGTGTAAAAGCAGAAGATGACCAGTCCTCGTCTTTTTATACGCCCATCCTAGATGTCTGTCAGTTAAACTTTTCCTTGTAAACGCGATAACTTCAGTTTGACCTAACCTAGGCTCATATAATTTGGTGTGTATGATACTAGCATTGATCCCAGGAAGCCTATTGATTTTGAGGTCAAGGTCACAGTGACATGTTTTCATCTTGCCCTTCTGCAGAAGTTGTAAACTCGATAACTTCAGTTTAACTTAACCTAGGCTCATATAATTTGTTGTGTATGATACTAACATAGATCCCAGCAATTCTATTGATTTTGAGGTCAGAAGGTCAAAGGTGAAGTCGCCACCTTCCACCAATCACTCCATTTTCCGTGTTACAGGCAGGCGTAATATGTGCTCGCCTTAGCGACACTCTTGTTGTTTATAAAGGGGAAGACTAAAGAAAAACCTGAATTATATTTTAGGAGTTGGAGTTTTAATATTCATCCTTGAATAGGTTTATTTTTACTTCAATCCAAAAGAAATAATGGCAATAGTCTACCAACAGCCAGATGACATGCCTCTGAGAAGATACATTAGATTTGTCTTTGCCAAGAGGGATTTTACCCTGTATTGCAAAGACATTATTATGCAACTTTCATCCATGATATGTCACAATTATTATCCATTTCTTGAGGTAAATATATTTTCATTCATTGCATAACCAAATTTTCCACATATTGATTATATTTTGCTGGATTATCACGACCCCTGAATTCGGTTGTAAGTCCCCCTAAGTACTGGCACAGAGAATGATTTCCTCAGACCCCTGTCATCTTGTTTGGCCCTTTTATTAGCACCTTATGGCCGGCCAATATTTCTTTGGAGAGTATAAAAAAAACCTCGATAGTCTCGGGGGAAAAATATCAAACAGCTTAAACCTTTCTTTTACTGATCATGTCTATCTCTCAAAATTTAATATTTGGTGCCCTTTGTTTCTTTTGTCCTCTCTTTTAATAAATTTGGGTCATCTGCTGCCCATTCCTTATCGTAGCAGAATCCTCATCTAAGATGGCTGTTTAATATTTTTTAAATTTCTTTTGAAATTCCTTGCAAATGAATTTATTTTTCTTCATGAATATCTATGGTTACGAGAGATATCTAACACTGTTTTGTACTTTCTTTAATGATATTACATATGTATGGAAGATGTACATTTATTTATTTATTTATTCGGAAAGAATCATGAATAAAATGTTATGTTATTTTAATCAAGCACTGTCTTCATAGGTTGGTATTTTTTAAAAGAATACGTGCAAATAGAACAAGAGCAGGAAAGAACAAGATAGTTGAATTATATTGTGAACTTGTCATTGCTGACAATTGTTATTTCATGAAACAGTGCCCTAAATATGATGCTACAAATCTCAGCAACATTAGGCAGTATTTATACATGGTGAGAGAGAGACAAATCCCACCTCTAATGTCGATATGCATTTGTATACACTTCAGAGGTAAAGTGCCATTTGGTCTACTACTTTGTCTTTTTTTCAATTTCGTCTAATTACCATTTAACCCATGAACAATTTTGTCTGATTACCAAATAGGCCAGGTCTGATATCATTTAGTTTATTATAATAAAGCAAATGGTTTATGAACCAATTTTCATATGAGAAATTGTGAAAAAATAAGTAGATGAAGTGGTAATTAAACCATCTGGACAATAGACTGAAAAACAGTAAGTCCAGTTGAGTATTAGACCAAATGGTGGTTGGACCAAACATTAATTGAACTAAATTGATTGTAGATTGAATGGGACCCATTGCATGAAAGAGAAATGTTAAAAAATCTCCAAAATTTGATACATTAACTGTACCAAAGTTATTCAAATTCATTTACTTAGTAACGCTTCCTGATGTATGAAATCAGAATTTGACTCGTCTTATGTAGTTCCAAAATTTTGGTCTGGGCAGTTTCTAAAAAATATTTTTCGATTTGACATGCACTTACAAGATCTGTTACAGATTTATGGCAAAATCACCCACCCCACCCCTCCCAGCTATATGTATATAGGGTTAAGTGAGAACCCTTTTGAGCAAGTTTGCATGACTTAATATCAATAAAATTCCAAGAAAAATTGGACAAAGAATAAGAAAATAATCAGCAATCCAATTTTGAGAAAGCTGTATGGAATCTCTCTAACCCCCCCCCCCCCCCACCTGATCTAGCGATAAACCTGGTATACAAAAGTAACAGGGAATATGTTCATGTCCGAACCCATACATCTCAACACCAGGGGCGTCGATCCATTTTTCAGATTGGGGGGGCAAAATCATGAATCGTTCTAAAGGCGCTCGATCACACCAAACAAACTCACCCACACACACACACAGGCCTAATTATTATATATATATATGTGAAAAAGAGACTCGGACACATATCTCACCAACAAATTAATGCGAGCGCGAAGCGCGAGCTGAAATGGTACCTGTTTAGGACTGTTTGTAGCAGTAACTCATGTGGGGGATACAAATCTCACTACACAGATAATGCGAGTAACGAGAGCGAGCTGAAATTTCTTTATATTCTGACCTGAAAGATTCATTTTTGGTACTAATGATTAGAATGGGTATCTAAAATAACAATAGATGCGAGCGCGAAGCGCGAGCTGAAAATTTTGATATTTCGATCTGAAAAAATTGACAGGTTAATGGACGTTTTTAATAAAGAACAAGATATATATTCAACAAAAGATTATTGCAAATCGGAGCGCGAGTTCTTTTTAGGATTAGAACTGAGAACGGGACATTCTGTTCACCTAATTAATCATGAAAAGTATGGGTTTTGGTACATAAATGATGCGAGCGCGAAGCGCGAGCTGAAAATTTTATATTCCAATCTGAAAAACGGACATTTTGAGCACGATTTTAAATAAAGAACGAGTTGTGCATCTCAATCTCGCTTGCTGATTTCTGTGTAACACTGCAATCTTATTTTATTTTTGCACATGCATGCGGAATTATTGGGGGGGCAAAACAATATGTTTGCCCCCCCAATATTTTCATTGGTGGGGCGATCGCCCCCCCTGCCCCCCCAGGATCGACGCCTCTGCTCAACACTCATATGATCATACCTTGCTTATATTATTTATTCATTCTTTCTCACAACTTTCATCGATCTGTTTCTCTTTTGTTTTCTGGGTCCTTTTTCAAAGTCTAACGTTTTCCAAGGTTTCATTTTCCTAGAAATTCAGATAAGAAAACTGAGTGTGAAGTGAAGAAAAAAAAATCACATGAAAGAGGGGGTATAGTAAAACTTAAGAGGATGGTGATTCTTGAAGCGTTTGATTTGGTAGTGAAAGATGTGAGGTGTAGACTACTACTGACATCTCTCCTAGGAAATGGGACTCTGCATGATTATGACAGAAAATAACTGAGCAATACTCGATTATACTTCAAAAACATATCCATACACTGCAAAAACAACGGTGTTGATTTAACACCAGCCAGGTGTATCAATATTGGAAAACACCAGGGAAGTGTTGTAAACAACACCAGGTACAATTAAACCTATATTGCGGGTTTAACACTGCTTAGTGATGTTCAAATGCCATTTCTGTTGTTGTTCAATTTGGTGTTAGCCTAAAACCAAAGTGGTGCCGTATCAACACCTCTCTGGTCTTATACCAAGCTGGTGTTAACACACATATTTTTGCAGTGTATCCCCCCACTTCTCTTTAGGGCCTGAATGACAATGCTTACAAGTTTTACAAAAGCAATCCAAACATATTGTATAATTGGGAAACAGATGTAGGCTTTAATTGCATTTCCTCTTGTTATGAAATATCTGAGGAACATTGGGTGATTTCAAATACGGTGTTGAAATCTGGTGTTGTGACAACACCAACACCAGCCACAATACCGAAACTTGAAATCACACATTTACAGGACCTTACACTTCTTCCCGATTCTTGATTTTATTGTTACATTTGGGGATATATTAATGATTTAATATGTTTTAGGGTTAAAGCCCGGGGGCCAGTCAAATATATTGCTGTACACACGCGTGACCAAAAAACGCGTTGAAAGGGGTGTTTTTTCAGTTTTGGTCGCGGTCAATGCGTTGACTCGTTAAGGGTATCAAAAACACAGATTTCAAGAAAAAGTGTGGTTTTGAAAGACTGGTCAATGGTCAATCGCGAGGTCAAATGTATTTAGGGTATGTTTTTTTTCCCCAAAGCCTTTTTTTAAGACTAGCCAGAGGTGTTTAGGGCATTTTTCCCCCGAGATCATATTTTGGCGACAACTTGTTTAGGGGCCAAAATGTGTAAATAAGCCCGCGAAAAACTTGTTTAGGTGGTTATTTTGCACACAGAGAAAAACTCGTTTAGGGGGTGTTTGGAAATTCCTTGGTCACGCGTGTGTACAGCAATATATTTGACTGCCCCCCCCCCCCGGGGGGGGGGGGTTAAAGGACGCATCGTAGATTTGATCAAACAGATCACATAAACTATAAGCACACGGTACATTTCAATCTTTCATCGATTAAGATTAAAATCATCATTTTAAATATTTATATGATTCAAGTTAATATGAGCATGAGCCCTGCCACCATTCTTCCCAATCTGATATCTTTGTTTTTATAGCTGAATCTATGCTAGCTCCCTTCATTTCGTCATCGTACATTCGCTGGAAAATGGGGCATATGTTTTTTGTCCCAAAAAGATCCGCCACGCTGACAGTGACCACATTCCCTCGCTTCTTCCAATCGAAGAAGCGATTGTAGAGTTTATCGTTACTGTCTACAAGTTTGATATAGTCCGCCAGTTCTTGAACGGACCCAAAGTCACTGACGTGGATAAAGGAGTTTGGAGGGCCGACCCGTTCGTAGTCTTCGCGGGGTGGTCCGTCGACAATAGGCACCGTTCCGCTTGCAAGGCTCATGAAAAACTTTTCAGTGATGAAATCGCGACATCGACTGTTCTCCAGTGCAAGTGAAAACTTGTAAAATCTCAATTTCTCTAGACATCCCACGGACTCTTCGCATGGCTTGGACTCGGGGTCTGTGCATTCCCCGTACAGGTCAACTGGTACAAATTCTTTCAGTTCCTTGATAAAGCTGTCACGCTTCCAAGTCGCCGGATGGCAGTCTGCTGCGGGTGCGATCAGGATATTTGTTTTTTCTGCCGCCCAGTTTTGATCATCGTCTGCTTCTATTTCATCTTTTGTTTCATTATAATAACCAAACCCAGCAGGAAAATCAGAATCTTGTCGATAAGTCATTGTGTAATCATAGGAGTCACTATTGTATTCAATTGGAGGCATGACATCGGGACGAGTCCTTGTAGGACTTTCTCGGCTGTAGAAGAACCACTTTTGACCATGCGGGCGCGCAGAACGCATCTTGTCCCACCCCCATTCCGCATCAGAAAAGAAAACCACTCCATCGCTCAGTTTGGTCGTCGAGAGGTTGGTGTTAGCTACGATGGATGCTTCGCAAGGGACACCTGGACACTGAAATCGGAAGGGCTCGTTTGAATATCCATAAATATGTGCATTTGTCCACAACTGAAGTTGCCTCGTGCACTTCGACGTCAGCAACGGCCTCTGAGCCAAGAGCCTGGATATATAGTCTTTCGAGTGATATCCTTTGCCCGGCGTAGGGTCATCGGTTATCCAGATGACCAAACAGCCAATGAGAGAAAAGCAGATCATACTCAGTGCAACGAATTTTCTCACCAACTTCCACATAATTTTCGACCACAATGGGTATATTCAGTTGATTTGATGAATTTACCTTGCCTTGGAAGGCCTCATGAGCTCAATCTATAGAGAGAAAAGGGAAGAAAAGGAAAATACCATGTGATAAAAATATTGACTGATGAAATATGCAATTCAACCACCAAATAATACGTAATAGCCCCCTAGTCTCTCAGACGAGATAAATTATATCCCTATTTTGTGGTAGAATAGTATGAAATACGCTATGTGTATTTACTAAAAATGTCATTATAATTGCTCCGGCTTGCTTCCCCAAATCGTTTCGCATAATTGCAGTTTCCACCTTATCCATTATCCTACATAATATGAGTGATTGAAAACAAAAAAAGCTTTCCTGATAAAAGCAGTGTTATTTAACATATATTTCGTCATGGATAGGATATAATATTATGTCTACTTTAATAGAAATTAATATTCAGTAAATTTACTCGCTGTAGTAAATCCTTTCCAAAATCATCTTGCCTCTTCCATTCTGTTTAAGTCACTAGCGAGGACAAGTAAGCACCGTTTGTGGTGGAAGTGTTATCTATAATCATTAACTGGGTGTGTGAAAAAAAAGTTTGCGTCGATCTTAACAGTCGCTTATTTCAAAATTGCAATGGGATATCCTGCATCACATTAGTGCTTTATTCCTAATCAGTTGATGTCAGCTTTGTGATGTCTCTCTCCACGCTTGAATAAAAAGAAATCGCAAAAAATACTTGCGGTCTCGCACCAAAGTAATGCAAATCATTCTTTGAGGAAACCATTGATCAATTCCTTTTCCGCTACCCGTATATACCTAAACCAGAATTGATATATAGCTAGCATATAGTATTGGGGATACGGGGTTTAGGTTTGAGTACGGGTTATCCTTATTGGGATTCAATTTCGAATTTGGACCGTTAGGCCTATAATAACAGATAGGATTTTCCGCGGGTCTTGGCATTATATACAAAACTTTTCCTATCATTTTTGTTTGCTTATAGGGGGGGCTTATTTCCGAACTCTTATCTTTATACATAAGGATAAATGTTTACCGCGCTCAAGCTATATTGAACAGCTTCAAATTCCCTTCCAAGAAACTTACTTTCAGCCTTTCATTAAAAATATATGAAAAACAGCCCCCCTCTTTTCCCACTCTTTTATTTAAATTTTTTTATTCTCTCTCCCCTACTCGTTACCTAATTCTCTTTCTTTTTCACTTTTTTCTCCTTTTCCTCTTCATTAATTTAATTATATCTCACTTCTTTTTATCAGTTTTTTTCCTTCTCAATTTCTCTTCGACCTCATCCCCTCTTTTTATATACATTTCCACTCCTTGCATTTTATTAAGGCTATTGAGACGGTTATCATTATAAAATGAACTTTAAAAAATAACATTAAGCTATAAACGTGAGCTCCTCCCTCTCCCAAATTTCATATATCCCGCCTGGGCTACATAGGATTCGTGTATTTCTTGCTAGCAAGCGAGCGATCATCTTCTTTCCTCGCTTATCGTCGAACTTGGAGCAGGTAAACCCTGTCTAATAAAACGCCACTCCTGTAGGCTTCCATAATATGGTAGGCGCGTACTTCTCCCGATTTTCAGCTCATCACTAGTACGATAGACATAAATATTTGGATGCAAGCAGGTTATAAAATTTGTACCGCCTAGAGAGAAAAAAGAAGTACACTACTTCTATTCAATACGATGAAACTTATGGCATATCCCTGCACATCTATTATATGAGCCCGAGAAATTATACATCTCCCAAAACCCCGGTATATCAGAGGTTTCCGCGCCTCGCTTAAAGGACAAATCCACCCAAATAAAATGTTGATTTAAATAAAAAGAGAAAAATCCAACACGCATAACACTGAAAATTTCATCAAAATCGGATGTAAAATAAGAAAGTTATGACATTTTAATCCTGGTCGGTATGTCATCCACTCACTATTTCTTTTGTATTTCATATAAGATATAAAATATAGTAATTTTCTCCTCACTGTCAAGTGAAACAACGATTAATTCCTCCCTGAACATAAGGAATTAGCATTGTTTGATACTACGGTTCAGTCAAGTTGGTCCATTTATGTAAAATCTGTAAAAACTTAAATATTGTATATAATTCAAACAATAAAAAACAAAAGAAATAGTGAGTGAGGGATCGTCGTCTGTCTCATTTGCATGTCACTGAGTTGTGCATATCACTGTTTTGTGAAAAATAAGTGTCATAACTTTCTTATTTTACATCCGATTTTGATGAAATTTTCAGCGTTATGCTTGTCTGATTTTTCTCTATTTATTCAAATCAACATTTTTCTGGGGTGGACTTGACCTTTAAAGGACAAGTCCACCCCGACAAGAAGTTGATATGGATAAAAAGAGGAAAATCCAACAAGCATAACACTAACAATTTCATCAAATCGGATGTAAAATAAGAAAGTTATGCTATTTTAAAGTTTTGCTTAATTTCACAAAACAGTTATATGCACATCATGGTTAGTATGCAAATGAGGAAACTGATGACGTCATCCACTCACTATTTCTTTTGTATTTTATTATATGAAATATTCTAATTTTCTCCTCATTGTCAAGTGAAACAAAGATTAATTCCTCCCTGAACATGTGGAATTAGCATGGTTTAATACTATCTGTTTCAGCCAAGTTGGTCCGTATTGTCAGATCTATAAAAATGAAATACTGTATTAATTCAAACAATAAAAAACAAAAGAAATAGTGAGTGATGGACATCATCGACTGACTCACCTAATTGTGCATATCACTGTTTTGTGAAAAATAAACGAAACTTTAAAATGTCAGATTTTTTTTTTTATCCGATTATGATGAAATTTTCAGCACTATGCTAGTTTGATTATTCTCTATTTATTCAAGTCAGCATTTTCGTGGGGTGGACTTGACCTTTAAGAAGGGAAATCCCCCGGGGAAATCCCTTTGGCTTGCACCGTCTCTTTTCCATTTTTGCGTTATTTTCCCTCTAATGAAGCTTTATAATCTCAGAAAAGCAAGTGATCTTAGAGTGGGCGAAGGTACTAGAGAATAAACATTACAGCATTTGGTTTACAACTTGATGAAACTTCCCGCCACTTTCATATCGCTATAAAGCTATGCGAGGGAAGGAATATATTCTCCCTGCAAACATACCCGTCTTCTCGGTTTAGCGAAAAATATCTTTATTGTGTCTTTTTACCACTATTTTTTGCAATCAGATCTGATTGCGGTTGAAGCATTTAATATGACTTTATAGAATGCCTTTCATTTTCCAAAAAAAAATGATTAAACGTTTTAGCGCTGGAATATCAGGAATAATTTTTCTTTTTTTTTCACCTCGTCTCTTCTTGCGTTTTTTTGCACTTTGGAGTACTATAATTCACATCAGTCGACGTACATTGCAAATATAGTTTGTGTTTTTTACCCCTCCTGACCTCAGAACCTTGATGTTACGAGGAAAATCAAGTTTTTAAGTAAAAAAAGTGTAAAAGCGAATCCAACCCAAATAAAAAGTTGTTTTTAGAGGAAATAGAAAATTAAATTCAGACAAGTTGATGGATGAAAGTTTGAATAAAATCGGACAAACAGTAGAAAATTATGAATATTAAAAGTTGTAAAAATATGTAATCACTAATATAATACTCATGGCCGAAGACTTCAAATTTGCCGCATTTGTGATGTCATAATGATGTAAGTCAAGGACTACTCTAAATGGCTTTTTTTTTCAAAAGTTTTACTTCAATTTATATTTTTCTTCTATGAGGACATAAAACAATATGCTACCTAGTTTATATTTAGATTAATATACTGCCCCAGGGGATTGGCCGGGTACTTAGGAGAAAACCACAAAATCCTATAAATTCATGGCCTAAGGGAAAGTTCCCCTGCCCCCTATCATACTGAGCCTACCCAGCTGCAAATTTGAAATTTACATAATAATAGTCTTGGGGATAACCTATAATTGCTTGTCCGATTTCTTTCAAACTTTCACCATATTCTGTTTTTCTCTTTTCCAACACAACATTTTATGACGAAGGTTTGATTCTATATAGTCACAGCTGAAATATTGAAATTATCAATATTCACATTTATAATTAAAATTACAAAATCCCCCTAAATCAAAGAGACAAAATGGCAGAAATTAGGGCCTATTAATAAGTTTGAGGCAAAAAAAAAGTCCCTGCATGGTGGATGTTCCTTCACTATTTGGTTATAATTATATCGTTACATTTGTCGTGCATTAATGACCAGCATGTTCAAAGCGAAATAAAATATTTCAAAAGTCAAGAGCATTTTTATGATATTATGTTGCCCCATTCCCTTTCTGGTGAACGTTCAAGTATTGTACTAGGTTTTTCTTTCTTTTCATCGCTGGATCCGTGCATGGTTGCAAATAATCACGGCAATTAATATATCTTGACAAAGCATTTTTTATCGACTTGCATGGTTCAATGATGAGTTCCGAAGTCACTTTCAGCCCTCCAAAAAAAAACTCTTCAAGTTAATATTTCGACCAATACGTTTTCCAAATTGTGCCGTTTTTAGTTAGAGCCGGAATTTACTTTTGAGTAGGCGAAATATATTATTGATTTCATATATATACATGTATATCTCTACTCACGTTCTCACTGCCTGGAGACCAGCTGATGAGAGTATGCGTTCTGATGAGCATTACCAATTTCGATATTCTGCCACCAAATCAGCTTGTAGACATCGCCTTATTTTAGCTCATCTTGTACATCTATATACCAAGGAGTATATCCATAGTCGAACCAAAGCCAGTCCTATACCGACCAATTGGTTTACATACCAGTACATCTGTGCTGAAGTTGTGTACCTACAATATTTGCTTTGCGTGAGATAAGCCGGTTGCATGATTTCACTTCACATACGAGCTGAAACTATACAGAGTTGTTATACGATTACGTAACATAAGGAAGTATTGTGAAAAAGAGAAAGTTTATCGTGTGTGTTTTTTTTTTGGCGGGGTTAACTTTATTAGGAGTTAAAACTTTAGCATTGATGGCGATCTGGCCTTCCATTGACCTACATTGTTTCATTTTAGTTTCATTATACCATGGAGCTATTAAACATGATTATACCATGCAGTAGGTCCATGATTACTGTTTATTCGAAGAAAAAGCTAAACGCCGCAGTCTCCATAACATAGACCGATGCACTTTTCACATTTTTTTACTAATTCGTCATTCTCATGTCTCCTTTTCTGCCTATCTCTCTCTCCCCTCTCCTCTCCCCCTCCCTCCAATCTCTCCTTATCTCCATCATGATTTCCCTTTCCCTATCCTATTTTTTTACAATAAAAACAGTTTCTTAAATTGCATATTTGTGACTATTTAGTCCTCGTACTTACCGAATGGCATACACCGACGATCAATGGAGAGTGACTTGGGAGTTGAATAATAAACTAAGTATATGTCTGAAGGGAGGTCTATTACGAAAGATTCCTGACAATAATTGGGTGAGATGGCCGAGGAGGGGGGGTGTAGAGTGGGAGAGGAGGAAAGAGGAAGAGGGGAAGAGAGTGATAAAATTAAACTATAACTTGTTCTCCCCCGGGGGGGGGGGGGCAGTCAAATATATTGCTGTACACATGCGCTTTTTCCCCGGGGCTTTTTCCTGGTTTCTGAAGAGTGTTCGGATTCTTCCCGATCGTAAGCAACGACCCTGGGAACGGGCCTGGGAAACGGGAAAACTTGTATTAGTGTCATTCTGGCCGGGGCGGCAACTTGTTTAGGGGCCAAAATGTGTAAATGGAGTCCCGCGAAAAAAAACTTGTTTAGGGGGTTATTTTGCACACAGAGGAAAACTCGTTAAGGGGGTGTTTGGAAATAATTTGGTCACGCATGTGTCATACAGCAATATATTTGACTGCCCCCCCCCCCCGGTAGTTCTCGAAAACTTATACATCAGAAACCATCAGACCACAGACCTCGAAAAAACAGACACAAAGACAAAATTGTTTCACTCCGAAACTTTTCAATTTTTACAGAAATTACTCGATATGTAAAATGGGGAGGGAATAATTTCCATAGGTAACAATACCAGTAAACATTCTCAAATAATTCAAACATCACAATTTGTCACTATAAATATTTCTTAGCAGGTATGTTTTCTGAAGTATGGGATGAAAACAAAATACAGAGGAATTCTACTAATCAAAATTATTTTTATTATTATTATTATTATCATCGTTATTATTTATGTTGTTATTATTATTACTTATTATTATTATCATTATTATTAATAATTATCATTATTACAGTGGTCCACTTGCACTCCCCCAATCAGTTATATCGAGAGGAGAGACCTGCTGGTCATAGTGATTCAGTTCGCTTTTCGCCTCCCATGCAGGCACAGGTGACGCCAAAACAAATGATAATTATTATTCATTATTGTTGTTGTTATCAATATTTTAGTTTTATTTATTTCGTTTATTAATTTATTTTTCGGGCGGGGGAGGGGCTTGTCAGAACATTTTAGAAAAGTGGGCGACTCGACTTTTTACTTCAATGTCGATAGGGGTGCAAGACAAGGAGATCCATTGTCTCCTTATTTGAAACATTTTCTCATGTGATTCGAAATGGTAATTTGCACTGGCGTAAATCCGTGTTGATGGGTGGGGGGGATGACTGAAATATTTTGGCTTTTTTTTTTTGCAATCATAGATATGCAAGGAATTGCCATTGATATGTCCACAGTGGCGTACCGTGGGTCACGGCATTGGGGGGGGGGGCACCAGCAAAATTTTTGAATCACTGAGTGAGTGCGCTCAGTTGCCAGTTATACTGACCTAATAAAGACATTTTAAGGACAATGTCATTAAACTGATATGTATCTCACTGATCAAATAATGCGAGCGCGAAGCGCGAGCTGAAATTTTTATATATTCACACTTAAAAAGGGACATTATAATCAAATTTGTGTAATCACGATAGGTACCTGTCTCGCTAAACAATGCGAGCGCGAAGCGCGAGCTGAAAATTTAGATAATTCAGACCTGAAGTGGGGCATTCTAAGGTTTTTTTTTGTAAGAATTAACTAGGACCATACGTATTTCATTAACCAAATAATGCGAGCGCGAAGCGCGAGCTGAAAATTTTTGATATTCAGATTAGAAGGGACATTTTAAGGACTGATTTTAGGAATTTATGAAAAGCAGACATATCTCACCAATCCACTAATGCGAACGTAATCACGGACAGGAAATGTTTCATATATACGTAGACCTTACCATGGGGCAATCACTTTTTGAGTCGTGAAAAAGAAGCATATGTCACTACATAAAACAATGATAACTCAAGTGCTAGGAAATATATTTGGTTTATATTGACTTGAAAACGGAATGTTTTAGTACAACAGGATTATATATCACGTTAAACAGACTGTGCGAGCACCAGGAACAATGAAGACGTAGGCCCTGGGCAAATTATGTTTCATAAAGTTATGATAAATATGTTTCTTATGTAATGTAACATAACATAATTATAATATCATGCCCCCCGTAGTTACGCCACTGTATGTCCATATGGCAAATACCCCTCCAATATTATTATCTTTTTTACCCCATGATGGTTTAATGGTTTTATTAGAGATTACATTAAAAAAAAAATGACATTCCATCTTAATCCCTTCCCAAAGACCCCAACATTGATGAATTGGAAGAGACGGGGGTTTCTCTTCAATGTTCAAAGGACATAAGTATTTCATTTGGAAATGGTGAACTGGCTCTTTATTTGCATTTTATGATTCAATGATATTGTTTTATTTGTTAAGCGGTATTTTAGGAAGAATTTTCACCAATAAAACAATTATCTTTTGTGATTTTTTTCATTTCTTTCGTAAAAAGTGGGGGGGGGGTGTTTGTACAGGCCATCCCCCCCTCCTCGAAAAGTGGGGGGGATATATCCCCCCCCCATCCCCCCCGGGATTTACGCCAGTGGTAATTTGGTTTTGGATTTACAATTTGGAGACACAGAAGTGAAACAAGTACTATATGCCGATGATATTAATCTTTTTTGTTAAAAATCTTCAAATTCAGATTCATTTATTTGTCCATGCATATCCTCCACTGGCGGTATACTGACAATAATAATGTAAACTATATAAATACACGCTAAAGACGTATAAATTGGACAATATTTAAACATTACAGGAATGTAAATAAACATGTATTGCAATTACAACATAAAAAGGAATTGAAAACCAATAAATTACTCATACAGGCAAAGAATGAAGAAACGTCTGGAGAGAGATACAGCTAAAAGTTAAAGAATGAAAGAGACAAAAGCGAAATGAAAAAAAAATGGATAGAGAAATAGACAGAAATTGGACGAAGAAAAAAAAAGGAACGTAATTAGAAAAAGGATAATGGAAACAGAGGAGGAGAGAGAGGGAGAGTGCCAAAGTGCCAAAGGATTGATAAAATGCGTTACAACATGATATACACAGCTGCAATTCAAGTAATTTCATAAGAATAAAATTATTATAAATATAAAACCCGGCTTTGTGATGCATTTACGGCAGAGGCAATTAGAATCGACAATCTTAATTCAATGAACCATTTAGAAATAACATTCAAAAGTTTCGTAAGTGTGTCTGGGTTGAAAATGAATAAAGAAAAGATATATATAATCATGATAATGCTATCACTGGCGTACAGATGGGGGGCCTGGGGGGCTCTTCCCCCCAAAAAAATCACGACCAAGAAAAAAAAAAAGGAAAGAGAAAAGAGTGAAATGTGATATCATTTCCTAAAATTATTACAAAACCTTTCACAAAATTGTATTTTTTTTAATAAAAATGACAATTTTTTTGCTCGCTCGCAACTTTTTAATAATTTTACGCGATACGCCATATCTAGCCCCTCAATTTTTGTTTTGCTCATTACGCCACTAAATGCTATTTGGCAATGTTAATCAAGAAAAACCAGGGGCACTCCATTTCGGAAAATTAGTACCATTCATAAAATTATTAGGGGTATTTTTTAGCTTAACAGGTAAAAGAGAGTATGAACTATATGAAGAAGTTTTGAGCAAAATTAAAAACTCCCTCTCACGGTATGCTTGGGTAAATTGACCTTTGATTTTTTATGAAGAGAAAAAGACAAGGTTAAGAGAACTACAATGTTTCTTGATTTCAAATATGAGGAACTTAAAATGATGAATTTTTGTCTATATCACAGTTTTGGAATCAACAAATGAAATGGATTTGTATTGTTATTACTTCATTTTTCTCTGTAAATACGATATTCTAAAGTACAGTTAAAGCTGCATGTCTTTATCGCCGTTTTATTTACAGCTATTAAATACATGGTTGGAATCGTAACATCTGTAACAGTAATCTGTAATGAAGTCATTTTTAATAATAAATATATTGTTTTCGGGGCTTTCCATTCCATCATGCAGATCTAATATCGAAAGGTATTTATTCAGGTTAAAACATGTTGCAGATAAAGATGGTGAATTGAAAACGGATGCAATTTCAAAAGTAAAGGTCTCACTTCATCATATTCATGGAATATAATTATTACAGGTAATAATTATGCCTATATTTGAGAAAATTCCGCCCAGTTGGAAAAGGTAAATGCATTTCACGGAAGAAAAGAAAAAAGAGAAATAGATCTGGAAAAAATTTTATTCATTGTTTTGGGGAATTGAACTCGTCTTAAAAAAGATGGTAAAGAACTATTCTCAATTCTAAATTAGAAGTTAATCGGTTCAAAGAATAATTTAGTTTGTCTAAAGAGATATGCCTATTGAAAACACTTTCTCAGGCCGAGAAAATGTATTTTGAATAGTAAGCTGAGGGAATTTCAATTCAAAATGCTATGGGATTATTTACACGAATTGTGATTTATATTGATTTGGTCTTACTGATCTGCAGTTTTGTCAGATAGAAGTAGAAACCTGTTCACATTCGTTTGCTATGGGGGGGGGGGGGCATGTGAATACTGGTAAAGGTTTGAGAAAAATCCAACAAAGATTAAGGAAGTTATTAAAATTTAAGTTTTGGATATGTGACGTCATAAACGAGCATCTGTTATAAAATGCATGAATTTCAAATTTTTATTGGTTCATGATGACTTACTTCCCGGGCTTATTTTTGTTTTCTTTTTAGGAAGGGGTGTGAAATGATTTGCCTACAGATATACTAAATGTCACAATGAAAACTATTATCAATTTTCTGAGATAATGACATTTCATTATTTTTTCTTACCATTCGATATGTAGGAATGCTGATCGCATATTACGTTACAAATCAAATAATTAAAATTCTAATAAGTTTTCTATTCTTTGATGGATTTTTCTCAAACCTTCGGCAATGTTTTTAAGTATTTTTCTGCTAAAATTTTTTGCAATTATCTTTTTGTCAGGGTGAACTTCCCCCTTAACTTACTCATTTTTAAGAACTGGATTGGGAAGGAATATTTTTGGTGCACCCTTGGGTGATACCAGGAAGACGTATTATTGTGTAATATTGTTATTGAAATATATCCTATATTCAATCTAAAAAGAAAAATATACCTCCTTATATAACCACTGGAAGTGAAAGAAATTTTCGTAAGAAATAAATTTGAGGAAAAAAGGATATACGTCATTTTTAAACATGGGAGGCTTTTGATTCCGAATGAATGGCAGAGTTACTTTTTTTCCTTTTCTTCTTCTTCCTTTTCTTCTTCATTTATTTCTCTCCTTTTCTCTTCTCTCTCTCCCCTCAATGTATACGTTGTATAGCAGTGCAGATTCTAATGTTCAAGCGGGGGCTTGCCTGGGTCATTGTTTTTTTTTGGGGGGAGCGAGGCGCAGATATGGTGGGGCTGGGGAGGGTGGGATGGGATGGGCAAGGTGGTGTGGGGAAGGAGGGGGCCTGAGTGCGGGTTTTGGTTTTCTTTATTTTTTCTGTATTATATTTCTTAAGTTTCTTTCAGTGAATTGGAATAATGAATGGACCAGTTTAATTGATTTAAATCTATAGATTTGTGTACCTGTTATACTTTGTTATTGGTACTTTGATGTATTATTTATGAAGTTAATCGTCAGTTTATGTTTGTATTTCAGAGCTGGTTGTAAATGTCACTGAATGAATTGATTTAAAAGAAAAAAACACTTGGGGTGGGAGGTAGAACATCACTGTTTTTTATCATTGTTTTTTTTTCTCTTTCTTGTCATTTACATGTAATACATCACAGAAGCGGATCTAGAGGGGGGGTTGGGGGGGTTGCAACCCCCCAAAAAAAAATCCGGGGACCATTTTTTTAAATCTTATCTTTTTTTTTAAACTTGTAATTTTATTTTATTCTATTTCTATGTATTTATTTCATTTATTATTATTATTATTATTATTATTATTATTTCTTTTGGGGGGAGGGGGGGGTTGGGCGAACAAATGTTACATTGCAGGAAAATGCAACTTAATTTTACAAATTTTCATGGGGGTTAATTTGGCAACGACCTCTATACCAAAAAGAGTGGTGTTTTAGATGCAAGAAAACGCCATTTTCACACACAGATTTTCAAAAATTTTCCCTACTGTGGGAGGGGGACACCCCCCTCCCACACCCTCCCCCCTCGCTCGCTCCGCTCGCTTGGACTCGGTCGCTACGCTCCCTCGCATACCACCCCAACCCCCCCCCTTTATAAAAAGCTGGATCCGCCCCTGCATCATGTTAAAATTTTCATTTGTAATTGTTGAAACTGGGGTTGAAACGCATGTTGTCATCAGTATCCGGGTCAGTATTAATTTCCGGTATATTTGAAGTTCGATGTATATTTGTATAATCATATGGGATATGGATTTATTGCAAAATTTATAATCATGTTTCAATTGATTTTTCATGAAATGTAAATGTGTATTTTGATTTGAGAGAATACAATAAAAACATCCTTTAAAAAAAATTAAAAAAAACACTCGATTCTGCTCTCCAACATTAGACCTAAAGAGGGCGGTTTTCTAAAACACGTAATAGGCAGTGGGAGGATCAGCACAGAGGTTGATGCCTGATGTCGAAAATTTTCTTTTCCCCTGTAGATTTGCTAGAATTAAGGTAAGTTTTCAATTCACATTTCATTTTTGCATATATTGTAAAATGATATCATCAACGAGATAGAGCAATATATGTCTCAGGATAGTTATGTAAGCACGAAAAAGAATAGCAATAAAAGATGTGTGTGATGGGACTGATGAGCTGCTGTGCTAGTCGACGCGAGCGTTACCGAGAACGGTACGATACACTACTGGACCGGGAGAGCGTCGGCGGTGCAGTGCAGTGACGGGCATATAGGCCTAGACCAAAAGCTTCAGTCTCTGACTCAGCTTTGTACTGTAGATTTGGTTGTTCCGCTGAACTGCGTTGGCTTCTCGCCAGACTGAAGTATACTTGGCCCTAGATAGCTGGCAGCCGTCTGCTTCAAGGAGCTTTTTTAATAATTTCACACCCCTTCTTAACAAGGAAACAAAAATAAGTCATCACGAATAAAAAAAAAAATTGAAATTCATGCATTTTATAATATGGGACAGATGTAGCCTAGAAGGCTAGTAGCCACGTACGTGCATAGCGCCAACTTAATGTGTTCCGCCATCTTGATTGTTGGTTGCCGATAAAATGCGCATTTTCAGATTTTTTAACGCTCAGTTATTATCCATGACTGAAACATTGACCAATCAAAAACTAAGATTCTATAAGAAATATGAATATTCATATACGAAAGTATAAACATAGATAATTCAGTTTTATGTGAAATTTAAACCCAATACTTCAAAATATGGTTAGTTTTATGTCTCTAAAATGACCCTTAAAACCAGAATTTTATTACTAAAAAATAAAGGTTTTCCCAAGTTGCCATGGTAACGTGGTCTGAGATATAAAAGCTTAGCAAACACTTCATTTCAGTGATCGAGGATGTATTTGTTTACGTTATACGCAAGGCTCGACATTAGCGGTGGCCCGGGGCCACCAAAAATTCACCTCGGGCAACCATTATTGATAAAATGTTAAGTTTTGGTGGCCCGAATCGGGCAACCAATAATTTTCAAAGTAGCGCAATTTTTCTCCCAATTTTGCACGCATTTATCAACTTTCTACAGCTCAAATTGCAAGCCAGTTCGTCATGCGCCCTTTTTGTTGATCTACACACAAATACACACACACAAAGTTTGCATATTAGGCCTACAGCTATAGCATACAGTAGCTATTATCCAGCCAGACGCGCCGGCCGGCTGGCGTGAGCTTTGCATGAAGCCACTGCATACAGCTGTGCTCTAGATCTAGCTAGCTCAGCCTATTCAGACTCAGGGAGCTGCGATAAAAAATGTTGCAGCTGAGAAATCTTCCACAGAACTTTGAAAATCTCAGTCAAAGTCACATTTTACACCAATGAAATGCAATTCTACAGTCTATATTACGAAAATCTGGTGTATCCTGATTATTTGCAAGTATTAAGAAGAGGAATTATGACCTCTCTTTTGACTCAAAAAGACCGATTTCCACATGAATTAATACACATAAAACACATAGGCAATTACATCACAGTCCCACGTGTGCATTTGTATGTATGTTGATACTTGGTTTCTTTCGAAGCTGTGTATTTTCTAGCCAAAAACAAACAGACAGTTTCTTTCTTTCTTGTTTATAAATGACTTCTTAAACCACTCTTGAGAAAGTAAATACTTTGGGAAGGCATTTCATTGATATGAAATGTGATTTTTTCACCCAACATTTTGGCAAATATAGGGAAGGACTTTTCTCACACTTTTTTTCCAGATATAATTTTTGCCGTTTTCTTTTTTTTTTCCTTTCATTTTTTTTTGACAGTGGTTAAACCATTTATACACCTTCCCATTGAATATGCCTGATTAAAAAATATGTTTCTACTGAAAATAAAATAATACAAACTAAAGGATATAAAAATAAAAATGTGCCATTCCCATAAAGTAAGTGAAAATTATTTGCTTGGCTTTTAATTATATTCCAGTCAGAATAGACTGTTGCCACATCTGTTAAAAAATATATGTAATGGCTTCTTAATTTTCCCCTTTTCCCCATTTTTTTATTAACTTTGTTTTATTAATTTTTCTTTCATTTTCTTTTCTTTTTTCTCTCTAATTTTTTTATTTTCTTTTTTTCCCTGTTCTTTGTTTTTTCTTTCTTCATTTTCTTTCTTTTGTTTTATTTCACTAATTTCTTTTATTATTTTTGTTTTCTTTTTGTAATATACTTTTTGAAAATTATTTTCGTTTGTTTCCCCCTTTTATGCATTGTTCTAATTTTGCAGCATATTTTTCTGTGATTTTCTCCTTCTATAATATGCTGCAAAAGAGAAAACAGAAATAAACTGGATTTGGGGCATGCATATTCTAGGTTTTAGGATTCAAAGAGGAAGGAAGGAAAAACCATTGTTTTGTACATCTATCTGAATTTGCTATGCACTATTTATTTACTTTACCATTATCTCTATACAGAGATTTAAAAAAAGTCCACACAACCTGCGAACAATACAATTAATTTATTCTCTTTCAATCATTTCATTTTTACAACAATAGAAACGTTTATCAATTAGCAAAGTAAAATTACAGCAAACAAGGTTTACATGTATAAAGTAAAAGTAACATAGTGGTAGTGGCTGCAGAATTAATATTTCAGAAGTTTGTTTTATTCATTTTTAATGTTTTTCTTTATATTTTTCGGGCCACCAAACTTTAATATCGGGCCACCAAAAAAAAAATTTTGATGGTTTTGGTGGCCCGAACGGGCCACCACCAAAAAAAGTTAATGTGGAGCCTTGTTATACGTCTACATAAATTATAACATTTTTTCCAGACCATGGATGAACTTTCAAAAAGAGACATTTAAGGCAAGTTTTTACGATTTCCGGCAATTTTCTGACACAGGCACTTTGAAGAGGTAATTTTTACAGAATTAGAAGAAGACATCGTGGATTTTCCTAATTATCACGACGGATATGCAACTTACTTGTAAACAAATCAAACAAAGTCTATGATACATTTTCGATAATGCAAAAAGAGACATTCAAGTCTCTGATTGAGAGCCGCAGATTGAACATTCGCACGGCGCAATGGCAGCGTTTTCGCCGAATTCGTCGGGGCGAAAACTCCAAGCGAGCCGTACCACTCACCAGTCCTGAACGCTGCGCTGTATGTTTGATGATTTATCTGGTGCCATTTCGTGCTTATAAATTTGTTTTTTCTACAATGCCACTATCTCATTAAAATTGTTTGTCATGATAACATTGGAAATATTATCGTTTAATGGCCCAAAGGATCGACTGTAATAAAAGATACTTTGAAATATTGTCAGAGAGTGATTAGTTAGGTGATGTTTATGGTCAGAATTTAGTCATGGCTTTGGGTGAACTTACGCGAACGCGGTCACTTGCTCACGGGGCGAGTCGGCCTGGCCCTTTGGTGGAAGGCCGTTAGGCAACGTGCAGTGCAGCTAGAGCAGAGTTGGGGAGTTATAGGTATAAAAATACTTTGAAATAAGTAATCTGCAAATATTTTTGTCTTATCCCTTTGGATTACTTAGATGAGAAATTCAAATTCTCAAAGTTTGAATCAAATTTTAGACAGTGACAACAAAGAGTGGTGCTGTATGGGGGGGGGGGGTCTTGCATGCCCCCAATTCACGAACAAGAAAAAAAAAAGGAAAAGGTAAGAGAATCTTGCGAAATTGTTCAATTGGATTTTTGTAACCAAAAGTCAAAATTATGCTTATGTCGCTTGCTTGCAACTATATATTTTATAAATTTTGCCTGATACGCCATATCGTAGTACCCTCAATTATTTTCACTTGTTACGCCACTGACATGACTGATATAACATCTACTAGTTTATGATAACATTATTTGGTTGCGGGATCAAAGCATCAGCTATAGCTAAACATTTATACTTTATGCCTGTTCAACTTCCAATACAGGTTTAGGCCTGTATTTATGAGATGTTAAGATCTATGAGTGCCTTTATTATTTTCATTTTCAATTAAAACAATTATTAATTATGTATTAATTTAGTATTAACCTCGATGATACATTTTATTGTGTTAAATCGTACAATTTCTGTTGTATTAATTAAGCCCCTTATTAAGCCCTTTTAAAAACATGCTTATAGTAGCAGACCCCCCCCCCCCATATATAAAGACATAGTGTAGGCCTATATAGAACTAATTGAACCCCCCCCCCTATTGAGGACAAAATGAAAAAAAATACTCAAAATAATCGACCACCCCCCCCCCCCTTTGACGAGGCAGCTGTCGGTGGCCTGATGTCTTCATTGACTTCTTTTTGCTTGTAAAAATAATATTAAAGAAATAGGGGCTACTCTAAGTTTTCCCATATGAAAATTCATTTGGATCTGCAAGTGCATGAGGCTGCGCCCCCTCCAACGTCATAGCTACCCCATATCTTTAGGTTCTAGCTCTCATATTTTTCAGCTCCCTGATTTTTTGGAAGAAAAAAAAAACGAGGCGAAAGAAAAGAGTGAAATAAATGAAATACGATTAATCAAAATTTGAGTTGTTTGAAAGAATTATACTTATCAGAGAAACTAAATTAAATTCTACAACCATGAAGAATAACAGCAATCTTGATAAATTCTGTTTTTTTTTTCAAAATCAGAACCAATCAACCTTTTTCTGATTATTCTGTCACTTTCCATATTTTGGAGAAAAAATAAAAGTGTTCATCGACGCCCTGTACTGCATGATGAAACTGTATCCCCACTCGGCCCGGCCCTCGTAACCCCCCCCCCTCTCTCTCTCTCTCCCTCCCCCCCCCCCCCACCACAATGCCCCTTGCTCATTTCTCTTATCTCACCTTGACCTTAATTAATTAATCTTAACTATTTGGCGGTACAGTCAAACGTGACTGGTCGCCATCATAGTTTCATCCCCAACAAACAAGGAACAAACAATAACAATTCTGTTTTTTCGACCCAACATCATTCCTTTCAATACGCGTAAGGCTATACGTGGGCACGCACAAACAACGTGGGTTAACAAAAACTGACCCGCGTTTGGACTGAAATTGTGATTAAAATAAAAATGTTATAAATATGAAAAAAATATATGTATAATGAAGGATATTTGATAAACGGAAAAACATTAATCGCTAATTCATAAAAATGCTGGAAAAGATTGGACAGAGGTTTTTAACAACGGTAATCAAGGGGAATTAGTGTATGGGTGAATGGCGTTCGAGCTTTAGCCGAGCGTTAGCCGGTGAGGGCGCGGGCCAAATCTGCCTGAATCTGGCAATATGGCGTCGTCCATTAAGCTGACGTTAGCCAGCGGCGACTGCACGTACGTGTAGCCCGGGGGGGGGCACTCAGTATATAATGCATAGTGGGTATGTGCCGCGGAGGGGACCCCCATTTTTACACTCAAATTTCCGTTCCAAGGCAAAGCATTTTTGTCTTATTGAGAAAAAGAACAAAGAAAGCCGCTCCAAGGCATAGCATTTCCTTCTTATCGAGAAAAAAGAAGAAAGAAATCAGCTCCAAAGCTTCGCATATTTTTCGTTACGTCGTTCCGGTCGCATTGATCTGCTACAATTTTGGTGAAAAGCGGCCGTAGAGCGCTTTTCGACCATCGAGCGCACCCGGCGGAGGCCGCGCTAGCTGCGTCATGCACGATTGCCCGTTCCATAGGGATGCATACGCACTCACAGAGATACGGAGATCCGTTCCGAGGACCCCCGTTTTCACAAACATTTGTAGTTCCGAAGCCCGTTCCGAGGACCCTCCTTTTTACAATAAGCCCGCTCCAAGGCCCCCGTTTTTTGCCTCGCCCGCGGCACACCCCTACCACTTTTTTGGTCGAGTGCCCCCCCCCCCCCCCGGGGCTAGTAGAAGACTCTGTGATCATATTTTTAAATGATTTTGAGGCGCTAGTGTAGTTTCGCACCTCCCCGTTTAATGGTTTTCAAACATGTACAATCTCACCCTAAATAATTCACAACCTAAAATACTTGCATCTGAGCCTCCAAAGTCCAGTAGAAGTTGAATATTTGCCGTTTTGACACTTTTTAAAAAAAAGTTTTACACCTATTTCGGAATCACTCGGTCGCTTGAAGCTCAGCGCTGCGCTGCACATAAGCAGTCGGTACGCGTACAGTACGTACCACCTAGCGAAGTGCAAGAAGAGCGAGTTTTTCTATGGTATCTTCAAAAAGATTTTTTTCCCCTCTTTCATTATTTTTTCTTATTTCATCGCTTAATCTACGTGTATTCACATTTTTCACATTTCTTATTTCATTCAAAAAAATCACACACACGCACACCCCACACACATACCTTCACACAACAAACGTCAACCACTCTGCACAACCACTACCGTAATACTTGGTGCAAGCTGAAAGAGGGGAAAAAATCTTTTTGAAGATACCATAGAAAAACTCGCTCTTCTTGCACTTCACTAGGTGGTACGTATATACGCGTACCGACTGCTTATGTGCAGCGCTGAGCTTGATCAAGCGATCGCGACCGAGTGATTCCGAAATAGGTGTAAAACTTTGTAAAAAAGTGTCAAAACGGCAAATACTGAACTTCTTTATACCTTTATACCGCATCTACTGGAAAAATACAGTTGTTCCTGCAGTCAAGTTTCCAGGTCTATCTTGTTGTCTTCCTATCTTGTTGTCTTCCTAGCTTGTTGTCTTCCTAGCTTGGATAAGTTCGAAAACTGAGTCTGTGCTATTTGTGCAATGTGCTGTGCCAATTAATGTATTGGAATGAAATAGGCACTATTCCCATGCGTGAACATAATGCCACGCAGACCAGAACTTGTCTAACTTTGTCTTGAAGCCATTGATTGTTGATGCTGTGACTACCTCAGTAGGCAAGGAGTTCCAGTCATTAACCACTCTAACACTGAAGGTGTTTTGTCTCACTGCCAGTCTACTCCTTTTCAAAAATAGCTTGTAAGGGTGGCCACGCGTTGCTTGAGTGGTAGCTGATGTGAAGAATAGGTCTCTATTCACATCATCAATGCCATAAATTATTTTATAGGTTTCTACTGGACTTTGGAGGCTCAGATGCAAGTATTTTAGGTTGTGAATTATTTAGGGTGAGATTGTACATGTTTGAAAACCATTAAACGGGGAGGTGCGAAACTACACTAGCGCCTCATTTTGATATTGTCATTTGATCACGGAGCCTAGACAAGGCAGCCAATGCCACTATGGAGAAGATCGTAGTCCAGATTCCCTTTATATTTAACATTAGAACTAGTCGTCCATATGTAAACCACTCATTCAATGAACAAGGTTATGATGTAAACCAAAATTTTATTAAATTGCATACCTTTATACACCTAATGCATTAAACATGTTAAAGGTATGATAGTTTCCCCCCAAAAATAAGAAAAATTAGGTGTTTCTTACCAGACAGATGTCATGTATCTCCATATTGTTAACACTGCAATATAATAGGCTTGACCCTTAAACCCGCTTCGATATGACGTAAACGTTCGTCGTAGCTTCAATGAGCTGTATTACGAAGTGCCGTTTTGAAGAAAAATTTATAGATTAAAAATGTTTTTTTATTAAATAATAGAATTTAAATATTGATTGTAAATAATATTACAATAATCTCAAGGATCTCAAGAGGGGCCTGGGAGCCCCCCCCCCCCCCCCCTCTCCGGCCATATGAACTCCCAAAATACCCCGGCCTAGATAGGGTTAAACCAATTAACTGCAGGATTGACTTCTAGTTTATAGAATTGAGAATAGTTCTATGTAATCTTTTTTTAAGACGAGTTGCATGTAATTACATGCCAGAGTGCAGTGTAGAAGTCTAATCCAACACTTTTTACACTAGACCATTACTAATTGACATGATCTACAGCACATTTTTTATGATGCCTTGACTTTTATTGCTTACCCAAATGCCCATATTCATTGGCCTATCTTAGTAATAGTATTTATACTAAACTTTTGCTCATTTTAAGAATTATTTTCAGCTCATTTTTTTCACAGATTTGCTCTCTAATATCTACTTACTTTTCAGCCACACCAGGCATCATAAACGGCTCTATTTTGGATTTGAGTTTTTCTTTCACGTCTTGGTTAGACTTCGTCTTTTAATGTACATGTAATTTTGATACGCATAGCGATCAATATTTTGCAAACATGCAACTACGTTCATGTATAAGTTTAGCCGCACGTATGCATGAAATATGCATGAACGTTGCTTTACTGATCACTCTGACTCAAATATTTCCTTCAGATTAAGACATCTTTTTCACTTTTTTTCTCCAACAGTATATGCACAGCAGTTTTAAGAAGAGTATTCAAGACGTTTTGATGACAAGCACATTCAGTAATAATGCATCTCACAGCCTGGATGTAGCCCACAGTATCGTCACGTCCTAATCCATTTGCATAAACACAGAAGTTCCAGCAGACCAGTATGACCTCATAGTCTCCATTATTTCTAAAGGATGCAACTTTTCTAGGAGGCAGGTTGACTTTCCACAAGATAGATTCAGACTCCTTGAAGAATACATTTTTTGAAATACATAATAATTCCACCATGGCAAGCAACAGTACGGAGGACGGTAACCAGAAGCCTAGCAATGGGGCATCAGCATCGGCAGAAGATCCAAGTAACCAAGAGAGCTTGTTTGAGTGCAACATATGTCTTGATACTGCCAAAGATGCGGTCGTCAGTAGATGTGGTCATTTATTCTGGTGAGTCGAAAGTCTTTTCAGAAATATACTTGATGATAGGCAATTTGAGCTTGGCATGATGAGGGATTTGATACTTTCTTGCAAAGAGGGGGAGTTATTTCTCAAATCATTGAGGAAAGCATTGGAAATATGGCAAGATACATGTACATACATGTAGGCAGTGTCAAAATCAAACATAGCGTCTGTTCAAACTACGGGCCATCATGTTAAACTATGTTGTTCGTAAACTGTGCCTTTTAGTCATTTCATTACAAATAGAGCAAAGATGACAAACATCCATGTATGCATGCCCTCTTAAAAATCCAATAGTTATTAATTAAATTATTATTATCAAGCTCTATTTTGAAAATATGTCAAAAGAATTAAGTCCATTACAAATAATACATACACTCTATGTACTGTACATAACAGTAACAAATACTTCTTTGTCTTTCCCCCTAATACATGAACATGCAGTTGGCCTTGTTTATACCAGTGGCTTGAAACCAGACCAAACAGACAAGTATGTCCAGTATGCAAAGCAGGTATTAGCAGAGATAAGGTTATTCCATTATATGGCAGGGGGAGTACAAATCAAAAAGATCCCAGGTAAGTGACGTTTGCTTTTAATTAGAATTGTAAGTGGTAATGCACAATTAAGCGACATGTTTGATTCAAATCTTTGGTATTCTTCTTTCATAAGGGCATCACAACCTGATAGAATGACTATGTCAGTAATTTGCACTTGTTCAGGGTAAAGACGGTTTGATCACATGAGATTGAACCAATTTGACTATACACCACACTTTGGAGTCAATATGAAAATATCCCTAGAAGTGGAACCGAGTTCATATTTTTTCACTTTCTTTCATTGCATTTACAGAGAAAAGATGCCACCCAGACCACAGGGAGAAAGACATGAACCAGAGACACAAGGGGTAAGTGATTTCTGCAGGGGGCTATTTCATAAACCTGGCAATGAAGTTATGCACAGTATTACGAACGACTGAAGTAAGGCAGGCCAGTTGTTTGTCTTCTGCACATTAGCTGTTAAAGTGGAAAATGGAGTTTCTGAGTAACATTTCGACTGTTAACACAATTTTTAGGGCAAAATGTACCTTTCGTTCAATGAAATGCAGTCATAGTATGCAAAGATGTCATTCAAAAGTTTTGGGTCACTTTGTAGCACTTCATATTCCATTTGCTTCTCAAAGTCATGAAGAGCTTTATAAACAGCTTTGTGACACACTTTATCTCTCCTTGTGAGTTGCATTTTGAACCCTTTTTTCTGTGGGATAAATGGTAGTTATTATTTTGTACTTTCTTTGGTTGCCAGCCAGGCAAACGATAGTGTACTACTAATATATTATAAGTTGTCTGATACCAACCAAAGAAAAAAAAGTACAGTGAGATCTCTGTAACCTACATGTAATATAACCAAAGGTTTGTTCTTTTTGATTGGATTTTATACATGCTTCTTTCATTAAACGATTTCTTTAATTAAATCTAATTGGAACCGATTATTCCCTGTAGAAATTCTAGTGAAATACTTATTTTCTGTAATCAACCAGTTAAAACAGTTATGTGGTGCGTAATACAATCTGTGCTTTAGAATTCTCTTATAGCAAGAATATTTACCAAGTTTGTTACCTTCATGTACCTTAGGAATTCCATTCAACTTTTCATGGGTTTAAAAGTTTATGAGTAGAGATAAAATCATCCATACATAATTTTATCTGGGATTTAGAAGATTCAAAATGTTTTCTTGTGTTTTTTTTTTTTTTTTTGATGATAAAAATAATTACATAATAAATTATAAAAATTTCATCTTGAAATGATTTCTAATATATCCTGATTTGTATTCATTTTAACAGCCATTCCAGGGTTTTGGTTTTGGAGATGGTGGTTTTCACATGTCCTTTGGTATCGGTGCCTTTCCTTTCGGTTTCTTTGCATCAACATTCAATCTAGGTGATGGCAGAGTAGGACATCCACGTAAGTATCAAGAAAGATTAGGACCCTGTTTTACATTTAAAAAAGTTATGATTGATCCGATCAATGTCAGCAAAGTCTTTAAATATGCCCATTCCATGTTAAGTTGATGAATACTTGTGAATTTGTCATTGATTTGACCAGTCAACAAGCACGATTCTTGTGTTATCTGACAGTGCATACACCATTAAAAAATTATGACCTCAATGGATTTTTATAGTTGAGATTGATAGGATCAATTCTGATTCTTGTGAGACAGGTTTCCGGGCCAATTGCAAAGGACCTTCAATTATAACATTTCCATTGATTGTAACTGAAATAATTCTAAGGCATATTTTTGAATGGCTATTGAATGATGGGGCCAAAGAAGTTAACATTTTAGTCATCACAAATGAAATATTTCTGCTCTTAAATAGTGTTTTTATATGTACACCTAAATTTCAAGTATGAATAACTAACAAACAAATGACATTGTTAACCCCCTCAAAAAAAAAATGTTCAATTTATAGTATATCTTTCAACAAAATCATGTTTAACAAAATTACTTTGCATGAGTTTTTTTTTTTTTTTTTTTTTTTTTTACATTTCTGAGCATTGATAGGAATGCTCAGCATTATCACTTTACAAAAGTCACAAGAGTAATTTAGGGGGATCTGTGAATGAATAAAAGTTATTTTTTAGTCTTTATTCCTGTCATTTTAATCCTTCTTACCTATAACCTGATGCGTTATAGTTTTCATTTCTATTCGTTTCTCTTTAATTGAACCTTGCTAGATCCATAATTTCATTTTATTCCAACCCAACCTCAAGATTATAAGATATCTTACAGATGATCATTAAAGTTTTTTTTTTTTAACTCTCCTTCCTTTCTCTCCATCGCCTCTCTCCCTCCTTCACTCCCTTGCCCATCTACGTGTCTCTCTCTTTCTCTTTCCCTCCCTCTTTCTTTCTTTCTTTCTTTCTTTTGGCTTTATTCTTACAGCTCGTCCACAAGTTCCTAGCAATCCTGAAGAGCAGTTTTTATCCAAAGTGTTCCTGTGGGTAGCATTTCTCTTTGTATTCTGGTTGCTAGTAGCCTGATGCTGGTTGAAACCGTGTAAGATCAAACTACTGCTTTATTGCAACCAGGGCCCTGTTTTAACAAACAATGTCAACTTCCACAATCTGCTGTTAAAAGCTACTGAAAGTAGTCTGTTGATTGGCCGAGAGCCATTTGTTATATGGTATTCTAGCATTATGTGAACTATGAAACAGAGCCCTGGAGTTAAACGAGCCAAGCATTCTTCAGGGATTCATGCGATGGTTGGTGATAATCTATTGGACTTCAGTAGTAAAATGTTTATATTTTCAAAAGTGATTGGATGGACAATTGTGTAAGTGTTAAACTTGGTGCTTAATTCTGCACTTTATTCTGCAAAAAATACACTATTGTAGAGATAGCTTCAACACCTTGTGACATCAATCTGAGCACCAGCTTTTAAAAATCGTACTTTAATTCACTAATTGCATCCAAATATTGAGGTCGCCCTTCACAATCCTTGCTTGATGGTACTGAATAGAGTGCAGTGCTCTTAAGGCTCGGTCACATCATTCCGTGCAAGCCTTGTGGGTGAGTTGCGGTTGGTCGCCCGCAACTCACCCTAAAAAATGTTTTGAGCATGTTAAAAACCTTATTGCGTGCAAATCAGACTTGCGTGCGCTTCTGTGGACAACTGCGTGTGAGTTACGTGCGAGATACTGTCTATGTGGGCGACCTGCGGGTAGCAAAAATAGTTACCCACAAGTCACACGCAAGGCTTGCATGGAACAAAATGACAGGTCCTTTACACATCATGCCTTAATGAGCATTTAGAGATTCTTTGTAAAGATCACATTCTCTTGTACATCAGTGGTATAACAAATCCATTTAGGAGAATCCATACGTGACACCAGGGGGTGGGCACAGGGGCAAGGGACCTCACTTTTCCCCAGAAATTACATCATTGTTCCTTCACTTTTCTCAGAAATGCCCTACACCTTGAATTTTGTAATCGTCTGTATTCTAGAAAACAACTCACTCTTGAAGGGCATTTTCAATGAAGATTTATGCGTCCAGTCCTTTGTGTAACCTGCATTTCACCCCTGGAAGAACAAAACACATGAGGCCATTTACACCACTATCTCTGTAGCTAATATCCATTAAGAAAGTCATTCTGACTTCCTGTATGCGGGTTGAGAGCAAAATGCAGGTCCCTGGCTTTACATGTATTTTTACTGATGGCAATTTTTTTTCAAACCACCCCTTTCCTAGTCTCTCTCTCTCTCAAAAGAAAAAGAATGACTAAAGAGTATTAAATTACCAAGTTGACTCTCACCCTCCCGCACCAAAAAATATATGTAGAGGTGTCACTGCCCATGCCCAGTTCAGTGACATTTGCTCTAGTGACGATTGCTCCGCTGTAAATTCCACATAGTATTGGAATGACCAACTTCAACCCTGGATTAACATTATTCCCTATCCTAGACCTAACATAAACCCTATGCAACCCTACATCTCAGACAGAACAAAGCCTTGGAGCAATTCTTGCAGGAGCAATGTCGTGTCGCCCACTGTCCAGTCGGACTTTTGAAGGGCGCCCTCAATCATCCTGATGAGAGTACATCTGCCCTTTGGTCACACAGCGATTAGCATGAACAACAGCACACACAGACCATTACTCAAATTTGATTTTGAAATCTGAAGATGCATTTGCCCGATTCTATTAAGGGCAGGCTCAGAGAGAAAATGTGTTCCCTGATGAACTGATCATTATGATAACAGATTGTTTGCATTTTTCAAACTTACATGCCATATTTTGACTGTAAATATATGGTTCATACATTTCCATGTATGTTTGACTTTTGACATGCATATGGTTATGTAAACACTTGGTAAATATTGTTGCAATAGTTTTCAGTAAAATGATGATATCAAGATATTCAAAAATTCCCCAACCATGTCTAATCTTTATGGCTTGGTTCCTCTACTAGTTCGTTATCGTTTGGCGTCCCCGTCTACTGCTTATGTGTGTCAATGTAGAAGATTGGTCCCCTTCACTAGGGATAAAATCATTTAGATCATACTGCGGCACGTACAGCCATGGGAAGTCGACTTCCAATGACATCGTGCATGCAAACACCAGTGGATGTGAGTGCAGATCCTATGTTCGGGATAAAAGAATTATATTTTTAGTTTACATTTTCCATTTTTAAATTCTCCATTTTGGCAGCAGATGAAAGAGAGAATGTAGCGCAGGTACAATGCCTTGAGACGACTTCACTACGTATGTAGGAGTTCTTTATGTAAATGCACAGACCCAAATTTCCTTATTTTCTGGAACAGCAAATGCTCTCTCATGGGTACCATGGATATATCCCCTCCAGCCAGTCTATCCAACATAAAAGTTTTCCTGTTGGGAGGGCTAGCTCATTTTCTTTGTATGTTAATTGTTGACGATATTCTTTATTAGATACCCAGAATATATTATATTTCATTATGTTTTGTGATTATTGTCTATATATGAATATATATCTTGAATGGGCAGGCTCACAGGTAAAAGGGAAGATGTGTTTCTATGTCAAGCTGTAGCCAGTTTCACTCAGGTGTTGGAATTAAAGCAGTTTTTGCTGCTAGTTTGTCATGCTTTCATATTTTAGTTTACAGCCCTTCAATGATTAATTTGTAGTGTACAATTTGAAATGTCTGTCTTGGAAAATAATTGGACATCGATGAGGATTGTATTCAGGTAAACTTTGTTCGAATAGATTTTATGTGTACCCATTTACTAGTTCTAGGAAGGAAGCAGTGAGTTTCCAAGTCATTAGCTTTGTTGATATTACCCTGATATTACCAGACACTTGCACCTTTGAATACCAGCTTTCCATCATTGACACCAATACCTTGTAAAATAAGATACATCCTATTCAATTGTACAATTGATGTTATCTTTCAGTCTCTGGTTGGAAGTGACATTGTTTCTCAGGGCTCTGGACCTGCAACGGATTGAGATTAAACACAAAGAAATCTCTACCTTTCTTCTTTTATGATAATGAATGGAATAGAAGTGGTATAGAGTACTTGATGCGATGACATCTATTGTCACAAACAATTCTTTTGTATTTCAGTGATTTTGATACCATATCTGGACAAATGAAAAGCGTCCATAACCCATATTTGGTGCGAGTTGGTCCGTGGGGGCGCAAAAGACGTGGCTGGGTTTATTTCCAATTCGTCTCATGCCAACTCGTCTACTATCATTTGGTCTACCGTCAGTTTGTCCACTCACCACATGGTTTACTTTCATTTAGTCTAATGCTATTCCGTCTAATGATTTGGCTGTATTTTTAGTAACCATGAACCAATTCCTGACAAATATGTGTGTGAAAGCTTTTTTTTATCATGCTCTACCAAAAAAAAAATATAGTTATGAAAATGCTGAGAAACACAAAAAGACAATTTTGATGTCACACTTTGGTATTCTTGATACAGTGGTGCTCAAAAGTTAGTTAAACCCACCAGAACACGGGTCGTGTGGTCCTGTGGTTAGAGCATTGGACTCATAATCGCAATGTTGTGAGTTTGAATCCCCACTTTGATAAAAAGACCCGGGAGTAATATTTGTCGTTCATAAGGTCAGCCACTATGACTGATTAACTTAGACGTAAAATGTTTCCTAGGTAATTGGTTATATACCAGGTTGGCGTTTACCAGCAAAACGCTGTCCTACCGAGTTCCTATGATAACAGAAACATGAACATATTTGAAGTGTTCAAGTTCTGCCAAGGTATAGGTATTTGTGAACTCGGATGATAAAATATTAAATTCTCTGGGCTTGCCAAACATTGTCATGGTGTTGTTTACATTCTACACTCACTCGGCATGAAGGAGTGCATTTTGTGGTGATGACTTTTGAGCACAACTGTAAGTGTGAACAATAGCTGTATGATGAAATACTATACATTATTATGAAAGAAAGATTCAAGATTTGTTAAAACTTTATGTAATAGATATTATTTTATTTAAATGGTTTAACAATCATATAAATGTTGGTAACTCTATCTTGGTGAAATCTCTTGCGACCACAGGAATCAGTGAGACTTGGAAGGGTAAATAATATAATCCAGATTTTATGTTTGGGAAAATTGTCTAGATTTTGCTGATTATTTGATTATGGAAGCTCAATGTATGCATAGTTGACTAAACACTGATTCTTTGGGTCATTAGTAGGATTCCTTCACCATTGATTGTACAATAATAAATAGATATGGTTATGTATGGATATTGGTAATGTTTCTTTATCACATCTATGTTAAGAATATGGTGCTGTTTGATTATTCAAGTCATTAAATGTCATTTGCTGCAATAGGATGGGCTATCTTGGGTACATTCTGTAGAATTCAGAGCTAGTTTTTAAAGGACTTGCTCTCTTTTACCAGAAATCCTGCTACCCCCCCCCCCCTCCAGTCTTTTGACAGTCGGGTGTGACTTGAATTTGCACTTAAATTTTGTGTGTGTGATTTCACATTTACATACTGTGTCACAAAAAACCGGATTGGTAAGATCATTCTGAGCAGTCACATTTGAACTTCAACGATACATGTCAGATATCACACATGCGTTGGTGCTTAATGTTGATTCCTTTTAAAATAGTCCTTTCAGGCACCAAATTGGTCTAGTCTTTGTGAGTCAATGCTTTCCCTCCATGAAACCCCCACTGAAATCTGATAGCCCATATATGTGACAAGTCAATCTGTTTATCCTTGTAAAAAATCCCCTTGTTCCTGTAATCTGAGAGAAATTGTCCAGAAATTTGATGATATGAGAGATTAATATTGATGGGTGACCGTTTGCTTGTCAGCATTTGAGATCATCTAATTATGTACCATTATTACGATGGTATTGTGAATCTAATCATTGGTTATGAAATAAAGAATATATATATATGTGTGTTATAAGGAAATAAATGTAATATGTAGGATGTGTATATCAGAAGATTCATTTGTGGTGTGTGAGTATTCCACTGCACATGCATATTAATTGAATGTTATAAAGATCAAAATAAACCTAGTACATTATCTTGTCTATATTAAATACATGTACGTGTATTGATTTATTTGTGTGATGTTTGAAACAAAATTCCTCTCTCACTTGTATTCCTGCCAAATAAAGTTTAAAAAGGGAATATAGGAATCAGCATAACGTTGGGTGATTGGCAATCAGTTGGGTGCAAGTTTTGGCCTTGTCTTTTTTTATAACATTTCATCCTGGAAAATGTGCAACAGGTATGTCATATAACCTGCTTGGAAATCCATTGTTCAAGTTTTATACAAGGCAAATAAGCCAGATCGTACATGTAGTTCCTTTCTGCGCATGATCAAAAGACTCTACGCATGATCAGAGGAAGGTCATTTGTACTAAAGTGACATGGTGGTTTAAAATCTAATGAGATAAGCTCCAACTTTGATGTCTTGATTATTCATATATTCTTTTGAATTGTGATCTTCATTTACATCCACAAACGACTGGTATTTCACAGTCTGCCATGTACATTGTGCAACATGCTATGATATGCATTCAAAGTAGGAATTCAACAATATTTTCATAAAGTGTTAATTGGTGTGCTATTCTAGTCACCTGGTCTATTCAATTTCTTCATCCAGCTATGTAAGGCAAGCTTACGTAATATCTTGCTTTGAAATCTGCCTATCATAATGAAAGAAATGAAAGGTCATTTGACCAAAATTGTCCATGAAGTAACTACGAACTGGTCTATTACAAGTAGAGTATATTCACTCGGTCTACAATTAGTCTAATACCACATGGACGAGACCCATTTGATCTGTCAATTTGGTCTACATTACACTTCTTCTAATACCAACTTTGTCTAATTCTCATTCATTCTAATGCAAGATTCGTCTAATTTCCAATGTCTACTTATTATTTTTCATTTTAACACATGAAAATTTGGTTCATAAACATATAGACCAAATGGTGGTAGACCAAGTGGAAATTAGACAAAATGGCAAATGGGCTATATGGTAATTAAACCAATGGTTTATAGAAGACAAACTTATAGGATTAGACAATGTGCGATGAGTCTCCCAGTAATTATTGAAAAGTAGACAAAGTATTTGGAGACCAATCAACAATTTACCTATGAACTATCTCTTGAGGCCTTTTTACCCTTTCAATCTCGAGCTTGTATGAATCCTAGTTACTATTTGCATAACTAATAAAAGAAAAATTTGAGAAAATAGTGCAAGAAATAATAATGAACCTATTACTTGAATCAGAATTGAATTAATTTTAGTCATCTCAGCTTGCCATGTCAATGGAGAATATGTTGCGTCCGGTCCTGGATGCTTCTCTAATTTGGCAACAATGATTTCCCGCCAACAAACGATGAGCTGAAGAATTCTTTAGAATCATATATGCAATCTTCTCAGCTAAAAGTCAGAAGTCCAGGGGCGCTATTATGAGATCCATTATCTCTGATAAAACCTAATATTTCGTCAATTTTTATTTTCAATATGCTACATAGCAGAGCTGTGCCTGACGGCACATCCAATGCGAATCTAAGTATAGCTACTTAGATGAAGTACTTATGCCCAGGTTGCTTTTCAAATATATGAAAATAAACTTTTAATAGGGTGATGGCAATTATCTCTTTACCAACCCAATTTCAGTAATATTTCTAATTGAATTAAATGTAGCTCCAAATGCTGAAAATGAAAATAAAGGAAAATAACAATAATCAATGACACTAATACTCTGATAGTATTCATATAGAATGATGAAATCTTTCAAGAGACTTTCTCTGACTAATATTGTCCTCGAAATGATGTACATGTATGTAATGACGTGATACAAGATCTAAAGAATTTTGTTCTATTTCTTTCAAACAAAATCCCTGTAAACACATGTATGCTTTACAGTGCAAGCCAATTCGAATTTAAAAATTTGAAGCACTCTCATTTCCTTGCCCAATCACCTGGCTTAGATTTCCATTGGTTGAATGAGATGAGTGTGCTGTCAAACCCAGTAGCGTACGCAGGAATTTTGAAAGGGGAGGGGGGTTTTCAAGCTGAATGAAATGTTGACAACCACAAAAAAAATTAGGTAAATCAAAAAGGTCTTCAACAAAATTTTAGGGGAGAGGTTGGGTATAAAAAAAAATTAAAGGGGGGTTTGAACTAGTCTGCTGTGCAAACCCTTCACTCGAGTAAAGGGTCTGAATTGCAGCCTACTCGTGCCTTGTGTACTGAAGGCCCTCCTGAATTGAAACAAGTTTTGTGTGTGCTAGTCTTTGCGTGGAGACACACTTGTTGATCAAAGTTTCAATCAGGGTCTGTGCCTGCAGACTAGGTTTGAACACCTGTAACCCCCTCCCTGCGTACGCTACTGATCAAACCACCTTCTTTCAATGGATACTGCTTCATAAATAGGCGTGCCTAGACAAGATGACAGGAAAACAAAATGGTTCTCAGAATACAGGGTTGACAAGATTTTATGGAAATTAATCTTATTACTTCAACTGAGGTGCAATATTTCATTTTACCTGAGAAAAAAATGGATCTTGAAATACCACCCCGGATGACTTAAATTAATTTTGTCTAGAAGAATCAAAACTCAATGGCCCGTATTCTTAAGTCAGGTTTAACTTAGACCATGGTCTAACTATGTGCTAAAATTATGGGAAGCCAAGTGTCAAAATCTTTATCAAGTTGTATGTTTCTTATGTTTACTGTGCTCTTTCTTGTTTATCGATGGTGAAGACAATCATCTATTTATACCTGTACTTCCTAGACAATTATGAATGATTTGAGAGCAAAATGAGCTGAAATATGATATCTCTACTGTTAGTGATTTATGTAACAATTGGCTATCCATACTTGAACCACAACTTTAAACCCGAGTTTAAGTTAAACCCGACTTCAGAATACGGGCCAATCAGTTTATGCTTTTGACTGATCCAACGTCTAAGCATGCAGATATCAACAATTGAAAGTCAAAATACAAACCACGTGTTTCATGTGAAATTCATTTATTATACGCCTCTGGCTAAATTTAGCATACTGTGAATATATACATGTTATACATACATACAGTGCTCAACTATTCATCCAATATACTTCTTCAATCCATTAAACACAATACTCCTTATACCTAGGTTATCACTAAGAAAAACAAACCACGTCCATTTTAATTGAAATTCAAACAATCCCCAAAGAATTAAAAATTAATATTTATTTCAATAATGATATAAAAACAAACATGCAGTATGAATATCCATGATAATGTAGGCATTCATCCCATAGAAAAATCATTCTCAGTTGATTCACTTCCAAGATCTTAACAACAATATAACTAAACAAGTGGAGTGCCGTTGGCAGCCTCGCCTGCATTACGCAATTCAATATAGCAGCAGTGCTGACTTTGATAAAATAATTATTCACAAAAACACACCATTCATATAATGATATAATACTATGTTCATTGACCCTGAATAACATTTGACCTTCATCAAGTTACCTAAGACTTATGCAAGATGAGCAATGATACTTGATTACCCCCATGTCCACAATTCATTAACTATATCTATAAACTTTCAAAGTTATGGTAATTCAACAATTACCCCCAACATGGCCAAAGTTAATTGACCCTAAATAACCTTTTACCTTGGTCATGTGACCTGAAACTCAGTCAGGATGTTCAGTAATACTTGATTACCCTTGTGTCCAAGTTTCATGAAATAGGTCCATATACGTTATGATGTCATTTCAAAAACTTAAACTTAGGTTAAGATTTCATTGTTGACACCGCCGCCGCCGCCGGAAAAGCACCGCCTATACACTGTAGTCTCACGCTGATACATGTATACAGGCGAGACAAAAACCATTGCTTTGATTCACACAAAATAGTAATAATAAAAACAATAACAAGTATTATAATATTTCTAATGCACCATGTACTATCAATCATTCTAAACGCAACAAACTGCATCTCATGCCGGGTATCTCACAAAACAAATGCTCATGCTCCCACACAATATCGATAGGATTAAATAACCAAGTTATATAAATAAAAAATATTTCCTAAAATAGTTATTTCAATAATCTAGTACAAAACAGTTAACATAAAAACAACTACATAAATAATCAATCTTTTTCACACTCTTGCTAGTCCTACAAGAGATATAAGATGAATGTTAAGTAGCCAATGGCATAATGCAAACAAATGTGGTTATAAGATGCTATAAAAGTGTACCGGTATTTAAAACTTTAAGAAATATAGTCATTTTTTATATCAATGACTATGGTGCTTGCCCTGGCCTTTTCCCCCATCAGATAGAGTGCTCCCTAGTTTTACAAGCACAAACACAAAAAAATGTAACTGTAATATTCTTCTACTTATCCAACATGGCATGGCCATTATTGCCCCAGCTGGGTGCCTGTAACACAAAACTTAGCCATCAATTGTAAAGTTAAATTGGAGCGATTGCACATACATATAATAACCAATGTAATCAACAAGTTGTACAATGAAGCGCAAAGATTTGTGTAACGGGGCCCTGAAATTACCAGGATAAGGTGGACAATTACAAAATGTAATATGATGGTATAGCAAACTGGCTAAGCCCAAATTATGCGGGCCATACTACTGGTGGGTGTTTCATAAAGCCGTGTGTCATCAAATTGTATTCTACTTCCAAAGAAAAATTAACATACATTGAATTTAAACTGAGACACACAATTCATATCTACAAAGAAACATAGCACTTTTCTTGCATGTTCAAAAAGACTGCTTACAATAGTGCTTTTCATGTTGTATTTTAAAAAATGTTAACGTAAATCTAATCATTCTTGCACCATAGTTACAAAAATAAATGTAATGTGTTGGAGTTGCTACATTACATTTCCCATACCAAGGTAACTTAAACAATAATAGTAGTAATCATTATGAGTGAAAAAAAACTTAACTATCGAATTATAAATATTGCAAATTAGAAAATTCAATACATGTCTAAATTAAACAAAATCATTCTGGTAGAAATAAAATAGCTTTATAAAAATTATTATCTCTCTGTTCTATTCTCTGTTTAGGAAAGCATTCTTAAATAAATAACTTTAAAATGATATAAAATCAGTATACTCAGATTCCAATTCAAAGCTAGCAAATTATACAATGAAGACAAATATTTCATGTGCCTATTTACTCCATTACAATACAAGCATAAGTATGTTGTTACATGATTACAAATTTTAAAAAATACAATTTCAAATTACAGAAAATTCAAACTTTGGAAATTAAACGGCATGTACATGTATTTGGGCTGTTAAAACCCGTTATCTGAAGAAAAAAATGTTTGCAATGGTGGCAATTTAATATTGTCTGTAATTTCCTGCTTCTGTGATCTTTCTAAACTAAAATAATTTTCAATTTGAGTTGGATTCTCCTTTAAACATCTTACTGTAACATTCAATTTGACCACAACAGAAGTATCTGTTAAAGTATCAGGCAATGCTAGAATCTTACTCTTTTAAAATTAAAGCATCCTTTAAAAAAAATGTTATATTTTACTTACATTTTAAATTTGGTTACTTGGGTTTGTTAGATGTGGCAGGACTTGTTTGATTGAAAAGTAATATATATAACTCCAAATAATTTTTTTCAATATTGTCCCAATTAAGTTTGAATGAATATTTTTTAAGCATATAGAAATAAACCTGCTAATACTTGGGATTCATTCTTACCCGTTTTAGGTTTCTTTATAAAGTCCCTTTAGTACTGACTACTCACATTTTATTTCAAACAAGAAGAAGATACACAAGGAAGATAAACACGCATCTCAAACTACTATCAATGATATGAATTCTAAATACAACTATTGATTGCATCATATATCCTTCAAAATAAATATCAACTGCTGTGACCTACTAGCAATATAAAACCAATGAAACATCACACACACACACACTCTCTCTCTCTTTCTTTTTTCTACACAACCACATACTTGGCTTCACTACAAGAAGCAGTCAACTAAATAAGATATTCAGTCTCCAAACTCTCTTTTTGGTTATTATAACTTATGTTATGCAAAAATATATCTCAGAATTTATAGATCTGCAATGTACATGAATATAACTACATCTATACTATAGACAGAGCTCAAACATGTCTATCATTACATCATAGTGAATGCAAGATTTGCACTTACTTGTATGAGTAATGAAATGAACAAACACCCATTAAATTTCAGTAGATTGGACTTTTAAACAAGGTTCTAGAATAATTCCAGTTATTTTGTCTACATGAACATGTATTGGAAGAATGTTTAATAAGTAAACATTTACTTTCTACCTTTAGAATAAATAAAATATCAGATATCTGCTTTACTACACATACATGTCAGTCAACTACCTGCAGTACAAAAGCCTTCAGTCAAAATACTGTTTCTCGCATGAAAATCCTTGTAAAAAAAAAATTCAAATAAATCAACAACCCTTAAACATTTATCGTTTATCAAACATGCGCATGTACTAAACTGAAAAAAAAAATCAACATGAAAGGAAAATATGACCTTAAACTACATGCATGTGGATTCTCAATTCGTAATGCAGATGACATTAGGATCAATATCACATGCATGTTGAGAGTGGTCCAAAATTCAAATCCTGTTGTATCCATGTTTGATAGGGGTGTCCAGACTCACCTCACACTCACAGCAATCGCCCTTACCCCTCTCTCCACGTTGCACATTTGAGTGCATCCTCCATTCTTAGCCCTAGCCAGTCATGACATAACAATGACCCCTGAAATCTTACGAACTCTAACCTCAAAAGCGAATCAGATCACTGACATCGCCCATATGCATAGATGTACTTGAGCCAAGTGATTATGTCAAATGTTCTGCCAGTGAAAATAAGTTAAGATGAAGAGACGACAAAAACAAAATTAACTACAGCTTGCCTATGACCCTAACCTTAGGTGGAGGATACTGTAGACTCTGATTACATTGCCTTTGGTATTATTTTCTAAACTATTAGCACATAAAAAAAACAATAGATGCTTGGGCTTGAAAGTAGTGTGGTAGTAAATTAAATTCATAATGGTGCTACTCTCTTCATAAATTTGGTGTATTGACAGCTAGTGTTGGTTTGGGCTGTTTGTTTTGACACCATCAATGGCACCAATCATGCGATGAAGCCAGTGCTGAATGTGACATCACTCGGTGTCAAGATATCAATAATGAGATTGCCTTCATTTCCCAAAAATCCACATTCGGTGTCGGAGCTAGGCTTGGTAGTCCCATTCACACTTACGTACTACACCACCCTAACACCAACACTAACACCCCAACCACACTTGACATAACTCAACGATTACTGAAAGACATTGCATAATTTTCACGGTATATACCGTTTTCATGGTAATCATCTTATGATAACATGAAAAACTTGAATAAATCTGATAATGGTAGAACAAGATTGCCCGATGATTGATTTATCACCATGAATATTTGCTGGTGATCAATTGAATCTTAAATACTAGTAGCAGTTGATGAAGAATGTCATTCAAGGATGCACTCAGATACAAACTCTGAATCATGACTGTAATAATTCGCAATCGTACCATCAACATATAAAACTAACAACATGTTGATTGATAGTGTATCCTGATGATATAGTAAATATCATGCATGTAGAGATGAACACCCAATTATGAATCCTCGGTTGATCACATTTCTAAACAGTTTGGATGCTGAATGCTTTTTGATGAAATCACAAACGGATCACGGTGACAAAATCTCAAACAAAAGAACTCTAATCATCAAATCATCTTGTGACTAATCATTACTTTTTGCTAGCTACACGTACACAAATTCTGAAAGCATTTTGATAGCAATCAATCATCTCTGAATACCAACCAAACAATCATCCCTTGATTTTAAAGTCACCACACTTGATCGCAAGGTCAAGATTATGAATGCTCACAGATGACAAAACATGAAAGAGCAACATGATTACATTCTTATGACTAATGATGGCATTTTCTTGGCAATCGTTCATTCTCTGAATACCAACCAACGAGAGGTGGTGAATCTATAACTGGGTGGGTCCCCACTGCAGTTGATTGCAAGGAGCAGCTTTGTCTCTGAATGCAGAAAAATTGATGAATAAGTGTATCATCCACTAAGAGGATCTTCCCTACAGTTGATTGCATGGAGCAGCTTTATCTCTGAATGCAGGAAGGCCAATGAAATAAGAGTATCATCCACTGAGAGGATCTTCCCTACAGTTGATTGCATGGAGCAGCTTTATCTCTGAATGCAGAAAGGCCGATAAATAAGAGTATCATCCACTGAGAGGATCTTCCCTACAGTTAATTGCATGGAGCAGCTTTATCTCTGAATGCAGAAAGGCCGATTGAATAAGAGTATCATCCACTGAGAGGATCTTCCCTACAGTTGATTGCATAGAGCAGCTTCTCTTTCATGACAGCAAGGGTGGAGTACTGAGGCAGCTTGATCATGAACATGCAGGTCTCGACACGGATAAATCGCTGATCAGGTGAGCCTGAAAAAATATGCAGGAAGAGAGCAGAGGAGAGGAGAGGGAGGGAAAAAGGGAGAGATGGATGTGGAGGGAGTAAGAGGAGAAGGTAAGGAAAGAGAGAGTGCAAGAGAGGAAGAGCAAGACAGGGAGAAAAATAAAGGGATAGATCAAGGGGGAGAGGGCATGTGGGAGGGGGTCAAAAAATTGGAAAGAGAGGGGAGAAAAATGGTGGAATAACTGTTAGAAAAATGTGGACTACAGTTATCACAAAGAGATGCTTAGCCTTTTCCTTGCTTATTCTCTTCTTTTTTTTTTACTTTACATCACCTTTTGTTGCCATTTTGCAAACTGCTAGATGAGAAGAGGAGATAGCATAACTGTTTCCCCAACGAAAAAAATACTGTACAAACAGGGAAATAAACCTGCACTTCAAAAATTTGTTTCCATGTGAATGAAAATTAAGAAGACAGAATATGTGCAATTTGAGCAGAACATTTTAACTGCAAAAATGAAGGTGGTACATTAAATAACTTTTTTATTGGAATAAACGTACACTGTATCTAAGCTTCTGTGAAGCTTACCCATAGAAGCATAGGATTACAATTCAAATTTACACTCTCTGTTGAGTAAAATAATCAGTCAATAAATTGTAGATTTTTGCCTTTGTTTTCATGATAGCCTTGGAAAAATGACAACTGCATATCAATAAACTCCAAATTTGAATTTGTGATTTTGACCGTATATTACGAGATAAATTTCATCGAAAGACTTACCACCAGGTCCATCGGGCGGGGCTATCTTCATGGGGTAGGGTGGAACATGGGCGGCCTCATTGCCCCCCTGTCTGCAGGGACAGGTGCTGGGGATCCGCTCCTGGTTGCAAGCGAACTTGATGAAGCGACTGAGTTCTTCCTGGGAGAAACTATCCAAGGCTTGCCAGAAGAACTCGATGTGGGTGTCTGTTTCCACCAGACCAACCTGGTACATTGTATGGGCCTATGATCCAATCAATAAACAAACATAGGTATTGATGGGGAGAACTGGGGTCCATTTCATAGTGGGTATCAAACTTTGAAATCATGACAACTACCATGGTGTCAGCAGCCAATCAAAATCTAGGTTTCTATCGTTTTTTACCATGATGGCAAAGTTACTACAATTGATAGTCTTTATGAAATGGGTCCCAAAGGGTATGATTCACAGAAATATAATTCCCATTTGTGTGTTTGATACAGAGTACGGCACCGTATTGGTCAGAGCTGATCAGGGGAAACACAGTAGTATTCTTTGTTAAAGCTTCGTTTGAGGGGGGGGTAGATGCACATAGAACAGTGTATGAACCAGATTGCCTTTTTGGCATCATAGCTATGAAATCATATGGTTCACAAGCAAAGGACAAACTGCTTGAGGATGCATGCAGAGAACAGTAATCACCTTCAGCATGGCCAGGTCCACATGTGGTCTTCCACACATCCTAAGCTCCATGTCCACTGGGTTCATGATGGTGAGCAAACGGTGAGGAACGATGGATGCCAGGCCACAGCGGATAGCCAACATCCTCTCCGGACAGGCCAACTCCCTTAGACGAAGATCTCTGACTGCTGCTATGTACTCTTGACGATTGCCCCACCTGTTAAGAAGAGATGGTCGAATTTGTGTTTAATGCACGTAACACGAGATGCAATAAACTAGAGGAAGCTAGTGGTATCCATGCTCTCAAGAAAATCAACTTCTTTTCATAGCTTCAATGTTGATCTGGGGCTGCACAGTGGCTGCTTGGCCCACAACCAATCGGTCAAAATTAGTAGTTCTATTTCAGATTCAATTTCAAACAAAAATATCAATTTTCTTTTTTCATTTCTTTTTTCCAAATCCATCCTCCTTAAGGTAAGTCCACCCTGACGCGAAGTTGGTTTTTAAAAAAGCAGAAAAACAGAGAAGTAAAATATCAATGAATGATTCACAAATATCCATTGCAAAGATGGCTCTTTTTCAGGGTACAAGAATCAAATTTAAAAAAAATCAAAAGTGAGCCCTCACCTGACGGGAATCTCATGACCATTGGGACAGAGTTCCACCAGATCACCCATCATGTTAGGATACTCAAAATGAAGGTTCATTCCGACACACGATGCACCGGGACTGGAGAGGGCATCCTGTTCAGGATGGAGATAGGCAGCTACGATGTCTGAACACACTGCTGAAAACTCCTCCTCGCTCTGTGCCTGTAACAAAAGGATAAAAACATTAAAGATTTTACTTTTCAAGATCTAAATCCAAATGATTTCCAGAATTTTCTTCCCAGAACACCACTTGGAAATAAATATTCCAATAAAAGTATAGGAGTTGCTGAATAACACAGATGTCTGACTCTACTACGGTTACTGTCAGATAGAACAGAATTTGTTGGATAAAACATCCCAAGAGTATTCCCAAGAAACCAATATGGCAAAGGTTGGTGACGAACTGTTAATTTCAAACAACCATTTTGATTGGTTACTGGTCGACATAATTGTCTATATAGATGATGACTTGCTGATTAGGAATAACATTGAGCTTCATTCCATGCAATCTTACTAATATTTTATAGACATGAATCAATAAGATGGACAAGAAATGTAAAACTACATGTATGTATAGAAAGTTACAATTATAAATATCAAGCATATCTCTAATACATGTATTTTACACCCCAAATATGTAAAATACAATATACAAGCATACAATTTTTCAAATTAATATATTTTTTTTAATGAAAATGACTTTATTAACTGTTTAAACAATACAAGGTACATGTAAGTCCCCTTCAAATATTTTTTTTGTCAGTATACATGAAAGAGTCGATTCTTTCGATTATTTTCCACAAGATTCTATCAAATATTTAAACAGGGGCCCCCTTTCATTAAGAGTTACAACTACATGTATGCTAAATTTGCCATTTTAGCAACTACCATGGTAACAGGGGTCAGCAGCCAATCACAGTCAAGGATTCTCCATAGTTTTAAAAGAACAACAGAGTTACAATAATTCTAAGTCTTCATGAAGCGGGCCCCTGATCTGATCAACTAACCTGGTCCATCCTCTGGATGAATTTGTGAGTTGCACTATCAGCCTCAGCAAGATCCTGGTCTGGATCTAGTGGTTCTTGGACCAGGCACTTCCAGAAGCTGGGTAGTAGGTCCAGGGCCAACGGTATGTCAGCCCTCATGGCTATTCCAAGGAGCTGGTCAAATTGTTGAGGGAGAAAAGGAAAGAAAAGTCGATTAAAAAACATAATTGCACATGTTGCATACAGGTTTGCTAAATGGCACGAGAGGGAATTCCAACCCAGAGGGAAAGTGGTTTAAAGAGGAGGGAAGTCAGAATAGCCAATCACCATTTCCTAGAAGACAAATAGGAGAGTTGTCCCGACCACTTTTTACAATTTACTCAGCATATCGCCCATCTAAAAGTAAGAGATCTCACTCCATCAGTCATAACTATCTTATTCTTCATTCGATTTATCTAATATTTTCACCAATTTGTTTTACCTTATTTGTTTTCATTTCCGAGTTATGAGGTGTGACCTTTAAGAGGGAAACCGCAGTTATTGTAATTTTTCTAGTCTTTTTCAAAAAACGTTATGACAAAAAATATAATAGAAAGGTCCACTATTAAGGATTGCTCTTCAGAAGCTATAACATCTATTTCAAAAACTTTTACTTAAAATAATAGTTTTTATTTTTTCATGAGGACGTATGAAATATGCATTCTAAAGTGTATGTAATAATTTGATTGTTGCTCAAGTGTAAAAGGTGCTATGAAAAGAATCAGGTACAAAATTTGAACTGTCCATTCATGAGGCCACCATGCCCGGTCAATGACTTACCTGTCCGAAGAAGATTAGCATCCTTTCTTCCGGGTAGGTCATGGGATCGGGTCGAAGTATATAGCGCCCTCTATATTTGTCTTGCGCACAACCACTAAGACATGGCATGAGAAGACGTAGCCTGTCGCTATGAAGCTCCTGCGTTACCTCTCCCAAGAAGTGCCGGAAAGAGCCACCTGGAATAGAAATAAAAAAAAGAGAGAGTGAACAGGATTTAAGTAAATAAACTAATAAAATTTGGAGATAGATCTTGCAGAAAAATTGTAAAAAATCATGGAACAACCTTCTCCAAGAAATCAGATCTATTACATATTTTGATAGATTCAAATCTGTGTTAGACTTCTACATGTATGTTTTAAATAAGTTTTAATTTGAAAACTTTCCTTTACACATGTAAATGTATAGAAACTATTATATGCATATATGGTATTATGCAATTCCAAGAACTGAATACTAATATTATTATTAGATGTACATATATTATAATTTAGATAAAAATAGATGAAATCATGACATTTTACACTATAGAATCTAGCATTTTGAACAAAAGAGTTTACCTATTATTATGAGGACAATTACATGTGAAAACATTGAACCTTGTAATAAATATGTTCTCCAATAACCCATGAACATAATCGGGGTGGGTGTATGGAATCTCTCAGAAGCTACAAAAGTGTATTTAGCTCCTTTAGAAATGAAACTCCTCATGTATAATCTTACTTGTTCCATGGACTTCCTCTCCAACTAGTTTGACATTGAAGGCATACGTGGGGTCACCCCCGCTGGCTATCTTCACACACAGTTGAGAGGAGTAGACATTGGCAAGGGCCGAAGCAGCTTGGCAGAAAGTGGGTGACTTATCTTTGGTTGATGCTGCAAACAAACAAATAATAACAGATCAACTTTGAATAGTTTGATGGATTTCACAAGTTCAAACTTTGCCAGCAGAATTACCATCCATAACACCTCCCCTGCTCTGCTCCATGTGAGTACTGCAATCCACGCTGGCTTGCTTCCATCAACTCTGGTCAACACTTTACATGAACAAAAGAAAAAAAGAGTGCCCATTCAATTCAATTGATAGCATTCGAGTTCCGATCTCAAACTGCGCTTTCTAGACATACACATATCTGTTCGAGTGCATTCGAAAGCAATGTTTTCAATTGTTTTTCAAATGATTTTCCGCTTATTTTATGATGGGCCACATCGTGCTTGAACATAATCCAGCAGTCTTTCCTGGGTTTTTTCAAACATCGGTCGAAGAGTAGTTTCCATAGGAGCGACAATCTAAACTTGCTAGCTATTGATTCAGAGTGTTTTTTACATTAACCTCCCATAAGCAAAAGCAGTTTGCATATCAATCGAGCTTGGAGTGTCTTGGCTGGAAGGCTCCAAAGAAAGTTGGGAAAGTGCATACATTGTTTGCAGACAAGCAGAATCCAATGACCACAGCAAAAATTAATCTCTAAAGCACTTTAACGAAACATTGCTTAAATGTATTAGAAAGCGCGATATAAAAGCAGTTTTAAATCATTTATATCAGGACGGAATTAGGAAATTGCTATGTCTGAAGCAGATAAGGCAGCTTACTTCCTATAACTTGCAGTGGATCAAGGGACACCTCAGGGGCTGCCGTGTCCACATTCCTCTGGGCGGTGGCATCCAGGAGGAGATTGAAGAAGCGTACTTTGGTATCGTAGAACAACCACTCACGAGTCCGGGAGAGCAGCGCGGCTGTGCTCTCCATGAGAGATTGCGAAGGTCGAAGGTCAACCAGTGGCAGGAAGTGGTGCTCCAGGTTGGTGTTGAGGGATTGTAGAAAGGCATAACGCAATCTGATGGTTGCTATGGGAACACCTGCATAATATCAACAAAAAAGATCAAATGTACAAGAGCTTATCATACTTTTCAAGATTGCAGTAATTGAATGGAATAAGATGAGTTTGAATGATCCGTGTATTACAAGTACATATTTAGTAACTGCCAATTCTAAGAGCGAAGAAAAATGGGATTGACAACTGAAGGAAAATTAAAGGCAGGACATTTCTCACTTTCCTAATTATTATGAACCTCATAAAGAATATTAATCATGCGCTAAATGAATTATCGAAAAGTCTACTTCACCACTATTACAACTTCTGCTATTTTTCTAGTACATGTAGGTTTGAACTTTTTCATTCTTTTGCAATAGAAGATATTCAATGGGGATGATTTTTCAATCTCCTTCAATTAAGATTGTTTGGAAAGCTTACATACTGCTACTATGAGTTATCCATCCTTACCTATCAGATTGACGCTAATATGAATCTAGGTGGTCTTAATACAAACCTATGAAATATCAAATATTTACATACCAAAGTTGCCACTAGGGACCGCATTATAAATAACCACAGGCATTTATATGGCATCATCTATCTAGGAATAAATCATTCTGAGGCATAGCTATATATAATAATAATTATTATTATACTTGCTCATATAGCACTGAACACTTAATTTATCAGAAGTTTCTAAGCACTCTACAACACTGTAGCATAATTACCCTAGCAGAGCAGCCGTTACATGCTCTGTGTATATGATGGGTGTGTGTGTGTGTGTTATTTATAACCTTTTTTTTTACCAGTGTGATATTTGTGTATTTGTAGGGCCCCAGCTATAAGCAGTTTTGCTTCTTAGGGGTCCTGACCATTAAGTAACTTGTAACCTGTTATATTTTGTATTATTTTGTTGGTATCATGTTATTTCTGTAAATATTTTGATGTTATATTTTAATGGTCAATAAATTGAATTGAATTGAATTGATTGTACTGCATTTTATGATTAACTTTAGCTCTGAAACAAAGAAATCAGAGAGAGCTGCAATCTCTTGACTACATTAAGAGTCACCCCCAAGTACCTGTCAGGCAGCTATACTCGGGTCTGGCTAGGTCAGCCTCGGAAAAGACCAACTCATGGGGATGTAGTCTAGCCGGCGTGATGGCGAGCTTGAGACATAACTCATTGGTGTACTGGACTAAGGCCTGGTCCTGATGATTGGTCCAGGAGTGCTGTGACACGAGCGCTTTGTTTGGATCCTCATATCTGGTCCTGAATGGATAAAGGCAAGGGATGGCATGGGATCAATCAATAACACCAAACCACTCAATTTTAAACTTCATTATCATACAATCATGTTATTAGTCATCTAAGAGGGTTACTTAGTATTATATCCTACATAAACTAGATCACGTATGCTGATTGGTTTAAATAGCATCATGTGACCAAACATATTCTCACTATTTTGTGATGTTGAAAATGGAACGCCCACTGAAGAAAAATTGCTATTCCGTGACGTCAATGATGGAATAGTGCACTATTCTATCATTGACGTCACAGATCATGACAGCACAAGTACTAATACGCGATTCGCGCACTGAGCGCACGGCTTCAGGAGAAGTAGGTCAGTCAGCGCAGTGGGTTATCTTGATTCAGATTTAAAAAGGATGAACTACGAGTACAAGAACTAGATTATCAAGATCTATTGCTCTAACTTATTAAAGTAGGATATAAAACAAACAAGTACAAATGCCAGTCTAACCTTGAATGAAAAATTCCCACTATGCTTTCTCAAAAGAGTGAACTGATTGGCCATAACAATGACCCATTTAGAGAATGCTCTGAGCAGATTCTAGATGATTCTAAATGATGGCTTTGCTGGTTTTCCATGGTTGACTTTGATTCAATCAATCACAGCTCTTTGTGAGACAAGGCATAGACCACACTTTTGATCTCAACTCAATAACAGTCTCAACTTAAAGTATCCTTTAAAAATTAGGGGATGAAATATATTTTGAGCTAGGATAGATTCTAATCTAACAAAGATCATTAACAGATCTTCTACAACACCAAAATATCTAACCTCTCAAAGTGAATATCAAATCCTGTAGCAAGAAGACTGCGCCAGAGAGAGCACACATCTTCAGTAGCTCTGTCAAGTCCCATGCATAGCAATCCATGTAAGTTGAGTCCTTTCTTCAACACTTTCTTTTGACAGCTAGTCTCTTCCATCAAGACTTTCTCCTTGCTACTCATGTCCTTGAGGCCAGACCGTTTGTCAACTACTTTCACCTTCCTTTCTGCTGCAAATGGAGGCCTACCATGCACAAAAAAGTTATCAAACATACAACAAATGAGATCTGTACATTACTAAGCTTTATATGAGTCCCTCCTAAACTAACCTTTCAAATCAATTTCTTAGAATCTGTGATGTGGTTTGTTTGTCCTTTACATATGCCATAGAAGTTGATATATTGGTAACAATTGTTCAGTTTTTATCTGACTGAGTCATGTACCTGTTATGCCATGCAGCTATCATAGCACATTTTGTTGTCTATTCAACTGAATATAATGTACCGTACTTCTCCAAACTAAAAAGACATAACTGCTCGACAAGTAAGTGTATCCTTCTGAGCTACTTAATTATCAAATCTCACCAATTTAATCCATTTGGTGTCTACAATGTAGTTACATGTAATAAGTTTATTGATAATACATGAATAAAATGTTATTGCCAATGTGTTTTTGTTTTCAACACTCCATCCTCTTGTATTGCTGCAACATAAATACATGGGTAGTCAATTCAAGCAAGGAAATACCAGAGGATGATTTCACGAAGCAGCTTCAGCATGGTTCTCAACAACAAATTTGCTCTCGAAGCAAGAATTTAAGTAGCGTTTAACAGTTGTCAGTAAAATATGCTGACGATGTGCATCATTGTATGCCTCTCGGTACTTACTTTCCCTTGGGTGATGTAAACTCTGGACTGTATCTCTCCTTAGACATGGTCTTGCTTGGTCGCTTCCCAGAGCCCTTACTGCCATCTTTACCAGGCTTGGTAACTGGATGACAGAGGAAACAAATGTTCAGTTAAAAATTCAAAATGAAATACCAATTCAATTTATAAAATATCTGTGTATTTTCATTTAGCATTTAGTGATAATAATGGCAATCAAATATGAACTGATGGATGTGCATATTTGAAAATAACACTTTTAAACATAGAGGCATATGCATACCTGAAAGAGAGATGTAAATCAAAGTAAGGGAATATTGTAATAATAATAATTGACAAAAATTTCAAAGCACTGTCCCCTGACCATCTCTTTTCTTATTTCAAAATTACCATTTGCCATTCCATCTCTATGGAGAGAAAAAAGTCCTGAGGATGAATGTTGGGATGGTGGAATGAAAACAAATGGGATGATAAATGAAACTGAAAGCAAAGGAATGGAAATTGAAAGGCAAATTTGTTAATTGTGTGCTTGCATGACTCGAAAACTCAATTCTACTGGCATTGTGGAAGCCACAGACATAATAAGGTTTGTAAATGGTATGAAGAGAACAAGAAACTACATCATGCCCAGCAAAATCAATTTACCACGAATCTTTTAGCATCTACATGATGTCTATTGCTGAGAACAATAGGCATTTTATCAAAGACCAACCTGTTTTCTTCTCCTTGATTTCAGGTAGCAGTACTCCATACTTCTGGATGATGTCGCAGACAAACTCCTCTACAGTCATCTTGGATGGATGCATGGTGGTAAAGAATTCTAAGAGTAGGTTTCCTGGGCAGGTTGATAGGATCTGTTCTTTGGAAAGGCAGATCTCAGGTTGGGCTGCATCTGAGTCCTGGCTGGGTTTGGACTTGAAGTGAGAGCACCTGACGCAGCTGTTGAAGATGTCCTCTAAAGCTGCAGAAGCCTGCTCACCTAAGGATAGTTGCTCAGAGGTCTCATGGGGCAGGAGCTTGTGTTTCAGGTACCCTACTAGAGCTTCCATTTCTGATGGTTCCGTGAGGAGGGAAGGAGTGACTGTTGCAATGGTGAGTACATCCTCTCCAGTGACACTCATCATGGAGTCATTGTCAAATGGAAGGGAGTCGTCCAGGATCCTGCTATTCAAAAGTGCATGCTCTATGTCCTCAACTTTAGCCTTACTGCGTACTTCAATTACTGCATATCCCTGAACAAAGTTCTTTTTACTGCTGGGTTTGGGTTCGCTGCTAGCTTCTGTGCTGGATGCTTCACACTGGTTGGAATCTTGGTCTACAGGAAGACTCGTCGGTGTGTCAGATTCGGTTGTCCTTTCAGGCTCATGGTGTTCTGCAGCAGATATCTCTTCTGGTGTTTGATCTGAAGCACCTTGTACAGGTGCATCAGATTGAGTTAGCTCTGAGACCTGTGACTGTTCAGATTTAGGGTCTGCATCAATTGCAGTTGGTGGCTTCACCTCTTCCTGGATGGGGATCCATATTTCATCTTTGAAAAGGCCACCTGCTTGATTACAGGCCTTGAGGATTGCCCTCCTTGCTGCTGGTTCCTCCATGTTCGGTGGCAATCCTGAGATCACCACCAACCTAGAATATGCAGTCGGATTTGTCACACTCTGGTGTGCATCCCTGATGGCTGTTCTCATGGACGACTCCCCCTGTGGATCTTGACTATCGAGGTACCTTAGAATAACATTCAAGGTTGAAGCACGATGAAACCACAGCATATCCTCTGGATTGTTTGCACCATTTGATGATGCTTCACCACTGTCACTTTCGCTATTGTGAGGAGTCCTCTTTTGCTGTCCAGCTCTCTTCATTTTAGGCCGACGTTTGCGGGATGTGACCTGAGGGCTGGACCTCACAAGCTGCTTGGGGCTCACCATGGAGGCTGGTCGTGGGGAGGGAAGAGTGACTGTTACCGAGATAGAAGAAGAACCTGTCTGAGGTGCTAAAGGGAACTGATCGATCTCTGACATAGCCAAGCAAAGTTCCATGAGGGCTTGGAAATAAGATGTGTGCTGTCCTGGTGCCACTGAGCCACTGCCAATCACTGCGAGAAGTGCTTCCTCATCAAACAGCTTTCCAAGCTCAGAGCGGAACCTTCTCAACTCTGCCAACACCGACGGTGGAACCATTGTGATAGGAGAGGCACTTGCTCCATCCTCATCATCTACTTTGCGGATAAGCCTCAAGACCTGAGCCATAACAAGAAACAAGTGTTCCTTGATCACAGCCGGCACTGCTGCCCGACCAACATATCCGCTGAGCAACTCCAGTACCCTGATATAAACAATGGTGGAAATCTTCCTTGTCTTCTTCAGAATCCCTTCCCGCTCACCAATGCTCTCTGCCACAGGTCGCAACGTCACATTGGCATGCCGATCGACTCGCTGTTCGCCCATCTCCTGTCGACACCCAATCAGTGACTCCACAAATGCCATGGCCAGTGGGAACTCCGCAGGCAGTCCATGGATGGTCATGACATAGTTTGGAGCGGGAGACACGCCTGCTTTGACATGGATCTTGTTGCAGGGTAGCACCACGGAAGGATAAGGATCGACGATGTGGGAAGAGGGAGCTGCCAATCCTCCGGAGTTGTTCAGGGTAACATCGGCAGGGTAGCTCACCACCTCTAACGGTGCCACACTACCAGATTTCTTGACTCTCTGTCCCATGCCATAGCAGCTGACCCTTGCCCAAGGGGCCTGGTATAGAGATGACCTAGTCATTGAAACAAGAAAATGGGGAACATGAGTTTACTCCATTCACAAACTTTTGTCAGCATATACATTTGTGTATTGTTACATTATTCCCCAGAAAATTACTGACATGTATTCATATCTAATCAGCTCAGTTCAATGGATTCTGTGTTGGGAAACTTTAATTTGCTTCATTTATATTTGACTTGAAATTCACACCAACAAATCCAATCTAAGAGTGCAGGATAAAAACATTAAGTTATGAAGTTTCATTAGAATTTCTCAATCAGGTCTTAAATTAGGTTTACAAGTTCTTCCATATTGACAGCCATACACAGTTGACATAACTTCAAAGTCCAGGGTTCAAGAGTTCCCATACCCTATACAGGAGAAACATTTAGGCCAGTTTACCAGCAAATTACATCATAAAGACTTAACAAGCCAAATACACATTTTGTTTGATCAATATTGGTGGATAGAATAAATTCTCTTGATTATTCAAATTCAAGATCATTGTGGTCTCATTATGAAACAATATTCAAACAAAGGTAGTGTAAGGATTATCTTAAGATTATCTAAAGGATGACTTACTCTCTGTGGGATGAAGGGATATCTCTCTTACAGCTGACTACCAAACCCACAGCATTCTTGAAGAAATAATTATTGTTGATCTTTTCACCAATCTTAATTGATTCTACGTCAAAGGCTGAACAGGGGTCCTGTAAAAAATCCATAGGAGGTAATATTCACAATTGATAGATCAATTCTAACTGGGGAAAATCTAATCACATTAATGTAAAATGAAAATCCGCCATCTATTACAGATTTGTAATGAATGTTATAACTTATACCTGGGCCCCATCTTACAAAGAGTTACGATTGATCAAATCAACCACAACTATGGAAAGGCAGCAATATCATCATCTAAAAAGCATGTTAGTTCCACATGTCTTCAAGATATGATGTATATTCATACAATCATAGTTTTCTTGAAAATTCAGTGTGATCATCTTTGTTTACACAGGATATTGTGCAAATTTTCTGTGAGAAAAATTATGACAGTGATGGATATCCATATAGATGAGGTTGATCGGATCAATCATAACTCTTTGTAAGACAGGGCCCAGATATAATGATTTTTAAGATTAAAGGTGACGTGTCATTGATTGCAAGCTTCTTGCCACATCTCTATATTCTTGCATGAAAATAATGATTAGGTTTATGATACAATATACTACATGTATATTCACTATGCAACTGTACAGAAATCTTATTTATTTTGATTAATTTCAATCTAAGTACCATATCTCTAGCTTCTTACTGATCCTGAATTTTGATAATGGCATTTTTTTTAAATTGATATTTGGATCCATAACTAATTTAAATGCTAAATTGTGGTAATGGGTAATGATATGCAAGTATCCTTACTGTAACTAAAAATTCAGTGGAAAATCACTTCGATCAAATTGATTTATTTGCATTTTAACCTGTTGAATACTAGAACTAGGTGATCCCTGTATAGAGCCTTCATGAATTCAGTTGCCAACCAGTAAAGCTAATTAATGCAGAGGAGAAAGTAACAAACATTGGAATTTAAAACAACTGAGAATAACATACTTGGAAGATTCCACAAATCTGATTGGTCAGCTCCAAGAGGTGCCTCTCTCCTTGTTGTGCTGCTGTTGCTATAGAGATAGCAAGCTCCTTCTTGAGGAACGGCAGCTCTTCGGCCCCATAAAAAATGGCTGTAAGACTCCTTGTGATGATCGGTGCCAAGCTGTGGCCAACGCCGCACGACGTCAGCAAGGAGGGCTCATGGAGTTGCCCATTCTGCTGGGATGACGTCAGTAGCTGGTTGGACAAGAGTTGTAGGTGTGAGATGTGCTGTCTGGCGCCACCGTTGGCAGCGAGCGGAGAGGCAGAGGAGGGGTGTTGCTCAGTCAGCGGGGGTGAAAGGGAACATGGGATTGCTTCAATGACCTCTGGGCTTTGACAGTGAGAGAGGAACTTGGTTAGAGCTGTCCGACAGTAGAGGCGAGCTAAGGATGATTCCAGTTGTAGAAGCTCTCTGTGTGTTAACAAAAATAAAATGTATGGACATCACTACCCCTTATCGACCACCTAATTTTCTATGCATCTTATCTGTGAAAATACATGTATGTATCAGTTTTACCTAGATTTCTTCTCATTTGTGCAGAAAATTGAGCAGATCAGATTCGCATGTTTCGATCGGCGACTCCGATTCAATTCGCGTATATACTGTATCAGCAAACAACAAATACGACGATTTTACATTTGCTCATTTGCACCCTTCTTTTGAAACCGACCAGCCGCGATACACTAGGTTTACGGCCAATTCTTGTCGCGGTGGCGAAATATTTTGACTCTTCCATATCAGTTCTATGATGTCAACATGCTAAATGATTGTCTCACTACTTCTACTGCGAGCTCCGGCACATGATTCGACGATTGACGATAGATATTTGTTCTAAAGCCGTTACATTAGCCTTACAAAAAGGTCAACCACTCTGACCCTATCATTCCAACTGCTAAAAATATAAAGTTGTATTGACTTTGCAATCAATGCAGATATTTTTTTTTTTAGAAAATTAATTTGCGAATGCTAGTGCATGTATTACACTTTCAGGTTCCAAAATGACATTTTAAGGGTTTGGATTTATAACTTCAACATGTTTTTAGACCATTAAAAGTTTTGGTATATTCAATGACTGAGTTTGCTTGGAATTAGTTTGAGACTGTAGTATTGGTCAAAAGTAAAATGAGGATAGTGTTTCATGAAGCCCCTTGTCACTGACAAATTTGCTCTGAGCCAATCAAATGCAAGCATTTCAGTGGCTTAAAACAATAGTCAGCGATTCATTCATTTGTGATTCCTACCTGTGTAGCTGTATATTTGAGATGTCGATGGACGTTGTTCCGGTCAATGAGCTGCTGACCCGACGCATGCCTGATAGAGGGCGCTCTAACATATCTAGTGGATACCAGTATCTAACAAGAACTCCCTCACTCCTCAGGTATGACTCTACCTGGACTAACTCATGTTGCTGTAAAAAAAAAATAATAATAGTAATGCACATTCCATAAAGGAAAAATCAAATTCCGAGATAGACATGAAAATGTTTTTGATAATCAAAGAAAAGGAATGATGATATACCTGCATTGAGAAGATGTACATGCTATATGTAAAATTGTGAAGACTATGAAGTTTCAGAGTTGAGTTAACAATTGGTTAGTATTTTATTTCAAATTACTTATAAGACGGTAATAAGGATGATTATGAGCAAAGGACCAGCATTCTGTTTGGAAATTTTCATGCGATTATCAATAACAAAAAGAAGTTAGCATCTTTGCTATCAGCCAATCAAATGGCACCATTTCAGTAGCCTACAACAGCAGCTTGTAATTTGTCATTGACGACAGGCTTCATGAAACAGGGTTCAAGTATTAAAGACCTAGACTTTTAGAACACAATTTTGATCAATCTGTATGTCTTTCTCAGTCAAGAATTCAAAAGGAAAAGTATACCAATAAATGAAAAAATATTGTTGCCAATTTGAAGAATAATAGCTAATCAAATAAGGCTTCAATAAGGAAGTGTTTCATGTAGCAAATAGTCAGTGATTTTCACCCACTAAATTGCTCTAAGCCAATTGGAAGCAAGGGTTTTAGTAGCTTATAACAATTTGTCAGTGAAAATAACTGTTCTATGAAATACTCTCCTGATGAAGTAAATGAACATCTCCACAGTGAGTAGAATGATCAATGTCTGGTTCTTACCGTATCCACATCCAGTACGACCCCTGACAGACCAAGCGTCTTCAGCATGCTCCTGATGGCGTACTTGGGAACCAACATCCCTCCTGCAGTCCCGGTACTCTCCTCACCCAGAGGTCTGATCAGGACAGTGGTTCCCTTCCGGACCTTGTCGATGGTGAACTTGGCGGCCTCCTGCTTGACGTCGTCGATGGTCGGCAGGTGGAGGTCCCGAGGGATGCCACCGTTCTCCTCGTACAGGAATTCCACGGTCTGACGGGCGATGTCTGTCATGCCTTTGGGAGGATAGAAGTTTGAATGGTTACTGTTTCCCTCACATGAGAAGGTAATATCCTCTTTTAGATGTTGAGCAGAGTCAATGGTATACATGGTATGATAATCATGATAAACTTGCATCAAAAGAGTCACATGACATTGTGCTACACAAACTTCAAAATCATGCTCCCGAGACATACTACATTGTAAAGATAACATTGACAGTATTGCCATCAAATAAAATGCGTCTTCTATTCCTTAATTTAAACTTAATGGCTATGAATGAGCGATTTCCGGTATGCTCTTTGGGATAATAAGTTGATTAAACAAGCATCACAAATTTGCGGATAAAAAAGAAAACCACAGGCCTTAATATTAACGTCACCAATAAATGTCAGTGACTAGATTCAGGCTTTAGCCTCAAAACTGACTGAATACATTATCTATTAGTTCTTATTTTTAAGAAAATATCACAATTCCTGAAACTTATAATTCAACCATCTTCAGCCCATATCCATGCAAAATTGAATACAATTACAAATTTAGAAAGCTTCATACTGCATCCACTTTCATTCACCAGCATCACCAATATCATGCATATTACAAATGATTTTGTAACAGATGTTAAGGTTATGGATGTAAATGGAATGATTTGCATTTCAAGCTAAAGCATAACTGGGCATCAAGCACACATGTGGTGCAATGGCCATTCATCCATGTTAATGCTCAAACAAAGAGTTTTAGAAAACGTACAAGATTGAAAGGCAACAGGCTTTTCAGGGAAATGACACATTATTTGGTGCTCACCTAACTGCAGAGCTCCTTTGATCTGCTCCAGGCCAGACCTTCTCTCCGCTTCATTCCTGAATCTTCTCCTGATGACTGGGAAGACCTTGAGTTCCCAGGCTCGGACTAACAACGATACATGGTCCTGCTGTCCGTCCCCATCCCTCTCCTCTTCATCAGAGTCATCCTGGGCAGAGGACAGGGCCGTCTGGTGAGGGGATAGACCCGACGTCGTGAAGTCGGCGTACACCCCAGGTAGGCTGTACAGCTGGGATTCAGTTATGTCATAGTCTGTAGTTAATGGATTAAACAAAAATGATTGAAGATTTTAAGAGGTACCAAAACAATGGAGGATGAAGTTTGAGTTGAAAAGCTTTTGAAAGACATTTACAACAAAGCTTTCATAAGTTTTTACAATATAGTCTCCTATGAAATGTGTCTTTTACAACCCATATTTTCAACAACATACTATGACACATGTCTTTTGCAACACAAATTGTTTAATGACATATAAGTTTTCACAACATAAGTATTCTTCAACATTTTAGTACTGAAGTCTTTTACAACAAAAAGAATTCAACATAATCTTGTATAACCTGTTTTCTCATACATGTCTTCTACAGCATTTTCTACAACATAATTATAATATGAAATAATTTTCCAACAAATAAGAAAATATTTGGTTAAACCAACTGAAGATGATTCACCTAAATTACTTGAGTGCATTTCACAGAAAAGAAAAAGAATATAACTAAATTCATATAAAGTTATTATTATAATTATCAGAAATACAAACAGTGACAAGTGACTAATATTCAAGGAATACTTTTATATAACAAAAAATTGAAAGAGAGATGACATCAGTTTCAAGTGTCTGGACACACAACCCTGCCAATTTTTATCTCAAATCATTTATAAATGTCTTTCCATGTCTTTCCAAGTCTTTCCATATCTCAACCAATTATCATCGAGACACACTACTGATTTAACAACGTGAGACTCCGAGTTGGATATTGTCACTGCAGTTACAGTATCTTGTATTTCAAAAAAAAAAATTTCATCAATTAATGTTCCCTCTACTCTAAATCCCAGCTCCTATCTCAATAAAACCACTATGCCATTTCAAAGGAAAGACAATCATACTCTGTAGTGGGCAATGTTTTGGCACTGTGTGAATATTTTGATTTTTTTCATACATGTAGATACAAAGCATTGTTGCCCCAGCCAAGGTTTCCTACCTTTCTTTGGTTTTTGTGGAGTTGCCAATTTGAACGATATTCCCGGAGCAGTACTGATGATAGGCGATGCCTGTTCAGTGGAAGGAGTTGATGGAGGGGTGGGCTCCTTATCACTGTCGCTCTCCCCCATCATAGCGAATGGAAGAGCCCCAAAGTTAGCAGTGATCTCCTCCAGGGAGTCCGAAGACTCGAGCGCTGCCGTGTGGTGACAGTGGCCATCCACATAGGCGAATGGCCTATTACCAAAGTTGACTCGGACCTGTGTGTTCTGCTCAAGAGAAAAAAATATCTTGCATTTTTATGGTAATTAATGCTCAATCAGTATTCTTAAGAGACGAACACCACCTACAGCGGACTGAGGCATAAACTGGTCATTACAAGTTGAGTATTCGATGACGATAAAACAGTTTCAATTTCATAATTTCATAAAGACGAGGAAATCTATAAATCTACTGTCTGATCACCTTCTGGTCAGTTTTTGATTTACTCCTCTCCCTAGTGCTCAGAAGCGTAATAAGCCAAAAGTTTTGAGGGAGGTAATACAAATTATATTTTGACCTTTTTAAAATTAAAACCTCAGTTTGTAATAGATTTTGACATAATATTCAATTTTACCCTCTCTTTCGTTATCTCCATCTTTTCCTTTTTTTCTTGGTCATGAAATTTTTTGGTGTCCATCCCTTCCCTCCATATACACCAGTGCCTGGGCACTGGTGCAGTTTAGATTCCCATTATTTACTATCAACTACAAACCTACCTTTTTATCAACTCCATCATCAGCATCTCCATTATCATAATCACCCTCATTACCTTCATGATCATCATTATCATCATCACCATAATCATCATCATCTCCATCATCATCATCATCATCATCATCATCGTCATCATCATCATCATCATCATCATCATCATCATCATCATCATCATCATCATCATCACCATCATCACCACCACCATCACTTAATATCAACCACCAACCTACCTTCTTCTGAACATGTACGACCGGCCACAGCCCTCCACTGACCTCCTCCAGGGTAGGGGCAAACTTGTGACCGTTCAAGGTCATGAAGATATGACCCGCTCCACCCGACCCGTTCATAGGTGTAGGGTCATCGTTCTGTTGCCATCCCATGCCAATGACATCACCAACCTTGAGAGTGATGTCCAAACGGACGCTCTTCCAGCGCAGGAGACTCGCCCCGCTGTAGTGAATGGCATGCCCACTCCTGTGGAAAGCAATTGAATAGGTAATACTCAGATCGATTCACATTCAATATCATTTGGTGTGTTTGGGGCATTGCCAAAAAAATGCATATTTATTTGGGGTCCCAATATCAATCATATGCCTCATAATAATTGCAAATTTGCCATTGATTACTGATCTGACTTTCTAGAGTTTGATCGATCTATCATTAAAAGAGTGCATACATGTATAAATTTTCAAAATGATTGCAAACATTTTATTGCAACCCCCCCCCCCCCCCGTTTGATTGCCATTTCTTAAAACAAGCCTCACATTACTATTTTACAGTCTCCATGGATTTTTGAAAACTGACAAAAATCTTAGCCATGCAGACTATACACATACTATTAATTGTCTGATGTCTACATGTGTTTGATGTTGGTCTAGTTTGGAAATGACATGTACATAATGGAATTAAATGAAAAGTATATGTCCAACCCCCTATTGTGAGACCTTCCTTAAATGACTGGTCTCATGTTTTCTAGTTCATATGAAAGGTTACAATGCTCTCAAATTATCATGGATTTAGCAGTTCATGGATTGAAGTAAGAATGGAGGAAAATAGTGTCGGATGTACTAAAAAGACTGAAAATTTCATGGGCATGCCCTATTGTTCAATACTCAACAAAAGCTCATACTCACACAGGGAACAGCACAGTTCCAATGGGGTTGGTCCAATTGTTAGCACCATCCTTCTTCTCTGCAGGAGGGGCCAGGCCCATCGAAACATTAGGACCAGAATCTTCTGCAGCATCGCCATAAGAACAGATCTCAAGCTCCCAGTAAAAAGAAGTTGCCTACATAACAGTAAATAATTATAATAATAGGCATTCGTATAACTCCATCGATCCATATATAATCATTTCCAAGGCCCTCTAATATAACCCTCATTAGCTCAAGCTGCTGTTTCCAATGCTCAGTTCATTCAAAGAATTAATCCTGCAGGGTACCCATCACCTCACCTGGGTTAAGAGCAGCACAATTTGAATGAATTTCTTGCTGGAAGGGAAGCATGTCATATATCCAATAGAAGAAGAGTACTTCATACACATGTTAAGTGCATTCTTTGAAGTACAATACAAAACAAATATGATAATTATTAATATTTCATTCAGCACTTTACCAATACAAATGAATATGAGAAGACACAAACACAAACTAAATACAGGATGTTCATATTAATGGTCCAGTTTGCCACAGAAAGGGGGGGAAAAATGGTGTAAACTACAGGCTTTTAGCCCTGACCTAGACATGTATGGCAACATTTTCAAGAATAAAAACATATACATCTACTTTATACAACACAACAATAATTTAAAAGAAAAAGGAATTTTGGGGAATATTGAAATAATATGACCTATTACATGATGAGTTTATCACTAGATTCACTTTATCATTTTTTAGTGGGTGATCAGGACCCTATCAAAGAAATACAATAGATTAAAACAAAACCCTCAAATTTCGAATGAGAAGTAGACCCTCTGCTTGATGACCAAGTAAAAATATGATGTTTTACCTGTTGAGGTACTGCCTGAGTTGCATAGCACATGACACCGGCTGGTAGACCACCAGAGGTCACGGGGTCGCCTAGAAAGGTCAAGGAGGTCATGCATCGCGAGAAGAGACAGGCCTTGATCGGTGGGTAGGGACGGCTTGGGTCAAGGGTCATGTCATGAACCTGGAAACACCAATTCAGAAGATGTGTATTAGCAGAAGAAAACCTGAAAATTCAGAGTTCAACCATTTTTCTTCTTCCTCTTCAAAACAAGAAATTATTGCTGTTAATCAAGTGCAATTATGAATGAAAGTAAGAATGTCAAATTACGCATGAATATACAATATATACATGTATGACAGTCTTGATAAAATTACCTTGTATCAATCAATGAATAGTAAAAACTCAAAAAAATTTTATAAAAGACACATCATGAATCCAATCTCAACAAAACGTTGCACTTTAATAACAGACTTGTTCATGAAGTTTTTCAGCAGTGACAAGTCGTCAATTCTGACATTTACCATTGTACAGCACTTAAAAAACTGTCGATAAAGTACATGTAAGTGTTTGGGCACTACATGTATATAAGCACAAATATTTCTTGTTATTATCTAAGAAGCAGACCCTGAACTACATGTATTGACACTATAAAAAGTATACCATATTGACTCACACTAGAGATGTTTTGCTTGGCTGGTGGTGTAGGAGGCCTGGCACAGTCTCTATACAGCATTCTCAGTTTCTCACATTGGGCACCTACTACCTTCTGTCTCTCACCTGTAACAAAAACACATACACAGCACTGCAGTATTTCCTAGAATAACAATTAGTTAAACACAGGCAGGATACATGAGGTACTTTATAGTCTTTGAGTATTACAAATGCATTTTGGGGAACTTGAAAAGGCAATCTCATTATTTTCCAATTTATGACACATAAAATGTATAACACAAATACCCCGGGGGGGGGGGGTCAATTTTTCGTTCTTTCTATTTGAACATGTGCACACTTTGATATCAATAATTCATGATGCATTTTCATTTATCTGATGCCAAATAAAAGAGCAATGTATATAAAAATGCCTTGGTGAAGAGCCATGCCGGGATCGAACCTTAGACTTTCATGGTGTAGTCTGGCGCCACAGACCACTTGGCCACAGAACATCGCCATAGAGGGAAAGCTTTACAAACTTTATATGGGCAATACACAGTGCGTATACAGTGCGAATTTTTCAATTCCCAGGGCTTTTTCAAAGTGTAAACTTTTTTTTAATATGCACTGTATAACTAGGTGGAAAAGTTTGAATAGGGTGTTGGCTCAAATCCGCTGTTTCTTTTTTAATAGAAGACTACATCAAAGAGTGAACTGGCTTGAAGTAGCTTCAGACAAAAACATACCTGTACCACATTGTTGAGAAAGTGACTTGAGCACCTCTAAGGGTCGGTTGGTCTGCATCACAAACTCTGAGGCAAAGTTAGAATCACTCATGTGATGAGCAAGGACTGCACAAGCTCTGTAATGTAATGTAGCAAGAAACAAAGTTTTTTTTTTTTTTCAGTTTCACTATAAAGAAAATCTAAATTTGCAAAGTGTATGTGTTGTAATGTAATGATATACAGATCAAACAAAAGCAATGATTTTGTAGGCCCTGCTTATTGGCATTCTACTTCTTAATAATTTTACAAATTTACAAAATGTTTAAACATACATGTAAAATGTACACTGAAATGTGCAAGAGCTTCGTATGAATTTTCTGAAGACACAGTAAAAACTGTTATATGATTAATACACATGCAGCTCTCATTTTATCAGATCAGATCTATAAGATGACCAAAGGCAGGAACTGTAAATGGCTACAAATTAAGTTCAAGTTATTTATTTCATTTTAATCTGATTTCTGATCAGCATACTTAAGCAACTCAATGAAATGCATGAAAATGAAATTCATGTTAGGTCCATGTATGATACCTTGCAAATTACAGATAAATATCCTACTTTGCTTGTCCTCCATTTGATAAACCTGACAATGATATCATTGGATGGGACCATACCTTGAGCTGATCTCGGCCAGCACCCGACATGTTGCCATAGCTTGACTGTTGCCATCATCTTCAGCAGGGAGGGGTACTAGCATGGGGCACACGCCCTGGCCATCCTGGGGGAGGAGGAGGCTGTGTAAGGCTGTTACCAGCTTCTCAGTGATTGACAGCTGCTGAAGAGGGAGTACCTTAGTGGGTACAACATGAAAACAAAAATGATCCATAAAAGTTTAAACTTTAGAGACCAAGCTTTTTTAACCATGCAACATTTTGTAGGTGCACATCTGACCAAAAATCTCTCAATAATGCGATTTCATGTACAAAGACAAATGCAAATTATGTTTTCAGCTAAAATTCATATACTTATCTATAATTTCACTTTCAATGGATATTTTTCCCCATTTTCTTCATCATTAGAATTACAGTGTTGCTTACAAAAAGAGTTGATAAACAAAGAGATACATAAGGAAATTTCAAAACAAAAAATACATAGGAAAAAATGTTCATACTGAGTTTTTTAAAGTAAATTTTATCAGAATCCTACAAAGACTCTGTAAATTAGAAAAATAACAGTTTTAGGCCTCAATGAATTCATTTCAATTTTTGGGTTTTTTCTAAGTGGTATAAGTCCGATAACATATACATTCATAAAATTGCAAATCTTACTTACAATGTTTTTAGGTGGTATAAGCCTGCTGATAGATACATCCATAGGATTGCTAATCTTTGGGATATCATCGGCCTTGACAGAAACAGAAGCAATTCCTTGATGCTCAGCTAAACTCAATACATGAGCTTCTAACGGCACACAGCCATCTCCAACAATCTAAACAGAGGAAATAGAGAATATCATTATTACCAGATACACATAATATAGAAATCATCTGGGGATTACTTATATCAACAATCCAAAAGGATGAGCTCATTTTTCAATTAAAATCAAAGCATACTTGATGGGAAAATGCTTGCTGTTAATAACAACATGATGACCAATCAAACAGTAGCATGTTTAAGCTAAAAAATATTGTATAACTGACCTAATTTATTCTTATATCTACATGTATTCATTTACTTAGTCGTTTGATCCCCAGATAAAAGCAAATAATAAAAAAATCCATAATATACATAATAATATGAAATATTAATATTGCCCATAATAAGATTATAAGCACTGTATACCTTTTTTCATAAATTCTTTACTTTAAGTTAAGTGTCTTATAACGGAGACAGCTTCTTTTAGTCAAATGGTGCATATTATTTTAATTATTTCTTTCTTTCACTCTTTGTTGCTGGATAACATCTGCTAGAATATGAACTCCTGTGGATTCCGTCCTAACTTTCTTTAATTATACTGACATTGTTCTTCAGTTCAATACTTTCTGAATTATGGATAAGAATGCAATAATACAAGAAACTGAAGAGAATCAAATGCATCCAATAATGCATGACCCAACATTAGTGGACAATCATTGCCTGTAGAGGGGGCTGCAGGAAGTGTAAAAAATGAATTCCTTTCAAGGTCAAGTCCACCTCATAAAAATGTTAATTTGAATCAAAAGAGAATAATCAGACAAACAAAATGCTGAAAATTTCATCAAAATCGGATGTAACATAAGAAAGTTATGACATTTTAAAGTTTCGCTTACTTTTCACGAAATAGTTATATGCACAATTTAGTCACATGCAAATGAGAGAATCGATGATGTCCCTCACTATTTCTTTTGTTTTTTATTGTTTGAATTATACAATATTTCAATTTTTACAGATTTGACAATAAGGACCAACTTGACTGAACCATATAATCTTAAACAATGGTAATTCCACATGTTAAATGAGAAATAAAATTTTGTTTCACAGGACAATGGGGAGAAAATTAGAATATTTTATATTTCTTATAATAAAATACAAGAAAAAAAGTGAGTGAGTAACGTCATCAGTCTCCTCTTTGCATACCGCCGGGATGTGCGTATAACTATTATGTGAAATTAAGCAAAACTTTAAAATGTTATAACTGTCTTATTTCAAATCCGATTTTGATGAAATTTTCAGTGTTATGCTCGTTGGATTTTTCTCTTTTTATTCAAATCAACTTATTGTTGGGGTGGACTTGTCCTTCAATAAGTACCTGAGCCGTTGATCCCATCTTGACGCAATCCTGGAAGCCACCGAGGGCACAGAATGCTGCCACCACTTGACGACAGGTGGACAGGAGCTTCTCAATGTCTGGTCCTTGCGGCTGCGAGGCTAGCAGGGCCATGTGACTGGACTGTTGCGATACGAGCAGAGGCACTTGACACAAGGCATGTGATAGGACCTACATGGAAAAAACAAAATGAATTTTTCTTTCGTTACGATTGACAGCCAAGATCTTTGGCAGCTTTCGATGTCCCACCCCCCCCCCCCCCCCTCCAAATATCCAAATTATATCCGAATTAAACCAATCTTTAGATTCTGAATGTCTGGACACAATATATGCAAATTTTAAACTTGATCATGAACATAATAATTATAACATCCTTTTTTTTTTACCAACTTTTCACCTCACCGCAATACAGTACACTTCCCATAAGTCAATACAGGCCTCTGGCAATCTCGCATGCATTATGCGATTCAATATAGCAGCAGTGCTCAATTTGAAAACGACTATAGAATAATTTTTCACAAAAAAACACCATTCATATGATAATAATATACTATGTTCATTGACCCTAAATGACATTTGACCTTGATCATGTGACCTAAGTATTGTGCAAGATAATCATTTATACCTGATTCCAAAGTTCATTGACCTAAAATGACCTTTGACATTGGTCATGTGACTTGAAACTCATGCAGGATGTTCAAGGATACTTGATCACCCTAATGACCAAGTTTCATGAACTAGATCCATATACTTCCATAGTTTTTACATTTTTTTTCTCGTTTTGATTCTCCCAACATAATCTACGTTCATTGACTCTAAATGACCTTTGACCTTGGTCAAGTGACCTGAAACTCACACGGTATGTTCAGTGATACTTGATTACCCTAATGTCTAAGCTTCATGAACTAAGTCCATATACTTTATAAATTAAAATGACATTTCAAAAACATAACCATCGATTAAGATTTCAATGTTGACGCCGCCGCCATCGGAAAAGCAGCACCTATAGTCTCGCTCTGCTATCCAGGCTAGACAAAAAAAGTGTGAAAGTTGACAAGAGCCTAAATGCATTCTTTTCTTTTTTTTCTATAAAATCAATTTAATTGTTATAGAAGCAATACATGCATATGCACATGTACGTCAGTATTAAACAAGTAACAATGCTAAACAATTGAACATAAATTTCAAAAAAAAAAAAAAAAATAAGTAATTTTCACTAACCCTTTCTACAGCAGATGCCCATATCTTGGCTGTATTAGATTCCGGTGCTGTTAGCAAGCTATGCATGAGAGCTATGACCTCAGACGCCATGCTGTGAGCAACATGGCCACTGATGAAAGGTCGCACTGGGTCCGTTCTGCAGAAAAAGAAAATGAGACGGCTTGTATGAATGTAGACAGCATTTCATGATGCATCTTGTCTCAGTAATTGCCAAAATGATTCCATAATGATGATGATAATGATAATAATAACAAAAATAATATAGTAGATCTAAGGAGCACAGAAACTATTTAACTAATCAAAGCTTTATTAGAAATCTTGATAAGCTACTTCGCAATCCATTGCAATTTCCTCCAAAATTTTTAAAGAGAGCTACACAAGAAGTCTTTTGTGATGATGATGGGTTCTTGTAAAGCGCCAGTATCCGCCTCAGCTTGGCGCTCATGGCGCTTGCTCAAAAATAAGAAATATCTCACAAATTTCAATGTCTTTAAACAGTGCTTAGTATCATCATTCAGTTCAAGTACTGTCCTATTAATGCTACAATTGAGTTATTCTTGCAATAATGTTGGAGTGGGGAACAAAAAAGTATTCAGGTAAGACTCAACAGTTGATTGGGTCTCTGCTCTCCTGATAAATTGGGGAAGGCTATTCCACAGCTTTGGTCCAGAGATGTAGAAGGCTCTGTCACCCCAGGTTGTGTGGCTGAGAGATTCTGTCAGCAATGCTTGATCTGCTGATCTGAGACTGCGTGTTAGTCTATGCCGAGATAAGAGCTCTGATATGTAGGGTAGAGATTTATCATTAAGCGCTTTAAATACAAGGACCCCAAGTTTATAGGCTATTCTCTGGTTGACAGGAAGCCAATGTAGGTCACGCAGAATTGGAGTAATGTGGACTCTCTTTCTTTGAAGGGACACAAGACGTGCGGCCATGTTCTGCAGACCAAAGTCTTTTGTGTAGCAGATTTTTCTTTTTACATAGGGAATGAACAGAATGTAGTTGAGAGCTTTTCTCTTATGACCAAAAGGCCAATCAATTTTCCCTGGATGTGTTTCAGTTTTTTATTTGAAAACGTTCACTGGCAGTGCTTTCCTGACTTCCATTGTTAATTACACCATTCCAGAGTTTTGGGGCTATACATGTACATGCTCAATCACCTAGTGTTACGTTTGTTTTGAGAGATGGGGCCTGAATAAAGCTCCCAAAATCCCTACATGTGGCTTCCTGAAGGCATGTTTTTTTCTTCTTAGGGGAGCCAACTTTACTGTATCGCTGTATGTCTCCATTTTCATTCTTGGGATGGTTAAGGAAAACCATGATGATATATCTAGGAAACCAAATAATGAATCATCTTAATTTACAAATGACATTCCATCATAAAAACTGAGAGAAACAATGTTATTACTACTGCTCATAATGACCAAAGTCTATGAGCCTCTATGTAACAATAGTTGGAGAGGGTGGAAAATGTGAGGCAACTGCACCTGGCAAGTTCAGCATTCTTTTCTCTGCAGACAGCTTCGGCAGTGACCTTGAGTTTCTCCTTGTTATTGTTCTCACTATCGGTGGTCTCCGTCGGAGCGCCTACACTCACCAAGAAACCGGCCTGTGCTAGCTTGCCTGCTTTCTGTATCGCCGTCGCTGCATCCTCCGTGAAGAGCTCAGCCTTGCCATTCTAGATAAACAAACACGGACAGGTATCAGGAGAACATAATCAGGACCTTGTCCCACAGGTATTGTGATTGATTTCATTACGCTGCGTTGTGGCCCAGTGGATAAGTCCCCGGACTTTGAAGCAGAGGGTCGTGGGTTCAAATCCCAGCCATGGCGTAATTACCTTCTGCAAGAAATCTACCCACAATGCCACAATATGCTGCACTCAACCCAGGTGAGGTAAATGGGTACCGGCAGGCAGTAATTCCTCAAAAACTGTGAGCACCGAAATCAGTAGCCGAGCTCAGCCAGGGTAATATAGGAGCACCTTGAGGTGAATATGTGCACTATACAACTATCCTGAATTATTATCATTATTTTACTTATTACTATTTAATTGCTATAAATTACGAACAGCCATTGAAGATGTGAATCATCTAGGAGGGGAATGTAATGTAAATTTATAAGCAAAGGCACATGTTGACTGCCAGTTGTCTTCTAAGATTGTAATATAAATATGATCTGAATTTCAGCTTACTGTATGCATGTTACGATCCATACGCAGAACCTTTTCCATGTTAGCTCCGCTCCCAAGCCTGAATGGACGACCCTCAGAACTGGAAAAAAGAAAAGAATCTCTCTCAATATATGACCATCAGCTCATAAAATGAACATCATTTCCCATGTAAAATTGTTTCAATCATACATTCTTTAGATATAAAAAAATTCAATTCAAGATTATGATGATGAAAAACTACAGGTTACCACGTACCTAAGAAGAGCTTGGATGACTTCCCGAGATGACTGATCCTCTCTCTTGTGAAGGAAGACGGAGAGGCGGCCATCTTGGTCCTCCAGATCATCCTCTCTATCAGGAATAAAGCTCACTGATGATAGATGACCAAGCTGCTCTGGAGCTAGGATTGTCTGACATCCTGAGGGAATCAAGCAATGGGTGGAAATAAACATACTGAGTCCTCAAGGGGGAACTTCACCACAATATAAAGTTGGTTTTGAATTAGTTTAGGATAATTAAAGAAACATATTTTGGCAAAAGTCTTTCCAAGAATAACAGAGTTGCAATTTTTGAAAATTGTTTATTTGTCATGTCACATGTGAGCAGCACCCCCATTATGGTACAGTGCGTCATATGATACAAATCCCACAAAATGCCATTTTCGAAAAGTCAGAGCTTTGGCGTTGTTGATATCATAGATAGGAAACGCTTGCACAAGGCATGGGGTTTAATGGATGCCATATCCCATTTTCAATTTCTGAATCTATTCAAGAATCATATTGAATTCTTTCAACCAATGCATAAATTTTAAAAGAATGAAAATTTCCATTTATTTAATAGAGAATTATTACCTTGTAAATACATCCAATTTGGCCTTAGTCGCGATGATGTCTTGATATTTATCAATGAACCATTTATCTATCTATCATCAGAAAAGAGGAAGTTGAGTAGACTTGGACTGAATTGAAATGAAAGTATTGTGCTTATTATTCTGGCTTTAACCCAGCTACAGGACTTTGAGATGCTGAAAGCATACCAGAAACATGACAACATCACATGCTATGATCCTGATATCAACTGGTTCCTTACCTGGCACTACACAATCCCCAAGCTTGGCTAGTAGTAGACTGGCAATACGAGCAGGCGGGTCACTGGTAGTCACGCCCCCTTCTCCACCCGAAGCAGAAGCCAGCTCCGCCCCCCACGCTGGCAGCTGAACATGGGCGCAGTCCTGGGCACTCATCAGAGGGAGCGCTACTCGGCACAGCTGGAGGATGATCAGAACAAGTTTGGGAGACGGGCGCTGGTCGAGGAGAAGAGATAGAAGCTTGGAGACGCAAGCTGGCTGGCTTAGGATGGCACGACCCATACGACTCCTATGTGATTGTGAGAAAACAATTGGTGAGGTTAATGTCTACTTATAAATATATAACCTAAAACAAGAGCTTAATCCAATCAAGTATAATATCCAACTTCCCATACAATCAGGCCAAAAATTGCTGTTTTATTTTCAGGGGCTACTGTTCCCAACTGGCTAGCAGACTCTGCAACATTGGAGAAGCTTTAAAATTGCAGTGAACAGAAAAAGGGCTCTTTTGAGCAGTTCAGGGGCAAAATCGCCCAGAGCCCCTGATCAATTTTTTTCTTTGCATATTATGTTCTGAATGACGTGAACTGAATATTATGTACATCTTTATAATTTTCATTTTATAAAATGAAAAACAGTATCAAACTCTAAACATAAGACAATGATGAAGCTGTTCCTGTTCAGGTGTGGATCCAGCAGGATTAGACACAATACCATTTTAGGGGCCAAATTGTTTTTGCACAATAGTCGGCCTCTCAAAACAATTGTGTCTAATCTAGATGAATCCACTCCTACCTCATCCAAGGAGCTTGTCCTAAGATGGAATATGTGTAAGCTGACTGTTATTAATGAAAGCTTGTTTTCATTCCTCACCTGGATAAGTTATTCAGCAGGCTAAGAACCTCCTGTAGGGCCTCACTTCCCGCTGCCTCATTGCCACAGCTCTCCGTCGCTCGAGCAAGGTGATTGGTCAGAAGCAAGGACACCTGACGAGCAAGACCGGCATATCCCAAAGCATCCTGGGATACCTCGTCTGTTTCCCACGATACACAGCGGTTAGCAAGCACCTTCGATTGAACACAGGATGTTTGAATGTAAAAAATGTGTGTTCTACACAGTACACTAGGACCACAATATTATGGAGTGCCCTTTGTCACCTCTTTCATTAAGAACAATTTTTTTTAATCATGTAATGAAAAGTTTTTCAAAAAATCAATTTTGTTATGAAAATGAGGAAAAATAGGAAAATGCAAGGATACAATAAATTTGAATGGAATTATTTTGTCCATTATCATTGTCACAAATATCTACATGTAAGTAGGGAGATGATACCTAGCATTCCATACAAATGAGGAACAAAGTTCTTGTTAAGTCTGGGTAAACCTGGCTTTAATTTTCAGAATTCCACACCTGTGTAAAAATTTTCTTTACATTTGGTTTCATCTCAGCTTTACTTGTTTTGGAACTACAAAATTATAAGTATTCATGGTAATAATTCTTTTCATTTGTTGTTAAAACAAATCTTGAGTAAAACCAATAAAGGATCTTTCTGAATTTATTTACTTTAATCTTATCATCATACAGTTGGTATATTCCTCTTTGTTATGTCTTCTCATGTTACTAATTGACGTTCGACCAAACCAAGATATGAGATGGCCTTACCTGGAAGCCTGCCCAAGCCAAAGCTGAGACCCTCTGACCACTAGACTGAGATTCTGGCCTTGATGGCTGACCAGATGAATGACCAAGGCTACATAGTCTGTCCAGTAAACTGACCAACTGACTATCAACCAGGCACTTCTCTTCACTCCTGTCACATCAAAAATAGATCAGAACAAAAATAATTCATTAAATAAACTTGAAACTTGAAGGGCAATTCCATAAAATGATCAGCATTTTTGTATAACCCCCATGTTTCCTCCATTCTTCCTTCAATCTCTCATATTATGGCCATACCAGAAGACACAATCTTTACAAAAGAAAATCATGGAGGGAAGAGGTTTAACACAGAAAAGCTGGCCTGGACATAGTGAGGGGATGACGGGCAGAAAGATAAATGAATGTTGCGAGATAGCACTGGAGAGAGAAAGATGGAAAACCGTGACATCCAGCCTCTTTAAAGAGAAAGAACAACATCATTGTCATCCTTCACTTCATTAATTACTCAAGCAGTGATCATTTGAGAGCATTGTAACTTTTCTCGTAATGTTTGAAATTAGATATTGGTGATTTTTTACCTGATTGCTAAGAAAGCATGAATGCTTGTAAGCAAGCAACCAGAGGACCGACGGCTTAAGGTCCTCTCCGAAGGACCTGGTACTGAGGATTAATGCCTTACCAAAGGGCACTAGCGCACCAAGTGGGAATCGAACCCGGGTCACCGGAATACGAATCCCCCGCTCTCCCGACTGAGCTATCGCGCCTCCTTTTCATAATAACTAGCAAATTAACTACATGTAGCAATCAGAGGAGGAATGTCTCATCTATAGGGGGTTGCACATTCACATTTTTGGGGAACTGACCCAAAGTAACTTTGCTTTAGTACAGAATAAGGCAAACTCTGAATTCATGGACAGTTTAACGTTTCCCCAATGACAACTGTTTAAATTAAATGTTTGAATGAACGGATCAACGTGCCACTGAAAGGGTAAATGAATTAACATATGAACAAGCACACAAAGGAATGAATATAGAAGAATGGATGAACAAGTATAAAAGAATGAATTACTATAAATAACAGAATAATTACTTACATGTATAAATGAATGATCAATATTTGAACTACATGTACAGAATGACAAAACTGAAAATGATACTGTACACCAAAATTCTTAATATTTTCACACCAATACAAGTTCACCTACCTTGTGTATGGGATGGTACACAGGAGTCCTATACTGTAAGCACAATCAGTTGGATGATGAGTAGCAAGTTGAACAATGGCCGTCATAGCATCCGAAAATGCTTGTCTGACAGTCTCAACAAAACCACCGCACTTCAGGTCATCTATCCTGTGGTGATATGATAAGACGTCAATTTTGTTTGACTTTGCTTTATGATGCATTCCAACAAAATACATAACAGAACATTTACAAGGTGTATTGCATAACATGAAATAGAAATTACAGTCAAACTTATAATAATCCATTTATATAGCACTGTTACTATGTGCATAAATAATACTCAACTGCATTTTGATACGTGGTATCATATTATTACCCCAGCCGTAGGAATAAATCCTACTGGGTACCCATTCACCTCATCTGGGTCGAGTGCAGCAAAATGTGGGTAAATTTCTTGCTGAAGGAAAACACACCATGGCTGGGATTCGAACCCACGTCCCTCTATTTGAATGACGCGAGTCGTAACCACTAGACCACGACGTAATAACAGTGATATAACACATACAATTCTTTCAATTAGTATTAATTTGTAAAATATCAACAATCAATGTGTTCCATCATATCTTATTCCATGGGAAATAATTTACCTAGGTCCCTGCTGCAAGACTGATGTTATAGCGGTCACCAGATGAGCATACCCCTCTGAGCGACCAGCAGTGGTCATCAGCCGATGGGCATGGACCAAGGCTTGCTGTCTTGACCATCCACGTTGACGTCTTGCCTTGACCGCCGAGAGGAACTCGTCCCTAGATACCTACACATATGAAACCATGTCAAGAGATGTTATCCTTCTTTTTATCATATCATATTTTAGCTATTGCTACACGTACGAGACAGTGAAATGGCTATTACCATAGATGTTCCCCATTAAGGGTGAAAAATGATTCACAGTTTGACACAGAACATGGTGAAATTATCTTACACTAAATTCTTCTTATAGCAATAACTATGTTTTGACCATTTCACACAGTATACATTTGCATAAGCTCTATATCCCCAAACTTACAACGTATGTTGATTTAGTTTATTTTGTATAGAAAAAAATACAAGAGAGCATTCCAACACTTCAAATATTTCTTCCTAAAATATGTTATGTGATGGAGGAGTGGCAAAAGGTATGGAAGACCAAATACACATCAATTTGTTAGCCTTGAGCATGATGTACTAGTGGTTTCTAGGAAACATCTTTGTGATCATCATAAGCTACAGAAATCATTACATCTGATTGGCTGAGTGGAAATTCGTTGGTGAAAAAGTCGCTTGCCTCATAAAAAGCTCTCCACATATACATATACTTCTGAAATATATACTTATTAAAGAACAAATTCCTCATCATAACAAAAAACATGGCTTGATTTTCTATTGAACAAGGGAATTGCTTTGTTGTTTCCTATTGTGTTCTCTCAACAGCTTCCTCTAATTCATATAACACAATACAAGAAAAATGAGTGTGTACAGTAACATCAGCTCTCCCATTTGTGTATCATTTGCGTTTCGCATATACTTGTAAATGGGTTGTGAAAATAAGCAAACTTTTATCATTTCATAACTTTGTCATTTTACATCCACTTTTTTTGTATCATCACCTCTCTCATTTGTATACATGTATCACCTGTGCTTTGCACATACAGTCCGACCTCTCTTATGCGGACACGTTGGGACCAGCACCAATCCGGATAAGGGATTTATCCGGATCTGGGAGACCCAATATTAAATACTCGCAGCTGCTGCCTCAGCTCCCCAACGGCGGTAGCGGCGCGCGTACAGACAGTATTCACCGCAGTGTCAGTGCAAATTATGTGATGAAATGTTTGCGCTATGCCCTGATTTACTGGAAGATTATTCTGCCTAAGTTCTTTCGGTGATTTGGGTGAGATATTTTCATGAAAAATAATGTTGTTGTATGTAGACTATATTGGAAAATATATGTAATCAAAGTGAGTTTGCGTATAGGATTGAGTTTAGATTGAAATCTCATTTCCTCAGGTACTAGATTGAATTGAAAAAAAAAAATCTTGGCAAGTGTGCGTCCGGATAATAGAGACATCCGGATAAGGGGAGGCCGTATAAGAGAGGTTGGACTGTACATGTAAAAGTGTTGTGAAAATAAGCAACAATTATAATTTAATTTTTATTTTACATCCACTTCTGCTGAAATTTTCAGGGCTATTCTGGTTTGACTTTTCTCTATTGACCTTACAACAACTCAATGATCTTGTTGGGGTGGAATAGACCTTCAAGATTGATTTTTGGAATACAGAGTCCGTGAAATTGCTTACGGTTTGATTACGTTTGGTTCCAATGAAGGCAAATATTTCATCTAGTAAGTTGTTGAGGTTCTGGTTGCGTTCTGGAGTGCCGCTGTAAGCACTGCTCCTGGATCGACGCATCTGGTAAGGTCTATGATATCAAGAGGGAAAATTAAATAAATGAAGGATTTAAAGATAAATACCAGTTGTGGTAATGATCTCAAAATGAGTTTGAACAGAATATAATAAAATGACTGCCTAAGTGTTTGTATGCATAAATATGAAATATGTGCCAAATGACTCTGGAAGAAAATGTGTAATTGCTGAGAAATAAGTGAAGATTTCCATCAAATGTGGGGTATTTTTCCAAGCAATATTAATACGCTGTCCCATATATACCTTTTTGAGTTAATGATCATCAGAATTATACGTCTTCAGCTAAGATTTCATGCTTTCGCAAAGATCAGTTAATTTCAATGTTCCAGATCTATATCTATGATAATATGGTGATAATCAAGCTTGATTTTAAAGACTTTCTGATGAAATAATTGTTTGCTGCAACTACTTTCTTTTACCTTTAAGACCTTGTTGGAACAAGAAAATAGAAGATTAAAATTCTGCAGCATCAGAAACTCCGAACTGACATTCAGTTCTTGTGCTCATGATATACATGTGTCGCTGACTTAGCACCTAAGAACATTTTCCGGTCGTACATAAAAGTCAAGCGTAACTTCGAAACAGCTTTATGGACAACCACTCAGGTCATTTCAAGGAATGCATTACCTGCTGGATGACTTATCCGAAGATGCTGGCCTAGCTTTGGTGAGATCAGCTGGCATTGAGAGACTTCTTGAAAACTGATTAGTACTGGTAGAAGGTTGACTGCTTACTCCTCCATTCCCTGTCATGACAAGAAACCAGAACAAAAAATAATCATTCAAGAATAACATGTACTCCAAAATTTTGAAATGATAAACTTCACACCTGGGCCCTACCTTACAAAGAGCTGTGATTGATCAAATCATACTAAAAATGTGGAAAGCCATGAATGTCACAAGTCTTCATCTCCATGTATGTTCTGTTTGTTTGCAAGCAATCAGATCATAATTTGATGCTGATTGGAGAAAACAGTGAAAAAAATCAAAAATATCACTTTCATATCATTTACTTCCTCAGTGGGGAAATTTATTGCCAGACAGAAACCTTGAGTAGTGTATGGTGCAGACCATCATAGTAACAACACTGGTGGTCACCAGGGCCCCTTCTTACAGTTAAGATTGATCTGATCAACCTCAACTGTATGTTAATCCATCAATGTCATAATTTTTTTTACTGGAAATTTTCACAATGCCCTTTCTAAACAAAGAGAAGCACACTGATTTTTTTTAGAAAACATGTATGAATATACAGAAAATCTAGAAAGTCTGTTGAACAAACATGCATTTTAGATGTTGATGTTGCTTGCATTCCATAGTTGTGGTTGATTTGATCAATGGCTACTCTTTGTGAGACCGGTCCCTGGGGGTGTTTCACAAAGATTTAAGAATGACTTAAGAGTCACACTTAAATGTCTAGTTGCGTGCGGTATAAAAGTCATGGCAGCATTGGTCAAATCATGCGAAGAAGACGCACACTACTGTGTATTGATCAATAAGATTGCGTGTTGCATATCATGTACGCGTCGGCATTTAATTGCAACTTAAGTCATTCTTATTTCGTTGTGAGACCGGTCCCAGGTCACCAAGGGCATGACTTACAGGGTAATGTACCAAGCTCATCACCACCGTGTGATATACTCCGACCGATGCTAGATGAACCATTCTCTCTCGGTATTGATACATCCAGTAGCGCGTTGGCTCTTTCCAAGATGGCTGCCACTAATCCCTTTGTCTTTGTCATCTTCTGTGATTCATCCTCCTCTGGCCGACTCTCTTTCATTCTGTCCCTGCATGAGGAAGTTTAGATGATTTATTTTACTGCTTGCTTTGATTTCATATAAATTCAAATTCAAATTCAATCTATTCTTGATAATCATTAAAACATCATAAAATTGTACATTCATTACAAGAAAAGGAAGGTAACAAAAAGATTACAATTGAAAATAAGAAGCCTCCAAAATATACAGTAATTGATACATGCACACATCAGATGAAGAAGGAAAAAAAGGCGAAATACGCACACTCACACACAAACACACCCACCCAGAAATATCATCATTGTCATCATCACACACAAAAGCACACCCGAACATCCATCGTCTTAGTTACAATTAGTAACAAACAGAATATACGAGATGAGTTTTTCAAATTAGGCATAGGTACTAATAATGACCTTTTTTAGTTTGCTTTCAAAACGATGAAACAGTTGAATATAAAAATGATGCACATGACAAAATTTTCTGCATCATGCTTGTTTACTACTTTCTATGCTTATTCACTGACCTTACTATTTTGTAAGATTTAATGTTTTTTGTTGTTGTATTTATTCACATCGTCATTACTTTTAGAGCATCACAAACAGTACTTGGTATCTCATCTGAAAATTACCTTGCCGTACATTTTACCACATGCATGAACGTGTATGCTGCACACAGCATGGGTGAACAATGTAAACAGTATACTGTCAATAAATTGAATTGATTTGAGTATTTAAAAAAAAGATTACCTGAGAAGTTTGACTGCTTCTTCAGCACTAATAGATTCAGAGTCTATATCTAGGATGAAGCAGAGTGTTTCAATATCCTTCTTTTTGTCCTGAAAACAAGGAAACATTAACGTAATGACAGAGAGATCTTAGATTAGGCCTCGAATTTGGTTTCACATCTACTCATCAGAGACATCAAGTGCGAGTCTGAAATGTTGTAGCTCTTATTTCATATTTGATTTTGATGGCACTGTCAATTTTATGCCTTTCGTTTTTTCTATTAATTATTTATTCAGTTCAAATAGTAGACAGGGACTTTAAAGACATTGATTTTTTTTTTTTTATCGAGCTGTAGGGTCCCACTTGTCATCTGTGTCTGTGATGAGTTTTAAAAAGAAGCCCTGAAAACAATTGTACCTGAAAATCATTATTCAGTGCTTTCAAAATTAAAAATGTACAAACGACCGAAAACACTGAGTCCCAATTCATTCTTTATATCACATGGGCCACCAATCATTATCCCTGGCAGAGATATTCAATGAAGATTTTTTTTTTCGCCAGTAACAGATATTTTGACAGTGTCTGCACGAGTTTTTTTTTTTATCATTATTCTTGGGATTTTGGGGGGTTTTATCCATATGATCAATACTATACACAATACACATGAAAGTAACTATAATATCACCAAGGTTTTAAATAAAATGTCAGATTGTCTCACCTCTTGAAGATGGAAATCAATAAAGAACGGTTGAGAATCATCTATTTCAGCTTTCATTTCATCATGCTCTCTTTCCCAACGTTGCTCTAACTCGCCAATGAACTACAAGAAATTAAGTTATCAACATGAAATTTGTTTTATTCCATTCAATTCAATTCAATATCTACTCAATTCCGATAAAGCATACAAAATATCATACAATCATATCAGAACATGAGAAAAATATGATTTAACTTCATTATGTTTTCAACCAGCAGCTTTAATAATTAACTTTTTTATTTCTGATAGTTATATATTCATATTATTACATGAGCTGAAAGCAGAATGTACATGTACACAAAAGCATTTAAGGAATTTACTCCTTCAGTTGTCCAATGTTGCCTTATATCTTAACATCACTACATGTACCTACAGAAAGTGACTTTATGGAAAGACTACAGTTGCATGCATCACTATGTACATGTAACAGTCTGTTGTTTAAAACTTTTACAAGGCACAACTTTGCCATGAATTGTCTTTCAAGGGTATTCATTCTTATGAAGGCCTCTGCTACAATCCTGACAAAACTACATAGACCATGGCTGCTGACAGAGTTCCCTTTATCATTACACAACAGGTGTTTAATCGTTTTAGAATAACTTACCATGAGTTGTCTTTCAAGGGTAATCATTCTATTGAAGACCTCGGCTATCACCATGACAAAACAACCTAGACCATGACTGCTGACAGAGTTCCCTTTATCATTACACAACAGGTCTTTAATCGTTATAGAATAGATAAATTACCATGAGTTGTCTTTCAAGGGTGTACACTCTAGGGAAGACCTCTGCTATCATCTTGACAAAACTACCTAGACCATGGCTGCTGACAGAGTTCCTTTTATCATTACACAACAGTTGTTTAATGGTTTTGAACAAAGATAACTTACCATGAGTTGTCTTTCAAGGGTGTTCACTCTATTGAAGACCTCTGCTATCATCTTCATAAAGCCATTTTGACCAGGGCTGCCAGCAGTCAGACCGGTCTCACTGCTGCTCAGAGAGTTCAGCATCGGTTCAAGATCAAGTAGTTTGATGGCAGCGGATACAAGGGCCTCTTCCAAGACAACAGGATTTATCACATCTCTGTCGAGATATGGACGGAAAAGATACAACAGTGGCAATGATATGCAGTGCTTGCTTAGAAACATTTGTAATCAGTGCCATGGGAATGATAGTATCATTATTCTTTATAGGGAATAGGAGATTATTTGCTCATGCACCACAGATATGAGATATCACCATACTAATGACATTCCACCCGAGCATGTATATAACATTCATTACTTTTTAATTAATCCTTCAAAATATCTAATAAAACTTGCATTAATCACTTTCTCCATTTGTTTTCCTCCCTACACTAGGGTTAATATGCTCTGGGTGTAAATTTCACTACACCCATGTTTACAGGAGATATTTAAAAATAGATACATTATATTCTTTTACCTTTCACCTTTATCAGTTTCCTAACTCTAAATACCATGCACAAATCAAATTTGACCTTGATCCATCATCTCATTTTTTAAGTTAATGAACAAACGACACAGCTCCACGTATGCAATTACTAACATTGTAATGACTTTGACCTCTGACATTTAGTAGAGCAAAGGCAAAAGGTTCTTACTTGATACTAGACCTCATGAAGGGAGCAGCTCTGCCAGACATCACCCTCAGTCTCTGTAGTGTATCCTTAGAAAGCTTGAGCCTTGGGAGACTGGTGCCTGAACCTTTCTCTTTACTTCCTGATGATGGACCTGTATTAGGCTGCTGTAGCATCTCATGCCAAGCACACCTGTAATAAAAAACAACAATCTGGTTGATGGAACAGTACACTCATCGGCCTGAAGTATGGCGTAAGTTGGGCCATGGTCTAACTCTGTACTAAAATTATGGGAAGTCTAGCCCCGGGGACCTCTCCACTTCGGTGGCGAGGTCCTGAATGCAACCTATCATTGTCACTGGAGTACACGAATTTGCGATGTTTCGCATTATGCTACATAAAAACCAATGATCATAATCAATTAAAAATCTGACGATTAGGATCGATCTTACCTAAACAAACTGACCCCAAACCAGGTTTCATTCTACATATGGAGAGAATTCGATGGCATCGTTCAAAAGAGCATCAATTTTCGGATTTTGTCCCAATTGCGCTATTGCCATGTTTGAAGAAATGCGAAAGAAGGTTCGGCAGATGTGCATATGAATATTTATTAAGTTTACGCAACGTGGGGGTCAAGGTCAAGAAAGTAATCATGGTGCTTGGCAGTTCTAGTTGAAGCAATACACAATAAAGGGACTCACCTCTGGATTATCTTTGAAGACAGTAGGGCATGGCATCGTTCCTCAGCGCCCGTCACCTCTGGTCCTTCGTAGAGCACTTTGAGGAGGCTTGAACCTAGAACTGTCAGGCCGAGAGCCAAGTCAGCAACAAACGGAAGACCACTGGTGCAGTCCTCCGATGATTCCTGAGAGAGGAAATGTACATGCATTAGATCGTAATACAACAAAAAGTGAGCAGACCACGAAGATGGGCCAGCGGCAACATGCAGGCCACGAATGCTAGATGAATTCTTTACAGTATGGTGGTACCCTTACCAAGAAATCAGATATGTTTATTGTATCACTGACCACTTCGCTTATAAAGCTCTGGCCTTTCCTGTCTGACCCTACCGATACCAACAAGACATAACCACTCTTATAGGAGAATGAAACCCTTGCAACAAGTCAACTCGTGCGAAAACAGAAAAATCAAAGAACAAGATCATTTAAAGTTTGAGAGAAATTGGAAAATAAGAAAGCTATGGGCATTTGAATGTTGAGATACCTGACAGACTTGGTAAAAAAAATTTAAAAAACTTCTATTATGTACAAAAGCAATGGGAAAATTGATCATTGGTGATATCATACACTTTGATTGCATTGCCAAAGGTTACGATATCCATAGCATTTGTGATCTCCCCATTCAAATGCTTATAACTTTGGGGCTTTTTTTTAGTAAATTTTTTCTCAAACTCTCACTGATCTGTTTCTTTCATAAAATTCAACTGGTTTCCTCTCGTTAGAAGGTGCTACATAGTACAAGTAAACCTATCTGGATATAGCTCACCTGCGCTCTGACTGTGCAACTAAACCCCCAGAGGGCCTTGTCAGGAGTGTTGTGCTCACGACCACTTCTCATCTCAAAGTTAAATGTAACAGTGTCGCCTTCAACCTATAAAATATTCAAAACCAGAAAAGAAATAATACTTATAACGATAGGAGCATACTCACATTTGATAATTCCGGTAATGTACATGTACATATAAAACTTTTTTAAGCAATAACATTTATTTACTTCTTAGCCCCATAAAGGTTTGTGCTAGATTGGAATTATGAAAGAACTGTTTTGATTGGCTCCTTGTCAGTAAATGTGCATGCAACAATGACTTTGACTGGCTATTGCCATTTAGCAATTGACCACAAACTTTTGAGTTACAGAGCCTTGGACTTAAAAGTTCCACCCATAGTACAACTACATGTATGAATATGAGTGGATTAGTCTTCTGACTTTGAAACAGAGGGTTGTGGGTTCGAATCCCAGCCATGGCGTAATTTCCTTCAGCAAGAAATGTATCCACATTGTGCTGCACTCAACCCGATGAGGTGAATGGGTACCTGGTAGGAAGAAATTCCTTAAATGCTTGACCGCCTGCCTAGGCAGTCCAGCTAAAGCCAGGGTAATAACAATAGCAGGGCCCGCTGGGAGAACAATTTTCAAAACTGAAGTGGCTTCCCTGGGTAAATATATCTATATTATTATTATAAAAGAAGCTACTCAAGTAGATAAGGTACTAAAGTCATGAGGCCAAGACTTTCTGGGAGATGTTTTGGATGTCTCACCGGAGCATGATTAGAGCTTCCAACCTTAATTGTGAAAAATCATATTCTCTTCTTCTTCTTATCCTATTTTCAAGCCTTATATCCCATTTTTCTTTAAAATGTTACAATTTTGAAAACACATACCAAAAATTAACCATTCTTACAAGATTCAAAAGTCCTATTTCTAAGGGGGAAATGCTATTAAAAGTCACTTTCCCCCTTAAAAATCCTTCTAATAGGATAAAATCCTACTAACTAGCAACTCTGCATGATGAAAAGGATCCACAGCCAAATTTGGGTGGGAGATGATTAAATGAATCATGGAGGCTCGGTATGTGGTTGCATAAATACCATTAAAATCATTCATGTTGGCCTGGTTCTGAACAGTCATGAACTAGGCAATTATGAAATCATGAAATATGATTTGAAAATGCTGAAATGCTAGTACTCTATACATGTACCTACAATCTAAAGCATGCCAAGAAAACTAATTAAAAAAACAAAATGACAGAAAGTTGCTATTACATGCATATTACACACTTTTTTCCTGGAGCAGTAATCATACAACAAATCAAAAGCAATCATAGGAAAATTAAAAGCAATCATAGGAAAATTAAAAGTAATTACAGGAAATCAAAAGTCAATTATAAACCCCTTATCAGCAATAGTTATGAATCTACAGTAGGATCAAATCATTGATTAGGAAGTAATCATATCAATCTTCTTCAGGCCAGAACAAGTTTTTAAAATGCATTTGGTTAAAAACAAAGTTGCCCCCTTCATATATACTTAAATGCTGATTGTAGAAGAAAAATGGTGCATTTGAAATTGACGTAGTTTCTCTAATGCAAGGGCAGTTTCCTTGAAAGTATATATATTAATAAACACTATATCATTATCTTCAGACGTTTTAGCTATACAGTATACATTATGCATATTTTGGTCTGCAAGATTTGCCTATGCAGTATTGCATGATACACAGAAATCTGATAAAGCCCTCATGCAGGCTAACTTACAAAACCTCTTTTGCAATATTGTGCCTTACTGCATACCGGTAGTCTAATACTAACTCTCATGTATCATTAAAGATACAAATAATCATATTGGATGACTTTCATTCATTGTAGATGAGTGCAATATTGGCCCCTTTTAGTTTGTAGAATATTTCAGATATCCCATTCTTTCTTAGCCTTTCAATATAAGAAAATAAAATGAAATTTCACAATTTATATTGCCAATGAATATTGAAAGAATTATATCTGATCTGAACTGAAATCCTGAGCGTAAATAAAATGTGTTCCCATACAGCAAATGAGAACAATCATATTGCTTTGTGAAATGAAATCAGAATTTAAAAAAATCCAATAATAATTTGTCCATCACAATATAACCAGGGAATAGTGTAAATGAAATGACAGATTCAGATTCATCATTATCTTTCTTTTACTTTGCACAGAAACATTCTGTAATCAAATAGCCCCACCCACTCCCATTTTCAGGAAGAAAAAAAACAGGAGTGCTTAATAGTGTAGATGAATAAAATATTTGTATCGCGCGCTGGTGAATGTGTTTCATCAGCATATTGGAAGGAAGTTAACAGAAGTTTTTTTCAAGTACACAATCTAAAGAAAAGTACACAGAAGGAAGGAAACAGAACAAAAGGTCAACATCGTTTTAATAATGCATGCTTCACTTCAGACTAAAAACAAGGAAAAACACTTTACAATGTGTCATAGATAAGTGTAAATAACTTTCATTTAAAAGTTAAAGGAAAATATGTGACAATTTGCCAAAACTTGCGCAAACAAGGACTAAAGTAGGAGTGACCTTATTCAAAAGATAATCATACAATGACTTAAATGCATACATGAACATATGTATGTTATTTCATTTGAAAGGGTCATATTTTGCCTGTTTTGATGAAGGAAATATTGCAAACATATTAATATTGCAAAAAAATTATTATGAAATATTTTGTATAATGTTTTAGTTATTGAGTTTCAATCAGAATGTTGAGGGCCATTACCCAGCCAAGTCTTAACATCATTTAATATTAATACAGGGCGTGACACTGGCACTGGTCCCAGACGAGTAAAACTTGCTGTTGGGCAAGTAGTTTTTCAGAAATAGCCAGATTTACTGGTCCGACATGACCAGAAAAAAATATATCAAACTGATACAAATGATATTTTCTCCTCTTTTGTAAATAAAAAAAAATGGCTCTGGCATCTTCAAAAATGGCTCTCCAAAATTGAGAAATGGCTCTCATGAATTATGTTGTGGGGGCAATAAAAGCAATTAAAGTCAGCAAAATAAACTCTTTTTTTTATATATTTATTTAATTTGGGGGACCAGTAAATTTTAGGTTCGGACCAGTAAAAAATTGAAAAATTGGGGATCTACTGGTCCGACATGATCAAGTTGGACCAGTAGAAAAAAAGGTTTAGTGTGGAGCCCTGATTAATACATGTGCAAATGATTAGTCTCCAACTCTATTTCTTTGTATTATTATTGTTTTTAAAGTTTTTTCTTTGTATTGGTACAGTGTATCATTTTACCCATTCTCCACCCCATCTTCTTCCCTTCTCTTCTTCCTTCTTCCCTTCTCTTCTTCCTTCTCCTCCTCCTCTTCTTGACCCTCCTACTTCTTCTTCTCCTCTTACTCCTTATCCTCCCTTTTCCTTGTCTCATTATTTTTCTTTGGCTCTTTTCAGGGTGCTACATAACTTTTTAGAAGCACTTTCCTGGTTGGCCAAGTAAATTTTTTAATAGTTGGAATATGCTTGCCCAAAAATCTATTTCACTTGCCCAAAAAAATCCTTGAAAAAGAGTTTTACCTCTTAAAAAAAAAAGCATTGTGGTTCTATAAACCATTGAAATTCTTTTCTCTCTTTTGACATGAACTGATGTACCTTGTTATTGCATGGCTTTTTCCAAAGTGATTTTATCTTGCCCGCTATGACCAAAATTAGGGTCGATATCATATCAAAAATATCGACCCTAATAGTAGTCATTCCACTGTGAGAATTTAGCTTTCCCAATTTGGGCAAGTAGTTTTGGTCTTTGTTTCAAAACACTTGCCCGACTAACTGTTACTTGCCCCGGGCAATCGGGCAAGTGCTTATGAAACACCCTGCTCTTTTCTTCTTCTACTTCTCATGACTTTAATAACTTGAAATGAAGTTTAATCTATAATGATGAGATTTTTATGTACAGTGATTTTAACATTATACAGTTGCTTATGACAGGGCCAATATCTTGATCAGGGGAGCGTTTCATCAACATTTTTGTCTGACAAGTTGTCAGATCTGACATCTTTCCTTTATTCTGATTGGCTGACAAGCACTGCAACTATGGTAACTGTCGGATAAAATGGGACTTAAAACGTCCGACATGTCCTTTCATGAAACACTCCCCTGAAGTAACCTTATTCAAAGTCTGAAATCAGATTTAAATCATGAAATCTTACATCCATTACATTTTTTTTTAAATGGCAATGGAATTCATTTTTTTTTCTAGTCACTTTTGATGAATGAAGATTTGTAGAAATGATTAGTTTGCAGGTGGGGCAAACCACAGATTATGCAGAGTATTCAATCCAGCCAGAAAATGTGAAGAAATACAGGGTCAGGACGTGTCTTTCCTCCTTTTATGTAATTTCCTGAAGTGAAATTTGAGCCAAAAGATAAGCAGAAATTGCACCTATAGGATTTCCGACCTCACCGCAGTACAATCTGTTTGGTTGGATAGATCACGAAACTGAGACTAACAAGACAGAAGAACTGTCAACATAATAACTTATTTAACATAAGAACTGTCGCTTGTATCAGCTTTATGAAACATCCACCTGGATTCCTCCGAACAGAAAATCAGAGCTGCCAACCTGATCACGAAATTTCAGTATTTCAAATAACTGATTAAAAAAAATTATGAGAAAATCATTATTTTCAAAGCAATACCATAGGATGACACACAAACCTAAACTTTATCAGTATTTTGCATGGAACCATCAATTCTTTTTCAGTACTGTTTACTGAAAATCAGTACAAGTTCGCAGATCTGGAAAAAGCAGTATTTTATAAGATGCCTAATCGATCCAACACAATTGACATCTCTATTATGTAACACACAAATTTAGAAACAAACAAAATTGTGGTATTTTCCCTCACAACAAACTTATTTGATTGGTGGGTGTACATGTACCCTTTAAACTACCTTTTTTTCTCCCTAAAAAGATTCATGCCAGTAGAATCTCCCACTCAACAGGATATACAATTAAGTAGTCTGCAATAACTAAACCCAACTTAAAAGTATAATGCATTCCATGGAGTTCAATTTTAAAAAAAATCTTCTCAGAGTCTTTTTTAAAGAGATTTTAAATAGTGAATTTGAAAATGTTTGTTTTCTTTTTCTTTTATAAATGTCAGGATAGTTTGAAGTTGATGATTTTTGAGTGAGATAACTCACAACTAAGAGGTTTGTGTATGAAGACTATCCTCAATTACTTTCTGCTTTGAATGAACCATTCCCACTTCCCTGAGCAACATCCTTCCCAAAACTAAAAAACCAAATTTGGTATATAAGTGGGAGTGTACTGAAGTCTCCAATTTAATGAGGTTTGGTATAACTGTCACCATCACACCAACCCTTTGGTGCTCCATCAAGCATTACTAATACCATCAACAGAATACTCTGTGAATTGATAGATGTTTTAGTCTGCTTGTCAACAACCATCAAAAGGCAGTGGACAAAAAGTTACACTAGATACTGGTACTGGTTGTAAACAAGGGTGAAGAATTTGTCTCTGTAAGATCAAAAGTGGACAAATATTGGAATTCAGGATGGATCTCGAAAGTGCTTTTGAAGAAGGTTTCGACGAGGATATGTTTTCGAACATGACAAATTACAACGGAACAACAGGGGTCAATTATCCAACGAGGGTGGTACTTGCTATTGCTTTCCTGATCATGACCGTGGTCGGCATAGTGGGCAATGTCTTTGTGATTGGTGCGGTGATACTGTCACGGAGGCTCCAGACACCGATGAATGCCTTTGTGGTGAATCTTGCGGTAGCCGATCTCCTGGCCTGTGTTACGTTCCCTACTCAGGCAGCGAGTTTGCTGGTGGGCTACCCTGTCTGGTTGTGTGTGATTACAGCACTCATGGACATCACCTCCCTTGGATGCAGCCTCATCACCATCACGCTGATCGCAATCAATCGCTTCATCCTCATCACCAAGACAAAGAACGTCTATCAGAAAATATACACTCCTATGAACCTGGGGATCATGATCGTCATCGCCTGGGTGATAGGTCCTCTCTGCATGATCCTGGCATCTTCCAGAGTCTGTGGAGTCTACCTGGTGAAGCATGGTGCCGGCTACCTAAGCTGGTTGGTTCCCATCTTGCTCATTACAACCCTGGTCATCATCCTGGTCTGCTACATACTCATCTTTCTCTTCATCAAACGCCACGTGGCACGCTCCATGGCAACGTCCAAGCGCCTTGACATTTCCATCACCAAGAATCTCCTTTACGTGGTCTGTGCATTCTATGCCTGCGTCCTCCCTTTCACCATCGTGGTATCGACGGGCAGATTCTTCATCCCACCTGGGGCTCTTGTCACCGTCGAGACCTTCTTCACGGTCATCCTCTACATGAACAGCGTGGTGAACCCGATCATCTATGCTGCAAGGCATCCAATCTTCAAGCCCATCTTTGGGTATATGATCAAGCGCCAGTGGCATAACATACCGGAACCATCGCGACTTGCCAAGTCATTCGGGACGGACCAGAGAGATGGATATTCCCTGGACAAGAGCATATCAAGCAGTGTCAAAACAGAGCTTACATCAGCTTATGTGTAATTTTTTCACCTTTCAATGTTCCTTCTTAACTCATCTTATCATTGTGTCATTTGAATGGAGATGGCTATATATGAAAAGCACATTAAAAGAACAACTTTGGATTAATAAAGCTCAAATACATGTAGTTCTCACTCACATAAACCCTTGGAAGAATGGTGTTTCATGAATTTAATCTGTGTGACTTTCAATTTATAAACTACATGAATAGATCATGTCTACATGTACATGTACATGTATCTTACTCCTTATTTTCTTTGACTCATCAACTGGTATCACAATGTTTTAGAACACTGTAATATGTTCAATGACTTTATCGATCACCTGGATCTTTTTAGGGCACCCATGAGCATATTCATGTATAGCACTTAAAATATGTTCATAGATCTTTTTAGGGCATCCGTGAGTATATTCATGTATAGCACTTAAAATGTGTTAATAGATCTTTTTAGAGCACCCATGAGCATATTCATGTATAGCACTTAGAATATGTTGATATCTTTTTAGAGCACCCATGAGCATATTCATGTATAGCACTTAGCATATGTTGATATCTTTTTAGAGCACCCATGAGCATATTCATGTATAGTACTTATAATATGTTCAATGACTAGACATAGATCTTTTTAGAGCACCCAAGAGCATATCCATGTATACTGTAGCATGATTAGCATCTCACCAGCATTCAACAAAATTAAATGTAAATAAGTCCAATTATCAAGGTCTTTTGCAAAGAGAAATCTTTTCTTTATATTTGTACTTTGCTTTTGAATATATGATGCAATGCATTGAAATTTCATCAAAATCTAATAGGCAAACTTGATCTTATTTGTTGGGGCAGACTTGAAAAAATGCTGTGAAAATGAACATATACACACAATAGGAATATGGTGCCAATTTCTAAAAGGGAAGAAATATAATAATACACTGTACAATATCTGAAAAGTAATACAATCTAATATCTTTGGAAAGTTAATTTATGAAAGGTTGTGTGATGCCAGTAACTGTGGTAATCATTCATTATTTATATACAATGTTACAATGTGTGATACACATCATTATCACTATATACATGTACGGTTATTTTCCTTTAAAAGCAACAGAACTAGGTTTAGCATGATGGATGCTGTTTTTTTCAAAGGAAGTGATTGGATTGGATAACTAAGCAACAGAAAAATACTTGAAAGTAAATATTTTTTTTAAAGATATTGTGCTACATGTATATTGTCCATAACTGAAAGAAAGTGAATTGTATTGTATGACAACAAACGTAAACATGAATCGTATTAATCATGTTTGATTGATGAAGCACGATTTAAAAAAAAACTATTAAAGAATTGAAAGAAATATCATAAAGCTGAGTCAGAAACTGGTCGTGTTGTCCAAAGAGATTTTTTTTTTTTTCTATCATGACATTGGGAACAGAATTCTGAGAACACAAGCATTAAAATAATGAAATCATTGCTTTTTCCCAAAAATTATCCGTGGCTTCAAGGTCATGGTAGGCCTACAATGTAAATATTTGTGTGAATACCATGAACTGGCAGTGCATTGCCAATGTGGGTATCCATAACAAGCACTACATTTACAGTTGATGCTATACAATAAAATACACAATATAGAAAATAAAGGAAAATATATTTAATCATGAACATATTTATTTAAAAAAAAAGTTCTTTTTAAAGCCTGAAAGTTTCTTTGTATGAAGCTGACCAACACAGAGACAACTTAAACACCCTATGAATTTTAGGATTGTAAATGGTTGCATTGCTACTTTTATTTTGTTTATACATTAAAGAGATTTCTATATAGTTCTTGTGGATACCATGCTTAATCCTTATGCCTAGCACTGTAACGTGTGATATAGCTATTACCACGGTGATTGATTTATATTTTTTTCAAAAAGGTGATTGATAGCACCAAAGGAGGATGAAATTTCCTATACATGTATATAAAGTTACATAATTTTCACCAAATTATCAACTGTGTATTGAGATGCTTGTTGACATCAATGATTTTAGAACAGATCAGAATTCACATTTAAATGTGAATAAAAATGACTGAAAAATTGAATCATTACAAATAATATGATCACGTTGTGGACTTGTGGTAACCTAAAAAATATGATTGTCAACAGTAACGCTTGATGAAACATCTCTTCTAAAGGTAAAAAAATTAAAAAAAGGCAAAAGACAAAAAAATAAAAATAAAGTCATTTTGATGCACTTATCAATTCAGCAGCTCTTATAAGACAAGTTCAGTGTGGAATTTCCTTTAAAATGAAAGCCAAGGGATAAAATATATGCTGGTAATATCAGTACCAACAATGTGGTAACAAGATCACGAAATGAAGAGAAGACAAGAGCTAAAAATGTGTCACTCATACCAGTGATCTTGTTACAAGATGATACTTGGTTGCATTTTATTTCAATTGGATACTATGAACTAATTCACAAACAAATTCCTTATTCTGGGAGTTGATGATGAAACATTTCTACAATTTTCATTATAAAGTTTAAATAAAACACAAATATTAAACTGTACATGTTTAGAACAGCTTGCATTATGTGTTTCAAAATATGAAAGTTTGTTTATAAGTTCCAATTAAAAACAAGGCCCTGTTCCTGGTGATGTCTACAGTTTTTAGTTTTTGTGTGTGTGAAGTAAACATGGACATGATCTCCTTTCTCCTTGTTAAATGTTAATCTGTTCTTGAATGTTTCACCTTTGTCTTTTCCTGAAAAGTATACATTCTGTGACTAATCCACCTGTAAAACAATTTATGTACATATTGCAATGCTGAGACACTTGAACTTTCTGAGAAATGCAATTAATATTGTTATTTATTTGAAAATTGATATTGTACTTCATTTCATGAAATATAATTTCAATGGTTCCTCATACATGTAGTATATAGAAGCTGATTAGTAGTTGTTTAGGATTGAACATTTGCAATCAATCCTCAGTAACCCTAATGTAAAGGAAACGAAACCTAAATCTCTTTATCTTATCCCTGGTTTTACAATGCAAGATATTGAATAAATCAATACTACACACAGATAGTTTCAGTCTATTTTATTCATGGATTTATCAAAGGGCAAATTTTATGACGATATGTGGTCATGAATGGTACACAAGTTATGATATAAGTGGGGGGTGAATGACAAAGGGAACAGGAAGGAGAGATAGCAGGGGTAGAAGAAAAAGAAAGAATGAAGGAAGGACAAGGAGAAAAGGATAAGGAGAAGAGGTGAAGGATGAGAAAGAAGGAGGAAGACGGAGAAGCACAGGAAGAGGATGGAAAAGGGTGCACGATGTGCGTATGGTGCGACAAATAAATGAGTGATGAAAGAGAAGGTGCAGGAGAAAAGGAGTAAGAGGAAGAAGAGGAGAGAGAGAGGAGAGAAGGAAGATATGAAAAGTATTACCAGTGGTGGGTGGAAGAGGAGGAGGAAGAGGAGGGGAAGAGGAGGTGAAGAAGAGGAGAATGAGGAGGCAGTAGAAATACAAATGAGGCTCAATCGTGTGATGTATAGGAAAAGAGTGCTGAAGAAGAATATAAAAGAGATGAAGACAGTACGTAGATAAAAGACGAAACAGAAGAGAATTTTAAGGAGAAAAGGGGATACAGAGAGGGTAGTGGATTCAAACAGAAACAGGAGTGAGAAGGGTGATAGGATGGGAAGAAAGAAGGAATTACAATGTACATTCTCTTGAGAAATGCTCCTCCGCTATTCAGTTTCAATCATTCAAATTTTGTGGGCCTTTGTGATTTATTATTAACAGAAACTTAAATCCACTTTTTATTTTTTCCACAGCTAAAGATGTTTATACAGTGCATATCAAAAAAAAGTTTACACTTTGAAAAAGCCCTGGGAATTAAAAAATATACAACAAGTGGGTAATTTTTTCACATATATTATTGGGGTTGGGTCTCATCTATCCAATGAAAGTAACAATCTTGACAGAATGTTACACTTGAATGAGCACTGTCCATTTTTGTAAAGCTCGCAGAAATCTGTTTGCACAGAAACGCTCGTTTTCATGCTGTGTCAAGGGGAAAAGGCGAAATTAAACTTACCCTGCGAAACATTTCTCATACATTTATCTTGCACTTTGAGTCAATTTAAGTAAAACGGATACATGCAAGCATTTTGCCACCAAAATTAGAGTTTTAACACTTAGTATGCACAACTTTTACCCTTTATGTGCCAGCTGGATCTGAGGACATATCTAAATCCAAAACAAAAGCTTATATCAGACATCTCCAAAAAAATTCACTAAGTTTTTATCATTTAAAGTCGCTTTACATTTCATTTTTCATTTGATAATTGTTTCTCCACACTTTTCCCAAGCTTAACGATGATTAACAAAATGAAAATCACGCCTAAACCATTTCATGAAAGTCAGAGCTCACTCAGCTCAGTGTAAAGCAAATATCGTCACGATGGCCTCGATGTGTGGGGGAGTGGGGTGGGGCGCAATGGCACTCTTCGAAGTGTTTCGGTAAAGGAAACAAGTTTAAAAAGGTAGAAGATATCTTCAAATCAATTTCACTAGCTAAATTCCATGTGTTCCTCATGATTAAGGTCTACTTTTATTCGCATAACTATTTCAAAGTTCTGCGCAAATTGTTTTTCACTAACTTTTCAAAAGTAAGTGGTGCTCACTCAAGCGGAAATATTTTTCGACATTTATATCGTCATTTGCTTAAATGGATCTGTACCAATGTTAAAATGTCGAAAAATCTTCAGGATATTACAAATGTATAATTTTACAGGACTTTTTCTAAGTGTAAACTTTTTTTTTATACGCACTGTATAACCAAAGTTTCACACCCCGAGGACACATGCAAAACCTCTTTGCAAACAACCTTGATCATACATGTAGGTATGATACACCAAGGCTCCACATTAACTTTTTTTGGTGGTGGCCCGTTCGGGCCACCAAAACCATCAAATAATTTTTTTTGGTGGCCCGATATTAAAGTTTGGTGGCCCGAAAAATATAAAGAAAAACATTAAAAATGAATAAAACAAACTTCTGAAATATTAATTCTGCAGCCACTACCACTAAGTTACTTTCACTTTATACATCTTGTATGTGAACCTTGTTTGCTGTTATTTTACTTTGCTAATTGATAATTGTTTCTATCGTTGTAAAAATGAAATGATTGAAAGTGAATAAATGAATTGTTTTGTTCGCAGGTTGTGTGGACTTTTTTTAAAATCTCTGTATAGAGATAATGGTAAAGTAAATAAATAGTGCATAGCAAACTCAGATAGATGTACAAAACAATGGTTTTTCCTTCCTTCCTCTTTGAATCCTAAAACCTAGATTATGCATGCCCCAAATCCAGTTTATTTCTGTTTTCTCTTTTGCAGCATATTATAGAAGGAGAAAATCACAAAAAAATATGCTGCAAAATTAGAACAATGCATAAAAGGGGGAAACAAACGATAATAATTTTCAAAAAGTATATAACAAAAAGAAAACAAAAATAATAAAAGAAATTAGTGAAATAAAACAAAAGAAAGAAAATGAAGAAAGAAAAAAACAAAGAACAGGGAAAAAAAGAAAAAAGAAAAGAAAAAAATTAGAGAGAAAAAAGAAAAGAAAATGAAAGAAAAAGTAATAGAACAAAGTTAATATAAAAATGGGAAAAAGGGAAAAATTAAGAAGCCATTACATACATTTTTTAACAGCTGTGGCAACAGTCTATTCTGACTGGAATATAATTAAAAGCCAAGCAAATAATTTTCACTTACCTTTTGGGAATGGCACATTTCTATTTTTATATCCTTTAGTTTGTATTATTTTATTTTCAGTAGAAACATATTTTTTAATCAGGTATATTCAATGGGAAGGGGTATAAATGGTTTAACCACTGTAAAAAAAAATGAAAGAAAAAAAAAAGAAAACGGCAAAAACTATATCTGGAAAAAAAGTGTGAGAAAAGTCCTTCCCTATATTTGCCAAAATGTTGGAAAAAAAATCACATTTCATATCAATGAAATGCCTTCCCAAAGTATTTACTTTCTCAAGAGTGGTTTAAGAAGTCATTTATAAACAAGAAAGAAAGAAACTGTCTGTTTGTTTAAGGCTAGAAAATACACAGCTTCGAAAGAAACCAGGTATCAACATACATACAAATGCACACGTGGGACTGTGATGTACTTGCCTATGTGTTTTCATGTGTATTAATTCATGTGGAAATCGGTCTTTTTTAGTCAAAAGAGAGGTCATAATTCCTCTTCTTAATACTTGCAAATAATCAGGGTACACCAGATTTTCGTAATATAGACTGTAGAATTGCATTTCATTGGTGTAAAAGGTGACTTTGACTTAGATTTTCAAAGTTCTGTGGAAGATTTCTCAGCAGCAACATTTTTTATCGCAGCTCCCTGAGTCTGAATAGGCTGAGTTAGATTTAGAGCACAGCTGTATGCAGTGGCTTCATGCAAAGCTCACGCCAGCCGGCCGGCGCGGCTGGCTGGATAATAGCTACTGTATGCTATAGCTGTAGGCCTAATATGCAAACTTTGTGTGTGTGTATTTGTGTGTAGATCAACAAAAAGGGCGCATGACGAACTGGCTTGCAATTTGAGCTGTAGAAAGTTGATAAATGCGTGCAAAATTGGGAGAAAAATTGCGCTACTTTGAAAATTATTGGTTGCCCGATTCGGGCCACCAAAACTTAACATTTTATCAATAATGGTTGCCCGAGGTGAATTTTTGGTGGCCCCGGGCCACCGGGCCACCGCTAATGTCGAGCCTTGGATACACTGTTTATTAGATTCATCACCATGCATGACAGAAAACTCATAGATCACCCTCGTATTACAATATGAAGGAACAGCTGGCCAACGAAATACTTCCTTGATCGAATCTTGTATAAACAAGGTAACTTCTAAAAATAATTTTAAGAGATGGATGGCTGATAATGTGATAGTATATGGGCCAAAGGGATTAGGTGAAGGACAACGTATTAAGGAAACAACAAACTCAATTGTTCATTCCTTTTAGGGGAATTTCAAGTTTTACTATTGTTGCTAACTGATAAACTCTTTTCATGATATTTAGCAAGAATATTATATGAGAAAGACCATTACATAGCACTGCCCATCAAAAGCTATGACATTCCAATGATATAGAAAAATGCAAATATATTTGGGCAAAAAATGATAATCCAAATCCATATTTTATTTTTCAAAATAGATATCAGAAATAGAAAGACTCTGAAAATTCATTTTGCCCTATGGGTCAGGCAATCACTGTGCAGCACCAGAATGACGTTGCTCTTCCCCTTACATGTAAATAGCTTAACGCCAAACAGGGTAGCAGCAATTCGCATTAACGTCTTTTGGTCTGATGCGGCCGGGGCTTGAACTCCCGGTTGTGACATGGACGCTCAACTGATTCAACATGCCGGTAAACACAATGAAACATTGTATACAATTTTAATTGCACAAAGCATAACATACAAATGATACATTTTTAGAACATCTGGTATTATTTTTTTTTTTCAAAATATGAGAGATTTTCTCATTGTTGAAAGATGCTCTAAATTCTGCAAAAGATGATTTTTTTGTTTTCTTTTCATGCATATGTGAACACAATTTTTTAAAAGTGTGTCAAAAATAGTCACCATACATACTGTACATTCATAAATGAGGATCAGCTATGAAGACCAGCGACAAGTTGCTAACCCTAACCAATTACATTTTCACAAAAATACATCTTTCTACACATGCTCACACACCCATACGCAGACACACAAACTACAATCCCATTGAACAATACAAAACTTGATATGAAAATTATAATGTGTGAAAAGCTCCACAAATGCACACACAATAAGTGCTTTCATCAGTGCCTTGAGGAAGCGCTCACACTGGAAGTAGAAGAATCCAAGGTTCCATGGCATTTGCTCCTCTGACAATTACTCCGCTGTAAATTCCACATACTAATGGAATGACTAACTTTAACTATGGATTTAACACTATATATACCCTATCCTAAACCTAACATATAACCCTATTGCAACCCTAACCCTATATCTTGGACAAAATTAAGCCCCGAGCAATTGTCGCAGGAGCAATGCCATGTCACCAAAGCTAATTTTCATCAATATTTCATGCCATATGATATATGATAAACTTTCATCCTTGATTAAATCTCAAGATCAAAACTGATCTTTATTTTTGAAGTATGTACTATGTAAGTGTAATTATTGATTTTAATGAATCAGCATATCAATCAAACTGACTCACCAAATGCTAGATCAATCAAATGATTTAGTAAGTTAGGCGAATGTTGGAACAAAAAACCCTGCTTCATTCATACCTTCAAAATAAAATGTGTCAAATCAATTTCAATAGGTAAGTTTACTAGTAAGGGTGTTGACTGGTGCTACCAGGGCATCGTGACCCAAAGCTATACGCTTGATCGTAGGGCTAATTTTTATAATTGATCACATCAATCCCTATGTGCAATCAAATGTACAAATCAACTGAATGATCTACTGCTAAATTTTGTGCCATGGGGCCCCAGGGTCTGTAAAAGAGAGATTTGCAATCAATTGCAAATTTTGAAAAGTAATTCTGCTAGGTTGGTATTTGGTTTCATACCAACTTAGCACATATCATTGGCTTTCATGTGACAGATCAAACCTGTTATTTTATATATTATTACCTATACAAGGCATTTTAGCAGATATCATATTTCGCTCGCTACTTTCAATCGGAAACCAACGAGGTAAACATTTGCCGTGTTGCCCTCCCCAGGCTTTACCAATAGGAATCCTGTACAAAATAGAGGGCAATATTGGCCATATTTCTGCTAGTGTGCTCGTGCAGGAGCCAATTTTGATCACTAATTTCAGTATTTGAGAAATCTGGCTGGAACCAGTTTATGAACCAACGCACTGTAGATAACGCGCATGATGTGCGACTGCAAAGTAACAATTTATGTCACAATTGCTTAGCGAGGGTTACTTTGCTAAGTTCCCGAATAACCTGAAATCAGAAGGAGTGATAAGCAAACAGGCATATAAATTGTTCCAAATAATAGCTTGAATTACACATTGTACAGCCTTAGGTAATAATAATAATACTGACTGGCTCTTCTTTTGGGAAACATCAAATATATTGCCCTTAAAAGAACCATACCGCCTTTGTCTAAAGATTCGGGCCAATATGATTCTGTTGCAGGCGACATATTTGATGTTCCCTCAAGGCCAGTCAATATTTAGGGAATATTGGATGGCCTTGAGTGGGATGCGAAGAAATATTGTACGGGCTGAAGAACAATAATGGATGAGTCGGAGACGAATCCAATATTGTTCTTCAGCGAGTAACAATATTTCTACGCATCCCACGAAAATTGGTCATCCAATTTCATTATTATTATTTAGATACCCCCACAAAGCTAAACATGAATTAATAAAGCAAAAAAAAAATGTTTTTACTAACCATCATTTATGGCAATTCTGTAAATCATGAGCATGGTGTCTGAGTATTGTCATTTTTTAAAAAGAAATCTGTGTAAAGATGCGCTAGCGTATAGTGCAAGCGCATTTGAATTCAAGAAATTGACGCTCCCCTCCTTTACCACACCTCCTGGCAACTAATACGCAATGCAATTTCATTGTGACGTAACAATAGCTTCATGCGCACAATCATTTATTAACCAATGATAATCTTGTGGGTGGGGCAAAATATTCATTCCGTCCAATATTTTAAATATTGGATGGTTTTCATAGGCATGCACGTTAAAAATCAGTTTTAATATTTTGTCTCTTTGAAACAACCTTGCAAGACATCAACAAATATCTGTGCCTCTAAAACCCTACATCTAAATAATAATATACAGTGCGTCCCAGAAAAAACGAAACCACAAATACAATAGACAAATGACCTAACAATGTAAAGCTTAGAATCTCCTCTTTCATCTGATATTACTTAGATTATTCCTCATTCACGCATGAGTGAGCAAAAACAATTTGAAGAAAGGATACCAAAAACGCATTTGGCGGATAGATTCTGAATTTTATAAAGAAAATCACATGCCTAAAAAGTTCAATATCTGCTCTTTAATTCGATACCTTAATCACAAAAAATGGTCAAGAAGTAAAAAAGTTACGTTCCCTCGAAACAATGCTTGTATTTCCATAATTTCATTAAATAAACGTGTTTTCACTGGTTTCCCACAGAAGCTATCGCATGGTTAACAAAAGACTTCATGCATGGCTGATCGTCAACAAAACGGAGTGTCGAGTGAGTTTGAACGCTAGCCTGTAAAACCTCTTCATTTTATGAAATTATTGAAATTCAAGCCTTATTTCAAATAACCAGAACTTTCTTATTTCTTGACCATTTTCTGTAATTGAGGTATCAAACTAAAGAGCAGATATTGAACTTTTTAGAAATGTGGTTTTCTTCTTGAAACCCAGATACAGCCCGCCAAATGACTTTTTGGTATCCCCTCCTCAAATTGTTTTTGCTCACTCATGCGTGAGTGAGAAATAATCTAAGTAATTTCAGATGAAAGAGGAGATTCTAAGCTTTACAATGGTAGGTCATTTGTCTATTGTATTTGTGATCAAGTTATGATAAATCATCAATAAATCTCGGTTTCGTTTTTTGTGGGACGCACTGTATAATATTGTCTGGCCTTGAAGGGAACATTTGATATATTGCCCCCAAAAGCAAAATCACTGAGTCAACATTATGGACCACCAAAAAATGTCACAAGAATTGTAACCACACACATGCAAGCACAGTCCTCACTGTGCATTCGCCGTTTGATAAAGCGGAGGGTGACACATGGGAAGTAATCCCTCGGTCATCCTAAGGAGAAAACCAGGTGGGTGTTTCATAAAGCTGTTTGTAAGATACGAATAACTTTACGCACAACTGGTGACCCCTTCTTGTGCTAGATGATACATCTCTATGTCATTAAATCGACATAAGAACATGATTCAGTCGTGCGTAAAGTTGTGCGTAACTTTACGAACACCTTTATGAAACACCCACCTGGAATGATGTACGCTTCCAACTTGGATTTTTGATAAGTATGTAATTAAATATTTTCATTTGGCAACTATAAAAGCACCTTGCATCACATCTCATCTGTGGGCGTGCCCAGAACAGAAACGGGTAACCTGTAGCTCATGTCGTGATACAAAGTATTGGAAAACCAAATACTTGGCTTGCATGTGCACGGCACACACCTCTAGCCCCGCTTTAACCCCATGAGCTAGGAACATAATTATTCAAGTTGACTCTATAGCTATAATAATGAAGCATAGGTTTGCATAGCACAGCTTCTATATGAAATAGAGAAAACTGCATAGGCTAAGAGGTCTCTCTGCAAGGCATATAAAGCTCATTAACTAAACAGGTATGTTTTTAATTTGTATTACAACTTCTTATATCAATTGGCAGGCTATTCAAAAGTATTGGGGCAGCAATGTTAAACAAAAGAGTAACTTTTATTTTACAAAAGGGGAATAATAATTCATTAGTGGAACTGCTTGAGTTTCAATCATGTGATTAGGTTTCAAGATTGAATTCAATATTAATGGAATCATTATGTCGATGAAAATGTTGAATGTCTAAGGTTAGCCTGCAGTGACGTTAGCACTTTCCCAGCAAAGAGGTAAAATTTCCTTACCTTGACCAAGTCTTTGGGCCAGCCCGATCCCAATACACTCCTACTACCGTATCCGTACGTATTGCCACCATACTCCACAACTTTCCTTGAATTTGTGTTGGGTCCAGCATATATCACAACCTAAGCCGGAAACAACAAAATAAAACAATATATTACACATTAATTGATTTCTTAATATTACTGCATAAGCAGGTGTAAATTCAAATTGAATCTTTGAAGAGAAATAATGTAGGAATAAAGTTTTTTCTAAGAAAATACTGGATTCCAGTGTGTCAGAAATTTATCTGACATTTAATCAATACAAAAAATTGGTGCCCAGATGGCAACCTAAAAATAAGAAATATAATATAGCTTATATCTGTGTATTTCTAAAGGTTCTTATCTTATTCCAAAGAACAAAAAATTAAACATTTTTACAGATGTTTTACTTAGAAAGAACTTTGTTAGTACTGAATCATTGTTTGGATATGTGTGCTCATTTATTATGATATATCTAAGCAATTTTTATCTACGCACAGATACACTTTAGCCAAAATCAGGGTTGTGTTCCCCTTACAGGATAAGCACCTGTCCATGTGATAATGATAATAATAATAGGCATTTATATAGCGCCATCTATCTAGAAATATTATATTCCGAGGCACGTTGTTATTATTATTACCCCGGCTTTAGCTCGAGCTGCCTTTCAGCGCTCATGCATTCAAGGAATTGATTCTGTCGGGTACCCATTCACCTCACCTGGGATGAGTGCAGCACAATGTGGATAAATTTCTTGCTGAAGGAAATTATGCCATGGCTGGGATTCGAACCCACGACCCTCTGTTTGTAAGTCAGAAGACTTATCCACTGGGCCACAACGCTCCATAATAATAATATAAAGATAATTTATAGAGTGCAGAAACTAGTCACAAAAGTGTATTTTCTACTGCACTATATAAAACTCCTAAAATGCTTATTAATTAAATTTTAAAAAAATTAGTTTTTATTTGAAGTTGTTGACAGATGGTGTTTTCCTGACTTCCAGGGGTAAGCTTTTCCATTTCTAAATGATTATCAAAACTTTTAAAGATGAAGTACATATCATTTGACAAAAGAACTGGGATCAGTAGAAAAAAAATATTTGTAAAGAATACTTTAAATAATGACAGTTGTTATGCAGAGATACCAATTGCCATAGAGTCAACAGACACATTTCAGGCAAAATGGTTATGATAATAACATAATGATCTTCTAGTATGCAATTTATCTAGTTCAACTATTTCAAAGTGCGCAAAGAATGGAAGGAGGGACAGACATGTCATAGCATGCTCTCAAGAAGAGAAACATTTTCAGGGAAGATTTTACAGAACAATACATTGTTAAAAGCCTATCAAAACAGGGAGTTTGCTCTACTGCAGCAGCTGAGAAAACCCTGTCATTAAGTCCTGGGCAGGTGCGTAGCCAGGGGGGGGGGGGGCGGTGGGGGCGGTTGCCCCCCCCAAAAAAAAAAACACCCCCAAAAAGAAAAAAAAAAAGAAGGGGAAAAGGGAGAAAAAGGAAAAGCGAAGGGAGAAAAGGGAAGAAGGGTATAGCTTTATTTATTTATTTTTTTTGTCAAATATGTCAAAAGAATAAAACCTAAATGAGATGTTCTTTTCTCTCATCATACAAAATTTTGCTTCCGCGCTCAGCGCGGGAAAAACCCCATCAGAATTGCCTTTCCCCTTTGTTTCCCACATCTTTTTTCTACTCCGTTTTTCCCCTTCCTGGCCATGGGAATCGCATTTTTGCCAGAAATTATAAAGTATACATGGGTAGTATGAAAAGTTTTTTTTTTATTGCACTGACACAAAATTTCGGCTCTAGAGCGGGTAAACTTTTATACCGTCACTCCCCAAGTCCCCAAATGCCATTTCTTCCGCTTTTCAGCAAGCAATTTGTTGGCAAACTATCTGCTCAAAGGGGGAAGCATTGAATTTGTGCCGTGCTATATGCAAAAGTAGGTACAATGAAACTTTATTCTATATCGCTGCACAACTGCACATCCATATCCGGTCCTGTTTTGGTTTTGCGCCATTGATTTAAAATTTTGAATATCACCAGAAGTTTCTTAATCATACAAAAGGAAGCGCTTAATAATTATTATGAACAAAGTTACACAATTTTTTTTCTTCCGAAATAAGTCACAGAAGTTTCCGTGCTTCGCGTTTATTGGAAAGGAAAAGTCCCTCTTCTAGCTTTCATCATCCCTTTCACAATTTGAGCTATATTTTGCTTCCTATTATCTAAGAAATATCAAAATTAGAGCAGGTTAAAGTTTCAGAGAAATTTATAAAATTCAGAGCTTGCCATTTGGGGGAAGAAATATTTCCTCCCTGCATATATCAGCTTTCTACTCATTGTTTTGCGAGTTAAAGAAATGTAATGTGGCTAAAGTTTTTACAATAAAATCTGATGTGACTAAGGTAGACATTTTATATCACTTCTTTGAATTCCTCAATCTTTTCCCATTTTGCATGTTTTGTGGGCGCTCATCTTTCCTTTTGAAAACAGGTTTTGTTTTTAATCAGAGCAAGTCAATTGAATTCGTGTTGATAGGGTATTAGAGACGCAAGAGACGTCTTCTTTTGATTAAACTTTGATGAGATATGGAAACTCCACCCTCCCTGCACCCTAGGGAGCGCGCTTCGCGCGCTCTGTAAGTGTTGGCACGCTTCGCGTCCACTGACCGCCCCCTCCAAAATGAAATCCTGGCTACGCAGTTGGTCCTGGGGAGCATATCAGGACACAAATAGACTGTGATTTTCACTGACTATTGTTATAAGCTCCTGGGGCCGTTTTATAAAGCTGTTCGTAAGTTAAGAGCAACTTGAAGAATGACTGGTGATCCTTTCTTGTGGTAAATGATATTCACCATTAAATGTTCATTGGTGATTATTAGCGCGCAAGAAAGGATCCTTAGTCGTTCTTAGAGTCGCTCTTAACTTACGAACAGCTTTATGAAACACCCACCTGAAATCTTTGTATCAGATAGGCTCAGAGCGAATTTGCCAGTTATAATCACTGACTTTTTGATTAATGAAACACTCACCTGATCGTGTTCTCTGGGCTTCAACAAACACGTAAACAGGCCTTGATCATCTGATTTATTAGTTAATTGCTGATTGGTCTACACTCACTTGTCTACTTTCAGTTTTGTCTCACCGAACATGGTCCAATCCTAGTTTGTCTACAGCCAGTTTGTCTACTTACTATTTGATATATATTTGCCATTTAACCCATTTACTCTTTTGTCTAATATCCAGTAAGGCTATATAACCATTTGGAATACTATCCACTAGGTCTAACATAACTCAGTCTATAAAGTGAGATGAACCATTAATACACTTAATTTTTAGCAGTGTAAATTTAACAAACTGGCCATTAGACTAAATGAGAAATAGAATAAGTGAGTACTAGAACAAGTGTAGTGTAGAACAAATGGCAATTGGACCAAATTGGCTTAAGCCGATATGGGATTAGGTTATCTAAGAAGTAGACCAAGTGAACAATTTATTCTTACGGTATTGCATATTACCTTGTCATAATCATACTGGGATGCACAACGAGGTTCAAATCTGAGATAGAGACACCTTGCACCCGGGATGTGAACAGTCTCTCTGAACTTGTAGTTATCTCTGACAGGGTGAATGGTCTCGACTGTCTTACCAGCGGCCCAGGGCGCCGGGATTCGAAGCTTTGTCAGATAGTTCTCGCAGCTCTTCTCACTCCTAAACGTTGGAAAAAATAAAACAAACAAATACTTAGAGGTGTACATATTTGTTAGGCAGCAATGTCAATGTATATTCAAGGATATCGCTGTTATATAAAACTTTTTCTCCTCTCCCTCCTCTTTAACCTCCTCCTCCTTTTCATTTTCCTTCTTCTACTTTCTCCTTCTCTTCCCCTCCTTCTCAACCCCCCTCTCCCCCTCCTCCCTCCCCCTCTCCTTCACTGTGTTCGGAGTTTGGCACTCCTTTAAAGAGAGTATAATGCAAGATGACACCTTGAGTCTGTACTCACTTCCCCTCTCCTCCCCTCTCCATCACCTTTCCCCCTCACCTTCCCCCACTCCCTCCCTCCTCCTCCTCCTCCTCTTCACCTCCCATTCTCCCCCCCTCCCCCTGTATTCTGAATGTGGTGCCTCTTTAAAGGAATATAAGAGTGTCTGCACTCACTTGTCTTTGATGTGGCTGGCAAGAAGGTCTGTAACAACATCATGAGGCTGAGAGCTGTTCTTATCCATCTTCTTCTCCTGATGAGCAGTGTTTCCTATAGCCATGGCAACCTACCAAACAAGTCACATATGTAAAAAAAAAACAATATCAATGAGTAAATCAAGGCACTGTATCATAAAGCTTTGTGAAAGATCATAGGGCTGATATAGGGGTCTGTAACTTACATGTACAAGTTATGTTTTTATTTTAGACCAATAATCCTTAAAATTATAATTAAATAATAATAATAACAATATTATCAATAATAATAATAATAATAGTATAAATAATAATTATTATTAATATGGAACTTTTTCCAGAGGATACAAGGCACAACTATTGTTTTCCCAGCTGTAGCTGGAGCTGCCACTTTATAAACTGACTAAGTGCATCTCAAGGAATTATACATCATGTTATTGTTTGCTTAGAAATTTATAAGAAATTATTATTACAACCATATTTGAAACTATATTTGAAATTATAGAAATATAGAGAATTGACTGTGAAAAAAATACCTGACTGATGAGGACAGTTAGTCTGACAACCTGAGGGACCAAGGCTTCAGCTAGGTCCAGACTGCGCAGGTTAGGATGACGTAAGGCTGTGACTAGACCTGGTAGCAGATAGCCAAGTATAGTTCCTTTCACTACCCGGTCCAGGACCTGCATCTGACTGGCCTGACCAGAGTTCATTAGGTCATTGCACATGCCCAGTAGAGTTTCCAGAATCTGAGATTTGAGAGGAAGTTTACGCTCAAAATGTTATGTTTTACCTTCGTCATCAGCGATGTCATCACTTACTGTCACTGAACACTACCAAATAGTACAAAACATTACTTATCATCAACATCATCATCATCAACATCGTCAATAAAGCAGGCATCACTGCAAAAGGAAACCCTGATTCTTACACCAAAATTCTTCTTGTAGAGAAGTATATCATATTGTTTTCTTCCGATAAAGTTAAATAATTTCAGATGTGGAATAAAAAGTCATCAATCACATCTTGATGGCAGGTGACAAGACAAACTATCACATGCTCTGTTAGCTGGATAGCTACATCCAGCTCACCTCGAAAATGATGGTTTGCCTATCACCTTTTCCAACAGTGATGATTTGCTGCATATCAAATATCAGTCAACACTATCATCATCATCATCATTATTATCATCATCATCATTATCACCATCATCATCATCATCATTTGTTCAGCGTCACCTGTGCCTGGGAGGCTTAAAGCGAACTGAATCACTATGACCTGCAAGTCTCTCCTCCCGATATAACTGATGGGAGGAGTGCATGTAGGCGACACCAGGGTTTCCCTCAATAACTGACAACATTACATTACCACCGTCATTGACATGGGCTCGCTGATCCTTACCTGTTCGCATCCATTGAATATCTTAGTGGCCAATTTGAGAACAGTGTCCTCTACCTCCTTCGTGCATGGCTTGGGACCGGTCGGTTTAGTGGTAGCGGAAGTTCCCTCCTCCATCTTCTCGTCATTCATGATAATACCTTGTAAGATGTGTAGCTCAAGGGATGTTAGGAACTGTTGGCAAGGGCTGGCAAGCTGCGTGGATATAAAGTAGTAGAGTGTCAAAGCTAATCAAGGTACATATGAAAAAGTTGTTTTTCTGTTTCAGTCATGAAAGAGGAAAAACAGAATTCAGCTTTGTGGTTCTGTTTTTAAAAAAACGTGAAAAGCAAATCGCAACACACTTCCCGCTTTGTGATTTCGTTTTCACGACGCAAACATCAAAATTGATGTTGACTCTCTGATTTTCGTTCATGAATATTAAAGAGCGCCATTAAGTGAGATTGGCTTGGCCTACAACATCTCAAAACTTATCAGAGCTTCAAGCGAATCCACCAAATGTATGAATGTTATTGTTGGTTTTATTATCTTTTAGCAATTGACATTAAGAACACACATAATACATGAATATGAACACAATAGTAACACATATGTACCTATATGAATTACAGGTCACAAAAATTAATTGCATGCGTTGGTGATCGGCAGTTGGCTCATCTCTGACAACTCCAATTACACATATTCCTATATCCTCTGAGGCAGGGCGCTATGGCCCGTATTCTGAAGTCAGGTTTAACTTAGACCATGGTCTAACTCTGTTCTAAAATTATGGGAAGCCAAAAGTGTCAAAATTGTTATTAAGTTGTATGTTTCTTATGTTTACTGTGCTCTTTCCTGATTCATCGATGGTGGAGAAAATCATCTATTTATACTTCCAGACAATTATGAATGATTTGAGAGCCAAATGAGCTGAAATATGATATCTCTACCATTAGTGATTTATGTAACAATTGGCTATCCATACTTAAACCACAACTTTAAACCTGAGTTTAAGTTAAACCCGACTTCAGAATATGGGCCTATGAGTTTATAACATCACATGCATAAGGTCTATACTGAATATTCACTCTATCTTTACAACTGATCTTGTAGAACCATGATTATTTTAGGTATACTTACTGGTACATTAGCTGATATCGATTCAGCTGGTCTATCACTGGTGAGGCACTGGCTAAGGAGTTGACGTGATTCCCTTTCTGATATATTCATGATCATCTGGACCAAGCCTTCATCAAACCTAAAAGCAAGAGATCATTACAGGCCTAAGTGTTAGTGTTATGTGATGATAAGACATATATCCAGATTCAATAATATATAAATGCATAATCAATACTTATTCAATACTTCTACAGAAAGTATAAGAGGAAACTATATGTTTACCAGCTCATACTGTCTTTAGAAAGTATTACTCATTCTTCTTCTAGCTAAACTTCTGATGCACACACATTTTATGGGTTTCTTATTCACACTACATTCCTCTTCTCGCTAATTGGTCCACTCCCCCAATTCAGAGTAAATTTATGATGTACACTTGTTATGGTCAAACTACTCAAGGTTGAATCACAGCTGTTTGGCTGAAGAGAGTCTCCCCAGAACATTATAAAAGGAGTTCATTTCTCAGATTGGTTCCAGCATGCAGATAGTAGAGATCAGGTTTAGAGCTACAGAAGAGTTTACATTTTATAAAACATCAGTTTGTAGAGTTTATCTTCATCTTCAAAGTACAGTCACCATTAGACTTACTCATGTATTTGTCATCATCATCTAGTTATCACCTTTAATAAATGCATATGAACTCTACATCCTGTATTGCTTTGTCCTCACTTAAGACTGGTTGAAAGTAAAGTGCAATAGATCCAATGATAACATAACATTAGTGCTGATGTTTGTGTAAGTGTTAGTATCAGTATTTAGAGCAAATCTTGGCTGCAGAACTTAGCACCAACACCATATGTATGTTTGCTAAATAGAGGGACCAAGCCTTCACCAAACCTAACAAGAATAGATTTCCAAAGTTGTTAAGTTTTAGCATGATATATGTGTTTGGGTTGGTATTTGGTGCAAATCTATGCTGCTGCACTTAACACAAACGCCATACATAGGCTTTCAAAAATGAGAGACCATGCCCCCATCAAACCAATTGAAGAGAGGTCATCAAGGGAGTTAGTGTTAGTGCTGGTGTTTGCGTAAGTGTTAAGTGTTGATGTTTACTATCAATTTGCTCTACACTATATTGGTCCAACACTCACTTAGCCTAATTCCCATAATCCAATGCCCAGATAGTCCAAATTTCCTCTTAGTCTACTAATGATTTTGCACTTTGTCAAAATGAAAATCTGATTAATTAACACTTCATCAAACCATATACACTAAATGGTCATGATATGGGTAGAGTGCAACTGGATATTGAACAAAATGGGCAATTCCCCTTCCAAGTTGTTCAAACTTTTGGAATAAAGGTAAGAATTCTTGCTTACTTGTGATTCTCTTTTCTGGAAGTCTGCCTGAGTTGATGAGCCAGCTCTGTTAGGATCATATCTCTTAGTTTACCCAAGGAGGATGTAGAGTCTCCATCGGTCAGAAGTTGACGAAGCAGACCGTTGATTTGATCAGAACCATTGAATAGCACAGAAAGACCAGTCCTATATGAAAAAAAAATGCAGAGCTACCTATTTTAACCTGCTTACTACCAAAAACTGGATTTGTATTTGTCATCCTACCTTCCTATATACAGTACTTGCAGTGCATATTTAGAACTCAATGCTTTTTGGTGTTTTTATCATTAGAACATTAGCTCTCTGTGAAATACTTCCTAGGTGTTATATCCAAAAATGGGTTGTTTTCGAGCTGAATATGTGGAATAGTTGAAAAGCGCCAGCCATCACTTTACATTATGCAACAGAGTTCACCCTGAGCTGCCAATTGGAACAAGAAGATTTCAGTATTTAAAAACTGAAAATCAGTATGTTGAAGAGGAAATCCGTAATTTCAAAGAAATACTGTAGGACAACATAACAAAATCAAAATTTAGAAGTCAGTATTTCACATTAAATCATCAGTACTCTTCTCATTTTTCAGCACTAATTCCTGAAAAACAGTATTGATTGGCAGCTCTGTTTACCCACAGCACCAAATTCCAATGAACGTGTAGTATAACACAACAGGGATGCTATAATGATAATACTAATCATCAACAAAATAATAACAATAACAACTCACTTGATAACATTACAGGCTTCAGTTATAAGTCTCTCTGCTCCAAACTTCTCATCACTTGATGTCAACAGACCCCAGACCAGTTTCCTTCGAGAGAAAAGTTGAGACAAGTTGATATACAACTACAGTTGAGGTAAACAATCTCCCAAACTTTGTTACTCCATGTTATAAAACATGGCTAAAGCTATGGCAAAGGGTCACTTTTGCATACCTGACAACGTTTGAGAATAAAAAATAGAAATATTTAATAGAAACAAGGGTGCAAAGTGCCCGAGCAAGAGGAGGATGTTGGATGGGGTGTCCCCCTCCCATGGTATCGGAATCCAATTTTATTACTCATATCACAATTTGGAACTTCGATCATTAAGATTTTGCAGTTTGGAATGTTCTTATCAAATTTTCACAATTATGATACTAGAAGAAAATCTGATTACCGTGTTTCATGTGGGAAATTATCCTTATCCCGAAAGTCAATAATTCATAATGGTCCTGTATTCTGGAACAGTCTCCCTGAAGATGTAAAAAGTTCACTATCCCTTTATGTATTTAAATATAAACTTAAAACACTTCTCCTACAAAAACTTTAATTTCCTAGACTAAGTTACCTCAATTACATTTTTCCCCCTAGTCTTTCTCTGCAAAACTCAAACTTTTATTGAAAAAAATTGGGATTATGTTATAAGTTTTTGACTTTTTAAATGATACCCCACATTTACATATACTGTTTCTTTTCTTGTCTGATTTAAGTATTGTTCAGATTTTGGTTTATTGTTTTTTTGTAGTATGTTTTCTTTATGCATTGGAATATTCATATGTATATATTGTACTGTATTCTGTAATACCATCTTTACACTGTATTGTTCATTTTATGAAGTGTGGAAATAAATGAATCAATCAAATAATCAGATCACAAATGGATCAAGTAATGTGCACCAGGCTTTACTCTCTCATAATCACTCTCCAAATCTTACCTAGTCCTTTCTAAGATGTTCCTCTCATCAACATTGTCTGGATTGAAGGCATGTGACTTGAAGACAACCTAGGAAATAGTAAATCAGTCAAGGAATGAATGAGTGAATAATTGACATTGCATTGTAATGATCTGTGTGGTTTAGGTAATGTTTATTTGAAATGATGCTGCTTTTATTATTTTTTTCAATTAATACGTCAGCAATGTCTGATTAAGAGTTTCAATTCTGGTTTTTCTGGGTTTTTTCCTAGTGAATAATGAATATGATAAAATTATGTAATAACAAATATATAATAAATTTACAGATATATTACTAAAAATAAGTAATTCCATAATTCCATAAATAAATATAAAAAATTCCATGGATTCTGACATGCCCACATACAGTGTAAACACAACCTCCACTTTTAATGATGCTCCAATTGCTAAGCTAACAACACTGACATTCGTATCCTTAAGGGTCCCTATGTGAATCTGCATCTTGCCAAAACATTAGTGCCTCTGTGAGATTTGAACACACGACCCTCTGAAAAAGCAAGAACCGCTTCACCATGACACTTTCGATTGAGAGTCATATGCAAAACCTCCAATCTATCCATTCATGAATAAATACCTAGGTAGTACTTTAAATGACTTGCAATGGCAACTGTAGTGCAATGCATTTCATGTTCTTTCATCTCATGTCTTTATCTACACCTTTTCCCCCACATGAAAATAGCCATTTGGGGTCGTTAAAACAAATCTTAGCAATCACCGTAGATTGTAGAACATTTTTTTTTATTGCTTTGACTACAATGTACAATCAATCATGAAAATCGAGCGTTCAATTAATCGCTATACTTTGTGTCACAGGATCCTGATCGATCCTTAAGCTTTGTGTTGCGGGCCACATGCCTATCATATACACACCTGCAGAACGACCAGCATGCACTGAATGATGGCAAGATTCTGTTCTTCTACGGCCTTCTCTATTATGGCACACAACCGTCTGAGATGGGTGATTGGGGGTGGGGTAGGGGCAGCCATGAGTCTCCCTAGGGCGGGGCTCTGGTATACTTCACTGTGTACTTTGTGACAGCTGGAGCTCCCCACATGGTGAAGAAGGAGACCCACAACCTCAGATACCTCTAACATATTGTCTATAAATAAAGATTGTGAACAAAGTGAAAGTGACCACCTCATGAATAACAAAAAGGGCTGTCGAACCTAGACGACTTATGGCCATTTCATCATTTAATCCTATTTCTCTATATCATTTTTAATTTTTATATTTAAAAAAAAAAGAATGAATTTCTTGAGTTAAAAATAATAGAATAATAAAAACAATTGTGTGTTAACAAATGGCAATTCTTAGTATTCTTGAAATAGGATTAAATGGTTGGACACATGTATGTCAGAATATACTGGCTATATAACGATAGGAATGACAGCCCCTTCAACAAATCAATTTAATGATGATAATCTCTTTGGGGCCGTTTTACCATGTTTTGTGTTGTTAATTCATGCAGAGTTGGCCTTGTGATGATAACGATAATTCTGATTATGTTTTTTACATTGTCAATAGCTTTTACTTGAATCTAATGTGTTTCACATGCTCCTCATTGCTTCCATTGCTTCAATGTTTGTTTCACATCTAAATGTGAATGTCTTTTTTTTTCATGTTTATAATGATGTTTGTAAACTATCGACTGGTGATGGGAGAAACTTTAATAGGAACTAGTGTCCTTTTGGCTCTCCTTGGCCATCGATCGATGGGTCTTTCGATTTTTTTTTGCATTTGTAATTTCTTGTATTCCTTTGCCAGAAATAAAATAAATAAATACAAATAGCAGTTGCAAACTGATTTAAAAGTCCCTGGGTTTGGCCCAGACTTTCAGATGGTGACAATAAACCTCTGTCCTCAGACAGCATGCATACACATGCTAGGGATTTAATCACAAATGCTAGGACTCACAAATTGTAATATGCACAACTATTTCTTCATTTGTTATCATCTTGATTCAACTTTGATAGTCTGCCTAATTCAAATGAATCCTTTTCATTCTATTTTCCCCCAAATGAGTAAGTAAAGTTCATGTCCACCCTATTGATTTCATACTTTAAACTGGTGCATTTCACAATCTTTGTGTCTTATTGGGATGTCACTCTCCCGCTTTAATCCTGAAAGACTGGTCTACAACAAACTCAACATCCTGCATTAATCACTGTATTTCTCTTGTTCTAAGTGATTCCAAACCTCAGTCAGACACAACAGTTTTCCTGGAAGTGGTAACTCAAAGGTAGTTCTACTGATCAACCCTTATTTTTCCCTGCACTGGGAATTCATTGTTAAAGGACAAGTCCACCCCAACAAAAAGTTGATTTGAATATAAAGAGAAAAATCCAACAAGCATAACACTGAAAATTTCATCAAAATCGGATATAAAATAAGAAAGTTATGACATTTTAAAGTTTCGCTTAATTTCACAAAACAGTTATATGCACATCCCGGTCTGTATGCAAATGAGGAGACTGATGACGTCATTCACTCACTATTTGTATTTTATCTTTTGTATTTTATTATAGGAAATATGAAATATTCTAATTTTCTCCTCATTGTCAAGTGATACAACGATTAATTCCTCCCTGAACATGTGGAATTAGCATTGTTTAATACTATATGGTTCAGTCAAGTTGGTCCTTATTGTCAAATCTATAAAAAATGAAATATTGTATAATTCAAACAATAAAAAACAAAAGAAATAGTGAGTGATGGACATCATCGACTGACTCACCTAGTTGTGCATATCACTGTTTTGTGAAAAATAAGCTAAACTTTAAAATATCATGACTTTCTTATTTTACATCCAATTTTGATGAAATTTTCAGCTCTATGCTAGTTTGATTTTTCTCTATTTTTTCAAGTCAGCATTTTCCTGGGGTGGACTTGACATTTAAGTTATGTATATTTCTTTGATTTCTCGAGTTTTAATTGCGGCATGTGAAATTCAGGGAAAACAAAAAATGTTTACCTGGAACGAAAAACAGGCCTCTCATGATAATGAACTTTGGTGGCGAATGAAGGAAACACAAGAATTCTCACTAAACAAATATACTCAGAAAAAATGCAGAATAGGGTAATTGACTTGTCAGGCGTCCAGTGTCTGATCAATCACTATTGCAAATGTTACCTGCCGACCAATATTCAAAGGAAACTATAAGAAGCGCTTGAATTGCAGGTGGTGTTACGTACCCTGTGGTGTCTTGTCAATGAGTGGAGGTTGTGGTACTCCAAGCTGCTTACAGACATGGTGAGAAGCCCTCAGCCCAGGATTCTGCCATTGGTCAACCCAGTCGGGAGAACAGGTCCAGATGGTGTTGTTGAGCTCGTCATAGCAAATACCTGGAGAAAATATAATCATAATACAGTTAAACCTATTTACAGTTAAAACCTGTCTTCAGTGGCCACCCACCAAAATTTGGTCCTATTTGAAAGGAATATATGTTATACAACTGTCTTAAAAGACCACTCGTTTCCACCGTCCCTCTCTCTGTTTCCCTTGATTGGACTTAAAGGTCAACTCCATCCCAGAAAATTGTTACTTTGAATTAATAGAGAAAAAACAAACAAGTGTAATGCTGTAAATATTATCAAAATCAGATGTGAAATAAGAAAGTTATGAAATTTCAAAGTTTCACTTTATTTTCACAAAACAATTTATGTTTCACAAAACAATGTTCACAAAACAATTATCTGTGCAGGATCTCTCTGCTGATCTCCGAAGCTAACGGAGGAAGAAGAAGATATGTACAACTCAGTGACAAGCAAAAGAGAGAGTCAATGATGTCACTCACTCACTATTTCTTTTTTTTATTGTTTGGATTATACAACATTTCAATTTTTACAGATTTGACAATAAAAATCAACTGGACTGAACCATATTAAAACATTATAACAATCATGGTAGGAGAAACAAAATTTTGTTCTACATGACAATGAGGAGAAAATTAGAATATTTCATATAATAGTGAGTGGGTGACATCAGCAGTTCCCTCATTTGCATCCCAACCAGGATGTACACAAATCTGTTTCATGAAATTAAGGAAAACTTAAAAAGATGTCATAACTTTCTTACTTTACTTTCTTATGCTGGTTGGATTTTCCTCTTTTTATTCAAATCAACTTTTTGTTTGGGGTGGACTTGCCTTTTAATAGACTGATTTGACAGTATGTAAAGATACGCACAGAAATATGGACCCTTCAGCAGATGCCCTACAATGTGAGTAGACTTACCTAGACCCTGGACGTTTGATCCTCTAGCAATAGCACATGCTGGGGCATCCATAAGCTCTAGCTTGCTGGTTAGGAGACCATTTGAAAGATTGAAACAGATGCTTGTTGCCAATGCTGCATCAGAAGATATCAAATAATAGCAATAGTCATAATTAAAACTGTGTTTTTGTGTACTTGTGTTTTCTAAATATCACTACCACTGTCATGGGACTGAATCCGTGTTCAACCCATTCCAGCAAAATGTTTTTTATTCAAGTCCACCAAAGTCATTCTGATCACATTGACATTCACATCCTACCAGCACCCATTCAACACATGGGTAAGGACTAAACAGCTGTAGGAGTTCTGACTATTGTCTCTCAGAGAGTCTTTGGTTCAAATTCTACTACAGGCGTACATTTATTATATTATGCGACTCTCAACCCAGGTGATGGAAATGAAGAACTGGCAGGAACCTATTCCTTCAAGCGCAAAAGCAGCTAATTCCTGTACTGCTAAAGCCAGGGTAATTATGTTGCATTGTCATAAAGTGCTAAGTGATAAGAGATATATAAGCAAGTATAATTACTATTGCAATGACTATTAAAAACAATTTTGAGTTCATTGTCTTGATGGCTGAGTTCATTGCCTTGATGGCACAAAATACATGGAATCATTCTGGCGATGTGACTCACTTCTAAGTCCACTAAGCCCAGCAGTAGTACTGAATAGGGATCGAGAAGCTGAGCTGCTACTTCCTCCAGGGGGCGATGTCACCATCACAATACTACTGCCGCAGCAATATATAGGTGACCTGCGAAGGAGCTTCAGGGTCAGGCCACAGCTTGTGGTAGCTGTAAAGAGAACATACATGAAGAAAATTCATTCAGACACATACCATGCACAAGCCCACATAAAATCTTTGTTCATGTCATAAAAAATTGTTCAGTTTTCCTTCAATCTTAACAAAAATTGTGGTATATGTTCCTTTGCTGCCCAAGTTTTGAGGAATAGCCTAATCAATGGCAGAAACAACAGATGAATTAAATCTGCTCTTAAAATGTAGGATCGCTCTTAATCATTGCCTGATCAACTGATAGAGGACCAGCATAAATCAAGGATGTTTAATAGTTTACCAACCCTGGGAAAGACACCATGCACATGTAGTAGTTCAGGCAACACTCAATGATACAATAGTAGTTCAGGCAAAACTCATTGATACAGTGGAAACAAGTTTATTTAATTACAGCTAACAGCAATGGTTACCAGTCAGACTGCAGGTCCCAAGAAAGTGGCTTCTTTCATCCAAGTGATATTCATGACTTGAGATGTTTTGCATATTTAATGAGCTTGATGCGGACCAAAACACCTCTTTTCATTCGGTCATTGCTGCTCTAATTGTGCATCGAATTTCATGAATTTGGTACCATTGTAAAGAAGAAGAATCATTCTTTCAGGTCATGTGTTTGGATTTACTCAAAGATTTTGTAATATAGGTTAAAGTTTTGATCTAAAATATGCTACAAAATAAATATTTTCACCTGACAAAAGCTGCTATTTTCACACTTTATTTTTGTTTGAGCCCAAATGATTTTTATATCATGATAAAGCTGAATATGTATGCTTTGAAATGATATAGGTTTCAAAATAAGAATTGGTTTAATCGGGTCAAGATCACACTTTTCATTTGCCAAGTACATAAAGCAGCTTGAAAACAAGAATACTGCACTCTGATTGGTCAAAGAGACCGCACACTGGCAAATTCCAACGGTTCCAGTGCCTGGGTTCGTGGGAAGGTCACACTTCCCATGTGGTAATCTCCTCAAATACCCCGCGCCTGTTGTTCTGTTAATCTTATCCAGCCAATCAGAACTCTGGATTTCATGCAAGTACAAAATTTCAAAATCTCGTCTTGTACCTTGGTGGGAAAAGTGTGATCTTGACCCGATTAAAAGGTGCTGCATATCAAGAGTGGCATTGTGAGAAAGTACAGAAGTTCAGCTTTATGTTGATATAAATATCATTGAGGCTCAAAATAAAAAGTTTTGCACAATTTGCAAAAGAAAACAGAGGAAGAAAATTCAGTTTTGAGGCACATTTTCAGGCCAGAAATTTACTTATTTAACAAAATATTGTATACAAAATAAATGACCAATATGAAAGAGTAACTTTTACTCTATCTGATGGTGCAATAATATTTCATTTAACTTGAGGTCAAAACAGGTAAATTCTTAGAGAAAGAAAGTCTCACGAATCACGAGATTTTGCAAGGAGGAGGATTCAGCCACGAGATGATTTGGATGAATCTGGCCTTTTTGCTCATTAGCATAGGGACCTGCGGTCTGACTGTTACTTGATACTTACTTGATGTAGTAATCCCTTTGGCAGCTCATACAGAAGCTATACTGGGTTCATTTCATTTTTAAAAAAAAACAGAATTATTTCTGTGGAAAACAGGCAAGACTTACATATTTCTTCTCTGCCACCTGAATTACCATTGGAGTTGGTGAGTTGTGCTAGTGCAGCAGCATTACCTGGGCGGAACGCTCTCAGTCTCAAGAGAAGTGGGTCTGTCACACCTCTTACTATATCCTCATTCCTAACTAGTACGATTGATGGTCTAAGACGATCAGCAATGATCTCACCATCTTGCTCCTGTAGTGGTATTGAGAAACCAATAATGATCACATAGGCAAATAGATAAAAATTCATATTTAACCTTGGCAAAAAGGACAAAAATATGAGAAAAGAGAATGGTGAATATTTGAAAGATATTGGACCAGGAATGAAAAGGTTATCGGTGTTTGAAAAAATAAAATGATCATTAAGACTATGCACATCTCAAATTGGCAACCTTGTGAGTGAATTATGACTGCTGATGTATGCACTGAGGTGTGTGTCTTGCATCAATACTTCATTTTGTGTATTCATGCAGTTGACAAGTTTGTCTACTTCATTCCCCTGACAAGATCATCAGTGTTTCCACTTTGGGATTTGTTATCCTCCAAATGCATTAAAACACAAACATCCTAGCATGCAAAGTTTAACCCTTAATAAACTGGGGGGGTCAATTTCGTCACTACGCCATCACGCGAAATTTTTTGACCGCGCTGCTCGCTCGCAACGCCCGGGCAACATTTTGTAAGTGCATGTCGGACCCAAAATTGCTCAAAAACATGATTCTGTGTACAAAGTCAATACACAAATTGTGTTTTTCGACCAAAAATCATAAATGTATGATTATTTTAATTTTTGTTGGTTTAAATGGATTTATTTTATGCCATTATATGCCATGATCGCAAAAGGGTCCGACAAATTTCATCACAATACAAAACAAAGGTTTGAAAAAATAAAGAAATACATAAGAATTATAAAACAATAAAATACATAAGAAATTAATATTTTTGCTATTTTTTGTTATGTTTGTTAGAAATGTACAAATTGATACTCTCACCAAAAATTAGCATTCTACTAGTACTAGCTATATTATTGACTTAAAGGCATAAATAATTCCCTCTATACTTTCGAAATAAAGGCCTAGTATATTTTTTTATATCCTACATTTGATAGGGTAGAACAATATCTACTATTGTACACTTCGTACATCTTTTCTGAATCTGAACTTAGATAACGCGCTACGCAGACTGATCTACTTTTCCCGAAACCACGCGCTGCAAGATATATCTAACTAAACATTTACAAGAAAGTGAAAAAAACATATGTATATACCCCGGAAACAAATTACTGCAAAAATAATTGGAAAAACCTTTTGTACAACATGTATGAATTCAATTTACAATATATTATGACTCAAGCACATGATGCATCCAAATAATCATGTGCCATTTCTAATCTTTGTCCCATGTGACATACTAAGACATGACCAATCTTAAAATCAATAGCAGCAAATTTGAAACATGGTTTGCCATAAACTTAGGATTGAAATCCATTGTAAGATTAATTTCATCAAATCGGTGTGTCATGTAAAAAAAACAAAAAGAAGAAGTTACCTTCAAGTTTAGGAAATCGACGGTTACAGGTTGACCTTTGCCACTCTTGTCCGGTCCAGGAGGGCACCAGACTCTATAGAAGTAGGTACCATCACTGCATAGTGAGACAGTGACTTGAGAAGCATTGACCAGGGTCTCGGGCATCTTCACATTACCTTCAACCTGTATGAAGGGATTAAAGAATAGATCTATGTCACACATGGTCCTTCTACCCACCATCATCTTTACTAACACTTTGTTGATGGGCTGTTCAATCCATTTATCTCAAAATTAACAAATTTAGAGGACAGCTCTATTTTAGAATTACATGTATGATAATGCTGTCAACCTAATATTGTCTGAAAAGAGAATTGCAGTAGGTTGCTACTTATGTCAAAACTCTAAAATAGAGCCTGTCCTGAGCTGCTACTAAAATATGTAAATGTAACTTGAACTACCCATCAATGATTTATTACCATTTTGTTATTAACAGGGACAAAAGGTAGAAAGCTCCTGTATCAACACTTGCAATATTTGGAATAAGATGATGAAGAAATAAAGCGTTAGATATATGTTTCCATCTGTTACTGCAAACAAGGGTAAATATCAAATTGATAAATGTACATTGGTTGAGCAAGTATACTATAAGTATTAAATTACCTTAAGAGTATCTCTATTGATGATGGACCCCAATAACTCTGTTTTAGAGTCTGCCTCCAGAGGGCGATGCAGCAATATCTTGTCAGTGCAAGCAATCAAGCCTACTGGAAGGTCAGGGTTACGGGCGTAGACAAAGCCTCTGAAAATATACAGGAAAATAGACATTACTGAAGAGCAAACTATATGCATTCATTTTGCTTAAAACTGAAAATATAAGTTAATAATATACAGACACTCTCAAAAATATTTTTTTTTATTTATCATGCAACTGGGAGAATAGTTATAATACAATATAAGATTTTGGAATCACCTGATTAATCAGAAATTATCTTTATATTTCACTGCACTGTAGTACTGCACAGAGAAATAAATGTTAGACTTTGGATAAAAACTGTTCCATTCGAGAATCCCAGCTGGGATACAAATATTTCCACCCTATAATAGCAGCCCCCCAAGATTTTATGATGATAAACCAAACACAACTGCAGCTGTAACATTCCAAACTGCACCTTTATACTAGCTAAATTTGATCTATCCAACTAAGAAAATCATCCTAGTGCAAGGTGAATCTCCATGGGAAAATAATTTGTTGTCTGCAAAATTAGGCAAGTCAGAATTCGAACTACTAACTACCACAATTAATTGGAAAATTTTGATAAAACAAGAAACAACTGCCAGATTAAGAAACATAAATAAATGCAAGGTATGTATAGAATTTCATTCCTTTAACTTTTATCCAAGTTTTTTAGCCAAAATAATGAATGGGTGCTGACTTTAAAGACAGATAACAAAATCAAATTACAGAGACTTACCTTAAGGTCCCATGTAATCCAGATCCAATCTTAGCAAGACATTTACCCCTTGCATTGGTGCAGTACAAAAACACACCATCACAGGCCAGGCTCCTACCAGTAATTGATTCTACAAAGCAAAAAAATAAATGACACATATCAACTTCCTTCAAGAAACAGTTTGGTGTGTATTAATGCAAAATTCTTTTCAACCAAATTATGCCAAATTAATTTCTGTTGTACAATATATTCATGGAAAATGCTATTTTTTCCATAATCAAACATGCAATTGTATGAACTGTCAAGATTAAAATATTGTACTGTCTCAAAACTACTTTAGAATTCAGAATACTGACATGATATTTTTCAAAATTGTTATCCCCACAAACTACCCAGGGTTTGCACTACATTGTACCTTTTTCTTTCTCTTTATCCTCTGTCTTCTCTTCCTTCTCACCCAGCATGTCCTCAAATCCCCAGCACACGACATGGCGGCTACCATGGAGATAGGATGGAGATCCTGGCCCTCCTTCAAGCCGGAGTAGTCTCTGAAGGATATCCGCTATGGGGAGTGGACCTATACTCGGGGCAAGCTGCTGCAGGAGGTGTGTAGTGTGAATGAATGTTCCTGTTGAGCCCCTGGAATAGAAAAAGACAAGCAGGTATTGAAGGTTATTGTTTAAGTCAAAAAAGCAAATAAATACTATTTTCTGCCAGTTTCAAGAACAAAATTTTCTGTATGCTGTTATACCATACTTTCCTAGATTGATTTGATTTGATTGAAAACTGCTAGACACAATTGGGTCCAACATTGAATGAACACTATCCAAACCAACTTTCCAAGTTCCAACACCAATCCAAGAGTTAACACTTTCAAAAATTCACGCTAGAGCCTAGAACCTTGACCAGATCTTACCTAGAAATGGGCAGTTGTAAGACCAGTTTTATCATTTTGTCCATTTGTCAATCATAAGCATGATACAAGGGAGTCATGTACAATCTCTAAATAAAACCATTATTAGCCAACAATGAGACTATCAGTATCAAACATGTCCACCAGGCAAATTTCACTTACTAAACACAGCTTAGCTTAACTGTGTCCCTCTAAACCCTAGATACCAAAAAAGGGGGAAATGATAGCAATCCAGTCGAGTCAACAGTAATAATGATAGCTAAACCAATAAATAGACAATCAACAAATAAATGAATAAACAGATCTAACTAAAATAGATAGAAACCTGGCTTGAAAATTTTGAAGTTGAGCCCTCAAAATTAATTTAACCCTACAATTACAAAATACAAACCTTGCACAGGCAAATGCAACCAAGGCAGAGGCAAGTTGTTGGCGTTGTTGTTGGATGGCATGTTGCTCTTCATGTGGTTTCACACGAGCAATCACATCAATCTCATCACTTTCACCAAGCCAGGAACTCAACAAGTTTTCCAGTCCATCCAAACAATCTGTGGGTTCTTTTGAAAGGCTCAGTGGAAGACAATCTCGAAGGCAATTAAGAAGCAGAACCGCTGTTTCGCTGCTTAACTCTGGATTTATTCTCTGTTGTGACCGAAGGAGTGGAAAAAGGAGAAGTAGTCCAAGACGACTTGAAAAGGCTGCTGGTTCAGCTCCATGCCAAGCGACTTTCTTCAGCAAACTTAGGCCGCCGATGCCGGCAGCGTTTGTCACTTCCTCTTCGCCAAACGTCTCTCTTTCCAGCTGTTCCACATTGCTATTTATTTGGAGATGGGCATTCCATAGGCCTTTCAAGGCATTTAGTCGATATTCTAAAAGTCTTGAGTAAGCATATATATTATTGTGTCTCTCGCAGACAGATACCAGTCTCTGACTCAATTCTGTTGGATTTTTAGTGTCAAATGAAACCACCTCATCTGAACTGTTTTGAGGGTTTGCGTTGTTGAGATGTTTCGGCAAGTTCACAAGATCGCTTACCCGCAATAATCCGTCATGCAAAAACAACGATTCTTCGTTCACTGATAGCCACTGCGTTGTATCTGTAACACAGTTTGAAGCCATGTTGACCTTAGATACACATCCCACATCAGTAATTTTCCTGTTGTAAGTCAAGAACAAGATTTGTAGGAAAGAAGAACCTGCCAAAGATTTGTGCAGATGCAGAGTTACGAGCTCAGCAGTACAGTGGAGGCGGCCATTTCGATGTTGTGAAAATGATTGGGCTATTCCATTTTTGTATTGAGGGAGTTTTTTTTAGTCTTTATAGAGAAGGGATATGCTATAAATTAATTTAGATTGATACGGGAAAATTCTTGTACAAAACTATCATAAATAATTTGATCATGTTGACTGTGTACTAATTTTGGATCATATTTCTTTTAAATTTCTTATCTATTAGTATTTCCAAATCCAAGGCCTAAATTCTCACTCAAATGGAATAATCGTCTTTTTACTGATTTATAATTAACTACGATTCCCTTTCTTTCTCATGTAAATCCCATATGGTCTAGTGGTTAGGATCCGGCGCTCTCACCGCCGTGGCCCGGGTTCGATTCCCGGTGTGGGAACACAACTTTTTTTCCCCCTGTATTTTATGTTATTTTTTGTTAGAATAAAACTTTATATTATTTCTATTTATTTTTCAGATAGCCACATGGAAGATGGAACAATGGAAAACCTGTGCATTAGAATGTAAAAAAAAAAAATGCTTTATCAGGGGGCCGGGAGGCTGCCCCCTCACTAATCAAATAATGCAAGTGCAAAGTGTGAATTGAAAATTTCTTATATTGAACACTTACTTGTAATCACAACAGGATGCACATCTTGCTAAAAACATAATGAAAACTTGAATCCAGAGGAGCATATATTTTATAAGCCCCATGTTATCCTCCAGGGGAGCATTTCATGAAACGACTTGTCGAACGTTTTATCTGACAAGTCCCATTTTATCCAACGGTTACCATAGTAACAGTGCTTCTCAGCCAATCAAAGTCATGAAAAGTTTTCAGATCTGACAACTTGTCGGACGAAAATGTAAATGAAACTCCCCCCATAGCAGATTTTTATACCACTCAACAGGCAATACAAGTATCGAGCACAAGCAATCTTTGGTTTTACATGATCTGCAAGTTTTCAATATTCTAATTATTTCCCTCCCTTGGTTTTTTTTTTTCACTTTTCTTCCTCTTTCTTCTTTTTTCTTCTTTTTCTCCTCTCCTTTTTTCTTTTCTTTTCCTTTTCAAGTTATAGAAGTTTGAAAAGTCTTGTTTTTCTTATTTTTATGAGGATCCTCAACGTGGAAAAAAAATGCTTCAAAATTGTTGATATTCTGGACAACTCTCTCCTTTGTTTTGTTCACAACTTTTCAGATATTCCCAAATTATCTTTCAAATCACATCTTCCCTCCTGAGCCAAACAAGTTTAATTCACACTTCATATGACCAGGTCAGGAGATAATAACTAAAAAAAATGGAGAGTTGTCCACAAAATCAGTCAATTTAAACTATGTTTGCCAAATTGAGGATCCCTATAGAAAGTGCTAAAAGACTTTTCAAACTTCCATAACTCTAATTTTATAACCGATTTTGCCGAAACTTGTTTTAAATTGCTCCTCTCAAATTACCTTTTCCAATAAGATTGATTCTTTCCTTGGGTTTTCTTTAAATCTTTTGTGAAACAACCCCCTGGGTAAACTAATAATCACCTGTAAGTGCTCTAAAGGAACTACAATCAAGGGGTACAGTGAATCTCTTGCCATCGAGCCATGTGCATTTTTTCAAACAAAAGTCCTAATGCCTATTCCATTTACCCAAACAATCTGGAGAGCATTTCATCAACATTTTTGTCGGATCCGACATCTTTCCTTGATTCTGATTGGCTGCAAAGCACTGTTACTATGGTAACTGTCTGATAAAATGGAACTTGTCGGATGAAACATCCGACATGTCCTTTCATGAAACGCTCCCCAGACCTATTCTGTGAAGTAGAATTATATTAATTCAATCTTTATTGATAACTTAGGATAGCTTGGAACAGGGGCGGATCCAGGATTTTCCAAAGGGAGGGGGGACACTTGGGTAGAAAAGGCATATTTACATTAACTTTTTTTATGACTCTCAAAAGGGGGGGGGGGCACATTCAGCTCATGCCCCCCCCCCCCCCCCTGGATCCGCCAGCGGCTTGAAAGCATATTGTGAATATTTAATTTCTTGGCAAATATTGAGATATGGATATCGATAAAGAATAGCAAAAATTTGTTATCTTTTGGTAGGAAAATCAAATTCATCCATTCATTTCCAGTTTTATTACAAAGGGTAGCTTCTTGATTTGACATACAGCTATCACTATGGGCCCTGATTTTTAAATTGCATATCAACATTTTACAACCTGGGTTAAGGGGTGACACATTTTTCCGGCGACAGTTGCTCCAGACTTTATTTCATCCAAGATATAGGGTGAGGGTTGCAGTAGGGTTTAAGTTAGGTTTGGATTATGTTTGGGATAGGGTATAGTGTTAAAATCAAGGGTTGAAGTTGGTTATTCCCTTTGTGTGTGGAATTTACAGCGAAGCAATTGTCGCAGGAGCAAATGTAATGGAGCTGGGTGGGTGTTTCATAAAGCTGTCCGTACACTTAACGCACGACTGGAACATGTTCATAGGTGCCAAGTCAGATACATAGGGACCATTAAGCGCAAGAAAGCATCACAATCGTGCATCAAGTCATTCATAATTTACGAACAGCTTTATGAAACACCCATCATGTCTAGGAACCTTCCGGCCTGGTCATGAGTATGATGTACATCAAAACGGCGTGTGGCTACTCGGCTTCATGCACATTATGAACAATACCAAGAGCACATTTCGCTTAAGGGATACAACGTGGTTACAACAATGACAAAGAAGTGCCAAAATAGGCTAGTATTGCTCGACAATAACGTCTGTTTAGGTGGATTTTTTTTTACAAGAAAAATATGCTCTTTAAGTGAGGAAATGTATCAGCAATGGGTACCCCCCAATTAGCATTTTAAACATGTAAATACACACAACAAAAATCATGAAATATAATAAAGAACAATCAAACACAACAAAGTAAGTCTCAGCTTGTTTTATTAAAGGAATTTTTTTCTCACGAGTGTAAATAAACAGCTTGGATAAGCTGATCCCCATGCTTACAATCTTACTAAACAGTTTAAGGATTTTTGTTTTTAAAAATGTATTAAAACCTTCACCTCTCAATTTTGTTTTGTTCTTTTTTTTTTCATTCACGCTGGCGAAACAAGGTGGGACAAAGGCTAGAACAATAATAGGACACAAGGCATACACTTCAAGATTTGCAGCTTATACACTCATATCATGGGATGCATATGTTTTCATCTAAAATCTTCACATTAAAAAGATATTGGAAAGATCTTTGTTGTCATTAATTGGGAAATTGGGGAACAATTCATGATGAACCGACTACTTGGCTTTTTGTAGGCATTTATGCAAAATATCATTACAGTATGATATATATGTCTATTCTCAAGTGAATAACTTATTGGTTTTGAGTTGAAGGTTACAAATGAGAAATGCAAACAACAAGAGCTGTGAATTCAAGACGTTCTGTAGTCTCTTCTGCTGTGTTTTCTGAAGGACTGTGCTGAACTGAACTGTTCATCCCAAATCTATTGTTGCACAAACCATCAGGGTTATAGGGACATTACCTATACCCTATGCAATACTATGATGAAACTGAAGAAAATTGTATGGAAATAGAACCAGAGATTTGTTGCATCAAAACATTGCCAATTCAGGATTTTGAAGTCTCTCCATTAGTATTTGACATCAAACCCAAAGTTGTAATACCACACATGAACATATTGGGGTCCAGAAGTTTTGCTTTTACTGCTGATGAACACTGTATCTGGTGTAGATTTTGAGTGAAACATCTAGAAAAATATCATGTGAATGTCAACAAACTTGAATAAATGGTAGCTATTATAACTGAGGTGGGAAGCAAATTATTCCATGAAAGGGTCCAATCCACATAAAACAAATGTATAAAGCAAAATCAAAGAATGGCAGCATTAGGCAATTCATTATTTAAATTAATAAACAACCAAAAATAGACATTAACTTGTTAAATAGATGTTTGTCAAGCACAAGATAGATATGATCAAATGTTATAGAAAGCACTGTTTTCATTATCTTATGGCAAAAAAAGCTCCAAAATAATGAAATAAATTGAGCCCAAGCTGAGACTGTACCGGCCAACCCTAACCCAAAACATACAAACCCTTTGATTTTTTTCTTATTTATTTGGAAGAATACATCTTATCTTCCAACTCCACAACCTCTTCTCCTTATCCCCAGAGGGCAGTTGGGGACATAAAAGTGTTTAAAGCACTGCCGTTTTATCCCTTTGTGGGGATATTATATTGCACACCTAGTGCAAGGCAGTACTTCGCAGTTAAACCTCCTCGCTTGTGCAGGTTCACATAGCTTTGTATATTTAGTGACATCAAATAATCAGGCAAAAAACTTAGTCACTGATCTGCAGATCCCCTTTCAAATATGATATATCAAGTAATGTATCTGTTTTTTCCCACCTTTATAGAGTCCAGTGGATTAGTTTCAGATATATATCATGGTCCATTAACTGCAATTATTCAATTGTTTTACTTGATCCACCTGAAGAGCTACAATTGCAATTTAAAACTCTTAATACGAGAAAATTATATAATTTTTGTGATTTTTTTTTAACGAATTTTTATAATCTCCATTTATGTCTATTTTGCCTGGGAATAGCATGCTACTATATTGATCAGATTCAAACCATATTTCCCCCGATGATTTTGGTATTCTCAGTACCAAAACAAATATCAAAGCTTTATGAAATTCGTATTCCCCCAATATCATACCAATCCTCAAGAGAATGACCCTTTGTTAATAAATAGAATTTCAGCTTTACGAGATAAAATTAATATCCACTTGAACCGTACCCTGGCGGAGATTAAAATCTATCACTTTGTAACATCCTCTTAAAAGATTTCCTCTGGTCGTCATTATAATAATTTTCTGGAGGAAGGCCAATTTAAAAGCATTCCTCAGAAATGCATTGTTTGGCTAAAAGGTATCATATATATCATTATAATCTTTGATAACAGGTGTTTCTTTTTTTTTCTTTTATCATAGTTTTTCTCTCTGCTCTTCTTCCACCCGATATAGCAGCCTCGGAGCAGAGTCTGGATGACTATCGTCACCGTATTATCATCAGCATCATCATGCAGTCATCTGCATCTTCATTGTATAGCTTTTATTAAAGTCTACTCCAAAGTATGTCCTTCCTTAAAAGGCAAAACAACAAGCTGGTTAAAAGCAATCTCCTTCCGTTGTATGAAAACATAAGGTCCGAAGGAGTTTTTTAACAAGTTCCACTACACCAGTCCAAATACACTATCCATCCAGTACTTCTTGGTATCCATGCACTCGCAGCGTCATAACTAAGCAGTCCGGCCAGTCGGCAAACTGATTGCAATTCAATGTCCAGTGGCAGCATTAGCTGATTGGAATCCTGTTCTAATCACTATACTCTCACAATTGTCATTCAGTTCACTCTGTGAATGGTCCTGGAATGCAACAGCCATGGGTAAAAGACACTCACAACCAAAGCGCAGATAAAATCCACAGGCAAGTAAACATTTTCGTTGCTCGATCGGCAGTCTCGAATCACACAGTAGTAGCAATGTCAGCTGTCATACTCAAGTTTCTAATGCAGCATTCTCTGTTACTTGTCACGACTTGAAATCCATTCTCAAGTTTTAAACTGCATATTCTAGCAAACAGAATAAACAAATGGGAAAAATTAACTGGGTTTTTGAAGAAACTGCAAATAGAACAAATTACCAATTGTGAAGCATAAGAAATTTACAAGATGGAATTACATTTGTACTTTGATTGCTATTTTAAGGATTATAGACTATTAGGATCTTAGATTGATTTTTAGATTTTTTTTATATCTGTAGCTTGTTTACATACTATGAGTGTCTATGGACAGTGTGTACGTTCTACAAATCTACACTATTATCAAGAATGACATATAATTATTTTTTACTTCTAAATGCATCAAACAAATTCTATTCCTTTTTAAGTTCCAGGAGATAACCTAATTTTAAAGGGAGATTAGGTTGAATTGAATACTCTACAGTCTAACTAGGAATGATGTAGAGAATACTGAAATTATCAATCATATTTTAAACTTACTGTGACTTGTTTCCATAAATAATGCTGAAGATCTCTTCAATTATTAGGCTGAAATTGTTGCACTTGGGCCTGTTGTAATTGACCTGGAGAGACACCAGAGTATGGATGGATATTAAATTGAATGAAGTGCAAGAGATAAAAATATAAAATCATAATCGTGTAAAAATTGCTTACATATAACACTAAAAATGCAACCTGTGGTGCCAGTAACATCAATTCACAATTAAAATATTATGATATTGAAAACTTTACATGCTGTACACGTTTAAGTCTATACAGCCATTTAAATTGAACAATAGAATAAGGGATAAAACAAAATAAAAACATTATATGTATGTTTATATAATGAATTATTAGGGTTTATGACTTTCATTGCTCTCTAATTTCTTTTTTACATAGCTGTTTATTGTTCTGTATTGTTGTCAGATGAGAGAAGGTTGACATGGTATAAATTGTTGTGGATGATACTGAACTAACCTGGCTGCGCCTGCATGTAAGGACCTTGGACTGGTGATGTTAGTATAGATTGTTGGCCATGTTGACCGTGAATGTTGATAGGTTGAGCCCCTCCTCCGTGCTGCCCCTGATTGCTAGAAAGGAAGACTGGCTTGGGGTGGGGGTGGGGCGATGAGTGCACAGGGGTCACATTGGTGATATTCGCCACCGCATGGGGCGCGTGGGGGTACTGGTGGAGGACCGGTTGAGGGTGGGGGTGCATTGGTTGGATGATGTTCTGTTGCTGGTTGTGGTTGTTGGTAGCGTGAGGGGCGCCGGCATTGCCACCACCCTGCTGGTTGGCGGCAACCATGGCAGCCATCATCTGGTGGTTCTGTTGCTGTTGTTGACCCATAGCTTGCATGTTCTGTGGATGGAATTGCTGATGTTGCTGTTGGTGCGGCTGCTGTTGCTGCAGGAGGTATAAGGAGAAAATTCACATGAATTTCAAACCACAGCACATCCAACATTCACTTGTCACTTAACCCCATCTAGCACGGCTAAAAAAAAACCACACCCCCCCTACTTTTGACATTTTTTGTGATAAATCTGTAATGTGAATAGATCGTGCCACAATTTGTTATGACTTTTTTTCCTTTCAAACCTTGTGCAACTTTTAAGACCAAATTCACGACCCCCGGGTCTGCAGATCCGAAGCAATATTTCATAAGTGCATGTCAGATCAAAAATTAATCAAAAACATGATTTCATGTGAAAATTAAATGCATATTATGTATAAGGTCAAAATTCATAAATGTATATTTACTTTCATTGATTAAAAGCAAATGATTTCATGTTATTAAAAAAAAAACTAGGAAAAATTTTGGTATTGCCACTTTCTTCATGTGATAAGGATTATAAATTGACATATCACTTACAAATTGGCAATCACTATTTACAATAGATTGTGAATAAATTTCTTGTTAAATCTCTTTATAATGCAAATATGTGCTTGGAACAGTTGGCTTTCAAAGGCTGCTATAAAAGATATGCAACAGTATATATTGTAATTTTGAGGATTTGTTTCTTGACAAAATTTGTAGGCTTATTTGGTGCCCCCGTCAGATCTTGGTCGTTGATCGCACGATCACAACAAGAACTGGCACCCACATCACTCATGACAAATCTCCAAAATTTGATATTTAACTGTACCACTGTTGCATTTTGCTCATTGAATTTTACTATTTTTATTTAAATTTCAATACTAGCAGCCTGGAGAATCCCCTTTAATCTGCAAAAGGATGATTCTCAAATTTACAACATATGGCAAGATCTGTTTAAAATGTTGATTTTTACGATGTCACATGTGGGCAGTTGCTCCATATCAGGTGATATGAAAAACATTTAGTAATGCGTCATGACGAATGAAAAGTATTCAAACCTGTTGGTTGGCCTGATGCATAGCAGCCTGATTGACAGGGCTTGGTGACGGCCTACCCCCGTGGGCAGCCTGGGCCTGCTGCATCATGCTCCCCTGACTCTGACCCTGAGGGGTATGGGAGAGGGGTGGGGTGGTGTGCTGGTGATTGTGAGGGTGCTGCTGATGAGACTGCTGGTGGGGTTGCTGGTGCTGATATTGGACCGTCGGGTTCTGATGGGGCTGGGGCTGGCTGAATTGATGGTATGGGGTAGGCATCTGACTGGGCGTCTGCTGTGAGATGGGGATGTTACCCGGGTGCTGGAAATTACCTAAACCGGCAGCTGTGGAAAGAAAAAAAATGATGATTCCCAAGTCATTGGAGTCGTAACAGAGTCCAGAATGAAAAGCACATACCTTGTAAAAAAAACATAGAAATACTCAAAACAATTTTTTTTAACAAATCTTTAGTTCATAAAACCATTGCAAGGACATCAAAACAATTAGAAACTGATATACACTTGTACAAAAAGGTATAGCCATAAATACAGTATTTGAATGACTTTGTATAATTTTCCATGTTCATAGCCATACCATGTTCATGTGCACTTTATAGCATCAATCGCATCTAATATCAGATAATGTAATATGTGGCTGTCTTTAGAACCATGCTAACTTCGACGACGACTTTGAGCCCAACTTTAAGTCTATGGCAAACTATGTACAATAACATTACAAAAAAATTGTAAGTATCCATTGTAAATATTTCTAGGAATGGTACTTACGAATCATCTGTGTTGGAAAGACCATGACCTGTTGTGGATCCTGTGACATCTGATGTTGACTATGGCCGCCAGGTTGGCCTGCCGCTACCATGTTCTGTTGGGTTGCTAACCTGGGACCCATCGCCTGAACAAAATTCAATTAAAAATGGATTTCAAGTGCTGTAAAGTCTCACAGTCAAGCTTAAAACAGATCTTTTCGAGTCTTCGTCTTTGATTTGATATCCCTTTGGCCATCCCCCTTTATGCCTTCAATGTTCATGATTAATTCACATCCTGCTCATGATTTGTAGTATTCATTAGTATTACTGTATATTGAGGCGATTAGATTGCATGCAATTTGTTGTGCAAAATTTGTTTCTTGGCAATCTATTTCTTTATATTCATCAATTCATTTTCCAATTCGCTATTTTATAGAACACAAAAATAATCATTAATATTACAGATATCCAAGAATCCATCATTGCTATCAAATCGCAAAAAACATACTACCTTCTGTTGGTGGACGTTGTAGACGTAGGGCACATTGGGATTATGACCCAACACCTGGGTATGGTTGATTGGTTGAGCGCTAGAGACGGGGCCACCGCCAGGACCAGCCTGGTGGGGAGTGAAGGGTAGCATGGTAGGAACCGGTGCGACCAAGGGCTGACCCGCAGCTATCGATACCGGTAACATGTGAATGTCGTGTTGACCGCCGTGCGATCTGATCTGGGGCAGGTTTGTGGCACCTAGAGAGATATTTAAAAAATAAGGTCATCACTTCATGTTTTCAATGGGTCGATACCCATCAAAGCAACCAAATTTTCAGACATATCCTTGACCCGAACACTTTTTTTCTCAAAAAGGCCTGGAATATTTCAACCCGAAGTCAATCTGTTGCATTATCTTTAGGTCTGTGCAATATTTGCCCCATCCCCACCCTCTTCCCTTCGAGAGTAAGGGTTGCATTTGTACTGGCGTTTAATACAAAACATGAAAAGGGTATAAATTTCACCAATAATGTCAATTCTTTCGGGGATATACTTCAAGGACACCTGGTACATGTAGCGTGTATGCATGAGAACTACAATGGAGTCAAGTGAGTGACCTCGGAGGAAAATGAATTGTGAAGGCTTACCTTTTCTTGGTCCCACTCCCCTGATCGGGGTGTAGTGTACAGGCTGAGGAAGTGGTATTCCAAGGATGGGCTGATTGAGCTGCTGACTATAGGCCTGACCAGGTATAACCTGGGGGGCTGGACTAGGTTGGGATGGTGGTCGTGGAGGGGTAGGTGTCTTTTGGGGATGCATCCTCTGCTGTAAAGAAAACAAGAAAAATCAATCCAAATATGGTCACAAAATTATTACAGAAAATAAGACATTGCTTTAGTATATACCTATTCAAATAGGATTAAAAAATTACCACAAAAAGAGAGACAAAGCTTTCGTGCCAATTCAGATAAGGTCACTCACACCAGCATGAACATGTTCTGGAAAATTACAAGCAAAGTTACGTTGATGAAGCTGGTAACTTACTGTCCCAGCAAGAGATATCCTTCACCAAAGCCTCACACAATTTCAACTACAGAGTGAGGAGACGAATCATGTAACATGTATGAAACAGAGTGCATTGCTTATATTTATATTTACATTTGTCTGTCATAAACATGGGTGGACAACGTCTAAAATGGTATCAAATTCCCCATGTAACAGTTGATAACATTTCTTTAACTAAATTACTTACTGGAACAAATGGTTTTGCAAGTGGGTTGAATTCCTTTGCATTTGGATTTAGCGTTGACTTCTTGACCCTGTAGTTTACATAAAGACAAGAATGATACAATGTATTACCTTTGTGCATTCTGAAAACATCACTACTCTCTCTCTATAATACATGTCTTTCATATTCCATATAGAATTTAATGATTTAGAGGAAAACAATATTTATGTAGATCTTGTACTGTAGATTTCATTTGAAATAAATGAATTATACCTATACCAGCCCAAGGCGCAGATTTATGCTCCAAATATGATAGAATATCATACAACTCCCAAGAATGTTCTGTAATGTGATTGGTCCAAAACGGATCACATGATATTCAGCAAATTGCACTATGGCATCCAAAATGCGCTATCCTGCAATCTGACGTCAGAGTGCAGGATAATGCGAGGTCAGGAATTATCTAGAATTAAGATCAAATATAGCATTCGGGCATCTCTGTAACATGGGGGGGGGGTAATGCATGCATTCTTGTTCATAGAGGACCTAAATAATGAACTCTGTGCTCGACTCACCAAATGGATATACCGCACTCGGTCCTGCAGACCTCGGTGCGGTATATCCATTGGCTCTTCTCGCACATCGTTCATTATTTGGCCCTGCATGCATGAGCTTATGTGCATTATTTGTATAATAATGAGTCCAATATGCACATGTGAGAATCCGTACCCCCCCCCCTCCCCCTTCAGTAAAAACACTCACTTATCTATTATTAGTTACTTTAGGTAAATATCAGAGATCTTAGAGTTGGAAGACTTGAAAGAGTAGATGACCTAAAGCAACATTTACAATCAGACTTCATCAAGGACCACACATAAAGGAATATACAGGAAGCAACTGCACTTACACATCTGCTGCATCTTTTTTCTCATCTCCAGTCAAGGTTGGAGTTGTGACTTTTTCAGGCGTCTGCATGGTAGACGTTGCAGTAGCAGCCACTGTCGACGACGTGACAGGTGCCTGCGTTGTTGCTACAACAGGAGCAACTGAGGAACTGGAAGGAGCAGACGTTGCAGGCTCACTAACTGGTCCTCCTGGTGATGGTTGCATGGGTTGTGCTGTAGCAGCAGCAACAGCAGGCTTGCCTTGTTGTTGTTGCTGTTGCTCTTGAGGTGGCTGGGTTGGTGTGCTCGGTGTGGTAGCCCCCTGAGTAGCAGTGGCTGCGTGCGGTGATGCCGGTTGTGAGAAAGTTTGTGTTGTGGCTGCTCCCGCCTTGTCCTTATCTTGTAACTGTTGGGGAAAAGTAGAGTTCAGGAGCCCCGTTTCATAAAGGACTTGCAACTGTTTTAGCTTTGCCATAATGGCAACTACCATGGCAACAGGGCTCAGCAGCCAATCAGAATCAAGGTTACCATGGTAGTATGGCAAAGTTCAACAGTTGCAAGTCCTTTATGAAACGGGCCCCAGACCTCATGCCTTTATTTCTGAAATTTACCGATCAGTTATTTACTAGTTGTCTCAGAACATTTCTAGGCTTGCTGCATGAGAAATTAAATAACCTTAAAATAACAAAAAGCTTAAAGTTAAGAAATGTGGACGAAAATGGCTTTCATAAATCTATCTTCGAGCTCCATTTAACATATTGAGGTTTGAGTTTAGATAATGTGAGAAAGCTAAAATAGATAGAACAAAAGTTCTAGTATTGTATAGTATCAGTGTTCTACACAAATGCAATTGTTTCATTGCAATACCAAAATGGGTGGTGCCATACCAAGGTCAGACTTGATCTGTTGCAATCATGCATACCAGCATGACCTGCTAGTGATTGTCTCATGATCAGCGATCGATTATACTATTATTGATTTAATTACTCACCATGAAATTATCTCCAAACTCCTTCAAATTGTCTATAGTTTGCTCTGCAACAGAAGAAAAGAGTCACAGGAGAACATTCAACATAAAAAAGACATTCAAAACAATTCTACTCCCGTTAGGCTTTTAATCAGTAAGATAATTTGCAATTTGCCTCTGATTACAAGGCGAAAGTCAGAACTGCTACACCACGGCGCTTCCACCAAAATTGTCTCATCCTTTCATAATTCCTTATCAGAACAAAACTCCCATATGGAGTTAAGGAGTTATGAAGTTAGGTTTGAGTTTGATTTGTTTATTGGATCTATTGCATTACTGCTATTGACCAGAGAAAATTCAATTGGGCCAGAGCTTTTAGGCGCATCTTGACGCTAAATGGACTGCATCTGAAACATGTATTTGACATGATGCTAAGTTTATATACAAAATGTTGCAGAGGGGGACATTATGGCCCAAATTCACAAAGCTGGTTTTTAAATCCATCAGTTTTTATGCAGATTTCCTGTATAAATTACGCTTATATATTTAATAATTATTTATATAATTACGCGTATATATATAACAAAAAAAGTCCAATGCGGATGCGGGCTTTTGTCACAGTGGGCAAATTGACGCCTGTTGCCGTGGTTATCCACACTATTCCATGAACCCACTATTTTTAATTAAGGAGTCCACTCTTCAAACAGTGAACTCTTGAATATAATAGCATACAAAGTTGGCGCACTGTGACAAAAGCGCGCATCAGCATTGGACATTTTTTAATATACGCGCTAAATAAGCGTTATTTATACAGGAAATCTGCATAAACCATGTGTTCAACCGATGGTTTTAAAACCAGCTTTGTTAATTTGGGCCTGTAAGTTTGTTGCATGATATACCGGTATTCTTATAGACCAAACATTATTAATCAAAGTAATGTCCAAATATGCCTAAAAATACCGTATTCAGAGAGGAAAAGTTTTGGACAGAGTTGGCACCCCAACGGGTTTAACAGTCACAGAAAATCAAATTGTCTGTAGCTTTGGGGAATTTCAGCTTTTAAATAATTGCATTTCAATACGCAATACTGATTGGAAAAAAACACATAATGATTGCTAAAAATAGAGATGCAGAGGCTCAAAATTTGAAAATAGAAATGAGACAGTAATTTTGGCCCTAAAATGACAGATATGGTCAATTTTCAGAAGTAAACATGTGATATAATAAATTCTCATCCTCTTGCAGGTTACTCTAAGAATGCCTACCTAATACATTTATCTTGCTATTGTAGATTTGTAATTACACTGTTAGAAAATTTATCCTTAAAATAAAAGAAGTTCCTTCAGCAGAGTCTTGAGAACACCTGTAATCTTACCAGATTGCGTAATCTTACAGGAAATTGGTATTTGGTGAATGGAATCTTAGAAATTTCCTTAAGTAAATCACTCTTTTCCCCTTTTTAAACAGACCTGTTCTGTTAAATTGCAGAAAAATTCCTGTTTTATGAATTTACAGAATGATTCTGTTATAGCTTTCGGCAAAATCTTCTTTTTTTTCTGTAAAATCACATTTTTTTTAACAGTGTACAGTAGATATATTTCATTTGTTGATGCACAGGAGGTCATTATTAGGAAAATGTACCCTAATTGTAAAACACGTAAGTCCCAAGTTTTCCATTTCCTCAAAATCAAAATTCTAAGCATTTTCAAATAGCGAAATCATACACAACTCTTGTTAATAAACACACATTACATTAAACACTTCAAACAGGTCTAATTTAGATTTTCTGCTGATGCACCACGTATTTTTATTTGGGCAGATTTTGCTTTGTTTATAAACATTTAAGAAATATCTTGTACAAAATGTGGGGAATTGTGTTTTTCCGTGAAATGCAGTAAATTCTGTGTTCTTCCCAGATTCTGAGTTTTTTTTTTCTTATTTTAAATCACAAAAAAAAATGGTGACTTTGAGAGAGGAGGCACTCACTTTTACTTGAATCATTAGCAGGCCTTGGACTCCTGTCTATGGTTGGAATAATCCTCGGAGCCTGAGTTAAATCGGATGCCTTCTTATCTACATCTTGAGGACCAGCCCCTGATTTTTCAACTGAAATCACGAGAAAAGAATGTGTGTATATATATACTGGTTAATGTTCATTTGGTCTCTGATCAATTGGTCTCATTGCTGTTTGGTCTACACTGCACTTGTTCTTGTTCCCATTTAGTTTCATTCACATATAGTCCAGTGCCCTGTTGGTCTCAATTTCACTTTGTCTTATCCTTTTTTACCCCGTCACAGGAAAATTTGGTTAATACATTTAATCTCACAATATACGTAGAGTGGTACTACACTAAATGGTTCAAGACCATGTGGATAATTAGACAAAATTGTATAGCTTGGCAAAATAGCAATTAAACCAAATGGTAAGTAGACAAATATATTTTTAAGATTTAACAAAATGTTTGAAAATCATGAAAAAGTTTATCCTTTTCTCCAAAATAAGAATTAATATCCCATATAGTAGACAGTGGTCAGTTACGCTGTAGACCATTAATACAAGATGAATTACTGGCTCTGAAGCCATTGCATGCTTAATTTTTTAATTCCCATAAGCTTTAAACAGGGACAACCACTTCCAGTAGGCAATAGATTAATTGATACACAATCTAAATCTAAATTAGCGTGTTAATCTTTCATACTAGAAGTCACTTACTATTAGACGGTTTATCAGCCGCAGCGGCCGGTATCGATGACGACGATGCTGGGGCTGGAACATTAGATTGCACTGGTGAGCGAATGATAGGATTGCCCATGTCAGGGGCAGTCCGTCTCCCACTGGAGGGTAACCTTTGAGGGAGGGGTGGCTGCGACACGGGTGACCTGAACTCGTCAAAAAAAAATAATAATAAAAAGAATTAGCCAAATGATTGCTTATACAGTGTGTCCCAGTAAAGGGAAAACTAGGATTTTTTCAGCATAGGTAAAAGATTAATGACATCTTATTCACATCAATATGAATGCTCATATTTCTCCTTTATTTTGAAACCTATGAGATGAAAAGGTCACCCATAGATGAGCAAGAGTTTAAAAATTCAATGTCAAAATCAAAAGTTGTGCAGAACAAATGGGACGCTTCATAAAAACGGTGACTAAATATACCCCTTACTAAAATAAATACTACCGATTGTAAACATGGCCTGGTAAGCTGATGCGTCAAGCTGCTATAAGCAACTAAACCCAGGACCAGTAATACAAAGTTTGGCCAATGACCATAGGCTGTGTCTTATCATTGCATTCATCAATTTGTTCAATCAAGCATTAATTCAAATATGTAATAGAAAGGATAAGAAGCTATCGTGCAAAAAGGCCATTGTGATGTCATCGCGCATATAAACTGAAGTGCTTATCTACGTCAAAATTTTGATTTTGCGAATTAGGCCTGATCAAATAAAGGATAAGATGCAAAAGGATCTGTAATTTGTACAAATAATTTTCTATTTGATGCTGGTGAAATGCTGGTGAAATGCCGGCTTTATCCGATCTATTGCTGCCCTGGGGGATCAGTGCACAGGCTTAAACAAGCTAGACACTGCACTGCATGCTCAGGCAGCCGGCAGCAGTAGGCCCTGGCCTCGGCGCGGGCCAGGCATACACACACAAAGCTACCGGTGGCCTGAGGCTGGCTAGTACTAGGGACCTAGGGTCTAGTACGCTGGCTACATTAGCCTATGCAAATATGGTATATGCTAGCATATTATCAAGTTAGGCATATATACTGATGTAGTCCAGGATTATAAAGGATGTGCATTACATTTTAGAATTTTCATGCTCTGGTAGAAATTTAATGCACCCGGTAAAAATATCATGCGTCCGGTAAATTTATCCGCGCCTCCTGTAAATTTTTTCATGCGTCTGATAAATTGAATTTACCGGACGCATGAAATTATCATGCATCCCGTAAATCGTTAATTTTTGTGGTTTATTCCAATAAAACTTATCCATATCAGTGGAACTGTGTGCATGCTGTAACTTTGGCATTACAGTCTAAACCGATTCGGCTGCACCTCGTGGGTTAAACCATGCCAAAGTTACCTCATGCACACAGTTCCTACCGACCCATTTTAACCCATGCATCATTTGTATGCTATCAATCTCAAAGCTCTGTGTTACTGGGCCTTATTCTGCATGTACCTTGGATTAGCAGCCATATGAGATTGTTGAGGTGATTGCTGCATCTGCATGGGCATCTGCTGGTTCCTGGCAGCTGGGTGTCCATGAGGAGGTGTTTGTACCCTCTGCTGTGGGGAGGGGAGGTTATGAGGAGACGTCTGGTACGATTGCTGGTGTGGGGGATGCATGTGGGGGGACTGCGCCCTGTTGCGGCCAGCCGCACTGTGCAGGGGCAGTACAGGGGGTGGGGTGGCCCGTTGGTGATTCCGATGATGGTGACCGGGGGGTCCCCCGCTGCTGTTTGGCGATGGGCCATCTTGCTTGTTCCTCAAAGCTGGAGGCACATACCTGCCACTGAAAGGAAATAAGAATGAAAAGAATGTTACTTCATAAACGATACCATCTAAAGATTTACTTTGTCTTTCAGAGTCTTAACCCTAATTCTCCCGGGGGGGGGCCATAATGGCCCCCCCCCTCGACAATTTTCGCGATATATCCGCTGCGCAAAATTTTTTGACCTCGCCGCTCACTGACTTTTTACTTTCAAGTCTCGCGCAAATTTTGAGACCAAATTTGTGACGCCCGGATACGCGGTTACGACATTACGCAACATTATGTAAGTGCATGTCAGACCCAAAATTGCTCATAAACGTGATTTCATGTACAAATCCAATGCAAATTGTGTATTTAGCCAAAATTCATAAATGTATCATTATTTCTACTTTTACTGATTGAATTTAATTAATTTTGCCTTGCTTATGATCAGAATTAAGTCTGGAACGATTTCCATTGAAAAAACAATAAAAAACAAAAAGTAAAAAAAAAAGGAAATACATAAGAAATTCATAAAACAATAAAATACATAAGAAATTGATTTCCAAACCGAAGTTTTTTTTAATTGCGATTGTTAAGAATGCTACAAAGAATATTTTAACCAAAAATTAGCATTCTAGGAGCTTTATTTAGTGAATTAGAGCAAAAAGTATGATTTATGCATAAATTAGCATAATTAATTCATATAAAATAAAATCTCATTATTTTGGAAAATTTTACCATACAGCCTTGTAGATTACATCGCACACAACCAGCATGCAAATTTTTGCGTCGCTCGAGCGATCAGCGGCCGAGATCTTAAGGGGGGGCCATAATGGCCCCCCCCCCCCGGGAATGACAAGAATCAAAATACCCCGGGTGATTGAGGGTTAAGGGGAAAAATCTATTTTGTTTGGCTGAGCCGATGAATGTGTCAAAGCTGTATTTAAACTGAAATACTGGAGAACGACATCGTCCCACCTCTCCAAAATGACTTTTTTTTTTTTAATCTGTCCTAAAAAATATAATCCTAACCATGAATGTTGTCAAATTACAGAATTTATCATCCTGTACTATAGCATATTTCGAAAGGAAGAATCACAAGGAAGAGGATAAAATCAAACCATACTTAAACTTCCTTGGTCAACCCTGATGCATTACTGACAACATAGCTACACTAGGGACTTTACAAAGCCAAACAGAGGCTTTCCCTACAACAGATCTGAGCATTGTAAAAATCAATCAAGCATGCATACCCAAACCAATAGTCACAAAATATAAAATGCACTCATAATGAATATTCCCAACATAACATTGGGTCGCTGTGACAATGTCTGTTCACAGAACCAAAGCTATTTTGTCTGAATAATGTCATGAAAATCAAGAACATGGATTATGGTATCATTCTTGCATGCACAGATGTATTCCCGAAGGTTGATTTTGTCATAGTTCTCATAATACTCACCTATTATGGCCCTCATTACTGGAAGCACTAACAGGAGAAGAGGAAGAACTATGACCAGACTGTGGAGGGTTCATTGGACGTACTACTGCACTGAACCGGTCTTCTTCTGTAGTCTCCAATTCCTTACCGATTCGAACCATGTAATCACTAGAACCCTCAATCTTCTTAGCCAGTTGATTAGCCCTCATAATCTTCCTCTGATAATCGTCCGTGTCTTTCATATCTAATGGAGTTCTACACAACGAAATTGATATGGAAACAAAATTTATATGGCCAAACAAAAAAAACATTAAAAAACAAATAGGCTTAAGCAACTATCGATATTTTACAGATCACTCTAATCCTTTTCCCTTCACACTTGTGACCAAATGAAAGGTGTTCTAAAACAACTGATCCTAATTACCACGTTGCCTTTGAATGTTTTTCATGACTCCTACTCAAAATGCAATATAACATTAATATTTTTAATCATGCTTTCAACAAAGACCTCATTCACTCATCTTGCTGTGTATAAGAGATATTGTCCTCGTGAAGTGGGATGTCATTTCATAGACACCATTCTCATTATACTTTCTAAAACTAGTTTACTGGAAATCAGTTCAGGAAACCAGTTTGGAAGATCGCTTTGCTGCGTTCCCATTTGATCACCCGAAACAGGTTTTCAAAACCACTTCACGTAAAGCAGTCTTGTTGCTATGGGGACACTCTCGGTGGGGGGACATGTTTAACGCGAAATTTGAAACCGCAGCCTAGGCATTCCACATATAGTGTGTGGAGTAGCGCGCTCGAAATATGCAAAGATCGCTACCTGAAGAACGGTTGATAACGATGATAAAATTCAACTGATGGAAACTAAAATGACAGATAATCTAAAAATATATTCAAGTTGTTAATAAATTCATGTGCAGCTTCAAGAAAGCATTATGAAACAGCCCCAAATGGGTAAGTTAGACTGTACTTGATAAAAAAAGGAATGGAAGAAGTTGAACTTACGTGTAGTCGCCAAGGTTGCTATCATAGGATGACTTGACACCCATTTGTTCATTCCTTCTAAACATGTCTTCTGCACTCCAGCCATTGGCCTGAGATGAAAAGTATACAAATAATAATAATCATTAGAAATCACTAGACCTAGAAATCATACATTGTGTATTTTACCTAGTGCCTAGACATATCCAACAAATTTTCTTCCCATATTTTGACAATGTTCTACTTGTCAGAATCTATAATAACTGTAGGGGAAGGCGGGGTAAGTTGAGCATAGGGGCAAGTTGAGCCACCACCCCCAGGCTAATAATGAATGAGTCAGACATTGTGGTGGTGTCATTTATTGATGACCCATTGCATAACCCTCAACCCCACCACATTGTTTTCAACTTTGAAACAAAAAGTAGTTTTTTAGAGGGAAAAGTACAAATTTCAGCCAAAAAAGTAAAAAAGGGTGTGAAATAGATAACTGCTTTTTACCCACAAATGTCTTTGAATATATTTTAGAAATAAGAACAATATTGTTAGTCCAGGTATGGATTCTCGCTCTTGTCATAGTCTTTTACATGATGGATGCATAAGAAATGTGTGGATGTGAAAATATCACAAAAAGTTCGGACGGGGCTAATTTAAGCCAACCAACATGGGGCAAGTTGAGCCATGGTAACTCTTATATTAGTATATAATAAAAAAATTTAAAAACATAAAAAGCCATTGATATGCAGGCAGAAAGGAGCAAATTCACATGACAGTTCTTTAACTTTTAGAAGATGTTGGTATTTATAGAGAATTAGCAAGTGAATATACTTTAAATGAAAAATTGACATCCTGGTTCTCCCGCATACATTTTGCACATAGTTTTTGTGGCTCAATTTACCCCAGACGGTGGCACAACTTACCCCACAGATGGGGCAAGTTGAGCCATTTGACATCAGTTTTTTCAAAGGTCACAACGATTTTCAGTTTGGGGATAGAAAGTTTTATATAGGTGAAAAATATTTCCCAAGAATAAAATTTAAAGGCAAGGTACTTATCTCTACAATATTACTAGTCATATCAATTCTAACATGCAAAATGTAAAAAGTGTCACAACTTACCCCGCCTTCCCCTACTTGTAGACATGTAAACAATGACAAAATATGTTTTTTTGCATGTTCTCAACACTGACAAGTCCTTTTATATAGATTCAAACTTATGGAAATTAAAAGTTGGGAGTATGATTAGCAAGTTCCACCCCCCCCCTTCCTGTCTAGAGAGAGTACTGTGTATTTCTACTGCAAATGGAGGCTTCTATGTTATTGCACTATTATAAATAAAAATGCTATGTATGACATTTCATAAAGGCATTAAGTTGAAGAAGGTAATGTCATTTTTTTTAAATCCTCCTCAAGCCTGCATCCATTTTCTAAGGGCGGTGGAGGAAGGACATCCAGACATGAAGTATAAGGTACCTATTAGTATAGGGATGGGGGAAGTGGGGTCTTGTTCAATAAGACAATAATAATAATAATAATGATGCTAAAGTCTCGAAAGGTTATTGGATGCCAAACTCACACTTCCTGATGAAAGGGGGTCATCTCCCAGACTTAGATCTCCTAGATTAGCATCAGATTCAAATGCCTCAAGCTCCCGTTCTGAAACCTGTCCATTCTGCTTCCTTGCTGATATCTCCCCATCAGTCTGGAAAGCATCAGCTGGGTGAGAACAAATTATTTGAGAGTAAAAGGGAAAGTCAAGCAATACTTTATAATGGACTCCAAATACACGTTCATTTGCTAATCGACTCCTGGGCATATAATTGTAGTAATAACATACTGTCACCCTGTTCAAATTTAGGTCCGACTACCCTTACAAAATATTGCAGAACTTCGGAACAATTATGGTCTCAAAACTAGACTTTGTAAATGTAGATACTTTAAAATTTTGAGGGCGGGGTGCTGAATAAGTTGAGGTTCTGAGGGGTGGCCTCTAAGCTATATCCTTGCTGTATACCCCAGCCTAGTAAGAGTTAACCCTAAATAGACTGGGCTATTTCGATGCCTAAGACGACTAAGAATTTATGCGAAAAATCAAGTTTGCTCTAATTAACTAAATAGTGCCCCTAAAATGCTAATTTTGGGTTCACAGATCCTTAATACGCATCTGATCAAATGAACTATGAAAAATTTCAATTTCACAATTATTTTCTTATGTATTTTTGTTTTTTCTAAATTTCTTTGTTTTTCAACTTTTTGATTTTTATTGTTTTTTTTCAATGGAAATTGTCAGAGACTTGATTTTGACGCTAAACAAGATGACATTAATTGGTGTTAATCAGTAAAAGGAAAAATAATGATACATATGTACAAATTTTTGCTAAAAACACTATTTGCATTGGATTTGTACACATATTCAAGTTTTTGAGTAATTTTTTTTTAACTTACAAAATGTTGCGTAATTTGGGAACTGCGTACCCGGGGGTCGAAAGTTTGGTCTCAAAAGTTACACGAGACATATAAGTAAAAATTTAGCGAGCGACGCTGAGAAAAAAAAATTGCGCAGCAGATTTATCGCGAAAAATGTCAAGGGGGGGGGCTGAATCAGTCCCCCCCCCCCAGTCTTATTAGGGTTAAATAATAATACATAGCATTTATGAGGCGCTGATTATCTAGTTGCCTATTCAATGGCACACTATATATTATCCCAGCTTTAGATCCAGCTGCTTAAGGCACTTGGTGCATTCAAGGAATTATTCCTGCCGGGTACCTCACCTAGGTTGAGTGAAGCACAATGTGGGTAAATTCCTTGCTGAAGGAACACACGCCATGGCTTGGATTTGAATCAACGTCCCTCTGATTGAAAGACAAGATTCGTAACCACGAGACCACTACGCCCCCACAAATATCGTTGGAGAAAAGACCAGTCTACCAACAGATATCAACGCATTCTTGCTAGTGACCACAAGTGGATTGTGTGGTAGTTGAAACCATAAAAAGAGTAGGTGGAAAATGTGACAGTTGGAACAGAAGAACCCACCTCCTTTACTTGCATATTCCATGTCGACATCTTTAATGTTGATGCACACAATGCTTGAGGACTTGAAGAGCACTTTATCCGTAACTAAATCGGGAGTTGGTACCACCGAGTTATCGCTAGAATCAATAGGATGGACTAGGCGTAGCTCAACTTCACCCTGAAAGAAATCCAGAAATACATGTATGGTGGACAGAAGAAAAAGCTGAATTAAGAAAATGGTTTATACTGTAGGCCTACTCCTCACCATTCTTAATGAAACGCCCTCATCATCATCATGTTGTGGTCATCATGCATTTGTATACATATGTCTGATTATTCTTATTTTCCAGATTTATGATTTCAAATTTTAACACACTTTCCCCACTTTCCTTTTTCTTACATTATTACATTAATTCATTGTTTCATTTGTTCATAAATGTGTAAATGAAGTGTCTCCATTATGATGAAATAAGATGCTGCAAGTAATAACTAATGCACTTAATCACTTGTCAATCCAATTGTTTTAGTTCTTGGGAGAAAAAAATTGAATAAACCTTATTTCATATTATAAAATACAAAAGAACAAGTTGGGATATGACATCAGCCCACCTAATGAATATTCATGAAGACATGCCCAGAACTGTTTCACCGGTATAATACAAAATCTTTAAAATTCAATAACTTTGTTATTTGTTATCCGATTTTGATCAAATTTTCAGTATTTCCCTCAGTGAATTTTACTCTATTTATTGGGATATAAATATCTTAAGCCCGGAGCATCCTCTTACTTGATACCAGTGGATATTCAAGATTAGGAGAGCATTTCATACGTTCAGTGATAATCACCAAATATTTTGCTCAGAGCTAATCAGAAGCAAGGATTTTGCTAGCTTAGAACAAACATGAAGTGAAATTCATGAACTATTTCATGAAATGCTTGGACCGAGATCTTAAACTCACCATCGGGGAGACTGTAGTCAGGATTCCCTCAAACTTTTTACCACTCTTGACCTGAAGCTCTGCTGTACAGCCCTGAAACAGAAAAAGAAAAAATGAAAGAGAAAAAAAGGAAGAAAGATGTATAAAGGCAATGAAAATTAATACTTTCTATTGACAGCAGCAGACCAAGAATCAGAAGCAACTTTGCAATTAATTGGACAATTTATTTTGGTACTGAACATGACTAGTAATGCAACCCTAATTGACAGTTGAAAAATTAACAGCACCAAACTTACAAAGTATAATTTCCAATGTTTAAATATCTTAACATACCTTTTTCATTATGAACATACACTGTATATAAAGCGTGTGTATGGCAAGCTATATTTCTATGGCAAAGAGGTCCACACAATTCAAGTACATGTAGGTGCACTTTGTTGACAAAGAGGAGGAAGTGGGGAAGGCTTTGATAAAACATGTTCATTGCCTTTAGCTAACATATCATCTCGAAATGAGGAAAAGAAATACAAACCTAACATAACTTTAAACCTTGTAAACAAATTTCTCAACTGAAAAACGATACAGGCTTTAAAAGAACATGAACATTGCTTCTCACTAACCTATTATCTTTATAAAAAAAACACACACATACACATATACATACATACATACATACATACAAACCTAGCATAACTTTTTGCCTTTTTTTGCACATTGCACCAAACTGCATACCTGTTTAAAACCCTTGAACTATGTACTTACTTTTGCCACACTGGCCACATGGACAAAGTGTTGGTTGGCATATAAACCTTGCAGACTCTGAGAGTAAACAAATGAAAAAAATTAAAAAGTAATATTTAAACTAGAAATTTGACATGTCCAAAGGACACAGATGCCCCCGCTTAACGCGTTCAGAAATTCATTCAATATGATTTAACTTAATATTGTGCAGAAACCAATATGCATTATATAATGAAAAAATAGACCTTTGACCTAAAGACTCACCCTTTCCATAAAAATCGCTGACAGAAGATATGGCAGTCAGGTCATTTGATGTGACCTGACTGTATTTTGGTGTCATCTACCCAGACATCAAACATTTTTAAGATCTGGTGAATATTTCCAATGTTATCATGCGGAAACCAACTAGCATATATTATGAGCTGTGACCTTTGAACTATGATCTGCAGACTCTAAATTCGAACTTAGCCTGTATTTTGGTGTCATCTAACTACACACCCAATTTTTTTTTAATCTGCTGAATATTTCATAAGTTATCATGCGGAAACCAACTCGCATATTTAATGAGCTGTAACATTTGACCTTTGACCTGCAGACTCTGAATTCAAACTTAGCCTGTATTTTGGTGTCATCTACCTACACACGAAAAAAAAAAAAAAATCCATCAAACATTTTTTGAGATATTGCGCAGAAACCAAGTTGGGGGACGAACGGATGGAAGGACAGACGGACGGACAGGGGCAACGCTTAATGCCCCCTCCGGACTTCGTCTGCGGGGGCATAACATAACAGGAACGCCCCTAGCAGACTCATCAGCATTAAACAATGTTAAACACAGTAAGCAGCACAGTTGACTACTTGACATTGAAATATCAAACATACTCTGTTTTTGTTTTATATATAGCAGTTGAACATACAATTTGAAGACCAATCCATAGTCATGGATTGTCTGTTGACTGGCCTGAATGGCCCATATACAAGTATCAGCCTTGAAAATTTTGGTGCCCTTTTCAATTTTCAAAACCATTCCACTGCCTTTGATTGCCTTTGATTCCCGGTTGACTGGCCTGAATGGCCCTTACATCAGCCTTGAAAATTTTGGTGCCCCTTTCAATTTTGCTGAGAGGGAATTTTCCCCTATTTTCACAGGCATTGCTCCTGTGTTTGAGTATTGAGATTCAAAGAAGTCCCATGAAAACTGTATTATAATGGCAGTCCAAGTCCCACATATTGTGATTTCTTTATCACTTGGCCAACGAAAACCTAACTCATAATTCAGCTGGCCAAGTGTAGATATGCCATAAACATTTGTAGGTTACTGCTTTGACTTTGAGGAGTTTGTATGTAGGAGCGGCAACACACTGAAGGGCACAGACAACTAATGTTGCACAGCACTGGCTATTTGGTTATTGTTACCAGCTGTAAAAAAAAAGTGGTGTTATCATCAATAAACTTTTCTTTAAAATTGTCAAATAATCTTGGTTTGATTCATCAAATCATTTTATAACCTGAATTTCATGCCAACAAATATCGCTAACACTTGATAATCTTCAGATGCATGTGCAAGTTTTTAATTAAATCTGACATTATTTATACAGTACATACTTCCATGTCATGATTATATTTTTTGTAAACAGTTTTTATGGCACACCTTGTAACATGTTCAAAATAAAATTGACCTGCACACATCCAAAGATGATTAATTTTCTAGGGCAGATCGATGTATTGCTTTATAAAACGGCTCACAGGTGTGTCATAAAATTGAAAAATTAATACAGATATTCTTTCATCTTACCTTTAGAGATGTGGTAGGAGGGGAAGCATTCTGTGGAACAGAATTCCTGGCAGACCCCCGATTTGCCCTAAGTATGCAAACAGTAGGGAGAAAAAATTATCATAAAACATGTGTATTCCATCAATATTGGACCCGATTAATACAATTTTGACAATGAGAACAATGAATACTACATGTAACTGGCCACAAAACACAATCTCACTTCGCTACAATCATGACAATCCACACATCGCAATTGCACTCGACGCCATCACTCAATCGTATCGAAAAAACATTCACAAGCGCAGCTCAACGAACGAAAGAACATAGAAGGCATGCAACATGGCCGTATATTGCTGCCCTCTCCGTTCGATGATGTAACAGCATGATCGCGGTACTCCTCAAATCCAAAATGGCGGATAGAGGAAAGTCGTCGACTGCTCAAAACGATTTCCAACATGTCCCCAAATTATCGATAAAATTTCATTCAACCCTAATTTAATGCTAATAATGTGAAAGGTGAGAATATATTCATGTTAACTGAGTTTCTTTAACTATTTTGTGTGCTCGTATAGATCCGATGAAAGTGGATTCTAAAACATGGCTCCACACTAACCCTTTTTTTCTACTGGTCCAACCTGTTCGTGTTGGACCAGTAGATGCCCAATTTTTCAATTTTTTTTAACTGGTCCAAACCTAAAATTGACTGGTCACAAAAATGAAAAATATAAAAAGGGACTTGGAGTTTATTTTGCTGACTTTATTTGCTTTTACTGCGCCCCCCCCCCCCCCACAAAATAACTCATGAGAGCCATATCTAAATTTTGGAGAGCCATTTTTAGAATTTACAAGAGAAAATATTATTTTTTATCAGTTTGATATATTTTCTACTGGTCAGGTCAGACCAGTAAGTCTGGCTATTTCTGAAAAACTACTGGCCCGACAGCAATTTTTACTGGTCTGGGACCATCGGACCAGTGCCAGTGTCGCACGCTGTCTAAAGCAAGGCTCGACATTAGCTGTGGCCTGGGCTCACCAGAAATTCACCTCGGGCAACCATTATTGAAAAAATGCTAAGTTTTGGTGGCCCAAATCGGGCAACCAATGATTTTCAAAGTAGCGCAATTTTTCTCCCAATTTTGCATGCAATTATCAATTTTCTACAGTTCAAATTGCAAGCCAGTTCGTCATGCGCCCTTTCCTTGATCTACACACAAATTTTGCATAGTCATGACAGTATGTACCGCTATAGCATACAGCAGCTATTATCCAGCCGGCCACGTCAGCCGGCTGGCATGAGCTTTGCTTGAAGCCATAGCAGCGGCAAGCAGCCTATTCAGACTCAGGGAGCTGCGATACGAAATGTTGCTGCAAACCAATGAAATGCCCTTCTACAGTCCATATTGCTTAAATCTGGTGCACCCTGATTATTTGCAAGCATTAAAAAGAGGAATCATGACCTCTCTTTTGACTCAAAAAGACTGATTTCCAAATGCACACAAAAACATAGGTGAGTACATCACAGTCCCACGTGTACATTTGTATATGTGTTGATTTGTATGTGTGTTGGTTTTTCAAAGCAGTGTCTTTTCTAGCCAAAAATAAACATACAGTTTCTTTCTTTCTTGTTTATAAATGACTTCTTAAACCACTCTTGAGAAAGTAAATAATTGGGAAGGCATTTCATTCATATGAAATGTGAATTTTTCCAACATTTTGGCAAATATAGGGAAGGACTTTTCTCACATTTTTTTCCAGATATAACTTTTGCCGTTTTCTTCCTTTTTTTCTTTCATTTTTTATGACAGTGGTTGAACTATTTATACCCCTTCCCATTGAATTTGTCTGATTAAAGAATATGTTTCTACTGAAAAAAAATAACAATACAAACTAAAGGATATAAAAATAGAAATGCGCCATTCCCAAAAGGTAAGTGAAAATTATTTGCTTGGCTTTTAATCATATTCCAGTCAGAATAAATGTAGACTGTTGCCACAGCTGTTAAAATATGTTTGTAATGGCTTCTTAATTTTTTTCCCTTTTCCCCATTTTTACATTAATTTTGTTTTGTTCAATTTTTCTTGTTCTTGTTTTTTTCTCTCTAAATTTTTTATTTTCTTTTTTCTTTTTATTTTTTCCTGTTCTTAAATTTTTCTTTCTTAATTCTTTCTTTTGTTTTATTTCACTTCTTTTATTATTTTTGTTTTCTTTTTGTAATATACTTTTTTAAAATTATTTTCTATTGTTTCCCCTTTTATGCATTGTTCTTATTTTGCAGCATATTTTTCTGTGATTTTCTCCTGCTATAATATGCTGCAAAAGAGAAAACAAAAATAAACTGGATTTGAGGCCTGCATAATCTAGGTTTTAGGATTCAAAAACAAAGAGGAAGAAAGGAAAAATCATTGCTTAGTACATGTACACAAGGCTCGACATTAGCGGTGGCCCGGTGGCCCGGGGCCACTAGAAATTCACCTCGGGCAACCATTATTGAAAAAATGTTAAGTTTTGGTGGCCCGAATCGGGCAACCAATAATTTTCAAAGTAGCGCAATTTTTCTCCCGATTTTGCATGCATTTATCAACTTACTACAGTTCAAATTGCAAGCCAATTCGTCATGCGCCCTTTTTGTTAATCTACACACAAATACACACACACAAAGATTGCATAGTCACGGAGGAAAGGAACATGACAGAGCAGTGGATAATATCCAGCCGGACGCGCCGGCCGTCTGGCGTTAGCTTTGCATGAATGAAACCACTGCAGCTAGCTAGCAGACTATTCAGATCAGACTCAGGGAGCTGCGATACGAAATGTTGCTGCTAAGAAATCTTCCACAGAACTTTGAAAATCGACGTCAAAGTCGCATATTACACCAATGAAATGCCCTTCTACAGTCCATATTACTAAAACCTGATTATTTGCAAGCATTAAAAAGAGGAATTATGACCTCTCTTTTCACTCAAAAAGACCGATTTCCAAATACATTAATACACATAAAACACATAGGTGAGTACATCACAGTCCCACGTGTGCATTTGTATGTATGTTGATACTTGGTTTCTTTCGAAGCTGTGTCTTTTCTAGCCAAAAATAAACAGACAGTTTCTTTCTTTCTTGTTTATAAATGACTTCTTAAACCACTCTTGGGGAAGTAAATACTTTTGGAAGGCATTCCATTGATATCAAATTTGAATTTTTCTAGCATTTTGGCGAATATGGGGAAGGACTTTTCTCACACTGTTTTTTCCAGATGTAACTTTTGCCGTTTTCTTATTTTTTTTTTCTTTCATTTTTGTTATAGTGGTTAAACCATTTACACCCCTTCCCATTGAATATGCCTGATTAAAGAATATGTTTCTACTGAAAAATAATAATAATTTTCCCCATTTTCTATTAATTTTGTTTTATTCATTTTCTTTTTTTTCTCTAAATTTTGTCTTTCCTTTTTTTCCTGTTCTTTGTTTTTTATTTCACTTATTTATTTTATTATTTTTGTTTTCTTTTAATATACTATTCTAAAAATTGTTTTTGTTTGTTTCCCCCTTTTATGCATTATTTTAATTTTTGCAGCATATTTTTCTGTGATTTTCTCCTGCTATAATATGCTGGAAAAGAGAAAATAAACTGGATTTGGGGCCTACATAATCTCGGTTTTAGGATTCAAAAAGGAAGAAAGGAAAAATCATTGTTTTGTACATCTATCTGAGTTTGCTATGCACTATTTATTTACTTTACCATTATGAGTGTGTGTCTATACAGAGATTTTTTTTTAAGTCCACACAACCTGGGAACAATACATTTCTTTTATTCTCTTTCAATCATTTCATATTTACAATGATAGAACGATTTATATATTACCACAAATCAATTAGCAAAGTAAAATAACAGCAAACAAGATTTACATACAAGATGTACAAATTGAAAGTAACTTAGTGGTAGTGGCTGCAGAATTAATATTTCAAAAGTTTGTTTTATTCATTTTTAATTAATGTTTTTCTTTATATTTTTCGGGCCACCAAACTTTAACATCGGGCCACCAAAAAAAATTATTTGAAGGTTTTGGTGGCCCGAACAGGCCACCACCAAAAAAAGTTAATATGGAGCCTTGATGTACATCTATCCCAGTTTGTTATGCATTATTTATTTACTTTACCATTATGAGTGCGTGTGTTTAAGGAGATTAAAAAAAAGTCCACACAACCTGGGAACAATACAATTCTTTCAATTCTCTTTCAATCATTTCATATTTACAATGATAGAACAATTTATATTTTACCACAAATCAATTTGCAAAGTAAAATAACAGCAAACAAGGTTTACATACAAGATGTATGATGGGGGGACCTAAAGCTACGCACTTTGTTTACAAACAATAAAAACTATGCCAATTTTAATATTTGAACAAATTATTTTTCACTTAATTGTGGTTAACATTCCAAAGATCATTAACCAAGAAGAATATATCACAAAACTCACTAATATGAAAATCCCGCCGTGTTTTCCGAACACCTCTTGATTTCGCCGCCCAATGTCGAAGGGGTCCTAAAGCTAGGCACTCGATTTGTCATACACAAAAATAGTATTTCCTGTGTCTCAATTTCTAAAATATATTCATATTATTATAGAATAATATGAAATTAAAGCAAATATAACTCAAAAATTCCAAACAGTTGTGGGTTTTCTCTACATTTAGAGATTTACTGCAGCCTCTGTAGAAAAAACTGCATGCGCGATGATATGAGTGGTGCATAGCTTTAGGGCCCCCTACCATACAAAGTGAAAGTAACTTAGTCAGTAGAGGCGCACGGCCAATATGGGAGACTGTCTCCCATGTGGGAGGTTGTCTCCAATATCAGAGACTTTTGTAAAGAATTTGGGTATCCTATTTCCGAGACGGTCTCCAGTTTGGGAGACCAATTTCCTTTGTTTACATTTGCTGCAAAAGGATTAACTTGGCAGCAAATAAAAATATGATAAGCAGATTCCTCATGAAAAATCTCCCCTTTTCACCGTCTACTTTGAAAATTCACCGTCTACTTTGAAAATTCACCATCTACTTTGTACTTTTGTTTTAACTTTTAAGGATTTTTGTTGTCATCCGCACACAAAACAAATGGGCTTCTGAGCTGACCTCAGCGAGACAAAAATTTGGGGTGGAAAAAATTATGCTCTTGTTGGTGTCGTTTCTTTTGTCCTTTTGCAAAGCAAGTCACCAATATGGGAGATTGTCTCCCCTATTGGAGAGTCTCCCATATTGGTCGTGCACCTCTCTACTGTACAGTAGTGTTACTTGTGAGTTGTACTTGTAGTTGTTGTAGTTAGTACTTGTGCAAGTTGTGGCTACAGTACAGAATTAATATATCAGAAACTTGTTTTTTTCATTTTTAATGTTTTTCTATATATTTTTCGGGCCACCAAAAAAATTATATGAAGGTTTTGGTGGCCCGAATGGGCCACCACCAAAAAAAAGTTAATATGGAGCCTTGTTATATCTTAACTCAAAATCAAATTGTTTTTAGGTGCACAGACTAGTGCCTTTTTTGTGGACCACCATATATCATACATGCTGCTCCTTAAATCCCTCTTTTTTCTACATAAAATTCATGACTACCGCTCCAACTTGATGCTGAATCTGTAATTTACCGGACTGGGATTTGTTCTAATCGTATCTTAGAATCTCCAAAACAGTGGAGGGATCACCTAAGAGAGAGAGAGAGTTAGCAATATACCGCCGCCATCGATACAGAGAGTCTACATGATGTAGCATGCACACACTTTTCAATAGCAAAAAAATGAGTCCGAGATGCCACAACCACCCGTCTGTTTACAAACAATCGGCCATGATAAAACACTAGTTCCAGATAAAAACATACAAATTACTAGTTTTCACCTCCTTGCATAATTCACAAAGATCACCACTGTTAAACTATTTCATCATCAAATCACAACATAATCACAATTTTCAACATTTTACTGACCTGCCGGTGTTACTACTGTTCGTTTTCACGACTCGGTCGCGGTCACGGGTAGATCGCCTACTATTCATTATGATACCGGTGTGAAACTAGCGCACGTACGCGGCTAAAATCTTTCGAAAGAAGGTAGAATTCCGAAGAAATCAACAAAATCAGTCCCTCATATCGATAATTTTCCGATTGGTCAGGTGATACTGTTTACAATCAAACAATAATATTTCCAATAGGATACAAATTCGAGGTACAATATCGAAAAATGTCCTGATTTTCAGGTTCCACTGCGTGAGAAAGTTACTACGGCAGCTGGCGCACTAATTTTGTAAAGTTGATAGTGGACGCAAGTGTAAAAGGAAAGATTAAAAATCTTTTTTAAGGGATTAAATGTCTTGCATATATATTTATTAGCTATCAATCATCGATTGAAATTAATTTCGTTTGAACTGAGATTCACTGTATCTTTAAGATACAGAACGATCGATATGAATAAGAACTATATTTCATAGCGCACTTTTTACTATCATTGTAGTGCAATACGCCTCGGCGCGCAGTCAGACATATCAAAAGGGGTTACCATGACCTATTTTAGAACTGGGTCTTTTAATTTAGAAATTATTATTTTACACTGTGATTTTCCCATAATTATGACCTTTATCTTGACAGTCATATTAAAGGGATGGGTTTTAATGCTTTCCCCAAAATTGTAATTGATCGAAACTTTATTGTTATGAGTGGCAAATCATTCCAGTTAAGTATTATGAAGCTGGCACAGTAAAAGTTCTATTGTATGCCTATAGGCAGGGGCGTAACAGGGGTCGGTGATGGCCAGGCGGGACCAAGAGCCCAAAATTTCCCGGTCATGAAATGGATTTTGATGGTTGTGCCCGAGCATTAGGGCGAAGCTCAATGTGTGATAAGTACAAAAAAGAGGGGGCACATCATGGCGCGTGCGGCAAAATGTTGCTATATAAGCCCGGTATATAAGTCCCGAGCACAGTACAATACGCCAGACGGTGGCCTGTACTTATAGAGAAGAAGAAGAAGAGCGAGCGAGAAAAGAAAATCACCTTTTCATGCATGAGAATCTAACTTAGTATTTTTGACATTTTTACCTTAAGAATGGAAATTCTGAGCACTTTTTGTAACTTAAATAGAATAGGTATAACAATCGATGAGAGCGGAAAATTTCTAGATTTAGACCTAAAAACGAGACACTCTATTCTTCATTTGCAAATCATGAGTAATTGGTGCTCTTACTTACATTAATAATGCGAGCGCAAAGCGCGAGCAGAAATTTTTTATGTACGTTTTGAACTGATCGAAAAAGTACCTGTTGAGGACTGCTTATTGCACTTAGAGTGAGCATAGCGAGCGAGCAAATTTTCAATAGGTGGAAGAAAGAAGTATGCCCCCCAAAACCTTAAGTGGTATGTAATAATTAGCACATCATGGTTATATGTACAGGGGGTATATAACTGCGTGGATAATACCATTTTTCACTTGAAGGACTATCACGGTGTCTTTTTTGTTTCGATGGCTATATTGTTATGGATTCGTTGTGACGAATGGATTACAGAAGTATCCAAATGCGAGCGAGCGAAGCACTTAGCAAATTTTCCATATTTGGAAGACAGAATGATGACCAAGTCGTATTTCAAGGAGTGTAATTATGGGAGAAATTGCAACGATGAGCGTAGTTAGCGATCGAGCGTTAAAAAATTGCTTCAGTCGTTTAAAATGATGATGACAAAGGTATTATCAATAATATAAACTTTTGAACAAGAAATATAAAAAGAGAAAATAGGGATTAAATAGTCAAGTTTTGTTCTATGAAAACTCATTTGCTCATTGTTTAAAGTGAGATGAGAAAGATAACAAAAATAAGATCATGATTATCGGGAATAAGGGTGTCATATTATTATAAAATGATCATAGGCCATCACAGGATACAATATATAAACTTTAAAAAGGGTATATCACAATGAAATTGTATATGAAATGGAAAGATTTCGAATAATCTTATATTGGGAGATGATGCAACATTTGATATTTTGAGCAAATAGTTCTATAGTGTTTCATTAACGGCATTGATCTGATCAGTGTTTTCAGTGACTCATCGTACGCTTAACTTGAAGAATACGGTAAGCCAAATATTTTTTAACAAAATCCCCCGCTTCCACAAAGATACCAGATGACCCCCCCCCCCCATATTCACGAGAGGATATTTGGATTCGTTATGATAAGTTATAATCATATTTAAAAGTAATTGGAATCACATATTCATAAATGGACTAATTATAACTATACTCCCATGATGCAGTGGATATAACCTTTGCTATAGTGATTTGTCACGACCAAAGTCTTGTAAGAATCGATTGAACGCGACCGTGCGAGAAATCTTCGCAATTTTTTAATGCAAAAGTAGGCCAATTTAAGCACTTTGTTAGCATTTGAAGATAAATCAACACATTAACAGTAGTATTAACCATTTGATGATTTAAAAAATTGTTTTTTTCTATCTTGAAAGGGGGGATGATTGGACATGCCACCCCCCCCCCCCCCCTCTCCGAAAAGTGGGGGGATGTATCCCCCATCCCCCGGGATTTACGCCCGTGGGGGCAACACACTAGTTTTGCCTATATATATGTTTCACAAACTCGAGCGAGAAGCGTGAGCTAATTTTTTTCAATGTAAAGGCACTACTGACTTGAAAAGGGACTTGTTAAAGGTCAAGTCCACCCCATAAAAATGTTGATTTGAATATATAGAGAAAAATCTAACTTTATAGCATAATGCTGACAATTTCCTCAAACTCGGATATGAAATAAGAAAGTTATGGCAGTTTAAAGTTTTGCTTATTTTTCACAAAAAAGTGATATGCACAACTCAGTGTCATGCAAATGAATCAGAATGGGGGTATCACTTTAAGTAGTCATGAAAAAGAAGCATATGTCACTACATATAAAATAATAATAATTCGAAGTGCGAGGAAATATATTTGGTATATATATTGACTTGAAAACAGGAGGTTTTAGTACAACAGGATTATAAATCCCGTAAAAAAGATAATGCGAGCACCAGGAACAATGAAGACATATAGGCCCTGGGCAAATTATTTTTCATAAAGTTATTATTTTTTTAATGTAATATAACATAATATAATTATAATGTAATATAACATTATAAATTAACAATAATTTCTTCTTTCCCACTACGTTTCTCTCCCTTTCTCCCTCTTTTTTCTCCTCCCCCCTTTTTTTGGCCAGCCGATTGGGGGGGCACGTGCCCCCGATGCCCCCCGTAGTTACGCCACTGCTGATGGAGTCATCCAAGAGCAACCGGATATGATATACGCTGCACGCTTGTGCAGTTTATTGAGTATTTCATTATTGTTTTGAAATCGATTAGACCAAACATTATATTTCATCATAATGAGACACATCATTAACACATGTATGAAAAAAATGAAACAATTATGATTTTATGTAAAAACATAAGAAAAAGGGAAGTGGCGATGTGACATCATCAGCCCATCTAATGAATATTCATGACGATGTGCATATTACTGTTTTTACAAAATATTGATAAACTTTAAAATTCAATAACTTCATTATTTGTTATCCGATTTTGATTTTTTTTTTAATTCAGCATTTTGCTCTGTGAATTTTACTCTATTTATTTAGATATAAATATAAATATTTTCAGCCCGGACCATCCCTTTAAAGTGCGAGTATAGCAAGTCAATGAGCTAGCCCCCGCAATGCATTAAAATGCCTAGCCTTTTCTATTCAAATTTACCTCACGACTTCACCCAACACGAATACTAATGCCGTAAAATCAAATTATTAAGTCTAGATTTATCTGTTTTCTCTCTTTTTTTTGTCAAAAGCGCTCTGATGTTTTATCATTCTCCACTTTTTTTTATATTTTTTTTAAAGAAAATGGTTCGGGCGCCATATTTTCCCTGACCGAGGCTATAGTTATCGAAAAAGAATTAAGCTTTATTTTTGTCAATAACTTTTCATGCCAAGCTTTATTTTGGGGGAGGAAATTCAAACACACGACATGCAAGAAAGAAGAATTAAAGAGAAAGAGGAGGAGGAAGAATTTTGTTTAAAATCTCTTTTATTTTCATTTTTTCTTTTTTAAAACTGACCATAATGTATGTGCAATTTTACGTATATGTTTCCGGAAATTAGGTCCTACTATCCACTGTCTGGGTCATCATACTCGGACTGCTATTGATTATTTTTGATGGCATTATATTATTATTGATTACTATTACAATTTTACAATGATTGAGGTACGTTTGACTCACCAATATTATTAATACATGTAGCCTAAAGATTGAGTTGCCTCACTTAATCATGTTTATATATGTTTATATATATTCTTAAAACAAAGAAAAAAGACTTAATATCTAACGCGGGGTAATGAGCGAAATTTTTTGACAGGGCTAGAGATCATATCACGTAAAATTGATAAGTTGCGAGCGAGCGAAGCGAGCGAGGAAATTTTATCGACATTTTATAACGAAAATCCAATTTTGTGATATTTTGACGTAACATTCAGAAAAAAATATTATATATCACCCTTCTCTCTTTCCTTTTCTTGCTTTTCTCTTTTGTATTTTCTTGGTCGTGATTTTTTTTTTTTTTTTTTTTTTTTTGGGGGGGGGGGGGGCATAAGCCCCTCAAGCCCCCATCTGTACGCCACTGCTTATCTACCCACTCACTTGACTCTTAAAACTTGAAGGCACGTATTGGATTATTCTTACAAGTTTTTTCCTTCATTATAAGCAGTAAAGAGGATATTGTTTTCTTGTTTCAAAGGGGCACTCATTAACACATAAAAAAGGTCCTTCTCAGATTATAGGGGCATGCAGAGAACACATTCGTGAGGGGCTCTTTTATTGGGTAAAAAGGGGCACTGATAAGAGAAGGCAAGGGGCACTTGCTCACACATAAAACGGGTCCTCGCATGACAAGGGCACAGTTGGCAATGATACGAGAACTTGCTAACACATACAACAGGTCGTTCTCTGATGAAAGGGGTACAGAACACGTTCGAGAGGGGGCATTTATTGGTACGAGAAAGGACACTTAACACCTAAAGCGGTTCTCAGGTGAAAGGGGCACAGTAGACGTTCGTGAGGGGCATTTTTCTTGTGTAAAAAGGGCAGATTTTTAAGTGCTTCAAAAAGTGGGGGGCACTGTGCCCCGGCCCCCAGGATCGCCGCCCCTGAACTAATGAATTAACGCGAGCGCGAGCTGAATTTCTTTAAAGGAACCCAAAACCCAAGAAATGAAGCAATTGTATTGATAAGAGTAAAATGAGAGGAACAATTTAAAACAAGTTTCATCAAAATCGGTTGTGAAATAAGCAAGTTATGGACGTTTAAAAAGTCTTCTGTCTTCTTTAAATTGGCAATCATGCTTCAAAATGGCTGATTTTGTGGACAACTCTCCATTTGTTTTCTACACAATTTTTTCAGATTTTCCCTATTTTCTTTGAAATTGCATATTGCCTCATTCTGAGCATAACATATGTCATGGGAAAACATAATTAACACTACATAATTATGAAGGTCAGAATGAGATGATGTGAAATAATGTAAAATAAAGGGGGACATCTGAAAATGTGTGTACATCCACAAAATCAGCCATTTTGAAGCATGTTTGCCAATATGAGGATCCCCATAGAAAGTACAACAACACACTTTAAACGTCCATAACTTGCCTATTTCATATAACCGATTTTGATGAAACTTGTTTTAAACTGTTCCTCTTGTTTTACACTTTCTAATAAAATTGCTTCTCTTCTTGGGTTTTGGTTTCCTTTAATATACTGACCAGAAAACGAACCTTTTAAGGACTGCATATGTATAGCCTCGTGAATAGGATAAATATACCGGTCAATCGAATAATGCGAGCGCGAAGCGCGAGCTGAAAAATTGTGATATTCTAACCTGAAAACTGGACATGTCCATTCAGAGCAGTACGTACTTTTAACCCAAAACAGGATGAGTACCTCGATCAGTACGAAACAATAATTGATGCGACCGCAAACGCAAGCCCAAATTTGTGATATCTCAACCTGAAAACTTGACAAGTTCTAAACATTTTTGCAACCATGAACAGGGTAATTACCTTACCAAACAATAAGAGCGCGAAGCGCGAGCCAAAAACTTTGTTATTTTCTAACCTAAAATGGCTTAAAAACGGTTTTCATTTCTTAATTTCTGAAAAAAGGACATTTACCATTTTGAAAAAAGGCATTTTTCCTACGGGGAATTTTTTTGGGTAAGTGCCCCCTGCCCCCCCCCCCCCCCGGTTCCGCCGCCCCTGATCCTGTTTGTAAAAACGAAGTTAGAGTTTGGACTACCCCTCAAATACAAACAAAAAAGAGCTGTCAGCGGCCGATTGTGGGAAATGCCAAATGTTGGCGAAAACTGGGTCCGTCCTAGTATGATGTTTTTTAATTATGTTATGGGTATGGGGGTAGGCCTATAGGGCGCTGCCAGGACTGGAGGAACTACAGTGATACAGTGATTTTTATTTTTTATACGGCCCCTTCAGGGCATGGAAGAAATACAATAGTGTAACAACAAATATAGATATACATAAAAGAGTTAAAATATAACAAAAGCTTAAAATATCAGACTCTTACAACAAACAGGTAAAAGGCAAGAATCGAAAATAAATTATATGGACTAATAACATGGCATAAAAATAGTTTGAACTACGTACATGTACATTAATTTTAAAAAGACCAATTCAACAACTGGAAGTGCATGAAAAAAGGAAAGACAGCAAAATTATTTGAACTTCGACATGATGACTTTACAAAATTTGGATAGATTCTTTAAGTGCTTAATAGATTTAACATTAAATAGCTGATTAAACTTAATGACATTATGTCTACGGTAATAATAAGTCTTAACATACTTCTTACGCTCATCATTAGAGAAAAATTGTTAGAATAGAGTTGAATAAATTTTCATGTACTCCAATTAGAATTGCATTTTATAGGGTACGTTGCGAGACATAGGTGCGTAACCCCCGGTGCACATTTGTCATACAGCTCAACCCACAGCTCGTCTGTCTTGACTTATGCACAAGTGAATGCTTCTCCGTTTCCTGCGTGTGTACCGGTATGTCTTGCAGTCTACACGAATGCGCATGGAAAACGTGGTTCGCCGACTTTTACACGTGTAGGCATATTAACTTTTTTGTGTGTATTCATACATAGGCTACAGAGTATACAATTTTTGCGTATATCATGTATGAAAGCCGTACGTACGTACGCGCGTGTCGATCAACGTTTATCCGAATTATATTACGGTACGCACGCGCGCGTAATGTGTGAATATATGCAATCTTTGATGCATATGCATAGCGCATGCAACATAATTTCGTTATGCGGATTACGTTATAGTTGTGGATTGTCTGGGGACTGATGAACTCGGCTTGTGTTTTGAAAACTCTTGGACCAACGTTTAATTTTGGCCATGGACGTAACGAAGGTCGTGGTGCGCAGTGATTGTCTAGACTAGTGAAAATAGTAAACGGTCTAAGGTAAGTTTAAAATGGGTTAGGCCTAGCCCTATATTGGCTTTGCCCTTGTAAATTTACCACATCTCCACGGCCCACGAGCGCTAAGTTAGCTGCTGCAAGTGCAACGCGCCCGCGACGGCCGATGTCATCGGCCCCGGCCCGGCCCGTGTCATCTTGCACCGCCAGCCAGGCATGCCAGGTATAGATACATGTATAGTCACATACTATTACCGGACACTATCATGATTCCGGACGCGCATATTACCCATATTATTACTGCGTACGAAAAAATTTTTGTACCGTAACGTAACGTAAGACTAAGACTTCCGCAATTCAATTTCACAGAGCAATACATCTGTACATAGAACAAGATTGCAAAAACAAGGCGAAAAAATCAAACTTTTACCTTATTTATCTCTAACGTTAATGTTAAAATAAAATGACAGAAAATGCTTAAAATATCATTTAACATTACATAGTTTTGCATTAATAATCTATATATTTTCTGACGGAAAAATGGGCCTGATTTGCCGAATTTCAATCTCGTCCGCTCCTTCGATCGAATGATGGGGTGTGGTGTCTATTGTCAAGTATTGTGCCGATCGTCGACGGCTAGTTCTCAAGGTACCCGTGCGCGAGGTTTTCCTTTGATTAGAACCGTCGATCGACAGCGCATCGATAGAACTTGATGAGTGCATAATATTGGAAAGTGCCATGGAACATATGCAGCTATTAACACAGGATGGTAGCAATCAATGCAGACCACTACACAGCTCCTATAATTGCCAGCAATACTCGGCAATATCATCCAATGAAGTTGTTGGCTATTCCATGCCGCACCCAACTACATGTATATCAGAACTCCTATTTTCCCAGGACAGTGACTGCATGGAATGCGCTTCCCAAAACCATCCTTGATGCCCCTTCATTGGAGGCCTTCAGGGGGGCGCTTCCAACCAACATCTAAACCAAGGAACTATATTTTTGCTTGCACAAACAGCACAATATTTTAAAAGCACCGACAAGTATGCACTGCAGATGAGCACCCAAAATATTTCCTTAGCACTACATCCTGACTTATGGATTCTGCTAAGTATCGTCGTAGAAGTAGAAGAAGTATTAAAACAAGAAAAAATAAAATTAGTTATCAAGCATGAATTTATTACCAACATCTGCTCAGATCTGCAAAGAAAGAAAGAAAGAAAGAAAGAAAGTTGTATGAAATCAAACAGAAAGGAAAAGAAGGGAAAAAATAGAAAGAAAGGAAAAAAGTACAAAAGAAAGGACAGAAAGGGGAAATAAAAAAATTAAAAATAAAGAATGAAAAAGAAATGAAGAAAAAAGAGAAAGAAAGAATTAAAAAGAGAAAGAAAGAAAAATTGAAGCTAAAAAAGGGAAAGGAGACAAACAAAATAAAGAGTGATTAAAAGAACAGATGTATGTTTGGAAGACCAATTACCATTGGCTCCTTGTTACTATCAGTGGCCGTCAATTTTGAACAAGAAAGAACACGGCCATCAGGAGATTTGATAACCCAGGCTCTAGCTATATGTATTATTATTCCAAATATAGTGATAAATATTTGCTCAGCATAGATTGTTATTAGCAAGAAGAAATGAGAAAAAAAAGGGAAAAAGTTTTCACTTTCCAGAATACCCCCTGGAGTCCTGAGGCCGAATTTTGTGCATAATTTTAAAATAAAGTCCATCCATAATTTGACTAAGAAAAAGCCAGGTTAGCTATTGAATTATGGGTCTGATCAGATGGGGGTTATCATTATGGCATGTGTGTGTGCAGCTTCAAAATGATAATTGATATGGCCAAGATTTGATGAAAAATGATTTTTGTTAACTTCATTCAAAATCAAATGACAGAATGTGAATTGAAAATGTTTTTTTTCCAGTAACAAGTACTGCATGTACCAAAGAACACAGGTCTAGTACAACCTATTCACGTAGCCTACATATCAGAGAGATTCTAGTCTGAAAACAAGAATTGTCTGAGAAAACAAGGATCATGTTGTGATAGATTGTCACTCTTGTACTTGTTTATGAGGACAGTTTAGTTTCACTCACCCCCCCCCCCCTGCGGGACATGAATTGCGGGAATTTAGAGGGCTAAGAAAGATTCTGTGAGCTCAATACTCCTCAGTTCATTATCTATTTTTATATTCTGCCGTCTTCTTACAGCCTTGTTATGAAGCCTGATATTGGGCGGATCCAGGGAGTAAAATTTTTTTTTTTTTGCTTAATTTTTCCGGAGACCAAATGCCCTTCATTTATAAAAAAATGACCGTTAATTTTTATTCAGGGGGGGGGGTGGTTGTCACAGTTCAGGACAAATTTCGCACCCCATAAAAGGCAGACTCTGAATCTGTGTCTGGATAATTATGTTAACAACGAATACAGCTCACTCTATTGGTGCTGGCCAAATGTAGGCACTTGACAGGTGAATAAACTTGATGTATTTTATGGAGAAAAATCATTTCTTTATGTGTCTATTTTAAATTAAAACCTTAGAGTAAGACAAGGTAATTGGATGAATTTAATTTCTGGTAATTTCAAATTTCAAGTACCGGTAACAAAGTTTTTTTTATCCAATCATAGCAATGGGAATGTTTTTAATAATTTTGTTAAAACTATGGGGAGATATACTGTGGTTCAATGGTTTTTTTTTCATAGTAGAATATGGTTTGGGGGATCAAAGAATACAATTTTTCACCTTTAATGATAGTTTGAAAAAAAAATTACTGTAGACGGTCTAGACCAGCCATTCTCAATTACTTTTTTTGAAGCGCCACATTTCTTGTTGAGAATCTGTAATGCTCCACTATCCCCCGCACTATCCATTACGCAAACCAGCAATGTATCAGCGGAGGGGGTCCAGAGGCCCCTGGTGGGGGTCGAGGGGGCAGAGCCCCCAGAAGTTTTGGAATATGAGGCCTTTTAAATTGCCCAGAGGGGCTCTAATTAATATCAACAGAAGAAATACAAATGCCAACAAACTACACAATATGAATATTAAAAGAAAAATTACCAGTGACTTTTTCACAACAAACCAATGATACCACTAGTTCAAACTGTTTTGCACCAGACCTATTGGCTGAAGAAAGTGGCGTAATGAGTAAAAAAAAATGAGGGGGCAAGATATGGCAGCTGAAGCAAAAATATTGAATTTTTCAATACAAAAATCTATATTTTGACATAATATTAAGAAAAAAATACAATGTTCCACTCTTTCCCTTTCCTTTTCTTTCCTTTTCTCCTTTTTTTTTCTTGGCCGTGAAACACTTGGGGGCCCCCAATCCCCACCCCCATCTGTACGCCTGTGGCTGAAGTTACGTTCCCCGATTTTGCAAGGGCTGAAAATTAGGCGTTGCAACTGCACTAACCACTAACGCCCCAAACTGCTCCTCTCGACAGATAGATCTCTCTACAACTCGTGTTAAGCAAGAGTGCATGCAGGCAATCACGACAGGCAATACATCTGACCATACATGTATTTTACTTTTACAACGTCGGATTTTAATTGGCTCCGGAAACAAAGTTTCTGCTTGTTATGTTCCAAATTCATAATCTTTTATGATCAGGATGTACTTTGAATATCATATTTATTTGATGTTTAACTCTTAACCAAAACGTATACTCTGGAAATGGAAAATTTCTCGCCGTTGAAAGAGAAATCCTACAAACGGGGTTTTCAAATCACTTGTGTGGAACATTAACTTTGTACAGCATAGAATAAATAAAAAGGAGAACACCATCGACCCTCCATAATAGGGGTTATCGAGTGCTAAATTGGACAAAATTTGAGGAAATCAATTAGCAATTAAGTGTCAAGTAAAGAGTTTTCGTTTTCTCTTTGTATTAAAATGATCACCAAATCCTTATTTCCAGGTTACTGGTAGATACATTTTTTCTCACAAATTTTTCCCTATTTTTACGTTCTTTTTTATACCTGCTCCCAAGCGCCACTCCACAAGGCTCGGTGCGCCACAAGTGGCGCGCGCGCCACCATTTGAGAATCCCTGGTCTAGACCAAATGCATCTTTAGTCAAGCCTGACTGTATAGGCCGATGAATACCTGTACATAAATATTCACCCTTTAATGGTATACCGTAAGTAACGGTGTATTAACCGCACCTTTTTCTCGGCGGGACAGAATCAAAAGTCGGGGGTGCGGTTTATACACGGTGACAGGTCTGAGCCAAGCCAATCTCAGCCCGATACCACTACCAGTTTTCAACTCGCGTCGGGTGGCTTGGGGCAATCCCGTTTAGGGGTATGAGCCGTGGGTATAAAAGGGAAGCAACTATGACTACCGGTATCTGCCGTAAATGTCCCTCAAAGTTATATCACGGTAACAAACGCACCTACCTTCATGAAACTGACTTTTTTTAATGGTGTGACTCTGTCTTTGTTGTCATTTTTTAGTCATCGCGGCAAAGTTCAGACGCCAATCGATCGCACAGCGCGGTGCAGCTAGCTGAATAAGACATGCATGTGTAATGTTTATCGCAACGTCAACGTAAGCTGGCGCTTTACCTTTCCGTGGAAGTTATTTTGTTTGACAAATTATTGGTATTATTTGACAATTAATTTCTTTCATTTGCCTTTCCTTCATTTCTCTCTATCATCCATCATCTCAAAATCAATCTTCAATCCCCATCTTCACTCCTTCCGACTTTTTATTTTTAATTATTATTCACTTTATTCCCGCCCAGAGCTCCCATTGAAAATACGGTATACCGGTACTAGCATTTTTTTTCCTATTTTGCTGTCTGTAAGATACCGCCACACACGTACTGAGAACTACCGGTAGTGGTTCAAAGCAGACAAGAAAAACACCTGAACAAAATCGCAAATTTCTCGTATCTTGAACCTTCCCGTATTCCCTTGTCTAAAATTCATGTCAAGACATTGAATGCTAGACAGAATTCTGAAAGCAAAAGTGGGGCTGTGATGCAGGAAATATGATATGAACGATCTTCTCGTATGGGTGAGCCCCCATGTTGATGCTGGTATCGGTACTTGCAATGAACACCGGTACCATATGTGTGTGTGTGAGGTGACTCGGAGTGTGGAAGTGGCCAATAATATCGGCAACTTGCAGATAAGTGACGAAGCGCTGATTTCCCATCATTTTTTACCAGTAATTCTTCGATATTTTTTGGTTCTTGACTCTTTCTTAAATACGCATATTAGAGATAGAAAGTAAGTTTGATTAAATTTTTTTTTTTTTGATTTTTTTTTTTTTTTTAATGATTTTTTTTTTTTTTTTTTCCATCCGAAAATGGGGGGTGCGGTTAATACACGGGTGCGGTTAATACACCGTTACTTACGGTAGCCTTAATTAAATCCAATCAACAACAACGGGAACATGATGCGGCCAAGTGCGATTTGTCGGGACATTCCGCAGTTTATTTTACAAGTCTGCATCCTGATCTGTACACCATGATTTAACACTGTGTTGATGACACAATACACAGCTGATTTATCGGCTGTAAGTATAATTGTTTCTTTTAACTGCTAATCTGATACAGTGTATGTTAGAAAGTAAAGCTGATCAGTGGAAAATAGGGCATTGGACCCCCTTTTAAAATGTTTCTGCACCTTTTCCCTGCCATTCAAGAAATTATGAGGATTATGACACTGATTTAAGTAATGTATGTGAGATTGATTTTGCATTTATCCTTTTTTAGATTTCAAACATTAGATATTTTTTTGCTACAAAGAAGATGATAATAATTTGAAGAAAAAAAAACATGAATCCTCATACATTAGTTGGCCTACAGTATATAGGTACCAAAGTAAAGTAACTGAAAATGGCTTTGATTTCATGGAAAGTCCTAAAACACCTAACACTTGGGATCCTTATGTTTGATTACAACCCAACCAGGCCATGTCACTTTATATACACCTGACCAAGGTGTTCTTTCACATCTTTTGCATGGTGATGTTCAATGACATTAAAGATCAGTCCCAGACTAGGCCTCAGATATGAATAATCATTACCATTAAACATGAGATTGGTTAATCTAAGTAGTAGAAGTAAAATTTATGTTACCTTCTATTTTTCTTTCCAGACTTCTGCACTGGCTGGCGTGGAATGACGAAGATCTTCAAATTTACATGCATATTAAATTGAAGACTCGTCGCCAATCAATCAGACTTCTTCAAATCAATATCTTCTTGAGAGCTGAGCAGAGGAACATGTTACACACTAGCTTACTGCACCGTTCTTATGAGCTGCCGTTTCTATGACTGTAAACTAGCAGTAGAACAACCTTGAACAGTGTGAGTTGCGATAGCGATCATGTCAGTTGAAAATGAGGAAGGCTCGTCCATCGGACAGGGTCCATGTAGCGATGAGGAAAATGGTATCGATCCACAGCAGGGCGGGGCTTCGTCTTTAGGGAATGATTCTGCAACAGGCGGGGCATCGTCGGTTGGTAATGAATCTCTGACGGGCGGGGCATCGTCCATCGGTAACGGGTCAGCAACAGGAGGCATGGATTTAGTGGACAGTGATTTGAGTGATGATGAAGAAGAAGGCCCACAGACTGATCGATATGGATTTTTAGGAGGGAAGCAGTTTACTGGAGGGTGAGTATTTAAAGCCCCCCTCATTAAAGTTTCCCAAAAATGTATGTCACTGTTTTATGTTATGAACTTACGTATCTTGAATTCTTGTGGTATGGATGATACTGAAAAAAAAAAGGAATTTCTAATAGTGGATGGACAGTACATACAGTATATTTTTGCTATTTTACTTGAAAATCTTTTTTTTAACATTACTTCTTTTCTCAAACTGTATGGAATGGCATGAAAATTGAAGGATGTTGGCCTAATATTTGTAGCTTCCTCTAAGCGATCACTAGCATTGGAAGATTTGATAGGGTATTGAGTGAGAGCTCTTGTATTATAAATTCCTGGAAAAATAAACATCACTGAAAGAAGGTACCAACTATAGGTAAACTTTCATAACAAATTTCATAACAAATCAACAGATGAAAAAAAAAATGAATTCTACTAATACATGATCATGATTATTGGTATAGTCTGTTTTACTTCCGTAAATTTTTATTGATTGAATTTTTAAAAAACACAAAGTGAGTGATTTATTTCTCAGTTATCATTAATACACTGTAGAGGGCCTCACCAGAATATGCTAAGAAGTAATACCCCTTTCATAAACCCAATAAAACCTATCCTCCAATTAGCCGCCTAAGAGTAATGCGGATAATTCAATAAAAATTGCGTTCACAAACTCCGAAAATTATCCGCATTATTTTTACGAGCACCCGTCCTGAAAAAGGCGGATAATCGGCCCCCTCCGATGCGGTTGTGCAGGGACTCGATTTTAAGGCGCGCGAGAGCGATCGCGCGCTACATGCGCGCCTTAATCCATTTTTGGTAGCGCGATTAATAGCGCGCCTCGCGATAGCTAACCTGCGCGAAAATGCCTAAAGTCGCCCTCGAAATCACCCAAAATCAAGCTTTCGGGGGCGACATAAAATCTTAATGTCGCCCCCGAAATTATTGCCGAGTGATAACAACTCAACGGCCCACTAGTGCCATATGCTCGAGCTCCGCTTACCATTTAAAAACCATCCAGAATCCACACTCAAAATCACGAATAAGCCTTAAAAGTAGCGAGTAGCGCAGTTTCAAATTCCGAAGTTGTGTTATTTTTTCTGTACCACGTATTTCCATACACATGGTACCAGGTATGGAAAAAAAATCAACGCAACGGTCGGGAAAGATTGCATGTATAGGGGTCCATTATGACTACCACCGTGTGCCATTTCGAATGCACATGTTTTCCCTACAGATATCACAATTCTGTGATAAAATAATTCGAATTACACAGGAAATAAATCCCAGAGTCTAGTAACCTAGCATTGGTGAGTTGTCATTCGGCTTTGCTTTTCAAAACGGCTTATTAACTTCCAAAATAAGTTATCTAATTTATCAATTATAACTAAAAAATCATTTGTTTTCTTTTTCTAGGGGATGAGGTATTATATTAGACAATAAATCATCAAACAAAGCTCCATCTTTTTTACAAGGACGGCGGCAGGCTCACGCATTGGCGCTTTTACTAGCTAGCCAGTTGGAGCTCTGTCTCTCTGCCAGAGCTCTGGGGGACAATTCGCTCAGTAAAGGCCTCAATGATGGTGATTTTCTGTTTCAGACAGAGTTTACATTTCAGGAATATTATTCAAAACTGCCAATAAAGTTTGATGATTTCTTCATTGTCATGTATATTTAAGTTCTTAATGAATACATTCTCACCAAATTTAGACTCCCCCATAGAGAAATTAAATTTTCATGGAGATCTGCGTTTTCAAAGAACTTCAGGAAAAGTTAGGGTACGTAAGTGGGCCTTTATTACATGTACATGGCTGACTAGGGTATTGTACTGGAATAAATGGAGTAGAAATTAGATTTTGAATTAATTTATATCCAAGTCCAACTCACAGTCACACACACCCACCCATCCACACACACCCACCCATCCACACACACCCACATCCAAGATTCTAAACATGATAAATAACTTTAAAAATCATACAATATTAAACAAAAAGTAATAATTCCTTAATAAGTGAACAGGTATTCCTCAAAATACAAAAAAGTAGCATTTAAAAAGAGCCCCCGAAATTTGACAACAAAAATAAAATGGAGCCCCCGAAAAAAAAAAAAAAAATTGTCAGTGACTTAACTTTTAGCCAAAGTCAAAACCTAACTAAAACAGGTTTTACAACACACAATCTAATTACAATACATTGTAAAACAATTATAAATACTTCCTTTGGTTGTTGATTGTAATTTTATAGTACATACATTTCCTCCATCCATTTTGTTAATTGGGCAAAAAGCTCCCCTTGTATGTTGAAGAAGAGCTTTTTGAAGTCCTCCTCTACCGCTCTCCTTAAAAGTTCTAGGAGAGCTTTTTATTGCTCCCCTTATAATTATAAAACCGAGTCCCTGGTTGTGTTGGAAAAGGGTGACCTTGTGACCGCACCATGGCAATTATCCGCATTATTTGGAAATACGTTCATAAACTCAAAATCTTGTCCCGATGCCGCTATTATGCGGATAATAGCAGCATCAGAATAATGCGGATAACTCTTGTCCTCCTCTGATTTTACGACCAAATTATGCTGCTATTAGCCGCATAATTGGGTTTTATTGGGTTTATGAAAGGGGTATAAAGCTCTGCTGAAACAAAACAAAAATAACAGTCTGGATCTGGATGGTTTGTACAAACGCCTGGTTTAGCTATCCCGTATATATTTTTGGCAACATTGAAGTCGGATGTGTACTTAATTTATTTGGATCTTTTCCAACAGTCATAGTAAGGGGGGGGGGGGGGTCACTCTCCATGTCGCCTTCTATCCATAGGCATCTGTGTTCAAGAAGCTCAGAAATGCAATTGCATTTATAAATCTAGTGAAAACGGTGAAAATCAACTTTTATTTGATGCCCTACAGAAAATAGAAATGAAGTGTCCTCGTGTACACAACGGTGTACACAACCACAAAGAGGCTCATAAATTCAAAGTTCAGAATAAACAAATTGCAAGGTCCTTAAATGGCATGATCCACAAACCTAATTTGCAATCCTAAATGGTGTGACCAGTGAAACAAAGACGAGTGGGTGGATGGAGCTGAAAAGGCAACATTTTCATCAGACACCTGGATGCCTGAAACTACTCTTTTCAATGCTCTTACTGGTTGTGGATGCATTTTAAGCCATACAGAGGTTAGCCTCCCCCCCCCCCCCCCAGTCCTTAGGCTATGCCGGGGGGGGGGGGCACTCACCTATATATTGGTGGTACAGGGATGTGCCGCTTTGATGACCCCCTTTTTCAGTTCCCTAGATACTCCGAATGACAAAATTTCCATTCAGAAGCCATCCAGCGCAGGCACTGTAAAGCTAACTGCATGCACGGCTTCATATTCCCTCTATACCACGCCGCTAGTGCCCACATGCACAGCGCGCACCATACCTAGTAACCGATCCTGTTCCGTAGGCCCTGTTATTCACGTCGTCCGGTATATTTTTAGTTCCCAAGACCCCGCATTTTACCCTTGTAGTCAGTTCCTCAGACCCCCTTTTTGGGGGTATCGTGAGGGACACCCCCATCAAAATATAATTTGAGTGCCCCCCCCCCCTCCCCTGGGGAGGGGGGGGGGGCTATGTACTACAATGTAGACTCAACATTGACAGGATAGTTTCAGGTGGCAAGTGGATTACACTGAAATTTTCCTTTTTCTATAGTCCAGAGCAGGGGTGGACTGATAATTTCATAAATGAAAGTGTTCCATGTGAATTAAAAAAGAAAAATTAAGATTGTTGATTCAAAGTTTATGAATTAAAATCCACATTTGGATTAATCTCAGTTTTGTTCTATATATATATGCCAAGTGTTACACAGCAAACATGAATGACAGTATAGGCCAATACAAAAATATCTTTAATAGCAGGGATGCTCTAGTACCAGTTAGGCACAGTGTGCTATGTATACCTGGACTCGAGCAAATAGGCCTACAATGTGACCTCTTGATGTGTTGAAGTAGTAGTCCACTACAGTGTCTCCATGTCAGTTTACATGTAGCTAGACACGAAAACAACATTTAGGGAGCTGTTCCGTACATGTACATATTCTATTCTGTACACTCAATTTTACTATGTGTATGTATACAATACATCTCCCTTTGTATTTGTTATGGGATGATTTTCCTGTGGGGAAAAATTGCAGTTCTAGCGAGGAAATGAATTCTTGACCCTCGGCTTAGGAACTGAGTCACTAAAAAGTCAACAAACGATCCACTGTACTTTAATATTGCATTCAACTTTGTACATGTAACATATCAGATCTCGAGGCATGTTCATGTAATGCATGATGGCCAACGTCATACAGGCCTACATGTCAAAGTAATCAAACCTACATGCTAATATGTGATGTTATTTCTTTTGCCCCAGTCCAGCATTTAATTTCGACCATACAGTTGGCATTGGTTACAGTACTGTACCAAGGAGATATCACCTCTAAAGATATCTCCTTGACTGTACATGCATGCACTCATGTAGATGTTCACATTGGCATAATATGCAGGCCTTATCTTAATACTATCTACTACATAACTGGTACTCGTACAATGATCTCAATTGATAACTACATTGTACACATGAACACAGTTATCATATTTTCTCTCTTTTTCTCGTGAGTTGGGGGAGGGATATTTTCAGTATTTCAAAATTGATTGTTGTGGGCAATTACATATATTTACATGTACTTGTAGGGCATTTCCCAAATTTGATTTTTTTAATACATGTATTTATCTCAGATTCTGGTCAATTTTACAGACAATTTTGACACGGGAATGTCTTTGTATCATAGGCGAATCCAAATCATACAATTTTAACTATTATACCCTTTTATATGGGACTCCACACTTTTTTTTTAGGCAGGAAAAACTACCTAATCTTTTGTTTAAATTTCTGAAGTCATAACTTACAAAAATTATTGTTCATCACCTACTGAGTGTCATTTGTGTACCTCAGAAATAATTTGATGATTTTTTTTTTAGAACTTCTGAAATGTCAGAATAGGAAATATGTCTCTCATGCCTGTGTACATGTACCATGTATTACCCTGCCAAAAATTTGTGTGTATACTTCAGTGCATACTTCTTGCACATGAATGTACAACATGAAGACTTGTATGCATACTGTGATCGAGGCAGAACATTGTTCTATTTTAGGGTCACAGTGACATTAACATCAAAATTCTCTATACATGGGACTGATGAGTGGAGGAGGTGATTCATTGACTTGTGTACCTGATACATTTCCTATCTTGTGTGTTGGAGGCATCACATGCTCTCTGCATAGAATGGGTGTTGCCTTCTGTCATCATGGGCCCATTCTCCCTGTCTCCCTGTTGCAATAGAAGTTTAAGGTCATCATGGGGATAAATACTTTGGAAGGGGATGGGTGACACTGCAAACAAACTCTTTCTTCTCAAGCTGATAAGGGGCGATTCCATGCTAGAAAAATTAGCCCTTTTCACAACTCTTTTCCACCTGCTGTCCAAACAGACAAGGAACTTTGATTTGTTTTGTGGTGATATTAAAGTACTACTTGGTAGTCACGTAAAATAATGACTACCAACAAAAATATGTTTTCCATTGATGAATTAGGGGTGAAAATGTTGCGTGTCGCACGGGACATTTCTGATTCCGGTACGACACACAACACTTATACCTTTAATTCACCCGTTCTCAAATATTTTTTGTTGGTTATCAATTTTTCACATCACTACCCACATTAACTTTATCATTGACCAAAAAAAAATTTTTTGCTCAAGCATTCAGCTATAATTGTCGAGGAGGGGTAGGGGCACTGTCATTACTACACCATTCTTTGAAGTACACAAAAGCTCACATAGAGGGTAACATTTGGTAACCTGTACCTGTACAGTGAAAAGGGTATCAAAATTTCCCAAATAGGGGAAAAAGGTACGCCTATTGTTTTCAACGGCCTGAATATGTACAATGATCTCCATGAATTTATCATGAAAATACAGTATAGTTGAGTAATATTTTTATTGCGTGTACACGTCTAGGTGAACTGTCTAGATTTGGGTCCCTTGTCTGTACAAGTACAGTGTGGTGTCAACATTGTATTGTGTGTGTCTCTGATAATGTACAGAATGTATGCCTGTGTATACATTTACATCGCGGATCATGTAACCATACAACCCATGGACATGTAAAATGTTTGTACATGTAGGCCGTACACATTACGCATTTGTCAGGTACACAAGTACATGCAAAATTGCACATAATATGAACAGTGTGTCCATAATATGTCATGCATGAATGTATAATGTGGGCCTAGTACATGTTTGTACAAATGAGAAATTTATACAGTATCAGTGATGGTGATAATAACGTTAGAACCAAATTTGTGTGAAAACTTATTCTGAACACACAAAGAGCCCTATAAAGTACAGAGCATTCCCTGATTAACCCCCTGTTCAGACTGTCCCCCGTCACCCGGGACATCCCCCAGGGGATCCCCGGTACCCGGGACATCCCCCGGAAAATCGACAGTCTGGACAGTCTGGAGGATTGTCCCCCGTCTCCTGGTTCTATCCCCCAGGTTTTTTTTAAGGAAGAGCGACCTTGGCTCGTAATCCGAGATCGCGCACCTGTTTTAATCACAAGTGCGCATGCCCGAAATGTGGTGTCAAGAGAACTGCTTCCGCTAAGTACTGTGCTAGTGCTCGGCTAGCTGCAAGTAATTGCATTTCCCACGTTTTGTGCGGGCGCACCTTACGTAACCATGCCGATGACCAAGCCCACTCATCCCCCGGTGCCAATCTCCCGGACACCGGGGGATGTATGGACGGTCGTCGTAAAGAGATAAGATTTCTCTCCCCCTTGGCCTTCCCCCGGGTGACGGGGGACAGTCTGAACTATATGGATATGTCAATGATTCGGGAACATTTGTAAGAAGTGTATAAAAGAGAACGGCTGTCATCAGAAATCTCAATAGCAGAGCGAGACTATTTATCTACATGTACATTCACATCACATTTTCTGATGTTGGCAGTGCACACTTGGCTTTGTTGACATTCACCTACTACATGTACATGTACATGTATGTAATAACTTTGAAAGTATGAGGACCAATATCATGAGATTTGGACATAATGGGTTGTGTGATGCGTCACTTACATGTACATGTACATGTATAAATCATTTTCTACGAATTTCAGATCACATGATCAAGGTCAAAATCAAACAGGCCACCAAATGTTTCCAGGGAGGAGGCAAGCCAATACGGCATCCAGGACATGGCCCTTTCAAAGGGTTAAATACTGTAATAATTGAGAAGAGGACATTTTTTATACCTGTATTTCACTGTCGCAGAGAATAATGCATGATAAATTGATAATGCATGTTCATGAATGGATTTCACTCAATATCATCATGGGCATGGTATCACAAACACAAAAACAGGTTTATCAGGATTATTGATTGCCTACATATTAAAGCCTCAACAAAATTAATTAATGCTATTTGTATATTATGTAAAAACAAACATTATGTTACAATTCCACCAATACTACATTATGTACTGTAGGCCCTATAGTGGCTATATAATGGCTAGATGTTTTATGATCTATGTAATACTATGTATACAAATGTATGTAATGAGAAGGAAGTAGCCAAACTTGTTAATGATTTCTTTGCAGTGAGCTTGGACTACCTATAGAGATCTTAAGGAAACGAGAGCTGAAGTGGCTGGATATGATTGATGATTGGGAGAAATGGATGACCAAGAAACCAAAGAAGGTATGAAAAGAGAATTAATTCATGTGATAAGTGGGATGTTCCATCTTTAATAGGGGCTTTTGCACCCGTATGCTGATGCACAAAGTATCTATGGCAAGCCTTCGAACTTTTTATTATCCTTAGTATTTTGGATTGTTAACCAAATTCACATCCTGGTATAAAGAAATGGGATAAAAGAAGAAAACGGCTGGTCACATGCACAGTACATCAGCATACATTGATTGTGACAGCTCACAAATAAATAAAGTCCCTTTAATAATATGGGGTATTTTTATACCTTATTTTTGTCTCACCTGCATAGCAGAGTGAGACTATAGGCGCCGCTTTTCCGACGGCGACGGCGACGGCGGCGGCGACGGCGACGGCGGCGGCGGCGTCAACACCAAATCTTAACCTGAGGTTAAGTTTTTGAAATGACAGCATAACTTAGAAAGTATATGGACCTAGTTCATGAAACTTGGCCATAAGGTTAATCAAGTATTACTGAACATCCTGCCTGAGTTTCATGTCACATGACCAAGGTCAAAGGTCATTTAGGGTCAATGAACTTAGACCATGTTGGGGGAATCAACATCAAAATCTTAACCTAAGGTTAAGTTTTTGAAATGTCATCATAACTTAGAAAATATATGGACCTAGTTCATGAAACTTATACATAAGGTTAATCAAGTATCACTGAACATCCTGCATGAGTTTCACGTCACATGACCAAGGTCAAAGGTCATTTAGGGTCAATGAACTTTGGCCGAATTGGGGGTATCTGTTGAATTACCATCATAACTTTGAAAGTTTATGGATCTGATTCATGAAACTTGGACATAATAGTAATCAAGTATTACTGAACATCCTGTGCAAGTTTCAGGTCACATGATCAAGGTCAAAGGTCATTTAGGGTCAATGAACTTTGGCCAAATTGGGGTATTTGTTGAATTACAGCCATAAATTTGAAAGTGTGTTGGTCTAGTTCATAAAACTTGGACATAATAATAATCAAGTATCACTGAACATCCTGTGCGAGTTTCAGGTCACATGATCAAGGTCAAAGGTCATGTAAGGTCAAAGAACTTTGGCCACGTTGGGGGTATTTGTTGAATTGCCATCATATCTCTATAAGTGTATTGGTCTAGTTCATAAAACGTGGAAATAAGAGTAACCAAGTATCACTGAACATCTTGTGCGAGTTATAGTAGTTTTCAAAATCAGCACTGCTGCTATATTGAATCGCGTGATGCAGGTGAGACGGCCAGAGGCATTCCACTTGTTTAAGAAAAAAAATGGGTATCCTTTTTTAATACACCAAAAGGATTGAATTAAATCTCAATGATGAGCTTGGTTTGGCTGTTTTCAGTGGCAATCCCTAAAGTTAAATTAGTTTATACCATCTCTCTTGCATACTCTGACGTACTTGAATGTAAAATAGGAAGCCAAATGTAAATATTTTTCCATCCATATAGAACAGTCGAGTTAATTATTCATTGAAGTGAATGATTTATGCTTTTTGCAGTACCGGTAGCAGAATAATTACATCTAATCTGCATTCTACCTTTCGCTACATGTAGATGATTTAGTTCTGAAGGCAAAATTATGATCTCATTGTCTTTATTAAGTTGAATCTTTTTTGTCTATTGATTATCTGGCCATTTCTAGGTTAGAGAAAGATGTCGAAAAGGCATTCCATCTTCCCTCAGAGGAAGGGCGTGGCAATTCTTGTGTGGAAGCAAGAGAGTAGTAGAGCAAAACAAGGACAAATTCTTGGTAAGTTACAACTACTAGATGCTTCAGACATTTTCTCTATTTTGTTGGTACAGTATTTTTTAAGCTATCACCTATTGGATGTACGTTTAAATTTCTTTAACATATACTTTTAGTGGATTCTTCTATCTCTTTGCATTCAAGTGATCGTGTTTTCTTTGCCCTTCAGATTTTGACCACCAGTGACCTAGCTCAAATCCCATCCTAGGTTGTGAGGTATTAAATTTTTAGATCCGTGTAGCCAAAATGGTCATGAGCTTCAAATATAATTTTAGTTTATTGGCTTATTTGTTAGCCTCTTTTCCATCTACTGTAGAAACATGAAGTCATGAATTGCAACCAAATCAACTTTCTTTATGTCTGCTGAGAATTGCATTTTCTTGAGCATTCCTTACACTTAGTCTTAACTTTGTTATGTTCTAATTTTTCCATTTAACTATTCTACATTCATTTTGTCTTTTTGTGTAATTTTTATACGTTTTATTTGACACTTGCACAATTTGAATTAAATTCAGATCTGCATTTTCAATCTATAAAAAAAAATCTTGTTTTCATTTTGGTCAACTCATTGTGGGTTTTTCAGCTGAGCAGTCTAATGAATTGTGAGATGCCAACATCCCTTTGCTGTTTGGGTAGACCTGTTGAGTCTATTGAATCTTTTAGCCTCACAACTGTGTGATTTAGTTCAGGATGTCACTAAAATAGTCCTGTTGCTTGAAATCCCAATTCTTCCTTCCTGTATTATATGGACTTTACGTAGTGCATTTTTCTAGTTCCTTTATATCAATAAGTGGTCAAGTTAAAGGACAAGTCCACCCCAACAAAATTGATTTGAATAAAAAGAGAAAAATCCAACAAGCATGACACTGAAAATTTCATCAAAACCAGATGTAAAATAAGAAAGTCTTGACATTTTTAGAATTGTTTAATACTTTATGGTTCAGTCAATTAAGTCCTTAATGTCAAATCTGTAAAAAAATGCAATATTGTAATTCAAACAAAAACAAAAGAAATAGTGAGTGAAGGACTTCATAGACTCCCTCATTTACTGAGTTGTGCATCTCACTGTTTTGTGAAAAATAAGCATAACTTTAAAATGTCATAACTTATTTTACATTCGATTTTGATGAAATTCAGTGTTATGCTAGTTTGAATTTTTTCTATTTATTCAAATCAACATTTTTCTTGGGTGGACTTGACCTTTAAAAAACCCCTCAATTTTCAAAGCCATCAACTACTGTATACCAGTCTCTTATTTGAATAATGACAGTTGGTTGAGGGAACAGTTGTTGCCAAATTTTATCAATCTTCAGTAATGCTTATTTACATGTAGTTGTAGAGGCAACAATTTTAAATGGGATATTTCAAAGGAAATTGTTCATATTCAGAAGAGTAAAGGCAAAATAATGAGATTGAAGTGATAACAATTGCTGAGCAAACTGCTGCCTCAGTTTTTGCCCAATACTCATTTATTAGACTTGAAGGCGCGTACATTGTTCTTGGAGTGAAGACATGCAAAATGTATTTATGGCAATATAAGGCTGTCACGCGGGGTGGGAATAAATAACCTTCAGTATATTTCACGTTGAAAATGAACCCAGGTTTTAGGCACATGAGTTTGACCAGGTATGTGTATTTCCTTGTATTTTGGCCAAGCAGTCGTACATGAGTCTTCTTGTATACCTGTAGTTTTTACTTCCTACACCTGTTGATTTGTGGACCATGTCCTGGATGTCAGATGAAGGAAATACTATTTGTTATGATAACAAATAGACCTAAAGACCTACAGTACATGTACAACATGTGTGAAGTATTACTGCAGCCTTCGAGGCAAGGGCTGAGGCTATGAAAGTTGTATGAAAGTAAGCGATATGTCTGATTGGTCAAGACTCCAAACAGCCTATACCCAATTGTCTTGCTAAATTAAAAGCTGTTTTTTTCTTACTACTGAATCATAGACACTGTTCTCATTATTCTTTCTAAAACTGGTTTACTGGTAACCGGTTCAGAAAGCCAGTTTGGAAGATCACTTTGCTAGCTTTCCATTTGATCACCCAAAAATGGTTTTTAAAACCACTTCACGTAAAGCGGTCTTGTTGCGATGGGAACACTATCAGTGGGGTGACGTGTTTCACGCGGCATTCAACATACAGTGTGTGGAGTAGCACGCTCAAAATGTGCGAAGATCACTTCCTGAAGAATGGTTGTGTCCTCACTTTCGCTAAAACCAGATTAACGAAGCAAAGTGATCTTCAAAACTACATCGCGAGGTGGTCTCTGAACCTGTTTGGAAGATCACTTCCAAGGCCGCTTTGACCGTTCTCATTACACGTTACTTTTAGGACGGTAGTGAGGACGATGTCTTAGTCGATAAAAAGAAAACAAGGAGTCAAGCGAGACAAGATGGTATAGGTGGTGTAGTCTCACCATACAGCTACATGTACATGTATGAGATTTTCGGTGACTCGGCGTGAGATCACAGGCATGGCAGGAGATTTGGGGGGATGATCAAGAATCCCAAAGGCGGGCGTCTCATGCCTATTAAGCTTGGGACTTGGTATGTCTGCCATAGTCGATCGAGCCCTTGAATGCGTAGCATTTTAATAGGGGGAAGTGGAAGTAGTAATTTGCCTTTATGATTCTTATTTGCATATTACTGAGACCTATTAATGGTAACACCGTCATTACTTAAAATTGGCATCTAGACAAATCTTTACTCTCGTGTGAAAACACCTGGTACTGGTAGTCATCTAGTGTTTTCTAGCCAAGGTTGTCCTGTCCCATGAAGGGCCATGATTGTTGTTTGTACTTGACACATGACCTTGTTATGTCAGTTTACCTTAAATCATTTAATCATCTACTAACTAGTATTATGGCTTCAATCTGCATTGATATATTTTTTTTCAAATTAATTTGACATTGTCAATATTGATTTTGATGGCAAAAATTAATTTTGATGACTTTTGTGATGTGATTGAATTGGTTTAACTTCATATCATACCCCTTTCATAAACCCAATTATGCGGCTAATAGCAGCATAATTTGGTCGTAAAATCGGAGGAGGACCAGAGTTATCCGCATAATAGCGGCATCGGGACCAGATTTTGACTTTATGAACGCATTTCCAAAGTAATGCGGATAATTTCCATGGTGCGGTCACAAGGTCACCCTTTTCCAACACAACAGCATCGGAGGGGGTGTGTGCGGTTGCCATGACGATTATCCGCCTTTTTCAGGACGGGCGCTCGTAAAAATAGTGCGGATTATTTTCGGAGTTTGTGAACGCAATTTTTATTGAATTATCCGCATTACTCTTAGGCGGCTAATTGGAGGATGGGTTTATGAAAGGGGTAAAAGATGCATAGATTGTTTGAATTCAAGTCATGGTTGTTTCTTCTCGACTGCAAGTATACATGTATGTACTATCAAACATGCCTGACCATACCCTCAGGCATAGTCGTCATATTGCAGTCCCTTTGGGCCTCTAGAAACAACCATGCCTCTCAAACATGTAGCATTACACATGTACATATACACTTCAGACCTCTACAATATGAATTCCATACATGTATGCAATTTACATTGTGTACGTCCATGAACAGTTTATAAAAGACGTTTGTATAATAGAAATCTGTATTTTGACTCTGAACATGGTCGAGGGAAGTAACTCATTTCCTATTGTTATATGATCGGTTCTTTTCCTGTTTTATGTTCTCTGAATAATCTGAGTTTTCCCCAGGTCTACGGGCATTTAAAGGCATTACACAGCTTCTACATACAGTACCTGTACATATGTAGTACTGATCAGACAATGTTTCCACTTCCCTTTTCTTCTGCAAGTTGGCCAAAAGACTCTATACCTGTACATTTGATACAAGTTTACAATTTGATAATTTACACTTTCATTTTTAGTTCTGGTATAAAATCGGCTTGTAAAATCTTCAAAACCATTCTCTGTGGTAAAATTTAAATCTACTTTCACTTTCTTTTTCTGTGAAAATACATCTTTGGCAACATTTTCGTTTCTAATTATGGGAAATTGCAAGTATATAATACCATGCAAAATGGGAAATGGAATGAAAGCCCATTGTGCATCGAAAAATATATACCTGTACAGTACATGTATGTCCTGAAGTAAAAAGAACAGCCCCCCCATTCTTTAATTGCCCCAAGGCTGTAAAGTACATGTAACTTTATACATACATGTACATGTATGCATGTCGCAGACATTGTAATCAACTATGACCGTTACATTGCCTAGTAAAAATCTTTACATTTCTCAATTGTAGTTCCAGTAGATTTTGAAAATAAGATGGTGTTTGAGGATTGTGAGCAGACATTCTGCTCATAAATAATCTGTTGTCTGATTCGGTATTCCTTTGGGTGGGATTTGGAGGTGAACTTGAAGGCCCCCTGTGTGGTTAGGCATGTGCAGAGAGAAGCAATTCCAATCAGTCTAGGTTTTATCCCCACTTGTCATTTCAGTTCTGTATTGATATAACTACATGTAGTTTATCTTGCGCAAAACTCAAAATATTTTAAAGATAGAGCTAGAAAATCGCATCTGAAAGTCTCCTGGAAGCTACTTTCCAGGTATTACATTGTACACAAAGGAATTGCTTTTACTGTCGCTGTAGTTTTGGCCAGAGAGAACACGTCTACCGTATCTTGTACAAAGCCCCCATTGAATATTTTCACAACTTTTTCATAAATTTTTCAGTAGTGGGACATCTGTTTATACCCAAATATACAACATTCAAATGTCACCATGTTTTTTTTTTTGTGTCTTTCCTAAGTTGTATTTCATTAATTGCTGTTCGTTTCCCCTTTAACCTGCTGCAATGAACAAGACCTTTTCTCAACCTTTGCCTTGGTACCCTATTAAAATATCTTACCAAGGCACTTCAACTCAGTGGTGTTTCTTACAAGACAGCATGAATTGTCAAGTAGAAGAAGTCCTCAAAATGCCTTATTCCCCTATGGGATATTAAAGAAGATGATGATGAACCATGTTGTAGCAACAGGCATGCCACGGTGAGATGACTCATTTACATGGCATTATCTATGCCGTCTAGCGAGAGCTGTAATAAACATTCCTCCTTACATTGTAAATGTATGTGTACATGTATATGGTATTGGCTTTTGGTGCTCATTTTTGTCTCACCTGCATAGCAGAGTGAGACTATAGGCGCCGCTTTTCCGACGGCGGCGGCGACGGCGGCGGCGGCGTCAACACCAAATCTTAACCTGAGGTTAAGTTTTTGAAATGACAGCATAACTTAGAAAGTATATGGACCTAGTTCATGAAACTTGGCCATAAGGTTAATCAAGTATTACTGAACATCCTGCCTGAGTTTCATGTCACATGACCAAGGTCAAAGGTCATTTAGGGTCAATGAACTTAGACCATGTTGGGGGAATCAACATCAAAATCTTAACCTAAGGTTAAGTTTTTGAAATGTCATCATAACTTAGAAAATATATGGACCTAGTTCATGAAACTTATACATAAGGTTAATCAAGTATCACTGAACATCCTGCATGAGTTTCACGTCACATGACCAAGGTCAAAGGTCATTTAGGGTCAATGAACTTTGGCCGAATTGGGGGTATCTGTTGAATTACCATCATAACTTTGAAAGTTTATGGATCTGATTCATGAAACTTGGACATAATAGTAATCAAGTATTACTGAACATCCTGTGCAAGTTTCAGGTCACATGATCAAGGTCAAAGGTCATTTAGGGTCAATGAACTTTGGCCAAATTGGGGTATTTGTTGAATTACAGCCATAAATTTGAAAGTGTGTTGGTCTAGTTCATAAAACTTGGACATAATAGTAATCAAGTATCACTGAACATCCTGTGCGAGTTTCAGGTCACATGATCAAGGTCAAAGGTCATGTAAGGTCAAAGAACTTTGGCCACGTTGGGGGTATTTGTTGAATTGCCATCATATCTCTATAAGTGTATTGGTCTAGTTCATAAAACGTGGAAATAAGAGTAACCAAGTATCACTGAACATCTTGTGCGAGTTATAGTAGTTTTCAAAATCAGCACTGCTGCTATATTGAATCGCGTGATGCAGGTGAGACGGCCAGAGGCATTCCACTTGTTTTATATATAAATATTGTAGGCCTAAACGTTTAGATGTCTTCGATTCCATGTAATAAACATGTACACATTTACATGTAGGCGTACATGTATCTCTATTGTATTATGTGTTATTACTTAATCATTACAGATCATTTTGCCTAATCTTTGATGATAAGCAGTTCTGTTGCAGCCATGAGTTAACAGTGAACTGATTGTTAAACCGGATGATTAATGCAGGAATGGGGAAAGGGGTATTTTGAGTAAGGGGAGGGGGTTAGAATGCCCCCATTCTAGATGAAATCCCTTAGATCTGCCCCTGGTAGAAGTGCAATTCTGACAATGGATATTATAATGTATACATGATTCGCCTGTATTTGATCCAGGGCTGTAAAGCACCTTGAGGCAGCATCTCCCTGTCACCATGAACCTATTACAAATAGGTCCATGCTGCCACCCATCCACCTGTTATCTTTAATCACCATCAGACTGTCATTACCATGGCAACCAATATTGATCTTTATGTACATATATATCTTCATACATGTACATGTCATAACACCTCCAAATAGGCCTATAAATGCACTTTGATGGAAGGCGTACATGTACTTGTCTGTAACTTTCACTGTATCAATTGTTTCAAGACTGACTTGATCTGTAGTACATGTAAGCCCAGCATGACTATATGTGTACATTGCATGTATGCACAGTGCAGTAGACCATACATGTAACTTGAAATTCCTGTTCAAATCTACATTACTGTTGATATGATTCATATTCTCTAGCACTATACTCTAAATTAAAAGTTGATAGCTGGTCTATATATTTTTTTTTTGGGGGGGGGGGGGGCAGGGTGGCACTGAAGTGACTACTGCAGTACCAGAGTTTGCATAGATACCACAATTTGTTCTGTTTTCATCTTTTTTGGGGAGCTTTTGAGCATTTATCATACCTCTTTTAAGCCCACCCACCATGTATCACAGCTTTAGTATTACTGCGTATACATGCTACCCCAGCTCCCAGGTCCAACCTGCGAGGCGAGTCTAACTCGCCTTTTTTCTGCGTGTAAACTCGATTACCTTGCTCCGTGAGACGGAGCTGACTCGACTTTTTTTCTCCGCTAAAATCGTAGGATCAGACCCACAAAGTTGAGTCAGCAATTGGCGGAGCAACTAAAATTTTCTGTTGCTTTAAACAAGTTTTAAATTAATGTCCATGTTTCTGCAGATCACCTTTTGAAATTGGACATTTTTTATCATTTCATGGTTGCATTTTGCAAGAAATTTATTTTTACGACTGATCAACTGAAAATTGATTAATTACAACAGGAGCTTTAACAAGCTGCTTCAGAAACTTTTTTTTCAATTATGCCCCCCCCCCCCTCATTGAGAATAAAACTGGAAGATTACAAAGAACTTGTGCTTTACAGAATACTTGTGAATAATTTTTTCCCTTGGTTGAACACATTCCATTTTGGTCCTTGAAATACTGAAATGGTATGTTGGCATCTCTGTTTGCAAAGTATGAATTCAAACATTAAATTCTTTTTATTTTCTTTCTATGATGTTCTTTAGGAGTTTGATGCGCAAGAAGGTGATCCCAAATGGCTGGATGTGATAGAGAAGGATCTTGATAGACAGTTTCCATTCCATGAAATGTTTGCTAAGAAAGGAGGCAATGGACAGCAGGATCTGTACCGCATTCTCAAGGCATACAGTATCTACAACCCTAGAGATGGCTACTGCCAGGGCCAGGCTCCGGTTGCCGCTGTGCTGCTTATGCATATGCCAGCTGAGGTAGGTCCTTTCTTCATGAAAAATTCAAGAAATCCACAATATACAATTTATGTCATAATTGAGCATACCTCCATACCATTAATTATTTTTGTAGGCATGTCTGAATGTTCTGTGGCTGACTGACTGCGCCTGTGTTCGGCAGCGGCTTTACTAACTGGGTGCTCTAAGGCCCAATGTGTGGTGAACCTGAACAGTTTGTCGCTTTTTTGAGACGGGATATCTTTTATTTTGTCCAAAGCTCTCAGATTTTTTTATTCTGAATATACAGAAAAAAAAGACATGGGGCCTGTTTCAGAAAGAGTTTTGTTTAAACGCAAGTCAAAATATCAAGGGCAAGTAACGAATACGGGTGCTTCATTGGCTGAAAATCAAGTTGCGCAAGATTGTTTGAGTTGCGCAAGATTGTTTGAGTTGCGCTTGATTGCAACTCTTTCTGCAACGGGCCCCTGGTACTTCGCTCATTACATCAGAAGCAAATTTTTCTACTTTCCACAAGGTTATTCTTTACCTTAATGCACATAGACTGCACAGGCTAATTGGGATATTATTAAGAAACTGGTGTTTTGAAGGCCCTTATTCTTCCCTGGATATAGCCTACATGTATATTCTACTTCTAGGCAGAGGCTGAAGCTATTTTCTTTGGTTTTATACGAGTCTGATGCTGTTAGGCAAAGCATAAGCGATCATCTGATAAGGCATGACTACATGTATGAACAGTAACAGTTTTAATTACCCCTCCATTGTTTTAGCTTCATCTGTTTTCAAAAGCAAGGTCTTCAGAGGCAAATGTTCTCAGCTTTTGACCCCCAGCTAAGTACAATGAAATCACAGCAGGAGTTCTATTTGATATTTCCTTTGATGAACTCATCATGGCCATTTCTATGAATTTTGCTAGAGTGGGTATGATGAGCAACAGTAAATTAAAGGGAAAGTGCACACTGAGATGAGCTGGTTCCGATGAAAGCTGATAACTTCAGAGGAAATGTATAATATTTAAGGTGTGATGAAAATTTACCAAAGAATATTAAACACGGGAGTTACAAAAGCTCTCAAAATGTTTATTGTAACATCACATATGAGCAGAACTTTGCCCTTTATGTTGTGTAATGTACAGTGTAAATTCCTTTAATTTCCATCTTTTTAATGATTCATGCTTACTGAAAACATTTTTTGATTACAGTGTAGAAGCATGTGCATGTATGAGATTCTGTGGATGTGTCTGATGATACATTTAATAATTTTTGATTTTGTGAAAAAAATTACATTTTATGCAAACTATATGATATATCAGGGAGCTGCTTAGCTTAATAACCCTATCTAGGCTGGGGTATTTTGGGAGTTCATATGGCTGGGAGAGGGGGGCCTCCCAGGCCCCCCTTGAGATCTTGGCCATTGATCGCGCCGAAAATTGGCACGTAGGTTGTCTGAGACACAATCTACAAAAATGTGTAGTAATTTATTTCATATCAATCGCCAGTAAGCGATTATGCTAATTCATGTGTAATTAGTATGAAAAATCATACTTTTCCCTCTAACTCCCTAAATAAAGCTCCAAATGTTCTAATTTTTTGGTATAGAAACTCTTTGTGGTGTTTTTAGCAAATGTATGTAAAAAAATGCAATATCAGATCAATTTCTTATAGTATATTTTTTTTCTCAATTTTTATGTATTTCCTTGTTTTTTGGACCTTTTGTTTTTCATTGTTTTTTGGATGAATTTTGTTGGGGACTGTTTTTAGATCATAAACAGGATAAACCAAATCATTTAGACCAGTAAAACAAAAAATAATCATACATAAATGATTTTTGGTTGAAAACACAATTTGCATTGACTTTATACACGAAAGCACGTTTTTGAGCAATTTTTTTTCTGACATGCACTCACAAAATGTTGCCTAATTTCGGAACTGCGTACCTGAGCGTCGCAAAAGTGGTCTCAAAAGTTGTGCAAGACTTGAAAGTAAAAAGTCAGTGGGTGACGCGGTCAAAAAAAATTCGTGCCGCAAAAATATTGCGCGAATCGTTGAGAGGGGCCTCCGAGACCCCCCCCCCTGGCCTAAATATGGTTAAAAGTGACATCACAAACTTGAAAATTTCTTTGTTCTTTAATATATTTTTTGGCCAATCTTGCAGGTTTGGTATTTAAAGCCAATCTTGCCATCAGGGTGAACTTCCCCTTTAAGAATCATATTATCTTGAAATGGGCATGAAAGTATGTAGAAAGTCAATTCACTTTATGACATGCAAGTGATCATGAAGTGATTCTGTGAATTCCACACACTAATGGAATCGCCAACTTTTACCCTAGATTTAACCCTAAACCATAAATAGCTAAAACCCTATCGCAACCCTAACCCTTACCCTACATCTAAGACGAACTAAAACCCGGAACAATTGTCGTAGGAGCAAATATTGTATCACCCCCAGAAGATGTCATTGTAAACCATGTAATTCAATTTAACATCTTAAGGCTTTAGTATAGTACAGATTAGTATCCTACATGTATCTTGATAGAGTTCAATTATTAAGCCAATGAATCCATGCACTTGCAATGCCTGCCAAGTTTATGGAAATAGCCAATTAAATTCTGGAACGACTGCAAGAACCATTACCAAGGGATAATTCCAGTAAATCTTGTGTTATTTTTAGTTTCTTCTACTGACTCAGAATCAAGCAAGTCTGTGCCCCTTACGATGATGATTTACGACATATTAGATATTATGTAGCATAATACGAACTTGTGTCAACCCCCCATACTTTTCCATAGGTGATGCTGTGTGTGCGGCTCATAAGCAATTTTAAAGGCGACACGCCACAGCCAATAGTATCGGCTCAAATCCCAAACAACTGAACTGCACTGCACAGTGCAAAAATTTTGAAAAAACTAGTGATTAAGAAATTATGTTGTAATAATCAAACAAATCAATACTAAGCATTTATGAATTGGTCAGCTACCCCACTTTTGCTGTATCTCATTCGTATTTAAACAACATCTTTATCATATATCTTGAAATTAGAATTTGAATCTGTTGCAAGGCTTCTACGGCCCAGTAGCACGAAGGTTTGCCATCAAATGTAAAATGACATCGTCCAATCAAAATCAGTGTTGTATTTGTATAATTTTCAGCATACCCAATTTCAACCAATCAGAATCATTGTTTGAAATTTGCAATCGATCATAAATATTTGTGTTATGTGGTCCCAGGGCCTAATAACGCAGAGCTTACAGAAGTAGTAGGTTGTACAACAATGACTTTGCAGGCAATTAAATCAGTCATGAAAATCAGTCCTACAGTCAATGGCTACATGTAGCTTCTGCTTTTGCAGGGCTTAAATGAACTTTAAGAGTAGTAATACCCCTTTCATAAACCCAATAAAACCTATCCTCCAATTAGCCGCCTAAGAGTAATGCGGATAATTCAATAAAAATTGCGTTCACAAACTCCGAAAATTATCCGCATTATTTTTACGAGCGGCCGTCCTGAAAAAGGCGGATAATCGTCATGACAACTGGACACGCCCCCTCTGATGCGGTTGTGTTGGAAAAGGGTGACCTTGTGACCGCACCATGGCAATCATCCGCATTATTTGGAAATACGTTCATAAACTTAAAATCTTGTCCCGATGCCGCTATTATGCGGATAATAGCAGCATCAGAATAATGCGGATAACTCTTGTCCTCCTCTGATTTTACGACCAAAATTTTGCTGCTATTAGCCGCATAATTGGGTTTTATTGGGTTTATGAAAGGGGTATAAGTCACCAAATCTTCTCCCTGGATAGCTGCGGAATACTGATGATTGTCTTCATTCTATCTGTCAGGCAAATGTTAAAGTTCATCATCCCTTGTGACATTGATGTGTTTTTCTCTCTTGTTATACATGTATTTCTTGGCTAAGATGTACTCACATGATGCGACTTGCCTAATTACAATCCCTAATTGGACCTTGTTAAGACTGGAAATGAATCCTGCTATTTGCAGACGTTGCCAATATGATGGAATCATGGGAAAGGGACAAAATTAAACAAAATAGCCAAAGAAAGTGTTTTGTGTATAGTCCAGTCAACATCCATTTATGTGGGCAGTGTATGGCACTCTTGGCAGAATTTAGTAAATTCCAACAGAGTACACTAATTCTTTAGATGAAATTGAATTGTTCAAAAACCCTTCAGATTATACATGTATATTTCTTCCACGTTGCTATCTCACTACTAGACCTTAACGTTGAATATGCCTCTATTTTGCATTTTTTTGTGAGGGTCTGTAGATGCATTTGTAGGCCTGCAGCTTCAAACTGGAAAAGTCCTTTCTATTATTGCATGGTACATGTAGGAAGGGATAGAAGAGCTGCCTCAGTTGTCTTAAAGGAGAATGAAACCCTTGAAACCAGCTGAATCCATATCAAAGAGAAAAATCTAAGAAACATATTGTTGAAAGTTTGAGGAAGATTGAATGAATAATAAGAAAGTTATGAGCATTTGAATATTGAGATCACGAATGCCATGTAGATCTTCCCGTTGGCAATGCGACCAAGATCTGTGATGTCACACACGTACAACTCCCTCATTACTTTAGTACTTATTTCACTTATATTCTCACTTTTATAGAGTCTATCACAAGGTGAGGTGTTCTCTTTACATGAGAGGACAAGTGCAGAGGTTTCACAACATTATATCATTGATGAATCGTTTGTCATATGATTAGAATGAGCAAAAAGAGATGTTTTGGGGTATATTTTCAGTGTCCAAAAGGGGAGAGTTGTTCATCTGTGACATCATAGATCTTGGTCGCATTGCCAATGGGAGAATCTCCATAGCATTAGTGATCTCGACATTCAAATGCTCATAACTCTTCTATTGCTAGTCCTATTTTACTCAAACTTTTGTTGATCTTATTCTTTGATTTTTCTGCTTTCACAAAAGCTAACTTGCTCCAAGAGTTTCATTCTCCTTTAAGTAAAAGGGAGAAAACATGCATGGATTCACCCACTCCCTTCCCAGTTACTATTCTTTCATGTCTTTCATATCTTGGGACCCCGTTGCTGCACAAACATTTGACAATGTCTATCATCAGTCTGAACTTTTGCAGGAGGATCTTTCACACCTGCCCGATTAGGAAAACTAAAGTCTGGTTTTATGTCTGCTACAACTTATAAAATACAAAGTATTATATGTAGATCAGAAATCAGCAGGTATTTTCATACCAGGTGCATGCATTTTACTGATATGAAGCAGGTCCACAAAGAAAAATACTTGTAGTTTTACTTTTTAAAATTGCAAGGAATATGCGGGGGTGAAAATGCAAAACTTCCACGGTAAAGAATACACATACTTGCTTACATGTATGGGAACACTTTGTAGTAAACTTATAAATCAGAAGCACTTGCATTAGAATTAAACTGAGATCTTGTTAGTGGTTGTATAATTTTGATTTTTACAAGTACATGGATATGTGTGGACCTAATATGAGCACTTGTTAAAATAGGGGTATGTCTTGGTCAGCGGAGGTGTAAAACCATCCTGGAACACTAGGGAGAGATGCTCGCTACAAAAACAGGATGCCATAATTTCCAAGTTCTCTCACCTTAATTCACTGATCTACTTTGAAATGTAAAGGAATCACAACAATCGCCTGATATTGGCATCTTAATGTGCTTTTGAAGGAATAGTGAATCATTCATTAAGATTTTGCCCCAGGAGTGCTCCAATTTTGCCATAAAATGCAAACTGCTTTTTAGCTATAAAGATGAGTCCTACCTCAGAACACTGTAACTTAAAGCAGCCATAACTGGGGGGGGGGGGGGGGGGGGCTTCTAAAGAAGAACCTAAGCAATTTCAATGGGTAATGCAATGAACCAGTTGTGTTGCCATGTCGGTACTTAAATTTACTATTGTTTATAGGCATACATATGTCCTCCAGTTAGAAATTACCATTAAAAAAAGTCAGCACCTAAACAGAATCTGTCCATACTATATGGGAAAAAGGTTTCCATCACGATCTATAGGGGAAATTTGTTTTGAGGATGACCAGATTAGGGATCTTTACTCATAAACCCATGGACTACTTCTAAAAAGTGGGATATTGATGAAAAAAAATTAAGAAGGCTGAGTTTCATTATGGTGTAAAAAGTGGAACCCACTGACCCCCCCCCAAAAAAAAAATAATAATAATAATTAAAAAAAATAAAATAAAAAATTATGAAATATTTACCCTAAATTTTGCCTTTGAAATTAGAATGTAAATGAGGTTGATTTTAAGACCAAAATCAGGCTTTTGTTTGATAGTAAAAAACACAGATGTATGCGTCTTTCCTCATTTCCAAATGCTGATTGTAAAAGGGTGTGCTTAGGCTAGGTGTGCTTAAAATTAGTGTTCCTTCATTCCGATCCATCACTCTAAATATGAATGTGTATGGATGTATGCCCTAAAACATACGATATGGAGGAAATTAATAATGTTTTTTAACAATTTTACATGAACGTTTATTTTGAATTGGTGTCTGATCATAGTTAAAATATGTGCATATTTCTTCTTTTATAGAGCATAAAACCACTTCTCAAGTATGGAAAGGGCTGAAAGTTCAGGATATACATGTAGCCCCTATATTTAAGATTGCTTCTGATATTAAACCTATAACTTATGCCCACAAGGTCCTTTCACTACAGAAAAAAAATGACCAAATGAGGGTAATAGATATTTAATAAAAAATAAATATTCAAATTTCACAAAGAATCTATGACTGCAAAAAGATTTAATGGCCATAATACCAGAATACCATAATACCAGAACACTTTTTAAGATTTTGATGTGCTCAAGTATAATTCACATTATTGATCCTTTACCATTCAGACCTAGTTTCGCAGTTATATACATATAATTATGATAAAAGCAGGACTTCATTTATTTTTTAATGTTGCCTGTGTAATGGCTTGAAGCCTAAAGTACAGTGTGACACTGTATGATGAGTCAGTATGTATCATGAGCCGAGGTGGCCCTTGCCAAACAATATCGTCAATAAGATGGAAAGAGCATTTCATGACAGGTTTTGTCAGTGATTTTAACCGACTAATTTGCTCTAAGCCAATCAGATGCAAGGATTTGCAGTAGCTTAGAATATCTGTCTGTTAAAATCACTAACAAAAGTTCTTCATGAAACACTCCCCAGGAATCTTCAAGCCGTTGTCTTCTCTCAATGAAAGTTCAGGTATTGCATGTCCATGCCAAGAATGTATCGTAACTCAATATTAACTTGCACATTTTCTTTTCAGTCAACTTCTTTTGCTCATACCGTCGGCGGTCATCCGAACCGTCGTATCAGCCAATTTTGGTCCAAAAAAAAATTGATTTTGAGATTTTTGCAGAAAATGAAAGTACAAGTCCTACTCAATTCATAACTAAATTTATATTTATTTTATTTTTTGAGATATGAGAGGATTTTCATGGCGATGCCACACTGTTTTTTAATAAAATGCGCAAATCCCATTGGAAACGTGTACTGTAACAGAGCGATACGACGTTTTGACTGACAGCGATTTCAATGCGCGCGGTCAACCAAAACGTTGTATCGGCACTGGGCACTGCATTGACTTTGCATGTGAAAAGCGATATGACGTTTTGACTGATCGCGCGCATTGAAATCACGGTCAGTCAAAACGTCGTATCGCTTTTTCTCTATGACGTTTTTGAACAGGGAAAATCTAAGTCGCTCAAACAGAAATTACAAGCATGTAGCTTCTTTGCCATATTTTCTTGGATCCTTTTGTGTAAAAATAAAGATACCAATGTCAAGCAATTTTCTTGGTCTTTCCAACCATGTATTTGTCAAGCAATGAATATGTTGTAAGGCTGGGGAACTAAGTGTGAAAATTATAGTAAACTTTGAGTTTGATTTTCTCTGAAATGGGTTTCGTTTGTGTGATACGATGGTTCGGATGACCGCCGACGATACAGTACATGATTTGATTTATCATGAAAGTTGCCTGGCTATTTGATAGACGTTAACTCGGTTAACTTGTGCGCTCACTTTGAGCTAACTTCAGACAATCGCCGCACCTGCGTAGTGCAATCTATCACCCTCCTGTCAAATCAAGTGACAATAGTTTATCCTTAGGGTTTGCATTTAGTACATTTTGATATACATAATCCATAGACAATTCTGTAATATGAATTATTTCCTGGGGATATTTTACAGAGAGTTTTGTAGGTGTCACTTACATGAACCTGACTTAAAACCTTTTTTAGAGTGATGTTAACATAGCACCAAAGGGGCCCTTTAATTATCATTGCAACTTATCTTTGGTATTAATTTTGAAATTATGGACACTTTGATTGTTGCAATTAAATGGGTACTCCAGGCTGAAAATAATACGATTTGAACAGATAAAGAAAAATATGACAAACAAAACAATGAAAATTTGATCAAAATCAGACAAGGAATAACTAAGTTATGACATTTTAAATATTTGCATTATTCCGGTGAAACAGTTCTAGGTATGTCTTCATGAAAATTCAATGAGCAAACGGATGATGTCATATCCCTACTTGTTCTTTTGAATTTATTATATGAAATTAGGTTTATTCAACAAAATTTCCTCCAAGAACTAAAATTTACAATTGGATTGGCAACTGGTTTAGTGCATTAGATATTCATTGCTGCAACTTATTTCGGGAGATATGTAATTCACATATATGTGTGAAAAAATAAGCAATTATGATGTCATGCAATAACATAAGAAAAGGGAAAGTGGGGGTGTGACATCATCAGTCTGTTTAATGAATATTCATGACGTCGTGCACAACTGTTTTCACAATATATTGCTAAACTTTAAAATTCAATAACTTTGTTATTTGTTATCAGATTTTGATGACATTTTCAGCATTTTACACTGTGAATTTTACTTTATTTATGTAGATGTAAATGATTTCAGCCCAAAGTACCCCTTTAATCCCAAAATGAGTCCTACATGTATACAGCAATCATAAAGCTTTTTGTGTTTTTGTTGTGGGGGCCCAGGTCAATACTAGGCCATTACGAGCAAGCATGTAGCCTACGGTAGTTGTCTTCAAATGTCACGTACACATATCGGTCTACGTATCCGATTTTATCTAGACACATGTGCTGAATGACACCCATGATTTCCTGTCATAATCGGTAAACCCAATCAAAAGGCAATAGGTCCCAAATTGGCAGCGGTGGAGCACGAGGCTGAAAAATCAAGAAAATCAGTCACTTCAAAGGTCAGGTTGTCAGAAGGTGGAAGGAATATCTCTGCAGTGGGTCAATGATGGGATAAATTTTGAGAGCAAGATTTGTTACGTATGGTAGATTACAAATACAGCCTTATCCATCTACATGTATGTTCTCGCTGATGCTGTTATTTCATGTACTACCACTACTACCCGTACACTACCACTTCTACCTAGTAGAAATAGTACTGCTGCTGCTGCTGTTACTACTTTTATATTAACAAGTAATTTGATTTCTTTATGACTATTATTTTTACCATGATGACAGCAATCTCAAATTGCATATGTGCATGTACAACCGACATGCCATCTGCTATTCAATACCACTGCTTATCTAGGATTTCCTTCACCACCACCATTACTGGTGCCCTTTCTACTGCAAACATTTGAATTCTGAAATGCTCATTGCCCACGTAGGCAAGAAGCTGGAGGGCTGTTCAGATTCGGAGGTGTTTCTACAGAGACTCGTTAAACGGTATTACCCGCGTAAGTATCCAGAAGTCCTGAATACTTCCCTGTTGAAACAGACGCGATGCGATTTATTGAAAAACCGCATCGCGCAAAATACGGTGTGTCATACCCACCTGAGAGGTGGTTATTGCCGTGTTCCGCGACGCGCAATGTGAGTTAATCGGATTATTCGCTCTGTAGACACAGGTTGGTTTTTTTATTTCGGAAAAGATGAATCGTTATTATTAACGATTCTCTATAGAAACACGCCGATTGATGTTGTCCACGGCAACGCATTCCATGACCTGGCTAAGTTCGTGCTGAGAGCACATTACATTAGAGAGCAAGGCAAGATAAACGTGACCTGACAGCCACATCACTCATTCATTGGCCTCACCATCATGTAGAGAGGCATGATTAACAGGACTTTCACACCAGGCTAGATTTTATGCAGGTTATACACATTGTATCAGAGATCACGTGTACCTGAATAGTTGTATAAAGGTTTATTTTCATTTGGTCTAATTATGCTAATTCGTCCAATTGCCAACTCATATACTATCATTTGGTCTACCATCAGTTCGTCCAATATCCACATGGTCCAATTGCTATTTTATCCACCCATCATTTCATTTGAAATAACCAGTTGGTCCAATAGCCATTTAGTCCATATAGCAACTGGTCTAATGAGACTAGTTAATTAGGCAAAATGAATGAAAATAAAACGTATATTAGATCAACTGGTTATGAGACGAAATGGTCATAGACAAACTGGTGATTAGTCGAAGTGATGATTGGACCGAATGGTTGTTAGACGAAATGTTGATAGACGGAATTGCATTAGACTAAATGAAGGTAGACCATGTGGTGAGTGGATGATTTGGCAGTAGACGAATTGGCAATTTACCTTTTATAACATGGTGATTGCTAGGTATTTGTTTCTTCTTCCCCTCTGACAAGACAAGTGACCAGTTTTAATAGTTCATGATTGGACATTGGCACTTGGTATCCAGTCCCGGGGGGGGGGGGGGCTACTGGAATTATAATATGATTGATACCTATGTGCTGCGCCAAAGTTGGAGGTCGGGGGCTCTGGAACTAAATCTTGGTCTTAAAATGGGGGTCTCCGGAATGGCTCGTGGATCAACAATTGCTAAAAATGTAATGCTCTGGACCTGACCACAAAAAAATGGGGTCTCTCGGAAGTCACATAGCATTGGTAGCGGCTATATGGTAGTGCACTGTCCAGAACGAGAAACACAAATTTGAGGGTCTCTGGAACGGGGGAAAATAGGAATTTCAATGGCTTTCTAAATTGGTGATGCTCTGGAACGGAAATTTAGGCTGAAAATGGGGGTCTCAATCGAGGCACATTCGTATCATACATTTACACTAAGTAGCCCCCCCCCCCAGTCTCCCCATATCAATTGTTGCTATGTCAGGAGTCTTGAGAAAAACTTTCTATTGAGATTGTTTTGTACACTTAATACCTGACTGCTAGTCATAAGCTTTCCAGACATAGCAACAAGTAAAAGATGCACACCGAATGGCAACAAGCATACCAGTTTTCAGACAAAATCAGGAGTTCTTGCTTTCACCAATTATACTGTAAGACATTTTTGATCAGGCTTTTATAGAGAGAAAATTTATGCAAGTGCTTGTACAAGTTCCCAGTTCATAATTACAGGTGTTCCCAAAATATAACCTTCCATGCATGGTACAGTACCTGTAGGTACATGTGCTACATAAATTTTTAGAAGCACTTGCCCAGTCGGGCAAGTAAATTTTTAAATAGTTGGAATGTACTTGCCCAAAAATCTATTTCACTTGCCCGACAAAATCATTGAAAAAAAAAAGTTTTACCTCTTTAAAAGAAATTTTTGCGGTTTTATAAACCATTGACCTTTTTCTCTCTTTTGGCATGAACTGATCTACTGTATTATTGCCTTTCTTTTTCCAAAGTGATTTTATGACCAAAATTAGAGTCAATATATGATATTGACCCTAATTTTGGTCATTCTACTGTAAGAATTTTGCTTGCCCAATTCGGGCAAGTAGTTTTGGTCTTTACTTCAAAACACTTGCCCAACTCTAACTTTTACTTGCCCCGGGCAATCGGGCAAGTGCTTATGTAGCACCCTGACGTGTGACATGTATATAGCTGTTATGGTATTCAGTATTGTCTGTCTGAAAGGGGTTAGGATCACCTGATTGTATTCCCATCTGGTTTATGTATGCTTTCCCCAGAGAGAGAGCAAACACGATTGCTGAATATAACTCCCACCAAATCATAGCCTTGATCAAGGTAACCTCAATTAAACAGGCATGCATCTTCAATACAGAAGTCAAGTTCACATTTTGCAAATAAATCATTCATGCTGCATGCATTCTGTAATTAAGTATTTTGAAGTACAATTGATATTATTGCATGTTTCATCAGGGAAGTAGGAGTTTATAGGACCTCCCACTTCACTGCTTTCATGAAGATTGCGGTTTGTATTGGACTGCCATCTACATGTAGTTTATAATAATAGTGATATAACTATATGTACTTAATGAGACAGCAGCTCCAATTTATTGAAAGTCCTCTAATTTCACAGTGTTATATGTCACTCTATTTTTATTAAAGGCATATATCAGTCAAAGCTCATATCACAAATGCATAACATATAAAATCATGGAGCCGATATCAGGTTTTGGTTATAGTGAATGTCGCTATTCCAAATCATAACTAGAACATGAATGTGTATGCCCTCCAGCAGCTATGATGTGGAGGATGAAAACTGTTCTTTTGGATAAATTTTGTGATTTTGCAAGCTAATTTTATTTTGATCAGGTACCCTTTAGGAAAACTTTACAAATGGTTTAGAGTTGTATAATTGGGACAAAGACATACTTGCACAGTACTTTAGTTGGAAGAAATATACTGTAGAAATGTGACCAAGTTATTGATTACTGCTTTGCTTTTAAAATAGCAAGAGATCCACTCAGTTTCGGCCTACAGTCCTCCAATCATGTTGATGCTTTCACACAGTCTGTTCGCAAATATACTCGTACATTATATGAGAACTTGTACAGGTTTCGAATTCATTTTACACACAATTTTCACCTTCCTGAATTTCTTGGACATTAAAAAAATTATAGGCAAGGAATGAGACTTGCATTGTATTCTTACATGTACACCATTCTTACACCAAGAATGCGTGTTACCTCACATCGGAAGTTTAGTTTACTTTCACACTGCAAATATTAATACAATATTGGAGTAATTCCCTCTATATTCCAACTTGTGGGTATTTTCTTCTGACAGGGATATCAATGAGTGCTTTGCTTTTGCCAAATTTTGTGATCAGACAGATGCGAAAGCATCGATATATTCAGTTACGAGTAGAGGGGCCTATGTTTATATCATGAATTATTAGATTAGTTGTAATTTTAGTTAAGAACTCAACAGTACTGATGGCAGGGGCTGCGGAACGGTTTTCAAAGTGGGGGGGGGGGCTGACCATGCAAAAAATAACAATCGTATGGTCATATTTACGTTTTTTGTACACGGTTTTGGAAAAAAGCCCCCCCCCCCCCCCCCCGATTGTAGAATCGTCATTATAACTTAAATTTTTTTTATGGATCTAGTTCATGAAACTTGGACATTAGAGCAACCATGTATCCCTGAACATCCTGTGCGCGTTTCAGGTCACATGACCAAGGTCAAAGACGGTCAATGAACTTTGGCCATGTTGGGGGTATGTTGAATTGGCATCATAACTTAAAAAGTTTATGGATCTAGTTCATGAAACATACATGTAGAAATAAGGGTAATCAAGTATGAATTATTCTTTTGCACATATCTTTTAGGTCACATGATCAAGGTTAAAGCTCAATTTGGGTCAATGAACATAGTATTTTATTATCATATGAATGTTTTCTTTTGTGATTTATTATCCAGTAGTCGTTTTCAAAGGTAACACTGCTGCTATATTGAATCGCATAATGCAGGCGAGTCTGCCAGAGTCTTTCCACTTGTTTTTTTTCTTTTAAGTAGACAGTTGAATTGTATTCAGAGTATAAAATGACCAATAGGCCTATGCTTTGATCTGTGCACTTATTTCTTTTCTATTTTGTTTTTTTATGGTCAGATGCCATTTAGCAATGCCTGAATGGATTTGATATCAATCCTCATTGTGTTGACTATTTTTAAAGTATTTTAGGAATTCAACTTATTGTATTCTGGACAATATTTTTTTTCTTTAATAAGAATAAGTAATACATTTTCTTTATTGATTGGAATCCAGGTATATTTTAGTTCCCCCTTCATATTGATATTTTGACTGTTAAACTGCAGTTATTAAAACCGTCAATGAAATGTCAGGGCTGGGGCGCTTGGGTAAATACCCACATGCACAGTAGCTGAGCTAGCCAATTTGTATGTCTCCCCCCCCCCCAGTATTATTAGTCTTACCTATTAGTCTTACCTTTCTCAAAAGGGTTTGCTTTGGATGGATGTGTAGGGGGGGGGGGGTCCGAGTCTGCAAGCACAGGCTCAAATTCGACACTTTAACCAAACCTATACAGAGTGAATTCTTAACTCCAAACTCTGTCTGTGTCAGCCACTGTACATATTAAATGTAGTCTAACTACTTCAGACTCTGCATTATGCACTATGTGAATTGTGAAAATCAAGGATCTGTGCCTGCAGACTAGAGGGTCCATTATGTTTTTAGGGGGCCTGAGCAAATTCGTGTAAATTTACTGGTATCTTGGTGATCAAGTGGGTCTGAAACATCTATCGAGAATAACCAGTAGTTGGAAAATAACCCCCTATACAGAAGATAGTACCTTTTCCCTGTCAGTAGATTTTGTTTCCACTGTTGCCTTTTCAAGGGAACTAAGACCCCTGTTACATTGGTGACCTCGGGCCGGCCCGGGGCCTGCCTCAGGTAGGAAAGAAATCAGATGTAAACATCCCAAACCAACCTCGGGCCACCTTTTAGCGAACCTACCCGAGACCAACTCAAGAGGTAGTCTCTGGCAGGCCCCAGGCCGGCCCCGGTCCACCGATTCGTAGATGTAAACACAAACCTACCTCGAACCTGTCTCAGTCCGTTCGCCAGCTTTCGCTGGCCCGGGGCCTGCCTGAGCCTTCCTCTTAAGGTGGTCTCCGGTAGGTTCACAATTAAACGTGGCCCAAGGCTGGTTTGGGATGTTTACATCTGATTTCTTTCCCACCCGAGGCAGGCCCCAGACCGGCCCGGGGCCACCAAATTTCAAGATATAACAGGGGGCTTAAGATCACCTTAAAATAACCCCTCATCCTACTGACTACCACTGTCCTCAGACACTTGCGGTGGATGTTAAATTTAGGATGGAAATTAAACAAGGAAATCATTAAATTCCTGCTGACTCCAAGGGAGAGAGATATGGTTTGATAAGAGACTTCTCAACATTCTGTCCCCTGCACTAGGAACTTTTTTTCTGAAAATATTATCCCACTACATGTAGTACTACAAGTTGTCTGATTCTGCCAATTTTCCCAATCAGAACAATCTTTAGATTGTTATTATCAGGCTATTTCAATGGCTTAATCTTGAGGTAGCAATCCAAGTTAACTGAGGATTATTTACAATATATAGCGAGCTATTTGACAAATTATCCAGTTTAGGAGATCAAGTGATTTTGCATGGTGGGATAATTCATCCATGGTACAGTACCAATGTACACTTTCGAATGTGGGACCTAATTTGTTCACACTACCAACATTCACTATACATGAAGAAATTTATTTGATTTGCTTGGATGAGAGACACATGACTGTACTGGAATTTTAAACACTTTCATTTTGATATTGAAAATTTTCACAAAATTCTCAAAGTGTGCAAAAATCCTTAAATTTCGCTTTAGAAAATGCAAACGCATCCCCCTGACAAGCTCGGTCACTTCGCTCCCTTTCTTCAAAAAGTTTATGCATTTCACCCCTGCGTACAGCCACGTAGAGATACATGTACCTAGTTTAACAAACAACTACATTTGCTCCACTAACTTTACCAATAGCTGAAAGTTAATTTTGTGTTATTTACTGTCATTGGACTAATTGGCGTGGAATATTGATTTTTGTTTTTGTCTTTGAAGATTACATGTGTGTTGCATTATAATTCATTAATGGTGTCATCTGTCTTCCCAAAAATGTCAAGTTTTTAATAAGTATTGGAGTAGAACCCCAGAAACTTGATAAAGATTGTCAGCACTCTAGTAACAAACATAACATATGAATAACTTGGAGGAGCTTATCATGGCGACTGCCCACTAATGGTTGCCCAGCTGTCTTGTCAGCTAGCCATGTGAAAGTGAATTTCTTTGTATCCAAATCACTTTTTGAGCAAATGCTGTTGCTGGCCATTTACTCAATCAAATCTTTACTCTCACTCTAGAATATTTACAATGATATTTGAAATATAGGCCTACTCTTCATAGAATGATTTTGAAAAATACATGAAACGCTATATAGTTTACTGCATTATGTTTGTGCTATATCCCATATTCTGAAGAAATATCAAATGCAAGTTCCCAAAGTGCATTTCTGATTGGATGAAAAACTAGTTACTTTTGGAGTTGCGATTGATTACAGCTCTCTCTGCCACAGGCCTCTGTTGTTTCTCCCAGTTGATGTGGGGGAGTGTTTTGACAGTAGCAAGATAATAGAAAGATATCATATCTGAAGGAGCTGTATTCCCATATTTGTTTATTCTGGTTGTTTATAAACAGATTGTATGTAACAATTTGCAGCAGCAGAGCTGCTTGTTTTGTGTGTAGATGTTGACCTATAATGAAGATCCTCCTCTCCCCCCCCCCCCCCCCGAAAAAACAAAACAAAAAAAACACTGCACTTCACCAGTAACCAATACACAAGATGGTGGCCTGTACTGTTACCTGAAAAAGAAGAGAAAGACGTTCAAGTGATTAATGCACTTGCTTAAAATATGATGGGTTGATTATTCAGTTCAACTTGTACACGTAGGCCTATGTATCCCCCCGGGGGGGGCCACTTACATTGACGAGTGTCTTTTTCAAGATAGGGCACGTTACGTACGTAACGTGATAAGGGTGTCAATAACACAAAAATAATGGAAAAAGGGTATCTATTTCGCTAGGAAAGTTACGTGTTTAGGGTAAAATTTGCGGGGATGATGAAACAAAATTAAAACGTTTTATAAAGGATGTCCTTTCCGCCCCAACACTACGTGTTTAGAGTCCGATTTTCGCGAGGTGTGGAAGGTGGGGCCGTGCACCAAATGGTGTGTAAAGGTAAAACCGACGGACCCGTGACATAACAAATATCGCTGTACTTGTTTAGGGGTTCATTTCAGGGAATACTTGCCAAGAGTGTCGTTTTAATTCCAATACTTGTTAAGGGTAGGGTTTCAGACGCCAATACTTGTTAAGGGGTGCATTTTCAGAATATGGAAAATACGTGTTGGTCACGCATGGTATCCACTCAATGGAAGTGGTCAAGTGGCAAGGTCAAAATTCAAAAGTTGCAAAATGACACAATATTGAAAGTCACTGTTCTTTTTTCAGTGGTGATGAGTTTCTCAGCAGTTTCTTTTAAATGTTTTCATGCACCTTAACATCACCATTAACATGGAATCAAACACACCTCTGCACAGGCAAAATCATAACAAACAAACAAACATGCATGGGTATTTCAAACCAGACTCAAACCATGTTATCTCACAGTACCATCACTACAGAAGCAGGGGCTTGATTTGAATGGATATTCATCTCTATCATGTCTATTGACACAGACAAAAGAATCATGTTCTGTATTGACCCATCATGACTAATTCTGTTCGTTTTGCAGCTTTTCAATTCAGACCTCATCCAACGCTTTTGAATCCTGCTCCTTTCGTGATGGCATGAACATAACAAGCATGGTATCATTTTAAAGAGAATTAAATGATCTTTTGAATGATATCAAATTGTGTAAAATTGGGAGTTAGGAGAAATTAATGATTAAACTCAGATTTCCAAAACTTTTTTGCTTGTTTTGCAGCTTTTCAGTTCAGACCTCATCCAACACTTTTGAATCCTGCTCTTTTCCTGATGGCATGATCATAACAAGCATGGTATCATTTTAAAGAGAATTAAATGATCTTTTGAATGATATCAAATATGCATTGTGTAAAATTGGGAGTTAGGAGAAATTAATGATTAAACTCAGATTTCCAAAACTTTTTTGCTTGTTTTGCAGCTTTTCAGTTCAGACCTCATCCAACACTTTTGAATCCTGCTCTTTTCCTGATGGCATGATCATAACAAGCATGGTATCATTTTAAAGAGAATTAAATGATCTTTTGAATGATATCAAATATGCATTGTGTAAAATTGGGAGTTAGGAGAAATTAATGATTAAACTCAGATTTCCAAAACTTTTTTGCTTGTTTTGCAGCTTTTCAGTTCAGACCTCATCCAACACTTTTTAATCCTGCTCTTTTCCTGATGGCATGATCATAACAAGCATGGTATCATTTAAAAGAGAATTAAATGATCTTTTGAATGGTGTAAAATATGCATTGTGTAAAATTGGGAGTTGGGAGAAATTAATGGCCAAATACAGATTTCCAAACTTTTTTTTTGGAGGGGTTTAGAAACATTTTATAAAGTTCCCTACTCTAACTGCACATTCAAAAAAAGCCTTTTGACCTACACATACAGGAACATTGGTATTTCTGGTCAAATGTGAACTATACATACATGTACATGTACATTGTAGAACACACTCATTTTGTGGTTTATAAAATGTAATCGCATACATGTAAATATTCATACAGCGTGAACTTCCCATTTCATAATGTATACATGTACCATTTATCTTTATTAAATGGTCAATTACTGGTCATTTACTTGAGATGAGACATCCTAAATGAAACTTCACTTTGAATGTCTTGTAAAGAGTGTAGCAGTGCAGGTAGGTATTTCTTGACAAATTTCTTTACAAATCAATGGAATATGCAGTACAAATGTATGAAGTCTTTTTATGATGGTTTTGATATTGATATTTCAAATGATTTTATTTGAATTGTAGCAGACTTCATTCTTTGTATGGTAGTATATCCTATTGCCGGACACATTTATTTCAGTGCTTTAAAAAAAGGACAATTAGAGGAAATTGATTCAAGAAAAATTTGGAGCTTGCTATTCCATATATGAAATGATGAATATGGTAAAATTATTTGATATAAATCGTTTTTTTTTTGCATCGCTCTTGCCACATACCCCTCCAAGAAAAACAAATAGTGTGTGACAAATCACATGTTTTTGGACGCACGCCGAACGGATGATGATATTCTTGATAAATGATAGTGTAAAAAAGGATTGGTGTGATTTTTTCTTCATATATCATATTATGCGCTGATTTTAAGATTTTTTTTTCATATTTAATCTTAGCAGATGTTGGAAATTTGCTTGCTCACCAGGCTTGATTATAATTTTTTTCACGTTAGCTCCATGCTCCATGTATCTTTCCAATATTTATTATTTATATGCTCGTGGCACTCATCAAGTTCACTATATCGCACGTTGTCGATTGTTGACGGCTGTAATATACGGTGATGAGGCCACATACCCACAATGCCCAAAAAAAATCGCGCGTCAACATTCGAAGGTGCGGACGAGATTGAAATTTCGCAAATCATGCAGACCCATGTTTCCGTCAGAAAATATATCAAATATTAATACAAAGCTATGTAATATGGTGTTCTCAGTAAATTAAGCATTTTTTGTCATTTTAGAGATAAATAAGGTAAAACGTATATTTTTTGGCCGTTTCTGCATTCTTGTGCCATGTATTGGTCTGTTGAATTGAACTGTGTATGGTACACGTAGTCCTACACTATGCGTACAAAATTGCTTTCGTACGCAGTAATATGCAGTTCTGGAATCATGATAATGTCCGATGATACAACATGTGACTATACATAACATTTAGTTTCCATTATGTTAGTTAACACATGTACCTATTTTCTATGTGGGAATGTTAAACAAGGGATTGACTATTCTGCATATTTTAACTTTAATACTTGAATTATGTAATCATCCATATTTTCCTTGTTGTTTGTTCTTTTAGGAAGCGTTTTGGTGCATGGCACAGATCGTTGAGCGTTACTTGACGGGTTACTACAGCCCCGGGTTAGAGGCTGTGCAGGTGGATGGTGAGGTCTTGTTTGGTCTTATCAAGAAGGTCTTGCCTGCAACACATAAACATATGGTGAGTACAGAGCCCAGTCAATTTACAATGAGCTGTGATTGATCTGATCAGCCACAATTATGGAAAGCCATCAACATCTGAAATGCCTTTTTTATGGATTTTTTTTTTCTCGATATGATGTAATTCATACAATCATTGTTGTCCTGTAGATTCAGTGTGCTTCTCTTTGTTTACAAAGGACATTGTGCTATTGAATTTTCTGTAGAAAAAATTATGACATTGATGGATTTCCATATAGTAGAGGTTGATCGGACCAATGTTAAATCTTTGTAAGACGGGGCCCAGAATATTGTAGTCTAAGTTTTTGAATCATTTTATATTGGGCTGTTTCTACAACTTCTGCATTCAAATCCTACACCTAGTATCCAGAGATGTAATAAAAAAAAATATTGTTGTAGTTGTGGTCTTAAAATCTTCAACCAAGTATCCATCTTGTTGATAAAAGGAAGTGTCCTAAAGTTCATGTCTCAATCAAGGTCTGTATATTTGTGATGAAGAACTGCCTTGCTGGACGTTTTTTGGAACTGTTTGGCTTGGAGTAATCCCACTTCCATCAGATTCTGATCCAGATACCCAGGAAATATCAGATCAACTTGTCAGTTTCAGACTAATCTTTCCTTCTTATTCTCATTATCCCTGCTTTCCCCGTCTGACATGTAATTTAGCTAACATTCCATTTGTACGGGATGGTGCAGAACTGTCTCTTGTTCCCTTTTATAAAGGGAAGCCCAGAAGCCATGTTTGCCTCAAAAGTAGACAAAAAAAATGAGAGAAACTTATCAGTGCAGATTTGACTATAAATAAAGATCCATCGGACAACAGCAGAATACAGGTTGTAAGTGACATCACATACCAGTTCCACCTACCCCCCCCCCCTTCCCCTCCCTCTGCTGTGTATCATAAATTACCATTCATTCAAGGCTTGAAATGAATTTAGATTTGACTCATCGAAGTGTAGGCTACAGTATATTAAATACTGTATCTGGAACTGTGTTAAATCAGGTACATGTAAGTGTACTTGTGTAAATTCTGTAGAAATAGGTGGAGTTCTTGGAATTCATGGTTTCATACATGTAATCGTATCACTGGAGTAAAACCTTCTAAAGGAAAAAATCTGAATTCTGTTTATACAATGTATATTTCAATGGAATCCTGAATGGATTTATGTAAATCTTTCATTGTTATTCTCTCATTACCATATGTTTTTTTTTTCTTCAAAGGAATCTGTAATATGGGAAAAATAATGCACTAAAAATGCATTACTGCACCCCAAATTCACAGTGCTGCGCTTAAAAAAATGCACGGCTGGAAGGTTGTGTAGAATGAAAGCATGTGACTTTTATGCACTCACTATCGGCTACCCGTTTTATGAAACGTTCTCCCTTGTGTGCTCACATGCGATGGAAATAACCTGGCTAAGGCTTTGACATTTAACCCATGATCCATCTTTCCGATGACATTGTAAACATTGGTCTAATTAAATATAGCAGGTCTTGCGAATTGGAAGAAACTCAAGGAATTTAGCATGTGTCATGTTATTTGCAAATATAGAATTTCCAAAATGCTCTGAAACACTTCCTCATGTTGCTTTATATTTCCTTTACTATGTGAAGGGAAAATGGAAATGATAGTACTATGCTTGATAATCAGTGGGCTTTCCTAAATGACATATGATAGCCCGAAAGCTAAGTTTTGAATTATAAGAAACCTGATCCAAATGATGGCTGATTCAGAATGAATCACCATTGGGTGTTGCTTTTTTTTTCCTTTTGAATAGTTTGATAAACAAAATATATCTTTAGCCAACTACCATTCATTATTGCACCTCCCCGTTTGTGTGATCATGATAGTAAGGCGAATGTTAGATGACAATTTGTAGAATAATGATTCAAGAAATTAATAGTGTATAATATGCATTCAAACAAAAGATACTAAAGTTGTTAAGTCTTTTAGCCAAGAAAGAAGCCTTACATATGCAATTAAATGTACATCCGTCATTTAGACTATGTTTAGTTATGTTTATGTAGAGTGCCGTCTGCCCTGAACATTGGAACCTTTTGATACCACGATAGAGTATATGATTATTACATTCAATGATTATCTATTATTGTTCTGATTCATTTAAATAATTATGTGTGTGTCTCTCTCTCTCGCTCACCCCTCCCTTCCGTCACCTTCCTGCTTGCTCCATCCTCTTTCCCCATCTCTCTCCTCTGTCTTCCCTTTCATTGATTACAAATCATTCTGTCTTTTACTGTGCTGCTCTTTTCCTTCCTTTTCTTCTGTCTTTCCTCCCCCCCCCCCTCTCTCTACCTTCCTAACTCTCTCTCTCTATCCTTTTCTCTTCATCAATCTCCGTCTCTCTATCTTTCGATCTCTCTCTTTACTGTATACAGAAGAAGCATCGCATCGAGCCCATCCTCTACATGACAGAGTGGTTCATGTGTATCTTCGCTAGGACCTTACCATGGACATCTGTGCTAAGAGTCTGGGATATGTTCTTCTGTGAAGGTAAATACCCCTCACATGCATTTGTATTCCTCAAGCACTCCATAGGCCTGGTTTCACAGGGGCTCACAAACATTTGATGATGATGATGATGCACAGCATTTGTAAAGTGCCATATCTGTCAAATACATTCAAAGGCGCATATTTGGCAAAGGTTTGCATGGATGGAAATGTAAAAAAAAAAGACAAACATACACTTTATTTAAGAGGACATAAGCTTCATAAGTCATTCTAGAACTTCTTGTGAGTTAGTGAAATCTTTGAAGGTCATAGCAAATTTTCCAGTGGAAATCATTAGTGACTAGATCATTGTCAGAATACTTAATGAAATGCTCTCCCCCCCCCCCTCCCGGCTGTATTTCATATAATTTTGTCTCATGTAGTATTTGTTGAAGTACAGACATAAATGGAAAACAAAAGGACATTTTATATGCATAGTATTAAAGATTGATTTGAACAAAGTATGACTGCATTTTGAATATTTGTAATAAATTTAGTTCTGATACACTTTACAAGCTTCATAAATAATTCTAGAACTTCTTGTGAGTTAGTGAAATCTTTGCAGGTCATAGCAAATTTTCCAGTGGAAATCATTAGTGACTAGATCATTGTCAGAATGCTTTATGAAATGCTCCCCCCCCCCTCCCGGCTGTATTTCATATAATTTTGTCTCATGTAGTATTTGTTGAAGTACAGACATAAATGGAAAACAAAAAGACATTTTATATGAATAGTATTAAAGATTGATTTGAACAAAGTATGATTGCATTTTGAATATTTGTCATAAATTTAGTTCTGATACACTTTACAAGCTTCATAAATCTTTCTAGAACTTCTTGTGAGGAAGTGAAATCTTTGCAGGTCATAGTAAATTTTCCAGTGGAAATCATTAGTGACTAGATCAGCCATTCTCAATTACTTTTTTGAAGCTCCACATTTCTTGTTGAGAATCTATAATGCTCCACTATCCATTACGCAAACAAGCGAAATATTGCGGAGGGGGTCCAGGGGCCATGGTGGGGGTCGAGGGGGCAGAGCCCCTGAAGCTTTGGAATATGGGCTCTATAATATCAATAGAAGAAATACAAATGCCAACAATCTACACAATATATTAAAAGAAAAATGATTAGTGACGTTTTCACAACATAGGCCTACATGTACCAGCATTGTAAAAAAATTATGTGTTCTTACAGCAAAATTGATGTCAGCAGAGTTGCCATAAAATGTGTGTATTTTATTTTTACAGTATTGATGTTAATTTTTCCATGAATTAGAAAGAAAAAATAATTAAAAAAGTTTTTATAGAGTAGGCCTACATATTTAGTTAAAACAGATAAAATGTGTTAGTTCTGACCAATGTATATTTTGTTTCTCTCACTTGAATATTTCCAGGAAAAAATTATAAAAACACTCCTGTAATTTTGCACACAATGGAAACTCTGCTGACAGCATTTGTTGTAATAATACAGATACTTTTTACAGTGAGTGATACCACTAGTTCAGACTGTTCTGCACTAGATCTAGTGGCTCAAGCAAGTGGCGTAATGTGTAAAAAATTGAGGGGGCCAGATATGGTGGCTGGAGCAAATTTCTTTAAAAAATGCGAGCGAGCACAGCGAGCTATAAAAAATGTTGAACTTTTCAATACAAAAATCTATATTTTGGATAGATTTTGACATAATATTAAGAAAATAATACAATGTTCCACTCTTACCCTTTCCTTTTCTTTCTTTTTTCCTCCTTTTTTTCTTGGCTGTGAAACATTGGGGGATCCCCCAAGCCCTACCCCCATATGTACGCCATACATTCCCTAATTTTGCAAGGGCTGAGAAATCAGGCGTTGCACTGCACTAACGCCCCAAACTGCCCCTCTTTCTCTACAACTCACGTGCAGTATCATTCATTCAGTGCATGCAGGCAATCACGGTAGAGACAATACATCGGAGCATATTTCACTTTTACATCTTTGGATTTTAATCGGCTTCGGAAACAAAGTTTATGCTTGTCAATATGTCTCAAATTCATCCATGAACAGGATTTTCTTTGAATTTCATATTATTTGATGTTTAAAACTTAACCAAAACATATATTCTGGAAATGCAAAATTACTCGCCGTAGAAATAGCAATCCTATGACAGGGGTTTAAAATCACTTGTGTGGCACAGAAACTATGTACAGAATAGAATAAATAAAAATAAAAACACCATATCGATCCTCCTGCTAAATTTGACACAATCTGAGTAAATCAATTAGCATTTAAGTGTCAAGTAAGGATTTTTTTGTTTTCTCTTTGTAATAAAATGATCACCAAACCCTCATTTCCAGGTTAGGCCTACTGGTAGATATATTTATTGCACCCCCATTTTTCTATTTTTTATTTTTTATTTTTATACCGGCTCCCCGCGCCACTCTGCAAGGCTCGGTGAGCCACAAGTGGCGCGCGCGCCACCATTTGAGAATCCCTGGACTAGATCATTGTCAGGATGCTTAATGAAATGCTCCCCCCCTTCCCGGCTGTATTTCATATCATTTTGTCTTATGTAGTATTTGTTGAAGTACATTCATAAATTGAAAGCAAAATGACATTTTATATGAATAGTAAGATTAATTTGAACAAAATATGATTGCATTTTGAATAATTTCTCATAAATTTGGTTCTGATGATGTAACTGACATTTATAGCTGAACCTGTTCATGTAGAATGTTTCAGGTCACATTTAGACTCGGCTCCCTGAAAGTACACCCATGACTGATAGAGATAAAATCTTGGATGAGATCATCTTTCTGGGGGGGGGGGCATTTTCATGAAACAAATAGTGATTTTCACTGACAGCTGTTATAAGCTATTGAAATCCTAGCATCTGATTGGCTTAGAACAAGTTAGTCAGAATATTCGCTTCATGAAATGCCCCCAATTTGTTGGGTTACATTCTGATTTGGTATTCTATCGCAAGGAAAAGGAAATAATACCAACTGTAGCATATCACTTCCATATCATGATTAAGTTATCCATATTAGCTCTCTTATACATGTATGCAACCCATGTAGTTTGATTACTTATATTTCAATTTGACAGGACATGAAACAGATAGTCTATGGTGAAAAGATGGCAAAATGAAAAGTGAAAAAAAAGCATATATAGAAAATTGAATGAACAATAATGGTAACAGATTTAATTCATTATGCCACAAAGCTACTTTCAGGAGCACTCAAGGATGAATTGTATTATAAAGAGAAAGAAAAATAATTCAGTGAGATGGAGAGTCAGAGCAACGAGAGTGATTTCATTGTCATTGCATTTGAAAATATATGATTCACTTTTGGACCAGTCAAAAGTGATATAAATAAGCGGCAATAGTATTTAGATATTTGTAGACATTGATGTCAGAATAATATTTGTAATTTAAAAAGGAGAAAAAAACTCAAATCCCTCTCCAACTTCATTTACTTCCATTTCAATTGTTGCATTCTTAGGATCAACAAATCTTATAATATAATCATTTTAAGATATACTTTATAACTCCTGTCATGCCGACATTCCCAGCCTTCATTGGTTGTGTCTCTGATGTCGCCTTGTTTTGATCAAGATTGTTATCATTATCATGATCATTATCATCATTATTAAATTCAGCATAATCAACAAACATACAAATACAGGCAGTAGGAAAAGGATATTAACATGAATGTTGGGAAAGGAAAAAAGATGAACTAAATTACTTTAATCTGAAGGTCTTCCTTTCTCTTTGTTTTCTCCCCCCCCCCCCCCAAAAAAAAGGGGAAAAATGAGGACAGCTTAGAGAAGCTTAAGCTTAGAGTCCGCCATTTTCATAGAAAACGTTTTTTCACTTACATGTGGGAAGAGTTCTCTACAAGAATTAAGAGGCTGTTTTTCAGACAATATTATGTTGCCATCAGCCATTGCCTTATTTCTAAAAGTTTTTCTTAGCTGCCCTCGAAGTTTAAGTTTGATATTTCAACACCCCTGTGACGACATTATGTTAAAAAAAATATTCTTCTATACCGACAGGTGTAAAGATCCTGTTCCGGGTAGCCCTGGTCCTACTCAAGCATACGTTAGGGACCTCACAGCAGCTAGCAGATAGTCCTGGACTCTATGAAACCATGGAGAGACTCAAGAACATTCCTGATACAGTCGTGCAGGAAGATTTTCTAGCCTCTGAGGTATTAAGAAGTTCAGCGTACAGTCCTAGGTCTTTTGTAGTCCACCCCAAACACTAAGTTGATCTGAAAATAAAGAGGAAAATAAAACAAGAATTAACACTGAAAATTTCATCTAAATTGATTGGAGAATTATAAAATTGAGACATATTAGAATTTTGCTTGATTTTGCAAAATAGTGGTAGTTGATACACCACATTGGTGATATGTAGTTTGAGAGAACTGCTAGTATCACACAATGTTTTACCTTTCTATGGAATAGTTCAATTTTGTAGATTTGATAGTAAAGAATCTCTTGATCCAATCATAATATAATGCTGATTCCTAATGTATAATGTGGGGCCAAAATATTTGTTATATTATAGGAGGGAAAAATTTAATACATCCCATTTCTTATGATTTAATAAAACAGAGGGTCATGAGTTTGAATCGTTCTACGAGATTAATTTTCTCCAGCATGAATAGTATCCACATTATCTGCACTCGACCCAGTTGAGGTGAATAGGATTTATTCCTTGAATGCTTTTGGGCCTATAGCTGCTCAGCTACAGCCAGGGTCATAGTATGATACCAAATGTTAAGTGCAGTAGCTGCTCTGTAAACATGTACCTATTATTATCATTTGTGAAATTAATGGCAAATTCAGAGGCTGAGCTTACCCCCGTTTTCCTTTTTCGTCCCTTTCAGATGCTGAAGATACGTGTCTTTGAGAAGGACCTTGAGGCAGAACATTCGCTGTCCCTCGCCAGACGTAAAGCCATAAGGGAAAGACAGCTCTCCTCCGAGAAGGCTGCTGCTATGGCTCGTGACATAGAGGTCAAGAAGAAGACATCCAAGACCAAGAATCCTGCCAAGGAATGGGAGAAAGAGAAGAAGAAGAAAGAGAAGGAACGCTTGAAACACGCAGACAGCGATTCTGTGATAAGTGTGCCTAATTCACTGGACATGTTGGAAGAGGAAGATGCTGAAAGTGTTCGGAATGGTGTCGATGGCGATGGGACGTTACGTAAAGACGACAAGAAGAAGAAAAAGAAGGAAAAGAAACAAAAGAGCAAGGAGAAGTTGTCGATCAATACAAAGGCAGCAATGAGCAGAAACTGGAGCGGCGAGTTGCACAGTCCGGACATTGAAAAAGAATATGAGATTGTGGATAGGTTGAGTTCTTCCTCGGCAAGCCCAACTAAAAGTGTGAAGAGTAGGAGTACAACGGGCTTCTCGGAAAAAGACTATACCAGCGAGGATGGAGGTGATGGACAGGGCAGCAAGAAAAAGAAAAAAGATAAGAAAAAGAAAAGCAAAGGGAAAGAAACCGATGTGATATCAATAGGGGATGACACGGCTAGCATGGTCATTTCTACAGAAGGACTTACAGACACGATCGATAGGAAAAAGAAAAAGGATAAGAAAAAGAAAAGAGGTAAAAGTAAAGAGAAGGGATCGTCGGGTGAAGAAAAGGGTGACGATGTGATAAGTATTATGACCGTACCTGATAATATGATGTTTGGAGCTGGGAAGGACAGAAAGAAAGATACAAAGAAGGAAAAGAAGAGGACAAAAAATAAAGATTCAGAGATTGAGATGGACCTTCCCGGGATGGTCCGAGGACGCGACGATGAGAGTGTAGATAAACTATCACAAGCAGATACAGAATCTATTAAATCGTTATCCAAGAAAGACAAGAAAAAGGAAAAGAAAAAGAGGGCAAAAGAGTTGGTAAAAGAAGCCCAGGCAGTGAAAGGTAATGGTGTGATACGCAACGAGCATGCGAGCGATGGCAATACTTCCTCTCCTGCTAACCTTAGTGACTATGAAGTTGTGGAGAGATGGAAACCACCATCTGACAGCTCCAAGCGTGGGTCGGAGAAAAGAATGGGTTTGATATACAGTGATGATGATATCCAAAGTCAGTGGGCTGGGATGGCCAGCTTAGGCCCTTTGTCTGAGATACCGACCTTCGATGAAATCGTAGAGCGGAAGAGGAGGAGTCGAGAACAGGAGGAGAGGAGGAGTCCAAGATTGTCTGAACCCACGTCACCGATTAGCGAAAGCACTACATGGAATTCTTCAAGTGGGACTGGGATGCCCCACTCGTACTCTAATGGCATGGAGCCTGAAAGCGGTTTGTCCCAAGTCGGCAACAGTAGGGATATTGAGAGGACTGATAAAGCTAAAGCCAAAGGTCCGACAAGAGACTATCACAGCTTTGACTATGGCACTACCGTATGATACTGAGACAAAGAAAAGACAAACGACAACACTTGGTGAAGAACGTGTGCTATTCAAAAGTTGGGACACAACTAGACTTGCATGTGTCATTGGACAATTTCTTGTGTTACATGGATTTGAGCAGAATGTCCGCTTGCCATCTGTTAGCTGGGTCCTTAATGAATGGATCATCAAGTCAGTGCCACTATAATAATGTAATGTAATGTAGACAGTGAACAACCAGTTGCATGTGCAATAATCTGCAAATCCAGAAATGGGGGAAGGGGGCATTGCACATGTCCCTCCTTTTCTCAGAATAGTGTGCATTGTCCCTCCCCCGTTGTTGGAGTGCCACTCTCTTTGGGGAAGTGAATTCTTATTTTATTATTCCTTTTTTTTTTGGGGGGGGGTCAGAAAATGTGAGAGAAATTGGCCTGCTTACTGTGCTCCTCTCTTGAAAAATTATGGATAAGACAATACCAGTGAGGTCTGTAGACAGTAGACACTCGTGTCCTAGGTCTCCATTCAAGTTCTTTGCTGTATCACAGAACACTGGATACCTTTTTTCTAATAAGGAGTAATTTTAGTGATTGGTGGTGGCATGCATGTTTAGTACGTTGTGATACTCTTTGATCATCTTCCGTAATTGAATAACCATTATGGAGCCATTTTTAGCCAAAGTTTATAAATAAAACTCTATAAACTATGTCAATAGCAGATTACAAGCTTCTGTTACAAGTTACTGAAATGGTGCAATTTGATTGGCTTAGGATAAGCTTGTATTGGATTTCTAATGTTTGTGATTGATATTGAGTTTCATGTAAAATAGCCCAGGTCTTCTAATTGTCTAGAAACTTAACCTATGGAGTTCTATAGTTACATGTATGCATTAGCTCATAAAAGCACCACTCTACTCAATATTCATGACTGGTTGTGATGACCTCATATTTACTGGTATATTATTTGTAAAAGAAGAGACCAATGTTGATGAATCAAAGCAATATGGATTCATATTGGTGCTGACTTTATTAGCCCAAACACCCCTTACTCCCTTTGAAAAATCCCTATTGCTGTTCCATTTTAGAGACATACATGCAAGGGCAAAGTTTAGTAGGTAAAGGTCATCAGTTCTTGTTGAATGATTAGCAAGGATAATAAGGTCAAACCTGCTCCAATGATTACCTGTATAAAAGGGTTACAATGTATCTGTCAATAAAGAGTTGAATACCAGTAGTTTGGGTTCCCTTTGATACCTTACCTTACCGCTGTTCCTTCTCTTTAAAGAGGTTGGATGTCATGGTTTTCCATCTGTCTCTATCCAGTGCTATCTTGCAGCATTCGTTTATCTTTCTGCCTGTCATCTCTTCAATATTTCCAAGCCAGCTTTTCCTTTTACGTCCCCTTCCTCTTTTGCCTTCAATTTTTCCCTCCATGATTTTCTTTGACAAGAATGTTTGATAACTTTCCCGATTTAAATAAATACAGGATCTTGTCCAGAAATGCCACCTGCTCAGAAAGATGGGTTTACTCATCTCCCTTTGACGGTCTTTAGGCATGTTTGAAACAGGGAATAATTTTGCTCTACAAATTTGAATAGCATTTTTGGTCAGAAGAGAAAAACTCTCAACTCAGTAATGTACAGTCCTATGTAAAAATATGTTGTACAAAAGACTTTATGTGTAGCAGTCTTCAAGGATCTTGTCCAGAAATGCCACCTGCTCAGAAAGATGGGTTTACTCATCTCCCTTTGACGGTCTTTAGGCATGTTTGAAACAGGGAATAATTTTGCTCTACAAATTTGAATAGCATTTTTGGTCATAAGAGAAAAACTCTCAACTCAGTAATGTACAGTCCTATGTAAAAATATGTTGTACAAAAGACTTTATGTGTAGCAGTCTTCAAAAAATGTAGAGCAAATTGCGATGCGATACCAGGAAAATTATTCCCTGGTTTGCCTGTCTTATCTTAGACGTTTTAATAAAATAACAAAAACATCAGCCTATCTTTAAAATATTTGTTGATCTGATCTTTATAATATTTGTTGATCTGTGAACTTCTCCCTTTCATGTTTTCATGTAATGTGGTTAAAGGATTATGTACGGATTATATTGTTTAATGTTTATTTCCACTCTGAAATGATTGATTTATGTGTTACTTCTAGAGTCATACTCATGTTTACATGTGCTGTCGAAGAAACTTCTCATTAATTCATTTTGTTGAAATATTCTTTATAAAGCCTATGCTTCATATTTATATTATTTAAAGAATTTATATACATTTCATTTTGTTACAATTTGATTTTTTTTCCATGTCTGTGTATGGTGCGTATGTAGTGTAAAGTTAATCATTGTCTTTAAATGGTGCTGTACTGTTACATATACCTGTAGTGTAGCTTAATGATGACATTTTCCAATTGAGATGACTTATCAGGTGTTACACGAAACTTGCCTTCATTTGCAAATCAAGCGCAAGTCTTCTTGACTTGGAATAGAAAGTAAGTTTCTTGCAATGCCTCATTGGTGTCATGGGCAGCGTAGGTCTTCTCAAACTTGAAAAGTGCACAAATTAGTTTCTTTTAAACAAAAGTGCTATATATACTCTCTTGGGCAAATTGATGCTTCTTCACCCTCATAGAGGTATCTCATCTAGGTGATGTATTATCTGTGGATCAAAAGAGCTGGCCATTGCACTTTACACATGATGTTGATTATTGTTATTGCTACAAATACAAAGCGGTCCCCATTGGTGTATGATTCATGTATGATCAAGTTTGTAGATTTTGGTCATCTGTTTTGGTGTTTTTTTATTTCTACAGATACATATTTCAGAAACTTTTATGTGGAAAATGTGCAATCATTTAATCAAAAGCCACATGAATCAGAAAAAAACACAACTTTGCGTGTATTTATCGTTCAGGAACCTAATCCTACTATTGGAAAAGATGAGAGTACACAGAGGGGAGGAGATGATATGACTTAAGATAGTGAACATGTCTGGGCAGCAGGTGGCAGGTGTGTAAACCCTTTGTTTATCAAACTCTCTCAAGAGCTCTGAACTTTCAGGCTACTGGGGGCTGAATTGGACTGTGTAGTGTATCTCACTCAAACCCTGTTTAAAGGGCAAGTTGGTACTGGTATTTGACTTGTCTTAATGCCTACTTGTTGATTTACATGAAGTCTCCATAAGGGTCTTTGATTGTAGACTATTAATGGTAACACCCTTGACTGCACATTCTTGCCAGCGTGGTTAGGTTTTAAACAAAACAAAACCTCCAGGTTTTGTGTGTGGAAGGTGCTTTTTTCAAAAGTTACTGTAGTCTCAAAAAATCTTCGTCAGCGTGTGTGACTGGAACAGAGAGAGAGTAAAAAACTCACTTAAATGACAATCTACCATTCACACTAGAATCAAACTACCAAATATTTTTTTTTTTGTCTTACATAGTAATTTCTATATTTTTTACAACCCTACCTACTTATCTGGCCATCATTATCTGGATTTCTAGGGGTCAGAAAAGAGAACGGAAAGGGATATGTGTCTAGATTTTGTTGACTGGTTTACTGTGGTTTCCGCACAATTTGATGTTAATGCAATTTAAAATAACTTGATTAGGGTCATGTTTTTTATAGGGTTTACGCTTGTTAAGGGGTAACTTGTACACACAGATCATGGGAATACATGAATGTGATATTATTGGAAAAAATTAAGTTGTTTCATTTAAGGGTCTTTTAAAAAGCTGGTGGTTTTGCTGCTCGTTTATGTAGTCGAGTGGACTTTCGTACATTCACAACTCGATGTCTATGTATCTTTATTTGTATGGTTTCTTACATTTAACTTATTGCAGGGGTTTCATTGCTCTTAGAGGTCATGGAATGCCATTTGTTCAGGTGAAATATGATGATTATAATTTTGTACATGTAATGTACTACTGTTATGTGACCTGTAAGCATATTGGATGGGTATGAAAAAAAAGACTGTTTTTGTTAACCAGATTGTATGTAACATTCCTTCTGAAAAAAAATATCAGTTTCAATATGAAAAATGAATGCCATCTGTGAGTGTGTGTGTATTTTATGTTGGATGCATTATATTGTTGTTCTTGTACAGGAATGCAAGCATTATGTATTTCATTTGCAATATAATCTGCACAGATATTTAATTACTGTTTGTAAGATTCCATGTACAGTTAACTGTATTACTATGAATATGATACTGTTTCGTAAGAATAAACGTATGTCGGGTTTAAGAGAACTCTGATCATTATCACATACAGAGGCTGTTTACAGACAGTTATGTATTTTTTTACGTTTCATGTTTCATTCATTTCAATTTAGAAAACAGTCTTTTTAATTGTATTCTGGGATTATCTTTAAACAACATACCAGTTGACCCAAAACGGGTTACATCCTAATAATTGCAGAATCACTTCAAAGCTTATCCATCAACAGCAAATTTATGTACATGATGTGAAGGAATCATTTGATATCTTTGTGAGATAAATCTGTAAATTCGCACGTGGATTGATTGGAAACATGTGGCAAAAATTGACTTGCAGGACAAAATAGAATTTCAAATATAAAGAAAAGAACTTGGGTCATTATCGGTATGAGTTTATTTTGAACCGATCACAAGTCTTTGTACGTTTGGGCCAAGGTAGTATTAGTCTGCAGTAAAATTTATAAGATATGGAGCAAAGGATTAAACTAGACTTCTGAAGTAGGACAGAAATTAAAATTTGTATAATCATAATGGGAAATTTGATTTAGAGTTTCTTGTACTAGTACCTCCACTTTCTACCAATGTGGGGCCTGTTTCAAATCAGAAACTTTTTTCATTGTTTCAACCATGATGACCTACATGTAGATTTCAGTTGGCTGCATAAGCCCTGTGACCATGTTAGTTGCCATATTGGCAAAGTTATTATTTTTATGAAATGGATCCAAGATTGGTGGGAATCCTTATAAAACCTGGGGGCCCCTCCAAAAAAAAGGGGGAAAAGAAAATGAAACAAAAGAATGAAATACATGCATTGCCTGTTTAGTATTATTAAGGAATGAAGACAGCATTTTGGGGTCTTCTTTGTATAACCCACAGTAAATAATTGGTTTGTGGAATACAAGAATACAAGAAAGACATTTAATCGCTAGAGGGTATTCATTTGTCTCGCAATCTACTATGGTCAACAAGGAAATTCGTGATCACTCTCGCAAAAAGTGTTCACTGGCTTTCTAGGAAATTCGTGATCACTCTCGCAAAAAGTGTTCACTAGCTTACAAGTTCACGAGCTTTCGAGTGCCGCTGCAACTCTTTATCAAGTGACGAAAATTATCTGATGACGTACTCTATTTATACTAATCTCCAGGACCGTACGCACGAACGCGAGAACAATAGGTCACTTGATAAAGAGTTGCAGCGGCACTCGAAAGTTCGTGAACTTGTAAGCTAGTGAACACTTTTTGCGAGAGTGATCACGAATTTCCTAGAAAGCCAGTGAACACTTTTTGCGAGAGTGATCACGAATTTCCTTGTTGACCATAGTAGATTGCGAGACAAATGAATACCCTCTAGCGATTATTTCAATCCGCAATAATGAACCTATTTAGTATTAGTAAGAAAGACATTTGTTTATATTCTCCTAGCATTGATGAAGTTCACACAAGGTCGACTTAGATCACACTTTTATGGAGTGCCAGTTGCCAATTTTTAGCCAAAAATATTTCATTACTGCATAAAAAAATTTCCCTCTTCCAAAAAAATAGAGAATAAAAGAAATAAAGGAAGATATAAAGAATGAATTTCCCCCGAATAAGAAGTAAATGATGTGTACAGTATTCAATGGTTCTTTTTTTAATGAACATGAAGAAGTTGAAACCTAGCATTCCATACAAGTGTGGACTAATCTTGGAACTTGCTCTCTGTTATGTGCAGAGGAACATTTCATGAGTTGCGCTGGTGATTTTCATGGACTAATTTGCTCTTGGTTATAAGATGCACCTGTTTTTTGGAGCATAAAACATCTGTCAATGAAAAACACTGACAAGTCTATGTACATGTAAATTCAAAGGGAATGGAGAATGTGCACACACTGTATGCATGCAACAGTAATCTGTAAGCACTTTCAAAGATATTTTAAATATCTCCATTAGTATTTCATATTTTGAAATACAATTAAACGAAGTGCATTGAATGGCCTGTATTCAGGTATCTTAAAAAAATACCTGGCACTAAGAATGTCTGTTATCGGTCTTATTGACCAATTTTGTGTTTGTGTATGTTGCCATGAAATACATGTTGAATGATTATATGCATTTTATGATTTGAATGGCTTCATAGTGTAATTTTGTGTATAAAGAAGTCAATGCAGCAATACATCTCGGAATGATTTCTTGGACATTTGTACAAATAAAATTTTTAATTGTGATTTGCATAAATTTGATTTAATATTCATATGAGATGAAGGAAAAAAATGTACATTAAAGATATAAGGATATTATGATGAATAGATCTGTCTGAAATTTTATCATTTATGTATTGTGTTTATTAGTTTAAGATATTCATTTATGTAACATAGGTTATGTAGATTTGAATCAGCGATAGGGCAATACGCCACCATATAAGATCGTAATGTTTGCTTGATGTACGCGCTAGTGTGTACGCTTCGATTTCATGAAGCACATGCTTGATGTATTTTTCTGCTGGGCCCCGTCTTACAAAGAGTTGCAATTGATCCAATCAATCGCAACTATGGAAAGCCAGCAAAGTCAACATATAAATGCATGTTTATTTTTTTTTAAATTCTAGATATGAATGTAATCCATAAATTCATTAATTTCTTGACAATTGGTGTGATCTCCTTTGTTTACAAAGGACATTTTGCAAATTTCCTGTAGAAAAAATTATGACACTGATGGATTTCCATAGGGTTGCGATTGATTGGATCAATCGTAACTTTTTGTAAGACGGGGCCCAGAGCTGCAGTGCAAGCATTGTAATTTTATCATATAGCTATGCAGACTCTGATGGCAAGTCTATAGACTGTATGATATAACAGATATTGCCTGGACTATCTTTTTAATAAATAACATTTCAACTCCCCTCCGAAGCTATATTTTTCCCTATGGAGAATATTTTCCCTCGCGCTGCATGCTTCGGGCAAAGTAGAATTCCTTGGAAAAGCACAACTCTGTCATGGAAATGAAATGTTATATTCAAACTCTAGGTAGGCAATATCTGTATAAGAGATTGCATTTTGATTTTTTAATATCAAGAACTCTCCCTTGCTGTTTCACATCAATCTATCCTCATCTCTTTCTTTCACATGTTCTTTCCTCCAACTTTTAAAAATTAATTTACCACCTTTTATTGATTTCCCCATTTAGATCCATACTCATTTTTTAAACAATTTTCTTTATAAATTCTCTATAAAATAACATCAAAACCAAAATATTTCTTCTTCCGCATACAAAAATACTCTTTTAATTGAAACAAACATAATAAGTCATATCAAATTATACTTTGGATTTACATAAAAATCATAATTTTTCTAACAATATAACTATTTTTAGTACACAAGATCATAGACATACACTCTTGGGTTTGTGTGCTCTAAGTTAAAACAAACTCATATACTGGAACTCATTCAGACACAGCTCCACAACGATTAACATAAAGAAGCTCAAGCAACGTTCCATGTACATATTGTACAAGAGTGTCACTAAGACGAGCACATAATACGCCCGCCTGTAACGTGGAAAATGGAGTTATTGGTCAAGCAAGAAAAGTGGAAGGTGGCGACTTCACCTTTGACCTTCTGACCTCAAAATCAATAGAATTGCTGGGATCTATGCTAGTAACATACACACCAAATTATATGAGCATAGGTTAAGTCAAACTGAAGTTATCGCGTTTACAAGGAAAAGTAAATGGACGGACAGACACCGAGTGTGATACCATAATACGTCCCGTCTAGGACGGGCATATAATAAAAAATTGGCAAGAGATTTTTCTCATTGCCTGATTACAAAGAGCTTGAACAATTGGGTTTTATAAAGAGCAAGCACCAAAAAAAAGTCACATTAAAAAAAAGAGTTTTGAGTCAAGTTACACATACAGATTAGCTCATGACATCTTGGTGAAATCATGTGATTCTGTCCATGCAACTGGGCTATTCTGAGAGTTGAAGTAATAAGGCACATTTATTAATAATAATAATAATAAAATAATAATATTAATGGTGGCTACTTATATAGCGCACAGGTCCACATTTCGGTGCTCATGGCGCTTTAACATTAACATTTGTTGGCTATTGCTCTTGTAGTATCTGAGCACTAAGAATGGTGCTGAGCCTTGTTGTAATAAAAAATAAACTTCACATTCAGAGAGATGCTTGTTAATAAGAATTTACATTTGATTTCAACCTGAGTAGACGCATCGTGGTCTGGTGGATTGTGGGTTCGAATCCCAGACATGGCGTATTTTCCCTCAGTAATAGGAATTTTACAGAAGAAATAAATTGCTTAATATACACATTTACAAGATTTTATTTACCTGCAGATCGCAAGTTAGTTTGAGCATATGTTTTTGTTTTGTTTTTTTTGCATTGGAACATTGCGACACTGAAAACAATACTGGACAACCCCATCTTCTTTCATGATTTTGTGAAAAGTAATATGGAAGACTTGAAGGTTTAAGCCTTTCAGACATACATGAAGATTTAAAAAAAATCCACCCCATTTATATCACAACTTAATCCAAACTTGCTAGGGTCCAAAGAAAAGTGTCATGCCAGATCGAATTCTTTCTCCCTAGTCACTGAACATGAAATATTAGTCAGTATTGAGGGTGGAAAATTGATTGCCATAACCCTAGTTACACCTGCAAACAAATTTTCATTCAAATTTGTCAACAAAAAAGAGTGTGCCGACCGACACTAATTCTCATACATTTTTTCCACATAAAAAACAAATGAATACTGGCGGTAGAACATTGTCCACATTGTAACGAAAGGACACTTGTGCCCAAACAACCTTCGATCTCCATAATCGAACGATTTAGGAGCTCTTTCCCATCATGCCTAACACTAGATCTTTAAAAAGGAAAATAGACAAACAGACCCTATTTTCCCCCTCTTTCATACAGCAAGCAATGTTTTTTTAGCCTTAGCTGAAGAATGAATAGTATGTGAACATTGTCATCCATTCATATGGGGGGGGGGACAATATTATTATGGGGGACAATCTTATTCTGAAATCATTCTAATACACAATCCGAAATATATAAAACATGAAGTCCTAAACTTCACAAAGCCTAAAATACATGTGTTCGTTCATCATGGACTAATGGATTTTACAAAACATGCATGCAGTCGATGTGTATACACAGTAAACTGATTCACATGTAAAGAATCATTTTGCCTATTGGCATAAATGTTATATGCATTTAAAATTCAACATTTGGGAGCAATACCATAATCATTTTACATCTTTCTCTCCCTACCACTTCAAAAAAAAGTTGCATTGCTTTATTATTTACATGTAGTACTGTTTCTAAAATGTGCACTGCTGCTAGATATAAATACATGTGACAAAACCTGTCTAATGATTACTCACATTTATACACAAGATACATCACAAAAGCCAGAAGGGTGTAAACACGTTGGCTACTAAACTATCTGATTGTTGGATGATAGCCACAGGAATCATAATTAAATCTCAGCCAGCGTTTCTTTCTTCCAAAATGTTTTTATTTGCTCAATCCATGTCGGGACATGCTAAATCTACACATGTAGATCTAGGTTGATGTTGAAATTCATGTTATTTAAAGATTTTTCTTGAAATCATTGCTCACTGCAGTTCCTCGAGTTTGACTTTGTAATAAAAAATATTTCAGTCAAATCAATAATCTGCAACAAACTTTGTCATATTACCACAGCAGAAGAATTTCCTCGCAATTGCAGTAATGAGCATTCCTTTGCTAAATTACATTTATTAATTTCATTTTCTAATCCGACATGCTATGAAAGAAAAAATTGCACTTAACACGATCATGAAAACAAATTCTTCCAAATTTGAGAGAAAATATGATGAATTTGCATCAAGAAAACAGATTAATAAAAGTTTAATGCATCACCAACATACACACAGAGTGATTACCTTCAATGAAATCACTCTTATGAGGGATTTTAAGAAACGTATACTGCACTGAAAAATATGGAAAATAAGGATTATTATTTCTATTTCTGCTCATATATGAATGACATGTAATCTTAAGAATTATGGATTGTCAGATTGAAAGGGGAAAGAGTCAATAAAGTGTGACGCTGTACCTCATTAAATTAAATTTGCAATTAGGGAAATAAACTTGTCATACCCCACAAAAGTAGGACAAATGGATTCTAATTGCTAATGTTTGGTTCACAGCTCTCCTGGGTGACAATGAGCCCGAGGTGTGTTCGTGACGGACAGCACTTTTTTCTTGCCTCACATCCCATTGAATTTGTATACATACATCAGTACCTTGTTCCATCTGTGAACAAGCCTATAAAGACTGTTCCATGAAATTTTCTCTAGCGACAATTGCTCCGATCGAAAATCTGCACGTTAAGACAAACCCCTAAAAACTAACCTCAAAAACTAAAACCCTAATCCTTATCTTCACATTATTCTGAACAAAAAACTCTATCACAATCCTAACTCCAACCCTTTGCCCTTAGACCAGAGCAAATTTTGCAGTATCATATGCCGTATCACTGTAAAGACAGCTGATAATTTCTCACTTATCCCGTAATTCATTCCTCGAAAATTGCAAATTGTAAATGAAAAGTGTTAGCTTAATAGCAACAGTCAACAGCCCTTCTGGTTCTCAGTGAATTGCATTCTCAGCTGCAGGTGACTTCTCCGTTCCCATCAAGAAGCTTTATATAACAATGTGAAGAAATCCACAGGACTGGAGAAAAAAGGGGAAAAGTATATGTTTAGATTACTAAAGTTCTCCTGATGTATCTTCATGTTGAAGAAGAAACAATCGCTACTTTACTTGCTCAACATATTAGATCTGTCTTTTCATAATTTCATCCACTATTTTAAAGTTTAATTCTACAAATCCAAACTCTCAATCCCAGACTGATCAATTAGGAACATTAAATCAAGCTGGACTGTATTGTCCCCAAGGATCATTAATAGCACCTATTCTTTTGAACATACATCACCTCATATATTATGATAAGGATTAAGGATGTGTAGTCCATCACAAGTCCCCAATATTTCACTGATAAGTCAGGTACGTCAAGTCAAGCTGGTCTGTGCAGTCCATCAAGTATCTCTAAGAGCAGTATACATTTTTTTTCTCAGATTAGTCTCTCTTCATATGACATGACAAGGTTGTAAAGTCCCCCAAAATTCTTCAAATTTTACACTGATTAGTCAAGTCAAGCTGGTCTGTGCAGTCCACCAAGGATCTCTAAGAGAAGCACACATATTTTTTCTAAGAACACAAACTCTCTTCATATGACATCGCAAGGTTGGAAAGTCTCTCAAAATTTTTAAATTTTACACTGATTAGTCAAGTGAAGCTGGTCTGTGTGGTCCCCCAAGGCTCTTTCATTGCACCGTTTTTTTTCTTCTGAGAACACAAGCTCACCTCACAAGACATGACAAGGTTGTGTAATCCTTCAAGGTCCATCAGAGCAAAGACCGGCGTTACTGGACAGAGGGCGCTGTGTTGACTGACACCTAGCTCCAGACTCTGCCCTACGTTCTCTAGATTGAGACTGTCTTGCTATCAAAATAAATGTAAAAACAGGAAAAGAAGTTTAAAAATAAGGAGAGGACAGATTTATTAAAGGACAAGTCCATCCCAACAAAAAGTTGATTTGAATAAGAGAAAAATCAAACAAGCATAACGCTGAAAATTTCATCAAAATTGGATGTAAAATAAGAAAGTTATGACATTTTAAAATTTCGCTTAATTTCACAAAAGTTATATGCACATCCTGGTCGGTATGCAAATGAGGAAACTGATGATGTCATCCACTTACTATTGTTTTCGTATTTATTATATGAAATATTCTAATTTTCTCCTCATTGTCAAGTGAAACAGCGATTAATTCTTCCCTGAACATGTGGAATTAACATTGATTAATAAAATATGGTTCAGTCAAGTTGGTCCTCATTGTCAAATCTGTAAAAATGAAATAATGTATAATTCAAACAATAGAAAACAAAAGATATAGTGAGGGACATCATTGACTGTCTCATTTGCATGTCACTGAATTGCGCATTTCACTGTTTTGTGAAAACTAAGCGAAACTTTGAAATGTCATAACTTTCTTATTTTACATCTGATTTTGATGAAATTTTCAGCGTTCTGCTAGTATAATTTATCTCTATTCATTCAAATCAACATTTTTCTGGGGTGGACTTGACCTTTAACTATTATAATTACAAGACCTACCTATCATTGTGCACAGCTTTAGTTTCCACAAGTGATGTTTCTCTTTTCATTTCACAAAAAGTCTTTCAACTTCAATTAAATATTTGTAATGTGATAATCTTGAGTACAATTTTCAAATTATTAAAGGAAGTCAGTTGAAGTTATGGTCCTGTCTTATGAAACTTGGTATCAACTTTACCTTTGCCATGAAAATGAACAACTGTAGCAACACACTGCTCAACAACAATCACTTCCAAGGATTCTACCTAACAGTGTGGATATCTAATGACTCGGTGCCCACCATACAGATAGTTCAACATTCACATTGACCTTCACATGCATTACACATGTGTATTTTAACCCACGTATAGTAAAAGAGTAACCTGTAGGAAATCATTAAATTGTTTGAATGCTTAAATGATTTATGGACAGTGACTTACAGCCGTGTCAATTCTTAACCCACAGGAACAAAATATGATGCCTTGGTTTATCAACAACCAGTTTCTGTAAGGAACAAGAGAAAAACAATGTCAATGAATAGTAATTATAAATCAAACATTGATAAAGAGAAACCAGCAATAAGGGCAGGTCGGTAAACCGGTGTGTTGGCTCAGTTGGTAGAGCGTCCGTCTCACAACCGGGAGGTCGGGGGTTCAACCCCGACCGCGTCAGACCAAAAGACGTTAAAAGATGGGAGTTGCTGCTACCCTGTTTGGCGTTCAACGATTAAAGGGATAGAGCCTCGTCGATCTGGCGCTGCACAGTGGCTGCCGGGCCCACGATCAATTGGGCAAAGCAAATTTTCGGAGTATTTAATTTCATGTCTATTTCGAACAATAAATTATGGATTTTCATGTAGTAGTATGGTAAGTGATGTTCACTGATGGTTTTCTAAGAAGTGATGGGTTTCTTAAGATATGAGCGGTCTCTACACAGTGATTGTGTGTCTCATGTCAGGTGTCGGTCTTGTCGGCAATGTCTTGTCATTCTGAAGCCAAGACATTGGAGAGTCACTGACAAAAGGCTCAATGTTGACGAGATTATCTCACTGTTTTTCTTCAATCTGGCAGTTTTAGATGTATTGAAACATGTCTTGGTCTCGAGACTCAGACATGTCTCTAGACAATAATAGTGTGTCTTTTTCTTAGGGATCATTGTCCTGATCTTTGTCTCATATGTCTTGGACCCAACACTGATGTATCCGTAAGTCACAATCTCATCTCAAATAACTTGCACAATTTCAAAGGGCCAACAGTTGGCTGGGTTGACTTCAACCAAACCACAGGACAGTGAGCCATATGGGGGGGGGGGGGGGGTGGCACAATTTAATTTGCATAGCAACTGATGTGAGTGTATCATCTTACACATCTAGACACCCCCACCCCCAATTCTTGCCATGACAAGAAATCTCTGCCTGTATCTATCATATTTAAGTGAAGTTGTTAAGGATTCTATATTTCAAAGTTTTAAAGTTTTCAAAACATCACAAACCTTTGGCAGAGGGGGCAGACGACAGATCCTTCGGTAAAATGATCTACAGTAGCTTGTAACTGCTCTTCCTCCAGTCTCAAACTTGCTTCATACTCGGTTATCATGCTCATCTCTGAAAGAATAAATATAATGGTCACCTCACACTGAATAGAAAACATTCCTTACTAGCAATTCATTGGGAAATCAGATACAGTGAAAAAATGCCTTTGTAATAAGATAAGAACTTTTTTTTATTAAAACAGACACACATCGTTACCAACAATGCTTATAGCATTTCCATTTATTTCTATTTACGATAAAATAGCGCAGTTGATTGAAAGCCTTGCTCAAGGACATACAGGTGGGTGCTGTGACCGGGATCGAACCCAAGACTTTCATGTGTCCAAGCAGTGCTTTAGACCATTCCGCAGCAGCACCTCCAGACAATGCAGCAGTCCCCCCCCCCCCCCACTTTTCTTTCTTTCTCTTGCTCTCTCTCTCTCTAACTTCACTTCATTAAGACTGGACAATTCTTACCTTCTTTTATGAGTTCTTCCTGAAGCTCCTCTCTCAAGTCTAGTTCTTCCTCTATGAGCTACACAATTTAGAATACAATACAAAGTTATATTGCAATATTACTGTAAATGTAGATTAGAAATTTCAATTGCTTCCAAGTGGAATCATTTTTCTCTGAGCAATGATGTGCTTGCCCAGTACTGCAAAAACACTTTGTTGCCTTGCTGGCAGAGGGGAGTTTACCAAGAATAGGATGTATCAATTCCCATGCATGTCAGTCAGTCAGAAGGGCATTAACTTTTGAGACCAGTGACCAATGTACATGTGTATTTCATAAAACATGCGCTTGAGCCATTGCCATTATGCTAGCCACAAAAGAAATGAAATTTGCTGCATACATGCATCCTATCACCTTTCTGCCAGCTAGGTGACAACTAATACCTCAGTCACATTTGCTCTACGGTGGCCGTACAGCGAGTCAAAAACAGCCGTTTTAACATTTGTTTGTACCAGCTAACTATAGGTGGTTTGGATAAAAATTAATGAAAATGCTGTTTTCGACTCGCCGTAGAGCAAATGTGGCTGAGGTATTAGCTTTCAACAGTTTGAGATGTTCATATTTCTACAGTGTTGCTCCAGATATCCTGAATAAATGAGATTTCATTAATTACCTCTTTATCAATTTTTGTAGATCTACTTCATATTACTCACTTATAAAAAAAAGAAGTAAAATCATTTGAAATATAAGTCATGACTACACACTAAGTATAAATCATGGCTTGAGATACTATAAAGTAAAGTGATTGTGTAGCCACTGGTACTGTACATGTAGGTAAGGTAACCCAGATTTAAATTCAACCTCAGTCTTTCTTTCCTTTTGAAGAGATCACAGTCTAAAAGACCATAATTAGAGCTTAAATTGACAAACTAACCAAAACATAATAACCAGAAACACCTTAAAACAGTTAAAGAGTTGTTAATGTTACTTCATTCAGTATATTGGGTCTTCCCTAAGATTATTCTGAATAAAGAATATCAGTATTACTATTATCACCACTTACCTTCTTTTACAATTAATTTTCAAATACTCTGTTAAAATGTATTTCTCTCAGTGTTTTGCAATTGACAATAAGCAGCTAATTGCACTGGATAAGGTAGAGTTCATGTGTGCAATGAAATATTTAATGAATTTATTGAATGGCAATGAATTTGTCATGATCCAGGGTACAGATAGCAATTTAGTAGTAAAGCAATGGCTGAACAATGGAAATTCTGCCATGGCTAATGACAATTACTCAACATCCAATCAAAAATATTTATTCTGTGGAATGGTTTAGAGCTAAAATACTTAATACAATGGCCCTAGAGGTAATTTGCATGAATTTTCAAACTGACTAGACAAAGGGGATGGGAATCTTCATACCGGGTGAGACAATATTGAGCATGCTCCTTCCTAATTCTCCTAATGTCTGATCATGTTCAATCAATTTCATCCCAAGTATACTGTCCTCCTTCCCTAACTCTTTGCCTGCCACGGACAGGAACACTCATGCGCCACATTAATCTCAAGGTGCAACCTAAAGAGGAGTTTTGCATTGACTATGCTAATTCAGCCTACAATAGCTTTTGATCGGTTTATTGTAAGGAAAAGCTTTTTGTGTACACTGTACAATGCCATGCCCACATCACTATTGTGTGAACAATAGGCTTAATGCACTCAGTGTCTATTGTGAATAGAATGTGCCTAGTGTCGAACTTGGCAGACTGCTGTATGTGACTCTAGTCGAACAAAGCGGGCAAAGAGTCAAGATGCATGCTCAAAACTCCCTTGTAGCCATTTCAAAGCACCTACCCCAAAAGAAGGATCCTCCATTCTCAGTTGCCGCCATTCCTCCTCCATGACCCTTGCAACCATCAGACTGGGACTTCCCGGGCTGCTGCTGATCCTGGAGCATGGGCTCAAGGTAGACGGTGAAGAACATGGTGAGGTTCCTCGGAACCTTTGCAGGAGGGTCTCCCGGCTCCCACGTAGCCTGTCAAAGCACCTCTAGAGAAACAAAAGAAGGGAGCTGGTAATCCCTTAAATCAAACTTTTTCTACAAATGCTTGAGAGAAATTCCATAAAATGATCAACCTTTTTGTACATCCGACCCCCATTTTTCTCAAGTCTTACTTCGCTTTATAAACTGATCAAGTCATGGTCCTGTGAGAACCTTACAGACTGTCAAAAGAACAAGAAATCAGAGACAAAATTTCATGAAGGTCTCACATATAAGGGGACGTTGAGGTTAAAATGGTTTTCTAACAGATTTCATAGGTTCGACTGTTCTGAGGAACATTTCCCTGTTCATCTTAAAGGGGTACTCCTGGTTGAAAATACTATCTTAATGAAAAGAGTAAAATTCACCAAGCTCAACACCAAAAATTTCATCAAAATCTGATAACAAAGTTATTGAATTTTGAAGTTAAGCATTATTTTGTGAAAACAGTTATATGCACACAGTCATGATTAGTTCATGATGTCATATCCCAACTTTCCTTTTTCTTATATTACATGAAATCATAATCATTTCATAATTTCATACAAGGGTGCATGATTAGGTCTGGCTTGTAACAAAATAAGGTGTAGCAATGATTATCCTACCCATTAAAAATCAGGAGTCAATACAATTTTTTTTTTTCATTCTTGGTGGACAAAATTTGAATGAATATAATTTCACATAATAAAATATAAAAGAATAAAGAGTGGTTATGACATCATACATGTAGCTTGCTCAATGCTCACTGAATATTCATGAAGACCTATGTACATTGCTGTTTCACCAAAATAATGCAAAGTGTAGGATGTTATAACTGTGTTATTCCTTGTCTGATATTGATGATATCTTCAGTGTTGTGTTTGTCTGAATTTGTTATCTATTCAAATAAAGTTATTTCAGTCTGGACTCTGGAGTACCCCTTTGAACTCTCCAGGAGTCTCCCGGCCCCCACTTAGCCTGTTAAAGAATCCCTGTCAATAGGAAAATATTTGGACCTTTCCAAATTCCAAATACATTGACAATTTGTCAAAATATTAAATTGTCATATATTTGATCATTTTTTAAAACAAAGCTTAAAGGGGAATCCAGCCTTGGCCATAAAATGTTGTGTTGGTAAGCAGAAAAATAAATTAAACAGAATGGTGAAAGTTTGAAAGAAATCATACAAGCAATAAGAAAGTTATAGCTGCTTTAAAATTGAGATCACTAATACTATGTAGATTTCAAATTGGCAACTGGGTAAGTAAATTATGACAAGGGGCAAGGACAAATTTCCTATAGGCCATGTACTTTATTATCAGGGATTTGTGGTTTTCTCCTAAGTACCCATTCCCCTGGGGCAGTAATCTAAATATAACCCAGGTAGTATATTGTTTTATGTCCTCATGAAAGAAAAATATAATTTGAAATAAAACTTTTGGGAAAAATGAAATTTTAGCCATAATATGTATTGGAGTACATGGAAGAGTAGTCCTTGCCTTACATCACTATGTCATCCCTTATGCCAACAATTTGAAGTCTCCATGGGTATAGTGATTACCAATATATACAACATTTAAAAATTTATAACTTTCTTGTCGTCTGTCCAATATTGTTCAAACTTTCACCTATCAACTTGTCTGATATTTCTTTTCCTTATAAAAACAAGTTTTTATTTGGGTTGGATCCCCCTTTAATTATTAACCCCACTATTGACAAGAGAAACATCAGTGGGCCATGAGCCTCTTTGACTTTGGGCAGTATGTATGAACTTTAAATCCACACCACCCTGGGTTAATCCATGTCAAGTCATCATGGCTGGCACCCAACCCCATTTGATTTTCTTGAATTTGCAATCAAAGATTTTGAAAACTCCTAACATATTTTGCCTCAAGCCAGGCTTTGCTACGATACAGATTCATTGCAGAGTTCATGAACTGAAAATGGTAACACGAACGTGATTGGCTAGTGCATTCATATACTCAAGCTGCAAAAACATGACCACGAACGATCACAGAACTGTCCTTGCCTGTGTGTTAGTCATCAAATTTGGGTATTTTCCAGCATATATTTCGCAACTCAGGTGGTAAGCTACATTAATTATAGTTTTTGTTAATTCTTGTGGCGCATAAGGGCAAGGAAAAAAGAAGGAAAGAGTTCCATTTGGGCATTATCCTGGTTTAAGTCACCAGTCCATTCATTTTGTCAGCACTGGTGACTTCTTTCCAATCCCATTGACTTTGTACACAACATGTGCACACACACACACACAAGAAGAGAGGTGACAAATTTCATGATAAGGCCTCCATTTGCGACAGCCACCCAACAATCCTGACACAAACGGTTTGACAAACTATAAAACCCCCCAAAAAAACCTAAGGCCCTAGACTGTAGTGTGATGGTGGGCCCCAAGTCTGCGCACCTAACAGTTTGAGTTAAGATTTATCATGAATTTTTTCTTATTTCACAAAATCTTTTGGTTAATAGTATTCCTTACATTATTAAGAGTAAGTGTACCAAATTTCTCATTAAAAAATGAAAGAAAATATAAGATTTTCTTGAAAAAACCTTTGGGCAGTCATTTTCAGATTGAAAAAAAAATGGTACCCCATGTCTGCGCACTCATTCACTTTGCACACGATTCAGGGATTTTGATGACAAAGGCTGCATTTTGAGGCCGTCACATGAAATTCCCTGAATTCATTATTTTTCCACCATTTTGAGTCAGATTTTTTTATGAATACCTGTCTATGTATTGCATGTGTAAAGTTCGTGCTCGTTGCGTATCCTCTTTTACTAGAATCGCGCAGATACGCGGGTGCGCAGACTTGGGAGACCGCGCAGACATGGGGGAACTTACCATATACTATAAGGCACTCTAGGCGACACCCCAATACTTACCCGTGCTAATAAACTGGGACTCCACTCACGCGCGTTTGGGCCTCCCTAGCTTAGAACTAAGCACTAATATCACCTTAAAAACTAAATCTACAAGGTATGTATAATCTATTTACAACTTTAATAATGTTTAATCGGTACTCACCGGTTCTTTTGTTGCATTTTCAGACCATTTCTCACAATTCTTCGTAAATATTTGCGGCAAATTTTGTCGCCATAGACAGCTTAGCATCCATCTTTATTGATAAATGGAGCGCCCTTTACGATAGTTGTTAATGCCGCGGAGAAATCGTTAGGCATTTTGGCCTGTGTTCAAGGCGTTCTTTCTGTTTTATTTTTTATATTGAAGATTGTGCATTTGTTGAATAGCGCCGTCTACGTCAGGTATGAGATCGAGTGTATAAATACACTCTTCCAAAATAATTATGATTCCGACCTGGCGCTGTTTAACTTCAATCTCTTTCACCTAAATTAGCGATGAATGCTAGCATTATAAAATATATATTATTAACGTCTGACGAAAAGAATAACCAACCGATCAGCTGACGAGAACGCGAATCACGTGATCTTCATATCAGCTTCGATCGCGAGTCAGAAGAGAAGAGCAGCTGCCCAGAAAATCAGGAAAAAGCCGTGAAAATGTAAGTTCCCCTTCATTTCTTTCATTTTTTGTTGTTGCTAACGATGCATTTACACTATAAAATTATAATTTAAATAAGAGAAAGGAATATAGCTTGTACTTGTGATATAATGTATAAATATCCTGTTCTCAGAGATTTCTAACCAAAAATACTACTGATGTCGCCTATGAGGTCCATGCATGTAATGTTGGACCTCATTGGTACTAGGAGTGCTATCCTATAAGGCTAAGTTTCCTAACCTTGCCAGCGGCATTCATCAGGGAATTGGGAACAATTAACCATTCACTTCGTACAGCAGCGCTTTGCCTTATTCACATGCATGATCATGATGATTCCTTATTTCCACCTCCATTCAATTCGTACACAACTTCACAAGTTCGCTTTCGCGCGCACAAATCGACAAGTGGTTTCCGAAACCACAATTTGGCCACCCTATTAAGTAAATTCCCTAACGTTAATGTGGCAGTCGCAAAGGCAAAGCCAAAACCAGTATACCCAGTTGTTGTGTGATCCGGACAGGTTGTGTATCCGGACGATCAGCTTTAGAATAGAAAGTCATTTGGACAAATTTACAAGCGAAGTTTCATAAATGTTTAGTAAAAAATGTTAGGAAATATTATAGAGAACAAAATAGAAGATGATTACAACTATTGAATTCATATTTTTAGTGTAATCCAAAGACAAAAAAGAAGGCTTCAAAAATATAAAGTGTCCGGACACCCGACCCCCCATCCTACAGTAGAGACACCGCGAAGCGGGCCGGAGCTCCCTGGCCCTGGGTTAATTGGCCGTGTGACGTGTGCCTCGGCTCTAGGCTCTACTGAAAAAGTATGGAACTCTTCCTAAAAAAAATTGTTACCTTTCTGTAAGCATCTTTCCATGATGGAGTTGTCTTCTTGTACATATCTCGACGACGCCTTGAACTTGGTGTACAGGAAAGATCTGCCATTATAATTTTGTTTGACTTATTTTTTAGTTCTTCGAGTTTCACTTCGATCTGTTGACTTGTTGTGTCACTCAAATTGTAGCTGACGAAGTTCGAGTTTGAGCGACTTCGTGAAATACGCGTTCACCGGTGACTGAGTGATGTGGTACCTCCGACGGCTCCGTCCTGCATCGCACTGTATACGGAAATAAGCTGACAAATGTAAAGCACAAACATAAATGAAATCAAAACTTCATCAGTTCAAACACTAACAAATCACTCTACCAATAAGATTTCACCGGAAAGGATCCCACTTGACAAAAACATCGCAGATTTTGAACAAGACGACATAAGTGCTTTCCTCTTCCGAACAAGAGATGGCGCTCTTCATGAATGTCCAAAGTCGATCGACGATCGATGCTAGTGGCCAAGAGGTCTAAGCTTTAGGCGCCTGATAAGCCATTTGAAAGTCAGGGGTTCGAACCCGGTCACGGCACCTATGCATGACAAGTATTTAATCGACAGTGCTCTTTAATTCTGCATTCAAATAAATGGAAATGCTATATGTATTCTTGGTAACTGTAATAGGTGTGCACTTTGTACCACTTCGTATTTTGCTGGGGTATTTTGTTTCTAATCTACAATTTATTCATTCACTATAATATTGCAATAGGCTATAGCATTGGCCAACAAGAAAGTAAATACAAATGGCATTTTAAGATTACAAAAGAGATTCGTGCGGCTTTGTACTGGGTCTGGATATTTTGACCAAAAAAATACTGATCCTTTATTTTGGAGACTGAAAACACTGAAAGTTACTGATATTCATAAAATGCAATTTGCAGTTTTATGTATCACCTAAATAAAAATTGGTTACCTTTATCATTTCATGACGATTTTACTTTGAATAGAGACATCCATAGCTATCCTACTAGATATTTATTTGCTTTTCATTTATTCACTCCCAGGAGCACATTAGCACATAAATAAATAAAATATGTAGGACCTAACATTTGGAATTCTTTACCTTTAAATATATGAATTTGGAACAATATTTTGTCATTCACGAATATGAAGGATTAATGATTTTGGTTCACAACACAAAAAACAGAAAATAACGAAGAGTTACCTCGAAATCGTTATCTTTTACCAACACAGATGAACTTTCATAATCGTAATGAAGGATTAATATTTATCCAAATACTGTTAAAGGGATAGTCTGGGCTGAAAATATTTATATTTAAACAAATATAGTAAAATTCACTGAGCAAAATGCTGAAAATTTCATCAAAATCGGATAACAAATAACGAAATTAGTTAATCAATATTTTGTGAAAACATGCAGTTATATGCACATTGTCATTAATAATAATTAGGTGGGCTGATGATGTCATATCTCCACTTTCCTTTTTCTATGTTATTATATGAAATCATAATTGTTTCATTCTTTCATAGATGTGTAAATGATGTGTCTCCATTGTGATGAAATAAGTTGCGGCAATAAATAACTAATGCATTTAATCAGTTGTCAATCCAATTGTTTAGTTCTTGGTAGAAAGTTTGAATAAAGCATTTGCTTTGTGAATTTTACTCTATTTATTGAGATATTTTCATTTTCATTTCATTTATTTCATTTTCAACAAAATATAAATCAAATACAATCATAACAAGTCGACATCATAAAGAAATATAACAAGGTCATAAAATCAACTTGAAAAGGACATGTTATAAGAAAGTTACATACAAAATAATCTTGCGTAAAGGATTTGTGATTTATAATTTGTGAAAATGGAGAATCCCACTAAAAAGCAAAAGCTTGTATATTGTGGGCTCCTCAAAATATGACAAGCGAGAAATAAATTTTATATATACAAATCAAAGTATAAACCATGATCGCCAACAGGAGACATCATTAAAAAAAAATATTAAATAACCAAAATATACGAAAATTACGCAAAAAACTCAGGAATGAGAAACTAAAGAAAGAAAGCGGATGAATGAGAGAGAGGAAAAAGGGGGGGGGGGTGAGGAAGGAATGTGAGAACTGCATATGAACTACAGAGAGAGGAGTGTAGACAAACAGAAGCAAAGTAGCGCATGAATGAAAAGGAACGGTGAATAAAGATAAAAATCTGTGATGATGTATTTTTTTAGACGTGATTATAGGAGTTCAGTAAGAAAGATTTTAACTTTCTTTTAAAAGTGTACAGAGAGGGGGAACTTTTTAAGTCGTTATGAAGGGAATTCCAAAATTTTGGGCCTTCATAAATGAAAGTATTTTTGGCTTTGAACGTCCTGAAAAGCGGTAAATGGAATTCGTCTGATTGCCTAGTTGGGTATTTATGAATGCTCTCATTTTTCTGAAACATGTCATGAAAAACAATAGGTAAATTATTGCTATTATATTGATACATAAACTGACCTAATTGGAATGAATATAAATCCTTAATTTTTAAAATCTTGTTTTCGAAAAATAAAGAATTAGTATGAGAGCGTATTGGAGCATTACAAATGATCCGGATAACCTTCTTTTGCAGTATAAAAATCTTTTCTATCAATGTTTGATGGGTATTACCCCAAATCAAGAGACCGTAATTCAGGTATGGCAAAATCAATGACGAATAAAGCATAAATAATGAGGATTGCGGTAAAAGAAATTTCATTCTATTGATAACACCAATATTTCTTGATATAGTTTTACATACATTGTTAATATGCATTTTCCATGTAAGATGGTTATCAACTATGACCCCCAAAAATTTAGTATGGGAGACCTGTTTTAACGGTGCGTTGTTTAGAATTATGTCTGAAGGTAATGAATCTAAAGAGTTGCTAAATAGCATGTAATTTGTCTTTTGTAAATTAAGTGAAAGTTTGTTCGCATGTATCCATTGCGATATATTTAATAACTCAGTATTAACTGTATCAACTAAAATATTTGGATCTTTATGTGAATAGAAAATATTGGTATCATCAGCAAATAATATAAATGATAAGGAGTTTGATGATCTATAGAAGTCATTTATGAACAAAACAAAAAGAAGAGGGCCAAGTAAACTTCCTTGCGGTACACCGCATCTGGTGTTTCGTAGTTCAGATTCGTATTCATTTAAAGATACATATTGTTTCCTATTCAGTAAATAACTCCTGAACCACTCCAAGGCCTTCCCACGCACACCATAGTGCGACAGTTTATAAAGTAAAATGTCATGGTTGATGGTGTCGAAGGCCTTGGAGAAGTCCAGGAATATACCTATAGTGTGGGACGATAAATCAATTGAGTGAGAGACTTTCTCAACAAAAGACAATAAAGCGTGTACGGTACTGTGCTTCTCACGGAAGCCAAATTGAAAGTGAGAAAATATGTCAAACTTCTTAAAAAACGAAATTACACGAGTATATACAATCTTTTCCAATAACTTAGAAAACGAAGATAATAAAGAGATAGGTCTATAGTTTCCAACATCAAGCTTATCACCTTTTTTAAAAAGTGGAATGACCTTCGCAGTTTTCATTGCATTGGGAAATTGACCGCACGATAGTGAAAGATTAAAAATATGGACCAAAGGGTCGACGATAAACGGTATTATGGATTTAAATATAACATTGTTGATTTCATCATACCCTGAACTGTTTTTATTCTTCAAATCCGAAACGATTTTTATTATTTCTTGTTTATTTGTTGGTAAAAAGAAAACGGAATTGGGATTTTGATTACCTAGAAAATCTTTAAAATCTATATTTGTTGGTGGAATAGTTTTAGCAAGATTATTTCCAATTGAAGAAAAATAATCATTAAAAATGTTTGCAATTTCTTTGGGGTCTTCTGTTATCTTATTTTCATGGTTTATTTTAGTAACATCACAATTATTATTTACTTGGTTCATTGCCTGCTTAATTATTTTCCAGGTATTTTGCGTATCATTTTTGAAGCTTTTTAAACGAGTAACAAAATAATTTCTCTTTTCTAAACGAATAAGTCTTGTTAATGTGTTTTTATAATTTGTGTATTTTTGCTTAGACTGTTCAGTACCCTTAATTTTGAATTTGTAGTAGAGATTATTTTTTCTATTTATTGACCTGAGTAGAGACTTCGAAATCCAGGGAAGTTTAGGTGTTTTCTTATAATTTGACTTAATTTTTTGCTTAGGTAAGTTTATATCTAGTTGAGAGGTAATTATATCAGAAAACGAATTGAATGAACTATCAACATCATTGTTAGAATATACATTGGACCAATCAAAATTCTCAAGACTTATCCCGAGACGAGCTAAATTTTCTGCAGTGACTTTACGCTTACTTCGACTGGTGCCATTGTTTAGTGTTTGAACAATTGGATAGTCTGCTAGAATGGGAAAATGATCGGAAATATCCGAGAGGACAATGTAAGAATTGGTATGTGAGGTGACATTAGAAAAAATGTTATCGATTAACGTGGCAGAAGTATTTGCAACACGAGTTGGTTTCGATATAAGTGGCAAGAATGAGGCGGATAGCATTAATTCTAGAAAATCCTGTGCAACAGTATTGTAATTATGTTTCATCAAGTCGATATTGAAATCTCCCATTAAAAAAACGTCTTTGTTGTTAAAATGAGTGTTATGTAACAAGTCACTTAAATGTAGGAGGAATTCTTGAGCATTTGAATTTGGACATCTGTAAATAACACCGACGATTATATTACGGTTACCAGGGATAGCAATTTCAACAAAAAGAGATTCAAATGAATGGTTGCATAACGAAATCTCGTCCAGCACAGTGTAATTTAAAGTCTTAAAAAGATACAAGGCAACGCCGCCACCCACCCTATTTTGTCTATTTTTATGAATGAATTCGTAATTATCAATATGAAATGGGAGGCACGAATCACTACTGAGCCAAGTTTCTGTCAAGCCAATTATTGATATAGGATTTTGCGACTGGTTATCTATGAGCGAAAGTAGATCGTCAAAATGTCTATTTAAACTTCTAACGTTTGCATGAAAAAAAGAGATGCTATTATTTTTGAAATCTTTGAGAATATCAGAAAACTTATTGACAGAAACATAATTGGAAAAGGTGCGATGAGCAGGATCATCGAAATCAAAATCAAACTCAAGTTCATCAAATGAGGAATTGATGTTATCCATGACAACATTGTCATACGAATTAACTGAAATATCCCTATTTACGGTATGAATATGGCTATGTAATCCAAAAAAATCATCATCACTTATGTTATGAAAAGGTAGCTGCTTATTTGGGCTTTCTACCATGTATTGGATAACAGTAACAGATCACAGTAGATCGACCGTGTAGGATGAAATATGAAAATAATTTTGGCACTACCAAAGAGGGAAGGAAATGAGGAAAGAGGAGTAGAGAATCCATATGCAGCTTGGAAAATGAGAAACTGAAAAACATCAACAAGTAACATGAATATGAAAAAACATAGGGGGTAAACACAATAAAGAGATGAACAAGTGAAGATATAAAATGAAGCTCTGTTGGCATTGTGATTTTGTGAGAGCAATCGTAAGATTTAGATTTCATAATTCATTACATTATCAGCATCAGAAATAAAATCGTTTGAGGTCGAGGAAATCTCTGGATAAAGAACTTAATGTCATCCTAAAATATCGATCAACAAAAAAACAAAACTTTTTTTGCGATGAAAAGCATAATGTATTACATAATTAACCTTAATGACACTGCTCCTAATAAACATTGGAAAATTAAATGTAAAGAAAGAAAGATTACGCACTGGCATTCACATTCCTTGTTTAAAAGAATGCTATATACAGAAGCTGGGATTCATTGTCAACGAGTGAAATTGTCGGAGATGACAATGATATCAATTAAGAGTTCAAGCAACTGGAAAATGCATTCATTCTTGTACAAGCTGGGGATAAAAAAAAAACAAGTAAATAAATAAATGAGCAGGTCATAGCCCAGTCGACGGACACTATTCAATAACAGAGGTATATGCAAGAATTTAAGGATTGAAATAGTAAATACATGACGTACAACTGGTATTTAAATTTCTTTTAAAAATCCAGTCTTGGTAGACCAGGCGAGGACAGACACAGCGCATTCCAGGGGCACATCAATGTAATTAAACAAAGCGGGCCCCCGGAATACACCGTATCAAACCGGGCCATATCCACCACTGCACTCTAAATCATGAATATTTATGAAAAATTATTAAGTTGGATTTGAAATCGAACACGCAAAACAGCAACAACTCAATTTTTTTTGTTTAAAGTTAAATTGGTGTAGGAATAGTTATCGGTATGTCGAAAGCATGAATACTTGCTTTCAACCATCAAGTTCATACATAACTTAACTTAAGTTATGTATGAACAGGCAACCATGATATTCACTGCTTATGCTTATGTGAAATATGACAGCAAAATAATTAAAAAAATTTAAGCTCTATTGGGCGCTATACAAGAAAATTATTAGAAAAAGAGTATGAATAAATGAATGTGTGTACGTACAATGCATGAACTGTCGGCTTATTAAATTCAATGTCATCCTGTTTTCAGGTAATATACCTAAATAACATCAATGCAAACATGAATAACCAAGTCCAATTTACAGAGTAGCTTGGTAAAGAAAAGGAAAATCCTATATTCCATCAATAAATCTTGCTTTGAAAAGGAGATAGTGACCAGACAATATACGGAAGGGTAACGAATTTGATCATTAAATGTAAAAAATATGTCAAACAGTGATGATATGAACACAAATCATTAAAAAACACAAGTGCTATATAGGATTCCACAGGTTACCTCATAGTCAGATCGGTATATAAAAGAAAAGTATACCTGGTGGGTGTTTCATAAAGCTGTTCGCAAAGTTACGAACAACTTTACGCACGACCGGAACATGTTCTTAGGTCATAACTCAATTACATATAGATATCATATAGCATAAGAAAGGATCACCAGTCGTGCGTAAAGCAACTCGTAACCCACGAACAGTCCTATGAAACGGGCCCCTGTAAACCTCAGAAATATGACATTTGTTTATTTTTTTTTCTAAGATAAAATTACTGAAGTGTAAAGTTCTGTCTTCAACAGAATATTTTAAATTATTTCCAAAGATATAAGTTAACAGCCGTAGCAAACTGTTACCTTCTTTCATGGATTTTTTTTCATGAGATAATATAATAACACACCAGAATCTCCACTTTGGTCTCCAATCTACAAATTCCGGCTCTTCCAATATTTATGAATAAACCATTTATAATATCAATGGACAAATAGCTACATCATGAATTGTGCCCAAACTCAGTACTCTTTTTTTGTACAACTTGTGGGGATAAGCAAACTGAGGCACAATAGATATGCAATTTTCATAGCTTTAATAAAGTTAGAAGTCTAATAATGTTAATAATAATAAGAGTTTCAAAGTAAAAGGAAGACAAAATACAAAGTTTTGGATACCAAGAAAATCGCTTCAGTCATAAAAAAATTAGCAACACTATATAAATTATGTCGCATGAGTGGTATTATTCAGGCCATATACATTTTTTTCCATGACAAAGACTTGAACAATATAAAACAAGAGCCTACATTCATTTTTGCCCAAAATGTTTTGCTCATTTTTTTTTTTTCGTTATCGATATTATTCTGGCTTGCATCGTTTTGTAAAGAGAGAAAAAAATACAATTCAGGCCATATACAATTTTTTTATTTTTCTTGAGAAAAGCTTGATAATAAATAATTTAGATCCTAGATTCATTTTTATCCAAAATGTTATGCTCCTTTTTTCTTTTTCAATTTTGGTATTATTCTGGCTTGTATCGTTATATAGAGAGAAAAAATACAATTCATTTTGTTTGATGTTGCACATTTGTAAAGTGTAAAAGCAAAGGCCATCAAAATGATGTCACTCTTTGAAATTTACATCATGATCGAACATGATCATATAGAAATCAAGGAGAGGAATGACTTTAATAGCTGATATCAATCACAAAAAAGATCAAAAAATTGTAAATATATCACAAAATGTCAGGATTATTAAGGTAGGTTGATAAATCTTTCTTTCAGGCATTGTTTTTTCTCATGAGAAATATAATAATAGGCCAGAATTAATCCATAAATTTCGGCTCTTCTATTATTTATGAGTAAACTATTCTTATATACAAATGGAAAAATAGTTACATCATGAATTGTGCCCAACTCGGTACTCTTTTGTCAGGGGATACATACTTGTGGGGATAAGCCAATTTATAAATAATGAATATGCAATTTCCATAGCTTTTAACAAAGTAAGAATAGTTAAGGCTGTTATGTATTGCTCAATGTTTTTTTTTTAGTGTATAAATCTGCAAGAATCTTCAATCATGAAGGAGGCAGATTTAACCTGAAGAAGAAATGGAAAGGTGAAACAGAGCAATGCATATTTTTATGTTCTGTGACATAATCTACGTTCTGTTGCACAATAATAACTTCGTTCAGGATTATACACAGATGATTTGAGAATGGCATAATGATTAAATAACTGACAAGGATTAAAAATTGTTTAATGCAATGGTAATTGGTGAGGCGAGCTTACTTTGATCATGCGTCTTGGTGTTGGTGATTGGAATGGTGGTTGATTACTTTCCGAAATAAATGAATAACGTAGATAGGGGTAAACAGTGGCACTACATGTATATTGGTGAACAAGTTGCAGAGGTCACAAACTGTTGATGATCCATGATGTCGTGATCAGGCGTTGTCAGACCAGTTGACCCAACTTGATTGCGGTGATCCGTTGCGTGCTGGTTGGCGAGTTTGCAGAAATACTTTGGTGCCGTTTACGCGGATTCTAGTGGAAAGCTTCTTATCGTTGCGAATTTTAAAGGCAATAGATGCTAGTCGGCCTCGTTCGCGTTTCATTACAGGTGGCAAGTCGGAGCGAATGGTGACGCGATCAAAACAGGCGGCGGGTGTTGCTTGCTGGGGTTCCGTGGGTTGTTGTCCTGGTTGTTGTTGGGGCTGCGTGGCTTGCTGTTGACGATGTTGCTGGCCGGGAATATCATTGCGGCGCTGACGATTTACTTGCTCAAAAGCATTAAGTAGACTATCACGGTCAGCCATGTTGGCAAATCTGATGATCAAGGGTCGAGGTGCTCCTGTTGCTTGTTTAGGGGCCGGTAGTCGGTGTGCATTTACTAACTGCGTTTTGGTAGCTACAGCCGATGACACTTTAAGAAAGTGAGCAATGATACCATGTACAGTTGAGTATACATTTTCCTTTTGGTTTTCTGGTACACCATAAACAAGCAAATTCTGCTTCCTCTGATGAAGTTCAAGTAGGATAATTTTCTCTTCCAAATCCGCCGTTTTACGATCAATTTCCCCTCTAATATGAGGAATAGTATCCTTCTCCAACACCTTAATTCTGTCCGAATTAAAACTCACAGTGGTCTCCAGATCCTGGATTGCCCTTCTAGTTTGGGTTAGCTCCACTTTGATCATATGGATATCATTCCCCATAGAGTCAAATCTTGTGTTCATTTCTTGAGAAAGTTGTGCAAACATTTGCTTCATTTCAGCTAACATGTCATTAGACCCACCTGCTGTACAAGCGTTAGAAGCGGCGCCTTGGGCGTTGGCGGCTGGTGAAGTCACGTGATCGCTGCTGGCGTCTCCGGTCGCATGGGTACCTTCAGGAAATTGGAATGGGTTGCTTCGGGTTGGCGAAGGTTGGGCGTTTCCCAATACAGAAATGTTAGACTGTGAAGCCATTTTATCCACTTTTTTCAGATTTTTGGTCGTCGACTTTGTAGAAGGATTAGATCGTAGGTTGTAAGAACGCTCTTTACTCATGTCTTGATTCGAAAGATCGAGATTTTACCTCTCACATAACTTAGAATTGAGAGCTGAAGTTGAACACGTCCGCACTCTACGATTGCATTCTATAAATATAAATATCTCCAGCCTGGACCATATCCCTTTAAGTGACATTTCTCTAAATTACTGTCTTAATTGAGGTGCATGATGATTGTTTATGTTATTTTTTATTTAAGATGTGAATAATGTCTATATAGGGGCATTATTTTAGTTATTGTTTTAATTTAATTTTTGTTCTGGTTTTTATTAATGCTTATTTTGAGCCATGTTTTAGTTTAACGAGTGACTTACACACGATGTTATTTAAGGGAATCTGCAGGCTTCAAACATTTTTTGTTTATGCTTATTTCCTTCTGTGTATTATTATTATTATCAATGTAACATTATATTCTGTAAATTTATTTCTTACAATTCATGGTTAAAAATAAAACAAACAAACTTGTTAAACAAAAAAAAAGAAAGTCCAGAGTAAGTAATCAATACAACTAACTGTTTTTCTATATTTTCATTTGGAACAATTCTGATTTTTTTCGCAGTCTTGACAGTGAGATATACATTTTTTTTCACGTATAAGATCTTGATTCATATGATTTGTGATTTTAGTATGATTGATTTGAAGGGAAAGAAATAGAATATGATTTAAAACAAAAATTCAATAACAGTCGGACTGCAGGTCATCTATCCTCTCGTGGCTGCATGAATCCTGCCGGCCCTGCAAAATGAATCGTGAGATTTTCTTTCTTTAAGAATTTACCTATTTATCTTCTAATCTTCTTTACACAATTGGACAGAGCAAATGTTTCACTTTCATATTGGTCACTTATTTTGTATAAAATATTTTGACAAATAAGTGAATCTCAGGCCTGAAAATGTGCATCAAAACTGAATTCTCTTCCTCTGTTTTCTTTTGCAAATTGTGCAAAAAAAATATTTTGAGCCTCGAAGATATCTATATCACCACAAAGCTGAATTTCTGTACTTTCTCACTCTTAATATGCATGGGGCACCTTTTAATCGGGTCAAGATCACACTTTTCCCACCAAATTGTGCAAAAAAAAATTATTTTGAGCCTCGAAGATATCTATCACCACAAAGCTGAATTTCTGTACTTTCTCACTCTTAATATTGGGCACCTTTTAATCGGGTCAAGATCACACTTTTCCCACCAAGGTATACAAGACGAGATTTCTAAAATGTTGGAGCAGCCAACCGCGTAGCCAGGGTATCATTTCGGAGGGGGCGGTAAATGCACGCGAAGCGTGCCAACGGTGCCAACACTTACAGAGCGCGCGAAGCGCGCTCCCTAGGGGGTGGGTGCAGGGAGGGGGAGTTTCCCCCTCCATCGCGAAGCGCGAAGCTTTTGGTGTTTCATAAATTAAAATGAAAAGGAGCCGTCTCTCTTGTCTCTAGTACCTATATCAGCCCCAATTCAGTTGACTATATTGTGATTTTGAACCTTGTTTTCAAAAGTGATTGTGAACGCACAAAAAAGGGATAAAATGGAGGAAATTAACCCCGCGCAAAGCGCGGAAGCGAAAGTGTTTTATCAATTTTTTTGCAAAGAAAAGTGTCCCGAGAAAAGGGTATTCTCTAAGTTATATTGAATACTTCCTTTGGAAAGATCAGATTTGGTTACCAACAATTTAGCGACAGTGCATATCTTTAACTCGCAAAACAGAGGAGAAGGATATATGCCGGGAGGAAGATATTCCTCCCCGCGCAGAGCAATGAAACTCTAAAATTTCAAAGGGCGGACGTTTCGTCAAATGCAGATATCTCTAATACCCCCATCTAATTCAGTTGTTTTTCCTCTTAGATTATTGGACTTCATTACAAGGAAAAATTGTGCGCAAAGAGTTGAAACTTTTGTGATTTATTAAAATTATATAAAACAGGATGATGTATAATTATCCTGATGCGCTTCATTTTTAATGATAAAGAAATTTAAGTGTCATTCAAAATTTCAAACTTAGGGCGCAAAATAGGACAGGAGATTAATGTGTAGGGAAATGACATGAAGTTGAGTAGAATTTGATAAAACATATTGTACTCTTCTTATTTAATACAACACGAATATTTTATACCTTCCTCTTTTTAAATTAGGAACCTGTTGGCCCCAAATTATGATTATTTAGTAATGAGCTGAAAAGCGGGATAAGTTGCCTATATGGAGGTGACGGCAGAAATTGATATAAAGATTTTCTTACCCGCCCGGAGCCGACCCGACCAGAAGTTGCGCGACCAATTAAAAAAAAATAACTTCATATACTTCGGACTATCCTTACTCTAATTCCATGCCCTAACATATATATTTGAACTTTAACTGGCAAGAAACACGTATAGCTAAAATAGAAAAACAGGGTTAGAGAAGTGGTGAGGGAAACAAAGGGGAACTGCAATATCATTTAACCGCGCGCAGCGCGGAAGCAAAATTCTTGTATATAAATTTAGAGCAAGAGTGAAGGAGTTTCTTTTTAAGAAAAAAAATAAAATAAACAAGAAAAACCCACAAAGCTACCTTTCTTCCCTTTCCTTCCTTCGCTTTTCCTTTTCTCTTCTCTTTTTTCCCTTTTTTTTTTTCTTTTTGGGGACGTTTTGGGGGGCGACCGCCCCCACCGCCCCCCCCCCCCCCTGGCTAAGCGCCTGGGAGCAGCATATCCAGAGTTCCGATGGCTGGATAAGGCTTCAAACCAACAGGCGCGGGTATAATTTGATATGAGATTACCATGGGGAGTGTGACCTTGCCGTGATATACACTGGAACCGTTGGGTATGTGCATTCTATGATCAATCAGAGTGCAGTATTCTTAATTTCAAGCTGCTTAAAAAAGGTGTGATCTTGACCCGATTAACCCAATTCTTGAAATCTATACCATTTTAAAGCATAGAATTCAGCTTTATCATGATCTAAAAATCATTTGGGCTCAAACAAAAATGAAGTGTAAAAATAACAACTTTTCTCAGGTGAAAATAATTATTTTGTAGCATATTTTAGATAAAAAATTTCACCTATATACATTTTCAAACACATGACCTGAAAGAATGATTCTTCTTCTTTACAATGATACCAAATTCATGAAATTTGATGCATATTTAGAGCAGCAATGACCGAATTAAAAGAGGTGTTTGGGTCCGCACCAAGCTCATTAAATATGCAAAACCTCTCTAGTCATGAATATCACTTGGATGAAAGAAGCCCGGTTTTGGGACCTGCCGACTGATAATTCTGTGAACGTCGTCTGAACGTCTAAAGCGTATAATAATCTGTTCAGATAATTAATCGAGATTTTCTATTTGGCATATTTCTATTGAAACCAAAATACAATGATTTGAAAAAGAGGAGGGATACTACACGAAGTAAGTTTAGCCAGCTTTTAAAGAAACATGGGAAGAACTCAGGGACGACGAACTGGGAAGTGGAAGGTTGAGGGAGACACCAAGGGGAAAGGTTCACTTATATATTCTTTTGAAACCAAGAATTGAAAAAAAAAGTAGCAATTCAATGATGTGGGACGTAAGCTGGGTGCAATCCACTGACGTAAATCCCAGGGGGTGCAGATCCCCCCCCCCCCCCACTTTTTAAGACAGCAACAATATTTTGTTTTTAATTATCAAAATTATTAATACGGCTGTGCATATATGGATTCATCTTTAAATGCATTCAAAGTGCTAAAATAGGCCCAATTTTGCAAAAACGCGAAATTTCTCGCGCGGTCGCTTCGCTCCCGAGCTCTATTATATCCCATATTGGCCATGGCAAATCCATGACGTCTACTATCTGCACTCCGCTTCATCTAGAGTATGGTTATGAACTTTATAATTCCAATGACTTTTAAATATGGTTATAACTGTTATTATTAAAGGTCAAGTCCACCCCAGGAATATACTGACTTGAATAAATAGAGAAAAATCAAACTAGCATTGTGCTGAAAATTTCATAAAAATCGGATGTAAAATAAGAAAGTTATGACATTTTAAAATTTCGCTTATTTTTCACAAAACAGTGATATTCACAACTAAGTGAGTCAGTCGATGATGTCCATCACTCACTATTTCTTTTGTTTCTTATTGTTTGAATTATACAATATTTCATTTTTTATCGATTTGACAATTAAGGACCAACTTGACTGAACCATTATCAATGCTAATTCCACACGTTCAGGGAGGAATTAATCGTTGTATCACTTGACATTGAGGAGAAAATTAGAATATTTCATATAAAGAAATAGTGAGTGGATGACGTCATAGTTTCCCCATTCGCATACCAGCCAGGATGTGCATATAACTGTTTTGTGAAATTAAGCGAAAGTTTAAAATGTCACAACTTTCTTATTTTACATCCGATTTTGATGAAATTGTCAGTGTACGTTATGCTTGTTGGATTTTTCTCTTTTTATTCAAATCCACTTTTTGTTGGGGTGGACTTGTCCTTTAATTAAGCAGTCAAAAGGAGGGCATGAAAATGATTCCGTGCATTTTCATGCCCTCGTGAGTCATGGCTCATGTTCAGGCATTAAACAATGTCTGGGGGTACGGGTATTGTGATCATTATCTAGATCTACGGAAGATCTTGAAATAGTTTTTGAAATATTTCACAGTCTAATTTCAAGGCGTTATCTAATGTGTCTGAAATAATCAACTTGCTATTCAATTGAAAATAACCTGATTGTAAAATTGAATAATTTATCCTTTAAATTGATATGAAATTGTAAATAAAATACAAAAGTATAATTATATTAGACCTACCGTTTTAGCCTTTAGACCGCTTTCAATTTTACGATCCGACATTATTTATTTTTTGTTATCCTTGCAAGTTCAGTCTAGTCAGAGCTTGAACGAGATTAGACGGAGGCTCCTTTCGCAATTTCCTACCCGAGCTGCTGATTTACTGGTTTTCTCTTATTTTCTTAGTAAGTCAGTTGTTTTATATATATATTTTTTCAGTCATTGTCCAACTACGCTGATCTAGCTCATGAGTTGCGATTGATATTGTATTATTATAAGAAATATAACTTTGTCGGGTCCTCTCCTAATTCCTGCTCATTCGCACTGGATTGCAGAGCGGTGCAGCTGCAGTGTGGCCCGCGCCCCCAGCACCTTGGCAATGGCTCGCCTTCAAAGTTGGCGCTGGTTGTTGCTCTCCGAATGCCGCACTGGTCGGTCGTCGGATACTTGTGGCTAACCATGGCTGGGACTGACTGGGAGCTTGGCTAATCAACTCGGCGTGATGCATGTGGGGTCAGAGCGTATGTCTAGTAATCAATGGTAATAGCTTCCCAGGGAGGGGGCGAATGCACGAAACGTCGAAAGGGTCCTTCCAATTCTCGCTAATCAGAACCGCAATGACATGGGATTGAAAAGGGGGCCGTCTAGTTAGCTAGCTCTATAGTATAAGACTATATATATCTTTCATATGCATAAATTCTAAATTTTTGTTTGCTTTTTTTTTCATATCAAATCTGAGCAGATGTTGGTTATAAATTTGTGTTTACTTACTAATTTTATTTTTTCTTGTTAGCTGCATGTTCCATGACTTTTTCCAATATCATAGTATCTCGTTCGTATTGATGCACTGTCGATCGTAGACTGCTCTAAGTAATCACGGTAACCTTGCGCACTTTATACCTTGAGGCTAGCCATCGACGATCATCCACAATACACCACACCTCAAATTTCGATCAAAGGCGCAGATGAGATTGAAATTCGGCAAATCAGGCCCATATTTCCGTCAGAAAATATATCAATTGTTAATGCAAAACTACGTGTAAACCTCTGTCTAAGTTACAATGTTATGAGATAACACATTTTAAAAAGAATGATTTTGTCTAGAACCTACTTTAATGGAGGAATGTTTGCAGGTAAGTTATCGAAAATGTGTTTCACATGGCGACAGACAGACACAAAAGACGTTTTTTGCAAAGACCCTTTCTTCTAATCAGCCCCATGACATGTATATATTATCAAACATTTGCTTTCTTTTCTTCCGTAACAAAAATTCTATTAAATCGTATTTCAACATTTCTAATATTGAGTAGATGGGCAATTTCACGGTCAGTCATATTACACTTTTATGTGACTTTTCTAATACTTGGTGGTGTCAGTTTTACAGGGGCGAGTCATTCTGTCAAGTTTATACTGTCAAATTATCTTGACAAGTGAGGCTTTAAAACAATACCTAAAGAATGGTTGTAGGCTGTATATTATGGATGCTATGATGTCCCAATAATCGGTTAGTCGCATTACACAAAAAGGACATGGAAAAAAGTGACTGATTACTTTTTATTAGTTCTTTCAAATCAAAACACCAATTTCAATACCTGCAAATCATTACTTCCATATATAGAAGTCTCAAATAAGACATTTGAATTTGGGAAGCAACTTTGAGTTTCTCTTTTGGACGGAAAAACTCTGGTCAGTCGCATTAAACTTTATTCGGCACCACAAATTTGACATTTTTTAACCTTTCCCGCAACTTGTATTTGAAAATTTTCTTTTAATGTAGTAAACTGGGTTTGGGTTGTAGTATGGGTTGGGGTTCTAGTACTCAGTCAGGACATGCAACCATAGACAGGAAGTAGGGGTGGGTCAGCCATTTATTGAAAGCCGGGTAGAACATACAAAACAAGGAAAAACCCCTGTAAATAAGGGAATAATATTGATTGATTGATTCTTTATTTCCATGCAAAAGATAAATCATACAACAGAAAATATATTGACAAAAAAAATATTTCACGGTAAAATAACAATCAACAATCATTGCATGGGAGGGGACAGTCATAAGCACAAAGGCTTGAAAAAGGACGCCCCTCAAGAAAGACTATGTATACAATGAATGAATGATCACGTGATTATGATATCATATCTTGATAAATTATATTTCATTAATCATTAAATCCTATTTCATTAATCGAATGCATGATAATATATGTAATCATGGATTTACCGTAATTCAATAACCTGTAGAAATTATACAACAAAAATTGCATGCAAATGTACAAAATTCATTTCTTGCTCATAAGGCTTTAACATTACTAAGAAGAATTATTGATCACTTTTCAATGAAGTCTGAATTATTACAAAAATATATATTCCAATTAACCAATGGTAATAATAACAATAATACAGCACTGATTAAATCATTCCTTTTAAGCACATTATGATATCATAATACTTAAACAGTTATTGCCTTATTATGTAAATCATAACAAAATAACCATAAGTTGGCCATGCTACCAACTAACTCACCCTACTATTGGCCAAGAGATAACAGGGTACATCCACCAAGTCACCCTCCGGAGATTTCACTTTGCATCGCTCATACATGGTACGTCAAATGAAATTCCCTAAAAATTGACACAACAAAATTAGCTAGTACGGTTTTTCCTAAAACTCATCTAATTTAATCGACTCTGAATTTCTAAGACTACTACTACCACTCGCCAAATATAATCAAAATAAATAAAGTTCATTCACTTTCTACGTACAGCGAATGGGGGGTATACAAAACTGATCATGACAAAATACTGAAAAGAAAATCAACTTCATTTAATATACTCGATCTCATAGAAAATAAACATAATACAATTTCATTTTATAAACTGATCATAAGAAATCTTCTCTTTTATAATGTGAAATTGACTATAACAATAACATGAAGCATATAACGATCTTGTACCAGATATACAAAATTGAATTGACATTCAACCCTACTCTCTGTAATAATGTTTTTCTTAAGAATGATATCAACGTAGTCAAAATCTTAGCTTCTAAACTGACAAACGATATATATTAGATTCAAACTTACATGCCTACTTGTCGAGCATGACTTGCAAGAACGAACATGTAGCCCTAACGTGCACTGTCATCACCAATCGCTTTCTGATTTATCCTCCCGCCGTAACAACAAAACGCTTGTTCTTTCACGCCACCTACATGTGAACGCTATCTGATATAAATATCCTTCCACAACATCACAAATATTTATGACATATTACTAGATTTAGTATCAATGAAAAAGTATAATGAAAACAACTGGTTTTAACACAAAAGTCATACACATGTACTTAGCTATAAATCTGAGGAACTAATTTTTTTTTTTTTGGGGTAACAACATCATTGCCATTACGTAACAGGTGAGTAAACAACGGAAAATATCGACCAAAAAGAAATACACTTTCGCTTTAAATTCTCGTAAGGTGTTTCCTAAGAAATAATGATTTTGCAAGAAAATTCAATTCCCCACATTAATATGATGTAAATAATGACCAGATTATCCAACTGAAAATTTAAAAAAATAAACAATAGTTCTGTTCAATTGAAATTCATTGAAAAAAAAATGTAGTCCCATGTATATAATTTTCTGTATGGTTCGGATTCTTCTATAAGGAGATGCGGAAGAAAAACATATTGAGGCTAATTTATGAACTTCCATATGAGTTTGAACAGAAAATGTTGATTCAGATTTGAAATAGAGCTAATATTAATTTGTTGAAAAATGTCTGCTTTTGCTTGGAATCGCCCCAGATACATGTATTTTTACTTCGATTACTTGTCTCTATTTTTCAGTTTGACATTGTCTTGATTTTCTGCTGAGCAACCCAGACACCTTCAGAAATGGAAGAAGAAAATGGTCCAAAGATCTTTACTGGCTCCTCTGATGTATTTTGTGGAATCACAGTAGAAACAGAGTCACAGAACTGGAACACAATGGATGAATTTAAAACAATACTGACAGGTAATGTTTAATGCAGATTTTGCCGTATTAATGCATTGATCAAATGCGTTAATTCACACTTTCCCCAAATAAGTCATCATGTTTTAGAATTTATAAATTGCATGTGAAGCCATTGAATTATTTTTTTCATTGGGTTAGGCACACAATGGGTGGTTTCGGACATTGGGTCAGATGCATAAAAAAGTAGCAATCGCTTCAAGCACAAGCAATTGCTAGCCAAACAAATGGTCATTCCTTAGCAATTGCTTTATTTTGAATGCATAAACCCTTTGCTTGTGCTTGAACCCTTTTATTGCCTTCAGAAAACAATTGCTAGCGGTTTGAACAATAACGACGTCATGCTGGTGCAAACACGACTCACAGAACAAAGGCTGGACTCGAATGCAGAGTTTTGGCAGTGCAAAATACCCCTACTCTCATGTAACATCTTATCCTTTGACGTGACGGTGGTGTCAAATTATTCCTTGAACTTGTTTCTAATTAATAAATTTATATTCGGTTTGCACTCACTAGGAAGAAAATGTGTTCATGTAGGGTTCTGTACACCTTGGAGTTCTCTCTTAGGTACATAAACATGATCATGGAACGCGAACACCCTGATCAAGCAAACACTCAGCTGCTCTGACAGCGCTTGAAAAACCCAAACAAATGCTTAAACGCACAGGCTAAATGTTTGCTTGATGCATACGCTTTTTATCAATAGCTTAATCTTCAAGAAAATGCTACCAGGCAATCAGCAATTGCTTGAGCTTACTAGCAAAAGCATTTGCTAGCTCATTTTTGTGCATACGGAACCAAGCAAAAGCCTAGCAAAAGCAATTGCTACTTTTATGCATCTGACCCAATGCCATCACTCGTGATGGATATTGCTGAAAATCATTAGTGATTATCACTTGAAGTCTACAACCATCCTCTCTGTGTTGAGTCTTTGCAACAGATAATATGCTCCAAAGAATGAAGTCTTTGAAATATCCCAACCCAAATAATACTTCATTCCATTTACCGTATGTATGATCTGTTTTTTGTTATAATCTTGTGGATTTTTTTATTCACCAAAGTGCTAACAAACTGTAATTGTGAGCATAATTGTGTGAGGTACACTATTGATGGAAATTTAGAAATGTAGCCTGCAAATTCTCTTTTAGAAAAAAAATATTGAAAGAATTCACTTTAGCTAAATTAGGCCTACCGAGGTAAAAAATGACTGTGTTCATGGTGAAGTATGATACATCATACAGGAATGTCAGTTTTCTAGCAAATCTGATCTTTCTAGCGCAAAGTTTTTGTATCAATCACTACATGGCAAAGGCCAAATAAGATCAATTTTGACCATCAACCAACCATAATTGTTCTTTTTTATTTGCTATCCATCACAAACTTTTGTGTTTCATGGCCCTTCTTGTCACAATCATACTGAATAACTAACTTTGAAGCTTTTGGGTCATGCATACTATCTGTTTTATATGGAAAAGTACAGTATACACACACAAGGAATGGTGATGTACTGAATGACCATTAACATCAATCTGTTTCAGAATGCACTCTACAAATGCTGCAAGACTTGACATTTTCTTGTTATTTCAGTGCATTCTTGATTGCTGAAATAGATGAAATGATTGTCGAGTACAGACATGGCCTGATTTTTGTTGTTGTTGATATTTTGTTTCTTTAGATTCGCTTGATCACTGGAAGGAGACTGGCAAGAGAGGTATCTGGATCAAAATACCCTTACACCAGGCTGACCTTGTTGGCATTGTTGCTAAGGTGATGCCTTGACACTCTTTGTTCCTTCACCAATCGCTCCCACGGTAGATCAGGGTCCTGGGTCCCGTTGCATAAAAGTTACCATTATTGTAACTCTGACTGTCAATGGTAGCTTTCCTGAAATCCTTGATTTTGATTGGCTGTTCATCAGCATTACCATGGTAGTTAGTTACCATTGGATGTCAAAGTTACTATTATGGTAACTTTGCCATCCAATGGTAACTATCATGGTAACAGTGGCCAACAACCAATCAAAAGGAAAGATTTCTTAGAAGTTGTCAGTGGATGGCAAAGTTACCATAACAGTAATATTTATGAAACGTAACTCTCCACAAATATGAAAACCCAAGACCTCAAAGGTTATGCTAACCCCAATTTCAATCCCATAGCTCGTATCATTCTGATCAACAGCAAATCAAAGCCAAAACCCCAAATTTTCAGAGAAAGACATGAAATATAGTAGGGGGTGGGGGAATGTTGTATCTCCTAATTCTGTGTGGAAGTGTTTCATTAAAAAAAATCAATAACCTCACATTTTAAGCATTGATCTCTTATATCCCTATAAAGTTAAGAAGAAAACCCCCAAACAAAAGTCTGGCGATCTTGATACAGATGAATGAGAAATCACTCTCCTAAGTATTCAAAATCCATTGGTCAAGGGTCATATATTCTAGAACAGCAGAGAAACTATGCTGAAGATGCCCTCGAAGAAGTATAGAAATTGGGTTTTTAGTACTCGTTTCCTTCTGCCAACCGCTCATTTTAATTGGTGGCACATTCTGGTTATATGGGATTCTTGGGATGAGAATATTGTTCTGTGTAATGTTGCAGTATCATTTATGAGGGTATCTGCATTTGCTGTCAATTTCTCTGTATTTGCTTACACGATATTTTTGACTATTGGATTTGATTTGATTTTTTCATGCTTATGATACCTGTCTGTCATGCACATGCAGTATTTCAAATGTCAATTAATGCTTGTGTTATGTACGATGTTTAAGTGTCAGTTATTCATTTATTTATCCATTCATTCATTCATTCATACATTCATTCATTCATTCATTCATTCATTCATATACATAGAATATGTTTATTCATATATCTCTTATTTCTTTCTTCCTTTCTTCCTTTCTTCCTTCCTTCCTTTCTTCCTTCCTTCATTTATTTATTTTGTTTCATCATTGCTTTTCCATGGGTTGCATTAACAGCTTATTGCTGTAATATTTCTATTACATTACCTTCTTTACATTTCTATTCTTTGTCTATTTCATTTAAATTGTTGTTTATATGTGTATGTATTTTTCTTCAAGTGCCATGAGTACCTAAAGGTGGATCTGTGTGTGGCCACCCTTATTAGTATAATTTCATTATAAGTTGAAGTATGATCTGGAACATCTAGTTATGTTCCACACGTAACTCCTCATTGTTGCCTGCTATCAAAATTTGATCATCCTCCATTTTGACCTGCACTGACACGTTTATTTCCTCGCTTGCTTTGCCATTTCTTTCACGTACCCCAGCTTGGCTTTGTGTTCCACCATGCTCAACCAAGTTATGTGATGATGACAAGATGGCTTCCTGAAGATGAACCCAATATGCTGCCAGGCTTTGCTACACATTACATTGGTAAATGCACAGGTGCACTCTTTTCTTATGCTACAGTTACACCAATGAAACCACCTGCAGACTGAAAGAAACTGTTAGTACTGTCAATGAAATACGATTGGTCAGTTTGGATTCGGTATTGTTGATGTGACTGTAGCATCATTCATTTTGGCCACGCAATAGAGCTTTTATAATCAGGGGAGTGTTTCATAAAGAGTTCAGTAGGACTTAGAGTCGCACTTAAATGCCGACGCGTACATGATATGCAACGTGCAATCTTATTGATCAATACGCAGTTGTGCAGTGTGCACGTCCGCTTGGTATAATCTGACCAATGCGGTGATGTCTTTTATACCGCATGCAAATATGCATTTATGTGCGACTCTATGTCATACTGAAATCTTTGTGAAACACCCCCCTGGTGGAAGTGGGTTTATATCTTGCTTTAGATTCCAACTGTTCATTTATGACAGTGGTTGATACTTTTCTGCCAAAATACTGCAAATGAAGACCATTCTATCTCTCAATATTTGCTTAGTGTTTTCATTTGCATTATGTAAAATTTGTCATTTTTGTAGTGCACTTTGTATTAAAGTCAATTGACTCCAGGTGCCCTTTATCATAAGTGTCTGGATATAGTGTTTGAATTGCATTAATCTTTTGGAGATCTTTGTGCCATGTTGGGCAAATCGTAGGCTGCACATTGTTAAGCATACCCAGCATAGCAGCGGCTTATGGGTTCGGCATGGGTTCTTTTTTTTCGTGGGTGGTGTATATCTCGACAGGGGGATAAAATTTTTAGATTAAATTTTGGGTGCATTATGAAGCTGACCTCTTTGTATATAATGTTATATTGATTGATGTCTTGTGATTCTTGTTATTTGTAATTCATGTTCATTTTAGTTTGTAACTGCGAGTCAATGATTTTAAGTAAAATATTTAATTCATCTGTTACAGGTGTCGGTGGCTTTGTTTTGAATGAAAATAATGAGCTGTTAGTTATTCAAGAGTTGTATGCAAACAAACGGCAATGGAAACTACCAGGAGGAGCCGCAGACCCAAGTAAGTATATATTTTAATTAAAAATGTACTTTTTTACAGCTACAAGTGGTTTTGTAATACTAACTCTTTGATACTTAATAACTAATGGCTTTTAAAAACCCCTTGGTAATATATAGTCGATCGGGCCATTGGAGCCATTGTGGAAGAATCATCATTTCTCTTATTGCATACGTGTATACTTCATGACAATATGCCAATTATTATATCGTATATTTTAATTGTGGGATAACAACTAATCAATATTCCAAACTTATTAAAATATAAGTACATGGTTTCAATAGAAACACCAATCGGCATTAGGTGGTGGAATGTTCTCGGGCGGAATCGAATTATAATACATCAAACCATGTCATTTAATCTTTAAAAGCTATATAACTTTGCCTTTGGATGAAGTGATGTGATCATAAACATATCCAACCATTATGCGAGTTAATCCATTGCTCTTCATCCAGTTACAACAAAGCTAAAATTGGTTTCTATTGATATAGATTTGAAGAACATATCTTGTCACTTAATATTCTTGTAGAGGAAGATATACCAGACGCTGTTAGGCGTGAAGTCCTTGAAGAGACGGGGATATCTGCAGAGTTCAAGTCCATCTGCTGTTTTCGTCACTTGCATCAATTTCGCTTTGGCAGATCCGACATCTACTTTGTGTGCCATCTGCAACCTTTGACCTCGGAGATCAAGATGGACCCCAAAGAAATAGCAGCATGCACATGGATGCCCGTAAGTTGTCGCAACTCTCAATTAACCAGTTTTATCAGAGCTAATGAAATTAAAACTTCTCAAGTATGCGAGCCAAAAGGATGGTGTTTCATAAAACTGTTCAGAAATTACACATGACTTTGGCAGATCCCAAAAGAGGGGGGGGGGGGCATAAAAAGTGCTGTGTATTGTGTGATCATTGAACTATTGAGGGGAATATCAGATGGCCTCTTGCAATTCATGGATATTTCATATATTTAGGGTGATAGGAGACCGATTAAAAATTACTATTACAACTGATTTTATCTTTACATGTAGGGGTATGCTGATATATGTAGGGCAAGCAGTTAGACCATAATTTGGGTTACTAAGGGCAAAAGCCCCCCCCCCCCCCCCCACCGTCCCCTCTACAATCCACTTTGGTACACTTCCAAGTCGGAATGTGCCGTATATCTTTAAGTTCAGTAAGTTTAAATTATACTATTTTTTAGACCAAGAATTCAATTCTTGATGTCAAGAGTCATTTAGAAATAATTTGTTAGTTTTTAAATTATATTTTTTCATTATTTTAATTAAGCAATCTGTGATATAAAGAATGTAATTTGTGATATAAAGAAATATGATTGAATGATAAAACGTTTTAACACACATATTAACCAAGCGTACTCTGCTGGAACTGTCCCAGGCCCTGTTGCATTGAAGTTACTTATACTGTAATTTTATCATCCAATGAGGTCTTCCATGGAATCCTAGAATTTGATTGGCTGTTGGGCCCTATTTCTATTGTAGTTACCATTGGATAGCAAAGTTAACATGATAGCAGTTTTCATGCAACCGGGCCCAGGTGTGACAATCCCTATACTTAAGTCTTTCATTGTCCCTCTTTTCAACAGATCAAGGATTACCTGGAGCATCCTGATGTCAGTGAAGGCAACAGGTACTTTGCCAGGCAATGCCTCACTGTTCTATCTAAAGACTGTAAGGTGAATCTTCGTCCAGAGAAAAACAACAAGGTGCTAGTATACTCCATCCTTCCCAAATCTGTGGCCACTACATCAGAAACCTCTTCCACTGACGATGAACACAGAGAAAGCGCGAGTGACAGCATGGAGAAATTGTCGCTTGGAAAGAGTTGATGATTACCACAATTCATATGTAAAACTGATCAAGTTATAGTTTTCAGTATTCATCTATGTAAAATATATGCCCATTCCTACGAGACATTTGTTTCATATTACCAATCAGAAATCCTTTTTTTTAACGAATTTCATATTTCATTGTCTTTCCTAGTGAACAACTGACCATGGCAAATAAAAGTGCACTTTGGCATTTTGTCTGTCAAGTACTTTTTAATCTGGTTTGTAAAGAATGCTCAGGTAATGTGAAAATATCAACCTTCAACACATGGGCCTTCAAGCCCATCTCCAGTTTAAATACCAATATGAATATTTATCTCTGATTAGATATATAATGAAAATGTTTGCTTTTCATACAAAGGTACATTTTGCAATCTGAGATCTGATATTACTCCCATCTTTTCCAGAAAATCTCATTTAGTTTTTGCAATTAGTGCAAGGAATTTTTTTCCCAAATAAAAGTCAAAGTCATTTTTTTAAACCTAATTAAGATAGTGCAATACATTTTTTATACCCTAATTGGCCCTACCTTCTAGTCATAAAATCTCACAGATATGTAGTTTATGGGAAAGAATGAACACATAACCAGGATTCAAATCTTTGACCAAAGGACTACTAGTATTGTAGTCCTTACTTTACTTTCATGTTTATCTATCTTCATATGGAAGTTTTCCCTTTGCCTTTATATTGACTAGTTCAAAAATAAGAACTTGTATTCAAGGTCTTTGGCAAACAAAATTTTGGAATTTAGAGGGATTGTGAACATCATCGAAAGAAGGAATTCCGATTGTGATCGAATGTGAAGTCTACTATTTATAACTCTTTCTTGTGTAATAATACCTAACCTTTTTGATGTAATTGAAGCCTTCAAGTTTCTAATAAAGCAGCGAATCATGAAATCAGTGGGCAGACCATGTAGCCCAGTGCAGCTGTGTAGAATGTGTCTGTCAGAAGAATTCTTCACAGTATGGTGGTACCTTATCACCTTCACAGTATGCTGGTACCCTATCACCTTCACTGTATGGTTGTACCTATCACCTTCACTGTATGGTGGTACCCTATCACCTTCACTGTGTGGTGGTACCCTATCACCTTCACTGTGTGGTGGTACCTTTTCACATTCACTATATGGTGGTGCCCTATCACCTTCACTAGTTGGTGGTACCCACTCACATTCACTATATTGTGGTACCCTATCACCTTCACTGTTTGGTGATACCTTATTACATCTGTATGGTGGAACCCTATCACCTTCACTGTATGGTGGTACCCTATCACCTTCACCCTATGGTTGTACCTTATCACCATCACTGAATGGTGGTACCCTATTACCTTCACTTTGTGGTTGTACCCTATCACCTTCACTGTATGGTGGTACCTTATCACCTTCACTGTATGGTGGTACCCTTTCACCTTCACTGTGTGGTGGTACCCTATCACCTTCACTATATTGTGGTACCCTATCTCCTTCACTGTTTGGTGATACCTTATTACATCTGTATGGTGGTACCTTATCACCATCACTGAATGGTGGTACCCTATCACCTTCACTGTATGGTGGTACCCTAATCAGCTTCACTGTATGGTGGTACCCTACCAACTTCACTGTATGGTGGTACCCTTTATCACCTTCACTGTTTGGTGATACCTTATCACCTTCACAGTATGATGGTACCTTATCACCTTCACTGTATGGTGGTACCTATCACCTTCACTGTATGGTGGTACCTTATCACCTGCACTGTATGGTGATACCCTTTCACCTTAACTGTATGGTGGTACCCTACCACCTTCACTGTGTGGTGGTACCCTATCACCTTCACTGTGTGGTGGTACCTTATCACCTTCACTATATGGTGGTGCCCTCTCACCTTCACTATATTGTGGTACCCTATCACCTTCACTGTTTGGTGATACCTTATTACATCTGTATGGTGGTACCCTATCACCTTCACTGTATGGTGGTACCTTATCACCGTCACTGAATGGTGGTACCCTATCACCTACACTGTATAATGGTACCTTATCTTCACTGTATGATTGTACCCTCTCACCTTTGCCTTATCACAAAATCCCAGATGTCTTGATAAATAATTTATCTCTTGTCTTGGCTAAGCTTGGGACATCTTAAAGGATGGTAATCAGGTTATCACCCACTGGGACGAATGGATGTTGCTACTAAATGATGTTCCCTCCCAAAGTCATGTGATGACTTCAATTCAAATATCAGAGCCATATGAATGCAGTATTTTTGATGGATTTTATAGATTTAGCCTCACTTCTTCAGGGACTTTTCTATTTCTTGAAAACGAGCAATGGCATTACTGCTCTGTTGATTAAAAAGGTTTCATAGAATTTGCAGGGTAGTATTCAGGGTTCTGCATTAATTTCACATACAGTCTGACCTCTCTTATCCGGCCTCCCCTTAACCGGATCTTTCTATTATCCGGATGCACACTTGCAGAGATTTTTTTTTTCAATCTAGTACGTGGGGAAATTAGATTTCAATCTAAAATCAAAATTCCTATATGCTAACTCACTTTTATTGCATACATTTTCCAATAAAGTCTACCTACAACTACATTATTTTTTATGAAAATATCTTGTGCAAATTACCGAAAGAACTTAGACAACATAGTTTTCCAGTAAATCAGTTCACAGCGCAACCATTTGTCACCTTCTCTTTTGTTTTTCAGGGAAAACACAAAACAACACGTCTTGCATTATGGACAGCGCCATCTGTCATGTTTGAGCCTACAGTTAGTATAACAATGGCTGACTTTGTGAAGCTGCAATGCCTGCTGCGATGATCCAATTTTCTAACTTAGTTTTGAGTCATTCTTTTTCTTTCAAGGTATGCTCGATGTATTCCTCAATCATTTCGGCAGGTAACTTATCCAAGAGTTTTGGCAACCAATTAATTTCATTTCCGTAAAAAAAATGCCTATGATTTGTACTGACACTGCAGTGAATACTGTCTATGTACCGGTACGCCCACTACAATAGATTACGTGTATTGGGGAGGCAGCTGCGTGTATTTAATATTGGGTCTCCCAGATCCTGATAAATCCCTTATCTATATTGGTGCTGGTCCCAGCTTGTCCGGATAAGAGAGGTCGGACTGTACTGTGAAGGCTGAATGTATTTGTTTTAATATTGTACAACCGCAACAATTTTCACTTCCTGATACAGTTTATCCTACCAAAGTAAAGTTAAATGCAATAGACTTTAATTCTTGTGTGAATTTCACATTGTGGATTGCAATTGCAAAATAAGAGAAGGAAAATGAGATACATGTATGTATTGTTCCACCCAAAGATGGTCACTAGTTTTATAGGTGAGGGTCAAATTAAAAATAAGGTATTACATGTAGAAGCATGGCTTATCTTCGCAGTGTGTTTTGTAAATCTAAAATACAGTAGATTATATCATACTCCATTGATGTTAGTATTAATAGAAAATATTAGAAACTGTTTGTATATGTGTATTATGTATATTTCAAATATAAATATATAATATATTTATAATAATATGATGTACAGTATGATAAAACAAAAGATTATTACAAGAATTTTAATTCCTTAATCTAACATAGATGTAACGGTGTACAGTTCTGTGCATTTGATATCAAGGACTTTCATAAAAAATATAGAATGATATTAGTATATTTCAAATTATAATGTATAATGATTCTTGCCAAGAGAGAGAGAGTGCAACAAGAGAATGAAGAACTAGACAGAGTTACATTGAAGATAATTCCAGTACATACAACATATTTTGTGATTTATTTGTAAAGAAAACGTCAATTTGTGATTTATTTCCTAAGAAAACATCATGAAAGTTCACTATGCACCCTGCCTGAACGCAATCATCAGGCAGACCATGTGGGTAACCCAGTGCAGCTGTATGCAATACACACATAGAATGTGCTTGTCAGAAGAATTCTTTACAGTATTTGGTACCTTATCACCTTCACTGTATGATGGTACCTTATCACCTTCACTGTATGGTGGTACCTTATCACCTTCACTGTATGTTGGTACTCTAATCACCTTCACTGTATGGTGGTACCCTATCAACTTCACTGTATGGTGGTACCCGTATCACCTTCACTGAATGGTGGTACCCTTATCACCTTCACTGAATGGTGGTACCCTTATCACCTTCACTGTATGGTGGTACCCTATCAACTTCACTGTATGGTGGTACCCTTATCACCTTCACTGAATGGTGGTACCCTTATCACCTTCACTGTATGGTGGTACCTTATCACCTTCACAGTATGGTGGTACCCTATCAACTTCACTGTGTGGTGGTACCTAATCACCTTCGCTGTATGATGGCACCTAATCACCTTCACTGTATGGTGGTACCTTATCACCTTCACAGTATGGTGGTACCCTATCACCTTCACTGTATGGTGATACCTTATCACCTTCACTGTGTGATGGTACCTTTCACCTTCACTGTATTGTGGTACCCTTATCACAAAATCCCAGATGTCTTGGTGAATAATTGATCTCTCGTCTTGGCTTACTAAGCTTGGGACATCTTTAAGGATGGTAATTATGATTAAACTAGCAGCTGAATCAGTGATTATTCCTGGACAAAGTTACCAAGTTACAACTGCCTTTATTAGTAAAGGCTCCTGACTACAGTCTTTTCTGTATATTTATGTCCTGAACGCAATCATCAGGCAGACCATGTGGGTAACCCAGTGCAGCTGTATGCAATACACACATAGAATGTGCTTGTCAGAAGAATTCTTTACAGTATTTGGTACCTTATCACCTTCACTGTATGATGGTACCTTATCACCTTCGCTGTATGATGGCACCTAATCACCTTCACTGTATGGTGGTACCTTATCACCTTCACAGTATGGTGGTACCCTATCACCTTCACTGTATTGTGGTACCTTATCACCTTCACTGAATTGTGGTACTTTATCACCTTCACTGTATGGTGGTATGTTATCACCTTCTCTGTGTGGTGGTACCCTTATTACCTTAACTGTATGGTGGTACCCTATCAACTTCAATGTGTGGTGGTACCTAATCACCTTCGCTGTATGGTGGTACCTTATCACCTTCACTGTGTGGTGGTACCTTATCATAGTCACTGTATGGTGATACCTCATAGTCACTGTATGGTGGTACCCTATCACCTTCACTGTGTGTTGGTACCTATCACCTTCACTGTATGGTGGTACCCTTATCACCTTCACTGTATGGTGGTACCTTATCACCTTCACTGTGTGATGGTACCTTTCACCTTCACTGTATTGTGGTACCCTTATCACAAAATCCCAGATGTCTTGGTGAATAATTGATCTCTCGTCTTGGCTTACTAAGCTTGGGACATCTTTAAGGATGGTAATTATGATTAAACTAGCAGCTGAATCAGTGATTATTCCTGGACAAAGTTACCAAGTTACAACTGCCTTTATTAGTAAAGGCTCCTGACTACAGTCTTTTCTGTATATTTATGTAGTGAGGCTATCATGATATTTAATTCATAAAAGTCCAGACGATTGAAAGAAAATATAGCTGTAGCTGAAGTTGGTGTAACTACAATTGTATTTTAGATCCAAATGTTAGGGTAATGGGGCTTTTATGCAAGGTAAACTTGGGAAATATGAGTAGGAACAAAATCACATGACAGATTTGTTTTAAAAAATCACATAGTGCACATTTAAATTGAATTTATCTTTTGAAATTAGTTTGTTACTCTTTACCTTTATACCAAAGAAGCTATCAAATGATTAGTGTAAGTAATGTCAATAGAATAATTGACATACCAGTACTGGTGCTACATGGATGCAAATCAAAGCAGGTTCAAAAGAATATATTGAATGATTAATCTCCTAATTCATTCATTCATTCAGTCCAGTGGGTGTTTTATAAAGTTGTTCATGAGACATGCATGACTTTATGAATGATCGGTGCATATTCTCAGTCATTTTGATCTGCATAAGTTGAAATTTGATCATTTTACATTAAAAAGTTTTCTTGTTAACCATTTCAATGCAAAGTTGCATAGTATTATGCAAGTAAAGAATCTGATCAGAAAGTTGATCCAAAAATCTCATTCCACGAAAGAAGAATAGGATATTTGTGTTTAGTTTTGTTTGCAAGTAATTCGTACTGTACCTTTTTAGAAACGGCTTTATGAAACAACCCACCGGCTTTTTTTTAGGAGGAAGGGGGAAGTGGATTGAAGATTAGTCTGCCTGTGGGATACATTTGTTATTTGCAGCAATGCACAATACTAGCTCCATTTGAAATGTCATTGGTAATTTCATAATTTTCACTGTAGGAAAATAAAGGTGTGCCAGGTGGGTGTTTCATAAATTTGTTTGTAAGTAACGAGCGACTGGTGATCATTTCTTGTGGTATATGATGCACACCGAATTTCCATCGGTGTTGATTTATTTCCTAAGAAAAGATCACCATTCGTTCGTAAAGTTGCTTGTAACTTACAAACAACTTTACGAAACACCCACCTGGCAAACCTTTTTTGTTTATATTGTGAAATTTATGAAATTGCAACTTGTAACTTGCACAGCGTTATGAAACACCTACTGGGACAAATTAAAAGAATGGTGCTACTAAATGATGTTCCCTCCCAAGGTCATATGATCACTTCAATATCAGAACCATATGAATTCAGTATTTTTGATGGATTTTATAGATTTAGCCTCACATCTTCAGGGACTTTTCTATTTCTTGAAAACGAGCAATGGCATTACTGCTCTGTTGATTAAAGGATTTCATAGAATTTGTTGGGTTCTTACTATGCAGGGTGTGAAGGCTGAATGTATTTTTTAAATATTGTACAACCACATCATTGGGTCAACATTGTGGATTACAGTTGCAAAATAAAGAAGGAAAATGAGAAACATGTATGTATTATTACACCCAAAGATGGTCACTATCTTCGCAGTGTGTTTTGTGAATCTAAAATACAGTAGACTATATCATACTCCAATGTTAGTATTAAAAGAAAATATTTATAGAAACTCTTTGTATGTGTATTATGTATGTTATAAATTATAAATATGGGGATAATTTATAATATGATGTACCTGTACAGTATTATAAAAGATTTTTACAAGAAGTTTAATTCCTTAAAGGGATGGTCCAGGCTGGATATATTTATATCTCAAGAAATAGAGTAAAATTCCCAAAGCAAAATGCTGAAAATTTGATCAAAATCGAATAACAAATAACGAAGTTATTGAATTTCAAAGATATGCATTATTTAGGTGAAACAGTTCTAGGTATGTCTATGAATATTCATTAGGTGGGCTGATGATGTCGTATCCCCACTTGTTCATTTGTATTTTATATGAAATTCGGTTTATTCAAAAATTTTCTACTCAGAATTAAAACAATTGGATTGACAACTGATTTAAGTGCATTAGTTATTTATTGCCGTAACTCATTTTATCATAATGGAGACACATCATTTACACATGTATGAAAAAAAGAAACATTTATAATTTCATGTTATGACATGATGACAGTTTTCACAAAATATTTATAAACTTTAAAATTCAATAAATTTATTTGTTATCCGATTTTGATGAAATTTTCAGCAGTTTGCTCTGTGAATATAATATTTATTTAGATATATTTTCAGCCCAGACCATCCCTTTAATCTAACCTGGATGTAATGGTGTACAGCTCTGTGCATTTGATTTCTAGGACTTCCATAAAAAATATAGAATGATATTGAGTATATTTCAAATAATAATTTATAATGATTCTTGCCGAGAGAGAGAGAGAGAGAATGCAACAAGAGAATGAAGAACGAGATGAGAGTTACATGGAAAGATAATTCCAGTACATACAACATATTTAGTGACTTATTGAGAAGTTCTACGGACATTGGAGAATAGAACAAGCTAGAGAAAGTGGGAAAGAAAGAAAGATCTTAGAGAATCAGAAAATATATAATTTGGTAAAATTATCAAATCATTACAAGTACAAAGAACATATCAAATCAAGAAATTTAAAGGCATCATAATTATGATCAATATAATTTAAAACATTTGCAAGGTGTTCATTCAGCAGACTTGACATTTCGTGCACAAATTGAACTGAAAATAAGTACTGGCCGCATGCACATATAAACCAGTGTGACACCCGTCCTGTATTCAAGCACTGCCTGAATCGGATTACTTCATATCATTTGAAATATATCAGATACAGCGGGTGATTTCAAGTACGGTGTTGACTTTTTGGTTTTGGTTTTGGGTTGGTTCGTTAGCACAGTATCAAACTCATAATGAAGTTGCTCCTGGGATTAAATATTACCAGGTGTTAAGCTATCGATTATATGATTCAATGGATCATTTTTTAACACTCGGGTTAGGTGTTGGAGCTAGGAATGGCAATCTTAATTGTGCTTGCAACACCAACACCAGCATCAACACCAAACTTGAAAGCACCCCCAATACAAAAGATATTTATTTCAACTAATGTTGAATCAAAAAGCCTGGTGCCCAAGACAAAAAAACCCACAAGTTATAAGTATTCTTTGGTATTTGACACTGTAGGAAGTCTTCAAATATGGTTTACAAAATAATCATGTTAAATCATGAGAAAATAGATTAAAACTGTGATTTAATCAATATGATTTCACACTCCGAAAATTTAGATCTTAGATTGAAAATCTGATTTTTTCTTTATTATACATAGCTATAGCCAGTATCAAAGAACTTTACCTTATTGGTGTTTTATAGGTTGACAGTTGATGAATTTACAAAGGACACACTTTTGTTGACATCAGCTGTCATACTGGATAAAATACACACACATTTCTTTTTTTCAGCTATCATTATACAAAAATAGAAACATTCCTTGATGTATTCTTTGGCATTCTCTATTGGCTGCACCATGTTTCGCCAGAGCTTTTTCATATATTTGGTTTTAAAACTTCAGGAATTAGTTTCTTTTCTCTATAACATTTATGTACCATGATTATAAATATCGTACATCATTATTTAAATATGTGGTTGATTTAAAGTCCCATGCTAGGGAAAGAAGTGATTAAGAAAGCTAGTCAGAAATTATTCGTGCTACAAGCTGATCTTAAAACATTCCGCTCAAAAGCTTCAACATGAAGAACTCTGTCGTAGTATTGTATACGTATTGTAACTGACATATTGGAAGGATAATATATTCCTGCAATATGAAAAACATTATATTCAATCCACTATTTACTTCCTAAAAATCTATCTGAAGGAAAATATATACTTTAAACTGAAGCCAGTGCATACTTGTATATAAATTGCTTCAATGGTCAGCCTTTTGTCAATTTCCCATGTGGTCATTTTCAAATGTGAGTGACACGACAATCGGAGAGGGTTAAGGGCTCATATCTTTAAACTTAAAGGTTATGAATCAATCATGACTACTATATTATATACAATGTAGGACTGGCATGGGCCACTACCAGTTTGATTTGAATTCTACAATTTGTTTAGTAGATATGATTGAAAAATGATGCGTGAGTGACACGACAAATTTCGGACATGGGTTTCTGACCATCATCACTTATGATTGGATTCGTGCCCAAGTAGCTGTCCAGGAGTTCTGTGAGTACCCATACATGTACGTAAATAGTGTACCTATCTAGCACATATAGTCAGAATCAATCAAACCTTCTCTATGGAAAATGGTGCCCTCCTATATACCGTGAGTGACACGACATCCAAAACGTGAGTGACACGACGAGTACAAAATACAACATTTATCTCAACAACGAAAGTATTTTTGGCATGATGTACAAGAGTGAAATCCCATCAACCAAAAAACAAGCTTAATTACATAACAACTGCCTTCTTTAAAGTTGATAATGTGTCATCCTTATGATTTATTCTTGGTTTATGGTCATATTTGCCCATCAACTCACATTCCCTATACCATACCACATTATTGTCACACTCGGGCTTCTACCACTCTCCTCTTTGGGGGAGGAGGCACTTGAAGGAGGTGTTATGTGGTCTTGGCATTGACATCAACTCAAACATTCTTTTTGTGGCCTGATTTCATTCAAAACTAACTCTTTCTCCCTATCTGTATATGAAAGTTTACGGGTTTACAATTCAGCATCCACCACTGATGGAATAGTTTTTCCTTGTAAGAAAGGTATTCTCAATAGTCACTCGCATCATCTGGCATGGTCTGGTAGCCAATGACGTCATGTATGACTCCTTTTTCTTGAAATATTGGATTACAATATTATCCTCCTTAAATATTCTAGGCATTGTCCAAATAGGACTTGGCAGCTTCAATGTCTTTTTTTGTACACTGTACCAAACCACAGTTACTTGGCTGCACACTTCAGATGGACTATTAGCAAATCCTTGAGAAACTTTAATAGGGATCAAGTTTAACTCATCAAGCATTGGTTTTCTCCTGAACACTGCTTGTATGTGGACCCCTCTAAAGGCACTGTACCAAAATTCAGAGCTATGAATTTCAGCAGGAATCTTGCAAGCTGCTTTTCATTGCTAATTATCATATTTGATAATAAACCAAACCACGGGTAATACATGGAAAGCCACGAGGTGAAAGACGCATAGTCAGTACCTGATTCTTGCAAAAAGCCAAAGCACAGTCTGTTTGTATTACCTACAACTACATTGTACAAGTCATTAGCCTTTCCTTTGATGAGCCCTTGGATGTTACACTGAAATTCAATTCAGCATCCCCAACCATCAAACACTCCCCCTATACCTCCATATGGCATAGCTTTTTCCCCACGAGGTCCAGCTCAGTTCTAACCAGGGTACCCCCCCAAGAAAAATTGATCTACATGAAAACACGGCAACTCACCAAAGTTGCTCAAATGCAAATTCGGTCTTGGTTGGGACTTGTTTGGACCTACATATACATAATTTACTCTATCAATTTGTTGTGTGTAATGCAAATAAGCTCTGAACCCACATCAGCCCGCTCACGGTAGTTAGCTGAGCAGACCCTAGTTCATCACTAGTGGTATGAATGGTGGCCCGTGGCCGAACAAAGAATGATTTTGAACCAGGCATGTAGCTACTTCAAGCAATATCCAAAATGCTCTTTTAAATCTCAGTATATTCTCACCTGAGATGTTCTTGCATAAAAATTGTTTATTTCATGTCCTCGAATACAAGCTTTGTGGCAAAAAAGGTTAGTTTTAATTAATCAGAAGGGAAAGAGTTTTTTCTGATTTTGAAAGAATGTTTGGTGTTCACGGAGATCTCTTCATACACTTTTCTACCATTAGAATATTTTATCTATTTCTGCAAATTTCAAAATAAGATCCCTGACCTTGCTAGCTTTAAACCTTTCTTAATTAGTAAGACAAAGAAATAACATTCCTAAAAACATTGGTGAACGTTCTGCTCATTTCTGTAAATGGAGACAGAGAATGTTCAAGTCATACCTGACTAACTTGAACCATCACCAAATCTTTATGCACTGTAAATATGTTCATTACTATGTATAGTGGTTTTTCTCTTGATATATTCATAATTTTGTGTTGATTATGTTATTATATTCTTTTATCTCAGTACATCATTAAAATATGAATTAGGATCTGAGTCTTCACACGAATGGAAAGTTGTCAGGATTTTTGAAACTGAGGAAACCATGGAGTGGAAAGAAAATAGATGAACTCAACGTCAAATTCTATATTTTCATTGATAAGGGTGAAGTTGGGAAAACAGAAAAAAATATTAGCCTTACATAGGCTTAAATGATGTCAGGAACAACATTTTGACTCCATCCCTGAATTTATCTCGTAAAATGCTTTAAAAATTATTTGATGTCCTTTTTTATACACAATATGAGACCGTGAGTGACACGACATTTCGTGAGTGACACGACATTGTGAGTGACACGACATAACTTTAACAGTTAATTTTAGCTTAGCCTTAACACATTGGACCAAGTTACTTTATATACAATAAGGTATGGGAAAACTGTATTTGCTCCTGTACTGGGATAAATTAATTTTCAGAATACACAGCTCTAGAAAACTTTTTGTCTTTAAAACGTGAGTGACACGACAACCAGTTTTGAAAACTTTCAAGATCTACTTTTTTCAGAAAAACACTTCAGATAATTTTTTTTTGTTATTTAGGAGTTAGCTACAATACAGAGCTTGTATCTTGCCAACAAATATGCTTCTAATACAAATTTAATATTGTGATAGGCAATATGTGAATGTTAATGCAAAAATCGGCATTTTGTAATATTAAATTTCCCTTGCACTAAATTCACTGTATTTCAAGACACAATGAATAATTTTATGTAACTGAAATGGAAAAACATTCTTTGAGATGTCTAGTTTCAAAAACCATTGAAGCCTACTGATTTCTAGCAAGTTTTAATTTTCACCCCCATGTCCACTTATGTTTGAAAATGACCATCTATGAAAATATTTCATCTTAACAGAGTAAAAGACATCAAATATTTACATGTATACAAGTTGAAAAAAATTTAATATATATATATATCATATATTTACAACTTTTCAGTGCAAGAACTTTGAATGAAAAATGCAATATCATAAGAAAACTAAGAGTTACAAAGTTTTCAATATTTATAAGCTGCATATTGACATAGAACAATAATGATATGCAAGAAAATGAAAAGAGAGCAATAGAGTACTGAGGTGAGGATGTCACACTAACCCTTTTTTGCATTTCAGAATTTTGATACATATTTTGGTAGAGCATGATGGAATACCTCCACTACCAAAGTTTGGTGCGAATCAGTCCATGGGGGCCTGAGATATGACTTCATGTATACATTGACTTCAATGGGGCTAATTATGTATTCATGAGGTTATATCTCAGGCCCCCATGGACCGATTTGCACCAAAATATGGTATCTAAAATGCTGAAATGCAAAATTTGAAAATTGATGACGTCACACTTTGGTACTCTATAGGAGGGGGTAGCCCTCAAAATTTTGGCAAAACAGATGAGCTTAACACAGAACAGAATTAAAAGGAACATGTATCACTCAAGGTATAGCTTTTGCATAATCATGGTAAAGGCACTAAAATAATACCATAGTTTGACAACCCCTAAATACAAGGTACATGAAATTCAACAATATGACCCAGTCGCTATAAACACAGATGACTCTGCCTAAGTCAAATCTCTTGAAACGACAGAGATCTGTTTCTGACTAAAAACGAAATTTGACTTAGAAGAAGCTATTATTTACAAATTTTGCATATTCTGGTCTGAAATAATGCTTCAAGTTAGACGATTATTTGACTTATGAAAGGTCAACTACTGTAGAGTCTATTGTACATTCAAGTTTCATGCACATTTTTCAAAGGGTGTTTGTGATATATCTGAAAGGTTGCCAGAGGCTGGCCAGACATAGCAATAAATAATTATTGAACAAGAATCAAGTATTGAAATTCATTCAGACTAAAACCTCATTACTAGCTTCCACAGAGAAAAATATGGATAAATATGAATAACTTAGTAATTAGGCCAATTGGTAAATCATATTCATTTCAAACATACATGTAGGAATGATTTAGTATCTTGATTTCTTGTTTTATGAAACTATGTGAAGAAAAAAAACAATGTTGCATTTTAATCCAACACAGATACATGTAGATAATGTATGGGCATTATGCTTCTTTAAGTGTAAAACGCTAGATTGAACAACTATTCAAAAAAATTTGGAAAACATTAATACTCATTGTGGCCTTATAGAAATTAATATTTCTTTATCCTTTTATGACCTCTTGCGTGACCTTGGTATTGTTATAAGATGTGACCCCAGTGTGCGACCTTATTAGACTCCACCCTCCTCTTTGAAGTGCATGATTGCCTCGGCCATCTTTTTTCCTTTATCCTCCTTCTCTTTGGTTCCGAAGTAAAGCTCACTGAAACCAAATTGAGAAGAAATGAGACAATGAGGGAGAGATCAAGAACAAAACATAATAGCCTTACTGAAATCAAGAAAATTAACAGAAATCAACATTTTCTGGAAAATAACTCTCACATCCCTGATATAGGTAAACATGCAAAAAAGCTTTCATCACTTGGCTGTATTGTCTGTAAAAAATTCTGACACAGAAAGCCATAGATTTCTAATTTTGAGCTACATCATAAATATTTTTTTTTTACAATCAGTAATATTGTTTGTATTATTTAAAAAAAAATGGAATACACTACAAACCATCCAAGTAAAGACTGGAATTGATAATCATGCCAGTAACATTTGATCAAATACTTTCATATTATTTTTTATCACTGTTTCACCTATATTTTCTTGAAAGTTTTATTCTTTACAACAAAAAGGAGTAAAAAAAAACCCAAACTAATATTTGTTCACATTTCTTTTTAAGTAATCAAAAGTCAGCTTACTACTTTTCTCTTATTCTGCCATTCATCTCAATTAGAAACAATACAAAGTTAAAAGTTAGTAAAGGTAAACATGCTTCTAATACATGTACGTTTCTAAAAATGTTTAGAACTGGTTAAAGAATTATATCAAGCATTGAAAATAGATTGTAAAAATAAAAGATTCTGAAAATGAGAAGATAATCTCATCTATGTTACTGTGAAAGATCGAACTTAAAGAAACAAAGAAAGAAATATGATAACGTGACCAATTGGTATCATAATATAAAAAGGTGATGACTAAATTATTTAGATTATAAAATATTATCAAACAATCTAGTAGCCTCATCTAATAAAGAGTTGTGATTGAATGAATGAAGATAATTGGAAGGTGAAATCGATCTGAATAAATCGCAACTCTTTTTAACAGACATCGGGTGATATTCTCATAAATATGGTTTCGTTTACATCAAGAGTTAACACTAATCATAATTTTATGGACTGCTACATGCAGTTGCCACTTTATTCCCTAAGCATAAGTTAAGTTTAGGATATCAAAGATGTATTTCAAGAGTAACACTGGCATTCCATAGAAGTGTGAATTAATATTGGTGTGAATTATCAGAATAACACCATCTAAATTTGAGACTGACCTGCATTAATTGCAATGATACATGAATGTGAAGTGAATATTTGACAAACATAGAATGTGACACATCTGGTGCAAAGTGATAACACATAAAATGCTTGGTGCAAAATAAATTAATACATAACTACCACACCTCAATCACATAAGCAGTCCAAGTGCTTAACACAAAAGAGTGGATGTTTATTATTAATGCTTTTTCAGAGTTGACCAAAAAAATCTAATGATCATAAGCTGAAGTATGCTTTGTTTAACACACTTTTAAAAGGTGGCAGCTTGTAAGGATTCTGAAGCAGGCAAGAATTTTTCTTTTCTTTTCTCTTTTGAAAAAAAAAGGGAGTATGATTCAACTTCTATTAAAGTGATTATCTACAAGCAAATAAGAGGATTTTAAAAGGAATCTGCTGAGGAGTTATTGATATTTTCAAAATTGAAAATCGCCAGCTCTTTATCCATTTGTCACTCATATTAAAAACAATTATAAAACAGTTCTTTCAGTAATACCATGAACTATGCAGGAGGCACCTTCACAGAAAACTGAAAGAATAATTTTCTTTTGGAATGAAGATAAAAAAAGAATAATAAATAAAGAATTAAAAATGAAGAAAATGACACAGTAGAAGCATTAACCTTTGAGAGTAAGAAAATTATGATTCAATGAAATAGAATTAGAAGTTAACAGAGATTTCATTATTAGAGCACCGCAAGTTTGCCATAAACATAAAAAGTTAATATCTGCTATTTCCATACCATGTAACATACGATATAAAAAAACTCAATACTCTATACTTTCCAAAAGATTAGCATTGCATACAGTTATATACATACCTCAGCATTCTACATCTTGGCATAACCAAGATAAAGCTCGCTGAATAAATGCAAATGAAGTAAGACAGTGCCAGGGAAAAGCATGCGAAAATAAATAAATTTGGGAAATTAAAGAATGAGAAAACAGCAAAATGTGATAAATAAATATATTTGAAATGGCTGGAGCAAGGCAGGTCTGTTGGTATAGTGCACACTGTTAAATACCATGCTGCACGAAAAGTAAGGATTTTGTATTCGCCTTTTTATGAAAATAATTGTGAAAACATACTGTTCAGACCAAGAAGATACACATTTTCCTCTTCATAATAGAACTATACATTTCACAATAATTTCATTTAAATTGGGAAAATAAACCTTTTCAGCTTTACAGGTAACAGTGTCACCACCATGATCAATGGAGCGGGAAAGGAGGTGGGAGTTTGTATCAAGATTCAAAATGAACCTTTTCACAATTCATCCCTTAAGAAAAAAAAATTAAAGTAGATAGGATTAAAAATTGAAATCAAAATGCCTCAGGTGTCAGAACAGATTAATATGAATTCATGTGACAGGAATTGAACCTCTATGGGATTTATGTGCATTGTGAAGGGAACTTCAAGAGTTCAATGAGAACAAAAATCATGTAATAAATAATAATATCGAGGGGGAAAAACCAATAAAGATGGTTATCTGAAATAGAAAGCTCCCAATCACTACAAACAATACAGGTACCTCTCAGTAGATTACTTTAAACAAGAGTTTGGTATATTCAAATCAAATAAATTAATTGTAGAAAAAAAAATCTCTGCCATTGTTAAGCCACTTTTAACCCCTGACTCCATGCATGTTCCAACACTCTATGTCGATAAAATATTAGTTTGATAAACTCACGACAACAATCTGTAAACTAGATCTGAAATGCAGTGATAATTTCAAGTGTCATGTTGGGAGTTTGGGTATGGCAGCAATGGTGCCGGAAGGCTCTGGGTACAGTAGGATTTGAGGAACAAAAAAATGCGGTTCTAACAACAGCATGCAAGTGTAAGTCTCCCTGTACTTCTAATAATAATAATAATATGCAACATTTATATAGCGCTTAATACAAATGTTTCTAAGCGCTGCATACTATTACTCCAGCTTTAGCACAGTTATCCTGATCGGACGCTCGAGCATTCAAGGAATTCTTTCCTACTGGGTACCCATTTACTACAACTGGGTAGAGAGTAGCAAATGTAGATAAACGCCTTTGCGAAAGGACGCGAGTGCCGCGGTGGGGTTTGAACCCCGGACCTTGTGGTTCAAAGTCCGGAGGCTTATCAACTGAGCCTCAACACCTTCTACAATGCTACTCCAGACTAACATTTGAAGAGATACATTTCTAATTGATTGCAAAGTATTAATTGCAAATTTTCTAAAGTTAGATCAATTTTAAGTACAGCAAATTCTGTTGCAGAAGTGGACAAGGAGTCCTTTGCATGAAGCAGACCAAAAATCATTTGCAACTTACATTTGCAAATATTTAATCAAAATTTAGTTTGCAATCAATAACAATTTATTTGCAAGACTTAATTGTAAGTTTCTAGCAGATTTTTTTTAACGTGCCAAGACTATTTAAGAATCAGAATAATATAAAATTTAAAGTAGTGAAAGGGAAATAAATAGTAATCTATAGGTGAATTAGGAAAAAGAAAATTTGCCAATTCTTGCAGAAGAGCAATTAGAGAATAGCTTCTTACCAAATGACTAAGTGATGAACCAGGTTAAAAATTAAAATGCAAAGGAAAATGTTAAATTGAAATGTTTTATAATCATAATAAGATAAGCCTCAATGTTACAAATAAAATGAGTTTCAATATCAGATTTAATTATTAAATTTGACTAGGTATTCACTCTCTTAAACATGTCCAATTTCGATACTTCAGGAACTAAACGTTATCTTTATATGCATTGGCTAAATTATGCATCAGAATTGACCAGTGTCTAGTAAGAATATACATGTAGGTCTACACTTAATGCCTTATTTGACATTGTGTCTTATCCTCCCAGAGAGCATTATATTGTTATATTGATTAAGCATCTGTAAATCCATGCGATCAAAATGTAACGAAATTAGTTTCTTTTACAGTGTTGTTGAAATGCAATGAGATACAACTACAAAAATCAAAATAACTTTCGTTTTCCATAATACAACACATGATTTTGATTCGACTACAGGCAAATCTTCTTTTATCCTAAACATGCTATAAAAAACCATGCTCTATAAATAATCTGAAAACAAATAACGGTCCAAAAATAACATTGATATTGTCCACCTTTGAATTTTAGTTTTAGTTGAGAAAAAAATGAGTAACAATTAAATACTGATCATACTTTAACATCCCATATCTACACTTTCTTCTATTATTACATCTTTTTAATAAAAAAGATTGTAGTATTTTCGACCTTGTTATGTTATGTTTATCATATTATGTACAATTGTGAAATGGAAATAAATAAATCAAATCAAAAATCAAAAAGAAAGAATCAGCAGCAGAGACTCCAACCCCAAGCACCCTCTGATCACGCACATCACAAGCATGAAGTCCCTTGTGTCCAGCTGATTTTTCCAATCATCTGCACTCTAACAGCAAATCTATATAAGTTATTTACGAAGCTGTTAGCTGTAAATAATAATTGGACCACCTTTTTAAACGCCTCTACCTTTTCAGAATAATTTACTCTGCAATGCTGCAAAGTATGATGTATATGACCTCGAGTCTGATTAAATGGGATAGTGGTTTAGAATTTTCCCTTATGAAGAAACAAGCCTTTTGGCGAGGTTTTTTGTGTTTTTAAAGGCACATTTTCTCCAACAAAAGTGATGCTATTTTAAAAACAAGCACATGAACCCTCAATTTTTAATGTTCACACCTCTTAAGAATATCTTTCTCTACAACCATGCAAAATTTGGTTAAAATGACATGGGTTTTAAATAAAGTGAAGCATTTATTTAACTTCTTCAATTTGTTATATAAATTTCATTTTTTTTAATATATTTTTTTTACCTTTCACACCTTATCTTTAAAACTGAAGGTGCTACTACTCTTTAAAGAGCAAGCGAATCGCAATATGAGTAGATTCTTTATCTTAAATATATAATTCTTGATTTTGACTGATTAATAGAGGTTTACACTCTAGTGGGGTTTAAAAATGCAAAATTATTTTTATTGCATATTTCTTGAGACATTGCAAATGGGTGAACTTCAAAGCTCGATAGTAAAAAATCAAGCACACGAACCCACGTTAATTTTTGCATATTTGGAATGATTAGATGCTAAAGTAACTCTGTGCAATATTTGGTAAAAATGACATGGATTTCATTTTAACTGTGGAACGTCCTTCAAGGCCATGGAAGCTCTCAGGGTTCTAGATGCTCTCTCGTGCTATCTCAGGGTAATTTTTCAATATATGATGGCACTAAGTAAATAACAATTCAATTAATCAAAAAATACATTTTGGCTTTTGGATGGTGTATTTTAATACAATGCTTCACCCACAAAGCTTTGTCTACTCAGAAAATGCCAGTGCCGCTGACCTTTATCAATAACTTTTGCTATAGTTTTGCATAACCTATGTTCCTTTGTAAATACATTTCTAAACTAAACATGCAATGTGTTATCAAAATATTAGGATGATGTCACTCATGGGGATTCCCCTATTCAGCATGCAATCTACATATGAGTATCATTAAGTTTTCTTAGAAACAGAGAAGGAATGCTAAATGGCACTTGTATCTACAAGAAAGGAATTAACTCTGCCACTAATTCTAGTCCCCTGGGGTGGGGAAGGGGAGGGGAAGGGCATGCACATAAAACCAACGACTTACCACAGGTAACAAACAAAAACAAGGGTGGGGTAATCACGTAGCTCGGAGGAATTGCATATGAACAAGGAGGTTGCTGTAGGGGTTACACGGAAGGACATTGTGTGGACGTAAACAACATTCATGCAAATACACATATGATTACTCCAAATTTAGTGAAAACTGTGTCTCTTAAATGTGTTTCAAGGGAGTAAACTACATTCTTGCAATCAATTTACTCAATATTCAACCGAAAAAGTTACAAACATGCATTCACAGGTCCATAAATTCTCTTATCAAATTAAAACATTGAGATACATTTACGTGTACATAGATATAAGTATGCTTCATGTGATGAAAATGCACGGCTTGCTTTCTTCCTTTAAAAAAAAAATATACACATGTACTATTTAACAATAAATGGTGAATTAATCATTACAACTGTTATCTCATTGTTTTGCAATTGGGCATGGCATACATGGACAACAAAACAATATTTAAGAACCTCAAGTGGGAACGTTATATACACAAGATTATCCTCTTTTATGCATTTCTATGTAAAACTAAAATGTTGCTTTGGATATATAGCCAAGACCAGCACCGAAAGAGTACAAGCCTCTGGACTACGAAAACAATGAGCAAAAGCAGCATGATATAGGAATGATGCGAGGTAGAGAACTGTTATGTTTATGCACATAGGGCTGGGACGATGCATCACATATGAAGAGCTTGGTTCCCAAAGGGTTTTACATCATCAAGAACATTCAGTTATGGACAATCATGCTATTGTTTACATAGGTATCTGTCGTTCAAATTTTTTTTGCAGCTACCATTATGAAGCACACTTTCTAAAAATTCCAGAGATTCCTGTACAAATATAATAAACAAGTGCGTGTTTCTCTTACCATGTTCACATATGCCAATACTGTAATATTACAATAATATAACCAATGCACATTGGTATTAAAGCACTTTCCAAAAACCCTGTTCATTATAACACCTTAGAATACTGCAATATTGCTGTATTTCGACTGAGGGGCATATGAATAGGACTCAGTCAAAATCAGAGCTGCCAACATTGGGAAGATAGAATCCAGTAGATTTCGCGGAGGTATGGTTTTGTGAGGGAGCGGCGGAATGTTGTCCCACGGATGGGAGTTTTGGGGAGCAAAAACACATTAAGAAAAAAAAAAACATTTGATTTTTTAAATAATTCATAAAAAAATTGATTCAACAAGAAAATACCTTTAATTGTCCAGAGGGGGAAGGGGCTGCAGTAGTGGTAAACATACATGGTAAATGAGCTTGCCTGGCCCTGCAAAGACTTATATTTGTGGCGTGTTTAAAGTCTCTGAGGGATTCCTGTGAAAATTGTCACACAGTCCCATTCCGCTTGAAAATTATCTTTATATTTCGAAAAGTATTTTGTCGTCTTGGTCATGGATGACTCCATCTCCATGATCTCCATGGTCACTGACAATGCGATTGTAGTGTGGATGAATCAGGACAGGGCATGCTTCGCACAGGCACAGCTCAGCCAGCAAGCGCCAGGCTAGCTCACTCCCGAAAGAGAAAATGTTCGAATCCGATCAACCCAAGTGAAAGTAGGGGAAAAAATCTCCACTTTGCTTCTGTTCTTCAGGATTGTCAATAAAATTATTCCTGAAAGTAATCCACTTGTTAATCCCATGATTGATCCACAGTTTCAGCTCGAATAAGGCGCACACAAGCTTACGAAAAACGCCTCGCAGCGCTCGTGGACTTCCCTTCTCCTGGCGCGCGCGTGGAGGCCAGGCAGGGCCGGCTGCGCCGGGGAGCATCAGGGGAGCATGTGCATGGAGTGCCGCTGAAGTGTTTCCGTCGCACACATTGCAAAACCCAGAAATAAATGACTTGTTAGATTAGTTCACCAGTCGTTCAGTAAAATTATCTTCATTTACATTGGAAATCAATGTACGATTATACAAAAACTGGTAAAAGCTACTGGGTAAAATGAAAATGTGATAAGGAGTTTCCACGTGGGTGTTAGGGAGTTGAACATGCTAGACTCGTAAAACAGTCGTTTGTATGAATTTTACAATTTAACAGCTAAAAATCCTGATTATCCGGGAGATTTTGGCATGGGGTCGGGAGAACGGGAGATTGGATCGCAATCCAGTATTCTCCCGCAGGATCCGGGAGACTTGGAAGCTCTGCAAAATGCATATCATCTTTAAGGTCATTGATCTACGTCACAAATAAAATGATTCTGTAACAATGAAATGATCGCACATAAAATAAGTGCCTACTGCTTATCAACAAGAAAGCTGTCACAACAATTGCAGTATGGCATAAATGAAGAGGGTAGGGGTATATATCTGGTTATACCGCAGTAGTACTGCATTTTTTTTCTTAGGCCCTATCTGTAAAGTATCATTAAAAATGTTCAAGAGGATGCAAAATAAACTAATAAATAAATCATCTAACCCCATTCAATCACAGGATCAACAGGATTACATCAATGAAAAAGCTGTCATATCCAGGGGGGGGGGGGTTTACAGAGAGCTAGAAAATATGAACGGCATATCTATACCTATCCGAGATAGATGTGATACCTTCTGTGGAGCGTTTCATGAAAGTTTTGGAAATAATATTCACTGACTAATTTGCTCTGCCAATCAGATGCAAGGGTCTTTAGTAGCTTATAACATCTGTTAGTCAAAAATGACTAATGAAAGTTTTCATGCAATGCTCCCCAGGTCCCAGGCTCTTCATATGAATATATATATATAATATATGCCTGCGTAGACAATACAAACATATACTTTAAAGAAAATGTTGACAGTTTTAGCACCATACCTGTAGTTAATTTCACCGTCTCCGTCTTTATCTAATTCTGCAATCAGATAGGCAATGTCTTCATCGGTGAGATCTATGCCACTCTCCTATTAAAATAAAGAAAAGAGAAATAGAAATAAGATGAGAATTTGGTTAAAGTAATATTCCAATTCTGGGAAAGCTCAAATTTAAAATCATTGTGAGCTATCACAATGATGTAAAGATAATTTGGGAGAATATTATCAAGAAATGATTCACTGCAAAGGACTATTTTTCAAATGCCTTTACATTCATATTATCATACAGAACCACTGAAACGGTCAGACCGACTTTATGTGTGTAGACAAAAAACATGACCTATAACGCTAATGATGCAAAGTGAGGCAAGTAAGATAACCCATATAAAAACAAACAAATACCAAAAGCAAAAAATAAGTCTGCATGACAAGATGAACCCTTTGCCTTGAATTCACATAAGAGGTTTAACCTAGGAGGGGTACAAAAAAACTGATGCAGATTTTTTGGACGTAATTGCACATATTTTAGCATGGACCATAAGATAGGTCCAATAATAAATGCAAGCTTTTGGCATCTGACCTTAAATTCACGCTTGAATGAAGTGCGATTAACCAAGAAATCTGCATAATCTACAGGATTTTTTTTAGCCCCTCTTAGTTTAAACCTTTTGTGTTTGATTTGTATGTTACGAGGGACCGTTTCATAAAGATGACGGTAATGCTATACCAAACATTATGCACTGGAATAAGGTAAGCCATATTTGTGTCTCAATAGTAACATGCATTTCCTTCTTAAATACCTGAAGTGTAAAAGTTGATAATCTTCTAGCATAGTATATTTTTGTCTCAATTCAAATGCAATCAATGAAATATACGTGTAATCATAATTTATTAAACTCTAAAGGATATTTTTATATGATGATAATGGATAGGTTCATTTATATAGTGCAGCTACTAAATGCATATACTCTACTGTGCTTATATCAATACTTGGTATCATATTATAAACAATAGCTGGATTTGTAGCTGGATTCAAGGAACAAATCCTACCCGGTACCCATTCACCTCACCAGGGTTAAGAGCAGCCAATTTGGATAAATGTCTTGCTGAGAGAGATTGACTCCTGAAATAGGATCCGAACCCATAACTTTGTGATTGAAGCTGAGAGGTTTCAGAACCACTTCACCATGGCACTTTTCCCTGACTTTCTGCCACTTCATGCAGGAACGTTGTGGCCCAGGTGGATTAGTCTACTGACTTGGAAACATTGGCCCGTATTCTGAAGTAAGGTTTAACTTAAACTCAGGTTTAAAGTTGTGGTTTAAGTATGGGAAGCCAAAAGTATCAAAATATTTTATTAAGTTGAACGTTTTTTATGTTTACTATGCTCTTTCCTGATTCATCGATGGTGAAGACAGTAATCCATTTATACTTCCTAAACATTTATGAATGATTTGAGAGCCAAATGAGCTGAGATATGACATCTCTACCGTTAGTGATTTATGTAACAATTGGCTATCCATACTTAAACCACAACTTTAAACCTGAGTTTAAGTTAAACCCGACTTCAGAATACGGGCCATAGGGTCGTGGGTTCGAATCCCAGCCATGGCGTAATTTCCTTCAGCAAGAAACTCATCCACAATGTGCTGCATTCAACCCAGGTGAGGTATGGGTACCCGGTAGGAAGAAATTCCTTGAATGCTTGAGCGCCTGGGCAGCTCAGCTAATGCCGGGGTAATGATGATAGCAGGGCCCACTGGGAGAACAGTTTTCGGAACTGAAGAGGCTACCCTGGGTAAATATACCTATATTATTATTATTATTATTATTATCATTCATATATAGTAGTTCATAAAATCATGAGTAACTTAATGAATAACTTTATGAAACAGCCCCCTGGATGAATCATACCTTCAATCCTTCTTCAAACTCATCATAGGTTACACTCATGCTCCCATCCTTGTCAAACTTATTGAAGAAGTCCACAAGTCGGAGGTTGTTCTTCTGGATGAAACGTTGAAGCTTGACCATTGGGTTGACCCTCCGTTTCGGCTTGACCTCCACCTGCATACCACCGTGCTTGATCTTCAGGTTGGGTTTGAGCTCCTTCATCTCGTTCTGGAGCGCCTCAAAGTCCTTATTGACTTGGATACTCTGAGAAAGGTCAAAGGTCAAGGTTCAGAAAGAAATGGTGTTTTATGGGACCTGGCATATGCCCCTGTTCCTGCATTGATTCTCAGAGTCTGCTATTAACACATCATTATGGTTAGATTGTCAATAGGGTTTTTCACACTTTTTATTCCTAAGTTGCCATCACTTTACAGACATATCAGATAATCTACAATCTACTTGAAAAAAAAATTCTTAGCACGACAAACATTTACATGTAAGCTCTAAACACCAACGAGGACACACACAAAAAATATTCTCATTGTATACTAGATGTAAATATTGTGTTTGTACTAAATAGCAGAGAATGTATTGCACCATTTCAATTCATATCTCAATTACTCAAAGAATACATAACATATCTTTGTGCATGAGTGGTGAACTGTTCTTGTGCTAAGGGAGCTACCCTTGATTTGTCCTATAGGTTTAAATGTAGCGGTAGTGGCTTTTCTATATGATAACCCTAATCAAATTTGTGAAAATTTGCATTCCGCAGATGCACAAGAGGAATTTTAATCTGCAAAGTCTGGAGTGTTACTTCAGCTATAAGTAGTACTCAAAATGAATGAGAATCTGATTTTAAAACCAAGAAAAGGTCACCATTTTGCATAAGGCAGGTGTGTAATTTATTATAATGAAACAACACCCTGGGATATTAGCTTACTGAAAAATCAAGTTCTTCCATCGGTGAGTTTGCATTTTCTTTGATTGCCTTAACAATACCATAACAACCAGCAGACTGCATCGGATTCTTGCCCATCTGGAGAGAGAAAAAAATTCAAAGAATTAGTTATGTTAAGTAAAAATTATGCAATTATTCAGAGCACTTAGAGACTTCCGATAAAGAACCGATATATAAGCAAGTATAATTATAAATATGTAACAAAAATACACCAGCTATAGTAGTATCAGCAATGTCATCAATATCAAGCTGAATTAATAGTATGTTTTTCTTGACCTTCCTGTCATATATATTTTCTCTCTTGATCTTCTTTATCTTCTTCTCCTTCTCCTTGACTACCTTATCTTCTTCTTTGGTCCTTTGTCGCTAGAAGAGTCAATTATCATGACCAAGGGTGGATCTAGTTACGCACAACTTTACGCATGACTGGAACATGTTCTTAGATCATAAATCAAATATAGGGATATCACATAGCACAAGAAAGGATCACCAGTCGTGCGTAAAGTAATTCATATCTTACGAACAGATTTATGAAACACCCACCAGGTACAGTATTTAAGATGGGCCTCCCATTGTATGTAAAAAAAATATATAACCTGTGAAATTGCAACTAACCTGGCTGAATCCATCATTGATTATAATTATATTAATAAAGTGAAAATGCTGAATTTTCAAAATTTGGTTAGGAGGATAGAAGGACTTGAACATGAGGCCAGAAAAAAGACTAGCTCAAGAGGGCTCTAACTTTTCTGGGCACCATGACACAAAGGTTAGCGATTGATCGCTAAATGAAATGGCCTACCAAGAACATCGCTGCATGTACAATTTGCTCAGTAGACCGACCAGGATCCAATCAGAATTGTTCTTTCAAATTAGCGATGATTTGCTAACCTCTGTGTTACAGGGCCCAGGTCACTGGAAGAAGGCCTCGCAGAATACCTTCATATCCCAGAGGAAAACCAACATAGAAGATGCTTAGACATCCGATTCATTTGAATCTCAAAATTGATATATTGGAAAACTTCAAATAAGGAAAATAAATATCTTGTATCCTCTGCTAAAATATAATTATCCTGAAAGTCATGTAAGAAATAGTGGGACAAATAGATGCTTGACTATGATGAAGATGGGTTAGGTCTAACAGAAATATTGAAACAGTTGGAGCCGACTTACTCTTAGCACCTTCAGACTTTCATTGACTGTCAGGCCTTTACCAAGAAGAACAGCACCCTCTGCTGAAATACGATTATTCCTGAAGCCATGTCAAAACAAACACAACAACAGAAAGAAAAAAATACAATATCAACCTAAAATCTTGTAAATTCAAGTTTACTTGATAAACACATCAGTGGCACCAGGGTGTTTCAATATAACGATGGGGTAGGGGGATTTTGCATTCTAAATGATAAGAACAGATAAGAAGCATCCCGGGTCGGAAGTGAGACTGTTCTCCGTTTCAAACCAAGAAGTCCAGATGATCAGATTTATTTCTATTCGGAATTTGTATTTCTTCCTGGATGAATCAAAACCTACATCAGATTAAAAGAACAGATATTTTATTAATGACCCATTTCTCTTTTTATTCTTCCTCTTCTTTTTCTTCGATACACTTGACATATCACATGAGGTAATTCCTTAAATACATTATTTGAAAAAATGTCTACTTTTGCATTCCAAGTAGAGGTGATAACCTGGATCATAATAGTTACACCCTGCTTGCTCACGTAATATGGGAAATATCTGTTCTAGTTCCATATTCCATGAGGCCATATGGAATATGGAACCAGAACGTATTGGTAGATATTTCCCGTATTTCGTAAGAACTAGCAGGGTATTACGATTATATCTCTTTAAGTGAATCCTTATATTATTGCAGACTAGTGGAAATCAATAGAATAGAACTTTATAAAATGGCAAAACCCTGCATTTTGTGATTTTTGAAAGAAAATCATTCGTGACTTCACAATGATCACAGTGGAAAGAATGCAAATAGTAGTGCGCAGCGCGATGCTTGAATACGCACGTAATACGGCCTCATATTACGTGGTTGAAATCAGCACTGGGCATGCACATAACGATGAAAACAACATTTACACAACAACAGCTAAACACCAAACAGGTATACGGGCTTATATTACCTGTTTGAAGTTTGTGACCCAGTAAAGTAGGTAAATACAGGTTTGTCTCACAAACAAATCGACCAATCAGATTAAAGAATTCATGAGAAATGTGTATGGCCCACTAAGATAGAAATTGTAATACTTACGTAATATCTAATTCTTCCAGATTGGTATTAGATTTAAGAGCTTCTCCTAATGCTTGGGCACCATCTATGCTGAAACCATTCCAAGATAAGTTGATTTTCCTCAGTCCTATGTTATTCTGATGAACAAAGGGAATATGAATTAAATGCAATACCCCAAACTTGATCAAGCATCGATTTTGTAAAAACTGGTATATATTTTCTTTTATTCCTTATTTTACTTGTGTTTAATATATGATCCAGGTTTTTGTGTGGTATAATCCACATCCCTCTATTGATTTCATTTTTATATCAATTCATTGGTTCCCTATATTTAACTTATTCTAGGCATTTTCTCATTTAAAATATTTTACTGTTTTATTTTGTCATTAATTTAGTAATCAATTATTATAATCAATATCTTTATCAATTAATAATTATCTATGTGTCTATCTAATCAATAAATGGTATCTTTTAACTAATTTATTAAAAAAAATACAAAGCATATATTAAATTTGGACTCATTTATATTCAATATTTTCATCACCTTTTATTCATTTGTTTATGTATTCACTTTTATTTGTATTATTAATTTGACAGTATTTCTTCAAATTATTCATTCTAGAAGTATATCATTAGCTACTATGATTATTCACTCCTCTCCCTGAGATGGCACTATAACTATATTCAACACTATAATGTATTTCCTTATTTCACTAGTCCAATGATCTCTGGCAGACAATTCAATGGATTCACAATACTGTGCGCCATCTATCGGTTGCAGCGGACAGGCCTAAATTCGCAATGCCCCATGGGAAACAGTCGACTCTGTTGCGCGCTATAGTGTATGCATGCCATGGCATTATGCTGTTTACCATGGTCCAGGAGGTGGGAGAGAAATTTGCCGCATATTTCTGTGCGAAATTTAGACCGTTTTCGGTAAATTCTTCCTCCGCTTTTGCCACATGTTTTTTTTGTTTTTGAAGCATCACAGTCATAATGCAGTACACTGTACTGTGCGCTGCCTGCGCCTGCACGCGGGATGTCGACCCCGAAGTTAGAAATTGGCCTGTCCGCTGCAACTGATAGATGGCGCACCGTATTGTGAACCCACCGAATTGCAGGCAGAAAATATGACTGGGGCCTAATACTTACCATAATACCCTTAGTGATAGCTAATGCCCCTTTTCTTCTTATGTGATTCCAGCTAAGATCTAGATGTCTAAGGGTGATATTTTCTTCTATTGCTGGTCCAAGAATAGCTCCTGCCATCTCACCAAAATCATTATGGCTTAGATTCAAATATTCTAACTTCTTGTTATTCTAAAGAATCAAAATATGGAGAAGAGAAAATCAAGTATCAGTATCATTAATTGAAATATCATGCCATCATGCTAGCAGAGCAATGATGTAAAACTAATGAAATGTAGAATTGAATTCAATAATTGTCAACTTTACTATGTTTTTAAAATAAATTGTTATCCTATAGAGAATTATTTTCAATAGTCAATACCTTTTTATTCAAAGCAATATCCTGAATGCATACTAATAGAAGCTTCATGCAATTTACGTCCCCTGAAGCAATAAACCCGCATTATATCAGATTGCAATTGGCAAGTAGTTAATTTTCACAAGGCCATACACTATCTAAAAAAAAAAATCACAACAACCTCATAGCAAGCTAACCTTTAAATCTTAATTTTCTGTATCACACTGATGAAACTTACATCATTACCTGTTTAAGAATTAAATTACTTTGAAATCAACTTGCTGGTTATTTCTAGTAGATTTCTTATCTCCTGTAATCTACAAGCTTCTTATTTTCAACATACCAGTGAGGGTATATTACACACCTGCTCTGAGTGAATTTCATCTAGCTCGTGTTAATTTCAAACAGGCATGTCCTGTGAAATTAAGTACCTTTTCATCAAACTACTACCTTGTTTACACTTGATCGGCTTTTGCATCGGCCAGAACCGCGAGCCGATGCAGCATCGGCTTTTTCATAGCGTGTAAACGCGATTAACTTGCATCGGCTCTCGGTTCAGAATCGGCAATTTTGCACCACCAAAGTAGTAGGTTCAGAACCGCGAGCCGATGCAGAATTGGCTTTTTTACTACGTGTAAACAGAAAGCCGATTCTGCATCGGCAATTGGTGCACATTTCATTTACTTTACCATTGTGACGTAATTGTAAGCGCACGGATCAAGCGTTGTCTTTGTTATGACGTATATTGTTGGTGTGCGTATCATTTCAGGTTTTTGACATGTGAGCCGATTCTGCACTGCAAGCCGATGCAGCTTGTAAACGCGGTGCAAGATAAACCAAAAGCCGATTCTGCATCGGCTTTTGGTTCAGATCACATGTAAACACGGTATACAACACCCAAATAGTTTGACCTACATGTACTTCTCTCTCAAACCCACTGAACTGTAAGGTTGATGATACAATTAATTTTTTTTTAATCCATCCAAACACAAAAACTTTTTCCCTTTTTTCTTTAATATGGCTATGACTATTAAATCAATAAGTCAATTTCAGTAGTCAATTATATATCACATTATTCTCATATATTGTGTTTACAGCTCATATAAAATCATTTGGAAATAGAGGAACAGAGAATTTTTTAAAAATGGAACAAGGGACAATAAAAAAGTAAAATGAGACTCAACATGTTATTGTAAGGCATTAAAAGTCTTTGATCTCGAGTGTTGAAGTGTCTTATCTACAAAACATGCTTGATATTTGATCATGTATATCACATATATCTAGAGAAATACAAAGCTTCTGTTCTAAAGAATCATGTTTATATGATAAGACAGGGCTTTCACAATCATGACTGTGATGACATTGCATATTCTTGTTTTTTACTTATATTTTCCCTTCTGCTATGTTCAAGAAGTTTGATATGAAACAACAAGGGAACACCTCTCAAAACCGTTACCACACAAAATCATAAATTGGTTGCTTAAAAGGGAAAGGCCACACTGAGATCAAGTTGGTTTTGATAGAAGCTGTATTATGAGGGAAACATATTAATCAGGGTTTGGCAAATCCCTCACAGCATAACAAAAGCAGTATAATTTTTTCATTTTGTGACATTAAATGAGAGCAATTCCCACTAAATATCAGGCGATATCTATTCCATTAATTGTCATTTCTATTTCATGATGACTTGATGTATACATGTACAGAGATGCATGTATGAAATGTGTTTTGACTATGGATTGAATGTACCAAAGGTAATGTAGTGATATGCAATACAGGTGCAAGCATAACTCTTGGGCATTGAGCCTGAATGAAAGAAAGTTATGTACAATACAGGTCAGCCTGTATTGTATGCCTGCACCAGGCCAGGGGAGCGTTTCATCAATATTTTCGTCCGACAAGTTGTCAGATCTGACATCTTTCCTTGATTCTGATTGGCTGAGAGGCACTGTTCCTATGGTAACTGTCGGATAAAATGGGACTTGTCGGATAAAACGTCCGACAAGTCCTTTCATGAAACGCCCCCCAGGTGTTTTATAAATAGGAAAAACTTTTTGGTTGGTTTTTAGGGTGGGTCCTGGAAAGGACCCTTGATATGTAAGACATACATGTACCATGCAACCTGGCAGTTGACTCTTCAACCTTGTGGTAGTTGTATTCATTATATGAACTTGGTTTTTGTGAGGTCTGAAGACTATTGGACTTAACTTAAACTGAACTGAGATATGGAGGAGATGAGAATAAAGTGATTTATAAAGTGATTTACTTTCTCTATCCCTGCGTCGTTATTTTGTGCCCCGTTTATTTCAGTAAAATCATGATCCATTTAGTTAGAAAATAACACCTCATGGTATTTTTATATTAAACAACATGTCATAGAGGATATACTTTACAAAATCGATAACTATTCTTTTGCGGATTTCATGGGAGTCAGCACAAAGGATTATACTTTCTTCATAGGGGGGGGGGGCATCTATTTTTTCATCCCACCAAAAAACAAAAGATAATGGTCTGTGCTAATGCCTATGGTGGATTTTACCAAACAGCAATTTATGTGTATCTAATTGTTCTGCTACCATCCAAAACCAACGTGACATATTAAAAGGGAAGACTTATTTCACCCGAACTTTCAGCTCAGAGAGTTATCAACATGTTGACGAACAGAATACTTACAAGTATGACATCGGCAAAAGCATCAGCTGTCTTATCCTCAAAGCCATTTCCTAGAAAGAAGAAATGATGATAATAGGCATTACTATATAGCAATAGCTATCTACAAATATTCTATTCCAATACAATATTTAAAGTAGATAATCTTCATTATATCAACTTCATTACCAAAGCCATGGCCTAACTGCACAATTACCATTAAGTGGTAAATTTGCCACACATAGTGTCATCCATAGAAGTGAGTGGAAAAATACATACTGGCTGATGAGGGCCAGAGCCCAAGAAATGTCAAATCCTAAAGATAAAAAAATGAACCTGCAAATTAAAAACAATACTTCAACAAATTAATATTGGGCTCAATATTAGTACTTAAGGTAGTTTGGAGTGAGAAAAGACAGAAATAGCCCCTAAACAGAAAATATAATTCTATTTTTCTTTGATCCACAGCTTAATTTCATTGGCCATGAAATCTAAGAAAAATTAAAATGTAACATCAAATGGTGACTCTCTAAAATAAGCCAAAGTACTATGAAAATCTAATATTTGACCTGAATGATAAATAATGTAAATTATATAGAAAGAGATACATGCTTATTATGTAATTTATAAATGTATTTATAACAGAATCTCCAAATATAACCCAACACTCTAAACCCTAAATATGAATGAACTCTACATCACATCCTGCACAATTAAAATTCACAATGTTCAAGGATTAAAACTCTGGTTTGTCATTCAGGTCGATGAATTTTACACTTGTGAAAAAAAAATAATGTAGAAAACGTTTCATAAGTAACAAACCTACAAAAATGAGAGAACAGTTTTTTTTTTTAAAGATAATTTAGGTATCCAGTGACCTTTTTTTCGTAGAACATGATACAGTATCAATTACAAATACGAGAAATCTATGACAAATTTGTTCTTAGCAAATTGAATTATAGGATTTCATAGATATGTCATTTAAAAAGAATATATCTGATAGCACACAAGGCCCAACACAGCAAGCACAGAATGTTTTCAGAAAATTAAAAAATGTCTACAAAACATCTAAAAGTTATGAAAAAGTTTTTAACAAGGTATTCTGAATGTCCTGAAAACTGTTTATAAACATTCTGAAATCATTTCGAATTTGCCGGGAAGCAACAAAACACATACCTGATAGCGTAACATGGGTTAATGTACTATTCTGTAGAAGCATTTCTGAAACAGCAGAAGCTCCAACACTTCCTAGTCGGTTTTCTGATAGATCCTATAAAACAAATTTCAAGTTGAAGGGTTAGATAAGTCTAAGATTTTAATGAACTATTACACTCTAAAGAAACAGCATCACATTAAAGTGCTATATAAATGTTGAATTATTATTCTTAGAAAACCTGAAATGTTCATATAAAATGGAAATATTGTATGGTTTGTCATTAATAAGCATACTACTTTGCAATGACATTTTAACCCAATGACCTCTGAAACCTGAATGTCCCCGTGATTAACACAAAATCTTTTTCAATTTTAATTAGAAAAATTCGACTTTGCAAACCATCTTTTTGTTTCTTTATACCGTTTTATTGCACTCCTTATAATTCAATGATCTCCTACGCTTGGTTATTTTTATCTCTTTTGTCTTTACTTTGTCTGTTCCCACATGTGTTGAACACTTATTGATGTCTCATGCTGGTTAATCAGACTAATTTCTTACCGCCACTCACATTTCATTTGGTTTTTCTGGTTACCTTTGCAAGGTCAAATAAAGTTCATTCTTTACTGTGTATTGACTGCCTGGTTTTTTTAAATCCACATATATTTTGTTTTTTTACAGTTTTGTCAATTTCCTATGTGAAAATTTTACTTTGTACGAGCATTTGTAATTCAGCTTTTGGCTACAAGGAATGTTTTTAATGTATCAATAAAGACCATTATTTGAAAAAAATCAAAATTTAACGCAGGTCGAATCTCAGTGCGTTCTGGGGAATGTGGCACATCCAATAGTTGAAAAACAATGAGACAAATACAAACAAAACAAACAAAAACTGATGTCCGATTTGGATACTTACTAATTCAGCAATATAGCAGTTTTCTTTCAGCATATCTGATACTGCAATTCCACCTTCTGGATCCAACCAATTATCACTTATATTCAGCTTTACGATTGTTGTGTTGGTCTAAAATAAATCAATTGATCACATACAGAATCAAATTAATTATTGAAAGTATTCAAAATACAATCTCAATAAAGCATAATAATTTTTCAAGACTTTCTATATGTTACACAATGATTTTGGACAAAGTTAACTAGGTAATGCAACTCTCTCTAATCTTTTGTGCATAAAGGTTGTTTGTTTTATTTTTCACCATGCATAACGAAAATAAATTGACAGAATATGGTGTTACATTGTTAAAGATACTGAGTAGGAACAAAGCGAGGAAAATAATACAGAGTTTTTTCATGGATATGGCATTATCTTTTTTTAAATTTTATTATAACAAGTGGAACGCCTCTGGCAGTCTCCCCTGCATTGCGCGATTCAATATAGCGGCAGTAATGACTTTCAAAACGACTATAGAATGATCATTTACAAAACATCATTCATGATAATAAAATACTATGTTCATTGACCCTAAATGACATTTGACCTTGATCATGTGACCGAAGCGTAGTGCAAGACGATCAGTGATACTTGATTACCCTTATGTCTATATTTCATAAACTAGATCCATAAACTTTCAAAGTTATGATTTCAATTCAAGAAATACCCCTAACACGGCTAAAGTTCATTGACCTTGGCCATGTGACCTGAAATTCATGCAGGATGTTCACTGAAGCTTGATTACTCTTATGTTAAGTTTCATGAACTAGATCCATATACTTTCAAAGTTATGATTTCAATTCAAGAAATACCCCTAACACGGCTAAAGTTCATTGACCTTGGCCATGTGACCTGAAATTCATGCAGGATGTTCACTGAAGCTTGATTACTCTTATGTTAAGTTTCATGAACTAGATCCATATACTTTCAAAATTATGACATTTCAAATGCTGTATTAAACCTTGGTTAAGATTTCGTTTTGATTCCCCCAACATAATCATTTGAAATGAGAAAATGTCTAATATAAATAAATTGATATAGAAATGAGATCCATAAACATTCAAAGTTACGATGGAATTCAACAAATGCCCCCAACATGGCCAAAGTTCATTGACCCTAAAATTACCTTTGACCTTGGCAGGATGTTCAGTAATACTTGAAATCCCTTATGTCCAAGTCCCAGTATATGAACTAGGCCTATATACTTTCCAAGTTATGATGACATTTCAAAAATTTAACATTAGGTAGAGATTTGATGCTGACAACGCCGCTGCTGCCGCCGTCGCAAAAGCGGCGCTTATAGTCTCGCTCTGTTATGCAGGCGAGACAAAAAATAATGATGTGTTTGTATTTGCAAAAACAAAGAAAAAAAAAGAAGGTTAATTAGTTAGTGAGAGTGTTGGGGTTAGCGACATCTGAATATCCCCATGGGGTGGGAGGGAGGGGGTGGGGCCGGGATAAGGGTAATGGCATGGTGCAATAAGGCATGTACATCTTCTGCTCAAATGAAAACAAAAAATATTGAGACCAATACGTTTTCAGCCGAGGAAATAACCCAGGATTGTACCAAACAAACAAAAATTGAAATCCAGTGTACAAAGTAGAATGAGAGATGACCCCTCCCCTGGATCCTCTACCTTCAATTTTACAATGAAAATGACAACATAGCCACATAAAATTATGGCCAGGGGTATATCAATGACTTTTTTGCCCCCCGGACATAACTCATGGTGCTTCATTACACCCCCGAATTCAAAATGATATGCAAAGAAAATGACAAGGGAGCTACTTACGACCAGGGCAATAGCAATGGCCTTTGCGCCCCCTGGACCTAACCCATGGTGCTTCATCACAAGCTCTGTATCTCCAATGTGACGAAGGAAGTAGGAGACGGGAATCACTCCATTGATACGACACGCCTCCTTGTACGTGGTGCGCCCAGAGGGATCGTAATCCTCACGAGCCTCTAGATAGATCAAAGAATAGGGAAACTTTGAATGTAAAAGGCAAGGATAAAATCATCCAAAAGTAGCCTAAAGCTCAAAAATAGATTCAATGATGTGAATTGAATAGGACTTCTAATGTTATAGGCCCGTATTCTGAAGTCGGGTTTAACTTAAACTCAGGTTTAAAGTTGTGGTTTAAGTATGGATAGCCAATTGTTACATAAATCACTAACAGTAGAGATATCATATTTCAGCTCATTTGGCTCTCAAATCATTCATAATTGTCTAGGAAGTATAAATAGATGATTGTCTTCACCATTGATGAATCAGGAAAGAGCACAGTAAACATAAAAAACGTACAACTTAAAACAAAAATTGGTACTTTTGGCTTCCCATACTTGAACCACAACTTTAAACCTGAGTTTAAGTTAAACCTGACTTCAGAATACGGGCCTATATCTTTAAAATGTGCTTTGACCATTTTTTTATGATTCAAAAGATTCTTTTTGAACATATTTGAATTTAGCCTATAAATAAAATTCAGTGCCCTGTCTAGAGTAAAGTTTGTATGTAGGCCTACGCCATGAAGGCACTTGGAATACAAATCTTATAGATTTACAGCAGAATATTGTATCCTGAAATTTTTATCTCATTCCCATTACAGTGGTTTAAAATATCAAAAATTCAAGATCTCTAAATTTTAATTACTTTTTATATTCAAACTGATAATTTACCTGCTTACAAAGAGATTTTAGATTGCATCTTCCACACCAGGGGGCGTTTCATGAAGCTGATCGTAAATTAAGAGCAACTTTAAGAACGACGGGTGATCCTTTTTTGTGGTAAATGATATTCACCATTAAATGTTCATTGGTGATTATTTAGAGCGTAAGAAAGGTTCACCAGTCGTTAAAAGTCACTCTTAACTTACGAACAGCTTTATGAAACACCCACCTGTTCTTTATTATGGTATGTGATCTTTCATTTATCTGTAAAATTTCTTTCTAATTATTTTCCAGAAGTTCCAAGAAACTACTGTATCTCTAAATTTAAATATCAGGCAACATGTACTTCCCATCAGTGGCAACTTGGCAATTAATAATTAAACTGCTCTGGTAAAAAATATTGTCCAACAGCCAATGATAAAATATTTCATGGAAAAATACTATCCATACGAGTTACTTTCGATGATATTTGATGCACCATGACAATCACAATAAGGAGATCAACTATAAAGTTGTTAAAACTACGAATACATGGCAGCGATTATGTTCTATGTTTACTACCATATCTCAGATAATAGCAAAAAAAGTGTTAAATAGTCTTGATATTCTCTAGAGTAAAATAACACGAATATGTAATTCTTTTTAATTTCAGTCAATTATAATGTGTTCTGTATATTATATTTCCTATTTATTGTATGCACACATTGGATCGATATTGTTATATTAAAGAATTAATAACATAAGTATTCCATAGGCTAAGACTGAAAAAGTATATATAAAAAAAAGAAGATCAGCTGGGAAAAACTGATATTACAGAGTGAATATACTGTACTTGTAAAAAAAAATTAGAAAGATAAAATAAGAAGTTAATCTTCCTAGCATCTCATTAAAGTTTCCTGGGAGGAGGAATGACAACATCTGGATTTAACTACTACATGTAGTAGCACTAATTATTTATAAAGAACTTTCTAAACCTAACAACAAGTTTGACATTCAAACATTCCCTTTCTACCCCCATTTTCTTTAATAATTTCAATGTTTATTTGGTTTTACCTAACTAACGCATACTATATAGGAAGCAGTCTTCATTGGAATAGTTTATATTATTTCTTGCAATAGTACATACAAGTGCAGACATTTTCTCTTAATTTAATCTACATTTCTGGCTTATGTTTCATTGTCTACCATGACACTTAAAGCCTCCCAAGAGCTTCACTGTTTACAAGCAAAAGTGTTGAAAGTAAATATCTGCATTTATGCCACACATTGTCATTAAGCTTTTATTCAAACAAAGAACAAGTTCATGCATTCAGAGTTCACATCAAAACTACGGTAGTACAATTAGGCTATTAGTTTTCACTTAATACCAAAATAAAAGATGATCAGCGGACGATAAAGCCACACATACACCAAGTCAAGTTAATTTAAATTATCATTCAGTTTGTTAGTAAATAATACACAATGATGAATTAGGAGAATGGGATAATGTCATTATTGAGAAAAAAAGTCCATCTTCATTTTAAATCGTCACAATGCTAGTTATACCTGTACCTAATACCTATTTAATGCTGGAAAGAAGAAAACATCATTGATTAAATCAGAACTCTGAAACATAAGCAAATTCATCTCCCCCCCTTATTTTATTTTCCTTTACCCTTCAAATATATTTTTGCTCCATTTTGATAAATTTAGAAGATTCTTTCTTATTCAGTGATGGGAACTACAGATTTAAATTTTCTAATTAAATTGAAATTTACTTGCCGACATTCAAACTATATATGAACCAAATCATAAAATTACAGATGCACACAGGTGGATTGGGGAAGATGGGGGGGGGGGGGGGGGTAGACAATTAAGAAAAGTATTGAGAACTTTTTAACCCCACCCTCATTTTCTAATGTTTATCAAGGAGTGTGTGATTGGAGAAGTGTGACCACTATTTTGTTTTTTACTTACAAAGTAAAAAAATAAAAAATAAAATACTGACAGGAAAATTGAAAATGTGGGTTACCTTTGACCTAATGTCAGAATTCATTTTCAATAAACCAGGAGAACCCCTACATGTACTGTTCAATCCTGAATCTGATACTGCTGCTAAATGCATATATATATATATATATATATAACGATATTACGTTCCGCGTGTTGGACATAGAAGATATTAATGAGGCAAAGTGGTAATGCATTGTACTTTGTTCCAACAGTTTATTTTGAATTCCAAATTTTCGACGTTAAACATACGTCTTCCTCAGGGATACAATAAAGCTCACAGAGACAAGAACTGAAATAATAACATTCATGATTGTGGTAGTCATGGAACCGCGCACAAAACAGCATCACCATCATAATAATAATAAAAAAGCATATTGCAGGCGCAGGCTGTAAAAATTATCGCGTGAGGATATCATTGTTACGTAACAATCACTTATTATGACGCCACCACAATCATGAAAATGCAAGAATAGAAAGGATAAAGGCTTATAATATATCAAGAAAATAAATTACGATAAAAGGAGGTGACAATGGCCTCCCAAATCACTCTATCTTGAAATCAACTGTTAATAGTGTATGGAGGAGAGTAGAGCAATAATAATGATAATAAACCTATGAGAAATTCTTGAAATTATTTATAAAAATTGTATTTGTCCAGCCAAGACAGATCCTTGTTTAGGCCATACTGAAAACTTCGGCTATGAATAATGGCTCGAAGTTCAGCGAGTTTCCTCTCTTCCGCGGATTTATAACCTCCTCCGAAAAGGACTATTTTGAGATCACTGATAGAGTGATTTTCTCTGTTGAAGTGCTCAGCTACCGGGAAACCATCGCGGTGATGTCGGATAGTAGACCTGTGATTATTGAATCTTGTCCTAAATTTAGTACTGGTTTCTCCAATGTATGTTACATCTGGGCATTTGCTACAGAGTAAGCAATACAGAATATTGCTTGAATCACAGTTGTGGTTGGGAGGTTTGATTGCATAACCAGTAGGGAGGTGTACTGAGCTGTCGGTTATGATGTGCGGACATATTTGACAACGGGCTTTTCCACAGGGTTGGTTACCCTTAGGTTGAGGGGGTCCCGGTAGCCGACTCTTCACGATCAACCTTTTAAGGCTGGGAGGCTGCCTCTGTGCATGCAACGGGGCCTTAGGCATGACCTTAGTGAGATGCTTGTCCGCCGTGATTTCACTCCACTCTTTCTTAACCGTCTGGGCAAGCTTTTTAGTTTGAGGGTGGAATGTGGACACAAAGGGAATTCTACCTTCATTTTTGATCTTCATTTTTGGATTAAGTAGATCTTCTCTATTTTTTTCTTTGACCCTTTTCATTGCCTTCTTTACCATGTTAACGGGGTAATCACGTTCGATAAAACGTTTGCCAAGTTGAATGGCATCAGCTTCATAGGTCTTAGGATCGGACGTGATGCGTTTGTATCTGAGGAGCTGGCTGTATACAATTGACTCCTTTATGTGTCGAGGATGAAACGAGTTGAAATTGAGATAGGTAAACGAGTCGGTTGGCTTCGTGTACACCGACGTTTCAATTTTGTGCCCACTGGTAGAGAGAGTGACGTCAAGGAAGTTGACTTTCTCTCTCGAGCTCTCCATAGTGAATTTGATATTTGGATTCTGTGACTCAAATCTGTCATGAAAAGATTTAAGCTCATCAGCCCCATGAGGCCAGATAATGAAAATGTCGTCAATGTACCTGAGGTACAGAGTCGGTTGGAGCTGAGAATTCGAGAGAAAGTCTTCTTCTAGAATGGCCATGAATATGTTGGCATACGCTGGCGCCATTTTAGTACCCATGGCTGTGCCTTTCTTTTGTAGAAAGTATTCATCGTCAAATTTGAAGTAGTTATGCTTGAGGATGAACTCAGACAGTGATGCTAAATCGTCAATTTCAGAATTAGAGTACTCAGATTGACGGCGCAAGAAGGATCGTAGAGCCTGTATACCGTCTTCGTGAGGTATATTGGTATACAAGCTTTTGACGTCCATAGTTACGAGCAAGGACTCATGAGTGATTTCTGCCGATTTGATCTTGTTCAAAAAGTCAGTGGTATCTCTCACATAACTTCTGATTTTGGGAAGGCACGCCTGGAGTTTCTTGTCGACGTACTCTGACATGTTTTCAGTAAGACATTTGACACTAGATATTATAGGTCTTCCTGGAGGAATGATTTTGTGATCTTTGGCTTTGGATACGACTTCTTGCGCGTCATTCTCATCACAATCAGTGACATCACTTACTATCTTTGGTAGTTTATGAATTTTAGGAAGCATGTAAAATTCACTTACCCTGGGTACTTCTGGCACAAGCGTATGACACTCACTTACACTACTTAAGTTATTCATACAGTCCATTGCTTGCTTGACATAATCTGTTGTAGGGTCTGCATCAAGGCGTTCATAGTACTCCTCGTCAGAGAGTTGTCGTCTGGCCTCAGAGATGTAGTCCTCCCTGTTCTGGATCACCACAGCTCCCCCTTTGTCTGCTGGTTTGATGATGATGCTTTCATTGCTTTGCAGACTCTGTATGGCACGGTGTTGGATGGGATCAGGCTTGGTATCATGATGGTTGTTGAAGTCTCGTAGAAAGTTGTCGAGATGACGTTCCACACTACATGTATATCTGTCGATGTGGACATTTCTTCCTCCAGGTGGCGTCCATCGGGTTTTTGATGTTGATTTGGCAGCTCGTCTGTTGTTGAGGGTTTTCGAGCCGTCACCTTGAGTAGGTTTGTCGTTCCGCATATATATATATATATATAAAACATTTTATTACATTCCGCATGTTGGACACAGATGAGATAAAAGGGACGAAGAGGTAATGCATTGTAGTTCCAACAAAGTTATTTCCAATTCCAAGACAAAATTTTTGATGTAAACCTCACGTCTTCATCAGGGATACAAAGCTCACAGTGGTCATAGATGCATACATGATGAATGCATCTGTTATTTCAATATGTTGTCACTGTGAGCTTTGTGTCCCTGACGAAGACGTGAGGTTTCAGTCGAAAATTTGGACTTGGAAATAAACTTTGTTGGAACTACAATTTATTACCTCTTCGTCTCTCTTTTATATATTAACATTGCAATGATATCATCCATACAAATAAACAAGATAATATTTAATATTTAGTTTTTCTTACCAGTATTGATAAATATAATGTTCAAGTGTTGTCTCCTATATTGCAATTCTCATGTAAATTTTTACAGACAGGTGTTACACCGTGTATTAACTTTGTTAGAACAGTTAGAATGTTATCGGTATAATATTATAGCCACATTAGTTAATCGACAAGTCTGAAATATGCTGTTTAATTAATATTCCTTAAAAAAATACACACCATGCTAGGTTTGGCTGTTAGTATGTGTACATGTGTAAAATGTACACATTATTTAGTTCTCTTTGTTAGGATGAGTACAAATGTTAAAAGAAAGTAAATCATTTCATTTTTCTTACTCCTTCTCATATCCATTATTGTAGCTGCAAAAACATGATAAATCAGTGCAAATAAGGAGTATTGTTAATCTCCAAACTTAAATGCTCAAAAACACATCCAATTAAAAAAAAAAAGGCAGTCACATCGTCACATGGGGAACTTTGAATACAAATATACTATTTACATGTATCTATTTGATATGTAATCAACAAACATAAAAATGTCAAAAACACAAGCAATAAGATAAAGGAGAATCAAATGGATGCCACGAGAGGAAAAAGATTTATCAAATCACCATAGCCCAAGGACCTCCCTTTCAAATTTTATGAAACTAAAATTGAAGACAAATGTGATTAGATTAACAAATATGAAGAAAGAAATGAATATATAACAAGCAGACATATCTATTATTATCATTAATATCATTATTTAAAATATCTGGGACCCTACCTCTTTTTTGTGTGTGATTCTGTCCACGTTTTAAACTAAGTTAGCTAAGTATTTATAGTCACAAGAGTTGTAGATGTCATTGATTTGAATAAATCACAGAGCGCGACTCCATTTTTAGATGATGGGGAACATACAATTACCAATCTTTTTACATTTTTAATCTTTTCAAATTTACCCGTAAAATCCTTGAAGTACTTATTGAGCTATGATTTCATCATTAAAAAAATCTACAAAATTGCAAAGCATACTATGTAACCACAATTAAAAAAAAAATTAACTCACCTTAAAATACTCCTTTCAAAAATCACTTCTATCATGCCAAACCAATAAATATATATTTTAGCACTGCATTTAAAGTTAGCGATTTGATATCATTTTGAATACAGTAACACTATAAAGAAACAGCAATTGTCATTCACACATTAAAAAAAAAGGGAATCAAAGCAATAGAGTTATAACTTTTCCATGGGGTATTTGCTATCATTTGAATAGTTAGAGTACCTACCTAGTATTATCATGTAATTCACTGTTTGATACCCCATTGCCTAATAGTAAAGCCATTGTCTCAGTCTCTTTAACAGAAAGTTCCGGAGGCCGAAATGAAGAACAATGTGTCTTTTCCTTAGACATTGAGTTGCCGGCTCTCTAATTTTATTTTAATTTTTTTATTAGTTTTTATTGTAGTGAATACTTCCTATTTTTCTCCCAGTTATTCTTACATTTTCGAAATCAGCAAATTATAACATTACCATGACAGCTGACAACAACATCTCTTTCAAGTTTTACCTCTTGTAATATGAAACTATTTTTTTAGGATAGGAAATGGTTTGTTATACCTTCAATTTCTAGGTCTGTATCAAAACCACAAGTGGTCTCACTAGAGAGGGAACGTTGAGATGCTGCCCTGCTTTCATCCTCCTCATCATTGACAGAAAGATGACTATCGGGTCGAGATGCTGATCGGCTTCCTGTCCGACTTATCGTCTGAAAAGTTTTGTATAAAGCACAAAATAAATCAAGATTGACTCCAAAATGATTGATCATTGAAGTACAATTCAATTGATAATAATTCAAAAAGGGCAGGTTCTGCATAATTCTTTGTTTTTGTGTATGGAAAGAGCATACATTTTGTAAAGTGAGTTGTTCATTCACGAGAGATTTTGTAAATCAATAAGAAATCAACTACACTCTTCTAATATTAGCCACTTGCAACCATTCTGCCTGGCTGTGGGAAATCTACATGTAGATAGTAGATCCATGCAGTATTCCACACACATTAAAAAAATCATTAAAGGTCAAGTCCACCCCAACAAAAAATTATTTGAATAAAAAGAGAAAAATCCAACAAACATAACACTGAAAATTTTATCAAAATCGGATGTAAAATAAGAAAGTTATGACATTTTAAAGTTTCGCTTATTTTTCACAAAACAGTGATATGCACAACTAGGTGAGTCAGTTGATGATGTCCATCACTCACTATTTCTTTTGTTTTTTATTGTTTGAATTAAACAATATTTCATTTTTTACAGATTTGACAATAAGACTAACTTGATTGAACCAAATAGCATTAAACAATGCTAATTGCACATGTTCAGGGAGGAATTAATCGTTATTTCACACGACAACAGGGAGAAAATTTGAATATTTCATATAATAAAATACAAAAGAAATAGTGAGTGATGTCATCAGTCTCCTCATTTGCATACCGACAAGGATGTGAATATAACAGTTTTGTGAAATTAAGCAAAACTTTAAAATGTCATAACTTTCTTATTTTACATCTGATTTTGATGAATTTTTCAGTGTAATGCTTGTGGGATTTTTCTCTTTTTATTCGAATCAACTTTTTGTTGGGGTGGACTTGTCCTTTAAAAATACCACTTTTGTAATGAATAAATACTCATTTCCATACAGAGCTCTGCAATTCATTTTCATTAGTAACTCAATCGGGGATCATACATGTAGACCTATTTGTATTCACCAGAGCACTCAAAAACTTGAATTTTGGGCATATTTTTCTGTAGGCCCTCTATTGGTTGAAAGTAAAATTTCAAGGAAACTGTCATTTTTTTCAATCTCTATTTCAATTAAAAATGATAGGCCTAACTAGTAGGCCCTAAGCCTATTAGTATACCCAGTTGTGTGTCCGGACAGGTTGCGTGTCCAGACGATTAATTTTAGAAAGTCACTTGGAAAAATTTACAAGCGAAGTTTCGTCAATTTTTAGTAGGATGGGGGATCGGGTGTCCGGACACTTTATATTTTTGAAGCCTTCTTTTTTGTCTTAAGATTACACTAAAAATATTAATTCAATAGTTATCATCTTCTATTTTGTTCTCTATAATATTTTCTAAAATTTTGTACTAAAATTTGATGAAACTTCGCTTGTAATTTTTTCCAAATGACTTTCTAAAATTGATCGTCCGGACACACAACCTGTCCGGACACACAACAACTGGGTATACAAAATGTTAAGAAATATTATAGAGAACTAACTAGATTCTAGAAGATGATTACAACTATTGAATTCATGTTTTTAGTATAAAAGAAGGCTTCAAAAATATAAAGTGTCCGGACACCCGACCCCCCCCCCCCCCCATCCTACATGTAATTCAATTTAGACTGTCGTCTGAGGCTGAGCCAAGCCCAAGCCAAGGCAAGACAATTGACAAGTTACTAATATTGTAAAGTCAAAAAGGGGCCTAAGCTTTCGATCCTAGCAGAATCTTCGTCGGAGGCAAAATGACAAACATATAAAGTGGAACAACCATAATATAGACCACAAACAAGCTACAGCAACACTAGAAACAAGGAGACAAAAGGGGCATTAGTGAGTAGAGAAGACCAATCAGGTTAGTGAAGGGGATGAAAGAAAAGGAGTAGGCAGACACAAAGGGAAGTTAGTGTAAGTAAGGCCAAGAGGGATTAAGATAATGAGGCAGGCAACATCAAACAGGATCTGGAACAAAACAGTGATAGAGGGATGAATAACCAGAGAATTAGTGAGAGGTGGGTCAAACAGGTTACAAAGAAAGGCTTAATAAACTGGTGCTTAAGAGTGGGGGGAAAAAAGAAGAAAAAGAATGGGGACCAACTGATAATGTGAAAAAGACATATAAGTATATATGATAAAGCATTAAACAAACTAAGAGAAGAAGGTAAGTGTAAATATGTATCTAAAAGTGATATGTATATAAATATATCCAAAAAAAGAAAAGGATATGAAAAAATATATAAATATATACACATATGGTGTAACTGATATGGTAATCCGCTAGGTGTGACGGGAAAAAACATAAGACTATATAGTAGGAAAGAAAAAAAAAAAAAAAAATCTGTATATGTGAAAAAGAGGAAGCAAATTGCCTAAAAAGGTAAAAGCAAATATAGAAGAGAGGGGGTGTATTATGAAGAAACCATAGTATACATGTAAATAAGCAAATGTGGTAAATCTAAAAGAGGTGAGTGGAGAAAAAACAAATATATATATACATATATAATAATTATTATATCGCCTGAATAAGGAAGGAAAAATTGGAGCTGAGCTTGTATGAGATATGGGAGGAAAGTAGAGTAAGAAACTATAATGTAACTATTCAAAAGAGCTGAGGGGAAAAATTATATGTATATATAAATTGAAAGTGGATAGGAAAGAAAAATCAGTCGTTCCCCTCTTGGATGTTCAGGCCATGAGGTTGGGTGGTGCGAAGTCGTCTCATCCAGAGCTTCTCCCTGCTAGTACGGACTGAGTCAGGACGGGTACCTAAAGATTCGATGCCCTGTAGCATCATGTCAGTGATGGAGTGGTTGGGGAGGTTAAAATGGCGGCCAACTGGAGTGTCCAGCTTTGCTGTGTTGACGGTGGATCTGTGCCCGTAGAATCGTTTCTTGAGTGTGGTCTTGGTTTCCCCTATGTATTGTACCCTACAAACTCTGCAAGTGATGAGATATACAACATTAGTGGTAGTGCATGTGATGTTGCCCTTGATTTGGTGAGACAGGCTGGTAGAGTTGCTGGTGAAAGTATCGCCCTCGTGAAGGTGTATTTCACATATGATGCACCTGTTGCTGGTGCATTTGAAGGTGCCATGCTGTATGGGAGAAGAATGGTTAGTGAGGGAGGGCACTTCAGCACGAACAATGAGGTCCCTGAGATTCGGTGGGCGTCGGTATGCTAGAAGGGGAGTATCGGGAACGGCCTGTTGGAGACGATCAGAAGTGTGTAAAATGTGGTGGTTATCAAACAGGATTTTGCGGAGAGGGGGTAGATTGGGATGGAAGGTGGTCACAAGCGGTATTCTGTCGGTGGTCTCCTTGTCACTTTTTGGTTTGAGAACTTCAGATCTGGGGAGAGAACGAACTTTGTTAATTGCCAGTTGGACTGCCCTGGCCCCGTGGCCCCTAGCACAGAGATGTTTCTGCAGATTCCTGGCATGGAAGGAAAAATCAGGGTCCTCGGAGCAGATACGGCGAAGTCTGAGGGCTTGACTGTAAGCGATGCCGGTTTTGCAGTGACGGGGGTGGCAGCTGGATGAGTGGAGGTACTGGTGGGTATCTGTGGGTTTAGAGTATAGGGTAGTGGTGATACCATTAGACTTTTTCTGGACTGTAACATCAAGGAAGTGGGTTTCCTGTTGGGAGAAATCAGAAGTGAATTGGATGGTCCTGTGGAAGGAATTGATGTGGTCAATGAAAGTATGGAGGCTGTCTTCATCCCTGGTCCAGATGAAGAAAATGTCGTCTATGTAACGCCACCAAATCCATGGGCGACAGGGGGCTGAATCTAACATCTGCTGTTCCAGCTTCGTCATGAAGAGACAGGCGAATGAAGGAGCCATCCGGGTGCCCATTGCTGTACCGAATATCTGTAGGTAGTGCTTGCCCATGAATGTGAAGTTGTTTTTTGTTAGTACATGAGACATCAGAGATTTGATATCGGATATGGGGGGACTGGAATGGCCACTGGCGGCCAAGGCTTCACATGATGCTTGGATACCTTCGTCGTGGGGAATGCTGGTGTACAGTGAAGAAACATCGAAAGTGCCGATGATCGCAGTCTCGGGTATCTGGTCCTTGATGTCATTTAGTTTCCTGAGAAAGTCTGGAGTGTCGTGGATGTAAGAGGGTGCACGTGAGACAAGGGGCTTAATGTGGTAATCAACAAAAAGGGAGATGTTCTCTGTTGAGGAACCATTTCCTGAGAGGATGGGTCGACCGGGGTTGCCAGGTTTGTGGATCTTCGGGAGGAGATAGAAGCGGGCAGGTTTAGCATTAGTAGGGGAGAGAAATTTGTGGGCCTTCTCAGAGAGATACTCGCGTTCTTTCATGTCATTCAGTGTCGATTGGATCTGTAGGGAGAAATTACAAGTAGGGTCAGAATCGAGGAGTGCATAGTGAGATCGATTATTGAGATGTTTCATGGCTTCATCGATGTACTGCTGGCGGTCCATAACAACGACGGCTGATCCTTTGTCTGCAGGCTTGATGATGATGTCGGACCTGTTTTTGAGTGATGAGAGAGCCTGGCGTTCTTCTCGAGGAAGGTTGTCATGTGCTCTGGTGTCGAGGGTATCTGTGGAGCGAACTTGGGATGAGACAGCTTGGATGTAAGTTTCAAGGGAAGGAACTCTATTCTTAGGTGGAATCCATGTGCTTTTCTTGTAGAAGGGCTCGGGATCAGAAGGGGGTGCATCTAAAAAGAACTCTTTGAGACGTATCCTGCGATAGAATGTAGAGAGGTCTTGGCTGAGAGCTATCTGTTCAACTTCTGGTGGCGTGGGGCAAAACTTGAGACCTTTAGAGAGAAGAGAGGTTTCTGCTTGGGAGAGAGGGGAGGATGAGAGATTAACAACCAAATGGGTGGATACATCATTGCTGTTGGTATGTCGTCTAAATCTGTTTGACCGTTGTCGCTTCTTTGTGAGGTTGCCTATTTTCTTGTTCCTGCGTTCAGTGAGGAGAGACCTGTGTTTAGAGAGATCAGATTCAATTTCATCATTATACTGAAGCCATTGGGTTTGGGTACAGCAAGAACGTAGTTCGTCTTCCAGGCTACTGATGTCAGCTGAAAAAGAATCAAGAGAAGCAATACACTGTTCAGAGAGGATGTTAATTAATCGAACTGAAGCTCCATGTAAGGTCTGGTTCCATCGTTTGCGAAGTTCAGGTGTGAGCGTACCGAGACCGGGAGTGCAATGAAGTTGGAGGCCTGTGGGTATAATGCGATTAAGGGAATAAAATCTGTAATTGTCCTGGTGAAAAGAGGTCTTGAGGGCCTTCAGCTTGATCTTCCTGAGCTGGTGAAATAAAGATAGATGGTTAGTCATGGTAGAAAAGAGACCTAGAATAAAAAAAAGTGTGAAACAAAGAAAATGGATATTCATAACAAATCAAAATATAAAGAAGGAGAAAAGTCGAGTAGATTTGAACTAGACCTAAAACAGAATGATAATAAGAATACACAAAGTTAATTGAATCAAGCTGAAAGAGACCGAGAATAAAAAAATAAATAAAAAAGGTGTAAAACTAAGAAAATGGAAATTCAAAACAAATCAAATATAAAGAATGAGAAAAGTCGAGTAGATTTGAACTGGACCTAAAACAGAATGATGATAAGAATACACAAAGTTAATTAAATCAAGCTGAAAAGTAAAATCGACCAGACAAAGATACCAGAAAAAAACAAAAAACAAAGTTATGCAAGTTTAAGTATGGAAGGAAAGTAAACAAGAAAACACTAAAATACAAATACAGAAAATCAAACATATATGGATAAAACAAGACAAATTAGATAAGGAGGATCACATGGGAGTTACTAATATACCATTGGCATTACCATGTCAATGATGAATAAATGGAAAGTGAAACTCGACTCACTGGTAAAAAAAATCAAGCATTTGTCCCCAAGTACAAAATAAAATAAGCCAAACATTGCCAACCTTATTTCCCCAAACAGAAAGCAGTAACAAACAGAGAACAGGGTTATATATAGTAATTCATTGAATGAGTGGCATGCAACATTTATGTAACTTGTAAGCGCATCGGCGGCCATCGTAACGCACCTTTCTCTGGTCCCCGATGCTGCCGCGGCTCTTCGCTCGACTCGGTGCTCTGCTCCCGCTACGAAGCAAGTTTTTCTCGTTGTTTTCCTTGTCCATTTCTGTCTCCTCATTGTTACCTTCATCTTCTACAGTAATGTCTACCTCCATAGACATACTAGTTTATTATTGCAAGTGAATAAAAAGTAATTTTAGTACACTTTTAGGAGTCTTTTTCGAGATTTGGCCGGTTGCTACGCACGCCGAAATTCGAGTCGTATTGTTTGCCGAAACAAAATATTTACTGGTGTGGCGCCATCTCTAGTCTTGAAACGGGAAAAGGCAATGACTGGGCGGTGTGGCGTGCGCCTGTAATCGGGCTGTAATCCAAGCTGTGGGGAAGTTACAAATTGATGCAGAGGTTCGAGGTTCGAGCCCTGGTCACGTCTTTCGGATGGTGACGTTAAAGGTCGGTCCCAGACGTAAATAATCATATCTGATTGATACACGTCTGACAAAACTCAAATACACACACACACAATGAAGACCGGGGATGTCGATTACCAAGACAAGGAAACGCTTTATCGACAAAACTTTTTTCTCATGATTAAGAGTTATGATTAAGAGTTATGATTTGAATTTAATGGGAGATAGTGTTGGGATGGAAGGAGTATCCCACAAGATTTAATTTCCTTAAGGGCCTCAGCAACCCCAACTTAACATCAACTTTTGATTGCTGGGGTCTTTCCCCTGAATTTCATTTTACCCATAAATCTAAATAACGAACATTTATATTTACACAGACTAAAATATACAATAATAATGAACGAGAGGTGGAATATTATCAGGGGCAGGAACGATTTTGAAAGTGATTCGCTGAACCAATAAAAGTATGGGGCGAACATGCATTGAATTGAAATGAATTGAATTGAATTCAAAATAATACTTGGTGGACATTTTCAAGTTTTTGATATGATTTGATTTGAATTTATTTTACATATTTCAAAAGTATACAGAAGTAACACTAAAAGCTATTTGAAATCAGAAGACTTATAAAGTGATATAAATCAGATATCATTCACATAATACATCACGATTTAAAATTCAAGACAATCTAAAAAAAATACGAGGGAATATGACATATATACATTCAATGCATTGCGTGGAAAAGGGGAGAGAGAGGTGAAGGCACCGGGTCAGTGAAAGGGGGATAAGAGAAGGAGAGGGGGAGATAGAGAGGGGGAGAGAGAGGGACCATATCCCCTTTAGAAATTTGTGGTTCTGTTTTACAACGTGATTTTCTGTACTCTGCAGTATTATTGCTGTTCCCATTGCTCTAGCTATCCATACCCATTTCCTGATTTTGGCATAAAAGTCGGAACATATTTTTTTATAAATAGAGCTTTCCAAATTAAGTATAGACATGTTGGTTACCGGCAGGAGTTGGAAAAAAAAAAACAGAGGCAAATAGGCGGTTTGTGTTATGACCATTCTGTGCTATATAGAGTGAAACTAGTTGTTGAAATCCTTGTCAAGTCCACTCCAGAAAAATGTTGTTTTGGATAAATATAGAAAAATCAAACTAGCTTATCGCTGAAAATTTCATCAAAATCGGATGTAAAATGAAAGTTATGACTTTTAAAACTTTCGCTTATTTTTCACAAAAATATGCACAATTCAGTGACATGCATAATTATGAGACAGTCGATAATGTCCTTCACTCACTATTTATTTTGTTTTTTTATTGTTTGTAGTATACAAAATTTCATTTTTACGTATTTGACATTAAAGAACAACTTGACTGAACCATAATATATAAACAATGCTAATCCCACATGCTCAGGGAGGAATTAATCATTGTTTCACTTGACAATGAGGAGAAAATTATAATATTTCACATTTCATATAATAAAATACAAAAGAAATAGTGAGTGGATGACGTCATCAGTCTCCTCATTTGTATACCGAGCAGGATGTGAATATATAACTGTTTTGTAAAATTAAGCAAACTTTAAAATGGCATAACTTTCTTATTTTACATCCTATTTGGATGAAATTTTCAGTTTTATTCTTGTTGTTAGGATGGACTTAATGTCCTGACTAATTGGGCGTTGCAAGAAACTTGCCTGGAAAATCTATTTTCAGTCCCTAAAATCAGTCCTGCAATCGATGAAAAAAATTGTGATTGATTGCTAATCTGCTTCTTTTCATTTCATTTCATTTCGTTTATTTACATTTTCAACAATTGCAGTTTGTTTTGTACATTTTGACATACAAATAACAAAACATATTTCAAGTATCCCTGTACAAAAAACAAGGAGCGTAATCTTATTTGCTACATCAGCTAAAATTAATATCAATAATTGTAAAATTACAACAGAATATTTGCAAGTGATTGCAATAAGAAAACGGAAAGTGGAGATGTGACATCGTCAGCCCACCTAGTGAATATTCATGACAACTGTTTTCACAAAATATTGCTAAATTTAAACTTCAATAACTTTATTATTTGTTATCCGATTTCGATGAAATTTTCGGCATTTTGCTCAGTGAATTCTACTCTATGTATTAAGATATAAATATTTTCAGCCCGGACCATCCCTTTAATTGTTGGTCAGAATGTTCTTTTTCAGTATTCCATAGATCATCGATCAACAACCTCAAAAGTTATCGTTTTCGGGAAGTACTCCCCCCCTTAAGTTGCTGCCATCCCAGGTGATACCATATTCAATGCGGGAGCGGGATTGAACAGTGCTTTCGCTTGGATTGTAAGCTTATTGCTGGTGTTAATGTTTTTTTTTCTCCCATTGTTCATTTCATCAGAGAAAAAAAGAGGAATTTAAACTTGATTTTTATCCTACTTTACTTTACATATTGTGTGGGCACGGTGTGTGGCAAAAATAGTCAATCATTACTATTGCCAAATAAAAACACGGAATATTCCTTAATGGAATGGATGCGGAATGGATGGAAAGGGCAACTCCCAACTGTGTTCACATCCAGCGACAGCATCCCTTCTACACGGCGACATGCATAGATCGTTACTTTTCATTAAAAAAACAAAGATACAATCATCATCCGCAATTTGGCAACGTTATCATTTTCGGTTCCGCTTTTCGACGTCGATCGCCTACGGACGTTAACGGCGTCGGGTTCAGAAGAAAGGTGTTTCCATGTCCTGGAGCTGGAGGAGTGGAGCAGAATATCTTTGGAAAAATCAAAATCTATTATCACTCGTAAGTAAATTTACCGTAAGTTATTGCTTATTGGCAATTGTCTTAAGTTTAATCTTGTTCACTAGTGACGGTGATAGATTAGGTTCAGATAGTCTAGCTCCGACCGGCCCGGCCCGGCTGTGACCCAGGTCAGATGAGCGCCCGGCGAAGCCGGGCTCTCAGACTCAGGGCAAAGATCCTCACGTCACCCAGGCCACTCAAGGGTTCATTACATGCCGCCGCGTACAGAAAAATCAAACCATAACCCTAGAAGTCGTGTGTTGTGGACGCCAGAACTGAGAAGAAGTGGCGTCGCAGCACACGAGACCCAATAACTATTTTAGTTAGAAATCCACTGCCAAACTGTCGAGCTGTCTTGGTTCTTTGTCTGACTTTGCACTCACATTCACACTTCTGCACTTAGAGTTAGACTTAGTCACTCACACTCACACAGTGCGAATAGCCAGGAGGCTCTGACCACGGAGCCAGGGACGGGATGCCATTGCTCTACACGCACCTAGACAGCTGGCAGCCGTCTGTTTCGAGGAGTTTTTTAACATTTTATTTTTTTTAAATTTCTCCTCATACACAGACGGCTCGCTAGCGTGCAGCCACCATTAGGGGACTTGCAATGCAAAATCCCCCCGTCGGGGCTCTTCAATTTTGTCTTTAATGAGTAAAAATTTTGAAAATTCACGCGACCAAAATGCAAATTAATATTCCCTCTTGGCATCAATTGCCAAAAAACTGAGAAAAATCAAGTTAAAAGGAACAAAAACAGTGACTTACCTCGGGTGTCGCGCAAATTCACTTCCCCGTTTTATCCGATCTTAAGTACATAAACATATGGCCATTGAGTCCCCTGTACAGATCGCGCTAGAACTTCGGTCTCTGTATTTGGTGAGTGAAGCCAACGGAGTTCAGCTGAACAACCAACATAACAGAGACCGAAGCTTTTGGTCTACACGCACCGAGTATTTTGGCAACAATAAAGTTGCTGCAAAATACTTGTTTTCTTTAGGGTTTTGAGCCCAAAGTTATCATTCTTATGTAAATAGGCAACAATACAATTTAGACCCTTTTAAAACTAAAGGGTTAGACAATATTAGTCTAATTATAAAAAAATTGAAAATATTGAAAGTAGTGGAGCGTTTATACAGTCTGTTATTGACGCCATCTTGCCGTCTTTGTTATCGTAGCCTAGCTGCAAGACGCGTATAGAGGGCGACAATATCATGAGCAGTGCCAACTTAGATAAAAAAAATACTTGCATCGGCAGATAAATATCATGAATCATATGATTCATCACAATAGCAAGCTGTAGGAAAAATGCATAAAATTACACTTTTTTTATATTTCAATGAAAACAAAGTTATAGAAAGTAAAGAATATTACCATCAGACCATATCCCAAGAAAATTGTTAACAAGAAATGTCGAAATGACAAAAAATTAGACACAAATTGGTGAACAAAAAATCACAAAACAGGTGGGACAACTTGGCCCGGCGTCAGAGTTGTCCCTGAATCCTTTGTGTAGACTGCTAGACCTCTAAAGGCTCTATGTGTGGGGCATCCTCTTTGTCCACTTTGTCATCTGATGATTTCAAGGTTTGGATATTTTATCCTACTTCAATATTTATGAAGCAGTCTCCTTTATGAAATTATACGGGTAATTTTTATTATCATCGTCATCTCTTTTGCTCTTAATACATGGACATCTTGCTTGTATCATATTATAGCTCTTGCCACGATTTTTGATAATTTCAATGTATTCAATGTGCACTTGTATGTAGACCTATACATGTTAATGTGAATGATGTATTATATCTTGGAAATATTTAGTATCCATTAAATGCAAAATTTGTATAATGTGACTTATAAAGTGCCAAATCTCTGTAGAGTGCTTAAGGCACATAAAGATCTAAGAGTTTATTAAATAAAACATTTTTGTTAAATTAAATTACCGTAAACATTTTTATGCTACGAAGTATGGATGAAAATAAATTAATGCATTGAATTATATTGAGTTATTATTAATATTAACTTCACTTGTGATGTTCATTTGTGATCTAAACCGTGTTTTTTTTATTAACTATCATGTTATTTTCATTTATTCTTACAACTCTTTATAGATCTCTGAAGATTTAGTGGACAATGGTAAAATTTCGCAAAGGTGGCGCAATAGAGGCAGGAACCACCGAGAATGACTCCCCCTCCAGGGGCAGTATTGGAGGAAACAGTATGGATGAAGTAGACTTGGGCTGGGGAGGAGGTCTAGGATCCCTTTCCCGTGATGGTCCGCTTGGGAAAGGCTTTGGGTCCTTTGACGGGCAAGCTGAAGCTTCGGCTAGAGGAGAATGTGAAGGTGAGGTTTATAAAAATATCATTCAAAGTTCATAATTTTGGGTGATAAAAAGACGATAAAAAAAACTAGTACGGACGATGAATGTCAGCATTTGTACCAGAATATTTGCTCTTATGAAGCACTGGACGGACAAGCTATATTGTACAAGATAACAGCGGTTCACCCTTTTTCCCGGGCCCATTTCCTTTCTTTAAACTCTTCATTATCTGTTGACTATATAATACATACAATGCATCTGATTTGTACTTCATTCTTTGTAATCTGTTCATGTACAGATGTATTGATCTTTGTATATCCATTTTTTTGTAGTTTTTTTCATATTTGATTCTATTCTGTATGTTTAATACCATTACAGATGAATTCACAGTAGAGCAAGCTGTTGAAGCTATAGGATTTGGATGGTATCAAATTAGGATATCAGCTCTGACAGGATTCTGTTGGGTAAGTCCTTTGATAATAAAATATTTAATATTTCATATCAGTCTTTTCCTGTTACCCCTTTTTGTTTGTCTCCGTTATGATGTTTTTTTTTTCTTACATGACTTAGATTTCTTAGCATCTTAGTCTAATTCTAATTTAGTGCAATGCTCAGTTGGTTTAATTTCCACTTCTATCCACTCATTATTTTATTAAATGAAAATTTGGGTCATAAGCAGTTCCACACATTGACTAAGTGGTATTACAGCAAGTAGATATTAGGAAAAAAGTATTGCCTATTAAACTGTATATTGGAAAAATGGTAAATGGGCTAATTGGCAATTTAGAACAAATGTTTAGCATGCAAACTGGTTTATAGCATTAGAATTAGACCATTAGGATGAGACCAAATAGAAATCAGACGGCATGGGTGTTGACCAGTCGACAATTGACCTGATGAAACTCCATCCTGGTTATTTTATTCCTTATACTAGATGGCTGATGCAATGGAGATGATGATATTATCTATCCTCTCACCTATTTTGAGATGTGAATGGAGATTAAGTTCATGGCAAGAAGCCCTTATCACGACCGTTGTATTCATTGGTATGTTCATCAGCTCCACCATCTGGGGTATGATCTGTGACAAATTTGGAAGAAGATCGGTGAGTAGACTGTACTCCCCCCTCTCTCCCTTTCTGTGCCAGACTACCCAACTATATAGAGGATTTTTTCCCATTCCTATATTCATTCCTATATTTTATATGAAATATTTCAGCATCATCCTTTGGGAAATTATGTTTTTTTCCTATTTTTCCCCCTTTTTCCCATATAAAATGATTTAGAGTCTGCTGTTGCTTATTGCACAGTGATCATGTTAAATTGAGTGATATTTGAAGTTAAAGGAGAATGAAACCCTTGAAACTAGCTGACAACATATCAAAGAGAAAAATCAAAGAAAAATATTGTTGAAAGTTTGAGGAAGATTGAATGAATAATAAGAAAGTTATGAACATTTGAATATTGAGATCACTAGTGCCATGTAGATCCTCCCATCGGCGATGCGACCAAGATCTGTGATATCACACACGTACAACTCCCTCATTACTTTGGTACTTATTTCACTTATATTCTCACTTTTATAGAGTCTATCACAAGGTTAGGTGTTTTCTTTATGAGATGACAAGTACAGAGGTTTCACAACATTATATCATTGATGAATCGTTTGTCATATGATTAGAATGAGCAAAAAGAGATGTTTTGGGGTATATTTTCAGTGTCCGAATGGGAGAGTTGTACGTGTGTGACATCACAGATCTTGGTCGCATTGCCAATGGGAGGATCTCCATAGCATTAGTGATCTCGACATTCAAATGCTCATAACTCTTTTATTGCTAGTCCTATTTTACTCAAAGTTTTGTTGATCTTATTCTTTGATTTTTCTGCTTTCACAAAAGCTAACTTGCTCCAAGAGTTTCATTCTCCTTTAAATACAACATTTATAAAAAAATCAGATTGGATGTAGTTGAATTTTTATATTGCAAATTTGTTTAGATGGCTAAAAGCTTTTAAAAGTGACTTTTACATAATGGATGAATCTTGTGTGATGATGATAGTGCTGAAGATGATGACAGTGATGATGATGAATTAGCTCAGCCACCATGCTGGTGAACATAGGATAAAAATGTTCCTTCCAAGTTTACTACTATGTGCCAAAGTATTTTGAACGTTAGCAAAAACAGGATTGTACATTCATACCCATCATTAAAAAGAATCGATGCCCTAATAGATATATCAATTTATTTACATATTTGATAATATTTGAGTATGATGATATACAAAATGATAGAGGTTGAAAGGTTTCTCATTGCGCATTTGACTCCCATGTTAAAATTACAGCTCATAATTCATAATCATTTGTTTGCTTATAATGATCCCAAAAAATGGGTATGGATGAAAAGAAGCAAAAACGATAAAGTTTTTTGTTGATCTGAAGCTGAATTCCAGTTCCTCACCACCACACAGTTACAATGTACACACGCATCCTTTGGCAAGATGTCATTTCAAATAGTTTTTCATTCATTACCTACTGGAACCAGGTGGTTCCTATGTATTTTCTATGGAAATTGCAGTCACTATAACTGTTAGAATGATTGCCTACTGTAGGCTGTGACAGCCAATTTAGTGTCCAGATGCTCATCATTTTATTACCCAAGGAGGAGAAAAAGTAAATGCACTTTGTGCAAACATTGAAGGGAGTATCCAATGGTCGGTTAGTGATATTGGTAAAGCAAAGTGATGATGTCCCCATTTATTAGTGTTTTCATATGAAAAATAAATGATAATGATGATATTGATATTGTATATTTAGGGTCTCATCATTGCCAGTGCCTGGATCTTCTATTTCGGAGTAGTGAGCAGTTTCGCCCCTACGTTCGGTTGGATTCTTGTTATGCGAGGCTTAGTTGGAGTCGGTGTTGGAGGAGTCCCCCAATCGTAAGTTTATTTTCAATACCATCGCCAACTGCTAGCAAGTCTAACGTTCAGTTTGATTCAAAGCCTGTGTAACATTCGGTATGGGTTTGGTGATGTCGATTATATTGACATATTATTCTACCATGTCTCTCTCCATAGACAGTTGCATCACTTTCATTGACTATTTCTTTGAGAAAATTTGAATTTTTCCATCAATCAGATTAAGCACCCTTGCTTGGTGTTTCTTGTTTTTGTCTCGCCTGCATAGCAGAGCGAGACTATAGGCGCCGCTTTTCCGACGGCGGTGGCGGCGGCGGCGGCGTCAACATCAAATCTTAACCTAAGGTTAAGTTTTTGAAATTACATCATAACTTAGAAAGTGTATGGACCTAGTTCATGAAACTTGAACATTTAAGGTTAATCAAGTATTACTTAATATCCTGCCTGAGTTTCAGGTCACATGACCAAGGTCAAAGGTCATTTAGGGTCAATGAACTTAGACCATGTTAGGAGAATTATTTTCAAAATCTTAACCGAAGGTTAAGTTTTTGAAATGACATCATAACTTAGAAAGTATATGGACCTAGTTCATGAAACTTCGGCATAAGGTTAATCAAGTATTAGTAAACATCCTGCTCGAGTTTCAGGTCACGTGACCAAGGTCAAAAGGTCATTTAGGGTCAATGAACTTTGGTCAAGTTGGGGGTATTTGTTGAATTACTATCATAACTTTGAAAATTTATGGATCTAGTTCATGAAACTTGGACATAAGGTTAATCAAGTATTAGTGAACATCCTGCCTGAGTTTCAGGTCACATGACCAAGGTCAAAGGTCATTTAGGGTCAATGAACTTTGGCCAAGTTGGGGGTATTTGTTAAATTACCATTCTAACTCTGAAAGTTTATGGATCTAGTTCATAAAACTTGGACATAAGGTTAATCAAGTACCACTGAATATCCTGTGCAAGTTTCAGGTCACATGGCCATGGTCAATGGTCATTAAAGGTCAATGAACTTTGGCCGTGTTAGGGGTATTTGTTGAATTACCATCCTAACTCTGAAAGTTTATGGATCTAGTTCATAAAACTTGGGATATAAGAGTAATCAAGTATCACTGAACATCCCCTGTGAGTTTCAGGTCACAAAACCAAGGTCAAAGGTCAGTTAAGGTCAATAAACTTAGGCCATGTTGGGGTAATTGTTGAATTACCATCATAACTTTGAAAGTTTATGGATAGAGTGAATGAAATGTGGACATGGGTGTAGTTGACAAGTCTTAAGTCACCATTCAAATGTCATTTATGGTCAATGAACGTGGTATTATGTCATTATATGAATGGTGTTTTTGTGAATGATTATTTTATAGTAGTTTTCAAAGTTAGCACTGCTGCTATATTAAATCGCGTAATACAGGCGAGACTGCCAGAGGCGTTCCACTTGTTTATGATAAAAGTCCCTTTAAATTCTTATTATACATATCACTTGACTGTTTATCAAAACCTACAAAAATAATATCCTGCATTTTCTGTCCTATTCCATCTGACGGGTGGATTTATAACAAAAAGGGGGGAAATGTCCCTTTTTAATTCTTTAGTTTGAGGTCATGGACCCTACTATTTTTATTCAAAAATATTTTTGTTACAAGTTTTAAACATACATTTAGATACATTATCTGGTTTAAAATCACATTTATTTCACAAGTATTTTATGATACTCTATTGTTTTATCTCTTTGGCAATTCAAAAGTTAATAATTGATAATATTTTTAGTTTTTTTTCTTCATTTTTTTTGTATGTGGTGCTCTTTTCCAGGCTTCGATGGTGAAGACAAAGTATCTAAACTATTTTAGCTGTCATTCCTTGACAGACTTTTATAATCTGAGTTTTGAATATGCTGATAAATGGAATTACAAGAAAGTAGATATTTTTTTTTTACAACCTGACTGCTAAAACCTGTGGAACAATCTAATTTGGAAATGCAAAAGGTGATATCATAAGTTTACATTTTACATGAGACCCTAAATGATAAAATGTTGCACCTTACTGATGACTTTTTTAATGATAATCATAATACAAGTATTAACTAATGTGTTTAGGGTTTTATTCCATAAAAGGATACTTTTATTTCTGAACAATTCTTGTTGATAATATGGTCATACATGTAATAAATCACTGAGCTTTGATTATGGATGTTAATCAATGATTAGTATTGATCGTATTTTTTTTCTAACAGGGTCACTCTATATTCTGAATTTCTACCATCCAAAGTCAGAGGACTGTGTGTTACATTTATTGAGGTAAGTTAATGTGTTTTTCAGGTATATTTCAATTTATCTCCAGTAATGTTTTTCTTAAATGTCCATGAACCACCATTTTCCTTCAAACGTCCAACTTTCACTTTACAGGAGTCTTTGCTATCATATCAAACACCATCATGATCATCATTCTAAAATATTTTTTATTTAATTGCATGATATGTACATACATTGTATATGCAATTTGAACATTTCACAATACATGCACCATTAATATTCATTATCATGAGAGTCAACAAATTTTTGCCACAAGTAAGGATTTAAACAATAAAGAAATGTTTTTAAACCGAACAATGAATCCCAAATACAGGGAACAATAAGGATTAATCTGTATAACTAGCATTAAGATTCTAAAAAACCTGGGGACTGTTTCACTAAAGGACTTGTCAGACATATCCAACAAGTCAACAGTTACCATGGTAATGGTACTTCTCAGTCAATCACAATCAAGGAAAGTTGTCAGATCTGACACAACTTGTCAGACAAAAAATATTGAAGAAATGCTCATCAGTAATGTTTAACTGAGAATAGGAGAGAAACACTGATTAGTACAAGGTGTTTAGTTGACCAATCTCTCATAATTAACACTGTAGATTGACGTGAAGGTTTAAGGTTTCATTTATACATGTATCTACATTCCACATTTGTATACATTGACAACTGAATTTACAAGCAATCACTTAATAAAAAGAACATAGATTTTCTTAGACTTGTAAAGTGCAAACAAAGTTCCTGTATAAAACATTGAATGTACAGAAAGTACTAATAATGATATCTTGTAGTGTCTTCAAAATCCTAGTGTTGATGGAAGAACGCCCTTAACACCACACTTTCACGCATCGCATGCGTGCAAAAACACCCTTAGCAGCTCACATTAGGGCATTAGGGCATTTCTGCCCGGAGATGAGGAAATAATGACTGAGAAAAAAAGACATGGGGACAGAGCTTGTTGGTTGAATATCACAAGGCCACAATATTGGATGCAACTTGTGCTCAAAGATGTATTTTTACCAGGTTTATTGTTATTAATATGAGTAGAGAAAACTTTCAAGTGGACAGTAATATTGAATAGAATAGATGGATGTTCTTGCTGAGCTTTATTTCAGAGGGCTGTTTCATAATCCTTTTTGTAAAGTCATCCCTGACTGGTTACCCTTTTTTCTGTGTAAATTTGATACCCAAACTCTACATGTGTCATGTGGTAACATAATTTGAGTGCGTTTCTATAACCCTGATCAAATTTTGAAAAGATATTGAAATTTTCATTCTGATTATTGTTAAAAAATGAAAGAAAAAAAAAAGATAATGATTGAAAATCTGATTTAGCACCCAAGAAATAACTGCCACTGGTGTGGGAAGTCATCTGTGTTAACAAACAAACATCTTTATTAAACACCATTCAGGTTTTAGTAATGTAGACAAAACAATAATGATTACAGAACAGCTTTAAACAAAACAGATCTCTTATAATTGAAAATTGCAATATAGAGATGAATTGTACAGTAGTTTCGGACTTGAATGAAACGATATGTTATATGCTCAGTTGCATTATATGGGCATTTTCACGGTAACTGACATTACACGGCACAATGTTTTCACATCTTTCATTGTGTGTATCTCTAAAACAACAAATGATGGGAGTTTGCTTTTGATAGAGTTAATAAAGTGAACCTTGCTGTATACTCTGATACTAAGTTTTCCTATGTAACCACATTTTTTTACGCATCAGCAAGCAAAAATGTGTCGGTAACAAATTGTCTCAGAAACTTCAGGTCTTGTTTTATTAAAAAACATAAAGCATTTTACATGAATATCAACTTGATTTTTTTGCCTCTGTGTCCATCTGTGGTGAAAATGCCTATATGCATACCAGGAGTATGTTACTTCATGCACTTTGTCTCATAGAGATGAATTATTTTTATTGCAGGTAGCAAAATCAATTCATACTTACATTTCCATATATGGTATTGGTAATCTGTAGCTTGTGTTACACATCAGGGCAGTTTGAGTACTTATTATTATTAACCTTATGGGCTATTCCACGGTTACCCACGTTACATTTGGAGACACCTTGACTCATACTTGGAGCTGTAACTCAATTGTTATTGATAGGAACTAAACATCTCTTTATCACAACATAGTACGCAGTCTGACTATCCTTTGTATAAAAACAAAACTTGGGAAATTTCATTATGCTCCTGGCAAATCTTTTAAATGTGTTGGTTACTCATGTTACATGATTTGGACATGCATAAAATGAAAAGTGGACATAAGTGAAAAGTGTCCTCATACAAGGCTTTTATGAAAGTTGATTATATCCATTTCAAAGAAGTATATTAGGGAGACAAATTTGTATATAATTAAAAAAATAAAGAACACATGGTTTTTACTAGGGGTGCAGATAAAGTGGTTACTCATGTTACGGTTCAGATGGGCTATATGTACAAAGACACATTGAGCTCATGTCCACCAACCTATGGAATTGCCCTTATCAGACATCTGAACAGGGCAACTTTGATACATTGATGACTGCTTAAGACTGGGGTCAAATGGCCGGTCAATGAATTTCCAATTGTTTATCCACTGGCCCAATTATTGCCTGCTCAGGAAAGTCAATGAGAAAATGCGTGGAAATGCATCCTTAAACCGCGCAGTGCTATACGTCACAATGTTAATCAGGTTGAGACAACGCTGGATACTGCATCCCTAGGCCAGGGACGCATCATTTCAATTACGTCACAATGGTAAAGTTCAGAGGCTCAGTCTTCTCAACATGACAAACTCATTCTTAAACTTTGAAATATCTAAATTTGAACGATTTTTGTCTCACCTGCATAGCAGAATGAGACTATAGGCGCCGCTTTTCCGACGGCGGCGGCGTCAACACCAAATCTTAACCTGAGGTTAAGTTTTTGAAATGACAGCATAACTTAGGAAGTATATGGACCTAGTTCATGAAACTTGGCCATAAGGTTAATCAAGTATTACTGAACATCCTGCCTGAGTTTCATGTCACATGACCAAGGTCAAAGGTCATTTAGGGTCAATGAACTTAGACCATGTTGGGGGAATCAACATCAAAATCTTAACCTAAGGTTAAGTTTTTGAAATGTCATCATAAATTAGAAAATATATGGACCTAGTTCATGAAACTTATACATAAGGTTAATCAAGTATTACTGAACATCCTGCATGAGTTTCACGACACATGACCAAGGTCAAAGGTCATTTAGGGTCAATGAACTTTGGCCGAATTGGGGGTATCTGTTGAATTACCATCATAACTTTGAAAGTTTATGGATCTGATTCATGAAACTTGGACATAATAGTAATCAAGTATTACTGAACATCCTGTGCAAGTTTCAGGTCACATGATCAAGGTCAAAGGTCATTTAGGGTCAATGAACTTTGGCCAAATTGGGGTATTTGTTGAATTACAGCCATAAATTTGAAAGTGTGTTGGTCTATTTCATAAAACTTGGACATAAGAGTAATCAAGTATCACTGAACATCCTGTGCGAGTTTCAGGTCACATGAACAAGGTCAAAGGTCATGTAAGGTCAAAGAACTTTGGCCACGTTGGGGGTATTTGTTGAATTGCCATCATATCTCTATAAGTGTATTGGTCTAATTCATAAAATGTGGAAATACGAGTAACCAAGTATCACTGAACATCTTGTGCGAGTTATAGTAGTTTTCAAAATCAGCACTGCTGCTATATTGAATCGCGTGATGCAGGTGAGACGGCCAGAGGCATTCCACTTGTTACATTAGAAGTCTGATTTGGCTAATAATAGCAATATTGACTGACCTGGGGGCGAAAGGACATATATCGCCCTCACTAAATTGATATCACCCTCGTCTACGACTTGGGCGATATAAATCTAGTTTGGGCGATATATGTCGTATCGCCCCGAGGCCAGTCAATATTGTTTTATTATTGATTACATTCTGGGTAATTGACAACACCTGCTACTACATTGTAGGTTACAGTTACAGGTAATAATTATATCGGTGTTAAATTCCTTATGAACCTTGATGAGCCTCTGACTTTAAACCAATCATTATTTCATCAAATTACATGGTGTTTACTTTTTATACGCCCGTCCTAGATGGGACGTATTATGAACCTAGGCTCATATAATTTGGTGTGTATGATACTAGCATAGATCCCAGCAATTCTATTGATTTTGAGGTCAGAAGGTCAAAGGTGAAGTCGCCACCTTCCACTTTTCTTGCTTGACCAATAACTCCATTTTCCGCGTTACAGGCGGGCGTATTATGTGCTCGCCTTAGAGACAATCTTGTTTACAATTAAAATGTAAATTTAGGCTTTCATATATTATATATTTTTCAGTATTGATATATATTTTTTAATTGTTTGTTGAAAATATATTTTGATTAATTTATTTTGTTTCAAATTTGTTACACAGTTGTTTTGGGCTATTGGTACAATCTTTGAGGTGTGCTTAGCTATTATGGTCATGCCCTCTCTTGGATGGAAATATCTTCTCTTATTCTCATCCATTCCTATGCTCATCTTCATCTTATTATGCAAGGTTAGTATAATTAAGTGTTCTCATGACAAACATGGAGGTCAATTCATTATTGATCTGATTCTAAATACATAGAACCATACTACATTGACTCTAAAGGGGCTAATTGCATATGGGCAATTCCACAGGTTGGTGGACATGAGCTTAAAAATTCAAATTCAATATTTTCTTGAATTTTTTAATACTTTAAGTCCTTCATTCATGATAGTTTCAGGAACAAGAAATAAAAAGTTTATTTTCATATGTATACTTTGGAAAAAAATGGTCAAAAGTTGTGTCTTCCATTCTGTACCAAAATACAAGAAAAATAGTGAAAAATGATATATGCCTTACTACCATTTTGTTATTGCAACAACATACCACTTTATATATTTCTGAAGTTTAGAAGAGTCAAATTACCTAAAATACACAACAGCTTTTCAAGTAAATTTGTAGTACTCATTCAAAAATGAATATTGCAACCTGCTCAGGTGATGTAACGTGAGTAACCAAAAAAACTGACTTTGTTTTCTGAGAGAAAAATTCTTCATAGTTAATTGGTGGGATTTTAAATTCTCTTCCTTCAAACAATCTTTGACACAGTGATGACTATCAAAATCATTAAAAAGTACAATTTTTTATAAAAATGATGAAGAAAAACTGTAATGTGAGTAACCTTGTAACGTGAGTAACCATCATGTAATGTGAGTAACCAGTAAAAATCATGCAGTGAGGTAATATTTTCAGTGGGATGTCAAGTTTTAAGTCTCATGGTGAGTTGTGAAGTTATTTTTGATTAATTAAAAGCAAAATGAGGGTACACCTCTTTGATGTGACTCTTTGTTCATCAAAATATCAGTGGTCATGCAATCACACAAAAAATTGAATATTAGTAGAAGTATTCACAATGCGAGAGTGCATTAGTAAGACTTGGTTTCGATGAACCAAACTTTAAAGAGTGTTCGAACAACACATTGAATGTCCTTACCTGTAACCCTATCTAGGCTGGGGTATTTTGGGAGTTAATATGGTTCGGGGGGGGGGGGGTGGGTGGGGCTTCCCAGGCCCCCCTTGAGATCTCGGCCATTGGCCGCACGATCACGCCGAAATTTTGCACGCAGGTTGTCTAGGACATAATCTACAATACTATACAGTAATTTATTTCATGCAAATTGGTAGTAAGCAATTATGCTAATTTATGCATAATTAGTAAGCAAAATCATACTTTTCCCTCTTACTCCCTAATAAAGCTCCAATATTTCCAATTTTTTGTATAAAATCTCTTTTTGATGTTGCTAGCAATGAATTTTACACACATTATTGAATTTTTAATGACATTTGTGTTGTTAACCATACATGGACAAAATGTAACGTGAGTAACCGTAACGTGAGTAACCATATTATCTGCACCCCAAGTAAAAACCATGTGTTCTTTATGTTTTTAATTATGTACAAAGTTTGTCTCCCTAATATACTTCTTTGAAATGGATATAATCAACTTTCATAAAAGCCTTGTATGAGGAGACTTTTCACTTATGTCGACTTTTCATTTTATGCATGTCCAAATCATGTAACGTGAGTAACCGACACATTCCAAAGATTTGCCAGGAGCATAATAAAATTTCCAAAGTTTTGTTTTTATACAAAGGATAGTCAGACTGTGTACTTTGTTGTGATAAGGAGATGTTTAGTTCCTATCAATAATAATGGAGTAACAGCTCCAAGTATGAGTCAAGGTGTCTCCAAATGTAACGTGAGTAACCGTGGAATAGCCCATATTCATGTGGTCAAATTTTTGGCCCAGTTTAACTGATTCCTCCCAAATTTGGGCTGTAGATGCTTTTCGTCATGTTATTCCAAGAGGTGATATATATGAAAAAAAATATGATGAAATGCTAAAATGAAAATAATTGAGACGTCATCCTTTGGTGTCAGTCTTTGTGGAACATTCCCTAAACGTTATCTATTTGGTAAGTTTACTTTAGAATTAAAAGACTAATAAAAATGTTGTGGAAGATAGTAGTGAAAATAATAATTGTGAAGTGTGAACTCTTAAATTCTTTCTGTGGTTTACAAAGAATATTGTCCACTACAAGGAATTGCTCCTGAATTTCCTCACATTCAAAATTAAACAAATAACAGCTGAACCGATGAGACCAATTATTTGAATGTAGTCCTGTGCATGCTTATCTATGCGCAGTCCATGTGACCTTCAGATAAATGGATTTGATTTTCTCTCATTTGGTGATTAAAAAAATACTTCTGTTTTTTTACAGCAAACACAAGTACTTACGTGCACTGCAAATAGCCTTTCACTATCACTTTGAGATATTTTCCTCTGTTATTAAGATTTATTAGTTATTTAGATTTATAAGTAGAAGAACTTAATTGTATGAATAATATCTTAAAGTAATTTATTGTACCCTTTCATATACCCATAACATATTATGTTATACAGGGCCCAATTTTAGAGTAGTTTCCTAATTAAAGTAGCTACCCTGCGTAAATAAAACATTATTATTATTATTTATCATTGTTCATTGTCAGTGGTTACCAGAGAGTAATGTATTGTACCCTTTCATATACCTATAACTTATTATGTTATACAGGGCCCACTTGTAGAGTAGTTGCTAACCTGGGTAAATAAAACATTATTATTAGTTATTATTATTTATTTTCAGTGGTTACCAGAGAGTGCAAGATACCAGGTGGCATGTGGTAATCAGCAAAAAGCGCATGAAATCCTCAAGAATGTTGCTTTAGCAAACAACAAACCCATGCCTCTTGGGAGACTACGATGCGGAGATGCCGAGGTCAGTGGTATATTTTATATTTCATTCATTGGGAGAAAAGGCAAGAACAACATATCCAGTTGGGTGTTTCATAAAGCTGTGCGTAAGTTATGAATGACTTTGCGAGAGACCGGTGATCCTTTCTTGGGCTTTGTTTACATTAAGTTCCAAAGAAAGGATCATAAGTCGCTCATAAAGTTCCCTTTATTTTATGAACAGTTTTGTGAAACACCCACCTGTTGTCCATTGGAGAGAGAATTGTATTTGAATGCAATTCAAGTCGTAAGTACATGTACTTGCTTGTTTCTGATTGGTTGGATATCATGTTACAATTGATCGCAAGTCTTTCTCCAACAGGCATACCTCGTACCAGTCTGAATTTGGATGGGTTGAAATACCCAAATTTGACTTGTTTTTAGCATCTTTATGTTGCAATTTTCCTTCTTTCTTTTTTTTGATGAAATTTCCCTTCATTTTGTTTTCCTTGATAGATATAAATACACTACTGTGAGAAATTTGGTTTCATTCCTATTTTAGAACAATATTATTCCTATTTTTGTCTCGCCTGCATAGCAGAGCGAGACTATAGGCGCCGCTTTTCCGACGGTAGCGGCGGTGACGGCATCGTCGTCAACATCAAATCTTAACCAAAGGTTAAGTTTTGAAATGTCATCATAACTTAGAAAGTATCTGGACCTAGTTCATAAAATTTGGACATAAGGGTAATCAAGTATTACTGAATATCCTGGCTGATTTTCACATCACATGACCAAGGTCACAGGTCATTTAGGGTCAATGAATTTTGGCCATGTTGGGGGTATTTGTTGATTTCAGTCATAACTTTGAAAGTTTATGGATCTGGTTCATGAAATTTGGACATAAGAGTAATCACGTAACACTGAACATCCTTTGTGAGTTTCAGGTCACATGACCAAGGTCAAAGGTCATTTAGGGTCAATGAACGTAGATTATTTTGGGGGAATCAAAATGAAATTTAAACCGAGGTTCAGTTTTTTAAATATCATAACTCTTGAAGTATATGGATCTATTTCATAAAACTTGGACATAAGAGTAATCAAGCATCAGTGAACATCCTGCATGAGTTTCAGGTCTCATGATCAAGGTCAATGAACTTTGGCCTTGTTGGGGGTATTTTATGGATCTAGTTCATGAAATGTGGATATAAGGGTAATCTTACACAAGTCTTCGGTCACACGATCAAGGTCAAATGTCATATCATATGAATAGTGTTTTTTGTGAATGATTATTCTATAGTTGTTTTCAAAGTCAGCACTACTGCTATATTGACTCTCATAATTAAGCTTACTCATAATGCAGGCGAGGCTGCCAGAGGCGCTCCATTTGTTTTGGCTGAAAAGGTTGGGAGGGACTAGATACTTGATATGGTGATCACTTTGGCAGCTCATACAGAAGTTATACTGGGAAGATGAATAAAGTCAGCCCAGTGCATAACTCTCCTGTAATTGAATATTATTTATGATGTATCCATTCACATTATGAAAGGATATTAAGAAAAAAAAATGCATGAGTGAAATTAAAAATCTTTGATATAGAAAGGCAATGCAATGACTTCATTCCTTCTTTTTTTTTTAAATAGAAACGTGGATCATACAGAGATCTGTTCAAAACTAGAGAGTTAGGAATAACAACAGGACTTTTACTCTTCATATGGTAAGATTCTAATTTTTAAGTTAGATATTATTTTATCAGGTTAAATTTTCTTGGTTTCCATGGTTTCCACCAATTTACACACAGGGCTTGAATTTCCTGGCCGGCAAAAGGCAATTTGCCGCAATGCCCACCCGACTTGCCGTGACGCCCCTCTCAAAATTACGATGCTTACGGCAGCTTGTTGCCGTCCCTTCTTTTCAGTTTGCCGTGATCCCCTTCCACCTGAAACTTATCAGGATTCTCAGCCCATCAGGGAAAATTCATTTAGTTTTTTCGGAATTCGATAAGAAAATACCTCAAATCAGGGAAAAATGCCTTAAATGAGGGAAAAATCAGGGAATTTTTATCAGCCCAAACGATGAAAGCACGGTTAGTCAGTCAGACTCTGTTATATTTTGTTGCATATCAAAACAACATCCATTGAATGACTGGTTATGTTGGTACTAATTAGTTTTACATTATTGTTTTTATACTGAAAATACATGTAATTCACTGCAACAACTTAGAAAACATGCGAAACTGGGAATGGGTTTGAATAATTATCAGGGAATTTTTAAACTTCATCAGGAAAAATCAGGGAATAATTTGTTTTCTTGAAAAGCTGGTAACCCTACTTATACAAACAACAGATATCGATGGCTTGGTGATGAGCATTGCGCGAGTGAACTATTTTCAAATATTGCACCATGTTCTCCACATCACACTAGAAATATGCCTCTCCAAAACCCCCGGAGCTCGCACACCCACACACATGTGGGATCACCCTCATTATTGCGCAATCAGTATATCGCATGCCTTTGCATAACATTAACACACCGTATACGCAGTACCTCTAAACTGAGGGCGCTTCTCAAAAGTTTGGCCCTGTGAACCTCCCACTAAACTGTCAAAATTCACATTTCACATATACAGCTCTTCTAATGTCCATATTGCCAAAAATTGGTGTAACCATGTCATTTGCTAGTATTACAAGGAAATATTGTCACGTTTCTGTTATAGCTCAATAAGATTTTTTTGGTGTGATATTGTCTGTATCAACACACATTGGTGAGAGTACATTACAGTCTCATGTATGCATTTGTGTGTGTTGATAAACTTGGTTTTTCTCCTAAACTATATCCTTTTGAGGGGGAAAATCTAAAAAGAGCCCTCATAAAAAGTAATTTTTTAGTTGATATAATATTAATACGGGTATTGAAAAATCCAATACCGAAAAAGCTTAAGTGCCCTTTCATATTTCTTTGGTTTTGCCTTGGTGCCCCTCTAACTTGCCTTGCTTGCCCTTAGAAAAATATTGAGAGAAAGTGCCTCCCAAACCCCAAAGTTGCCTGTCCCTAAAACTGGCGGCATTCGAGGCCTGTACACATCTTTAATCATTGCCAGACAGATGTAATGAATGGCAAATTCTTCTTCAACAATAAAAAACAACATACCTGTCCATTTTATGAACTAGTGTATGGATTGAAGTAATTATATGTGGGGGATGAGTGAAATATATCACCATGTTGTGATATTCCAGCTAGTGATATCCAAGTACCCAAAATGTAGAATATGGTTGTAGCCATTCTATAAGAATACCCTATAATCAGATTTTTCTACAATTCTTTTTCTTTCTAGGTTTGCCAATGCATTCTCATACTATGGTCTGGTTCTGCTCAGTACAGAACTGTTTGCCTATGGAGATTCTTGCTCGGGTAAGGGCCAAATATCTACTGGGATGAAAAATACTTGTGCATTAGGAAACGGGTTAAGATGATGGGATAGTTCGGATATTTCCATATTGATTATATTGCTTCTTAATTAGTGTGAGGGAGATAGATAACCTAGCTTTCTTTTAAATTAGATTATGATTATGTTTTCATTCTAACAATATGATATAAACATGGAATGTTAGGGTTAGAATCTTGTATGAAGACTTTTCCATTTTTAATTCATCTTGTCTCTCTCATTACCAATTGCTTTTGTTTGGATGTATGATATTTTATTTGTTCACTTTTGTACATCTGCCTGTGAGAATGAAACGAACCCAAACTCCCTATTTCAGGTGCAGGAAAGACAGCGGGTGATGACATGGGATGTTTTGATGAATGTAAAACACTCACTACGGCCGATTATATTTCCCTTCTCTGGACTACGCTGGCTGAATTACCTGGTGAGCTGCAAACTACAACAGTTCATTATTCTTCTGCAATGATTTTTATTTTCTAAATTGCACAGTAGGCCTAATCGTAAACCTATGTCTAGCTATGACACTCAGTCTGTCAATTTGATGAAGCAATATCACGTAATGAACATACAGACATTTTTGGCTTGCATGCAGTGTGAAATGAGATCATAATCCTAACTTTTTTTCTAGAATGAGATTCAAGTCAGTTGGAATACAGAGTCCTCGAGTTTAAAGTCACAGATCATCATATATTCAAATTGATATCTGTATGATATTGGATGGATTTCTCTCCATTTCAGAATGATGAAGTAAAGAATGTTGTCCTATGGGCACATTCAATTTCTAGTCTTATATATATGATATATAGGTTTCATACTAATCTGCCTTTATTAGCCCCTTGCTTCTTCTCTCCACCAGCATTCTTTTGTATCTCTCGTATCTTTGAATTGCAGGACTTGTGATAACATTCCTGATCATTGAGTTACTTGGACGTAAGAAGACCATGGCTGTGGAATTCCTCTTTTTTTCTCTCTTCACATTCCTCATATTCATGTGTACATCAAGGTAAGATTGCTCATTGGTCAAACTTATGGTAAAATTCTATGTTTTTAGCATTCATATATACAGTTCTAAATAATAATAACAATGGTTATTATGACAATAAGGATTATGTAATGATATGTATTTCTATAGCTAGCTCTTAATATTCATTGTTCCTCAGCAATAAAACAAAATTTCTCTTAACCCTAAATAGACTGGGCTATTTTGACACCTAAGAAGACAGGGGGGGCTGATTCAGTCCTCCTTATGATCTCAGCCGTCGATCGCGTGATCGCCACGAAAATTGGCACGAATGTTACCAATGGCATAATCTCCAAGACTATAAGATCAAATTCTGCCAAAATCTCATTGCTCATTAATTATGCTAATTTATGCATATAATCAGAAGTTTGCTCTAATTAACTAAATAATGCCCCTAAAATGCTAATTTTTGGTACACAGACTCTTTATAGGGATCTAATTAAATGTACTGAAAAAAAAATTCAACATCACTTTTTATTTTCTTATGTATTTTATTGTTTTCTAAATTTCTTATGTATTTCTTTGTTTTTCGACCTTTCGTTTGTTATTGTTTTTTCAATGAAAATTGTCGAGGAGTATATTTTGACCATAAATAAGATGAAATTAATTGATTTTAATCAGAAAAAGGGAAAATAATGATGAATTTTGGCTAAAAACACTATTTGCATTGGATTTGTACACAAATTCACATTTTGGGTCTGCATGCACTTACGAAATATTGCGTAATTTGGAATCGCGTACCCGGGGGTCACAATTTTGGTCTCAAAATTTGTGTGAGACTTGAAAGTAAAAAGTCAGTGAGTGACACGATCAAAGAAATTTGCACAGCAGATTTATCACGAAAAATTTTGAGGGGGGGCTGAATCAGCCCCCCCCATCTTCTTAGGGTTAAATGCAAGTAACCGGGTACCCCAAAATGGTATTTTCCAGGGTCTTTCTATTTATAACTTTACAGTTTCTTTGTATTATACCGTGCAAGAAAAAAAAGTCTTGAAACCACAAATCCTGATTGAAGAAAAAAATATGACATGAATGCATAATCATATATGGCTGGAAAGAGTAACTTCTCCCAAATAATTTGATACCATATTTGTGTGGTATGTCTTCGCGCTTGGATGGTCAGTATAGTAGGTATTCTTTGCAGTGATGTAAATTTTGATTTGCGCCAAAGTAAGGCATGACTGCAAGTAGTGTCTTTAAAGTGTCTTTCATCAAGGAGGAATGTTCCTCTTCAACTTCCTCCAATTTGACCTCACTGTCATCGTTAACATTAATGGATGAAGACAATTCAGCTAGACTCTCCTGCGCAGTGACAGCATTGTCCATAGCTGTTTGCAGATTATCACGGCTGTCTTTAATCACTGATGATTCAATACTTTCTTCAACAAGAAGTTATCAAAGTTTGCTAGAAAGTCTTCTCCATTTAGTGATAGAACTTTTCCAGACCTTAAGCCTAGCATCCAGCTGATGTTGAAGTCACTTCTCAGTTGGCTTTCGTGTTCTTACATGTACATCATCGCCACCATGTGCTGTGACTTGCTTTGATTCGATAGGTTCAGCCATCTTGAATCCTCTCTTGGAACCATGCAATGATAATTAATCTTCGAAAAGAGTTTTCACTGTAGCTGCAGACTTATTTGAGAGTTCAAATAAAACAAAGGTCTCGACGGGAATTGAGAGTTTCATGTCATTTCTTTATTTTTCATTCTTTGACTTTTCAAATCCTTGAATGTTTGAGACATTCCATGAAACCTTTCCATAAGTCACTTAATTCCATGAAACCATTCCATTCCTTTAATTCCATGAGAACAAGTAAATTCCGTGAAAACTGTGGTTTGAAACAGAGTACAAGAAAGTTATAAGTACAACAGCAACATAAATCCTTTGCATCATCTACGACTTTAACCATTGTGATACAATAAATACAATCTGACTCTGAATGCAAATTATCACAATCCAGCTCAAATTGCATAGACGACCTATTTAGCAATGAAAGGATATTTGTCACCAAAATGCATGCAACTTAACCTTGACAATTGACATTCAATCTAAGTTACATAATTATGTGGCATTCATGTATTTAAAACCAACACACAAGTTGCTCATAAGATGCATGTCTTATCATCATTTAGAATAACTCTATAGCATTATCAGGTGTTTACCTTTCAAGTGATATGCATTAATTGACACACATGCTTTCTGTGTAAACTGATGGTTATGTACTATCACATTATGCATTAAACTTACTTGTGCCATGTCAGTATGCAAACCAAAGTAAATCAGTCTTTCTTGCAATATACATTCATAATTCTTAAATACATATACCGGTGAATCAATGTTTTAACTAACCTCTTTGCCTCCAAAAATCTTCTAATAAAAAGCAATCCCGTTTAGGATGCTTCAGATTGATGTAGATTTTACTCCCAAAAGAAAATCTCCAGCACTGATTCCATTTTATCACCTCTATCACCTCAGTTGACCAAGAGATGGCGCTAACAATAGAAACCTCAGGCAAGGCATACACATGACATGCACTGTGTGCACTATGTACAATATACAAAGAGGTGTGTGTGTGTGTGCTCACCCAAGCACATTACATACAGAACAAGCAGATCAATACAATTAGTCTGATCCTCAGACCCAAGGAGATTCATTTTTAAACTGTTGATGGTTTTTCAGAACAAAACAGTTTAACAATATTTTGGAGGCTAAATAGCTTTCATATCAATATTGATTTACTTGCATATCTAATCTAATAGTATATTCATATGGTGCTTTTTAAGCTTTCAATCAAAGTATATATTCTCCTACTTTTTTCAGAACGGTGTTGACAATTTTTCTCTTTGCTGCAAGAGCATTTATCTCAGGGTGTTTTCAGGCAGCCTATGTATATACCCCAGAGGTGAGAATGTGAACATATGTATAACCATGCTTTACCCTTATCCTCCCATGCCCCTCATGTTCCATAATTTTATTTAATTATTTTTTAATTTATTTGATTATTTTTTAATTCATTTATTTATTTGTACATTTATTTATTTATATACATATGTATGTATGTACGTATGTATTTATAATTTGTTTATTTTCGTCATTTTTTTATTGATTGATTTATTGTCTCGCCTGCATAGCAGAGCGAGACTATAGGCGCTGCTTTTCCGACGGTGGCGTCGTCAACATTGAAATCTTAACCAAGGTTAAGTTTTTGAAATGTCATCATAACTTAGCAAGTATATGGACCTAGTTCATAAAGCTTAGACATAAGGGTAATAGTGTATCACTGAAGATCTTGCCTGAGTTTCAGGTCACATGATTAAGGTCAAAGGTCACTTAAGGTCAACAAACTTTGGCCATGTTGGGGTTATTTGGGGAATTGTCATCATAACTTTAAAATTTTATGGATCTAGTTCATGAAACTTGGACAAAAGAGCAACCATGTATCCCTGAATATCATGTGTGAGTTTCAGGTCACATGATGAAGGTCAAAGGTCACTTAGGGTCAACAAACTTTCGCCATGTTGGGGTTATTTGGGGAATTGTCATCATAACTTTAAAATTTTATGGATCTGGTTCATGAAACTTGGACATAAGAGCAATCAAGTATCCTTGAACATCCTGTGCTAGTTTCAGGTCACATGACCAAGGTCAAAGGTCATTTATGGTCCACAAACTTTGGTAATATTGGGGGTATTTGTGGAATTGCCATCATAACTTTAAAAGTCTATGGAGCTAGTTCATGAAACTTGGACATACGAGCAGCAATGTATCCCTTAATACCCTGTATGCATTTCAGGAACATGGCCAAGATCAAAGGTAATTTAAAGGTCAATGAACTCTGGCCGTGTTGGGAGTATGTGTTGAATTGGCATCATAACTTATAAGGTTTATGGATCTAGCTCATGAAACATCGATATAAGGGTAATCAAGTATGAATGATTGTTTTGCACATGCCTTAGGTCACATGATCATGGTCAAAGGTCATTTTGGGTCAATGGACATAATATCTTATTATCAGTTGGTGTTTTCTTCTGTGAATAATTATTCATTAGCTGTTTCAAAGGAAGCACTGCTGCTATATCGAATTTCGTAATGCAGGCGAGACTGCCAGAGGCATTCCACTTGTTTATTTATATATTTATTTATTTATGTATGTATTTATTTATTTGCAGGCAAGATTAAAATAACCATGACAGATACAATAGTCTCATTACATGAGAATTATTAACTTGAGCACCAGCCAATGCCTAGGGATCACCTGAAAGAATTGAAAATTGTGTAGAGAGGTTCTGCACATTGGCTGGTGCCTACATAGAAAAGGTCAAATGATATCAGGTCATGTCCATTCGTTTTCAAAGTTTTTGTTCAACTTGCTCTGATTTCTTTATTTCTGCATCAATTTTGATCACAATTGATTCAAATGATTCTCCACAAGTGTGTTGTTGAGGATGATGGCGTCGTAGGTCATCTAAAGGTCAGAAGGTCAAGTTTTTGTTCAACTTGCTCTCATTTCTTTATTTCTGCATTGATTATGTTTACACTTAGTAAACATGATCCTTCAGTAGTACCATATGTATGTTTATGAGGATGATAAGGTCAAAGGTCATCTAGGGGTCAAAAGATCATATTGCATACTTTATTGATCGCGAAATCAGGTGAGACTCATTCGCGGACCATCTTGTTTTGCATCAAACCTTTTTTGAAAGATGAAGCCATTTTGATTGAGGGGAGGGAGATTTACTCTTAGTGTTCTATGTAATGTTATGTATAAACTTTCTGGCATTTGGTATAAAAGACAAAAAAAATAGATAAAGTGACCATTCAGCTTAGAACTCCCAATATTTTCATACAGTATTGATATTTGTTTTTTGTTTTGTTCATTTAATTTGTTGAAAGGATTTGAACTTTCCATAATGTGAGAACAGCTCTTATATAGCGGAAAATGTCCTTCAAAAGGGTCTGGAATGTATCCCAATAGTAGTTTTATTGATAAGCGAAGAGTGTATTTGTAGTATTAATGATTTGTATTCCTGTACTGTACTATAGGTCTATCCAACCACCACTAGAGCAGTAGGTCTTGGTTGTTGCAGTGCTGCCGCAAGAATAGGTGCTATCATTACCCCATTTGTGGCACAGGTAGGTTGTGACCTCGTACCTGATGAGCACTTTAACAAGGTTCCCAGTCCATCAGGGAAATAGGGGAGAATTGTTTTACTTTTTTCCAGTCAGGGAAAAATTTGGGAATTTTGATCGGCCCAAAAGTCGAAAGCATGGCAGTCAGTCAGACTCCGTTTATATTTTGTTGCATATCAAATCAACATCCATTGAATGACTGGTTATGGTAGTTTGTTAGTGTAGCCTCTTTGACTACAGTACAAGTACTGGTAGCTGTAGCACATGATCTAAATAAGGCCTCTAACTTTAAACACTAAAGCCAAAAGGGAGTAGTGCAATATGCCTCCAGAGCAGCGACTTTTTAAAATTCATCAGGGGTAAATCAGGAAATTTTGTTTTCTTGAAAAGCTGGGAACCCTGTTTAAGGGGTCTCTACACTGCACTTAATTCAGAAGACAGGGAATCTCTTGCCTTAGGGCTATGTACATTAGGATAGGCTTGATATACCCTTTCATCAAACTAGCAGAAATATAGTCTGAATTTTGCTTTAAAAACATGATCTTCATTTGATCTCTATTGAAAAATAGGAGTGTCTAGAACCTTTATGAAAATCTATTATTTCTTTGATAGCAAAAAGTGTTGTGTGAATGTTGTAAATGTTAGAAAGGTGAGAAAAGACTTCCATATCAAAATATTGCATCCAGGATAAAGGTGCATTGGTGACGTGAGGTAGTTTAGGTATCGAGATAGCACTTTCATAGGTGGATATGGCATAGTGCCTTTAAGTGCCATATCTGAGTTATACTACTCAACTATTTTTTTGTCTTTTCACACTTGTTTTCCTCTGTAAAGCCTACATTAATTTTTTTGGTTATTCAAAATGTTATTGTAAATCAAGAATGTTGGACCAACAATTTGCAGAGTTTTTGTTTTCTTTTTGTTATAAACCTCTTCTTAACCATGGATTTGCACTAAAATTTCAGAATACAACTTCATATTCAATTCAGATAAACATTTGTTTTCTTCCATTTCACATATTTCTACACTTTTTTTAACATAAATTCATACAAATGATGTAAACTCTATCACAAAATTTATAAGATTAAGTGTCTGAAGGTACTTCTTTAAGAAAAATAGTAACATCCCCAATGGAGGTTGCTAATTTATCTTTATATCTTCATATTTTGAAAGGTACTTCTTCCAGTCTCTAAGAACTTGACTGTAGGTGTGTATGGGACCGTGTGTGTCTTTGGTGGAATAGCATGTCTTTTTCTTCCCATAGAGACGAAAGGCAGGGCTATGCAGGTAAGCAAAGAAAAAAAAGAAATATTCAGAATTTAAAAGGGTGTTTCCTGAAGCTATCCGTAAATTATGAGCGATTTTCCAACAACTGGTGTTCCTATGTGTAGGAGCTACATCAGGGGCGAATCCAGGATTTTCCTAAATGGGGGGGGGGGGGGCACATTTTCCCAAGGAAAAAATTGACAAGCAAAAAAAAAGGGGGTCTTCACTTTCAAAGGGGGGGGGGGCAGCAAGAAACTTGCTATCAATTGCAAGTCTATTTTTGGTCCCTAAATCATTCCTTTGTCTTGCAATTCGGTGGATTCACAATACCGTTCGCCATCTATCGGTTACAGCGGATAGGCCGAAATTCGCAATGCCTCATGGGGAAAAAGCCAACATCTGTTGCATGCGCTAGTACTAAAGTGCATGCATGCATGCGATTATTAAGTGCTGGCCGACACGGCTCAACTGACTATGCTGTTTACTAGGGTCCAGGAGGTGGGAGAGATGTTTGCCCGCATATTTCTATGTGAAAATTAGACCATTTTTGGTGAATTCCTGCCATATGGTTTTCATTTTTGAAACATCACAGTCACCTTACAGGAAACTAGCACTGTGCGCTGCCTGCTTGCGATGTTGACCGCGTAGTTAGACAGTTTGCCTGTTTGCTGCAACCGATAGATGGCGCACCATATTGTGAATCCATCGAATTAATTGTGACGTTGTGATTGATTGCCGATCTGGTATCTGCTCCTTGCAACATGGAGTGCAATCTGATTTTTGTCTCACTTGCATATAGCAGAGTGAGACTATAGGCGCCGCTTTTCCGAGGGTGGCGGCGACGGCGGCGTCAACATCAAATCTTAACCGAGGTTAAGTTTTTTAAATGACAGCACAACTAAGAAAGTATATGGAACTAGTTCATGAAACTTGCACATAAGGTTGATCAAGTATTGCTGAATATCCTGCCTGAGTTTCAGGTCACATGATCAAGGTCAAAGGTCATTTAGGGTCAATGAACTTAAACCATGTTGGTGGAATCAACATCAAAATCTTAACCTAAGGTTAAGTTTTTGAAATTTCATCATAACTTTGAAATTATATAGACCTAGTTCATGAAACTGGGCCATAAGGGTAATCAAGTATCACTGAACTTCCTGTGCTAGTTTCAGGTCACATGACCAAGGTCAAAGGTCATTTAAGGTCAATGAACTTTGGCCATGTTGGGGGTATTTGTTGAATTACCATCATAACTCTGTAAGTGTATTGGTCTAGTTCATAAAACCTAGATATTAGAGTAATCAAGTATCACTGAATATCATGTGCAAGCTTTAGGTCACATGACCAAGGTCAAAGGTCATATAAGGTCAATGAACTTTGACCAAGTTGGGGGTATTTGTTGAATTACCATCATAACTTCAAAAGTATATGGATCTGATTCATAAAACTTGGACATAAAAGTAATCAAGTATCACCAAACATCCTGTGCGAGTTTCAGGTCACATGACCAAGGTCAAAGGTCATTTAAGGTCAATGAACTTTGGCCTTTTTGGAGGTAATTATTAGATTGCTGTCATAACTTTCAAAGTTTATAGATATAGTTTATGAAATGTGGATATAGGAGTAATGAAATATCACTGACAAGTCTTAGGTCGCATGATCAAGGTCAACTGTCATTTATTGTCATTGAACATAGTATTGTATCATTATATGAATTGTGTTTTTGCAGCACTGCTGCTATATTGAATCGCGTGATGCAGGTGAGACTGCCAGAGGCGCTCCACTTGTTACAGCTAAAGTTGATATTTGAAAATCGCAATTGATTTCAAGTGTTTTCTTGCAGCATCCCCTAAGTTAGACCAAGGGGATATTAGAAGAAATGTGTATACCCTAACTGGAAATGGTAAGTGGTAAATGGGCTAATTTTTGAAATGGCAGTCTATCAAATGGTTAGGAGATGAACTGGTTGAAGACAAAATAAGAATAGGCCATGTGAGGTGAGACCAAATGGAAAGTAGACGAGGTGGGTGCAGACCAATGGGCTATTCACCCTAAAAAGATGTTTGGAGTTTGTGGTTTTATTTGTTTTCTTATGGTTTTATTTGTTTTTTCTTATGGTTTTATTTGTTTTTCTTATGGTTTTATTTGTTTTCCTTGTTTCAGTCATCCAACCAATAACCAGTCACAATCCAGATGAATCATCATTCTTGGAAGACGATCTTCATGGATTCTATGCAGGAAAGGAATCCACCAACACAAGCCTCTCTGTTAAAGCAGCTCCAAACAGAATCAGAGGTAAACAGAATCTGAATAGGTAAAATACATCAGAATAGCATAGGAAAGAGACATTGAATCTGTTTTTTATGCTATCGTCTGAGTCAACGGCAAGAATAAAAAGTAAGCAACTTCAAATGATATAACATTGGTGTCGACATTCAACATCATGCTATTTAGGTTGGTGGATGAAACAGTTTATCGCATTTCCTCTGAACTAAAAGTTCACTGCTCAAGACTTCACCAGTGATCTTTAAATAGAAACCAAAGAAGTCAGACTGCAAGTTGTGGCTTGACTATCCAGACTCTAGAAGTACAACTGAATTAGGCAGTATGCAACTATGCCATGCATGCTTTGATTTAAAAAAAAAATCAAACAGTCATTTTTATCAGAGAGAACTATCAGAACATTCCACGTCTAATGTCACCAAAGTATATTTTCAGTACTGCTCAGCGCCCGACATGCCAGGGGCCCTAAACACAAAGGTTAGGGATTGATTGTAAAATTGATTTGTATGCTTGAATGTGCATGGAGATCAATACAATCAAGTGTTCAAATCAGTCCCATGATCAAGTGCTTGAAGCTATGTATACAAGAACAAGGGCACCGTTTCATGAAGAGTTGCAACTGTTGTAACTTTACCATTATGGCACCTACCATGGTAACCTTGATTGTGATTGGCTGCTGAACCCTGTTGCCGTGGTAGTTGGCATAATGGCAAAGTTATAACAGTTTTAACTCTTTATGAAACGGGCCCGAGATATTGAACTCCAAATGTTGCAGTGGAAATTCCTAGAAAAATGTGATAATTAATGTCTCAATATCACTCTCAATAATTATGTTATCCTCAAAATGAAAATTAGAATGTGATGCTCTGTATTATAGGTCACGCATGTACCATATGCAATTTAACTTTTATAAGTTTATTTGTAACTGCCATAGAGTGAAATGTAAATGAATATCTTGTATTCTTTCAATTGTAATGGTATTCATGAATTAAGTTTGGCAACTTTACATCAGTAAGGGCAATACTGAAATACACATTGACTGCATGTAATTAGAGGCTGCAAGATTTGATATTTTGGGGAATCCAGATAATGAAAATGGAATTGTCAGTAAGTCCAGGGTAGCGCTAGTATTTATAACCAATTTAAAAGATCTTCCACTTGAAAAAGAATGCTGAAGATGAACAGAGGGTTATTTGTAGGTCTCCATATCTGAATTTTATTTTCACTTATGGAATGAAAAAGAAAAGAAAATTGGTACTGAATGTTAGTTGTAAATGTACTTTAGATCAATTTAAAAAATATTTATTATTAAATATTCATGACAAAATATTAAATTTTGTCTCGTAGAAATGAAAAATGAAATATTACAGGTCAACATATAAGATTTCAAATTAATATAAAGATTATGTTAATTTAGCATGATTCATTTGACACATCTCACACACTTGAATGTATTTATCCAAAGCAAGAAAAGGCAATAATATATATCTGTATGTAAGTGGATGTTGAGCTTTCAGTAGAATGGTGTTTCTAGTAGTACTAATGTTGGGTGTGTGTTTTTGATAGTATGTGGATCTAGTATGTATATTTTAGCACCGAATGGTCTATGTTTATACAGTAAATGAGAATTATGAGATCTATGTTTTGCTTATATGTACTGCCAAAAACATATGAATGTAATCAAAAGTTATGTTTATATGACAAACTGGGCCCTTAATCTTTGTTATGGGTAGCCAAGATTTGCTACTGTGTATTGACAACTATTGAGCTGTAAAGCTTTAAAGCGACCTTCCATTGACAAATCATGGGGAAATCAAGGCTACTCTCCGAACAGAGAAGGGATTCAAGCCTTTCACTCGGCTGCATGCCTGGGGGTGTTATGTAATAGACGCCGGCTTGTCTGGGAGGTCTAATATAGGAGAGCAAGTTAGTAGACTAACCAACCAGAAGTAAACTGCATGTTTTCACTTGATACTTATAACTTCTTCACAGAGGTTATTTATTTTTGTTTAGCAATCAAGAGACCTGCTAAGAGTCTAGAACTGCGACAACCCGAAGTAAATAACGATCACGAGTTCGGTCAAATTTGTGCTGTCCAAACTTTTATCGTATTAGTCCGACGGGCTCCCATGACGGACGGATTATATTATGCAAGTCAATTGGCCTTTCGCAAATTTCGTACCGATTCAATTTCCCCATGATTTGTCAATGGCAGGCCGGTTTAATAGCAGTGTCATAGCTTGCAGGCCAAGTAGACACATTCTACTTTCAAGGGTAATAGGATGAACATACATAGGGATTTGTAGCAACTAAATAGGCTATTGGAGTCAACATTTGAAGGAGCAGTTTTGAGAGCTTTCCTCCAGCTTCAAATGTAAGGATGTGTATTAATCTGGTGCTTGCTCCTGGCATCAGAGATGCATGACCTGAAAGCGGATTAGCCCTCAGTGAGGTATCACTCACAAGAGAATTTCAATGAACGACCATTTTATGGTATCTTTTACCTCATCATATGCTGTTTGTTATAGGAGATTATAAACTGCTCGTGGAAGCTCAGCAAATCGTTTCGATCGTATCCATCAGAGTTTGTATAAAGATTGTTCATTTTTTATGTCACAAAAATTACATGCTGTGCAGGCATCCTGTTCATACATACCTATGACATTCCTATGGTAACTTACATGTACTTCATAGTTGCTTTGATCTGTAGGACTTTGTATACAGAATAGCATGAAAAATTGTCTTTGTATCTTTTTTTTTTTAATTCATCAAAAACTGCAGAATGGCAAGACCAAATCTTGCCAATCAGAAATATTCTACCATGTGGCTTAATATCCTGTATTCTATATTAAAGTCTCAAGAACTTCTTTTTGTCTCACTTACCTATTAAATCCCTGCTTTGTACTCACTTAATGTATGTAGCGCCCAATAGGATGAATAGGAACTAATGTGAATACATTTTATTTTTTTAAGAAAGGAAGTTGCACACTATGCAAAAATAGTTAATGCTTTTGAAAGGAGAATAATACTCTTCCAAAGGACCTGTAAATATAGTACACGTAGCAGTGGGCCCAAGGATACTCGTGACACAGCCCATCAGCATTTCACATGTTTAAAGACTTGATATGTCTTCACCTACTTCATATCAAAGCATGTTTATCTTGACATTTCACAATACATTATTCAGGCCAATGTGAGAGAAATATTAGATATACTTCAAATCTATCTATAAATCAATTAAGGCAGTCTATTAAGATATTATCCAACCTTATCGCACACTTGGAACTATTGAAACTGGTCATATTACCTGTATTGATTTTGAGGGTCATTGGAAAGTTGGTCTGGGATTTGACCAGTTACTCATGATAATTGTTGATAAATGGTTTTATGAAGGTTTTCGCATAATACAGAATATAACAAAAGATTGTTTGTGTATTGCACTATGAGATTACGATATGAATACTAATCAAATATTGGGATGGGTAAATTGCACACATTAACAAGTTTTTATTTTCACAAACATGTAAGTTAACAGTAATAATATATTATTATGAAATAAGAGTGAAGTATTATATGAAATTGTCAGTTTGCAATGATGGAGATTTATAAAATAACAAGGATTTATACTGCTAACATTAATATAATAAAATAATCCGTGTAATTTTGCTTGGTAGGTTGCATAAATAATAGACATTCGGTACCTTCAAAACAGTCCAAACACATTCTTAGGGGGTGATAGAACTTTTACATGGGTACCTTCTGCATCCACATATAGAAGTAAACTTGCATTTAATAGTCGATCTTCCATAAGTCAAATATTTGCCCAAGCTGAAGCATTTAAAAAAAAACCATATGCAAGATATGCGTTAATCCTGGGTTACACTGGAACCGAACCAGCTCCGAATTTATCCGAATACACGTATTCGGGAGTATTCTGTTCTCCCTCCCCGAATGCAAGAAAATTTGGGAGGGATGCGGAACATTCTTGGAGGGATTTAACTCGTTTTGAAATATTCAAAACCAGCTGAATAACCTCCGATATGTGGCCACAACAAATTTCATTCGGGCCACATTCGGGATGTATTCGGATGGAATTTGGTTGGATTCTGGGAGGCATTCGGTGTGTTCTGGGCGGGCAATTCTTGTTGATTAGTCTCTGATTTGGGGAACTCCATGAATCAGAGATGAATAGGTTCCGAATCCATCCGAATCGGGCTATATTCGGGCAGAATTGGTCTGAATTTATTCGGGAGAATTCGGTTTTGGTGTAACGTTGGCTTAATATACCTCTTCTAAATCAAATCTATTCCCAGGCAACCAGATTTCTGTGAGTCCAAAAGGTTTGACTAAGGCAAAAGTACCTGTAGTTCTTTACTTAATGTGTATTATTTGTTTATAAATGTTAATTCCCAAGGTTCTAAATGTGTCAAGCTGATTATAGTCAAAGCTGAAGTAACTAATTTACAATTTAGATTTTCATATTTAGATGCACGTACAGAAATCTTTAGCATTTGCTTTTATTCTTTCTATCAAATGTATAATGAGTTTTTAATAAGTATGTCCATGGGAAAATGGATTTACAGGGTATAGTTTGGTGTATGGCTTGTGCAATATTATAATTAATGGTATATTTTGAAGTAGTCTAGCTTGTAGAGAGAAAGTAAATATTTGGTTGATTTATTTTGTAATGTAGATAAGGTTCTGGGTTTTATTGACATCTGAGGTATGGATCTACATTCTTCAAGAATGTGAAGGATGTTAACATAAAATAAACACATTTTCAGCTGAGCATAAACCATTATTTGAAATAAAACCCTTTATAATAGTCAAGCAGCTTAAAAAATAGTATTTATTAATAGGATAATTGTTGTATTTTATTGAAAGTAAAAATTGTTTGTGTATTTAAAACCTGTATGAGTTATGTGTCAAGGGGAGAAGTGTGACTAATTAGCTCCAACAGAGGATTTAATATGAGAATATAATTCAAAGAGATATGAAGCAGTGAGTTATGTAAACCCCTGAAGAAGTATATCTACAAGAATGGCTTCAAAATGTTTGAAAGGTATTAATATCATAAATTATATGTTTTTCCCATAGCCTAAATTACATACTGAAGTAAACTAAAACTTAGGATGGTATTTGGTTAAGTGTAGGTATTTTTATAAAGGAAAACATTTGTGTACAGGGCTGGTATTCGATGCAATACTTAGATCAAGTATAATGTAAATTTTGTACTTTGTATTTTTGGTTTGCAAGAAATATGTTGTAAATGATATTTAATTTAGTATCATAATTCACTGTGTGAAATCAAACTTAATTAGATATATTGTGGTGTCACACTGCATGGCAAGCAGTTAACATGGAGCACCAAAAGTTACATCATCATAATTCTACACAACACATATGAAAGATTGCATTATATAATGTACTCAAATTTTCGACATCCTACGTCTCTTGCTGAGTTCCACTATGTATGACAATATTTTAGTGTTAATGTGTAGATTGATCAGGTATGTCTATGGAAATGCGTTCATATACACTTTGGTAGTATATTTATTATATTTGTAATAAAGTACTTATTATAGAAATGTCAGATATGTCTACAAGTTTGCTGGTTTAATTTTAATCATTCAAATGATCGGTGTGTGACTGAATGTTACAAGTTTTAGTGTTGAGGGTCAGTGAGTGTTAACATTCAGCGAGAGCAGTTGTAGCCATGTTGAAATTAAAGAGGGGAGGGTGTATTCATACAACTTCAACTTCAGTATGGTGACAATTCTTCAGTATGACACATATTGCAATAAGTGAAAGATATATTAATTCAAGTGCAAAACAGTGTGATTGTTTATTTAGCAAGAAACCCTTGTAAATCATTTTCATCTTTTTTTCTCTCCAAGAACGTGTATTATTATTGCTTTATTACCAAAAGCAGGCACGGATCTGGGGGGGGGGCAAAGGGTGCGAGTGCCCCCCCCCCCCGTAGGATTTCCCCCAAAAAAAGACGGGAAAAGAAGGGAAAGAGAGGAGGAAAAAAAAGAAGAGGAAGATGAGTGAATAAAATAAGATGAGGGGAAGACTTGGGGAAAAAATCTTTCACGTCACTACAAAAAAATTTCACTCAGCCCATAAACCACAAACAAAATGCCCGGCCAAAATTCTTTCACATCAACATTTTGGCGGACAAAAACGATCTGAATTGGAAAGGGTACGAGTCAATGGTAATTATGGTAGAATATACTGTTCAGTTTACCGTAGTTGATTAGCGCCAGCTTGAGATGATATTGTGAAAGTGGTTTTTGTGAATCCAACAATGATCACATTTGATTTGAATTTTCCAGAAATTATAGCACATTACCATGAAAAATGCTTTGAAAATGAATAACTACGGGCATGAAAAGTTTTTTATGTAAAATTAGTCACAAATTTATGTAGTTCATATACCGGTTTGACAATAAGAACCACCATGACTAAACCACAAAATGAACGTTATATAACACTGGCGATTTTACATGTTCAGGGTTGAATAAAACTGTGATTCATATGACAATGAGGAGAAAATTAACATATTTTATACTATAAAATACAAAAGAAAAGGTGAATAGTTGGTGTCATCATTCTCCTGATTTCATACCAACGAGGATGTGAATATCACTGTTTTGTGAAATTAACGGGGAAGTTTACCCCGACAAAAAGTTTATTGTAAAAATAGCAGGACAAAAAATGTCAATATTGCCGAAGGTTCCATTAAAAAAATCCATCAAAAACTAAAAAGTTATTAGAATGTTCATTATTTGATTTGTGACGTCATATGCGAGCAGCATTCCTATATAGCGAATGGTAAAAAATCAATGAAATGTCATTTTCTCAGTAAATTGAAAATGTTTTTTATTGTACCTTTTGTATATATCAATAGACAAATCATTTCACACCCGACTATGAAAAGAAAACAAAAATAAGTCTTCAGGAACCATTTAAAAATGAAATTCATGCATTTTATATTACATAACATATATGAGACAGCTGCTCGTTTATGACGTCATAAACCCATAACTTAAAATTCTAAAAACTTTCTCAATCTAACGGATTTTCCTCAAACCTTCACCAATATGTTGTTTCTGCTATTTTTACAACAAACTTTTCTTCAGGGTGAACTTCCCCTTTAAGTAAAACTTTAAAATCACAAAACTTTCTTATTTTACATCTGATTTTGCTGAAATTATGCTTGTTGGATTTTTCCATGCTACTGAAATCAACTAAACTCCTCAAAAATGTTTGGAAATTTGACTGATCGATAATCCTTCCTCGGTTTTAGTACATATCAATGTGAAATCAATATCAATAAATTGATCATTTAATTTGTTTAAATGATACCCTACATGATATGATTATGGTTCACATAGAGGTGCAGTGCCTTGAAATGTGGGGCAAGGTCAAAATTCAAAAAGTTGCAAAATGACACAATATTGAAAGTCACTGTTATTTTATCCGTTGTGATGAGTGAGTTTCTCACCCGGGGTTTCTCAGCGGTTTCTTTTGACTTTGATCGATAATCCCTCCGCGGTTTTAGTAAATATCAATGTGTAATTACTATCAATGAATAGATCATTTAATTTTCTTTAGAATGATACCCTACATGATATGATTATGGTTCACATGGAGGTGCAGTGCATTGAAATGTGGGGCAAGGTCAAAATTCAAAAGTTGCAAAATGACACAATATTGAAAGTCACTGTTTTTTTTCCGTGGTGATGAGTGAGTTTCTCCGCGGTTTCTTTTGTTTTCATGCACCTCAACATCAACATTAACATGGAATCAAACACACCTCTGTACCCCTCTGTACAAGCAAACACATAACAAACAAACATGCATGGGTATTTCAAACCACGACTCAAACCATGTTATCTCACAGAACCATCACTACATAAACCACAACAAAACATAAAAAAATTAAGAAGCAAGGGTTTGATTTGAATGGATTTTCATCTCTATTGACACAGACAAAAGAATCATGTTATGTATTGACCCTTCGTCGCTATTTCTGCTCGTTTTGCAGCTTTTCTATTTAGACCTCATCCAACACTTTTGAATCCTGTTCTTTTTGTGATGGTATGCTCATAACAACCATGGTGTCAATTTAAAGAGAATTAAATGTTCTTTCGAATAATGTCAAATATGCACTGTGTAAAATTGGGAGTAGGGAGAAATTAATGGCCAAACTCAGATTTCTAAACTTTTTTGCTCGTTTTGCAGCTTTTCAATTCAGACCTCATCCAACACTTTTGAATCATGCTCTTTTTGTGATGGCATAATCATAACAAGCATGGTATCATTTTAAAGAGAATTAAATGTTCTTTCGAATAATGTCAAATGTGCACTGTGTAAAATTGGGAGTTGGGAGAAAATAATGGCCAAACTCAGATTTCCAAACTTTTTTTGAGGGGTTTATTTGTTGGGATGGACTTGCTATTCAACTACGCATGCCTCAAATCTGAGGTTTGGTTGGCCCTCGGTGGTCAAATTGGTCACGTGATACGGCTACTTTTTAGTAGGCCAACGCCGTTCAAAAATTCAAACTATAATTCACTTTACGGACTTCAAACATTCGGCGGTACAGTTATCGTTCCCGATCGTCTGATGGGTATATACAGTGCGTATCAAAAAAAGTTTACACTTAGAAATAATCCTGTGAAATCATATATTTGTAATATCCTGAATCTTTTTCCACATTTAAACATTGGTACAGATCTCTTTAAGCAAAATGACGATATAACTGTCGAAAAATCTTTCCGCTTGAGTGAGCACCACTTACTTTTGAAAAGTTCGTGAAAAATTATTTGCGCAGAACTTGGAAATAGTTATATTAATAAAAGTAGACGTTGATCATGAAGAAGCATGGACTTTAGCTAGGAAGATTGATTTGAACCTTTTTAATTTGTTTCCTTGCCCAAAACACTTCATAGAGTGCCACTGCGCCCCCACCCCACACACACCGTACATAATCTGCTTTACATGGAGCTGTGATTCATATGAAATGACTTAGGTTTGATTTTCCTTCTGTTAATCATTGTCAAGTTTGGAAAAGTGCGGAGAAACATGTATTAAATGAAATATAAAATGTAAACCCACATTAGATGTTTAAAATTAGTGAAAAATGCAAGAGATGACTGAAATAAACTTTTGTTTACATTCAGTTATGTTCACAGATCCAGCTGGCACAAAAAAAGGTATAGGATGTGCTTACATAGGGTTAAAATGTTAATTTGGATGGCAAAGTTACAAAATGTTTAAATGTACCTGTTTCATGTCAAATGGCTAAAAATGCAAAAGAAATGTATGAGAAACGTCCCGCACGGTCAGTTTGTTTTCTCTTTTTTTTTCCTTGACAAAGCGTGAAAATGAGCATTTCTGCATGCGCAAACCGATTTCTGAGAGCCTTTACAAAAATGGGCAGTGCTCACTCAAGTGTAATATTCTGTCAACATTTTAATTTCATTTGATAGATGATACCAGAACCCAAGAAAATATGTGAAAAAATTAAGTTGTATATTTTTCAATTCCCAGGACTTTTTCAAAGTGTAAACTTTTTATTGATACGTACTGTATAAATCAGAAGCATCCACCGTCCCAATTTTTATAACGAAAACTCCTTTTTAATAAACATGATTGATACACAGCGTCTGTAAAAACAAAAACTGCAGTATTATATATGTATATTGGAGGCATCGTCTTCTTTTCATTTTTGTAACTGGGGATGCATGGTTAAAGTTATCTCCATATTCCCCAGTTAAAAAAAAAAAAAAACTTTGAAGGTCATTCGGATTTCCTAAAGCCACTTTCTGATACAGCTCAAAGGTTAGGCTTGTCGAATTGCTTCAACTTGACTGTGTTTTCCGCTCCATTGTTAAATTCCGTGTGAAAGACTGCCGTTTCTTGTTGTTCTGGATGTTTTACGCATCAGCATCTCAGATATCCTGTATGCGAGATTATTTACTTCAGTTAATATCTTGTCTAAACCATTTCGGACACATAAAGAATGAATTCATTCCGTCATTTTAGGGAGTCAATGAACACAAACCTGAAGAAATCGACTATACTAATGAAGTGTCAAACACCTTTTTTATCATGTCATAATTGAACTAATTTTGTGAAGTAACAATTATGTAATTTTCAGGCATGTATATATTTGAGGCAGGTAGTTTCAAGTCAAGAGGCTGCTGGAGAAAACCTCCCATAGACTTTGTTCACGTGACTTGGGCTAATGGGCCGAGGCCAAGGCCGGCAAAATATGGCATTGAGGGCGGCATCGACTACGGCCCTGGCGATTTGTGACAATATTACATTTCACAATGGCAGAGTGGGGATTCGAACTCACAACCTTGCGATCATGAGTCCAATGCTCTAACCACTGGACCACACGACCCGATTGGTCGTGTGGTCTAGCAGGGCGACCCCAACTTCCCTGCATCTACTATCATTGATCCATTAACAAAATATGGTGACTAAAATTGATTAGGTTTACATTACAAATTTTGTCTTTACAGAAAACATGCCCTACATTATCATGCAACCATATAGGCCTTCTGTAAGAAACTTGAAGATTTTTGAAAGGATATCCCTCCATTATAATTGAATTTAACCAGAGAAAAAAGGTAAAATCAATATTAAAAGCTCGGCCATGATTTTATTTTTAGAGTTCAAAGTGGAACCCTCATACTTTTAGCTATTGATCAGGCACCCGACACCACTGTTACTACATATCCGACTAGTAAGAATTAGTTTTTGATTGTTATTGTCTTGTGATTCTACTCTTTATTGACTGAAAAAAAAAGAAAACGATAAAACATTCGATCTTGGTTTTAAAATAAAAATATTTTATTCAACCAATAACAGTGTGCATCTTGAAATCAGTAATAGCATTTATTGACAACAATTTAGCCCCAAATTAATTATAAAGTCCTTCATATTGTTCCAAAACAGATGTTGGACCGCACTCCCTTTCATTAATGAGGAAAACATTTTCTCTTGTAGATGTTAATAATATCAAAATACAATCGATTTTTTTCCGACGAAGGTACATAACAGCTGACTGATTAAGAAAAATCCCTGACGGCCCTTCATGTAAGGTTATGTTATTTAACAGTACAAGAAACATTCAAAATACATATAACATAAAGTTGAGATACTGTACACATGGCATTGCACAAAAAATGTTCTCAATTAATTTTGTAGAACAGTGACCTACATGAGTGAACATCTTTGCAATATTCATCACACAGAAAAAGTATTATATCACCCGGGGGTGGGGGACATACCGATGGTTTAATTAACAGTGCATAGCGATACATGCCGAGGCTGATCATGAGGCTATGGAACAACTGCCACCAAGCGACTATACCAATAATTTTGAATTGCAAAAGTAAAAATAAAATGAAAGATACACTCTAAAAAAGGTTTACCCAATATTGGGTAAAATGGGAACATGCATGTTGGTTGGGTAAAAAGATACCAAATATTTTGTAAATTTTACGCAATGTTGCGTTGGAATTTACCCTTAAACATGCATTTTGCCCAATATGGGGTAAAATAAAATACCCAGCAAACATGCAATGTTCCCTTTCTACCCAATATTGGGTAAAATTCGACTCAGTTTTTTAGAGTGGAAGGAATAAGAAAAAGAAGGATAAACGAAGATGAAAACTATGAAGAAAAAGAACAGAACGAAAATAAGAGAAAAAATAGCAATGAAAATATGGGTGTATGTCTTTGCATTTATCTTAATTACATAGAAAAAAAATGAGTTTTAAACTTTATATAATCTTTCTATACATCTGAAGAAACGTACCGGTAAACAGCTGTAAATTTTACCAAAAATACCACTGTTTAATTACAGAAATGTTCGTACATCATGAGACTACACTGTTAGAAAATTTATCCTTAAAATAAAAGAAGTTCCTGCAGCAGAGTCTCGAGAACACCTGTAATCTTACCAGATTGCGTAATCTTACAGGAAATTGGTATTTGGTGTATGGAACCTTACAAATTTCCTTAAATAAAACAGCCTTTTCCCCTTTTTAAACAGACCTGTTCTGTTAAATTGCAGAAAAATTCCTGTTTTTTCAATTTACAGAATGATTCTGTTATTGCTTTCTGCAAAGTCTTCTGTTTTTTTCTGTAAAATCAGGTTTTTTTAACAGTGTATGTTGGTAGAACCATACTTTCAAGAACGTCCTTCATAAACACAGTCAAGCAATCTAAGACCACGATAGACAATGTTTTTTTCTTCTTCAATTTGTTTTCGAGGTTTGCTGAGACGCACGTACTTATCTGAATTTTTGTCATTCTTCCGCCCCACGTGATTAAAAAAAATATTTCCGTCAGATAACAACATTGATAAATGGATATCCAGTTAACTATTTTGCAGTTACTGTAAGCAGGGATATCTCGGGACATCCCTTCTAAAAAGCCGATTTAAATACTGTATAAGGTTCATCATGTTCATAGAGGTGTTCGAAATTTAAGCCGACAATAACTTTCGAGATGTGGAATATCGAAACTGACATTCAGATTATTCAAGTTCAAAGTGACATTTATGAACATACTTCAGTGACATGCCTTCCTAACAATTGCGCTTCTTCCATTGGTACTTTAATTTATATCTCGGTAACAACTTTTTAAAGAAATTCTTAAGGCGACTGCATACCTTATACGATTGGTCTGCGACCCGATTTCAGAATAAAATGTAGTAGAATTTGATGCTAATATTGAGACTTGGAATATCTTACTGTGTAATGTTCTAAATCATCATACGAATACCTATGTTCAAATCTGTGACTATGCTATCATCCTACTTAGAATAAAAGCGAATTAAATATCTAGTCGTAATGACGTCATAGCATTCGTACGATTGGCTACGATTTGAAACTAATTTGGCCTTTACTCCAAATTAAAGGCTTGCATTCTTTCAAAATGGTTATATTAGTATTATTTCTATTAATTTTAATCTCAAATAAAATGATCCATTCACATTTTCAGAAAATGAGCAAAATGCGATTTGTTTCAAAATCGGATCGCGAACAGTCGTAAGGTGTGCGGTGGCCTTTATTCATATATTTTTTCTGTAATAATAATATATTGCATTTTGAGGCGCCGATTATCTATATCATTTGACTATTCAATGGCGCGCTATATTACCCCGGCTTTGTAGATCTAGCTGCTAAAGGCGCTTGGTGCATTCAAGGAATTAATCCTGCCGGGTACCCATTCACCTCACCTGGGTTGAGTGCATCACAATGTGGGTAAATTTCTTGCTAAAGGAAAACATGCCATGGCTGGGTATCGAACCAAGGTCCCTCTGATTGAAAGACGAGAGTCGTAACCACTAGACCGCGTCATGGTCTAGTGGTTCTGACTGTTGCCTTTCACACAGATGTTCAATCCTAGCCATTGCGTGTTTTCCTTCAGCAAGAAATTTACCCACACTGTGCTGCACTCGACCCAGGTGAGGTCAGGGTACCCGGCAGGATTAATTCCTTGAATGCTTGAGCGCCTATAGGCAGCCCAGCTAAAGCCGGGGTAATAATAGCAGGGCCCGCTGGGAGAACAGTTTTCGGAACAGTAGTGGCTACCCTGGGTAATTATACCGCTATTATCATAATTATTATTATAGACCACGACGCCCCAAAATTAATGAGTAAAAATTAAAAACGGCAAATACCTGCTGATACGTTACCATAAAAGTGGCGATGCTCAAATCCCCAAGCTAAAAATGAATTGTCATATTTGGGTTAATCTTTCAGATAACAGAAATTAACAATGAATGTCACCAATAAGATCAGGCTAATCGGATATCTGTGGTAAATTTTGTTATTGGGCCAATATATTTCTACATAAAAGTGTGACATCATAGTAACTTATTTTCAAATCATAATTAATTTCAAACGTCACGTTCACTAGCGTACCTACGGGGGGGGGGGGGGGGGCAGACTGCCCCCCTGACGAGTCACAACCCATGCAAGGGACATATCCCTGCCCCCCTGACGAGTCTTGAAGACCCTTTGTTTTTTTTTTTGCTTGTCAAATTTTTTTCTGGTACGAAATCCTATATTTGTGGTTAAAGCCTTTTTTTTTTTTTTTTCGCTTGTCAAATTTTTTTCTGGTACGAAATGTGGTTGAAGCCCCCTTTTTTTGGGGCTTGTCAAATTTTTTTCTGGTACGAAATCCTATATTTGTGGTTGAAGCCTTTTTTTTTCGCTTGTCAAATATTTTTCTGGTACGAAATGTGGTTGAAGCCCCCCCCTTTTTTTTTGCTTGTCAATTTTTTTTATGGTACGAAATGTGGTTGAAGCCCCTTTTTTTGTTTTTTTTGCCTGTCAAATATTTTTCGGGTACGAAATGTGGTTGAAGCCCTTTTTTTTTTCTTTGCTTGTCAAATTTTTGGCGGACGAATTTGCCCCCCCCCCCCTGTGGAAAATCCTAGGTACGCCACTGGTCACGTTCATTGTGCGTATACAAAAATGAAGAAAACAAAATGGATTAGTTAAAAAATACTTAGTTAAAAAACAGGACATAGATCTTCTTTAGGCAACGGATCTAAAAATAAAGGAATGAATCGAGCATCCACGAAGGCAACAATATCGTATCAACAACATCAATATTACACCGCAGAATCAGCATGATCAACGGTATTTTGTCAGAATATAATGTCATTAAAAAATCATTAAGGAGGAGTGCGGTAGCATGACTTCGTTCACTGAATGAGCATTTGATTCGGCAAGTCGGGGTTTTTGCCATAACGAAACTTAAATGCATTTTCCCTTGTGCCTACCATCAACATCAAGATCATGAACAAGATTATGTTCATCTTCTCATTTAAGAGAATAGAAAGCGCCGCGCCTAATTGGCACACGCCCGTCGACCGGTCATACTCAAAATTATTGTCATTCGGTTCGGTTCAAACCAAGGAGTCATTGGTACTGTGTCCTGAGGCTCTACCACTTACACCAGCACCAGCGGTGTTTTCCAGGGTATTGGTAGGCGTGTCCCCTTCTGCTGTGCCGGTACTGGCTGGTCCAATCCTGTTTAGGAAGGTTAGCATTCCTTCGGGACAACCTAACGACTCCAACAACCCTCTCCTGAAATATTTATTTTTGTAGACGTAGATGAATGGATTGAGGCAGGAATTGAAGAGCGCAAAGACAACTGAAACGTGATAGTACGGTTGGGTAAAGTCCACAGGAGCACCCATATTGAAGGCGAAGAAGATGAATTGATTGGGAGCCCAGCAGATCATGTAGGTGATGATGACGACCAAGAGTGTCTTCTGGATCTCGTGTGCAGCTTTGAGTTGCCAAGCGTTAGCATCCTTCTTTGGCTTTTGTCCTATCAATGATGATAAGAAAGAAACAAAAAATATGAAAAAGTAGTGTCTTTAAGACATACACGTTCATAACATCTGTGATTTATAAGTTTCAAGTTTTAGAATGTTATGTTCGACGTTATTAGAACATGCACGATCGCAAAGACCTTCCTTAAATGTTAATACGATGCATTGCATGCATTATTATGCAATACGCTATATAGAAACATAACATTTCTTTGGTTCATTATGATTTTTTTTTTCATTATTGGTCAGATCTAGTCACGAATAATAATGAATCCAATTAGAATAGCCAACAAATTGATATATAGTTTATAAGAGCTTTGGGGTAAAACTTTTTTTTTTTTTGGGGGGGTAAGTATTAGCCTAAAATTTCAAACCAAATATATTGCTGCATACGATACCTGTTGCTCTTTTCTCTCGTCTTTCTTGTCTCAGAATTTCCAGCTGTTTCTTGAGTGATGCGATCATTTTATGATGGCAGAACAAGGTAGCCACAATTGGTATGACATACACAACGGCAAAGGTATAGACGCCCACGATGCGTTGAGCCGCCACCGATGGATAACCAACGAAGTCACAAGACCCTTCTTTAGCATCGTACAACCAGAAGAAGTAGATGTTGGAGAGAAAACCGATGACCCACGTCGCAGCCATCATCAAAGCGCTCCACTTCCTGGAGAAAAAGATCTTGTACTTGACTGGGTGAACGACCGCGAAGTATCGCTCGAGGGTGACGTTCACGAGGCTGTAAACGGAGGCGAAAATGGTGCACCACAGCGGGAATTTAGAGATGTATAGCCTACAAACAATCTCGCCATTCGTGTTGTCAGCCACTCCCGGAGGATCGGGAAACAAGTGAAATGGAATGGTCCAGGTAGAGGTCAAAAGGTCAGTGAAGGCGAGATGGATGATAAAGTAACTGGTGCGCGTGCGCAGTGTTGTGTTCCTGAAGAGCGCGAAGCAGACGAGGAAGTTTCCTAGGATTCCAGTCATCGCGATGATTCCGTAGACGGTGCGCACTGCGATGTTGTTTTCGATCCTGCCCACGCCCCATCCTTGACCCCCACCTTCCGGTGTCATGGTCGAATTCATTGTCGACATCGGTATACCTGTCATCGTGACGAGGTTTATCATATCCGTACTCACTTCCTCTGTATAATTATTCTCCATCTTTCCGTTAAACAATATTATTATGTCATCAAAACACTGCTCAAAATTCTTAACACATGCAGTTCTGAATGGCGTCAATAACAGTTTTCCGATGCACTTGATGTTTTTTTTAAACTTTACTTTCACTCCTTTTTAGGAATCAAGATTTGGTATCGTTTTATAACGCGGTGTTTATATGAGTCATTTCATTGATTAAAGAACGAAATAATCAAAATCCTCTTTTTGAAGGAGAGAATCATAAACTTCATCGAGGAATACTTCAGATACCACCGTAAAATTATTTTCTTTCGAGAGCTGGTGACATCGTTTCTAGGTCATGATCTAACTCCTGCGGTATATAGGTGCAGTTTTTAGTTGATGCTGTCATATATATTGAGATTCGAGAAGAACGTATGGGCAACTTCCAAGTCTTGGCCTCAGCGGGTATACACCTACAAGTTTTGAGAAAAGGGTAGAGTTAAGTCTTGTTAGCAATAAAACCTGAAATGTAAGTGTATTTCTCAATCATTTTAATGTTTCACTGACGTGGACCTACAAGGTCTATTCTAATACCCATGCGGACATATGCTTCTTTAGACATGTTAGACGGTTATTTAGATCTCATTTTATGATTGAATAATCTAGCATAAATAGATGAACCTGACCAACATGTAATTTCTCTCCAATCCACCATGCGACATAGCACAAATAGACATAGGTTATTGTCATTTGAAGAATGGCAATTCATTGAGCATTCCCATGAAAGGAAACGAAATATGATGACTCACTATCGTAATATGAGGAACCGATGCAGCACTCTTTGAAAAGATTATAAACATACTGTACTTAAAGGAAAATACAGTTTGGCACATTTGCCGTCCATAAACCGCTCCGTGTACTTTTCATTATTCTTTAAAAGCTAGGTTTCTCATAAAAACGAAGGCCGTGAGAAAACGAATGAATGCATGATAATAATGAATACATGGTTTGACGATATAATTTTCGAAAATATGACAATTATAAAAATATCAAAAAAGTAAAAAATGCAGACAACATAAAAAATAATTAAAACTCATGATGAGCCGTATAATGAATAGAATGTGATAATAATGAGGCCTATGGGAGTCTAGATTATAAAGAGAAAGGGAGAGAGAAAAGGGAGTGAAGTGAACCGGATATTATAAAGACAAACCCCTCCCCCTTCATACAGATCAAGATCGAGATAGAAGGGAAGGCAAAATAGTAGAGAGGGGGTCGCTGCCCCTCCCATTAATCCTTAAAGGACTGGGGGCCGTGCGCCCCGCAACGCTCAGAGTCGCGCGATATATCCAAAACGCAATAAGATAGCGCCGCAAAATCTTATTAATATTTTCTTTAAAGTCTCGCACAACTTTTGAGACCATATTTGTGATGTACGGGTATAGCATCGCGACGCCACTGACGTATGTCCTGCCGAAAGTGGCTAATTTCTATACTTTGTGTAGAAAGTCTATGGGAGATGAAATTCGCAAAAGGGTGATCATATTTCATTCTAATTGGTCTGCTTATTTAATTCCGGGTTTAATATTCTTTTTAAATGGTCTGTAATAATTTCCATTGAAAAATACAATGAAAAACAAACGATAAAAAACAAGGAAATAAAATAAGATATTAAAAAACGCAAGGAAAATTGGGCTTTCACAAAACCTTAAAATAAGATTAATAAGATGACATCTGGAATATAAATCAGAAATTTTGAATTGAAATTGGGTGTTAAATGTGCAAATAGACGAGCAAACGGTGGCCGAGATCAGAAGAGGGGCATCATGCCCCCCCCCCGGCTCAGTCCTCAATACATCTCAAAAAGCCCAGTCCTTTAAGGGTTAACCTCTGATACGGTTTCCAAGGTATACGTCAATGCCAAGAACGCTATAAGAAACCGCAGATGAAACCACAGACTAATGGACTTTCATTTTCAATACTATGATCACTAACATTGTGCCCTGATATTCTCATTATTGGCACGACCAATAATATGCAAGTATTAAGTCTACTTGTTGGTGATATCTATTTTCACAGCACGTCAACGGGGCTGATCTAGGTTTTTTTTTTTTTTTTTTTTTTTTGGGGGGGGGGGGAATAAGAGAGCGCGCCAATCGAGATTCAAAATGCTATTAAAAATAATCGATATCATCGTGTTTGATTATCTTCGCAATCACTTTCTACCCTCTCCCTACACCCCGAACAATATTTTACTGTATAACCCATAAGAAATATGACGATTGAATCTTAAACTGCTTTCACACCAAGGTACGGTCGACCGATGAAACCATGGCGAGAAAGCATTTCGTCGTACTCAGCGACCGATCGTTTTGGTAAAAAAAAAAAGATCGGTCCTGAGTCCGACCTTAGAGGTACTTCAGCGACCGAACGCGACCGATGCAATCGTGATGTGAAAGCACATCGCAGGGGCCGCGGAAGCGGGGGGGGGGGGCTTCAGCTAGCCCCCCAATTTTTTTCCAAAACCATGTACAAAAACGTAAAAATGACCATATGAATGTGTTTTTATGCATGGTCAGCCCCCCCCCCCCCACTTTGGAAACCGTTCCGCGGCCCCTGCATGGTATACTCATGCAGCGACCGATCGAAATGCAATAACCCGGGAATAACCCCCATACATGCCCACGCCACCACGCGCTATATACTTCCGCTTCCGGCTATATACAGCGACCGATCGCTCTGGGCCTGACCAAATTGACGGCGGTTTGACAGCACGTCCGATCGGTCGCTGGGTACGGGTAGCGACCGTACCTTGGTGTGAAAGCGGTGTTAGTTTAGAGATACATTAATTTTATTTGGCGATTTTCAGTATTCTCGATTGGGACTGTCGAATAGATTCATTATGGTGATGATTTAGCGAGTAAAATGTAAGTATTACCACCTGCGATCAAAAAATTGATACGTATCCCATTACAAAACATGTACTTCCGAATAATAATGGTAAGATACAACGACCCTGGGGAACGGCAATTATATGCATCAGAACCAATTTATCCAGAGGTCGCCTATAATTGGTGCACGTTTTATACACTGGGGATTTAAAAACAAGTATACGATGAATAAAAGCTGTTGATGTTTGGTGTAATATATGGGGTAGCACAAGACAGAAAATTGCTTCAGTAGATGTAATGGTGTCTGGAAGGAGTGCAATTATTAGAACGTTACTTTTTTTCCTGAAGAAGTACTGGTCAAGAGATATCAATAGATCTTTATCATGTAAACTTCAAAAACATTTATCTCAGAGCATACAACTCAATCACATGGATTGCTCGGACTAGGTATCACAGCTTTAATGGAAAAAAATATTCAGTTAGGCCTATACTAACATTGTTGATTACAATGCTGTACACAACGCCCGAAATTTTCAAGACCTTTGTTGCACATTTTCATTGGTGAACCAACAAATTTCATAAGCCTGTATATTCAAAGCGAAGGTGTTTATTGATTGCATCAATTTCAATTATAAAATGATTTCTTGAATTATGAGATTAATCAGTTCATTCATATTTAGAATTTTAGATGATTAAAGGAAAGTTCACCCTGACAAAAAGTTTGTTGTAAAAATAGCAACAAAAAATATATTGACGAAGTTTTGAGAAAATTTCATCGAAGAATAAAAAAAAAGTTATTAGAACTTTAATTGACCTGTGACGTCATATACGAGCAACTTTCCTACATATTGTAACTATGGTAAAAAAATATCAATGATATGTAATTTTCTCAGAAAATAGAAAATTTAGGTTTTTACTATACCTTCAATATATCAATAGACAAATCATGTCACAACTGTTTCTTAAAAGAAAACAGAAATATGATATTACGAATGATTAAAAATGTGAACAATTTATGCATTTTATATTACATAACATGTGGGACAGCTGCTCGTTTATGACATCACAAATCCAAAACTTAAAATTCTACAAACTTTCTAAATCTTTTATGGACTTTACTCAAACCTTCGCCAATATTTAGTATTATTATTCTGTAATTTTTACAACAAACTTTTCTTCAGGGTGAACTTAATTCCACTTTGTCAAACTCCCTATTCCTTTATTGCTTTTATTCATTGTTTTACCTAATCAGTTGCATTTAATATCCTTAGGTGCAGAAGCGTCGATCCTGGGGGGGGGGGGGGCAGGGGGGCGATCGCCCCACCAATGAAAATATTGGGGGCAAACATATCGTTTTGCCCCCCAATAATTCCGGATGTGCACAAATAAAATAAGATTGTAATGTTCAGCAAGCGAGATTGAGATACACAACTCGTTCTTTATTTAAAATTGTGCTCAAAATGTCCGCTTTTCAGATTGGAATTTAAAAAATTCAGCTCGCGCTTCGCGCTCGCATCATTTCTGTAGCAAAAACCCTATACTTTTCATGATTAAATAGGTGAATAGAATGTGCCGTTTTCAGTTCTAAACCCCCCTCAAAAGAACTCCCGCTTCGATTTGCAATAATCTTTTGTTGGATATATATCTTGTTCTTTATCAAAAACGTCCATTAAACTGTCATTTTTTTCAGATCGAAATATCAAAATGTTCAGCTCGCGCTTCGCGCTCGCATCTATTGTTCTTTTAAATACCAATCTTAATCATTGGTACCAAAAATGCTTAGAATATCAAGCTTTCAGGTCAGAATATAAAGAAATTTCAGCTCGCTCTCGGCATTCGCATTATCTGTGTAGTGAGATATGTATCCTCCTCATGAGTTACCACAAACAGTCCTAAACAGGATTCCCTTTTCCTGTTTTAAGGTCAGTATATACTAAAAAATTTCAGCTCGCGCTTCGCGCTCGCATTAATTTGTTGGTGAGATACGTGTCTGTATCTCATGAGTCATATATATATATATATATATATATATATATATATATATATATATATATATGAAAAATGGATCGACGCCCCTGCCTAGGTGTATAGTTATGTTCCCGGTCGAAAACAATCTGATTACACACATTTATTGTGTTTTTCTTTTGCAATATGAAGTGAAAACATTCCGCTGAAAATGAGATTTCCTGTGTGTTTCTCCATCATGCTGGTCAAATTGTCCCAAATAGTCAAAACTTCTCAGAACTAATTAAACCACACAGAAACCATCTAATTTCTCATTTTGCCTATATCAAGTACCCATTCTAAAGGCCAGACTGTGATGTTCTTTCACAACGGACAATACTCCATGTACTTCCAATAGCAAATTCTGATCATTGGACTTCTTAACGGATTGCATGTGAATCTCCGACATAGTATATCTTTACCAATGCAGTACTGCACCAGTCCCCTAGAGAACTGCCACTTCATCGAAGCCAGTCAGCATCCCTCAGCTTGATATACCTTTGTCTTCTGGGTCTTGATGATCAATGTCAGTTTTCCTCGATTGGGAATTCAACTATATGGATGGCTTGATTGGTAGGGTAGGTATAGATAGAAGTCATCTTTATTTGTTTCAAGAAATTCAATTCAGAACAAAGTATTCTGCGGAGGCAGTTCGCTTCGAAGTCATCATGTTTGTGTTCTCGAGAATATGTCTGATTCTCATGTCACAGATCCGTACAGAAAACATATTCGTTTTAGTCTTGAGAGAGAATCTGCCCGAGAATCGACTGTTTGACCAGATTTTGTTTAGGTGTTAAAATGCTCGGAGTGTACTTTCCAATACCGCAGTGACTTTCGTGTTTGGTGTCCCTGTGGGTGGGTATTAATCCAATTCTTTTGTCCTGCATTCATCCCCATCAACACCCCTAGCTCTAATAGGCTTCATGCGAGTCTGAAATATCATCATCGAAGTCTAGGTCGGGAATTTATTCGATTGTATACAGTCAGGAGATCCCTTTCTCTACAATTACCGTCTTCATAACCAAATTGATTGCTCATGACAAAACAAATTGGTGAAAGTATATGCAACCGTCTTGACGCACTTCTGTTAGTACCTCAAACCAGTCACTAAAACCAGTCTTCCGTTATTACAAAACACAGGGGACTGTCAAAGATTGTATTGATGGTATAGAGAGCATAGTTTACGGGGGACCGTAGGAAGTGAGCACCTTCAGCATGTTCAGCAGGGGCCGCGGAAGCGGGGGCGGGCTTCAGCCCCCCCCCCACTTTTTTTCCAAAACCGTGTACAAAAGCTTAAAAATGACCATAATGATGCTTGTGATTTTTTGCATGGTCAGCCCCCCCCCCCACTTTGAAAACCGTTCCGCGGCCCCTGTAATCAGCAGTGACTGTTTATACTATCAAACGTCTCGCCAACATACAGTAAGTCCATTGCAATGGAAACCTGGCATATATCACTTGCACTTTTTCAATCAGGCAGTGTGCTCACGCGTTTACCGTCGGGCTGGAAAACCTGCTTGTTCTTGCTCATGTTTTTATAATGGAGCTAATCTGTGTGTTTTTTAACTCCATGTTTTTAACATTTCCTATATATCCAGAATCGTTTGACAAAGTATTTTTTAAGGAATGGATAGATCTGATTGATAAATTACAATGCATAAATCACACATTCACTTGATTATTACTAATATCTGCCAGTAGCTTACGCATTATTTTTTAAGGGGGGGGGTTCAAGCTGAATTAAATGTTGACAACCCCCCCCCAAAAAAAAAAAAAAAAAAAAAAAAAAAAAAGGTCTTCACCACAAATTTTACGCGTTTCGCACCCCCAAAAAATTGAGAAACAGAAAAAAAACCTTTTAGGGGGGTTATGAATTCCGTATATAATAGGCCGATGTCCTCTCAGTCAACAGTTAACAGTAATTAGTCTAGATCTAACTTAGATTATATATCTAGCCTAGATCGAGTAGACTCTAGGCCGAGAGAACTTAACGTTAATTAAAAGACTCTAGATCTAGAAATATATAGCCTAGCCCTAGACTACTATCAAATGCTGGTCGTAAGTGGTAAGAATTTTTTTACAGTAGGCCTATGTTATAGCAAATGGCAGAGTATACAGCCACACGCGTGTGGTACCGGTCAGGGGCCGCGGAACGGTTTTCAAAGTGGGGGGGGGGGGCTGACCATGCAAACAAATCACAATCCTATGGTCATTTTTACGTTTTTGTACACGGTTTTGGGAAAAAGTTGGGGGGCTGAAGCCCCCGAAGCACTGGCGTAAATCCGTGTTGATGGGTGGGGGGGATGACTGAAATATTTTGGCATTTTTTTGCAATCATGTTTTTAGATATGCAAGGAATTGTCATTGATATGTCCACAGTGGCGTACCGTGGGTCACGGCATTGGGGGGGGGGGGGCACCAGCAAAATTTTTGAATGACTGAGTGAGTGACCTAATAGAGACATTTTAAGGACAATGTCATTAAACGGATATGTATCTCACTGATCAAATAATGCGAGCGCGAAGCGCGAGCTGAATTTTTTTTATATTCACACCTGAAAAGGGACATTATAATCAAATTTGTGAAATCATGATAGGTACCTGTCTCGCTTAACAATGCGAGCGCGAAGCGCGAGCTGAAAACTTAGATAATTCAGACCTGAAGTGCGGCATTCTAAGGTTTCTTTGTAGGAATTTACTAGGACCATACGTATTTCATTAACCAAATGATGCGAGCGCGAAGCGCGAGCTGAAAATTTTTGTTAATCAGATCAGAAGAAGGGACATTTTAAGGACTGATTGTAGGAATTCATGAAGAGCAGACATATCTCACCAATCCACTAATGCGAACGTAATCACGGACAGGAAATGTTTCATATATACGAAGACCTTAACATGGGGCAATCACTTTTGAGTCATGAAAAAGAAGCACATGTCACTACATAAAACAATGATAACTCAAGTGCTAGGAAATATATTTGGTTTATATTGACTTGAAAACGGGATGTTTTAGTACAACATGATTATATATCTCGTTAAACAGACAATGCGAGCACCAGGAACAATGAAGACGTAGGCCCTGGGCAAATTAACATAATTATAATTATAATGAATAATATTTTTTTCTTTCCCACTACGTTTCTCTTCCTTTCTCCCTCTTTTCTCCTTTCCCCCTTTCCCCGTTTTTTTTTGGTCAGCCGATGGGGGGGGGGGGATGTGCCCCCCATGTCCCCCGTAGTTACGCCACTGTATGTCCATATGGCAAATACCCCTCCAATATTATTATCTTTTTTACCCCATGATGGTTTAATGGTTTTATTAGAGATTACATTTAAAAAAAATTGTCATTCCATCTTAATCCCTTCCCAAAGACCCCAACATTGATGAATTTGAAGAAACGGGGGTTCTCTTCAATGTTGTAATAAGGACATAAGTATTTCGTTTGGAAATGGTGAACTGGCTCTTTATTTGCATTTTATGATTATATAATTAGGTCAATCCAATTGCCTACCTGCCCAGTTTCATTAACACAACGTTAATCCCATATTTTAACAGATTCGGCTACCTAGAACACATTGTAGATGTAGACATGAATATGACAGAGTGAAATGGTTTATCGCTCAAACAACCATTGCAATGTATCTATACCAAAGTTTCAAGAGTTTTTGTACAAAACAAGTTTTACCTTTTTAAGACAATATTTATTATAACATTCTGTTGTACATATATTACATGTAAATAGTTTTTATTATGTCAAAACAGATATGAACATACTGAGTAAAAAATGGTTTATCATCCAGTCCTTAATTTTGACATAACATGCCATCTCATAATATTCTGATCCTATCTGTACCGGTATTTTACCTTCAACTGACATGTTTATATTTTGTTTGACATGTATTTTACAAACTCTGTTGTATATAATATAGATGTTAATTAAAAATCATGAATGTAACAGAGTAAAAATGGTTTATCGCTTCAACAGCCAATACCGTGTATCTATAACAGACATACAGGGACCTTTTTTATGCATTATAACATGCCATCTCAAATATTATGATCTTTTCATCTGTATACTGTTGTAGCATATCTTGCCTTTAATTAACATGATTATATTTTATACATTGTGTTTGACATTTCTATTAAAAAGACATAATCTAACATACACGTATCAATATCGTTATATATGTGAATGAAATTAAATATTGTATTCTAATCAGTGATGATGCCCATATAACTTTGAAAGACACAAGAATTCCATAAGATATACATATACAGTGTACTTTCTAAGATTTTTATCAATTATTTCAATGCATAACTATTTGACCCACCAAAAAAAAAGAAGAAGATATCCTAAACCTTAAAAAAAATTAAAAAGCCCCTGGAAGCCATACAAATCTTATCTTTTTATCACAATTAATATCTAAAACCTTTTTTCTCTCTCTCTCTCGCTCTTTGGTATTCTTTGTAATTTCTCTATCTCTCTCTTCATCTCTCTCTGATTTTCCCACCGTCTCTCACATTCATTTCCCCCACTGTCTCTCTCATTTTCCCCACTCTATGTCTCTCTCATTAATTTTCCCCTCTGTCTGTCTGTCTCTCTCTCATTCATTTCCCCGTGTGGGTCTCTTTCATTTTTCCTTTTGTCTCTCATTTTCCCCATTGTCTGTCTCTCATTTTCCTCACTGTCTGTCTGCCTCTCTCTCATTCATTTCCCCGTGTGGGTCTCTTTCATTTTTCTCTTTGTCTCTCATTTTCCCCATTGTCTGTCTCTCATTTTCCCCACTGTCTGTCTGCCTCTCTCTCTCATTCATTTCCCCGTGTGGGTCTCTTTCATTTTTCTCTTTGTCTCTCATTTTCCCCATTGTCTGTCTCTCATTTTCCCCACTGTCTGTCTGCCTCTCTCTCATTCATTTCCCCGTATGGGTCTCTTTCATTTTTCCTTTTGTCTCTCATTTTCTCCATTGTCTCTCTCTCATTTTCCTCACTGTCTGTCTGACTCATTTTCCCCACCACTGTTTCTGTCTCACTCATTTTCTCACCCCCCCCCCTTTCTCTCACTCTCACTTCTTTTCGACATCCCGCTGTACTTCAATATGATTGAGCAATATACCTTTAGTTAAAAAAGTACAAACAACCGCAGTCTAATGTACATTTACAAGTGCAATATGTACTTACATATTTCTTTCTGACCCAAAACATGTAATGATAACATTTCTACGTCACAATCATATCATCTTCCTTATCTCTTTTTTAACTACCCTTTTCCCAACAACTTCGCCTGTTAAAAATAATCAGCAGTGCGCTGCCTGCATATAACTGGCGCCAATCAAGAATAATTAGCGCCACCTTAATCTAAATCGGCGCCAGACAAGAATAATCAGTGCCATTTGGTTATAAATCGGCGCCAGTCGAGAAAAATCAGCACTGCCAGAGTCTTAACCGGCGCCGATCAAGGATAATCTGCGCCACCTAAATCTAAATCGGCACCAGATAAAAATAATCGGCGCCATCTGGTTATAAATCGGCGCCGGTAAAGAAAAATCGACGCTGCCTGAGTTCTTTACCGGCGCCTGATCAAGGATAATCAGCGCCACCTATATCTAAATCGGGGCTGGTCAAGAATAATCAGCGCCATCTGGTTATTAATCGGCGCTGCCTGAGTCTTAACCGGCGCCGATCAAGAATAATCAGCTCCACCTAAATCTAAATCGGCGCCGGACAAGAATAATCAGCACCACCTGGTTAAAAATCGGCGCCAGTCAAGAATAATCGGCGCCTCCTGGTTCTAAATCGACGCCAGTCAATTATGAATTGCCGCTGCCTGAATCTTACGTGACGTCGGTAAAAATAATCAGCACTACTTGTTCTAAATCGGTGCCGGTCAAGAATAATCAGCGTCCCCTGGTTCCAATAAATAGGCGCGGTAAAAAAATGAAGAAGGGCCTATTGCCAACCAAATCTAGATCGGCGCCGGTCAAGAATGATCAGCGGCACCTGGTTATACATTTTATTGTTGAATGGTCATAACAAAGCATGCCCTTACAGAGTGGACTGGGGCGGGGCAGTTGCCCACAGAATGACAGATGTCATGAAATCTTTAATTTATTTAAAAAATCCCAGAATCATACAAAAGCGTAGAGCAAATCCTTTAATTTTGATCTTATTTTCCAATGCTTTAATAAAAAGAAGGTCAGTCACTTTTCTTCTTTACACATTCCACATTGTGCCACCTCTATGGCCTTTAGTTTAAGACAGCTACTACAGTGTTTTATGAAGATGATTCTACATTTTAGCCCAAAACTTTGCTAAAACCCGTTGCTAGTACCGGGAGTGTATAATTACGCAACCAGTCGTATATTGAGATTGAGCTACACAACTCGTTCTTTATTTAAAATCGTGCTTAAATTATCCGCTTCTCAGATTGGAATATAAAAATTTTCAGCTCGCGCTTCGTGCTCGCATCATTTCTGTAGCAAAACCCCATACTTTTTATGATTAAATAGGTGAATAGAATGTCCCGTTTTCAGTTCTAAACGTCAAAAGAACTCCCGCTTCGATTTGCAATAATCTTTTGCTGGATATAATCTTGTTCTTTATTACAAACGTCCATTAAACTGTCATTTTTTTCAGATCGAAATATCAAAATTTTATGCTCGCGCTTCGCGCTCGCATCTATTGTTTTTTTTTAGATACCCATCTTAATCATTGGTACCAAAAATACATAGAATATCAAGCTTTCTGGTCAGAATATAAAGAAATTTCAGCTCGCCCTCGGCACTCGCATTATCTGTGTAGTGAGATATGTATCCTCCTCATGGGTTACTACAAACAGTCCTAAACAGGCACCTTTTTCCTGTTTTCAGGTCAGTATATTAAAAAATTTCAGCTCGCGCTTCGCGCTCGCATTAATTTGTTGGTGAGATATGTGTTTCTATCTCATGAGTCATATAAATATATATATATATATATGTGTGTGTGTGTGTGAGAGTTTGTTTTGTGTGATATCGAGCGCCTTTGGAAAGTTGATTCATGATTTTGCCCCCCAGATCTTAAAAAAAGGTTCGACGCCCCTGTGTATATATATATATATATATACATATAGTAAAAAAAAACTTGTATCTCTATTAATATACAAAAGTAATGGCCTCATCGCAATAAAAGGGTTAATACACGAGATTTTGAAATCGCACATAACATGCATAATTTGTGTTACTTTTTGCTTGTTTCTTTCTTTAATAAGTTTTTCAATCTCTCTCTATATATGTATTAGATTATATGTTTAAATTGATGTATATTTTCTGTTATGATGAAATATGTTTAAGTGGACTTCAGGGAATGGTCGTACGCAGCAAGGGGGAAGGGGGCACATTCGCGATCTGCTGTTGTGAAAAACAATTTTTTTTCCTTAACATTTCATGAAAACTATGAAAAATATGCAAATGTGAGATGTGCACCAAATTTTCGAGTCTTGCCCCCCCCCCCGGAAATATTATCTGCGTGTGGTCATGCAAAATGGTATGACTGGAAATCCTACATTTTGAAAAGAGCATTTGATAGGGTCAGATTTTACCCCTTTTTCAACATTTTCTTTTGGCGCCGGTGAAGTGCAAAAATATGTGCGCCGCTCAGCAGTGCGCCCCCCCCCCCTTTCGCCAAAAGCTGGATCCGCCTATGTATATCTATATTAAAAGAGAAGTCTGCTATGAATCAGTTGTTTAAATATATTTCATCAATGAACTGTTATTGTTACTGCTTGGCTTTCAGTGTAAATATGCAGTCTAGCTGTACGTACAAGAATGTCACCCCCTCCCCCGCCCCCCCCCACACACACCTTGATAAAGAAAAATGACTCCTACCCCCTGTGCTGCCAAGGGTAATTGCTGCTAGTATTTCTAATTCAAAAAATCTAATTTCGACATGATTACACGTTTATCAATTCACAAACTCTTTTATTACGGGTTCAATGTGCTTTTATATTGGGCATGTCTACTTGTAAGCATATTACTTTATACAGATGTGGGTGTGGTTGTGGGTGCATGTGTGTGTTTGTTCCAGAGTACAATCAACAGTTGTGGTTAAAAAAAAGTTTATTAAATAATTTAATCAATGAAGCTTGATATTTGTTTGTCATTGCAGTTTTTGAAAGATCTGGTAACAAACATGGACAAAACATGGTATACATAATTATATGAAAAAAAATCAAAGAACAATAAAATACTTAAGAATTGACTGTTATGTTATATTTAAGGGCCGTAACATTATTCGTAATGATGCAAATGCTGTTTGTAAAAAAAATAATGAACGTTTGAGCTGAAATATTATAGCATAATACTACAAAATATGGATAAACTCGCATAATTAATTAACTGCAAACAGAAATATCAAATTTTCCCGAACGGCTCACGTTATGTATGCAGCATTTTGCAGTATCCATGTCTGTGAAAGCGAATATTATAAAAGAATATTGTAGAAATAAGATTCTGGATGGTCAATTTGGCAGCCCTTTTTTATGCAATTTAGGTGGTCAAAATATGAGAAATAGGAACCGGTCTTATCAGATTCAACACATTGAAAGGGTGTGAAATAGACCGGTTTCCAACTTTTAACCCAAAATGCTTTTGCATGGAACTCAAATTTCCCCCACAATTTATTGGTCTTGTCTATTATTAGTTCTATAGGCCTAATATTACATGTTCCCAATCTTAAAAACGATACTCCGCCCATTTATCATCAACATATACTGATAGTATCTCCCCCCTTCCTCCCTCAGTGCATGGCATTTCCTGATTAGCCACTACACTCAGGCACGGATCCAGGGGGGGGGGGGCACAGGGGGCACGTGCCCCCCTTTTGAGAAGCAAAATTAAAATTTGTAATGTAAATTTTTATTATTTTTTTTGCTTGTCGAAATTTTTTGGTACGAAATGTACTTAATTTGTGGTTGAAAACTTTTTTTTTCCTTGTCAAATTTCTTCGGGTACGAAATATCCTCCGAAATATTCCCCCCCCCCTTTTGGAAAATCCTGGATCTGCCCATGATTACACTCTTGTAAATTAAAATCTGTACCACGGTACGCATGTCCTAATCAATTTAGATAACAATTCGTACCGATTTCCATTCATGATAATTCTATTCTATTTACCACCTCCTCTTGTTATTTCTCCCTCCCCAAACTCCACCAGTGTTGGTCAAGCAAATAGAGCGATCTCTGTGACGTGACTACAGGCGCGGTTTAGGCGGGAGTATGACCGCCGTGGCGTTTACTCAGCTTCCTACTCTATGTCGGGAGGTGTCAGTTTGGTTTAGGGCCCCTCTTTTATAGACAACGAAAACACGGCGATGGGACATTGTAGGGATGGAAGTCGAAGCACGGCTTAATCACTGAGCCCTATTTAAACTTAAAGGACAAGTCCACCCCAACAAAAAAGTTGATTTGAATAAAAAGAGAAAAATCCAACCAGCATAACACTGAAAATTTCATCAAAATCGGATGTAAAATAAGAAAGTTATGACATTTTAAAGTTTCGCTTAATTTCACAAAACAGTTATATGCACATCCTGGCTGGTATGCAAATGAGGAGACTATGACGTCATCCACTCACCATTTATTCTGTGTTTTATTATATGAAATATAAAATATTCTAATTTTCTCCTCATTGTCAAGTGATACAACAATTAATTCCTCCCTGAACATGTGTAATTAGCATTGTTTAATATTATATGGTTCAGACAAGTTGGTCCTTAATGTCAAATCTATAAAAAATGAAATATTGTATAATTCAAACAATAAAAAACAAAAGAAATTATGAGTGATGGACATCATCGACTGACTCACCTATTGTGCATATCACTGTTTTGTGAAAAATAAGCGAAACTTTAAAAATGTCATAACTTTCTTATTTTACATCCAATTTTGATGAAATTTTCAGCACTATGCTAGTTTGATTTTTCTCTATTTATTCAACTCAGCATTTTCCTGGAGTGGACTTGACCTTTAAAGTCATTCTCACGTCTAATTCTTCTTTCCGACACGGTATACGTGTATGTTTTAGGTCTCTCCTTTTCTCCTTCTAAAATCAACGGTGCATGCAGGGATGAGAAAGAGGGAAATTATATTGACAATACTGATCGTGGCGCCATGCAGGCAAGACATAAATTGCTGTAAAAAAATATAGTTCACATGATTTTGCCGTTGACCGATGTGGACATTTCTATTTCTCCATGAAATGATCAGATCGAATTATAATGAGATCTCAGGAGTGAATAAGAAGGACATCCCTGCTGCTTTGTGAATTAATTATCATCAATCTTGCTGAAATGATTAAAATCATGATTTTGATTATCAAAATAATGATATATCTGTTTTGATGCCCGTCTGTTTTCCCCAATTAAGAAACTGTAGGTTGCACTGTGAAGTATTATTCGTAAAAATATATAGAATAACTGAAAAATGCATGGTGAAACTTTTTACTTTTCATTGAAAATAATCAGGAAGCCACTGTCAACGACTTTCCATCAGAGAAAATGGTTGTTAATTTATTATTTTCTTGGGTAAAAATGAGAGAGTACAGTCCTTACGAGCATTTGCTAATTTAAAGAGAACTTTAAACCTCAGAACATGTTGTATCATATTATGTTAGCAATGTCGCAATTATCATGGTCTGATATTATTCAGCATGATATCGATTCTATTAAGGAAGTATGAAATTCTAGCGTATATACATATTTAAAACAAGACATCTACAGATTTTGGTCAAGAGCCAGCACTTGATGATCCAGGGATACAGTATTACTTAAGCTTCGTAATTGTTTTCCACAAGGCATGAAGGTCGTGAGAATGTAATTTCATGTTTATAATTATAGGCCCTAACTACCTTTTTTTTTCAAAACGTTTGTATCCAGAGGCGGATCTGAGGCAATTAAAGCCGATCCAAAGATAACTTCATAATACTCTAAAGAAATAAATGGGGACCCGTGCGACCCATACCTCTCTTTTTGATAGGATAGTCTTCTTACTAATTTCTCACTTTTTATTACTCTCTCTTTCTTTCTTTTCTCCCTTTTTATCAATGGATCAAAGATTGATAAAAGGGAAATGCCTTTAATATCAAAATGCAATATTCATAACGTGAAAGGGCACAATAGCATGATCAACTCAGGGTTGGATCAAGGTTTTACAAGGTTTTAATAATTGTGGAGGTCTATAGTTGGTATCTGGTTTTGATCGGGGGGGGGGGGGGTAGGCGCTGATGGATTCGGACAGTTAACGGTTGCGGATTTGACAAGCAAAAAGGATAAAAGTAAAACATAAAAATAAAAAGAAGACATTTTCACATTTTACGAGGTGCGCCCCCACATCCCCCTGGTCCGCAACTTAGAAGCAAACAAGGGGAAAAATTTAATTTAAAAAAATGAATGCTTTTGTGTAAAATTTTACTACGTACGACGTGATTTTTAAAAGGAACGAAGGATAGAAGAGTGTAACATAATGTGGCCACATACACTGACATATAGGGAGTCAAATACCCCCCCCCCCGCCCCGATCTTTGGGTGAATCGATAAAAGGAAACGGAAGCAGGATGTTTCTCGATTGGTCAATCATGCAGATCGAATGATATGATGCTGATGGCATTCGCGATACTTTCACTTTGATATCTCGTTCCCACTCTCCTACGATCCTTTACGAAAGCCACGATTGGCCTTAATTTGTAACAGATCGCGGAAATTTTTGAACCATTCAAAAATTGTATTGTATCAATACGATTGCCAAGACTGATCTAATACGATCTGTTACGATCTGATAATATCACTACGATTATCACGCGATTAAGTACGGCGTTTGAATAGTGACAGTGGGAACTAGGTATAAAGACTAAGTACGAGTTAACTCGTGTTGGGGTCTGTGGAAAATGCGTGTTATAGTGGAACGAAATCATTTCCAACGGGTTGAAATAATATCAAAGGAAAATATGCAGGAAAGGTATTCTTGTTTGCATTGTTTTTAGCATTTTACAGTTCATAATGTATGACTTTTTATATTTTTTTCTTTAAATAAAAATGTATAAGAGGTTTTGAAATTTGGCAGTTTATGGGAAAAACTTCCTCCGACAGAGATCCAGAGGGAGTCGCGAAAGATTATCAAGAAGAAACAGAATGAGATAGGAATAAGAGTAAATGCAACCCCTATACACCTCGAATTTTACCTTATTACATCATGAAATAATAATAATAACGATAGTATTAGTAATACTACTACTACTACTACTACTATTACTACTACTACTACTAATAATACTAAAAATATAATAATAATGTTTAATTTGTCACGTATGCAAAACCGGATCTGAGTTCAATGCTTGATAAAATGACATGAAGACAGTAATGCAACTCTTTGTTCAATGAACGAAATAAAGAATTAAAAAATGTTAAGTTGTACCCGACATGACTTCTGTTATCCGCATTTTGGTTGCTTTACAACCCCCCCCCCCCGATACGGGTGATTTATCACGTATGCAACGCGGGTCAACACACCCGGATCTCTATTTATGCCCTCTATAAAAGCGACATCCAGTGAACTACTAGACAAGACCAATATGGGAAGAACATGAGTTCAAGGAGCATTTTGGGGTAAAAGTTGGGAACCGGTCAATTTCACCTAATTTGAATGTGCTGAATCTGATAAGACCGGTTCCCAAGCCAATTTTTCATGTTTTGACCACCTAATTTGCATAAACAAAATGGCTGCCAAATTGACAATTTATAATCTTTTTTCTACAATATTCTTTTATAATATTCGCTTTCACCGATATGGATACTGCAAAATCCTGCATACTTAACATGTACCATTTGGGAAAATTTGGTATTTCTGTTTGCGGCTAATTAATCATGCAAATTTATGCATATTTTGCAATATTATGCTATAATTTGATAATTACACCTAAAATGTTTATTATTTTGGGTACAAATAGCATTTGTATCATTATGATAATTGTTTGGCCCTTAAATATAATACTCTAGTCAATTTTTATATGTATTTTATTGTTCTTTGCTATTTATTTTGTGTTCTTGTATTTTCTGCCATTTGCTTTGTATATGTTTGATATGAGATCTTTAAAAAACTAATATCAATGGCAGACAAATATTAAGCTTCAATGATTGAATCATTCGATAAACTTCTTTTGCCACAACTGTTAATTGTACTCAGGAACAAATGTTCCCACACCCACACCTGTATATAGAAAGTAATATACTTGCAAGGTATAGTAGACATGCCCAATATAAAAACATTGATGCTGATCCTATAATCATGACAATTACCAAATTCAATGAACCCGTAAGAAAAGAAGAGTTTAGAAGTTGTAAAACCTGTGATCATGCTGAACTTAAATTTCTTGAAATAGATATATTAAAATGTTTTATAACAGATCAAATAATCAATTAAACGTATGATTTACGCAGTGTAGTTTATCAATCGGATACAAGTATCAGTACATTGTTATTATCCTTGTAGCAAAATTATATCTTTGATTCAGCTCCATCAGAACTGCAATCATGGCAGTTAACCAAAGAACAATTTGTAATAAATGCAAAGGGCCTGTATAACTGGATCACTTACTAGTTTTTTGGTCACTACCGATTTATTTATTTATTTGGCAACGATACATTTCCCCCAAGTCAACCATCAAAGTGATAACTGAAAACCACAGCTTTTATCCAATCCTTGCCTTGGAAGATTCTTTGACGAACGATACTGAATACAGAAGAGGAAATGATAAAAACATGGGGCTAAACACAGATTAGCTCCATGGTTAAAACATGGGCAAAACAAGGTTTCCAGCCCAGTCACTGCCCAATGCAAAACAAATTTTCACAGTGTGTCGATGGTTAAAAAGTGCTAGAAATGCCTGTTGAAGGTAAACCAGCATGGAGACAGTTGCAAAAGTGAGGTATACAGCTGGATGTCATCAGCATAGAAGTGTATACCAAGACCATGTTGCCACATTACAGAGCCAAGAGGAGTGATGTACAGTTTGAAGAACAGGGGACAAGGACAGACTCCCAAGGAACTCCATATCAAAGGGTAGTCACAGGAGACTGCATGCCAGTGATGAATACAGCTCCATACAGCTCTGTTGGCAAGGTAAGAGGAAACCTGCCATTGGAGTGCAGAATCATCCATTCCAAAACAGACTGTCAGTCTCCCAAGAAGAATGACATGTTCACTGGTATCAAAACCGGTTGACAAGTCAAACATAACTTAGGCAACTGCTTTCCTCATATATAGAAAGAGAAATCCTGGCTCTACAATCGAAGAAATTCTCGACCTAGACTTTGATGGTGATATCTCAGACTCGCATGCAGCCTATCAGAGCTGGGTAAGCTATTGGATGCTGTTGGGTTTAATACCGATCAAAATAAGTGGATTAATAATCACCTACAGGAACGCCAAACATGCCAGGAACCCACCATCCTCTGAAAGATATCTTCATTATCAATTTGAAATAGTCTATCTTATGAAGATGTGAAGATGTGTGAATATTAGAAGTTCGATAAATGGCCTAGAAGACATTACACAATTCACTGCGGTATTGAAAAGGTGCACTCCGAGCATTTTAACACCTGAAACAAGATCTGGTTAGACAGCAGATTCTCTCCCAAGACAAAAGTTTAGGTTTTCTCTGTGGATCTGTGACATGAGAATCGGACATATCTCAAGAACACAAACACGATGACTTCGATACGAACTGCCTCCGCAGAATACTTGTACTAAATTGGTTTGATTTCAACAATTAGAAATGACTTTTATAATATGAGGCTGCCCTATCAATCAAGCCATCCAATGGAACACCAACTCGATGATAACTGACATTGATCATTCAACACCCCGAAGGTAAAGGTTTATATCAAGCTGGGGGAAGCTGGATGCCTCTAAGTTGGATGAAGCGGCAATCCTTGATAGGACAGGTGCAGTACTGCATTGGAAAAGTTATATTATGGAGATGCACATGTAATCCGTTAATGAAGTCTAATGATGAAAATTGTTATTAAAAGGATATGCAGTGACTTATTTGTTGTGCATGGAACTTTAGAACATCACAGTCTGGCTTTTAAAACACGGAAAACGGTCTAATTGATAGGCAAAATGAGAAATTAGATGGATTATATGTGGGATCAGTTCTGAGAATTTTTTTCAATATTGGGACAATTTGACGAGTGTAATGGAGAAAAATACAGGACATCTCATTTTCAGCAGACGGTTTTCACTTCATTTTGCTGAAGAAAAACACACTAAATATATATACATGTAGGTGTGATCAGATTCTATTGGGCGGGAACATAACTACTCCAAAGGATATCATAATGCAACTGATTGACTATTAGGAGTTGAGAATTACAGTATTGTTATGATTAGATTTAATAATTCATCATCTAAAATTGTAAATATGAATGAATTGATTGATATCATAATTCAAGATACCATTTTATAATAAGAATATAAACAATTAATAGTGACATTCGCTTGAATACAGATAGGTTCATGAAATTCGTTGGATCTCCACCAGTGTGCTTTTAAATGGGAAGGCCCTCCGTGCAGGAGTTTACCTTTGTATGCAGATGTGGGTGTGGGAGTGGGTGCATCTGTTTATGCCCATGGATATATGCGAATAAAAAAGTGATTACATAATCAAATCATTGAAGCTAATTATTTTCTGCCATTGATAATCAATAATTTGACAGATCCCATAACAAAACATGTACAAAACAAAAGGTACAAAATACAAAGAAATACATAAGAAATTCAAAAACAATAAAATACATTATTATTCACTGTGATATTATATTCTAAGGGCCGTACAATTATTTATAATGATGTAAATGCTATTTGTACCAAAAATATAAACATTTGAGCTGAAATTATCAAATTATAGCATAATGATCCAAAATATGCATAAATTTGCATAATTAATTAGCCGCAAACAAAAATAACAAGATTTCCCGAAAGGTACACGTATGTATGCAGGATTTTGCAGTATTCATGTCTAAGAAAGCGAATGTAATTAAAGAACATTGTCGAAATAATATTCTGAATTGTCAATTTGGCAGCCATTTTGTTTATGCAAATTAGGTGGTCAAAACATGAGAAATTAGCTTGGGAACCGATCTTATCAGATGCAGCATATTTGAAATGTGTGAAATAGTCCGGTTCCCAACTTTTACCCCAAAATGCTTCTTAAAGTTTATATAGGCCTCTTTTTCCAGAATGGGTCTAATCTATACTGGTAGAATTATGATACAACGTGTCCGTTTAATGATCAAAATAAGGAATAAATAAGTAAATTTGCCCCTGGCAATTTACCAGATACGCATCATGATGTACGAGGAGTACGTGATGGTAAAGAATTATGAATACTCTCCAAAAGGAGATTACCCATGTTTGTTTGGTAAAATGTCTCCAAATATTAATACTGTGCTGATTTTACGAAATGATGTGTGATTATCTACCCCTGAAATGCAAAGAACTTTGATAAAAGGACATCAAGGAACTTGGTTGTTAGATCCGACATCATCAGTTTTGATCAGCTGAAAAACACTGGTGACCGAATTTTACTTTGGTAACCATCGAATGTTTGTTTGCTTTATCAGTATCACAATATAATCTTATTATATACGGTAGCCTATACTCACTACAGTGATGATAAATCTGTACCAACTTCAACTCTTTGCAACATTAAGTTCAGTTCAGTTCATTTTACTTATATTTTCACCAAGATAAAAACCAATTAATATACAATATGTGCAAGAATGAAAATGACATGTATAAGAGAAAAACGGAAACTACTAAAAAGTTTGTACAAACTTGCGAGATGCAGCTCTCAGTACAACAACAATAATACAACAATCATGGTGCAATTCAACAACGGGGTCACAAAATATCTCGTTAAATTCTTGTTTTCCTCTAAAAACATCATTTAAAGTCAGATTTTATTCTCAAATCTTTTGTCAAAAGAGGTATTTGTTTCGAGAAAAGAAAATTGCACTGCACCTCCTTGAAGGGCAATCCTTAATTGGAATGTCATAACTTTTATCATTTTACTTCAAAATTTTGATGGAAATTTATGCTTCTTTGGCTTTTCGCTATGCATTCAAATTAACTTGGTCTGTTTTAACTTGGCCTCTAACGTTCCATCTCGTAAGTTTTATCATGGACCTATTACGCCATGGTTTATCGAATCTCTCTTTCATCCTACCAACCGTCTCTCTCCATCTCTCTCTCTCTCCTTAAATCCCTATTTTATCACGCACTGTGATACATCATTTTGACAGCTACATGTCCCAGCAATTTGCAAAATCTACACGAACTAGGCCATCTATGCCCATTAATAAAATATGGACCAATGTAATTGGGCGGTTGAATTTTGGATGATCACGATAATTAGAATAGTATAGACCCATCAGCTGATATTCGCTTCAATGAAGTAGACTAATTAATTTAAGATGACCAAGCATAAATGAGGCACTTTCACTGAATTTATTCTATATCTTTCGACGTTCTTTTTTTTCTTCAAAACGTCACCTGAACATGATTTTAGTTTTAAAGCGGCCATCTGGCAAGGCAGTTAATTTGGTAAATGAATGATGAAAAATCAATGATAAACGCTGATTTTTCTTTTCTTGTCAGTGCTGCAGAATTTTAATGTGACCATAAGTCACCCATAGATTAATTAAAATTGCAGCGAAATGTTTTTTTTTTAATTCGCTGAGTACGCTGAGAATGCATAAAGATGTATTCGGAGGACACACTGTGTCAAAAAATCACGACCAAGAAAAAAAGAGAAAAGGAAAAAGAGAAGGGTAAAATATGATATTATTTTCTGAATATTATGTCAAAATGTGATTTTTGTACAAAAATGTCAAAAATTTTGCTCGCTCGCTTTGCCCGCCCGCAACTTTTTATGAATTTTGCGCAATATTTCGACCCCTCAAAATTATTGTCTCATTACGTCAATGAGTAAGATTTATTCGAATTATTACTATAGAAATTGCATCACGTGGATAACAGTTATTTTCGTTGTTTCAACGCCATTAAAATATATACCCAGGTCTTGATGGTTTAGGATCCAATGTATGTTAAAAAATTTAATAATAATAATAATAATATACAGTTCTTGTATAGCGTATATCACAATATGAATAATGTCTCTATGCGCCTCCAAAGGACTTGGATATTATTACCCCAGCTGTAGCTTCTAAGCCGTAGATTACAGCGCTTACGCATTTCAAGGAATAAATTCCTGCCAGGTACCCACCCATTCACCTCACCTGGGTTGAGTGCAGCACAATGTGGATACATTTTTTGCCGAAGGAAATAACGCCATGGCTGGGATTCGAACCCACGACCCTCTGTTTCAAAGTCCGGAGACTAATCCACTGGGCCACAACGCTTTAGGCCAATTTCACTGTGGATTTGACTGTGGATTAAAAATTAATTACTGAGTGTTTTGCACTAAGATTGAAATTATTTTAGGTGGATGTAATTCATAACAACCAATCCGGATTAATGAAAGGTAGGAATATTGCTTACAATATAAGATCAATTATTGATTTGATTGATTATACTAACACACACTATGCCCCAGGTGGGCTATTACTTCTCGATATAGAGAAAGCTTTATATAGAGTGGAACATGAAAATATGTAATGGAATGTTTTGATGTAGGTCATGACTTTACGACCTGGATCAAGTGTTTGTTTTTTTATGATAAAAGAAATGGCTATGTTCTGAATAATGGATATAATATGTCACCCATTGTCAATATGAAAAGACGAATGTTCGAGGGTGGTCCAATATCGCATTTTTGGGTATATGTATATAAGAAGTAACTCACTTATCAAAGGAATTCAAATTGGGGACATGGAGCAGAAGCTAAGTATGTATGCAGATGATACAATTTGCTTTTTAAATGGAGTATGATTCTATTAAGAATTTATTTAATACTTTAAACAAGTTTGGTACCTTTTCTGGTTGTAAGGTAAATTCAAGTAAAAGTGAAGGTATTTGCAGGATCCTTAAAGAAATCTACAGAAAAACCAATGAATGAAAAGGGATAAACTTGGAAGGATTCAAAGTTTTCATGTTTGGGTATTAATTTCTCCCTGGATTTAAGTTTACTATTTGACTTGAATTTCAATAAACAGGACTCTGTGGTATAACAGGAAAAATATGTTTGAAAACCAAGAAATTTTTCTTCTGCTCAGTTTGGTATGAAAGGGGTATCAAGACGGTAAAGGATATGATTTATGATGATGTTAATCGTTTCAAAGAATTTTTTGAATTGGTGCTAGAGTTTGACAATTCAAATTCGAGATAAGAGGAAGTACTCTGTTAGAAAAAACAGAAGATTTCACAGAAGAAAAATTAAAGAAACAGATTTTACAGAAAGAAATAATCAAACCATTCTGTAAATTGTTATAACAGGAACGATTTTCGGCAATTTTTCTACAATTTTACAGAACAGGTCTGTTTTTAAAAGGGGGAAAACAGTCTTATTACAACATTTTTTTTAAATTTACATACACCAAATATCAATTTTCTGTTATTTTACACAAATCGCATGTAAGATTACACAGTGCAGTAAGATTAGAGGTGTTCTCGAGACTCTGCTGCATGAATTTTTGGGGTTTTTTAAGTAGAAGTTTTCTAACAGTGTACTTTATTTGACAAGGACAATCCCCTTGTATAGAATGTGTTCAAACGATGATAGAAACCAATATGATTTAAAGAAGGAAAAATTATTAAGTGCTAGCAACTTTTCAAGATTTGCTTATTCAGTATTTATTACTTGTTTGGTTTTAGAAAACATCATAATACATCTCATGCTATCTTGTCCCTAATCAACAAAGTAGCAAACCCTTTTGACAAAGGCTCCCATACGATAGGAATGTTTTTAGATTTTTCTAAAGCGTTCGACACAATAGACCACCAAATTCTTTTATATAAACTGTCACATTATGGTATTAGAGGCATTGTCTTAGACTGGTTCCGTAATTATTTACACGAACGCCAACAATATGTTAGCATTGAAAATCATATGTCACAATTGAGAAATATTAATTGCGGTTTCCCTCAGGGTTCCATACTTGGCCCGCTGTTTTTCATACTTTATATCAACGACTTTAGCAGATCCTCGGACTTATTTTCATTTATTATGTATGCAGATGACACCAATCTTTTTCTTTCACACACAAACTTAGAAACTCTCTATCAGATGGTCAACTCCGAATTAAACTTAGTGTCAACATGGGTTAAGGCCAACAAATTATCCCTTAATCTAGAGAAAACTAATTTCATGTTATTTAGCAACACATTTAATGAACTACCTCATCCAATTCTAATAGATAACATACAAATAAAACAGGTAACTACAACAAAAATTTTAGGTTCATTCATTGATGACAAACTTTCATGGAAATATCACATTAATAATATATGTAAGGTGATATCTAGAAATGTTGGTGTAATAAACAAGCTCAAATGGGTATTCCCCCTAACATTCTTAAATCTTTATATTCAACATTGGTTTTACCCCACTTGAATTACGGAATACTCGCCTGGGGAAACAGTGCAACATATATGTTAAATAAAGTATTACTCTTACAAAAAAAAGGTATGCGGATCATAAGTCAGATTGATTTTAGACACCATACAGACGGTCTTTTCACTCAAACAATATCCTAAAAATTTACGATATTTATCGATTGAATCTTGCGATTCTCATGTATCAGTATAACAACCAAGGGTTACCCTCCATTTTAACAACATATTTCGAGTCAATAATGAAATTCACCATTACCCAACTAGACAAATCAATTTGTATCACCTGCCAAGGACTCGTACAGCATTTACACAGAACACTTTTATATTCACTGCCCCCAAATTTTGGAATACCCTTCCCCTGAATACGAGAGAAAGTTTAGGTACATTTAAATTTAAAGTTAAAAAATCACTACTAGCCCCCTGCTCACAACAAACCTCTTCGATTACTTGATAATCATACAGATCCCACCGACCCCTTTCCCCCACTCCCTTTTCCTTATTTGTCTTTTTCTTATCGTTATTTGTATCTTATTCTTTCTCCTTGTCCCCCGTCCATTGTTTTTTTTTTGCTAGTTTGTTTTTGTTTTTTGTTTTTTTGTTTGTTTTTGTTTTTCATCCATGACCATGCATTTATCTTCCACACTTTCAGCGATTTTCCTACTATTGTATACGTTCCTTTGATTCGAAATATCATTTACCAAGTTCACTTTATATTATGTTATTTACATTATTTACGTATTCGAGAGATCAGCGTCCAACAAGCCAAGCTTCTCAGCTGGTCTCTCTTTTCATTTCATCCCTTTCTTTTTTTAATATACACAAGAATACTCATGCTTTTAAGAATGTTAAGTTTTATAAAATGATGATATAAGTATCGTATTTTGTTCGTATAATTTACATTACCCAATTTTAGCAAATGTAAGGTCGTTACTTTTGTTAATTTTTGTAATTGTATTTATGTATTTGTATTTATGTATTTTTGACTTGTATGTGAAAAATGGAAAGAAAAGAAATGAAATAAATCAATAAAATGTAATCTAAAAAAAATCAAAAATTAACTCTCTTTTACATTATGAGAGATACAGAAAGTGAAACGATATTTTTGATATAGATTAAAGTATTGATGAATGGTCCTCTATCCACAATAACAATTTCTAGTGGACGATTGAGATACAGTTGACCTCGTTTTATTTCAAGACATTTCACAAGGCTATAGCCACCAATTATTTTTTTTGTACAGGATGAAGAGATTAGACAATGATTTATGTAGCTTTCGTAATCAGTCGTCTAAATCTATCGAACGTTTTATGGTTGAGTGTGCAATAGTTGCCCCCTCTCTGGAAATGTTTGAAAAGTACTTGAGCTCGAAACTTAAACAGGGAGTGCAATTGTCAACTTTTCAAAGAAAGTTCAGATTTCACAAAGACCATCACAATTATTTGTGTATAATTTGTTTCCTTCTCTGTACTCGTTTTTATATTTATCGATGTTTAGAAAAGAAAAGCCTAATTTTCATTCCCTTCTTTCCTTCATTAAGGTGAAGTATAGATCTGAATATCTATATTGCTGCGACACATGATAAGATTACATTTTAAAAAGTTTGTTTTTGTAATCTAACTTAGATAAACCATTATTTGTACCTTGTGAATCACTTTTGAGTCCCCAATAATCAATTTAAGATTGGATATACTTAGCGCGTGCATATATTCATCGATTTATGTTTTCCAAGGCGCCCCAGAATTTCCATACAGCGGGGGCAAAGGGGGCAAAGGGGCCAAACCTCACACAATCATGACAATGATTTATAAAAAAATGGTTACACTTCGTAATTCCGAAGGTTCGTAATTCCGAAGGTTCTTTATTCCGAAGGTTCGTAATTCCGAAACACGTAAATTGCCTATACCTCGATGTTCGTTAATCCGAACATTTGTGGCGTTATTCCGAAGGTTCGATAATCCGAAAACGAAATACGGTTCGATGTTCCGAAGGTTCGTTAATCCGAAAACGAAATAAGGTTCGTGGTTCCGTAAGTTCGTTAATCCGAAAACGAAATAAGGTTCGTTGTTCCGAAGGTTCGTTAGTCCGAAAACGAAATAAGGTTCGTTAATCATTACGTTTTCGGACTAACGAACCTTCGGAATTACGAACCTCATTTCGTTTTCGGACTAACGAACCTTCGGAATTACGAACCTTATTTCGTTTTCGGATTAAAGAACCTTCGGAATTACGAACCTTCGGAAATACGAATGTATGCGAAAAAAATGACCATGTGATTTGAAATTGAAAATTCTGAAAAGTCCAGACCTTAACTGGTCATTTCAAACCATCGCATGCGTAATTCACGTTCGTAAGCACATTTTAATTTTCAAGTATACTCTCAGCATTCAGACTCCGAATAATACATTGTACTGGGGGTGAAAGGGGACATTAATATTTTTGGGAAAAGCGGAAGGATTCGAAGCTTAATGATTTTTAATTTTTCATCGCCGATCGACGTAATGCCCAAGATTTCCCACACTTCCATAATTACACCTTAGCACTGGTCTGGTAATAACAAATAAAGAATATTCTCCAACACACAATAGTTGATCTTAATGTTTATGTATAAATGTAAATATTTTATCGACTCTAAATCCTTTCGGCCACTGAAGCAAAATAGCATGCAATATTAAAGGACAAGTCCACCCCAACAGAAAGATGATTTGAATAAAAGGAAAAAATCTAACAAGCACAGCACTAAAAGTTTCATAAAATTCGGATGTAAAATAAGAAAGTTATGACACTTTAAAGTTTCGCTTAATTTTCACAAACAGTTATATGCACATCCTGATCGGTATGCAAATGGGGGGACTGATGACTTTGCTTTTGTTATGATATATTTTTTCCTCATTTTCCTGTGAAACAAAGTTTTAATTCGCCCTGAACATGTGGAATTACATAATTTTTAAAACATTTTATGGTTCAGTCAAGCTGGTCCTTATTGTCAAATCTGTAAAAATTGAAATATTGTATAATTCAAGCAATAAAAAAACAAAAGAAATAGTGAGTGAGGGACATCATCGACCCTCTCATGTGCATATCACTGAGTTGTGCATAATTATATCTGTTTTGTGAAAAATAAGGGAAAATTTAAAATATCATAACTTTCTTATTTCAAATCCGATTTAAATGAAATTTTCAGCATTATGCTTGTCTGGTTTTTCTCAATTTATTCAAATCAAGATTTGTCTGGGGGTGAACTTGACCTTTAAAGAGAGGAACAAGTGGAATGCCTCTGGCCGTCTCACCTGCATCACGCGATTCAATATAGCAGCAGTGCTGATTTTGAAAACTACTATAACTCGCACAAGATGTTCAGTGATACTTGGTTACTCTTATTTCCACGTTTTATGAACTAGACCAATACACTTATAGAGATATGATGGCAATTCAACAAATACCCCCAACGTGGCCAAAGTTCTTTGACCTTACATGACCTTTGACCTTGATCATGTGACCTGAAACTCGCACAGGATGTTCAGTGATACTTGATTACTATTATGTCCAAGTTTTATGAACTAGACCAACACACTTTCAAATTTATGGCTGTAATTCAACAAAAACCCCAATTTGGCCAAAGTTCATTGACCCTAAATGACCTTTGACCTTGATCATGTGACCTGAAACTTGCACAGGATGTTCAGTAATACTTGATTACTATTATGTCCAAGTTTCATGAATCAGATCCATAAACTTTCAAAGTTATGATGGTAATTCAACAGATACCCCCAATTCGGCCAAAGTTCATTGACCCTAAATGACCTTTGACCTTGGTCATGTGACGTGAAACTCATGCAGGATGTTCAGTGATACTTGATTAACCTTATGTATAAGTTTCATGAACTAGGTCCATATATTTTCTAAGTTATGATGACATTTCAAAAACTTAACCTTAGGTTAAGATTTTGATGTTGATTCCCCCAACATGGTCTAAGTTCATTGACCCTAAATGACCTTTGACCTTGGTCATGTGACATGAAACTCAGGCAGGATGTTCAGTAATACTTGATTAACCTTATGGCCAAGTTTCATGAACTAGGTCCATATACTTTCTAAGTTATGCTGTCATTTCAAAAACTTAACCTCAGGTTAAGATTTGGTGTTGACGCCGCCGTCGCCGCCGCCGCCGCCGCCGTCGCCGTCGCCGTCGGAAAAGCGGCGCCTATAGTCTCACTCTGCTATGCAGGTGAGACAAAAATGAGAAATTTGAAGCGAACATGTTTCTGGTTGTATGGTTGAATTGATCTGCATTATACCAGCACATTTTAAGTGCTAATGGACACGGTGCATGGATGCACGTATGAAGGCACATGGGTGTATATGGCGGTTAGATCTGTCACAGAAACGTCATACTATTATTTGATTATTTCATAAAAATAGTAGGGCATACTGCTCACATTCATGTCCTGCTTTGTTCCGCTGTTTAATTCTATATTCCTTCATTTGGAAGTATATTGCATTTCACCATCAGACACTTTGAAAAATGATTTATTGAGCCGAAACATCAAATTCGTCTATACAGAATACCCAGAAGCTTAGAATTTCCTAGATCGTTACTTGATGATTACAATGACTGAGAACTATATAGACATAGGTGTTTTGAGGTTCTAAACCAATAATAAAAGCGATAAAGATACATGGTTTATTCTTATTTTGGTTTTCACTTGTCCTCTCATCTATAATACGCTAGTGGTGATGGTAGTTGTTGACGATGACGCAGCTGCAATTAGAATTTAGCAATAGGAGTTTAATATTGTCAGTAAATGGAGCACCTTTGATGTTGTGGCTTCTTAAAAGAGGTTTGGAGATGTTATCGTCTTATATTAGCCTCGATTGCCCTCCCAAAGTTCTTTTCATTAGACCTACATTTTACAACTTTTAATCATACCGTTAAAAACACAAGCAACATAATCAATTATCCTAATGAATGTGACGCTGGGTCCTCGGGTCGCCAAGTCATACCCTAATTAGTAATTATCCTTTTAAAGTTGCTCTGCATGTCTCTATCTCTCTCTCCATCCAGTTTTACTCTCGTAATTCTGTAAATTTCTGAAGAGGGGAGGGGGGGGGTACGACTGGACTATGAAGTACCAAACTCATTCATTACACATTAAAACCTTTGACTGTATTCATTACAGGGGCCATGGAACGGTTATGAAAGTGGGGGGGGGGGGGGCTGACCATGCCCCCCAAAACTCAAACAGATGGTCATTTTTACTTTGCACACGGTTTTGCGGCCCTTGAATTTAGACGGAAAGGTAGGTCCTATTCTTTTATCCTTTTAATGTGTTTCAATGGTAAAATGATATGTTGATCAGAATCTACATTGTGTCAATTTTTGGGTAATGCTATTAAGCCCCACACTTTCCATTAAAGATTTCACGTAACTTTAGAACGGTATAGCTTAATGAAAGTCAGAGCCCTTCACCATTTTGTGTACATAAAGCCATCATCTACGTTAGATGTTAACATACCGTTATACATCATTCATTTCATATCATTTCAGATTTCCTTCACCCCTTATCATTTTTTAAATATAATTTTTAGTTTCATGTGAAAATCGCGATTTTTATGAATTCTTTTTTTTTATTCGCTATTACAAAGTGCAAGCAAACATCAGTTAATCAACAAAAATTCAATATTTCTTTGATTTTTTTCCATAATTTATTTGCGATAAGATTTTCGATGATTGTAAGTAAGTAGGATTGTTTAATAAAGAATGATGAGCTCCTCCAAAGTATTGTGTTATTATTATTATTTGTTTGGCGTCACCTGTGCCTATATAGGAGGCGAAAAACGAACTGAATCACTATATGACCAGCAGGTTTCTCCTCCCGATATAACTGATTGGGGGAGTGCAGGTGGACCACTACACTGGGGTTTCCCCTTACTCTTATACCAATAGTATAGTTGGTTCTTAACATGCAAAGGTGGTGACTCACCTCGACACGGGGCCTACATTTAACGTCATATCCGAGGGACGGAGTGTTTTCAACTGTAACATAGCTTGCATCTATGGAACAGGGGAGAGACGTTTACATAATTATAACACAGGCTTTCAGTCATCCGCCCGGGATGGACTCGAACCCACGACGTTTGGTTCGACAGGCAGCCGCTTTAATACCGACTGAGCCAATATCACTCTCTGTTGAATCCGGCTACATCCCTCAGTGGGTGTTGGTGCTATACTGTTGATGTTTGAGGCACATTTTAGAATTCCTTCCTATGTATATATACCTCCTATTATCTGATTAAGAAAAAAATATTTAAATCTAAATAGAATCAACTTCAATTCAAGTTTGGTACCGCCGTGCTGATGTAAAAATCGGCCGCAACATCAACACAAAAAGTTCAAAACCGAACTTTAATTTCGCCCGCTGTGTAATATCTATAACACTCCTATATAAACATGTTGGGCAACGTACTGTCCACACAACAAATGATTAAAACTTTATCCAGTTTTAAACCAATAATGTGTGCTTTAGGTGAAAACTACACAGTATTGGTTGAAAAATACCCAGAGTTGGATTAATGTTTTAACTTGTGAAGAGTATGTTGCACTGCATAAACTCCGGTGTTGATTTAACACCAGCCCGGATATGTCCACACCAGAGAAGTATTGAAACAACACCAGTTTGGAATCAAACCGATGCTGTATAAACACCTTTCTGGTGTTAGACCAAAACGAAACGGGTGTTGTTTAACACTTCTCTGGTGTGGACATATATAGATTCCGGGCTGGTGTTAAATCAACACCATCAGAGTTTTTGCAGTGTGCCCAACATTTTAAGAGTGTACCCGTTAGTCACACTATATAAGTGTCGAATTTTTTTATCGTAAGACTGTAGGCCACCAGACAGTATTTGTATCATGTTAAGATCAATCGATCAGACGTGTCTGGAAGTAATTTAGGATAATATCAAATAATACTATTTTTACCTCATCTGGAATGTGGCACGAAACTAAACATTCCCACAAGATGCAGCCTAATATTTATTTTGTGGATGATGCCATGAATTCACCGTGTATACAGGAGTGTGTCACGATTTGATGTTATCATCGTATTCCTCTTCTTTATGACTTAATACTCACCCCTCATCATTATCTACGTGTGTTTTTCTGTCTCTGATATAGGGGACTCAGTGTCTCTAACATGAGAACGATTAATAACAAGTTTTGACTAAAAAATAGCATCGCTCTATGTGCCGAGGTATTTAATCGATTTTGAGGTATCTTAATCATGAATTTTGTGTGTGTGTGTGTGTGTATGCGGGGGGGGGGGGGGCTCAGCGTTTTCAAAGAAAATTAGGGGACCTCCGCTAGAAGTTGAATATGAGATCGAGGAAAATTATAAAACTGAACTAATAATAATGATGAAAAACATTTAGCTTGCGTTTTCAGAGGATACAACGCGCTATTATTATTACACCGACTTAAGTGGGGCAGGTACACTGATTTCGTACACAAGAAGAATATTATAGAACGATGTTTATGTATGTACTGACGTCGTTATATCAAAGAACTGTGTGGGGAGGGATCGGGGTCTGTGGGTAAGAAGAGTTCGAAAAGGGGGTCACGACTTTCACAGTGGTTACAACGGCTTGATGTTCAAAGTAATCAAATTGATTAGTGTCAAAAGCATGAGAGAGGTAAAGATAAGGGCGGATCCAGATCCTCACCGATCCATTTTAACTTGTCACTTATTTAATTATTTATTTATTTATTTATTCATTCATTCATTTATTTATTTATTTGGGGGGAGGGGACAATCGCTTCTTCGTTGATTACCTTATAATTTTCTTTTGCAGAATGTCTTTATATACACTACCCCTGCTAAAGAAAGTAATCTTTGAAGTGTGTAGATCAGACTAAAGATGATAATCTATTGTGTATGAGGCGCCGAATGTACCAATATTATATAGAACAATTATTTGTTATATAATCATTATTTATTAAATAATAACTATTATTTATATATAATTTACATTTTATTTGTAAATAACTACTATTATATAAAATATCATTTCTAATTATTTATATATAATTCCAAGTAATACTTCATTATTTGTAAATAATAATAGTTCGACATTCCATTATTTATAAATAATGATTATTTGTTTTTCATTATTTATAAATAATGATTATTTGTTTTTCATTATTTATAAATAATGATTATTTGTTTTTCATTATTTATATATAATGATTATTTGTTTTTCATTATTTACAAATAATGATTATTTGTTTTTCATTATTTACAAATAATGATTATTTGTTTTTCATTATTTATAAATAATGATTATTTGTTTTTCATTATTTATAAATAATGATTATTTGTTTTTCATTATTTATAAATAATGATTATTTGTTTTTCATTATTTACAAATAATGATTATTTGTTTTTCATTATTTATAAATAATGATTATTTGTTTTTCATTATTTATAAATAATTTGTTGAGTTTTCCATTATTTATAAATAATGATTATTTGTTAAATAATGAAAACGTCTACTTCATTATTTATAAATAATTTTTTCGAGTGCACCATTATTCTCATTATTTATAAATAATCATTATTTAATGTTCGAGTTTTCCATTATTTATAAATAAAGATTATTTGTTAAATAATGCCATTATTTATTAAATAATGCCATTATTTATTAAATAATGCCATTATTTATTAAGGACGTTCCACAGTTAAAGTGAAATCCATGTCATTTTCACAAAACTTTGCACATAGATACTTTAGAACCTTAATATTCGAAATATGCAAAAATTAACATAGGTCCATGTGCTTGATTTTTTGCTATAGAGCTTCAAAGTTCACCCAAATTGATGTTCTTAAGAATTGCGCATTCAAAAGAATTTGGCATTTTTAGACCGCCCAAGATTACTACAATGAGTTTAAACCTCCATTACTCATTCAAAATACATGAAAAAGTCATCAAACTTCGCAAGAGAGTTAATAATTGTATCGTTAGAATGGAGAATCTATTAATAGTGCTATTTGTTTGCAATTTTTAGTTTAACAGCACTGTCAGTTCTTAAAAATGGCGTAAAAGATAACAAAATCCCAATCTGAAAAATGTAAAATTTCAGTAACAAACTACAAACGTACAATAAATGCTGCACTTTATTCAAAATCCATGTCATTTTCACCAAAATTTGCAGAGTTGTAGAGGAAGGTATACCTAAGAGGTACAAACATAAAAAAATAGGGGTTCATGTGCTTGTTTTTAAACTATCAGCATGTTTATTAGAGCAAATGTGCTTTTTAAAACACCAAAAATGGGCCGAATGCTTAGTATCTATGTGAAGAAAAAATCAAAACCACTCTACCATTTATTCAAACTCGGGCTAATATTCGTGATTCTTGGCAGCACTGCAGAGTAAAGTATTTTGAAATTGTAGAGAATATTTTTTTGAATGGTCCATGGAATAATTCAATTTTTTAGCTTCATGAAATAACGCATCGGATCTGCAGTTAAAGTGCAGAAGATGAGAAAAATCAGCTCATACCCGCAGCTAATTAATACCTGTTCATCCATTGTGACGTCAGCGCGCAGAGTGTAAACTATGTGCAGATCATAATGCGCACAAATATAACTGTGGAACGTCCTTAAATAATGGAAAACTCGCTATAACATGCAAATGTAGGACCGCCCATGATATGAATATTCATGATGCGATTTCCTTTTTCGTGATTTTTCTTCACAAATTTTTGTCCATTTCCTCTTCATAATGACATTTCTTGAAGCAATTTTCTAGGGATATGGTCTGATTGTAATATTCTTCATTTTCTATATAACTTCGTCTTCGTAGAAATATCAAAAAGTGTAATTTTATACGATTTTTCCTACAGTTCACAATCCCCATAGGCGCGCGTGTACGGTAGGGACAACCGGTGAATCGACGGAGTGCTCTTCATCGAAATACTACGTTGGTTGGTCCCCGGAAGTGGCGGGCGGAATTTAGCCCGAATCCTCGATGGAAGTCGATCAAGTGCATATGAGCTGAGAGAGTGAAATATCAGTGTACTTGTACAGGCCCTTCTACTTTTTATAAATATTTCTTGTTGCTTTTTTGGTTAAGTTAATTTTTCCTGGTGTAGAGATAAGTTTCAGTTCTAATAATGCACTTCAAATACATTTTGGAGTGTCTGTTTGAGGCGTTTGGGGCGATTTCACCCTGGCCCCAAAATGCTCGCAACAACAATACGGGGGCATGATGACCCCTAATTTTTTAAAAACTTATTTTTCTATTGAAAATTATCACAAAATTCACCAAAAGTGTGCACGAAAGCCTTCGTATTTCACTTTTAAAACTCCAAAAAGTGCCCAAATGACAAGCTTTGTCGCTTCGCTGTCTCGCTTTCAACTTGAGAACGTTTACACGCGTCTGCCCCCACCCCCCGAAAGAAATTCTGTGAACGGCCATGCTCAAAAGAGCATATGGCACATTGATTTATATGTACTTTTCATTTTCATTATTTTTATCACATTATCATCATGGCCTTACACAGAATTTTTACCGGGGGGGGGGGGGGGGGGCAGCTAGGACGCGCGTAAAGTTTCTCAAAAAAATCTTGAAAGCGAGACAGCGACGCGACCAAGCTCAAATGACAAGCTTGGTCGCTTCGCTTTCTCAAGATTTTTATGAGAAAGTTTACGTGCGTCCTAGCTGCCCCCCCCCCCCCCCCCGGTAAAAATTCTGTGTAAGGCCATGATGATAATGTGATAAAAATAATGAAAATGAAAAGTACATATAAATCAATGTGCCATATGCTCTTTTGAGCATGGCCGTTCACAGAATTTCTTTCGGGGGGTGGGGGCAGACGCGTGTAAACGTTCTCAAGTTGAAAGCGAGACAGCGAAGCGACAAAGCTTGTCATTTGGGCTTGTTCCCGTGGCTGTCTCGCTTTCAAGATTTTTTTGAGAAAGTTTACGCGCGTCATGCTCCGGCCCCGGCCCCCCTGGAAAAAATTCTGCGTAAGGCCATGTTGATAATGAGATAAAAATAATGAAAATGAAAGTATACACTGTGCCAGGCTCTTTAGAGCATGGCCATATACAGAATTTCTTTCGGAGGAGGGGGGCCGGGGGGGAGCAGACGCGTAAACGTTCTCAAGTTGAAAGCGACACAGCGAAGCGACCAAGCTTGTCATTTGGGCACTTTTTGGAGTTTTAAAAGTGAAATACGAAGGCTTTCGTGCACACTTTTGGTGAATTTTGTGATAATTTTCAATAGAAAAATAAGTTTTTAAAAAATTAGGGGTCATCATGCCCCCGTATTGTTGTTGCGAGCATTTTGGGGCCAGGGTGAAATCGCCCCAAACGCCTCAAACAGACACTCCAAAATGTATTTGAAGTGCATTATTAGAACTGAAACTTATCTCTACACCAGGAAAAATTAACTTAACCAAAAAAGCAACAAGAAATATTTATAAAAAGTAGAAGGGCCTGTACAAGTACACTGATATTTCACTCTCTCAGCTCATATGCACTTGATCGACTTCCATCGAGGATTCGGGCTAAATTCCGCCCGCCACTTCCGGGGACCAACCAACGTAGTATTTCGATGAAGAGCACTCCGTCGATTCACCGGTTGTCCCTACCGTACACGCGCGCCTATGGGGATTGTGAACTGTAGGAAAAATCGTATAAAATTACACTTTTTGATATTTCTACGAAGACGAAGTTATATAGAAAATGAAGAATATTACAATCAGACCATATCCCTAGAAAATTGCTTCAAGAAATGTCATTATGAAGAGGAAATGGACAAAAATTTGTGAAGAAAAATCACGAAAAAGGAAATCGCATCATGAATATTCATATCATGGGCGGTCCTACATTTGCATGTTATAGCGAGTTTTCCATTATTTAATAAATAATGGCATTATTTAATAAATAATGGCATTATTTAATAAATAATGGCATTATTTAACAAATAATCTTTATTTATAAATAATGGAAAACTCGAACATTAAATAATGATTATTTATAAATAATGAGAATAATGGTGCACTCGAAAAAATTATTTATAAATAATGAAGTAGACGTTTTCATTATTTAACAAATAATCATTATTTATAAATAATGGAAAACTCAACAAATTATTTATAAATAATGAAAAACAAATAATCATTATTTATAAATAATGAAAAACAAATAATCATTATTTGTAAATAATGAAAAACAAATAATCATTATTTATAAATAATGAAAAACAAATAATCATTATTTATAAATAATGAAAAACAAATAATCATTATTTATAAATAATGAAAAACAAATAATCATTATTTGTAAATAATGAAAAACAAATAATCATTATTTGTAAATAATGAAAAACAAATAATCATTATATATAAATAATGAAAAACAAATAATCATTATTTATAAATAATGAAAAACAAATAATCATTATTTATAAATAATGAAAAACAAATAATCATTATTTATAAATAATGAAAAACAAATAATCATTATTTATAAATAATGGAATGTCGAACTATTATTATTTACAAATAATGAAGTATTACTTGGAATTATATATAAATAATTAGAAATGATATTTTATATAATAGTAGTTATTTACAAATAAAATGTAAATTATATATAAATAATAGTTATTATTTAATAAATAATGATTATATAACAAATAATTGTTCTATATAATATTGGTACATTCGGCGCCTCATAATTGTGAAGGGTAGATTATTGTTTGAGATGACAGAAAAACTCTAAAATCGTCAACATCTATTCGTTGAAAGTCGGAAGCATAATGCAGAAGGCATCTTTAAAGGACAAAAGAAGGAATTATCATTTTATAAACAAACAAAAAGATGAAAAATACCAATGAAGCAGGACAAGGATGATAGATCGCATAAAAGCAGGTATAGTCATGATAAAAAGTGACGTATACCATTTAGACATTGAGAAAAGATATTGTTTGTGTTAGGATAAAGGCATAATTCTTTGGATAAGGCACCCTTCCAATTTGTGAAATTAAAGAAGATAGCCATTAAGACGAAATGAACTGACCATGCTGACAGTGCATCGCAATCACGTTCACATATTCCCATTGCAATGTGACCATACACCATGCACTTTATGGTTTATGAAATGTGTAAGCATTTTAAAAGTGTATCTCTTAAATTTCAATGATGAGATTGTATCAATTAAATGAGAGACATATACCACGTGAACAAGTTACAATGGATCAACTCATGAGATCGCTTTTATATTGTTTCCATCATGCGAAATTTCACTGTCAAAGAAATTTCATTAGCTTTTCTTTCACATCATAATTATCTATCAAATGCGGATTATACCCCAAAATAATAAAAAAGGAATAAACTTAAAAAGGGTCGTGCTAATACAACAGAAAGCAAAATTAGATTGACTGCTTATAACAATAAAATAATTTTAGTAAACCACAAAGTTTATCGAATTTCAATACTTTATTTTTCAATTTCATCACAGAATTCTGGTGTATATATACACGCCAAAATCTATTAACTATACTAAAATTTACTTGACATATGAAATATCTATTGTTATAATTGGAAATGATTTTTTTTTTATATATGTATATGAGTTGGCAGGACAATGATGAAAACCAGCTTTGACGATTCGATTGGTTTCTTGTTTAACCCTGTTGAATAAAAATGTAATTCCTTGATCTTTTCAGCAACTTCTTTGAAATTATAGAATCTATCTTTATCTGGTGTGTGGAATAATGTATTTCAAATTTTTCAACCGAAGATTATTTAAAACACTATATATTTTATGTGCGAGTGTAAGTTTTTATTCGACCATCGAATCAAAAGATTTTGTAGGAAAAGTTGAAAAATTACTAATGTTGCTCGTTTTGTGTACTCGATTGTCATATTTTTGATCATCCATTTTTAATTGTATCTTTTTAAGGTAAGCCTGTTAAAAACTAAGAAAATCAAGTAAAACAGAACGAAACGCTAAAATATATATACGCAGATAATATATCCTGATATAACACAAGGTATGTCCTATATCCACAATACTTTCGGTTTTATAATTATCTCCATGGTAATTAAACAATAAAAACTTATGATTTGTCCAATACATGTAATGCGAAAGTTGTTGATACGATCTCTCATATGTAAACTTGCTATAATCAGGTAATTCAACACGTTTCTATTAATCAGAATAAACCCCATTACTTTACCTTTGCAATTGAGCGAATTGTGAAGTATTAATTCCTGATAGCCGCCGAGATAATGAAAATTTCATTACAGAGATCCCATTTGAATATGTGCAAAATTGATTGGTTTACTCGAAACTCATCGGGAAACAATAAAATTACATTAATAAATTAAACCCCAATTCGTGGATAATCAACATTTTAGGTAGGCTTATCTTTCTATAGCTTAACAGTAATAAAAAGTTGGTTTATACAACTGAGTAGACCGGCCTTCGATGGTATGCTTATTTTATTACTTGTGAATGCAATCAGCTTAAAATAATATTAAATTTGCAGTTATAATTTCATTCAACACAGCCACAAAGAGTGTTATATGGATGAGAAGCTGAAGACAGTACAATGTTGTCGAAGGGTTGTGAGGTCTAGTGGTTAGAGCATTGGGACCGTGATTGAAAGGTCGTGAGTTCGAATCCCAACTTGGACATCATCTCCACTTTAACCAAATATGCCCGAGGGTAGCCTATTTTTTCTGTCATTTTTAAAGTACGTCTGCCACTCTGACTAATTAACTGAGACGTAAAAGGTTTCCTATGTAAATTATACCGTTCATGGCGCTCATGCAGCCGAAGACTGCTTTGTCGAATTCCAATACGTTCAGGTCCCCGACTAACAAAAGTAAATGATAATAAAAAAGGCAATTCTGTTTTGGGGGTAAACAATCACTTCCCATTTATCGAAACGGGCGGCAATTTCAGGTTACAATCTTTACCTCTAGCATATTGATATCTTATCAACAAGTTCATAAAATGAGTTTAGATCAGTTAGGAGGCAGCGTAGCTCAGTCGGTTAGAGCGCATGTTTCGGGTTCGAGTCCCGCTCATGCCGAAACGCGTCTAACAAAAATCTGATGATATAGCGTTGTGTGTAAGCGTGCCTCACCACTGTATTCAGTGCAGGTGTGAATGCAGTTGGAAAACACTCCGTCCATCGGAAAGGACGCAAATGTTGGTCCCGCGTATAGGAGAGTCACAACCTATGCACGTTAAAACCAATACACTATTCGTCAAAGAGTAGGGTGTTCACCCGGTGTATTGAACCTGCCGGTCCCGGCAAAATTCAGGTCAAGTCAATCTTGACGTTCATATGCCATAATAATCAATATAATGATTGTGGGCATTAATGGAAAGACAAGACAAGACAAGTGTCAAAGAATCTTTCTTGGGGGGAAATACTAAGATAAGGACGCTAGAAAATGATTAACGGGGAATCAAATTTTCATAGAGCATGTTGAGAATAAGTCAATATAATTGATAAAACAGTCACTACAATTTTGTAAGATTTAGTGTTCAGAGAATAATTCAACATAGTGTTCATCGTTGAACTATTATTATCGTTATCTATTATAAATATATATACAGTGCGTCCCAAAAAAAACTATACACTTTTGAAATGGCTGCCAAATAAAAAATGTAGCACTTTGGGGAAAAAGACTTACTTATATGGAAAGCCAATAAAGTCAACTTTCAAAGACACCAAAAAGTTGGAAAACTATTCAGGCTTGAGCGAGCACTGCCCACTGAAACAAAGGGTATGAAAATTAGGGTGGGCTGGAATTAGCCTTCCAATTTATGTCAGTTTTTGAGAGGCAAATCCTTTCGAACTTGCAAAGTTAAGGGCGTTGTGATAAATTAATGATCAACCGTGACCAGTTTTGGTTGCATAAGCAAATTTTATAAATTATTAAATTGAACTTTAATGCATGAGTGAACACAAATTACACCTTTTGGGCAGCATTTCAACTTTATTATTTGGATCTCTTTTTGGGCAGCATTTCAACTTTATCATGTGGATTTCAGCAATGTGTTCATGGGAGTCGGGAGAATAGGGGGTAAGATAGGACTTAAGTGGGAGAAGTAGGTTGATGGAATAAGGCTCAACAGAACATTCAGCCCCTGCCCCCTCCCTCTTTCCCGCCCTCCCCTCCTGTTGAGAGACTAATGGCTATTGTCATGTACGCGTGAAGTCCAGAGCAGAATGTTTATTTAATGATAAATTCTGAATTGGGGCATCAACTTTTTCCTATCAATCATTTAATCAACAATTTATCAGTAAATCAACTCATTCAATGTGCAATGTGATCAATCAAACATTCATTTTTTTCAATAAATTATTTCATTAATCATCATAATCATTAAATTTCTTGGTAATCATTCAATAACAAAACTGACCATCAGCCACCGGTCACTTGACAGTTATAAGTTTTGAATACGCTACAATCCAGGAAGTGAGACAGAGAGAGGGGGGGGGGCGAGGAAATGGTGATGGAGAGGGGAGGGTACATATGACTTTTAATTTGTAATTTTTAAAGGACAACTGAAAGAAGAGGAATGCCCTTTTAACCAAGTCTTAGCATATCTCGCCCTCTTGCTTGTAACAGGTACCATCACATTACTCTGACTCTCACGAACACACTTCTGAGGTCCACAAGATGAATATGCTACACTAAAATTACAATTGCTGTTCACTCATGATTAAATTTCAATTTAGTAACTCATGCAATTTAGTAACTCAAGAAATTTGCCTAAGAAACCAAAACTTATCTCACTCATTAATTTAGCTTAGCAAGTTCCAAAGGACTAACCACTAAAAAAAAAATGTAAGGCTAATTCCTGCCCAGCCTAGCCGAGCTTAGTCTCTCAGGAGAGAAGCGGGGGGGGGGGGGTTGAGATGGAGAGAGGGGTTGCTAATGTTTTGTTGACCTTTATCCCATCAACGTACTTCACCTACCTAAGTCATATTACCCCCTCTTCTCCTGACTGTCATGAACACATTGTTGAGATCCACATGATAAAGACAAAATGCTGCACAAAAAAATGCAATTCATGATCACTCATGCATTAAATTTCAATTTAATAACGCATTAAATTTTCACAAACAATAAACTGATCACAACTGATCTTTAATTCACCAAATAACCCTCAACTTTGCATGTACCAAACAAAAAACCTGAAAGAAATTGGAAGGCTAATTCCGGCCCACCCTAATTTTCATACCCTTTGTTTTAGTGGGCAGTGCTCGCTCAAGCCTGAATAGTTTTCCAACTTTTTGGTGTCATTTGAAAGTTGACTTTATTGGCTTTCCATATCTATAAATCATTTCCCCCAAAGTGCTATATATTTATTTGGCAGCCATTTCAAAAGTGTATATTTTTTTTTGGGACGCACTGTATATATATATAATAATCACAAATGGTTTAGAAAATGCCGTGGAAATAAAATCGTAGATTATGTATATATATGAAATGATGTTTTATACTTGTTATTATGTATCTGTTAGGTGCTCTCTAGGTATCCCAAGTTTGGTCATTATCAACAATTTTATTTATCTTTACTTTATTTGATTTCAAAATTTATATCGTTTCATAGAGATTTAATTACTATGCTTGTAAGAAACAAGGTTTTCTTCATCATCCTCCAGCTTACGTTATCTATTTCATGAATATTTATATTCATTGTGACATAAATTATGCGCATTACCATTGCGCTTTGCACTTTCACCACCTAGCAACCAATGTTTTCATTTTGTAATTTGTGACACTTCCTTTAAGAACTAGATAGAATACGGTAGGCATCCTGACCATAATAGTCTGTAATTACAGGTACGTCATCTTCATTTATATAATTATTATTTCAATCGAATTAATTATTTGTTATTTATCAATTAATTAATTTATTCATTCATTCATCTTTCTAATGAGATTGTGGAATATATTTTACTTAATGATAATTCATTGGTGTGCAAGACAAACTTGAATGTTGTATCTCCTTATATTTTTCAGACGCTTCTGACGAAGTCTTATTAAAGACGAAAGCTAAAGCTAAAATGGTGTCCTGCGTCATCTTTTGAGTTGGCCTCATCACATTATGTTTCATACTCACACCTCAAGAGCGTTTGGTACAAGTAAACTTGTCATCACATATATATATAATCATGCATGGTTTGGTAAATGCCGTAGAAATAAAATTTTATTTCTACGGCATTTACCAAACCATTTATGATTATTTTATTCCATACGCCGAAGCAGACTATTTATATATATATATATATATATATATATATATTAATATTACATCACATTTTTCGGTATACTGGTCTCGTATTGCTTTCGTTTGATAACGAAAATACAATTTGTGATAGATTTTTACAACTAATATTAAAAAATAATATTATATTTTACCCTTCTCTCTTTCTTTTTTTTCCTCTTTTTTGTTGGGCCGTGAAAAAAATTGGGGAGGGGCAAAAGCCCCCCATCTGTACGCCTCTGCTTATCTACCCCACTCACATGACTCATGAAGCTTTAGGCACGTAGGATTATCCTTGTTTTGTAGTAGCATATAAAATGAGAATATTGTTTTCTTGTTTCAAAGGGGCTCTCGTTAACACGTATAATGGGTCCTTCTCAGGTGAAAGGGTCAAAGAACATGTTCGCGTGGGGCACTTCTCTTGGGTAAAAAGGGGGAACTGATACGAGATAGGGCACTTACAAGAAGGCAAGGGGGCACTTGCTCACACATAAGACGGGTCCTTCTCAGGTGAAAGGGGCACAGAACACTTTGAGAAAGGGAATTTTTGCTTTAAAAATTGGCACTTATACGAGAAAGGGCACGCGGTAACACCTAAAACGGGTCCTCTTCAGGTAAAAGGGGCACAGTATACACGTTCGTCAGGGGGCATTTTCCTTGCATAAAAACGGCATTTTTCAGTGCTTCAAAAAGTTGGGGAGGGGGCACTGTGCCCCCGGCCCCCAGGATTGCCGCCCCTGGATACATATATTTTTTTTATTGAAAATAGTAAGGAAATGAAGTGTTAATTCATGCGATATTGACGAAATAAGGTAGCTCAATATCACAAGTATGTACAGTGGCGGATCCGGGGGGGGGGGGGCACATCCGGCCAGTGCCCCTTTTGAGAGCCAAGGTCAAAATTTGTAATGTACATTAGTGTGCCACCCCCTTTCTGGGGGTGAAACCCATTTTTGGGGGAGGTATTTTGTCGAATTTTCTTTGGGAAATGTGCCCCTCCTTTGGGAAAATCCTGGATCCGCCCCTGAGAATGCACTATTTTTTATGCAGATAATGAGGTGAATTAAGATGGAAAGATTATATAAATCTCAGATGGTATGACTATAAAAAGTAAATAATTATCCTGTTAATAGGCTATCTTTGTAAACTTTCAATTTCACCTTAATGAGGAAGACTCATTGAGATTAGAGATTCCTAATGGATCTACCTGTAATACGAGCATTAATTGCTCTAAGTGTTGAGTGTCAAGTACTTTCTTATTTCGACTCATTTCAGTATAAATAAATAATTATCACCGTTGATTATAATTGGATGAATGTTGTAACCTTCGATTAAAGAGATTCCTAGTAATAATGGCCCTTAATAAAATCACTCAAATGAGGTCCATCAGAGGCGTAAAGGTTTCAAGGCCTGGATAAGCCTTTATTGTTCACCTTTTGTTTTAATAAAAATTAATGATGGATCAAACAGGAAATACAATGAGACGAGAATCTAAATCGGACCATATAAAAAAGTTACAGCATTCTAAAATGTTATATTGTTTCATAAAGCAGTGTACGAGGTCCTATCCAAGAATGGGTCGACTGAATATTTTATATTAAGTTAAATATAATATTAGAATGTCAATGCAATCGTTATATAGCGCTAACACTGTGTCTATATATTTTCCGGCTGTTGCACGATTTTAGATGAAATAAACAGTCGTAATGAACACCTTGCTCTGTTTCCAGATTTATTTAATGGTACAACTTCCGGTTTCCCCATCTATTTTCCTCTTTCCTGTCATTTAAAATGTTATGACAGTCACATATTGCCCATCTGTCCTCATTTAAATGATTTCCCTGATATAAAGAGTTGTTAAAATGGGGAGGAAACTATTCCAAATCTTGAGATAATTTCATCACCAGATGATTTATTAAGGTATAGTACATAAATAAAGAGAGGTAGGCTATATAACAGCAGTTGGAATTATTTATCTTCTGACAAATAAAGATGTCATGTAGGACTTTTCTTATGATGAGGAACTTTTCCGTAAAATTATGCTTGATTTTAAGAATGAAAGGAATACTGTTTGCCACAAATTAGCACAAAGGGTTTCCTATTTTTGATGAATAAATTATAATTCCCATTAGAGATCTTTAAGATTGGGTAGATCATTTTGATTTTTTTCCTTTTTTTACTTGGAGTGTTTGTTAACAGTAAAATAGTAAATGTTCTTGCTTGGTCGCTAAGCACCTACAATACGAAAAATAGGTTTCACCAATAAATATTGAAGCCTGGCATGGGGGAGAAAGACTCCATGTAGTTAGAATATTTTCACCCTTACTAAAAATATCTCGATGTCGCCGCTAAAAACCTCTATGATAGCATGTAAATGCACCAAACGAACATACATATGAAGCACTCCCAACACACTAAGCATTTTTAACCATAAATGAAACACTTGTCTCAACCTTTGGGAGAAATCTTACACCCTAAGTGGAAAAAGGTGCAAAACCTTTGTATCATTATTTACACAAGGAAATGCTCGTTTGCACCATAAAAGATGCAATTTTTCACCTTCTAAGGTGCATAATACTTGACATTAAAAAGGTTCAAATTTGACACTTTATTACATGGTTCATATTTGCATCCTATATAGGGTGCTTGATACTGCACCCTTAAAGGTGTAGCATCATTAGGACCCATTGGAGTGCTGCTATATATTACACTGTACCAACAACAAAGGTTCACTGCATTATTCCTGCACAACTTGATTACCCCTTAAAGTTCAAGGGTGTATCAAGCTTGTATATAGTGATCGTTAAACAGTTGCAAGAACAATTCTGATGCGAAATCGTTTTAACTTGTCTCCGGAAAGAACCAAATTTGTTTCCTCTATGTGAGTAACCAATCATTTCCAAAAGGTGATGAATGTAACACGGAAAATTTTGAATAGACGACAGTGATATTTATTAAATAGTTCTGCTTCCAGTTACATAAAAATATCAGATTATAAGGTGAATTTCGTCATTCATTGGTAACTTGAAAGTTCCATGGAATCCGGATTCTGGTTACTACAATTCCAATTTTGAACCACCAAACGTCTCCTAGCTTAATTAATTTAATTTTGATTCAATTACGAGAGTCTTCATGTATCAATAATTGCAACTGAAATTACAAAGTTAGAAAACAACTTACCCAAAGACCAACAAAAATAAAACACAGTGAGTAGTTACTCACGTCATATAATTTATGTTCGAAATAAGGAATACAATACGTGCTGTCGTAAAATTGCAGGTACAAAAAATGATCCTTACGTCGGAATTTGAAGTCGTTCTTGTCATGGTAATAGTTTTTTTTTTGGAAAAAGAACACGCAACGGTAGTAAAAAGTTCTTTTATGATTATATAAAAGAGAAGGTATACCTCGCACCAATTAAAAACATTCTCAGTGGATTCTAAGTTGTTCTTTTGTTTAAGTTACCAAGATTTTTAATTCTAACAACTTTAGCATTATCTAGACCAGCTTTTAGCGAATGTTTAAAACAAATGCAACGACTCAAGCTCGATTATAGGCAGTTCAATTTATTGACTGTTTCAAGGACAAGTCCTCCCCAACTAAAAATTGATTTGAATAAAAAGAGAAAAATCCAACAAGCCTAACACTGAAAATTTCATCAAAATCTGATGTAAAATAAGAAAGTTATGATATTTTTAATTTCACTAAACAGTTATATGCACATCCTGGTCAGTATGCAAAGGAGGAGACTGATGACATCACTCACTCACTATTGCTTTTGTATTTTATTTCATGAAATATTATAATTTTCTCCTCATTGTCCTGTGAAACAAAGTTTTATTCCTCCCTGAACATGTGGCATTACCATTGTTATAATATTTTATGGTTCAGTTAAGTTGGTCCTTGATGTCAAATTGATAATAATTGAAATATTGTAGAATTCAAACAATAAAAAACAAAAGAAATAGTGAGTGATGGACATCATCAACTCTTTCATTAGCATGTCCATGAGTTGTGCATATAACTGTTTTGTGAAAAATAAGCGAAACTTTAAAAAATGTCATAACTTTCTTAATTTACATCCAATTTTGATCAAATTTTCAGCATTATGCTTGTTTGATTTTTCTCTCTTTATTCGAATTAACATTTTTTTCTGGGGGTCGACTTGACTTTTAAGGGTTTTATGTAAGGATCATATGTTTACATTTAGAATAAGAGGTTTTCTAAAGAAAAAATATAACAATAGGCCTACCGAAAAAAAATCTTAACCTCAAAAATATGTTACGGAAGACATGTGCAGACCCAAATTCCACCCATGGGCACATTCCACCCTGTATTTCCGTACAACGGGACTTTATTTTTCAAGTACAAAACAACCTTTTCTATTGTTATGTTTTTTATGTATATTTGGATTCACCTTGTTGGTATATCGTGTCTCTCAATAACCAAGCACTCACATCTTACAGATATGTTCAGGTGTGGATCCAGGATTTTCCAAGGGGGTGGGCATTTTGTACAGGAAAATATAGACAACAACAAATAAAAGTTTTTACCAGCATGTCGATGCCATTTTGTTCCATGAACAATTTTACATGCAAAAAAAAGGTCCTCACTACCAAAACCAGAAAAATGTGATTTTGTGCCATGAACAATTTGACAAGCCCCCAAAAAGGTTCTCACTACCAAATCGATGTTATTTTGTTCCGTGAACAATTTGACAAGCAAAAAAAAATTTAAAAAGGGGTGTTATCGATGTTATTTTGTTCCGTGAACAATTTGACAAGCAAAAGAAAATTAAATAAAAGGGTTGCTTATGAATTACATATTCTAATAAAAAAATATTTTGGTGCCTCTCAAGGGGGAGGGGGCGGGTCGGATGTGCCCCTCCCCTTGACCACCCACTGGATATGTTTTCTTTCGGAAAACAAAGCAATGATTATGAACGACCCCTTCCGCTCTTTTTTTTTTAAACAAAAATACTTCTACTTTAAAATTAATTTTTAGATAAACGTGTGTTAATTAGTGATAACAAAAGGATATTTGTGAATGTATGCAGATTTTAGTAGTTCTTAAGCAAACAATGTTCGATCAATCAGTTCACCAAAGCAACAAAATATTTTATGAGAGGTTCGCTTTGAATCTGCTCGCAATTCTGGTGATGAAAGTCAAATGAGACACAGTTGGTAAACTTACTTTTCTTCTAACGTTTTGTTAATAACTTGTAAACCAGGATAATATCGAAAGAATCCATTCTTGATTTCTGTTTAAAAAAATCTGTGTAATAAAAAAAAAAGTAGACCTACAAGAAAATGAAAGTGATTTATAACGATCTCGTTCAAATAGACATATGATAGAAAGGGCAAAGTTAGAACAGCCAAGACCGAATACCGATGATAGTTTTACTTAATGAAAGAAAGGAGAGATACCACAAACAAAAAAACTTACCACTTATAATCAGAATCACGGTCTCCGTTGGTTAGCGGTGTAAGTTCCTTTGTCGCGCGTCGCGTCATTGAATGAATGATCACTTCTTCGATATTTCCCGGATGGCGTACGGAAGACGAAAAATCGCGCGCACTGTTCTGATTATCATTAACACCGACCTATCAAAATGACTCTCCGCGAACACTGATTCGAGCTTGAAACGAGAGTGCGGGGAAGAAATGAAAGTATAATTGTCGATAGGTCGTTCATGTTTGACTATAATTAGTTTGACTTCTACATCTTCTCGAGGACAGTTGTTGATGCGTGATGCTGCCAATTGTAACTGCGTATCGCAGTTTTGTATACACTTGGAGTGAGATCATAATTAAGATACGGTAGATTACACAAAATGAGTAAACGAAGATGGTCTGATCAATAGCCACAATATAGTATAACTATTTTGGGAAATTATAATGTACTGAACATATTAACGACAAAAACACATCAAATATGTATATAGTCTCAACTAATACCGAGAAAATGTATATTATGGTTTATCATAATTATGTAGGGGAAATTTGATTACATGGACACGAGATACAAGATCTGGGAGCGTTTCATGAAAGGACTTTGTCTGACAAAGTCAGATATACAGTGGCGGCGGAACCGGGGGGCATGTGCCCCAAAAGAATTTCCCGTAGGAAAAATTCCCTTTTTTCAAATGAAAAATGCCCTTTTTTTTCAAAATGAAATGTGCCCTTTTTCAAAATGAAATACCCTTTTTGAAGTAAAACATAATACATTTTAGCTTAGAATATCACAAAAAATTTGGCTCGCGCTTTGCGCTCGCATCAATTATTGTTTAATATAAGGTAATCGTCCTGTTCATGGTTACAAAAAATGCATAGAAAGTCCAGATTTTAGGTTGGAATATAACATTTTTGGCTCGTGTTTTGCGCTCGCATCAATTATTGTTTATTAAGGTATACTCATTCTGTTCCTGGTTACAAACAATTCCCAGTTTTGGGGTTAAAAAACTCACAATTTCTGGCTCGCGCTCGCATCAATAATTGTTTAGTAAGATACTCACCGTGTTCATAAAAAAATGCTTTGAATGTCCAGTTTTCAGGTTGGAATATCACACTTTTGTTTGGCTCGTGTTTTGTGCTCGCACCAATTATTGTTTATTAAGGTAGTCATTCTGTTCCTGGTTAAATAAAATGCCTTGAATATCCAGTATATATCCAATATATATTGTTGAAATTATCCGTTTGCACCCAGTTGCCCTTTTTGGCATATAAGTGCCCTTTTTGGCTTTGCCCCCCCCCCCCCAAACGAAAATTCGTTCCGCCGCCCCTGGTCTGGTACATGTATTATCCGACAGTTACTATAGTAACGGTCAGACATTTGTACTCCTCAGCCAATCAAAATAAATGAAAGTTTTCAGATTTGACAGTTTGTCAGTGCTGCTGAAATACTTCCTTCTTTGTTAACCATGTTAATGTTCTCTATTCACATTCATTATATCATTCAGTTGAATAAAATGAAGGGAATATAGATGAATAATATTCATCGGACACCCAGATTTTACAAGTTACAATAAGATTACGTTTGAATAGCAGCTGAAACTAAAGCAGGTGAAATATACCGTGCGCAATTGAATAGGGAACTAGATAATTAGTGCCTCATGAAAAAAATGCTATATTATTATTAGTATTATGTAGGAGGAAATAAATTCATCAGTAGGACGAATATATCGAATAGTGACGACTTCACAAAATTAAATTTATTGATTGATTGGGAAATAATTCTGTGGCTTGCTGTCGCGTGATCGAAATGCATTCGGTAACTCTTTGTTCTTTTATAATGTAACTTGGCTCATTGGTAAGCCAGCATGAAAATATCCCTGTTCCCTAAATGGTTGTTCAAAGTGCTGCACGTGACATTGGTTTTGTTCGATGATCGAATCTAAGAAAAAGGGAAGCCTGATTATTTGACCTGCGCATGTTATCATGCTACATAAAGGCCAAGTCCACCCCAACGAAAAGTAGATTTGAATAAAAAGAGAAAAATCCAACACGCATAACACTGAAAATTTCATCAAAATCGGATATAAATTAAGAAAGTTATGATATTTTAAACTTTCGCTTAATCTCACAAAACAGTTATGTACATCCTGGTCGGTATGCAAATGAGGATACTGATGACGTCATCCACTCACTATTTCTTTTGTATTTTAATATATGAAATATTCTTATTTTCTTCTCATTGTCAAGTAAAACAACGATTCATTCCTCCCTGAGCATTGGAATTAGCATTGCTTTAATACTATGTGGTTCAGTCAAGTTGGTGCATATTGTCAAATCTGTTTTAAAAAAATGCAATTTTGTGTAATTCAAACAATAAAGAACAAAGAAATAGTGAGTGATGGACATCATCCCCGGGCCACTTATTGACGAGTGGATACCATGCGCGACCAAAAAAAAAGAAGAAGAAACACGTAATATAAAAAGGATGTCTTTTTCAAGATAGGCACGTTACGTACGTAACGTAATAAGGGTGTAAAAAACACTGAAATAATGAAACAAAGGTATCTATTTCGCTAGGAAAGCTACGTGTTTAGGGTCGAATTTGCGAGGGTATAAAAACATTAAGACTAAAATATTTTATAAAGGATGAACGTTTTGCCCCAACAGTCAACACCACATACAGTGCGTATCAAAAAAAGTTTACACTTTGAAAAAATCCTGTAAAATTATTAATTTGTAATATCCTGAAGATTTTTCCACATTCTAACATTGGTACAGATCCATTTAAGCAAATGATGATGTAACTGTCGAAAAATATTTCCGCTTGAGTGAGCACCACTTACTTTTGAAGTTAGTGAAAATGATTTGCGCAGAACTTTGAAATAGTTATGCGAATAAAAGTAAACCTTTATCATATGCTTTTCACACTGCATTTCATTAACCCCATACTATCCTTAACCCCGGACTATCCTTAACCCCATACTATCTTTTTTTCGATTCACACTGTCTTTCTTAACCCCATATACTATTTGCTTAGCCGGGGTTAACGCCTTAACCTCGGGCAATCACACAGCTCATTAATATTGATGATTTTACCATACAGAGCGCGATTAACGTGCAATTTCGACTTCTGTGATTGGCTAATGCTTAGCCCCACTTTTCCTTAGCCCTGTTTCGTTTCACACTGCATCTCTTAGTACCGCAATTGTGGTGCTAGCACCACAATAAGCCGGCTAACCCTGCTTTTTTGCAGGGCCAGATAGTACCATACTATTTACCGTGCTATAGCCCACTTTGCTAAAACGTAGTGTGAAAACGAAGTGGGCTAAGCTTAACCCCGGGAAATTGGTGGGGCTAAGACCCCCCCTTAGCCCCACCAATTTCATGGGGTTAAGGGGAAAAAGTGCAGTGTGAAAAGCTCAGTGGAAAAATGTTGGAGATGTCTGACATAAACTTTTGTTCAGATTCAGTTATGTCCTCAGATCCAGCTGGCACATAAAGGGTAAAGGTTGTGCTTACTAAGTGTTGAAATTTCAATTTGGGTGGCAAAATTGTTACAAAATGCTTGAATGTATCCGTTATATTTCAATTGACTAAAAGTGCGAGGGAAATTTATGAGAAATGTTTCGCAGGGTAAGTTTGATTTCGCCCTTTCCCCTTGACACAGCGTGAAAACGACCCAAACGAGCATTTCTGCGCAAACAGATTTTTGCCAGATTTACAAAAATGGACAGTGCTCACTCAAGTACATTTTGTCAAAACTTTTACTTTCATTGGATAGATGAGACCCAAACCCAAGATTATATGTGAAAAAATTACCCACATGTTATATATGTTTTAATTCCCAGAGCTTTTTCAAAGTGTAATTTTTTTTGGATACGCACTGTAGTACGATTTGCGCGAGGTGTGGCCGTATATACTAAACCCAATGATGTGGGTAACGGTAAAAGCTACGACCGACGTCCGTGACATACGTGTAGCAATTAAAACATCTTAGGGGTTCAATTCAGGGAAAACTTGCCAAGAGTATCGTTTTGTTTCCGATACTTGTTAAGGGTAGGGTTTCACACGCCAATACTTGTTAAGGGGTGCATTTTCAGAATATGGAAAATACTTGTTTAGGGTGCTTTTCGAGACCCCATGGTCGCGCATGGTATCCACTCGTCAATTTCATTTCATTTCGTTTATTTCCATTTTCAACAATTACAGTTTATTTTGTACATTTTAACATATAAATAACAAAACATATTTCAAGTATTCCTGTACAAAAATTATATTCAAGATTATTACATATCAGGTTGGAAATGGAGGAGGCTGCTAAAAAGCGGAGCTTGTAGAGTGCAGCCTCCTAATAAATATTCTTGTAGTTGCATAACATATAAAAATCAAAATAACAACTAGAACATGAACCAGTTAAATTAAAAGGAAATAGGGGAAATTAAAATAGAAAAGGAAATAAGAAAAAGAGAGATTAAAGGTCTCCAGAATCCAGCCCCAGCACTCACAGACGGACCTCGTTGATCAACAGGAAAACGAAAGAGATGGAAAAGCGTACGTGACATGATAATCATGTTTGATTTAAAAAAAATACAAGAGTTTGAGTGATGAAGAGTTAAATTCAATGGTTATCTTGGAGAAATTGTTTGAACTTATATTTGAAAGAATTAAGGCTTGGTGATTCTTTGATGTTTTTATTAATAGTTCCCCAGAGTCTAGGGCCTTCAAAAGTAAAAATAGATTTTGCAAGGATGGTTCGGGGTAGTGGTAAATGGAATTCATCTGATTGACGTGTGGGATATTTGTGAAGAGTTTTGTTTTTGTTAAATGAAGAATTAAATATGAATGGTAACATATTATTGTTTAACTGATACATGAATTGACCTAATTTATATTGGTACAGTGTTTTTATTTTTAGAATGTTATTGTTAAAAAACAACTCATCTGTGTGAGATCTCCAGGACAAGTTGAAAATAACACGCAATGCCTTCTTTTGTAAAAGTAATATTCTATCAAGGTAGGTTGAGTGTGTATTTCCCCAAACGATTGCTCCATAATTTAAATATGGTAAAATTAATGTTGAATAAAGCATTTTTAGGGAGGAAGTTGGAAGAAAAAACTTAACTTTGTTAATAACACCAATATTGCGTGAAATTGTACGACATATAAAGTCAATGTGTGTTTTCCAAGATAATTTGTTGTCTATTATGAGACCTAAAAATTTTGTTGTAGTAACAAATTCAATGTCTTTATTGTCCAATTTGATATTAAATGGCAATTGTTCTAAAGAATTGCTAAAAAGCATGCATTTCGTTTTTTGTACATTAATTGACAATTTGTTAGCCCTAATCCATTGTACCAATTTATCCAGTTCAGTGTTCAGTACATTTATTAAAATATCGGGGTTAGGATGAGAGTATAGTACATTTGAATCATCTGCAAAAAGGACATAAGATCATATTTCAGAGGAGTTCTGGATGTCATTTATATAGATTATAAATAAAAGAGGGCCCATGAGGCTGCCTTGGGGAACACCCCAGTTAACATTTTGTAGAGAAGAATTTTGTTCATTTATGCTTACGAACAATGGAAGTGGCCCCCGGGACATCATCGACTGTCTCATGTGCTTGTCTGTTATTCCCCCAAATTCTCCCATATAACACCCCTCCTTCATCATGTTCATGATCTGCACTGGCTTCCAGTACTTCTGACTCGGCGAATTAAATTCAAAATGACGCTGTTCATTACTGCATGGCATGGCTCCCACGACTCAGTGAAATCCTAACATTGAAATCAGATATCATGACTTACCGCCCTTTCACACGGTACCTAAATCGCCAAAATCGTAATTTGAATGATGATTCCAGGGAAAAATAATTCAAATGACGAATTGTTAGCACGTGTGAAACCAAACTAGAATCACGAACGCGAATCAAATTTTACTCCGGAGGAGGTGAATTCCAGTCAAATTTCACTCAACTTACAGTACGAATTTTACGTCTCATAGGGTTGACCTCAAAAACATCTTTTGAGGGGCGGAGCTTACGAGACCTTTCAAGCACTTCCGTAGATAATACAACTGTCATGCACTCATCTTAGTTTCGTTGTTTTTTTGCGATGCAGCGCTTTGATAAGGTTTGATTGACAATTAAGTCACCAAGGACACAATACCGTCTTTGCTCAGGAATTCGAATTCAAATCAAAGTTTTCGAGTGAACGTGTGAATGGTACAATGATTCTAAAGACGAATTGCAATAACCATAACATTGATGATTTAAGATTCTCGTGTGAAAAGGCCCATCGTCACCCACCTTTCAAAACAAATATTACACTTTCCGCCCTTTTACACGGTTAAAAAAAATCGTAATTTGAATGATGATTCCAGTGAAGAATAAGGCTAATGACGAATAATTAGCACGTGTGAAACCAAACATGATTAGAATCACGAACGCTTATCACAGTCACGATTACAACAGGAGCCGCGGAACGGTTTTCAAAGTGGGGGGGGGGGGGGGCTGAGCCAAAAGTGGGGGGCTGACCATGCAAAATATCCCAATCCTATATGATCATTTTTACGTTTTTGTACACGGTTTTGGAAAACATTGGGGGGGGGGGGGAGGCTGAAGCCCCCCAGCCCCCCCGCTTCCGCGGCCCCTGTACAATAGTCGCCATCATTACAATGATGATTCAAGATTCACGTGTGAAACGGCCCTATGTGATTGTGCCTTTGTTAGTGATGCACTCAAACTCTGGAATAGTTTCCCTTTCTCAATAAGAAACGCATTATATCGTTACCTTTTAAAAAACTAAACTAAAAACCTACTTTCCTCCAAGAGAGTTTCGATGAATAAGTCACATATTGTTATTATAATTTGTAGAGACAGTAGGCTTCCCTTTCCAGTATAACTTACCGCCCTTTCACACGGTAAAGAAAATCTTTACCGTTTAATCTGAATGATGATTCAAGTGAAAAATAAGGCTAATGACGATTTTTTAGCACGTGTGAAACCAATCTAGAACATGATTAGAATCACGAACGCCTCTAGTCATCATTACAATGATGATTCAAGATTCACGTGTGAAAATGCCCTTAATCGTACTTTTGTTATTTCACCGTTTAAGTATTGTAATGTACATATAGAAATTGCGTAATATAAATGTACAATTATTATCAAGAAAATGTCCCCAGAAATCGGTCATTACAAACTCTTTCACCAAAACACCCACCCACGCCCATACACCCCTACAAACACACACCACATACTCATCTGCATCCTCCACTCAGCAAACCCCCTCAACACCCCCTCTCTCGCGAGCGCGCACACGCAGGTTCGGCACTGTCGTCCTCACCCCCAAACCCTGCATGACACAGACAAAACCACACTTCTAAAAAACTGTTTTTTACGCTGATTTGCATTAACATCTGAAATTTTCATTCATACTAGTCCAATTCACCAAACGTAAAAAACACAAAAACAATGGACACGCGGTTCCGTGACATTTGCTCCGCCGACAATAATTGCTCCAATAATACGAGCACGAAGCGCGAGCTCCAATTTTAGTGATCTAGATATAAACGCTTTAGGAACTGTGTGACATGTAGTAAAAGCAATATATATATATATATATATATATATATATATATATATATCGATAAATATTATGAGAGCGCCTGAAACATGTAAAACGTTGATTTGCATTAACATCTGAAATTTTTATTCATACTAGTCCAATTCACCAAACGTAAAAAAAAACCAATGGACACGCGGTTCCGTGACATTTACTATTTACTCCGCCGACAATAATTGCTCCAATAATACGAGCACGAAGCGCGAGCTCCAATTTTAGTGATCTAGATATAAACGTTTTAAGAACTGTGTGACATGTAGTAAAACCAAATATATATATATATATGTATATAGAAATCAAAGAGTTCTGCGTCGGCGTCATAATGTAGTAACAAAAGAAGACTTAATAGAAACGCCGTGAGGAGACATTATATATATATATATCGATAAATATTATGAGAGCGCCTAAAACATGTAAAACGTGTCATTCTTATCACTTTTTGAATATTATTTTCTTCTACTTTGGTCTGGACCCTCTTAGAACTTCTTTTTTTTCTATTCCTTCTTTTTTCCTTTCTCTCCGCTTATTTTCTTCTTGCATTTTGCACCAGCCCCCTTGATCCGCCTTTGTTTCATCATAAATGAACATCAAACCTCATTCAAACCACTAATATTAAGGGCATATTTCATCATAAACATACATCACTTTTGCAATGGTGGAATTTCGACAATGATAATAAAACAGAAATGACACAAGTCCGTATAATATTATATGGATTCGACGAAACATGTTTTAACAGAGAGCATGAAGATGAGGAATTGTAATTCAATGTGGCTTGTAAATGCTTTCGTCACATGGATTTTAACGTACTAGAAGTGGAAAGTAATCGAAATTGTGCTGTATATTTGCCTCATATACCTCTTAATTGGCATTTTTTTCGCACTATGATCACGCATGATGGGAATACATCCATGTGACGAACCAAGCACGCAACTTTATCTGACATGATTGTACGAATTAAGAACGTGCCTTGTGTGTATAGATATAAAACAATTAAAGCGTGCCTTTAAGGGATGGTCCAGGCTGGAGATATTTAAATCTCGATAAATACATGTAGAGTAAAATTTAAAGAGCAAATGCTGAAAATTTGATCAAAATCGGACACCAAATAACGAAGTTATTGAATTTTAACGATTTGCATTATTCCGGTGAAACTGTTCTAGGCATGTCTTTACGATTATTCATTAGTTGGGCTGATGATGTCATATCCCCACTTGTTCTTTTGTATTTTATTATATGAAATTAGGTTTATTCAAAATTTATCTACCAAGAACTACTTTTGGATTGACAACTGATCAAGTGCATTAGCTATTTATTGCCGCAACTTATTTCATCAAAATGGAGACACACCATTTACACATGTATGAAAAAATGAAACATTTATGATTTCATGTAATAACATAAGAAAAAGGAAAGTGGGGATGTGACATCATCAGCCCACCTAATGAATATTAATGACGATGTGCATATAACTGTTTTCACAAAATATTGATAAACTTTAAAATTCAATAACGTCGTTATTTGTTATCCGATTTTTATGAAATTTTCAGCATTTTGCTCTGTGAATTTTACTTTATTTAGTTAGATATAAATATTTTCAGCCCGGACCATCCCTTTAACGCTATGAGAATAATATCGAACAATATCGTTAACCTGAACTCCTTCCTACTGGTTAAATAATTTATGTATAAAGTCAGGAGCAGATCCGATGGGAGAAGGAAAGGGCGTGGGGCAAAGGGGTATGTGCCCTCTTTTTAGGAATTTTTTGTTGTTGATAAGGGAAAGTTTTCCCGAAAATGAAGGTGACCTTCTATTTATTTTCCCTTTTTTCCAAAAACATAATTTTTCTCCCTTGCATGCCATGCATTGCATGCAAGCAACGGTATATAAGAGGATTACCAGTCTATATTCGTAAAACAATAACGTAGTCTTGGCTCATTCTAATAACTACAAGGCTCCTTGTTTGTCTTCTAATTTCCAACCAAACGTAAAGAGATCAATATCAAAACTTTCTTTTAAGCCGGATGAGAAGTATATCTAGGCCCGGTTGCAGAAACAGTTACAATCAAACGCAACACCCATTATCAAACGCAACTTCATTTTCAAACCAATCAGAAGCGCCCATTTTGGGATTTACGATTGAATTTTGTAAGTTGTTTTTGAATTCATCCCTTTCTGAAAGAATGTCCTGACCTTGGCTTTCAGGATATTAAAATATGGCGAAAGGATGAAGAATAACACGGATTATTTGCCTTCATCGTCTCTCCTAATAAAAACTGAAATACCGGGGAGAGATTTCAGCTCGTGATAACGGGTGCAGTACCCCTAATCAAAGGCTCTTCAAATGACATCTCTGATTCGAGAGATTGACGGAAAGAAAAGAGACGCTAAACCATTCCTTCATCATAATCTGTTATGGCAGAAGACGTTGTCATAGCGATGGTTTGACAAAACGAAAAACGACATAACAAAGGGTTATTCCTTTATCAAGAGTTAGAGAATATACAGTGTCAAAATAAATCTGAGCATATTTTTTTGTTCTTTAAAAGAAAAGACCGGAATAATCAGAATCAGTTGTCACATAATTATCCATAACTGTGCGGTACATAATCCTTTCTGGATAAGCAAATTAAATCCTGTAGAAAGAAAACTGTGAGCCAGAAAAAGATTAATACTTTCTGTTAAGAAGTTATTTTTTTTTCTATATTCATTCCAGATAGCTCTTGTTTTGAATCTGAAACAGGAGTTGACTTTTCGCCTCCAGTGCCCGCTATTTTTTCCGCAGACAAGAGCACTGATAATTGCTAGCGGGGATGAAAATATGAAAAACTGATTATCTTTTTTTTTATTTGATTGTTGTTTTATTTTCGTCATTATCGAGTATTCGCTCAGCGATGCGGAATGAATCTTAGAACGCAGCAAATGCATCGAAAATGCAAGTCAAATCAGAATGAAGTCTTTGTCGAGAGTCGGTGAATAGGAACAGCAGTTCCGTCCGACGTTTCAAAGCTGACGAATAATCGCAAATAATTATGTCGTTTGTCCAGAGTCGTGGACGAAACCGCAGTTTAGATTCAGCGACCTTCGACAGACTTCCATTGCCAAGAGGGCGTTTAACAATAGATTCTCTACGTTTCAGAAAGCGTATGTGCAGTTGTTGCAAAAAATCCCTCTTGTCTGATTGTGTCTGTTCCCTGTATAGCATAATGCGAAATAGAAAAAGTACAATGACCAGATGCTGTAATTCATCATTAATTAGCAATAAGCTAATAGGCAGGGACGGAAACTTTAAGAGAACATTGAACATTTTAACCGATATATCATGCTTTATGAACTCCGGAATCCGAGTTTGTTCAAGGTAGGACTATCTTATTTCCTGCTATAAACGATCATGAATGAGTAAACGCTTTAAAAGTGATTAATTTCATATTTCAATAGGAAGTGCAATGATACACACGGAAATTAAGTACAATAATTTATAAATGATATCAATAATGAGTTTAGAAGTATATGCTAACATATCGAGTGACGTAGGCCAAATTCCTTTAGGGAATAATGCATGCACGTGATCAATATCGTTGTCTTATTATTTGGCCGCCTCCTCCGACGGTTTTTACCCCGTCATTATATTGATTTACTTCTCGCTGCTTTCGATTCATGATATCAAACGATTTCGCTTAATATGATGACTGACCCATGAATATAGGCCTATATAATGTAGATTGACTTTAATTCATTGCAAGTTAATTATACCTCCATACAGTCAAAATTTGCCTCGACACATTTCCTTATTAGCTTGAATTAACTTGCATGCAATTTTCAGTGATAATGGTTAAAACTTTCTTACAAAATCTGAATGTCAGTGCCTATCTTTATTCATAATTATGAAGGCCAAATTGTGAAGAAATTACATTACAAGTTTTTTATGTAAACAGTAGTGTCCTATTACGTGGTATCAGTTCAACAGATCCGGATGTTAGTACAGTCAATATTGTTATGATACAGGTCAACAGGTTTGTGATTTAGCTGGATGCGACAAGTTCCAATTTTTATCGATGTCATCATAATTAAGACAACACAACGACAAATAGGAACGGACTTTTTTCGCCCTCTTTTCTCTTTAAAAGTTCGCTGCTTTACAACGTTCGTTGTTTACGGTTTGTTTTATGCTACAGCAGATACACCCGTGTTTGTGGCAAGCACGGTGGTATAACGAAAATTGAGATTTTTTTAATTATGTAGTGTATAACGTGTTTTGAATTGGAAACATGCGTTAAATGTAAATATTCTTTTTTATAATGAATAAATGAATGGAGTAATTTGAATTTATTTGGTGTTATTGTGTTTATGTTAAACCACCATAATCTTAAAAGGCAATGATTATTTATAGCTTGTATGTTTATTTAGTTGTACATGTATATGAAATGTGTAAGGTTTGTATGTAGCTTTGGAAACCTACTTTAAGTAGATCAATTTAGTTGATTTAGGGGGCCTAATTTAAAAAAAATAACATGACCTATACCGTTGATATGGCGTGATAAAAAAGTGTTTTAGATCTACTAACACTATTGACGCCCACGTAGGGATAGTAACTTTTATTTTGCTTGTGATAGAAATTTGCACCAGACGGTCCTGTCCGTTTTCTTCGGGGAACTTTTAATTTAACAGTATTTTTTACCGATAGACCAGTTTCTTCATGATATAGGCTGGTTCACAAGCAAAGTGTAAGTTTGCAGGTTAACTTTCGGCTGGTTCATCGGTTTCTGTCCATGCAATGACCCGGCTAGCTGAAAGCAAACTGCATGCATTTTGCACAGTGTGCAAAGAACACTTCGAATCCAATACTTTGTGGGGAAAATGACGAAAAAAGCCCGTTATATTACTTGAATCTGTGAAATCATTAAGTCCAAAATGTTTTTTTTAATGCATGTTTTATTAATCTTATGTGATATGGTAATTACCATATCCATGGAAATCTTTTGACCCTGGCGGGCAAATAACGGCATTTTTTGGTAAATTACCCCCTTTACCAAAATGTGCAATTGACTAAAATGTGCCGTAACTATGTTACAGCACATTTTGGTAAAAGAAATTTACCAAATGTGCCGATGGTGCACCTATGCCTTACAAGATTTTTTGTTACCAAAATGTGCAGTTATAACGTGATGTGCCTGCACATTTTGGATAATATGCACATTTTGCTAACAACTTCAAAACCACATTTGACGATTATAATGGAGTAAATATTGATAATTATGGTATTGGGTTAGTAAGGGGTAGTATGTGTGTGTGTTTGGGTCCAATGCCATTTCGTCTAATGACCATGTCGTTTAATGCCGTTTGGTCCAATATCCTTTCGTTCAATAGTCATTTCGTCTGATAGCCAGTTAGTCTAAGAGCGATTTCGTCCAATAGCCACTTCGTCTTAGAGCCACTTCGTGCAAAGCCATTTCGTCTAAGATCAATTTCGCCCAATAGCCACTCCATTTGATTGACACCTTTTTTCCATTAGCCTCTTCTTTCAATAGCCAGTTCGTCTAACATTTTGGTCCAATATCCAATGGGTCAAATTGACAGTTCGTCCAATACCTACTTGGTCCAATACCCATTTGGTTCAATTCCCACTTGGTCTAATAACCGTTACTGGGAGCAGGCGCGGATCCAGGGGGGTGAATGTATCCCCCTGGTAAAAAAAAGGGTGGAAGAAACCAAGGAGCTTGTGTTGGAAGCTCCTTGAAGAAACTGAATGAAACACACCACAATATCAGTGGCGTAGCTAGGATTTTTTTTCCTGGGGCGAGGGCACGTGGGGGTCCTTGCTTTTTGATGGGGGGAGGCCAACAATTTTTTCTGTGTATGTATGTGTCACAGGGGCGGATCCAGCTTTAGCCAATAGGGGATGGGGCCCGAAATTATTTTCATCCATATTTTCCCCGTTTGGCCACTCAAATTTGAATTTTGTTTGTTTGAAGGGGTAGTCCTCACAGTCACTTCTTCGCTTTATTCTTATAAAAGAACAGATAAAAAGTGCCAGCGTAAATTTTATTCGCTCGTTTTCACTCGTCTTCCTCTTCTTATTTTCCCCTGGATCCGGCTATGTATACTGACATGACAAAAAAAAATCATTGTAAGGACTTATTTACGTTGGATCCAAGGAGAGGATACGTAACTCACTAATCAAATTTTGTAGCGCGAGCTGAGTTTTATATTCATCTCAGCACTTTAGGATTCCTAAAAAATTTGATATTTTTCAGACACATTTTAATCGTTTTGGGCAGGACATGTATCTCACTATAATATAACAAGGCAATTCGAGCATGTTGGCACCCCCGGTCAAACATGAATTTGGCGCCCCCGGTCGAATATAAAATTGGCGCCCAAAGATCGAACATTAATTCCGCGTCCCACTCCCCCCTAGGTCGAACATCAATTAGGCGCCCCCCAGGTTGAACATCAATTCGGCGCCCCCCTCTGTCGAACATCAATTCGGTGCCCCTGGGACGAACATCAATTTGGCGCCTCCATAGGTTGAACATGAATTCGGCGCTTCTACATGTTCTATGTCGAATATCAATGCGGCACCCCTAGGTAAATCATCAATTCTGCACCCCCTAGGTTGAACATCATTTTGGCGCCTGTATGTCGAACATCACTTCGGCGCCCCTATGGGTCGAACATCAATTCGGCGCCCCTAGGACGAACGTCGATTCGGCACCCCCCCCCTAGGTTAAACATCAATTTGGAGTTCTAATACCGAAAATTAATTAGACGCCCCTATAGGAAAAACATCAATTCGGCGCCCCCTATGTCGAACATCAATCCGTCGCCCCAATGTCGAACATCAATTCGCCCCCTTCCCTCTACTTTTTATCCGTCTCTATTTTTTTCTCTTCTTCTTTCCCTCCTTTTTCTCCCCGTTTCTTTTCCTCTCTTTCCTTCCTCTTTTTGGCGCCCCCTGTTCGCCTACCCGGGGGGCCCGGGCCTCGAGGGCCCCCTCAGAATACGGCGCAGGATGATTATTATCATGACGATGATGTCGATGCTGTCAATGATGATGGTCCTGTTGAGGGTCACGGTGGTAATGACGGCTATTGTGGTGGGGGCATTGGTCCGATGACGAAGACAATGTCGTCAAGGAAAGCGACAATATTTTGTTAATGACTGTTAGGTTGTTTAGGGTGATGATGACGATGGTGGTGATGACGATAACGTTGTTGTTAATTATGAAGAGGAGGAGGGGAATGACTGATGATTATGGTGACGATGATGATGTAGAAGAAGGAGAAGAAGAAGAAGAAAAATAAGAAGAAGAGGAAGAAGATGATGATGATAATGGTGATAATGATGATGGACATGATGATGATGATGTAGAAGAAGATGATGATGTAGGTAATGATGATCATAATAATGCTTATGATAATGGTGGTGGTGATGATAATAATGATGACGGTGATGGTGATTGATAATGATGCGGGTGATGATGACAATGGTGCTGATGACGATGGCAAAGTCTTTGATAATGATGATTATTATGATTGAGGGGGGCAACCATTCACATTTGAATATTGATATTGAAGGCGACGATGTCGATGTTGTTGATGATAATATGACATTGATATCATATACTATCGTTTATCATGGTGGTATCAGCAATACAGTGCGTCCCATAAAAAAGGAAACTGGGATTCCCATGTCTTTTTTCTTCAAAGGCAAATGAATTATGATATTTAATTCACATAATCATATTACTTAGTATTCAATTATTCCTCTTTATTTAATTTGATACCTAGTATGTGACGAACACTTCACGCATTAATGAGCAAAACGAATTTGAAATTTTAATGTCAAAACCATGTTGCTCAGAAAAATTGGACAAGATTGGGTCGTGATACGACGACTGTGCTTATTCGACGATTGGCTCATTAGCATTTCTTTTGTACTCTGTTACTCTGTACTCTGTTAAGATTCTCTCACTGATCCCTGAAATGAGAACGAATTCAGATTCACCCGTGAGAGATCTGCGCATATCGTTTCTGATTATGTCTCAGTATTCATAATTAGTAATCTGCCATGCGATTTGCTAAGCTGTTGGTTTCAAATTAGAGATGAGATTCCACTCTTGCCATGAGTATCAAATTTAAAGTAACAAGTAGAATGCCTCTGGCAGTCTCACCTGCATCACGCGATTCAATATAGCAGCAGTGCTGACTTTGAAAAACACCATTTAAATAATTATTCACAAAAAACACCATTCATATAATGATACAATACTACGTTCATTGACATTGGACCTTGACCATGTGACCTAAAACTTGTCAGTGATACTTGATTACCCCTATATCCACATTTTATACACTATATCTATAAACTTTGAAAGTTATGACAGCAATCTAATAATTACCTCTAAAATGGCCAAAGTCCAATGACCTTAAATGACCTTTGACTTTGGTTATGTGACCTGAAACTCGCATGAGATGTTCAGTGATACTTGATTACTCTTATGTCCAAGTTTTATGAACTAGACCAATATACTTACAGAGTTATGATGGTAATTCAACAAATACCCCTAACATGGCCAATATCCATTGACCTTTGACCTTGGTCATGTGACCTGAAACTCGCACAGGATGTTCAGTGATACTTGATTACTCTTATGTCCAAGTTTCATGAGTCAGATCCATAAACTTTCAAAGTTATGATGGTAATTCAACAAATACCCCCAATTTGGCCAAAGTTCATTGACCCTAAATGACCTTTGACCTTGGTCATGTGACGTGAAACTCATGCAGTATGTTCAGTAATACTTGATTAACCTTATGGCCAAGTTTCATGAACTAGGTCCATATATTTTTTAAGTTATGATGACATTTCAAAAACTTAACCTTAAGTAAAGATTTTGATTCCCCCAACATGATCTAAGTTCATTGACCCTTAATGACCTTTGACCTTGGTCATGTGACATGAAACTCAGGCAGGATGTTCAGTAATACTTGATTAACCTTATGGCCAAGTTTCATGAACTAGGTCCATATATTTTCTAAGTTATGCTGTCATTTCAAAAACTTAACCTTCGGTTAAGATTTGGTGTTGACGCCGCCACCGCCGCCGTCGGAAAAGCGGCGCCTATAGTCTCACTCTGCTATGCAGGTGAGACAAAAACGAAATCTATCTCTGAAAACGGGTATCCTCTTTTTGTGGGACGCACTGTATAGCGGATGTAAACGATCCACAATATCATTAAAGTCACACAGTAGTGTAACCCGCTTTTATAAGCCGATACGAGTAAGACAAAACGATCCTACCCGCATTTTATGGAGTATCATCGAGTTGCCTCATTTTAATTGATAGAAAGACATTTATAGAATATTTCCTTGAAAACAACATCAATTTTGATCTTTTTCGAATATAAGATCCCGGTATAAGATTTTAAACCCGATTTCGGGGCAACTCTCCCGAATATCGCACATTCCAGTGGAGCGCGTCTTAAGGCGACCGCACACCTTACGATTGGTCTCCGACCCGATTTCAGAATAAAATGTATAGAATTTGATGCTAATATTGAGACTTGGAATATCCTACTGTGTAATGTTCTAAATCATCGTACGAATACCTATGTTCAAATCTGTGACTATGCTTTCAAAATGGTTACATTAGTATTCTTTCAATTAATTTTAACCTCAAATAAAATGATATGTTCCATTCACATTTTTTTTTGCGATTTGTTCCAAAATCGGATCGCGAACAGTCGTAAGGTGTGCGGTGGCCTTTACTTGTCCTATGCTGGTCACAGGTCTCTCCTGAAAATTATCTACCCAAACGACAATCCCTTAGTTGTCCTCGGGGGGGGGGGGGGGGGGCGGGGGTGGGGTGGTCAATTTTTTTTTCTTTAGATCTATAACTAGTCCAAAGTTGAGATGAGGCACATCCCACTCATGTAATTCTACCGCTCAATCTGAAACTCGATTTATGTATAATAATTGCATTGTTTCAGCCTTGTTTCATCCCTCTATTTCTTCCGTTATCAGCTACCGTTCCTTACCCTTTCTGAAGAAAAAAAAAATCCATGTAATATTTACTTCGTTGTTTTTTGTTAGACAAAGCGAAGAATAGTTGTCCTCCATCTCTATTCCAGAAGTGCTCCTTCACATTCCCCCTCTCTCATGTACGCTTTAACATTTTATAAGTCCCATGTTTCGGATATACTCTCTCCCCCCATCTGTTTAGAAAATGTATAACATTGCCCAAACTAACTTCAAATTGAGAAAGAAACAAATGAATTTAAAAATCATATATCTTAACTTATATTTATCATTTATTGACAAGTGAAAAAAAAATTATTGGTTTGTAACAAAATACACACAACCGACATAAACAGGAATCTATCCCTGATCACCATAGTACATACATTACTTAAGTAGAACAAAATACAATTAACAAATTATTGAAATAAAGAAATTCACTACTGTAAATCTGCACTGAATAAATTCCACTTGATTTGATCAAAATAATCATTAAACAATTCTGAAAATGCTAGTTCAACCATTTCACAAGCTTGTAAACATCGCTCGAAGTGAGAAAAAAAACCGTACAAAACAGAACTCTCCCACACATGACCACGACTTGTTATGCACAAGTATATGAGGCGCCGAATGTACCATTATTATATAGAACAATTATTTGTTATATAATCATTATTTATTAAATAATAACTATTATTTATATATAATTTACATTTTATTTGTAAATAACTACTATTATATAAAATATCATTTCTAATTATTTATATATAATTCCAAGTAATACTTCATTATTTGTAAATAATAATAGTTCGACATTCCATTATTTATAAATAATGATTATTTGTTTTTCATTATTTATAAATAATGATTATTTGTTTTTCATTATTTATAAATAATGATTATTTGTTTTTCATTATTTATAAATAATGATTATTTGTTTTTCATTATTTATAAATAATGATTATTTGTTTTTCATTATTTACAAATAATGATTATTTGTTTTTCATTATTTATAAATAATGATTATTTGTTTTTCATTATTTATAAATAATTTGTTGAGTTTTCCATTATTTATAAATAATGATTATTTGTTAAATAATGAAAACGTCTACTTCATTATTTATAAATAATTTTTTTCGAGTGCACCATTATTCTCATTATTTATAAATAATCATTATTTAATGTTCGAGTTTTCCATTATTTATAAATAAAGATTATTTGTTAAATAATGAAATATCTACTTCATTATTTATAAATAATAATTTTGTTTCAATATCCCATTATTTATAAATAATCATTATTTATAAACAATTTTTACAGTTTGCCATTATATACAAATAATCATTATTTATATACAAATAACCATTATTTATTAAATAATGCCATTATTTATTAAATAATGCCATTATTTATTAAATAATGAAAAACTCGCTATAACATGCAAATGTGGGACCGCCCATGATATGAATATTCATGATGCGATTTCCTTTTTCGTGATTTTTCTTCACAAATTTTTGTCCATTTCCTCTTCATAATGACATTTCTTGAAGCAATTTTCTAGGGATATGGTCTGATTGTAATATTCTTCATTTTCTATATAACTTCGTCTTCGTAGAAATATCAAAAAGTGTAATTTTATACGATTTTTCCTACAGTTCACAATCCCCATAGGCGCGCGTGTACGGTAGGGACAACCGGTGAATCGACGGAGTGCTCTTCATCGAAATACTACGTTGGTTGGTCCCCGGAAGTGGCGGGCGGAATTTAGCCCGAATCCTCGATGGAAGTCGATCAAGTGCATATGAGCTGAGAGAGTGAAATATCAGTGTACTTGTACAGGCCCTTCTACTTTTTATAAATATTTCTTGTTGCTTTTTTTGTTAAGTTAATTTTTCCTGGTGTAGAGATAAGTTTCAGTTCTAATAATGCACTTCAAATACATTTTGGAGTGTCTGTTTGAGGCGTTTGGGGCGATTTCACCCTGGCCCCAAAATGCTCGCAACGACAATACGGGGGCATGATGACCCCTAAATTTTTAAAAACTTATTTTTCTATTGAAAATTATCACAAAATTCACCAAAAGTGTGCACGAAAGCCTTCGTATTTCACTTTTAAAACTCCGAAAAGTGCCCAAATGACAAGCTTGGTCGCTTCGCTGTGTCGCTTTCAACTTGAGAACGTTTACGCGTCTGCTCCCCCCCCCCCCTCCTCCGAAAGAAATTCTGTATACGGCCATGCTCTAAAGAGCCTGGCACATTGATTTATGTATACTTTCATTTTCATTATTTTTATCTCATTATCAACATGGCCTTACGCAGAATTTTTTTCCAGGGGGGCCGGGGCCGGAGCATGACGCGCGTAAACTTTCTCAAAAAAATCTTGAAAGCGAGACAGCCACGGGACCAAGCCCAAATGACAAGCTTTGTCGCTTCGCTGTCTCGCTTTCAACTTGAGAACGTTTACACGCGTCTGCCCCCACCCCCCGAAAGAAATTCTGTGAACAGCCATGCTCAAAAGAGCATATGGCACATTGATTTATATGTACTTTTCATTTTCATTATTTTTATCACATTATCATCATGGCCTTACACAGAATTTTTACCGGGGGGGGGGGGGGGGCAGCTAGGACGCGCGTAAAGTTTCTCAAAAAAATCTTGAAAGCGAGACAGCGACGCGACCAAGCTCAAATGACAAGCTTGGTCGCTTCGCTTTCTCAAGATTTTTATGAGAAAGTTTACGCGCGTCCTGCTCCCCCCACCCCCCCCCGGAAAAAATTCTGCGTAAGGCCATGATGATAATGAGATAAAAATAATGAAAATGAAGTATACATAAATCAATGTGCCAGGCTCTTTAGAGCATGGCCGTATACAGAATTTCTTTCGGAGGAGGGGGGGGGGGGGAAGCAGACGCGTAAACGTTCTCAAGTTGAAAGCGACACAGCGAAGCGACCAAGCTTGTCATTTGGGCACTTTTTGGAGTTTTAAAAGTGAAATACGAAGGCTTTCGTGCACACTTTTGGTGAATTTTGTGATAATTTTCAATAGAAAAATAAGTTTTTAAAAAATTAGGGGTCATCATGCCCCCGTATTGTCGTTGCGAGCATTTTGGGGCCAGGGTGAAATCGCCCCAAACGCCTCAAACAGACACTCCAAAATGTATTTGAAGTGCATTATTAGAACTGAAACTTATTTCTACACCAGGAAAAATTAACTTAACAAAAAAAGCAACAAGAAATATTTATAAAAAGTACAGGGCCTGTACAAGTACACTGATATTTCACTCTCTCAGCTCATATGCACTTGATCGACTTCCATCGAGGATTCGGGCTAAATTCCGCCCGCCACTTCCGGGGACCAACCAACGTAGTATTTCGATGAAGAGCACTCCGTCGATTCACCGGTTGTCCCTACCGTACACGCGCGCCTATGGGGATTGTGAACTGTAGGAAAAATCGTATAAAATTACACTTTTTGATATTTCTACGAAGACGAAGTTATATAGAAAATGAAGAATATTACAATCAGACCATATCCCTAGAAAATTGCTTCAAGAAATGTCATTATGAAGAGGAAATGGACAAAAATTTGTGAAGAAAAATCACGAAAAAGGAAATCGCATCATGAATATTCATATCATGGGCGGTCCCACATTTGCATGTTATAGCGAGTTTTTCATTATTTAATAAATAATGGCATTATTTAATAAATAATGGCATTATTTAATAAATAATGGTTATTTGTATATAAATAATGATTATTTGTATATAATGGCAAACTGTAAAAATTGTTTATAAATAATGATTATTTATAAATAATGGGATATTGAAACAAAATTATTATTTATAAATAATGAAGTAGATATTTCATTATTTAACAAATAATCTTTATTTATAAATAATGGAAAACTCGAACATTAAATAATGATTATTTATAAATAATGAGAATAATGGTGCACTCGAAAAAATTATTTATAAATAATGAAGTAGACGTTTTCATTATTTAACAAATAATCATTATTTATAAATAATGGAAAACTCAACAAATTATTTATAAATAATGAAAAACAAATAATCATTATTTATAAATAATGAAAAACAAATAATCATTATTTGTAAATAATGAAAAACAAATAATCATTATTTATAAATAATGAAAAACAAATAATCATTATTTATAAATAATGAAAAACAAATAATCATTATTTATAAATAATGAAAAACAAATAATCATTATTTATAAATAATGAAAAACAAATAATCATTATTTATAAATAATGAAAAACAAATAATCATTATTTATAAATAATGGAATGTCGAACTATTATTATTTACAAATAATGAAGTATTACTTGGAATTATATATAAATAATTAGAAATGATATTTTATATAATAGTAGTTATTTACAAATAAAATGTAAATTATATATAAATAATAGTTATTATTTAATAAATAATGATTATATAACAAATAATTGTTCTATATAATATTGGTACATTCGGCGCCTCATACAAGTACATATAAATTCAATAACATATTTTTACAACCTTTTGAGAATATTGCATAGAACGTTAGCTCCGAAAGAAATGAATTTTCAGCGAGCACGCCGCAAGAAGACGCATGTTTATTTTGCTTGCTAATATTTTTCCTCGAACACATAATACAAAAATATCAACTGCAGCATAAATGAACGTTAATCTTCCGTCCTCGTATCGATTTAAACCTTATATTTAGAAGGTAACACGACGCTTAATGATATAAATTAAAGCGAGTTATCAGACATGAGTTTACACAAAAAATGTCACGGCCAAGTCAAGTACTTTGGTAACCTACATTCTTTGAGAGATCGATAGATGACCATGTATTCAGGGACGCAATTTAACGTGACATTTTTTCGCAAGCCTTAACCTTGGTAGTAATTTAATCATATGGCTGATGTCTAGTATGATTCAGGCAAGACGCTATCTGTTGTTGTCATGACACACTTACCTCTCCAGTGAAGTAGATATTTGGGTGCATGAGCATACCTCCCCCTCCCCTCCCCCAGTCCTCCCAAAACGAATAGGGCATCATTGTCCGTGAAACTCGGATTCGTGCATTCGTGCACTTTATGCCACCACTTACCTACACATTTGTTAATATGGGCGGTTTCAATATAATTTGGGTGTGCGTGGGTGTGTGTGTGTGTGTGCGTGCGTTGGGGGTAAGATTTCTCTTTCAGATATCACATAAGTGTATTGTACAGTATGATGAAGACATTCCTCTTCCAAACCCTTTCTTTCTTCCTAGTTTCCTTGCTTTTTCTTATCCTGCCCCCTCCCATCACTTAAAAAGAAAAATCAGAAACGGTGATTGCCCCAAACCCCTTCCCTGAAGTGAATTTAATATTTTCATCTATAATTATCAACCCATGCATCAACCATCATAATAAAAAAAAAACCATAGGGGCTCTAGATGAAATAAACATTCAATCAATAAATATATAGATGGCCTTCATAAATGACCTTGGCGGCAAAGGAGAACAAATCTTACGCAGGTTTGACCACGGCTTAAACAGTATGGACGAAATGCACCAAATGCAATGATGAAAAAAAAACATGACAGATGAGTTGGAATTAATCAACAAAGAAAACAAAATAGCTCTGAAGTGTAAACAATCCCATTTACTTCATTAGTGACCGAACCCCCCAACCCTTCCCCATATTTGCATTTTACTCCAAACAAATTAATTCCAACGAATTTTAAGTGAATTAGATTACCATTTCTAAAAGAAGGAGCGTGCATGATTCGTCTGTGGTCAGTGTAACCTACATATACTATGAACTTGACCAAGATCTAGGTTACTATAACTAAGGAAGACGCTGCAGTAAAATAAATAAATGACCGACTGCATGAAAGACTAGGAAACTAGGCATTAAGAGCATGAAGTACTGTTTTACAAGAGAACTCCCAGGTTTTCCACGATAGGATAAAAATAAATCATTACAAACTCCAAAAACAGATTAATTATTCAATAAATTACAATTTGGAAGCATCGGTTAATTAAAAAAAAAGGTCAGCCCAACCATCCACAAAAAGAAAATATAATTTCAAAGTATTCATATTTAATGTATTACATTTCTACACACTACTGATTAGTACTGATATTTTTCATTGACAATGCATCACAGATATATCAAGAATATAATCAATCCAAGATCCCAGACAGTTGATAAAGAGTCTGTAGATTGAAATTGATGATAATTCTATACAAAACGGTAGGTTGCTTTTGAATTCTGTTATTTCTGTAATACTTCCCTACATTATGATAGCAATCAGTTTGAACTAGCGCAGTGCAATTGGTCTCTAAAGGCAATACAACGCAACTCTTATTCTAAACCTTCTTTAATCCATCGAAATGCAAAGGACGATGCTTTTGAGAATTTAAAATCTCTTATCATCGAATTAATCGACTAGATTTTACAAATACAGTGAAGCATGACCAGAAAGAGGATTGGATCTTTGATTTATCAGACTGATATTGATAAAGTGATACAGGAAATTCAAACATTGCTAGCTGCAATGCACGTAATCAGACAAATTTAGTAAAGAGGAATAGAACGGAAGTTCGTGTAAATGCCCTGGAATTGTAGGCTATAAAGAAAGTTGTCATTTTTTTTCTCATGCTTGGTAATCTTATTAAGCTTTATTCTTCTTATTCTTCATTGTCTTTCATAAAACAATCAAACTTGTGACCTTATCAATTTCAGGAAGAACACAACATGGCTCCTCAAATTCCACTTATTACATCCAACTATACATGTCTTTATTATCACAGTAAATGATATCAAAGCCTCAATCGAGATACACTTGAGCTTGGAAAAATTTGTTTGAACAAAAAAACCACAAGCTACGATGCTTCATAAAGAGATAAACTTCATGTTTACAATAACGTTCATGTTTCAGGCCACTATGAAGTCTTCACTGACCCATAAAGATATAAAAATGACAAGAACTGTAAACTTGTAAATGCTCTTAGTTATAGCAATTTAAAAATTCATCCAGATCAGTTATGCTATACTGACCAGTCAAACTCCGTATTTGACTCAAATTCTATTCACACTGAAATCCCACTTTACCCAGGAAGCAATTTTGGGACGGGTATACTGACATTACAACAGGAACTTAGAACTATAAGAAACACAAACATATAGTTACATTCTACTTCAGACAGAAACTAAATGGCATTTGGTAAAATATAACTAGCACAAAGAGTGTCTGTATTAACAAAAACATGTGAAATGCAAATGTTTATATGAGTAAATAAAGTGATACCAGCTTCCTTTTCTGTTATTGCAGGGAAAATGAGAATCTAAAGTTCTTAACCATATTTTCATTCATTCTCACATTTCAATGCTGTTATCTATTTATGAAAATTATCAAATTTTTGGCATGTGAAAGTGAAACGGTTTATGACAAACCTGTATAATGACTTAAATCACGCTGATGATTATGAATAAATCCAACCAAACAGAATGTAAACAAAACCAAAATACAGTGGGGGAAGGCGGAGTAAGTTGTGAGAATTGATATGATTAATAATCTTGTAGAAATAAGTACCTTGCCTTAAAATGTAATTCTTCTGAGATATTTTTCACCTACATGTATGTATAAATTTGTATTTTTCCCTCTAAAAAAAGTACTTTTTGTTTCAAATTTGAAAACAATGTGGTGGGGCAAGGGGTCATGCTACATTGGGTCATCAATACATATGACACCACCGCAATGTCTGACTCATTCATTATTGGCCTGGGGCTGGTGGCTCAACTTGCCCCTATGCTAAACTTACCCCGCCTTCCCCTACTTCTAAATGGATTATTATTATCATATAAACAGCACAGGTGCTGTAGCTCCAAGAATGCAAGCACAAATTTGAAAATAAATGTCACACAAAGTATGATTTGCAATAAAATTCTCTGTTCCTACGTTTCATGAGGAATATTATTCAAATTAAGATGGGATGGTGAGCACACAAACCATGCGGAAACATACCCAGGAGGTGGAGAATGTGTAAATATTGTATGCAGTCAAGCAAAAATCCATAGACCTGGGCCCTGTCTTACAAAGAATTGCGATTGTGATTGATCCGATCAATCACAACTATGGACGGCCAGCAATGTCAACATCTATTATGCATGTTTGTTCAAAATAGCTTCTAACATAAGATGATGTACATTCAAGCATTCACTGTTTCCTTGAATATTCACTGTGCTTCTCTTTGTTAACGAAGGACATAAAATAGTGCAAATTTCCTGTAGAAAAACTATGACACTGATGGATTTCCATAGAATTACGACTGATTGGATCAATCGTAATTCTTTGTAAGACGGGGCCCTGAAAACAATAACTATCCATTGCTAACATCGCCAATTTAACAAGTGATATACTTCACTAAATAAGAAATATTGTTATTATCAAGGTTTAAAACATATATCACCTAAAAACATACCCTGATGTTGTGTATAAATATGTTTACTCTATTGAGTGAGCACTGGAGCACATGAAACAAATGACAGAAGAATACATTGCATGTATAATAATATTTTCTAAAATATATAACATCAATCTATAAATTTAACTGCCTCTAATTCAGGGGGTCACCAAAAGGTGATGATACATGTAAGTGGAAGTTTAAGACATTTTCTTATTGACTGGAAAAAGTACTCAAATATTTAAATGTTCTTCAAAACCCTACTTTAATATTTTAAAGTCTATAAACATAATGCTATCAAGTGAATTGCACTCAATTCCATTATACAGTGTATTGATAATATCAATAAAATATGATAGGATAATAAATCTATTGATAAAATTTGATAGAATAATAATAGCGATTAGATCTTAATATTATTTGACTTAATTGATATATACATGTCATATTATTTTAAATCCACAAATTACCGATATCTTCCTAATTTCTATGAAAATATATGATTTTTCTAAAATAGACTAGTTGTTATTGAGAAGTACAACACACGCACAAAATCTGATTTCATTCAATTGAACAATAAGTACAGCATATTTTTTTTTCATAATCTGAACAATTATTGATTGTCTCCATTGTGATATAATCCCATTTTCTGTTTTACTCAGGTCAGTTTCTTTATTAGTAAGAGTGAGCTACTTCTGTAGTTATTGATTGATTTGAAAGAGACAGAATCGACTGTATTTCACATATATCATGCAAGCATATGAACTCCCAAACTGAGTTTGACATGGCTCTACAACAAAGCTCCTAAACATTCAAGTATGAATGATTGAGCATCAAATGAGCTGATAAATTGAACCTGTAGAGTTGGAGATTTGTTTCAATGATAAACCAGAACTTTAAACAAAAGTTTAAATTAACCCAAATAGGGTTGATTTTAGAGATACATGTATGACATAATTCTCTACATGAATGATAGACTATTTTCAGACAATAAGAGGTTGCCAAGTATTGCCATGTCTCTAAAATACAGCTCTTTCGCAGCTCATCTCAAAACTTATAAATTTTGAACCTTTTTTTTTAAACATATGTATCAATTCAAAAGTCCAAGTCACTGAACAGCCAGTAGCATACTCATGGAGCTAGGCCATACATGTATGTCAACCTCAATTTCAAAAAGGAGCAAAATACTATGATCTCTTATACTGTAGACTAGTACTTGTATATTCGGAGCATATCAACTCAAAAGCCAAAACTAGTATAGTCTTCAGCATGGATACTCAGAGCCCAACAATATGACAACTGCCATTTCAAACAGGAGCTAAATACAAAAACAGGCATTAAATGCAGAAGTTGATTTCAGGCAATGCATTGAATTCCATTAATTGCATTTCTCTGAAATTGTTTTGTATAAAAAAAGACATAAACTCAGCTTATTTCTTTTTTTTAATACTTAACATCTATCCTAATCAGAAGGCCCTATTAGAAATGGGGCTCTTCACAACATTTCATCTTCATTAGTGCTATTTGAGGCAGTAATAAATTCAGCAAGTGGAAAATACGCAACTCATTTGACTATCAAATTCATTCCAATATATCTTTTCTTCATAGGGCCTAAATTCATTTTTGATATCTTTAAACACTATTTAATATTATTGCATATAAGAAACTATCCTGTAATTTTACATGGATTTCACAGAACAAACATGCACTTCATGCTGTGGATAAATTATGTGATTGTAAGATATTACAGTTTGTGATGATTGCATATAAAAATACAAGCTTGCTCACAGCCCCTTCCAACTCATCTGGATAAAATATACAAGGCAATAGTCATAGATTGAGCGTAATAATGTAATATTTGTGTTTATGACAGAGTATAATGCTGGAAAAAATAGCACAAAAACTTTACACTTTTCTGACAATTATATATCAGATTGTAATGTCTGTAACTCTGTACAAAATACTATGTTACAGTACCAGAATGTTTTACAACGATGTTCAAAATATTCTGTTAGAGTCTTGAAGCATTTTTCAGTAGAATATAGATGTTTTCAAATATTGCATACACGATTGGGTAAATATTAAGAACAAAATTAACTAGAATTGAAATAATGAAAAGCCTGGAGCAGTGTGATATGCCATCTGCACACCTTATTTGAGCCAAACAGAAATGACCTCAATTCATGTTATCTGGCTAGTAAAATTACCATAAAAGGAAATATAAGCTTCAAAAGGTACCTTTTTTCTCAGACTTTTTGAAAGTCATATGAATGTACACCAATGCATTAAATGCAGCATAATAATTATTCTCCAGGCGACATGGTAGTATCATTTATGACTATGATAAGAAATAAACCAAATTAAACGGCCCAAAATCAAAATTCCCAAATACACAGAAAATAATTACGAGACTTCGACCTCATGAAATGGAAAAAGAACAGACAAATATATGTTATTAATTATTTAATAAAACTCTATAAAATATAAAAGGAATCTATATGAATTATAATATATTCTACCTACAATCAGATTGCATTCCTCATTTTATAACAACCTGTTTGAAGGCACTATTTTGTCAATCTTCTATTCCCATCACTTAACTTGTAAACATTCAATTCTAATCCTTTTCAAGGAATTTAAATATTTCTCATGCACAATAGTAGAGATATGTTAAGCACACCAAAATCATATAATATATATTTTTTTAACATTAGGTATTATGAGATCTTCAGTATCCCTCTTTTTTACAAATGGCTGCTTACACAGACAAACATAAGAGATTTCTTCACAAAAACTAAGTATCTATTAATTATATTTTGATTCTTTTTTTGTAAGCCCTACTTTTGTATATTAGTACTGGGAAAAGGGAGGGGGCAAAACCCTCTATGCCAACCGCTAGTCTCTAAAATTTGCTAGATCACAGTTAATGGCCTTATTTGTCATTATTCCTAATTGTTTATGATGTAATCCTATTGTATTTTTGTTTGCATTTCCACATTTCATATTGTTTTTATGAAGCGATGTAAAGATGAATGAACTAAATATGAAGAATATCTGAAGTACAGAAAAAATACATGTTCCTTCATGATGATAACTCTCTCTATCGTCATGACAATGGAATGCTAAACAATTACCCTGGAAACAATGAATAGTTCAATGGATCAGCCTACAAAGCAAGAAAAAAAGCACCCCATTGTTGCATTCTGCATGATGACTAAGACGTAGCCTTGAAACTTCAACCTAGTACCCTGGAAACTTCAACCAAGCACCCATGGAAAGTTCAGCGCACTTAAATCTCTGTGGTCCGAATTCACATAGTTCGTTATTAATCCACGATCTAAACCATGCTTTTGCAGATTGATTATGCCTATTAATAGCTACACTCAATTAGTCATAGCAATGAAGGGTGTCATTGGAATGTATTTAAAATCAAGGTCAAATATCACCATATTATCATAGATCTGGATCAAGTTCTTGTACGAAAGTCTATGTCAGTTCTAGCATGAAATGCATGCTGAAAAGTGAGCACACTAAAGATCGCCAACAAAGAAATGCACACTTTCTGGGCTATTTCAGACCAGGATATACGGGGGAGGGAGGTCAATTTGACCCCCCCCCAAATCTTGGCTGCTAATTGCCATGAAAATTTGCACACACGTAGAGCCAGATGTAAACTGTAAGACTATAGTAAAATTTTCAAAATATTAGTTGCTTATATTTTCGTATTAATTAATTATGCAAATAAGCATATGAAATTTGCCCTAAATTTTTTTTTTGTGCATGTTTTGCCTATAACATTTTTAACAAATATTGTGGGTCGCAAATTTGGTCTCAAAAGATGCGCAAGACTTGAAAGTAAAAAGTCAGCGAGCAGTGCGGTCAAAAAAATTCGCGTGACGGCGTAGTGACAAAATTTGTCGAAGGGGGGGTCAAATTAATCCCCCAGTTAGATAAGGGTTAAACCACGGTTTCAAAACATAGACTCAACATCATTGTGTGACTTCCAGCCTTAACATTCAAGCGAGATCTTATTACAATAATAACTATTGCCATTTTTAGCCACATTTGTTTTAAAAAATGATCATACAGAACTAAAAAAAGAGTTATAAATATACCACACAATAGCTATTTACTGTGTAAGCCATTATTATGGCATACACTTATGGACACTTTCAGCCATACTCGTCATTGCCTTATTCACATTTTTTCGGGTATGTTTTCAAGTGCAGCAATATGGCCATATACAAAAAAAAAAAAGGGGGCCATTTTGAATTATGAAATTAAAAAAAAAAATAATAATAATGTGAAAATTTCAGCTCATGATTCGGTAAAGGATTGTAATACCTAGGTAGTTTAAATAAGAGTTGTGATTGTTTCATTAAGTATTGATACAATTCTAATACATACAGCAAATATAACTAGCAAACTAATTAAGGATGATGTAAGAAGGCCGTAAGTACCTGACTTCAAAAGCAGATTGAGGATTCTTGATGGAAAAGGCAAACATCTTGACTATTCCTTCTTGACTCTGTCAAGGCAAGCTGCCACGACGGCTGTCCAGCCAGTTTGATGGCTGTAATGTAAAGAGATTGAACAGAGAGATGAATATTATGGCTACAATAACAAAATATTGAGGATCTGATTTTCATCAAACTGTTTGGACTGAAGTTAGTTGGTGTTTATTGTAAAACATATAGATATCAATGCACATGCAATTTCTGACCAAAAACATGAATATTTTGGCATAAATTCTCATATTTTTCCAAAAATATTAACCGGGTTGTCTAGAAAATGATTGCAATCAATTTGTACTATGTAAGTCAAAGTGAAAAGCGTATTCATTTAAGATTTTCCCATTGTCTGTGCAAATAAATGATTTTCATTATAAAAAATCCATGATGGCCACCAAAATTGCCAAGTTTGAACCCCATGGGACACGATTTGGCAAAGGGAATATCAACATTCCTTAACTAGACACTTCAGGCATGTCAAAAAAAAAAACATCCCGATGGTGCACGGGAAACCCCATTTCCGACTTGACTATATTCTGCATAAAATATTTTTGAAAAGAAATGATTTATGCAGAAATCTTCAAAAATTTGAAATGAAGCCTTTGAAATTTAAATGATATGAATCCTCTTTCACATAGAAATAGTATCCAACAGAAGTGAGTACGCTCCTCATTGAAAGGTTGATCAATACGCATCAATTTGTATGAAATATATGCTTCATGGTCATAATAAATGGCGCATCTTGTCTGACTTGTCTTCTCTGATCTTTCATTATTGTGAAATCTCCTGGCAAAGAGCTGCAAAAAAGTGGGGGTATTTCTGAGGAGTGTACTCACTTCTGTTGGATACTGTACATAACATGCACATCAGTCAATTTTGGTCAAAAAATAAATTTTGAGATTTTTTCATAAAATGAAAGTATAAGTCCTACTCTATTCATAACTAAATTTCTAGGCAGCAATTTATTTTATTTTCTGAGATATAAGAGGATTTTCACGGCAATGCCATACAAATTTTTTATAAAATGTGCAAATCCCATTGGAAACGTGTACTGTAACAGAGCGATACAACGTTTTGACTGACCACGATTACAACACGCGCAGTCAGCCAAACCGTCGTATCAGCACTGGAACTGCATTGACTTTGCACGTGAAAAGCGATACGTTTTGACTGACCGCGCGCATTGAAATCGCGGTCAGAGTTGTTGTATTTCTTATGGTGTTTTAGTACAGGGAAAACCAAATCGCTCAAACAAATATTACAAGCATGTAGCTCTTTTGTGATATTTTCTCAGATTCTTAGTTTTGTGTAAAAATAAAGATACCAATGTCAAGCAATTGTCTTGGTCTTTCCAACCATGTATTTTCTAGCAAGTAATATGTTGTAAGGCTAGGGAACTAAGTGTGAAAATCATAGTATACTTCGAAGTTGATTTTCTCTGAAATGGGTTTGCACCGTCGTATGTGTGATACGACGGTTCGGATGACCGCCGACGACATATACCAATGCTCAATGTCAAAATGACCTACCTTGCACCAACTCCACGTCCCGTATCGCCATGGAAGTACTCGTAGAACAGGACCAGATCCTTCCAGTTAGGGTCATCCCTATAGAGGGCGTTGTCCCCATGGCACGGCCTCCTACCGCTCTCATCCGGTAAGAAGAGATTGACGATGCGGGATGAGATGTCCTTGGCAACCTCCTTGAGACGAACCATGTTCCCTGATCCGGTGGGACACTCCACCTTGAAAGATTCCCCGTAGAAGAAGTCGTAGCGCTCCAAGGCTTCGATGATCAGGTAGTTCACTGGAAAAAAATTACGGGAGAGATGTGGAGACATGGTTAATTTATGAAGTCATTGTGTCATGCCTCACACTGTCTGTTCAATATTGAGCTTTAATCAAATAGGATCATGTGACAACTGCTTGAAATTTCAAAATTTTTCCTGCAACGGCCTCATCGACATATTAGCACAAAAGTTGGCTTAGTTGAACATTGCAACATCAGTTTTCACTGTAAATTCATTGATTCATATAAAGTCTTCATCATAATACTTGAAATATATATTTTTTAGAAGCATATGATGATGATTTTATAAAAAAATATGCACATTTGTTGAAACTGTGGTAGTAAATGTAATGTTGTTGCCATTTTGTTTGGCTATGATCACTCACATAAGAAATGATTATCAGGGGGGGGGGTTTCACAAATCACAAAGAGTTAAGTGTGACGTAGAGTTACGTGCAGTAGAAAACGCATCACCGCATTGGTCACATCATGCTAAGATGATGCGCACCACTGTGTATTAATCAATAAGATTGCTCATTAGATATTATGTGTGCACTCCCATTTAAAGATAAATGCAAGTTGTACAGAATCCAATATAATGACCAAAGTGTCTGTGTGTATGAATAAAAAGTATGTGCCAAAGGATTCTGGAAGAAATTGTGTGATTGCTGAGAAATAAGCAAAATAAGCGCGGATTCGGGCACTTCCGTCGGATTTTATTCCAGCAATAATAATATACACTGTCCCACGTGTGCCAATCTGTGTTGGCGATCTTCAGTGTGATCGTTTTTCAGCTAAGATTTTATGATTTCACAAAGTTCAGTTTATGTAACTGTACCAGATCTAGATCCACGATGATATAGTAATACTTGACCTTTGTTTTACAGACTTTCTCACGAAATAAGTGTTTTACTGCAACTACTTTCATTTAGCTTTAAGCATGACTCTTAAGTCACACTGAACTCTTTGTCAAACCTCCCTGTTCTGAACGTTTGAATATCACAATAATTTTCATCATTACCACAGAGCCAGATGGGACCCCTCCAGTTGCTATTCCCACCAAACAGATAGGTATTGGACTCTCCTGGGACGTAGTCTACTCGATACTCCTCCCCACCGACGTGAAACTGGAATGGTTGGCTGGCGTGGATCTTGGACAATGACCGGATGCCAAAGGGGGACAGGAACTCGTTTTCGTCCAGCATGTATTTGAGCACTCTCTTCAGGTTCTTGCGTGAGGGAATGCCTAGAAGGTGACGCCCTTTGCCAGAGCCTTCTCTGGTCCGGAAGGCAAGCTTTACAAAAACAGAAATAACAGTGGGAGAGAAAATGAATACACAATCATGTCAATGTTTACAGGCCAACCCAACAAAAGAGAACAAATGTACAAACGTAACAATGACAGTTTTTATCAAAAACAGATTGACAGAGAAAAAAATGTTATTGAATGTACTATCTCATCACCTGACTTCACAATTTAATATCTAAAATATGGCAGAACATGAACACTTAAAATATGCTCATTTTCCGGTGGGGTTCTCTAACTTTTGAGCACCACTGTACTTACATGGGAAGAGAGGTCAGGTCTGTTCTTAATGAACCAATCCAATCGTTTATGGAATCCTGGTAATTTCGCGATCACTTCCTCATCCAACGTAAGTGAGGCGTAGAGAGGGATCAACCCTACCATAGAGCGGATCCTCAGTGGTACGGTACAGGTGGGAGTCTTCAGTACATCGTAATAGAATCCATCCTTCTCATCCCATAGTCCTTCAAAGAAAACACAACATTGAAAGCTGTGTCAAAAGATCTTTAATGATAGAATTACAATGTTTACAACACTTTTCTTGGTATTTATGGCAGATAACCTCAAACATGCCTTCATTAGGTGATTTGAAAAGCCTTTTTGAATCACATATGCAGTATTTGTGCAATCTAAAAAGCATGAGACAGAAACCATATTTTTGTAAGAGAGTTTAACACAAAGGTAATTTCAATTGCATTTGTATCAACGCCAATCATACAGTCACAAGTAAAAAAAAAAAAAAAAAAACATGTGCCTTACATGACCCTTGCTCCTTGGGTCAAACAGCACATCGAGATGAAATGATTAACACTGCCCTTTTCATCGAACATGCTGTAAAGGACTTTAGAAACATGTTTTGAAACACATTTCTAATTGGGGAAAATTTGATTGGCACAGCCATAAAGTCAAGTAAAATGTTCGCTATGCACTAAGCGGATGGAATTTGATTACAATATCCAAATATTAAGCATCAGTGATTTGTACCAGAGAAATCCCATTTCCAACCTAGCATAGCATCAATGCTTACCTAAATTGGAGAGGGTGTGGGAGCCCATGTTATTTTCCGCTCCTAGCAGAGCATAAACTATTCCTCAAGGATTAGAGGATTCAGGAAATCATCTATCAATCCTACCTTCTTACATAGCACCAATGATCCATACAATGTTAAAGGACATGGGAAGCCAACTCACACTCCTTCCTTCTGACATAGCACCAATGATCCATACAATCTTAAAGGACATGGGAAGCCAACTCACACTCCTACCTTCTGACATAGCACCAATGATCCTTACAATATTTGAAGATATGGGAATTCAACTCATACACCTACCTTCTGACATAGCACCAATAATCCATACAATGTTAGAGGACATGGGAAGCCAACTCACAATCCTACCTTCTGACATAGCACCAATGATCCTTACAATATTCGAAGATATGGGAATTCAACTCATACACCTACCTTCTGACATAGCACCAATGATCCTTACAATGTTAGAGGATATGGGAACTCAACTCACCTTCCTACCTTCTGACATAGCACCAATGACCCTTACAATGTTAGAGGATATGGGAACTCAACTCACCCTCCTACCTTCTGACATAGCACCAATGATCCTTACAATGTAAGAGGATATAGGGACTCAACTCACATTCCTACCTTCTGACATAGCATCAATGATCCTTACAATGTTAGAGGATATGGGAACTCAACTCACAATATTACCTTCTGACATAGCACCAATGATCCTTACAATGTTAGAGGATTTGGGAACTCAATTCGTACTCCCACCTCCCGACATAGCATCTATTATTCTACAACTGTGAACCTATATCATACATCATGACACAGCATCAATGATTCCTACAATATGACATATAATCATACTTTCACCTCCTGACATAGCACCAATGATCCATACAATGTTAGAGGACATGGGAAGCCAACTCACAATCCTACCTTCTGACATAGCACCAATGATCCTTACAATATTAGAAGATATGGGAACTCATCTCACACTCCTACCTTCTGACATAGCACCAATGATCCTTACAATGTTAGAGGATATGGGAACTCAACTCACCTTCCTACCTTCTGACATAGCACAAATGATCCTTACAATGTTAGAGGATATGGGAACTCATCTCACACTCCTACCTTCTGACATAGCACCAATGATCCTTACAATGTTAGAGGATATGAGAACTCAACTCACACTCCTACCTTCTGACAAAGCATCAATGATCCTTACAATGTTAGAGGATATGAGAACTCAACTCACAATCCTACCTTCTGACATAGCATCAATGATCCTTAAAATGTTAGAGGATATGGGAACTCAACTCACACTCCTACCTTCTGACATAGCACCAATGATCCTTACAATGTTAGAGGATATGGAAAATCAACACACACTCCTACCTTCTGACATAGCACCAATGATCCTGAAAATGTTAGAGGATATGGGAACTCAACTCACACTCCTACCTTCTGACATAGCACCAATGATCCTTACAATGTTAGAGGATATGGGAATCTAACTCACAATCTTACCTCTGACATAGTATCAATGAATAAATGATTTCCATAAAAGAAGATTTAGGAACCTATTTCATACAGCATCAATGAATCATACAATACATAATCCAATCATATTTTTCTCTCCTGACATAGCATCTATTATTCTACAACTGTCAAAGGATATGGGAACCCATTCCTACTATGTAAAAAATGAAATATCACATTATACCTTCACCATCACCCATTTTGTTCATGGCATCAATGATCCCTACAAAGTGCTCAAAGAACTTGCTGGCCATGTCTTCATAAGCTGGATCAGTTCTGGCTAGTTCCAATGCGATGTCTAGCATGACCACACAGAAGAATGCCATCCATGCTGTTCCATCAGCCTGAAAAGAAAAATATCCATGAAAAAATATCCCTCCCTGCCAACACAAGTCATGCATCTAATTTTGTCTGAAGGCAGCAATAGACGTTCTACTTTGATCGATGAACAGGCTTTGTCCTACAACATAGTTGGAGTAAACTAAACTAAACTTACTAAACTATGATATCTACCACAGATACTACAAGGGGAAGACTTGACACTTCAGCGCCCACTAGCATTGAGCATTAGAGTAAACTTTTGCATACCGGTGCACGCTTGTGTATAAAGCATATGGGGGAAATTATGGAGGGTGTGATGAAGAGGGCAGAGGGACAGTGCTTGGGAATAATTCTACCTACCCTTTCACAGAAGTCTCTGAAATATATTCACTTCAAATTTTTCTGATATTTTATGGAAAAAAAAATCTTATATTGTCAAAATCGCCTCTTCACCCCTCTACCATTTCCTCAATATGTTTTATACACAACCCAAAATGACGATACACGAATGTGTAACTACCCAATGCTGTCGGGAGCCCTTCTCAAGTGTTTCATTACACGCTCTATTGACTGTCCAGATTTCCCCTTGTAGCGTCTCTGTACCTTATCAGCAAAATCCAAAACCAAAATGCACAATATTTTGCAATTTCCAATCAGAATTTCAATTTGTTCCTTATTTCCCACAATACATATCTCACACTACATATCAAATCAGCTCCACAATCTATGGTTAAGCTGTATAGTATGGGGCCCTACAACACAAAGGTTAGCGATCAATCGTACACTTAATTTTCATAATTGATCGTATATTGCAGTCAATGGAATCAATCGTAGAAAAACGTTCTACGATCATTGCTAAGCTTCGTGTTACAGGCCCCTGGTATTGCTTCTATACTTTGATTTTCTAGGACCCACCTGTTCAAGATGACCTCCCGTTGGTAAAGGTCGTGACCTGTCGAAGACTCCAATGTTATCAAGACCAAGGAATCCTCCAGAGAATATATTCTTGCCATCAGGATCCTTGCGATTCACCCACCTATGTATTAAAAGTATAGTGAATATCCAGATCAGAGATATATTCTTCCAGAATCATATAACATGATTACTTACAATACTGGCCAACTTTGGCAAAAAGAAGCAAGTGACACATTCAAATTTGAGTTATTGTTGTTTCTGAAACACCCTTTGTATGTTGCACGTTCAGGCAAAATTTGGGGAAGAAATTATCGTTCTATGGAAAGATATTGAAGAAAATATGCTGTTAAATTGCATTGTCGCCTATGTAAATAACAAACACACATTGCTCATTTACAACAAGTTATACTTTTGTAACTTGCTTCCTTTTGCCAAAGTATGGCAGAGTAGCACTCATACTTTTATTAATTCCCTCTTTTTTTTCTTTTTTTTGCCAAAGTACGACAGAATACCCTTCCAGCACAGTCATGAAATAAAAATATTCTGGGTATGAGGAAGAAGACTTTTAGGCAATGTCATATTTTCTTAATATTTTTTTCCTGTTGCATACATATTGTCTGAATAGTGTCTAATTGCACAAGGGCTAATTTAAAAGAAAAATATGTGGTTTTGGAAGCATGCTTTGGTGTGAAATTCAATCATTTTGCTATGCTTTGAATCAACTTTTTATCAAAATTTTTATCAACATTGGACCCATTTATTCAAAACTGAAGTTTTATTTGAATAAGCAGTGGACTCAAGACACAGAAAAATAGCCTGAATTTAGACTCCCATAAAAAAAAATCAGGTTTTAAATTATTGAATCTTTCTCAGTGTATAAGTACTCTAAATAAACCTGTTGGATGCAGAATTCTCAAATTCCCATACATTTTGTACAGGGACCACTCGATTCCTGGAGGCAATGGGTTAAAAGTAATTTCTACTGGTACTTGAAATTTGAAAACCATGGTTTTAAACCGCAGTTTGAAGGACATATTTGATATTATGCCTCGATCTCTAGGTACCTTGTCAAAAGTCTGTTCCCTTTAAAAGGCATGATAGAGGCACGATGCATTTTTCAAAATTGAATTGAATTTATTTTCATACTTCACAAGGTAACAAAATAATAACATAATACAAGAAATACATTTGATTCCATACAAAGTACAAAAGATAATGGCAGTAAATAAAAGTGAAATATGAAAGAACCTGCATAAAAAGCAGAGCTTGTGATGCGCTCAGGTTCCTTACAGTAATTATGAAATTAGTTATCAAGGAGATCGGACACTAACAAAAAACTCAGACTTCAAAGGATAAGCCAAAGATTAGCATATAATCGCAGGGTAAAGAATGAGAGGGAAAGGGGACAAATATGAAATAGACGGGGGGTGAGCAAAGAATGAAAAAATTCAAAACTATACCGCAGTATACCTTTAAAAAGGTACAAGGCAAATACATTATATTTGTTCAGCCAGTGCGTCTTATAGCAGCTTACCTGCATTCCCTATTATTTTGTCTGTGACGAAGTGTGGGAATTGGTAATAAAAGGCTGCGGAATTCACGCTTGAACAACGCAGCTCCGAATTTTCTTCTGATGAGCCAAATTAGATTATTAAAGGTATCTTAACTTTGAAGCATAAAAGAAGTTGAATTTCACTCACCATGTGAAATTGATGAGGAGTTTCTGGAAACACCTGGCTAGGAAGAGCCTATCTCTTTGACCTCTGACCCCTGTCATTTTGAAGACCCTGAACACTGCCCAAGCATGCACCGGTGGGTTCACATCATCAAACTGAAATTCATATGCTGGTATCTGGGCAATAGTAAGCAAATAATAAATCAACAAGTCAATAGAAAAACAAATATATATTTAAAAAAAAAAGATAATAATGAATAGATGAATGAATACAAAATAAATACAAAATATTTTTTCTAATGAAGTGCAAATTCTTGAGATAAATAAGCATTTGATTGTGTTCGAATTCTGTAATCTAATTTGCCACTTGAAAACACCTTATGAATGATGAAACCTGGCTAAAATTTATTTCTTGTTTGCAAAGTGCTTAAGAGTTGCTGTATTAAATCCATCATGGTAATTATGCTGCATAACTGTAGAGTGCTTAGAGACTTCTTTTAAAGTACAGAAAGTGCCATCTAAGCAAGTGTAAAACTAACTGAATCCAATTCGGCTCATTAGAAGAAACTTATTTATCTGATTATCAATTAAATGAAATTATGAACTAATCTTAATCACTCAAATGTAATAAAGTCATAATAAACTGAACGTTACCTGAATTGATTTTAATTTAATTTGAATCATACAAAAATTACAGTCCATCTTAATCATGAATGAAATTAATCTGAACTATGTTCTGAATTTCAACTGAATCATTTAACATCAACTATGAATTACATTATCAGCATCAAATTGTAACATCCCACTTCATAATCATCAACGCTTGTACATTTCTGTACCTATTTTCTATTTCACATTTGTAATTTAAATCTAACAGAAACCTTATTCCACCGTGGACAAAAAACAAAGAATATAATTTGAATTGATTGAATATGATTATTATTATTTGATTTCTTACCTGACCATTTGGAGCCATATACCATTCTCTGAGGAAGAGGAGAAGCTGTTCCTTGGCAAAGAATGGATCCACCTTGGCAAACGGGATCATATGAAATGCAAGATCCCACGATGCATACTGGAGAAAATAAAAACAATAATAAGTATATTTTATCAAAATTGATGCATACGTACTTCTTGACAAGTACATGCAATACGCTTTAAATGCCACCAAGCTAAATAAGTAGGCATTAATCAGAAATCAATATTAAACTCATTTCTTGTATAAAGCAGTTTTACGCAATAACATTTCTACGATGAACTACGAGTATTGACATTAATTGGCGACTATCATGAATAGGTACAGTATTTGTGCAGATAATTCAATATTCATATTCATATAATATTCGCATAAGAAATCCAACTAGAAAGTGCGGCATTAAAATCAATTCCATTTGCTCTTTTGTGAAAAGTGAAATTGAATAGTCATTAAAAACATTTGTTTTTAATAATTAATTTACTTGTCATTTATGTATGTAGTTTTCTTCCATAATTTTCTTTTTGCTATTTTGTGATGGTGTCATTGTAAAGAGACCGCTATATAAATACCAATATAGTATTGTATTGTATAGGAGTGGCTAATTGCAAGCATGCATACTTGAACAGGAAGGCAGTCAGTATTCTGACATTTAATGCATCAAATTTGGTGACAATTTCATATCATTAGGAATGCATAAAAGTAATTGGAATAAATTGAACATGTAAAAAACCAGTGAAGCTATGTCTAGAGCTAGGAGTATAACTAATTTTGCCTTCTCTAATAATTATTACCAACACCCACCACTAAATGAACAAAAATGAATAAATTAACAAAAAAACAAACAAACAAATAAATAAATAAATAAATAAATAAATAAATAAATAAATAAATAAATAAATAAATAAATAAATAAATAAATAAATAAATAAATGAATGAATGAATGAAACTAACTAACTAAATAAATACATACATACATAAATAAATAAATAAATAAATAAATAAGATTGAATTAACCAGTTTAAACGTAAAGACCAGGCTTGTAAGATAAAAGTGTAGCACTTGATTACATTGGTCATTATGCATGATCAATCATACAAATCAAAGTGTACAATTAATTGCTAAGCTCATGATACAGGCCCCACTGGAGCCTGTTTCTTAGAGATATCACAATCAAAAATATCTTTGCCATTATGGTAACCTCCATGGACAGTCTACAGGGCTCTGCAACAATCACAATCAATGTTTTCATAGTAGTTACTACAGTGCGTATAAAAAAAATGGGACAGATTTAAAAAGTCTATAAAATTTTTGTTTCAAAGTATGATGTCTATATTTTGGTGTTAATAGGTGCTCTAAGGTCTTATTTTTGAACACCAAAATATAGACATCATAATTTGAAACAAAAATTTTATAGACTTTTCAAATCTGTCCCGTTTTTTTTTATACGCACTGTAGAATGAAAAAATAAGTCTTAACAAAATAGGGCTCTCTTTCTATATACATACCCATGGACATTCCCACCAAGCAGTCAATAAAAATCAAGGGTTCCATGGTAATCACCAGGGCCCCGTCTTACAAAGAGTTACGATTGATCCAATCAATTGTAACTCTATGGAAATCCAACAGTGCCATAATTTTTTTCTACAGGAAATTTGCAAAATGTTCTTTGTAAACAAAGGAGAACACACCAAATTGTCAAGAAATCAATGAAATTCATGAATATACATACATTCATATATAGAAAATCTTTTGAACAAACATGCATTTTATATGTTGACTTTGCTGGCTTTCCATAGTTGGGATTGATCGGATCAATCGCAACTCTTTGCAAGACGGGCCCCAGAATGCCAAAGTTACATTGATCATAAGTCTTTCAAAATGGGGCTCTCTTTCTACCATTACAATGGACAGTCCCACCAAGCAGCCAATCAAAATCACAGTTGCCATGGTATTCACCAGAATGCCAAAGTTACATTGATCTCAAGTCTTCATGAAACGGGACTTTACCTACCCATGGATATTCCCATTTGTCTGGCATGGAGATGATATCTCTGTTGAATAGATGTTTCCAGTCTTTGTTTCTACCCTGCAGTCGACTCTCTGGTGGTGTAGGCATGTTTTTATCCCCTCCTAACCATCCCTCTACGATGTAATGGTAGAACTGCTTGCTCCACAGCAGACCTGCATAGCACTGACGAGCCATACCCTGCTCCTCTCGACTGCAGTTGGATGGAATGACCTACAGGGATGGGAAATGGGGAGGGGGTAATTAAATGTGGCAAAAATTGAATTTAAGAGTTGGCACACAAGTTTTTGCTCAAACAGGGATCATAAACTTCTACCGTCTTCACAATGGTTTTCAAATTTATCCTGGTCCTGTCGCGGGGCGGCGACACCGCTATAAACCCACTATAAATGCATTCACAGTAGAAAAGTTATCCCGACACAGTCCCGGGATAAATTTCATGTATCCATTCACACTGCAGCAGGTTATTTTTATGACCTCCATAACAAAACACGTGTAGCCTTGTGACCCCTTGAGTGACCAGACTCTGATACACTGGAAATACCTGAGGGCGGGGAATCGAACAAACGTCCTTCAAATTGAAGGACAAGAGTCATAACAACTAGACCACGACACCCCCACATTATAGTAAACATTATCACAGATGGTTTACCCCGGTGTTGTACCGGGGGCCTTCACACTGAATGTTTTCACTACCCTGACTAAGTGACTATGCAACTTATCAGTCACAGATTTAGCCAAAAATATACCATCAAAACAATCCTCTCCACAGTAAATGCCAGGGTTCTTAATCTCTGCACAGAACCTTCAACAACTAATTGTAGCTTTCCCTCCCGTAGTTATGTTTAGTACATAATCATTATTGAACCTATTCAACCTCTTTAATACTATGATAGCCAAATATAGATATATATCTTTAAAAAAGAGTTTAAGCGACAAAAAGGCAAACAAGCTTTTTTCTTTACACCTTAAAACAGCTACTATCCAAGAGCACAAACAATCATCTCCTACCTGACTATAAAACTCATCCGTCTCCTTGATTCTAGCGTCAAAGACGGCATCAAAGGCTTCCGCACCGAAGTAAGTCCCTGGATCCTCACTCTCTGCAAAGAACCTACACCTGACCTCTGCCTTCCCTCCAGCTGCTACTTCTACTACATAGTGAGGAGCACACTTGGTGCCTCGACAACGGACATCTACTGCTTCTTTTTCACCTGAAAATACAAGTATGATTTAAAAGTACAACAGTACAAATCCTGGGGCCTGTCTTACAAAGAGTTGTGATTGATCCGATCAATCGTAACTATGGACGGCCAGCAACGTCAACATATAAAATGCATGTTTATTTTAAAAAAAATTCTAGATATGAATGTATATTCATAAATTCATTGATTTCTTGACAAATTGGTGTGTTCTCCTTTGTTTACAAGGGACATTTTACAAATTTCCTGTAGAAGAAATTATGACACTGATGGATTTCCATAGAGTTACGATTGATTGGATCGATCGTAACTCTTTGTAAGACGGGGCCCTGGAATCCAAGAAAGTGGGACAAATGGGATGACAGACTAAAAATGAAGTCACTATCGAGTTTCTTATGTAGTAGTATAAATATGGTTGAAACTGCTCTCTAAATTGGGACTGTCTATATTAAATGGGGATAGTTGATAGGTATGCATTCTACAGTGCCCGCTTTACAGCTGGAATAATTTTTTTCTAAAATGTTAATGCTTTTGGCACTGATTTATTACTAATAAACCACAGGGTCAATCAAAAAAATATTTCAAACATTGCGTGCCACAGTGGAATTTACAGTATATTCTTGACTTGATGGCACAGGTAGTTACACTCCAACTTCAATCTCAATCATTCAGACACACGTTCTATTACTTTTATTATACCTTTCTATACATGAATAAATTAAGCTTTAATGAAAAGCGTTGCCTGTAGTCTTGTTCTGCTATGCAAGCGAGACAAAAAAATGTCAAGAAGCCAAATACATTAATCATGTAAACGTACTGAATTGAAATTGATGTATAAACAGACAAGAGAAAATACATTTAAGTAAGCATAAGTCCACCTTCTGTAAGATTGATAATCACATTTAAAAAAAATTTTCAAACCAGACTCTGGAAAGCATGATTTACTTGCATCTTGTCACTTCAATTTTGGCTAATACAGAAAAAAATTTCTGTGGTCTTAAGAGATTTGGCTTAAAAATACTGATTTTCCTGAATAAATTCATGTTTTTATGGCTATCTCACCATTTATGACATATGAGTTGAAGCCGTCTTTGGCAAAGCTTGTGTAATGATCAACGTTGTAGAGTTTCTTCATGTTGGTTTCATTCTCTGTGAAGAGTATCTCTGGTTTCTCACCGTCCGGTCCCACATCATACACAAATGCAAACTTGCCTAGACAATGAATACGAATAATCAAGAAAGGGGATAACACAAATTGATAAGCAAACTTCTAAACAAATCAACAACAAAAGGCAAGTTGCTACCCTTCTCAAATTATGCAATATTTGAGAGATGATGAATGGTAAATGATAGAGAGAGAGATAGGGAAAGGCATGATTTCATGAACAACTTTCTATAAAATATATGTCAAAAGCAAACTACAACTTGCTACCCTGCCCACATTTAACACAATGGCCCGTATTCTAAACTCTGGTTTGAATTAGACCCTAGTTTAAAGTTGTTTAACTATGGAGAGCCGATTGGAGCACAAATCCCTTACAGTACACATTCAATTTATTTACTCACATGACACCCAAATTGTTCATAATTCTCTGGGAATGATAACTGAAGTATCTTTCTTCATTATGAAAGCAAAAGGAAACAAAATAGTAAACATAAGAAATATACAATATAAACATAATTTTTGAATTTTTGACTCCCTATAATTTTAGCACAGAGTTAGATCATAGACTAAGTTAAACCTGACTTCAGAATACGGGCCAATATCTACAAATTGACGAATAGTATACTAATCCAGTGTTTTCACTACAGTAGGCAGCACAGGTCAGAACCACCCATCACTGAAAGTGTCCACCAAAGAGAGTTCTTGGTAACAACTCTGTGCCGATTATTGTTATTTGTTGTACATATCTTGCTATTGCCATTGTAGCATTTGGTCATTGTACCACAAGACTTGTGACGAGGTATTTTCAGTCTTATCTTGCCATTGATTTGGACCATTCTATGGATGACCAGTCATGCCACAATTATCATCGAGAAAAGCAACTTATTTTCCACAATTGGGATCACCAATAACATTTGTACCTGATGAATACCAGTGTCATCTAAGTTTTTGTATTTATTGACTAAAAAGTATCTGAAATATGATACACTTCGTGGAAAAAACAGGAACTTTGAGCTCACATTTTGGCACTTCATGATTTATTTATTCACAAAATTCATGCATAACTTCATTAAGCACCCCTCTCTTGTTTGTAAGTTATTACCTAATGTTTCGTGGGAGCACATGGTCTTGCCATTCTTCATTAGCGTCATTTTAGGTTTCATGGTACAGCCCTCGTGTGAGCAGCCCCATATCCATGTATTACGATACCACAACGTGGGCAGAACGTGAATGGTGGCTGCCTCGGGACCGCGGTTGTATACCGTGATACGACTCAGTATGTCGTTTGGTGAATTCTTCGCGTACTCTGCAACAACATCCCAGTACTTGCTTTCGTTGAATGTACCTGGATGAAACAAATGAAGATATAATGTATTTGTGACCAACAAGAGGCTCACCGCAGGAAGAGTTGCATTTAAATGTAATAATGATGATATGGACCATTTATATAGCACAGCTACTATATTAATATAATCTACTGCGCTTTACATTTGGTATCATAATATTATCACCTGGCTGTAACCGAGCCGCCATAGAGGCGCTCAAGCATTCGAGAATTTTCTTCCTACTGGGTACCCATTCACCTCACCTGGGTTGAGTGCGGCACAATGTGGGTAAATTTCTTGCTGAAGGAAAATATGCCATGGGTTGGGAATCGAACCCACGTCCCTCAGATTGAAAGACGAGTTGTAACCTCTAGACCACAACGCCCCCCATGTAACTAAAAAATCAAGCGCAAGACTTGATACATTTGATATTTGGAGTTGGGTTTGATTGCAACTCTTTCTCTAAAGGCCACCGCACACCTTACGACCTGACTGGTCGGCGACTGGCTTGCGACTGGGTGAGGGGAAATGAATCGCAAGGTAGTCATAAGCCTCGACACCGCACACCTTGCGATCCGATCTGCGACTCACGCATGCGCTTTTTGCTTTTTGGCATAGCAACTGAGAAAGTGCGCTTACTACTGCGTATGCGCATTGTTTATCATATACGCGTCGTGCAACTCTACTGTCTGATTGGCTGGAAGTTGGATTGAGCTTGCGATCCAGTCATAAGGATTCGACATGTCAAATCCTTCCGATTTTCCTTGCGACTTGTCTCTGACCTGTCTGCGACGCACAAGCTGACAAGAGTCGTGACGTCACATCTTCCCTCACTCAGTCGCAAGCCAGTCGCCGACCAGTCGGGTCGTAAGGTGTGCGGTGGCCTTAACAAACCCCTGGCCAAAAAACTAAAAATATTGCAATAGTGGCTTTTTAATTATTTTAATTCTACAATTTAGAAAAGTAGATCCTAAGCTTTTTTAATGTTATATAACTTGTCAAATGTGAGTATATACAGTGCTAAAAAGTTACTGAACTCCACAAGAAAATGAACATATAAAAAGTGTTCAAGTTCTGCCATCTTTTGGATATTTCATTGTGAAGTCAGGTGATAAAATATTACATTCAATACTGGGTTTGGCGGAAATTGTAGTGTTGTTGTCTACATTCAACACTCGGCATGAAGGAGTGAATTTTCTGGTGGGGTTCAATAACTTTTTAGCACCACTGTAAAAACTCAAATTACTGCTTGATTCAAAGTAGAATTAAAGCGAGGGATTTTCATACTATTGAAGATCTGTTGAAACTGTATGAGCAGTTGAAATGGTTTTAGAGAAATTTTGATTAAAATTGTACAACCTTGTGAAATTGGAAGCAGGGTCTAAAGAAACCAAGTTCAGTCTTACCGGTATCTTCAAGTTCATATTCTAGATCATGGACATTCCTCTTCTTGTTCTCTCCTGCAAGCTCAGCATACGGGTATTCCCCTTGAGGATATTTATAGAGTCCCTTCATATAGCTGTGAGTAGGGGAGGAGTCAAGGTAGTAGTAACATTCCTTGCAGTCTTCGCCATGGTTACCTTCCGGACCTGGAGGGGTATGAATTTGAAGGGAGAGTCACAAGGGTATGGTGAGAGTCAAGCAGCCATGCAATGTCAAAAGAGCAAAAAGATTGTGCCATTAACATTGACATAATGCACTACCAAGAAGTCTTGCCTATTAAATGTACATGTATATGAAAACTTGGTCTATAATCACTTGGAAATATTGACACATAGGATATCTTCATTTGGACTTTGCAATTTTGAATGACATTAAAGATTGTCTGACTGGCACTTGGTGTGATTGCCAGGTCTTTTAGCCACATATTCAGCTTTGCACTAGCCCAAGTATGTTTGACTGAATGAGGCATGCCGAACTGTACATTGGTCGAACTGGTTCTAAGGCCAAGTAGAAAGTAAACAAAAAATGATAAACACTGATATTGTGGATAAAATGAAGCCATACTTGTGGGCACTGGATTAAAGCTATAATTTGTTGGTGGTCTGTCAGTGGGAGAAAGACTATAGCAGAACCACCATTCTCTATAAATGATACCAACCCAACTCTCTAGTGAGACCATAGAGTCTTTCCTCCAAGACAGAGGATCTTCACCATTCCACAGAGATGGATCAAAGCAGAGCCTACCATTCTCTACCAATGCTTCTGATATAACTCACCTGTGAGACCGTAAAGTCTTTCCTTCAAGATGGGATCTTTACCATTCCACAGAGATGGATCAAAGCAGAGCCTACCATTCTCTACCAATGCTTCTGATATAACTCACCTGTGAGACCGTAAAGTCTTTCCTTCAAGATGGGATCTTCACCATTCCACAGAGATGGATCAAAGCAGAGCCTACCATTCTCTACCAGTGCTTCTGATATTACTCACCTGTGAGACCGTTAAGTCTTTCCTTCAAGATGGGATCTTCACCATTCCACAGAGATGGATCAAAGCAGAGCCTACCATTCTCTACCAATGCTTCTGATATTACTCACCTGTGAGACTGTAAAGTCTTTCCTTCAAGATGGGATCTTTACCATTCCACAGAGATGGATCAAAGCAGAGCCTACCATTCTCTACCAATGCTTCTGATATAACTCACCTGTGAGACCGTAAAGTCTTTCCTTCAAGATGGGATCTTTACCATTCCACAGAGATGGATCAAAGCAGAGCCTACCATTCTCTACCAATGCTTCTGATATAACTCACCTGTGAGACTGTAAAGTCTTTCCTTCAAGATGGGATCTTCACCATTCCACAGAGATGGATCAAAGCAGAGCCTACCATTCTCTACCAATGCTTCTGATATAACTCACCTGTGAGACCGTAAAGTCTTTCCTTCAAGATGGGATCTTTACCATTCCACAGAGATGGATCAAAGCAGAGCCTACCATTCTCTACCAATGCTTCTGATATAACTCACCTGTGAGACCGTAAAGTCTTTCCTTCAAGATGGGATCTTTACCATTCCACAGAGATGGATCAAAGCAGAGCCTACCATTCTCTACCAATGCTTCTGATATAACTCACCTGTGAGACTGTAAAGTCTTTCCTTCAAGATGGGATCTTTACCATTCCACAGAGATGGATCAAAGCAGAGCCTACCATTCTCTACCAATGCTTCTGATATAACTCACCTGTGAGACCGTAAAGTCTTGCCTTCAAGATGGGATCTTTACCATTCCACAGAGATGGATCAAAGCAGAGCCTACCATTCTCTACCAATGCTTCTGATATAACTCACCTGTGAGACGGTAATGTCTTTCCTTCAAGATGGGATCTTTACCATTCCACAGAGATGGATCAAAGCAGAGCCTACCATTCTCTACCAATGCTTCTGATATAACTCACCTGTGAGACCGTAAAGTCTTTCCTTCAAGATGGGATCTTTACCATTCCACAGAGAAGGATCAAAGCAGAGCCTACCATTCTCTACCAATGCTTCTGATATAACTCACCTGTGAGACCGTAAAGCCTTTCCTTCAAGATGGGATCTTTACCATTCCAGAGAGACAGACCGAAGCAGAGCCGACATTCCCTATCTGTAATACCAAGCAATCCATCTTCACCCCACCGGAAGGCACGGGATCGAGCGTGTTCATGCGGAAAATACTCCCAGCTGCAAAGAAAATAAATAAATAAATAAACAAGTTATCATTTATCCATAATAAGTGAAAAATACACACTGCATTGTTTCATCTAAATGCATCTAGCCAATTAGACAAATTAGTTTTGAGAGGCCGACTATTGTACAAAAATAATATGGCCCCTAAAAATGGTATTGTTTCTAATCCGGCTGGGCGTGTGGCTGGTATAAGGAGTATTCAATATTCAAAGTCTATTCAATATCCAAGGGCCAATATTAAGCCCTTGGGGTACATGTACATCATGCTCTATCAAACTATCATTTTAAGAACTTGCAAAAAAATGTATGTAATCTGCAGTAGGAATAGAAGTTTCTATTTGTTAAGAATGAAGCATGTACAGTTGTACATAAGAATGAAGCATACCCTCCGTGTTATAACCGACATTCAGCCATTGCAAAACAAGACTAAAAATATGATTCATAAATGAAACTAGTACTATTACAATAGCCACTAAGTTATTGGAAATGATAAGGGTTGACAATACTGTGTAAGTCTTTTATTTTGGCATAATGCAGAGCCATTGAAACCTTTACAGTCAGTTTTCCTCCTTTAGAGTCCGATTTAACAGGAAATAGTAGCTCAGTTGTGATTTTTATGATCTATGAGCGGGGATTCTCTCAACCTCTGACAATACTGCTCATTGAACCTGAGGACCAGACAATAGTCATCAACTATTGTAAATACACGACAAGGTCATATCAACAGAGCCATTTGTTATAGAAAATCAGGGAATAATTTTCCTGGTATCGCATGGCAATTTGCTCCACATTTTTGAAAGACTGCTATGCATAAAGTCTTTTGTACAGTATGTATAGCATATTTTTACATAGGACTGTACATATTACTTAGTTGAGAACATTTCTCTTATGACCAAAAATGCAAAAATGCTATTCAAATTTGTAAAGCAAAATTATTCCCTGAAAATATCTTACAATTCCTTTTTAAAAAGTCACAAACCAGAAATATCAAATGACTGTTAACTTGAATTCCTTTTGAAATACATTTTACCATGTAAGTCGCAACCCCTCTCCCAAAAAATTATAATCTGGATTTCTCTGCTATTTTCTATACTACAAAAACTGATTCATGATATATCATGTTTGAATTATTATAGAATTCTGTTCGTCTTCTTTATTTTGACCTGTTGATCATGAAATGTCATAATTTAAGCAAAACAGTTTGAAGGTTCAATATAAAAATAAAAGTGCACATAATAATTGGTCAAGGTTGGTCATTGGTTAGCATCATTAAAGTAAAATAATTTAGCTGATATATCTGTCACAATATATTTCCTCATTTTCCTGCATGCTTGTTTGTCTTAGATTCACATTGGGTGTGTTCACATAATATAAAAACCTGTAGATTTAACTAATACAAGACATATATTGACCTCAAAATACTTTTACATTGAAACCTACCTACCTAGTACCTGAACAGAGGTTGTGATTATGAGTTTGCATGCAACACACTGGAAATATCTGTGATTTTGAAGGAACTGAATTCCTGTGATTTTTTCAAATGAAAAGTATGTCTATTTACACATTTAGGGGTATTATTTTTTTATTATTTTTTATCAATTCATTCATTTGTTTATTTCATTTTATTTTTATTCAATTTATTTATTTAGAATTTCCAATTAAAAAAAAAACAGATACATAATCATTGAAAGCAGGAGGGAGGCAGTAACAAGAGCAGTCAATGGTGCAGACTTAGTTTTACATGTAGGCCTACTATCCTGTCTGGTAATAGGAATGGGGTCTTTATGAACAATATACAGTCTACAGAGATACAATGGGGCCCCTAAGCATATGATCCACATAATACACCATGATTAATGGATTCAATATATGTGAGACACACAGTACTGGCTACATAACGGCAAGTCACACTGATAGTAGCGCATTTACATGTATGTGCGCATGCATTTATTATCTTTTCTTGTTTCAAGCAAAATTGAAGTTTATATACTTCACTTCAAAATGCTAATTTGGACATATCTTGCTTCTAGTAGAATTAACTGAATAAGTTCAGAATAAGGGCAATCAAACTAGAGCTAAGTATTTTATGGAAGTGAAATCAATACGTTTACATATAGGGCAATGAGAATTTGACCAAGTATCTAAAATCTGCTATTTTACTTTGATAGATTTGTTGTGTTCACTGACAAGGAAATTTGTTTTTTTTAAGAATATTTCATATACCAAAAACAAGCATTGAATATTTCATTGAAATCTGTCAGTCTGGTACATTCGCTGAAACTCAGGCAGGATGTTCAGTAACTCTATTACCCTTACAGTATGTCCAAGTTTCATCAACTAGGTCCATACACATTCTAAGTGATGATGTCATTTTAAAAACTTAACCTTAGGTTAAGGTTAAGATTTCAATGTTGACGCCACCGCAGACGCCGTTGGAAAAGTGGCGCCCAGTCTCACTCTGCTATGCAGACGAGACAAAAATCATTGATTTCCCAAATGTACAATGTATCCACTTCTAAAACTCTGCAGTCCCCTTTAGAATCTGTGCTTCATCCTAGTTCCATGGGTTACGGTTTAAAAAAAAAAAATTTCATTCCAATTTGTATGCTGTATCTGTTTGATACAGAATGAAAATGTTCAGTCAAGAAAATAGATTATGGCAACACTGGGGAAACCCCCAATTCTGTTTTTTTGTTGTTGTAAGGTTACAATCATCAGTTATCACAAAACATTGACATTTCATTTTAATATGAGAGGACTCCAAGATTTTAGAGAGCTATAAAAGTAACTTATTCATTTTTATCAACTTTAACTTCCTTGTTCATAAAGAATGAAATAATTTTGGGCTTTTTTTTTGCATAGCAGCTTCCTCTTTTATTGAAATGGTGCTATTAATGATTAAAGCATGACCACATTCAAACAATGAAAATGTAACAAAGACCCCCAATATATGTTTATGAACGATATCACTGCACCTGTCTCGAGAGTTAGGGCAATGGTGACATTAGGGTCATTCCATGGGGTTGGGGCAAAAATTGTGACATCAGGGTCAAAAAATAGAAATGTAATAAATGAAAAGTTTTTTTTCTTATATGTTTCATGGGACAATTCTTCAACTAAATCCACTTACAGGCATTTCATACCACCCTGCATATTTGAGTAAATTGCGAAACAAGATTTGACAAAATACCACCGTTACACGGACATCATTTATCATCCTTACTTAGACTATACTCTCCCACTGTCAAAATAAAAGGGTTGATCTCAATTCCTCTTAATTAATATTTTGCTAACAACATTTTTAGTCACTTTATTCCATATTTTCCAACATGGCATATATATTTTGAAAGATTTAGCATCAATAAATGGAACTTGATGCTCTGTGTATATACCAGTGCCATGTTCTGTGTCGCTCTTTTTTCTCACCAGTCAAGAAAATTCAATTTATGATGGCATGTAGAACTAAATAGTTGACAGAAGTCATGCCTCAACAGAATGGAATATTCTTTTTGGAAAAACTCAACTACTCTTTCTGGCCTAACCTTCTATTTTTGGTGTTACCACCGTTACATGGACATCATGTCTCTGTAACAGAGGTATAATTTGAAGCATTGTAAGTTAAGATCCATTAATGGTCATTACATACCAAATTACCCTCTCTGCCTTAGAATATTTGCACAAGTTCAATTGATTATACTAGAAGAAAAACATTTTGCATGTCAAATTCTTTGCAAATAAAAGAAATTTAAATTAGAGTTTAAACAAAGAAAAATGTACAAAATTATTGACAAATTATGTGTCGTTTTTTTTTCTCACCAGTCAAGAAAATTCAATTTATGATGGCATGTAGAACTAAATAGTTGACAGAAGTCATGCCTCAACAGAATGGAATATTCTCTTTGGAAAAACTCAACTACTCTCTCTGGCCTAACCTTCTATTTTTGTTTGGTGTTACCACCGTTACATGGACATCATGTCTCTGTAACAGAGGTATAATTTGAAGCATTGTAAGTTAAGATCCATTAATGGTCATTACATACCAAATTACCCTCTCTGCCTTAGAATATTTGCACAAGTTCAATTGATTATACTAGAAGAAAAACATTTTGCATGTCAAATTCTTTGCAAGTAAAAGCACTTTAAATTAGAGTTTAAACAAGGAAAAATGTACAAAATTATTGACATTATATTTAAAATTATACTAATCCTCAAGGTTTCACTTCCGTCTGTCTCTGGAAACATTTATGTTTCTGTCTAAAGGGGAAAAAACGAAACAGTGCTATCTTACGATCTCCAAATCTTTTATTACTTTGAAATATCTCCTTCAAGATATTACTTTCAAATGTAGATACCTCTGTTACACGGACATCATGTCCTTGTAATGGTCATATTGAATAGCATTATGTGAATATTTGACATATTTTTCTAGTATCAACACACTTAATGCAAGTTAACTCATCTTACTCAAGTGTAGAAATACAACATCTACAAGCAAGCTTCTGTAATTCATATCAATGAACAGGTAAAATGTTTTTTTTATTCATACAAAATTATAAAATTTTTTGATACCTTTGATACAATATTCAGGTGAAAAATATGTAGGGAAAAGGTTATAGTTTAGTTCTTCTAAGCTATGGTTTTTCAAGACAAAGTTGGCATAGACATGGACAATGCATTTATACCTTACACATATAAACTTGTTCAATTTGTTAACTCTAATTTGTTTTACCTCAGTTACATGGACATCATGTCCTCAAAATGGTAGAGTAGAAGTGACATTAATTAAAATACAATCATGTCATCACTGGAACTTACATACATTAGATAAAACATTAAGTTCCAACATGCGAAAAGGACAATTGTAAAGTACTTAGTGGACAAATTTAATTAAAAAAACTCACCACCTTTATATCTTCTGTTTTTTTAACAGAGTTGTAAGCGAGAAAGTAAAATGTACTAAGCTATTCTAATGTTCAAAAATAAAACTGCAAGAACTCTTTGGTAAACTTCTTACTGGCAAATGCAAAAAATGTTTTACACTGTACACTAAACCTGACTATTGAAATTAACATGCAATATTTCTCTCTGCATTCAGGTTACAAGTTTATGAACTTCAAGAAGACTGGTGACCCAATAAGAAAGTTTGGAAGAGGATTCTGTCAATGTCACAAAGTGGATGGAGGTAGAATTGTGCCTCGCCATCAGGCCAGGAGTACAGGTCACCAGATTGACACTTCATGTACTGAAGATATACATTTTCACCTTGAACAGAGGCTACCTGTAGTTGAGAAAAATAGTATTTGGAAGTTTGACTACATTTTTAAAGCAATAAGCAAATATTTTTTATATTATATCAAATCATTTACTTATTTATGTCTTGACATTTTCTCATTAAAGGGGATGGATTACTAGGGACAATGAATCTGATCTGTTCTTGCAAAATACACAGGAACCTTCACTTTGTATTTTTTCATAGCAAATAGAATTCATCATTTCATAGTTCATAAATTAAATATAAAGTTACATTTTATAGAAGGTTTTTGTATTTGTGTTGTTGTGTTCTACTTTGTTTTCACAATACAATTACTTGCCCATTACCTTTTCATAAATTATCTGTACTTCAATTTCATTTCTCAATGGATTTATTTCATCTAATTTTATTCTGCATTCTAATCAAGGGTGGTTATCTAGACAATTCCATTTAGTTTTTTATGACCATCCTATTTAATTTTCATCGCTGAAGTTTAATTGTTCAAGCAATTACATAATATATGTATGTTTTATTGGAATTAAATGAATTAATGGAATTCAAATCTGCAATTTACCTTCTGATACAGCAAATAAACTCTTGTGAAACAAACTTGATTGTGTGACATTTTCTTTTTTTCACTTGTACATGTTTTAAAAATCTCATTATATTGCAATAAAAAAAATCACATTGAAAACAATCACACAGGCTTTTGCTTTCTGATAAAACGAACCCCCCCCCCTCTCCTTACAATTGAATATATAGAAATCAAAATACTAAATATTGAAAAAATATTGAGAAAAAAAGAATGTGCTGAAAAGTATAACATTCAACAAGATGAAAAGTTTTGGGAAGGTTAGGCCTAGAGCCAAGAATTACTAGTAATTGGATTATGGCCATGCTTCATCATACACAAAGCACATGTACTATGTGTAACAGAAAAATTATTTAGCCCCCCCACCCCCCTTCTTTCGGATTGGGATCAGCTGACAAGCAAAAAAAAAAAAAAAAAAAAAAAAAAAAAAAAAAAAAAAAAAAAAAAAAAAAATGGGGGGGGGGGGGGGCCTGCCTCCCCCGTGGCGCTGCCACTGGTTCTAAACTCTCATTTTTTGGGGGAAATTCAAATTTGATCATCAGGTCTTTGATACCCATATTACGTAGAATCAGTAGGAGCCAATTTAAACAAGGCGAGAAAGCCACGAGATTTTGTACCAAATCTGAGATGTCAGCATGATCATCGGTGATAGAGCAGTTTTGAGTATCCATTGGCCTATTTAAATAACATATTTCGGTGTTTAAAAAAATCAACTAAATTGCGATTGAATCATGTCAGCTAACATTCAAAACATGTTTGCACGGAATCACAGTAATAAAAACATTATTTCTTTGGGGCCGTTTAGCAAATCTGGAACAAACACGGCGATGTCTCAATCACATATTTCACTTACACGAAAAGATACATGTGGGACTGTAATAAAAGATTATGGAAAATTAGCGAGATTTTTCAAACTTAAAAACACTTTCTGCATGATAATATAGTTTCACATTTTTAAGATAAGGTTTAACTGATTTAAAAATACGAGTATCGGGATAAATCTCCGTACTTACGTCGCTTTGAAAGGGAAAACATCGTGGAGATCCAATCCACCGTTACACGGACATTGCAGGAAGATTCCCAATTGCAATGCTGCAAAACACCCGATATCATAGCCGTTCATGTGCGCGTGGATTTCGGCTAACATCCCGTCCGTCTGATACAACGACGGTCTCTTCTCCGGTCTCTCCTTTTTACATACGCGATGAAATGTGATCCACCGTTACAAATTTGGCCCGGACATCGCCCAAAACATCGGCGACCCTCGATTAATTTACATGACATTAACATTGGTTTTCAAAGCTAATCTTTTAATGAAAAGTTGCTTACTGCCTGCCCTTTATTTCTGACACATAACTTTGGAAAGAATGATTTCTGAATTTTAGTTATTTACCACTTTACCGCCGTTACAGAAAAAAATAAACGCGGACATCGCATGTAACGGTGGTATGCGATGTTGTAGGAATGATTTATGATATGAAGCCTCTTTTCATTTGCTATCCCATTACTGTTTTGTTATTAAACAAATGTTGCTTTATCAATCATGGCCATTTGAATTTGACTAAGTTTATCTTTTAATTAGATATCTTCAACTGAAAATGACCATTTTGGATGTCACACTTGGTACCCCAAAAAAGAGTCTGGACATCATCATATAAAGTCTCACCATCAAAAATACTTGAGGTTCAACATTTTTATTTCTGCATCAAGTAATTGCTTACATAACTGCCTTCCAACAAAACCACATTGCAACATCCAAACGCCAAACACATTTTCAGGATAAAGCCAACAATTCATAGGGAACACAAAAAAGTGCTGTTGCCCCAACCCCGTGGAATGACCCATATGTGACCTTTCACCCCATGATTAGAAACCTTCATGAGATCATTGCCACTCCAATATGAGCCAGCAATTAAGTTGACCCTGCAATAGCTCTTTAAATTTTTTGTGAGAACAATATATTTCATAACATATAATGACCTCTATGACCTTCAATCTTGAACCCAAACCACTTCTCATATCAAAAGGGCTGTCTGCACCAGCCCGAGTTTTCAAGTTAGCACGCTATTTCTGATCCGGCAAATTATTTCGATCTGAACAATCTAGAGATTATTTGTAATGGAGACGCAATTATCGCTCTAGTTCGCAGGATTAATCTCGAGATTGACTCGAGATAAAATATTTTATTTTATCCGAGATAAAATGGATCTCAGCTCAGAATACCATCTCGGGTTACTAATGAAAAATAAATTGCAACTGTATGGCAATGAGTATATATATTTTGTTACAAAGTCAGACAAAATTTGGTATTTCAATGAATTTTTCTTATGTGTGTTTTACACTGCATAGATCTAGATCAACATGCATGTAGATTCCCCACAGGCAGTGAACAAGTGGGTGGGTCCTTCCTTTAAAACTTTATTTTATGGAGCGCGATCGCGAGCGTGCATGCTGTGACTTCGTGAGGGCATCACCAGAATAATAGAGGAGAGTGCATGATTTCCATTTTTACAAATAATTTAGGGGGTGTTTTGAATTTTGAGGTACATTTGTGGTACATCTGGGCGCCGTACATCTGCGTCAAGAAAAATCCATTATTTAGTATGCAGTAAGTAACTCTGGGTTAGGTATGCAGGGGTGTGGTGGCCTGGTGGGCATGGTGGGGGCGCGGTCGTTGCATTGATCGCGGTTGGTTGGAGGAGCAGCGGGCAGCTTGTCAGTCGGAAGATCGAACATGTCGAAGAGTCACCGGCCGCGGCTGTGCAAACTCACCATGATCCATCTGGAGAATAGTCCTCACGAACAGTTCCCCATTGACGTTCTGAGAGGTAGGGTCCCCATCTCTTCCAATTTCCATTCTTCACTCTCTCATCTGCTTCTTTAAGACGTACACATTCCGCCATCTCTCCAAATAAAACCAAAGGGGGGAACCAAACACGGAACTAGATCTCGAGCTCCGCCACCTGAATTTCTAGAACATCCGCATCTCAGCGCAGGTTATATATGAGCGCATGCGCATGAGAGATCTAGATTGCGTAGATAGTGGGTGGAGCCACTAGAAATTCATTTGTCGTAAATTTTGATTGGCTATAAATTTATAATCTCGTATTTAAGAACACAAATCATTGGTTCGTTGATGAGGGGCTTTAAATTTTAGGGAAATTCCCGGAAGTGTACCGCGCTGATTTGGAAGTTCAAAATTTTATCATCGGGATAGCGCCATCATCTCTAAAATAAACCAACCAACCAAGCAGCGTGTGGTGTACGTGTAAATCTACAATTGCCAACCAGCTCGCCAGGCCAGGGACGCTCCGTTACTAGCCCGTGCCGGGCTGGCTCCGTAGCACAGCTCAGTCTCTGACCTGTCAGACAGTTAGTAGACATTGTCTGTAGGCTAACTTGTTGTACCTTTTTTAGTTTCAAGGCTTCAGGCTCAGCTCAATCTTATTTAAGTGTGTCAAAGATCAGAGAGAGAACAATGGACAATCAAGCAATGAAGAATCTTGGCTTTAAAATAGGAGTATCATCTGCAAAAATCTTGAGGTGAGACCAATAAAAATAGGCCTATATGGCAGTGTATCCTATTGCCGGACACCTTTATTTCAGTGCTTTAAAAATGACAACTAGAGGAAATACAATCACGAAAAATTCACACTTGCTATTCCAAATATTATGAAAATTATGAATGTGATAAAATTATTTTATATTTACCAATCATTTTCTTTGCATCGCACTTGCCGCATACCCCTCCACGAAAAACAATTATTTTCGTGCGCGATAAATTACATCATGATTCCGGACGCGCGCAGGACGGGTAAAGATATCCTTGATTATAATGATGTAAGAACAATTTTTTTTGATTTTTTTCTTCTTATATCATATCATGAGTAAATTCTAAGTATTATTTGCTTTTTTTTATATCGAATCTGAGCAGATTTTGGTAATAAATTCGTGTTTGATAACTTATTTTATTTTGTCTTGTTAGCTGCATGTTCAATAATAATATGCTCGCGTTCGTATGGTGACGCTCATGAAGTTCTATCGATGCACTGCCGATCGACGGCTCTACTCACGGTAAACCTCGCGCACGGGTACCTTGAGAACTAGCCGTCGACGATCACCCACAATACACCACACCTCATCATTCGATTGAAGGAGTGGACGAGATTGAAATTCGGCAAATCAGGCCCATATTTCCGTTAGAAAATATAGATCAATTGTTAATACAAAACTATGTTATATGATATTTTAAGCATTTTCTGTCATTTTTAGAGATAATTAGGTAAAAGTTGGATTTTTCGCCTTGTTTTTGCAATTTTGTTCTATGTATTGCTCTGTGAAATTGAATTGCAGAAGTCTTACGGTACGAATTTGTTTTAGAACGCAGTAATATGCGCGTCCGGAATCATAATAGTGTCCGGTAATACAATACGTGACTATATAACATAATCGATCGTAATGCAAATCTCTTCTTGAATTGCTTGCAATTGTTGCATTTCTTTTCTTGACTTTTGTTTGCATATCTGCACGCTGTAAAAAACATGCTGCCGGATGAGAAACTAAAAAGGCAGGGATAAATATGATAATGTTACAAGCACATTGGGATGTCATATCAAAAGTGTTATTATTATTTTAATGTTTTTCTTTTCAATTAGGAATTGGAAATATAGTAGTCTAGTCTAGACCCTGAAATTGAATGGAAATTGAAATTGATCCCTCTTAATTTATTGTTGTTAACAATAGGCCTATGCTTTGCCTGTTTTCTTTTACATTTCTGTCGACCCCTTTAACCTTTTTTTTGTTTCTTACCCCTTTGAACATAACATGGATTCAAAAGGAGAGCCCAGGAATTGAACAGACTAATCCAGTTACGCTGCAGTTCCTTGGCATTGAATGACTCTTGCCGTGCAGTAATGTGTTTTGAATTGGCGGCTACAGAACACAAACATCCCATTAACAAGGTAATGTTTCTTTCATGTAGAGGGGGATTCATTTTTGTCTCACCTGCATAGCAGAGTGAGACTATAGGCGCCGCTTTTCCGACGGCGACGGCGGCGGCGGCGGCGTCAACACCAAATCTTAACCTGAGGTTAAGTTTTTGAAATGACAGCATAACTTAGAAAGTATATGGACCTAGTTCATGAAACTTGGCCATAAGGTTAATCAAGTATTACTGAACATCCTACCTGAGTTTCATGTCACATGACCAAGGTCAAAGGTCATTTAGGGTCAATGAACTTAGACCATGTTGGGGGAATCAACATCAAAATCTTAACCTAAGGTTAAGTTTTTGAAATGTCATCATAACTTAGAAAATATATGGACCTAGTTCATGAAACTTATACATAAGGTTAATCAAGTATCACTGAACATCCTGCATGAGTTTCACATCACATGACCAAGGTCAAAGGTCATTTAGGGTCAATGAACTTTGGCCGAATTGGGGGTATCTGTTGAATTACCATCATAACTTTGAAAGTTTATGGATCTGATTCATGAAACTTGGACATAATAGTAATCAAGTATTACTGAACATCCTGTGCAAGTTTCAGGTCACATGATCAAGGTCAAAGGTCATTTAGGGTCAATGAACTTTGGCCAAATTGGGGTATTTGTTGAATTACAGCCATAAATTTGAAAGTGTGTTGGTCTAGTTCATAAAACTTGGACATAATAGTAATCAAGTATCACTGAACATCCTGTGCGAGTTTCAGGTCACATGATCAAGGTCAAAGGTCATGTAAGGTCAAAGAACTTTGGCCACGTTGGGGGTATTTGTTGAATTGCCATCATATCTCTATAAGTGTATTGGTCTAGTTCATAAAACGTGGAAATAAGAGTAACCAAGTATCACTGAACATCTTGTGCGAGTTATAGTAGTTTTCAAAATCAGCACTGCTGCTATATTGAATCGCGTGATGCAGGTGAGACGGCCAGAGGCATTCCACTTGTTATAATAAACTGCAAATATTCCAGGGATCAATATATTGCTATCAATGCTATGTACACTTTTGCTAGAACTAAAACTTAGAAGCAAGTTAATAGCAGTTAATAGACAGTAACTATTATTTTTAACCATTTGTTCATGGGAATTACCCTGTCTACTTACAATGTTACATATTTAATAATAATGGTGAATATTGAAAAGTTTCAGTATTGTTGAAACAATTCCCAGGCCCAGAACCGTTCTTAAAGGAAAATGAAACACTTTGAACAAGTGGGCTTGTATGGAAAGAGAAAAATCAGGGAATAAATACAAAGAAAGTTTTAGCAAAATCGGACAAATGATGAAAAAGTTATGAGCATTTGAATATTGCGATCACTAATGCGATGGAGATCCTCCCATTGGCAATGCGACAAATATGTGTGATGTCACATGTGAACAACTTTCCCTTTGATGGACTATAAAATACCCCCAAAATGTATCTTTTTGCTCTTTCTTATGGTGATACAAACTCTTTATCCATAATATATTCTTTGAAAATCTGTATTACAAACCCTCCTTTAAAAAGAATTCATGATCTTCTGATAGATGTGATAAAAAGAGGCATTTTAAGTGAAATATACACAAAAGCAATGGGAAAGTTGTTCACATGTGACATCACACATCTTTGTCGCATTGCCAATGGGAGGATCTATATTACAATAATGATCTAAACTTCAAATGCTCATATAACTTTCTTATTATTCATTCAATTTTCTCAAACTATCGTTGATCTGTTTCTATGATTTTTCTGTTTTCACACAAGCCATCTTGTTCCAAAGGTTTCATTTTCCTTAAATGTCTAAACCAGAAGTTAGTTGCATATTGCACAATTACATTGTCTTGCAAGTTGCAATATTCATGTATTAGAGATGTCATCATAAGGGGGGGGGGGTCGAAATTTCAGTGAACTGTTCAACTGATTTTTCTCTCCATTTGTTTTTCAGATCAACTTGCTTTTGTGATTAGCATGTAACTTGATCTTGTAAATGGTTAAAGTACAAGTCCACCTTAACAAAAAGTTGATTTGAATAAAAAGAGAAAAATCCAACAAGCATAACACTGAAAATGTCATCAATATTGGATGTAAAATAAGAAAAGTTATGATATTCTAAAGTTTTGCTTAATTTCACAAAAAATTTATATGCACATCCTGGTTGGTATGCAAATGAGGAGACTGATGACATCATCCACTCACTATTTATTTTGTATTTTATTATATGAAATATGAAATATGATTTTCTCCTCATTAAGTGAAATAACGATTAATTTTCCTGAAGGTGTGGAAGCATGGTTCAGTCAAGTTGGTCCTTATTGTGAAATCTATAAAAAATGAAATATTGTATAATTCAAACAATAAAAACAAAAGAAAAGTGAGTGAGGGACATCATCGACTGTCTCATTTGCATGTTACTGAGTTGTGCATACAGTACGGGAAAAAAGAAAGTATACACGGGGTGTTAGACAAAATGTTATAATCAAATGCCTCCGTTGTTCTCAAATGGCCCAAAAGTTACGTATGATACTATTTTGTGAAAAATAAGCGAAACTTTAAAATGTCATAACTTTCTTATTCTGCATACGATTTTGATGAAATTTTCAGTGTTATGCTAGATTGATATTTCTCTCCGTGTAATTTTTCAAATCAACATTTTTATTGAGTGGACTTTACCTTTGAAAACTCTTGAACATATTTAGTTGGCATGTCTGCACAATGATAACCTTTATGTCGTGTGTGTGTTTTAAAAATAAACTCAAGAATTGACTTATTAGAGATGGGTCAAAATTTTGCTCTTTCAGCTTTCATGAGGGACAGTCAGGCACCTTATCAAGAATCAGACTGAATCGTGCCTTTATTGGTGTACATGTATCTGCATTGTGTACTACTAGTATTCTTATTTATCCAGCAACAATTGATAAAACAAAGTACCGGTACTGATTTAGCCTATCGTCAAGTCCCCTTGAGTATGAGATGGATATGTACATGTAATTTCACATCCTTGTTGAAATATTGTTGTCTGGTTGATGATTTGTTTTTTTATTATCAATAAAAAGACAGATGGACCAAAATCCAGCAACAATGTCTATTTTCTGCCTCGATGCAGTAATTGACTTTTCTTGTAATGCACACTGTCTTCTTTTTAATTCCAGGATTTGGCTGTGCAACTCTCGGGTGTGAATAAGAAAGTGTATGCAAATTCCTTCAAGACATTACAGACGTTACTGGGCCTGAACCCAACTGTGACTATCAGAGACCTTGCTGTCCAGTTTGGATGTGTAGGAGTGATTGAACACGCAAACCAAGTCCTCCAGAGGTAGGCTATAAGTATAAGTGGAAACGATTCTGTTACTCTTTGATAGAGTTTTCAAATTGCGTCATTATTTTGTATATTTTTTAGCTTTATTGAAAACCAATTTGAAGTTAGGGTGGATTTTTTCATTGATTGATATTATTGATGACAATGATGACGATTATGGTGATGATGGTGATAATGATGATGATGGTGATGATGATGATTGAAGATGCTGAAAGATAGTGGTGATGGAAATGGTGGTGTTGGTGGTGGCACTGATGATGTGATGATGATGGATGTGATGGTAACATCACTGTTTTTGTGGTGATGCCATGGTGTCAGTTATTATTTTGATTGTGTTAAAAATGATGATGATGATGATGATGATTATGATCATGATGATTATGATCATGATGATGATGGTCATTATGATAATGGTGATGATGATAATGATGATGATAAATATGATAATGATGATGGTTTGATGGAAATGGTGGTACCATTTGTGGTGATGACAATTGTGATAGATAATATACCTGTGAATAAGATGATAAAATGACGATGGTACGTGAAACCAGTTAAGAACATTGAGCTGCTCACGAATAGCTCTATGACTAGATGAAAATTAGTAAGATCTGAATATAGTATGAATAACTTGATATCAGTGCAAAAAATTACCAATTATTCATGAAAAAAATGGTTGTATCATATGTCACAGTTAGGATCAAATGCATGTTTGTGTGTTTTTGATTCTCCAAGGAAAGTACCAGTGATTACATACAGAGTTATTACCATGCAAACCAATTGAACCAAATGTCACTCCGGTTCTTGTAAAGATTCACATACAGGGTGTTATTTTGTATGACATTGAGAGTGACAAGAGATAATAATCAGAAAATAAGACCAGGGTCCCGTTAACACAAAGGTTAGCGATTGATCATACACTTTATTTTCACGACTGATTGTACATTGTAGTCAATGGAATCAATCATCATCATCATCTGTACGGGAGGGTAGGTAGTCCTGTAGATCTCCCGGGCGTGGATGTCAGACAATTTCAAAATGTTTGCTTGACCAAAAAGAATCTAATCCGTGTTTAAATGAGTTGATGCTGGAGGACATAACTAGTGTTGCAGGCAAACTATTCCAAGATTGGATCACTCTTTTATTGAACTCGCGTTTACAAGGAAATGTTAACGGACGGACACCGATACCATAATATGTCCCGTCTAGGACAGGTGTATAAAAAAAACTTACTTGCATATGGTGTATATATAGTGCAGTTTGTGTGTTTTTGATTCTCCAAGGAAAGTACCAGTGATTACATACAGAGTTAGTACCATGCAAACCAATTGAACCAAATGTCACTCCGGTTCTTGCAGAAAAATGTTCTATGATCATTGCTAAATTTTGTGTTACGGGCCCCAGAAATGATTTCAGATTAATACATTTAGTTGTTTATTTGCATTTTATTTCTTCAATTATTTTCTTTTCAGCTATCACAAAGAGTTTGAGGACAAGGTTTCTGAAGCTGCTAGAGATGATGTTGATTTCAGCAAACCTCTCTTTACTGGTGCTGCACTATACACCATATGCAAGTAAGTTTATTTTATACACCTGTCCTAGACGGGACATATTATGGTATCGGTGTCCGTCCGTTAACATTTCTTTGTAAACGCGATAACTTCAGTTCAACTTAACCTAGGCTCATATAATTTGGTGTGTATGATAGCATGGATCCCAGAAGGCCTATTGATTTTGAGGTCAAAAGGTCAAGATCAGAGTGACCTGTTTTCACTATGCCCTTCTGCAGTCCTTGTAAACGTGATAACTTCAGTTTAACTTAACCTACATGTAGGCTCATATAATTTGGTGTGTATGATACTAGCATGGATCCCAGGAAGCCTATTGATTTTGAGGTCAAAAGGTCAAGATCAGAGTGACCTGTTTTCACTATGCCCTTCTGCAGTCCTTGTAAACGTGATAACTTCAGTTTAACTTAACCTACATGTAGGCTCATATAATTTGGTGTGTATGATACTAGCATGGATCCCAGGAAGCCTATTGATTTTGAGGTCAAAAGGTCAAAGGTGAAGGTCACACTGACATGTTTTCATCTTACCCTTCTGCAGTCCTTGTAAACATGATAACTTTAGTTTAACTTAACCAAGGCTCATATAATTTGGTGTGTTTGATACTAGCATGGATCCCAGGAAGCATATTGAGTTTGAGGTCAAAAGGTCAAAGGTCAAGATCACAGTGACATGTTTCACTTTACAAAGGTGAAGTTGCCACCTTCCACTTTTCTTGCTTGAAAAATAACTAAATTTTCCGCGTTACAGGCGGGTGTATTATGTGCTCGCCTTAGCGACACTCTTGTCTAGTTTCTAGTTATTTTAAAAAATAAATTGCCATGTTCGTCTGAAAGGACATGACCAATGCAAGTCTCTGTCTTTGTAAGTTTACATAATATTGATCGTGTTTTAGTTTTGGCTTTGGAATCTGGCCTTGGCCTGGAAGGGCTGAAGTCCAATGTGCTGTCCTTGGCCTTATGCAGTCAAACCTTCGTCTAAGACATTCAGGCCTTGGCCTTGGCTGTCTCAGCCTTTTTGGTCTCGCAAAACATTGATGAGATGGGACTTGACAGAGTGGAGGATTTCTGCAGGATGATGCTAGGACAAAGGTGGCTTGGACTTGTACTTCCCCAAAAGATCGATGTTATTTAAATTCTGATCTCTCACCCTTTTAATTTTACCTTCTTTCTTGATTTTTATTTGATATTAACCTCTTTTATTTTGTTTGATACTTCTTTTTGCCTTACAGACGTCAAAAGATTAAAGTGGACAAGACAAAGCTTGTAGAGATGACTGGTGCAAGAAGAGGCACATTTGACAAGCTGTGTGCTGAGATGGAGAAACATGCCACCCAGATATTTGGTAAATTTTGCCTTCAGTTGATTTTTAACATGATTTGAATTCTTGAAAACTTAGATTTGAACTTAGATTTCTGGGACCTGTACTCAATACTAAGAAGGATTTTTTGGCATTTATAATCCATCTTCATTGGCCAATAGTTCTTTTAGTATCAAGATAGCACATGCCACAATTAGAAATTAAAAAAATCAAAGAAATATTTAACTGAAGTATTGATCAGTAGAATAACCAGAGTGATTGCAGGAAATTTGTAGTGTAATCATGTTGAAAGAGAAACACGGGTCATTTATGAATGGAGTTGAGTACACTGTTGATGGTCAATCTCAGGGTCAACATGGAGGAGTGACATCAAAATAAGGGATCAGTTCATTGCACAAATAGTTGATGACTAAATTACTGCCTATGGAAATGTAATTGGTATTATAATTGGTGTTACAAAGTAAAATATGAATGGGGGATACATCTGACATTTCTGGTTAGTCAATGTTTTTAAAATTTGTGTTATCTTCTTTTCTTCACTTATTAGTCTAGCAATTAACCTTGATATGCTTGTTAATTTCAAAACCTTTTTACATGTAGGTGAAAAGAAGTCTAAACAATCTAAAAGACATCATTCATGGATGGATGACTTAGAGAAATCTTTTGAAGGTAAGAATGTCTTCTGTCACACTTTTCTCTATCCTAGTTATTTTTTTTTTTGTTTACGTGTATCTCTGATTGACAAAGGAAACAATTATAGAGCATTGTTATTGTGTATGTACTTTTGTATAATTGATAAAATGGTGAAACAAGTGATGGTACAGTACTTGTTTGTTTTTGGGTTGTGATTGCTTTCAAACACAAGGATCTTTTTAGTATATTTTAAAATGGCACTGTACATACTCCACACCAGACCTGCCAAATATAGTACGACAATACACCAGTCGGTGGACTGTACTTTCTCAGAAGAAAAAGAAGGATCAGTACTTGAAGATTTTGTGCAATATGAATTTTAGACCACAGTCTGAATGCAATGACTACATACATGCATTATGTTAAATTGTAAATAGCAAATACATTGATATTATTGAGCGAAATTTGTTTAAAAATGGCTTAAATGAGAACTGTGTACAGGTGCCATTCAAGACAACCAATATAAATTTCTGTTCATGCTATTGTGTCCAAAGCATAATGCACCTCTTTGCAGACTGCTGCATACATGAATGTATTGAGTAGAAGTATGTGATCTTTTGTTTGTTTATTATTTAAAAAAAAAAGAGTCTAAACTTAAGACCATTTGTTCAAAAGCAATAACAATTTTGCGTTGAAATTTTCATGGAAGACGGAAGATAGAAGACTCTGCATACGTTGATCTTCCGCAAGTAAACTAATAGCCAAACACAAAGAATTTTCTCAATGATCTTTGGCGTGTTCGGGGTATTGTTGAATTTCTATTAGTTTGAAAGTTTATGGATCTTGTTCATGAAACAAGGACGAAAGGGTAATCAAGTATCATGAGTCTTGGGTCACATGATCAAGGTCTAAGGTCATGTAGGATAAATGAAAATTATTATTATCATATGATTTTTTATGAATAATTATTCAATAGTCGTTTTCAAAGTCAGCTCCCCTGCTATATTGAATCGCGTAATGCAGGTGAGACTGCCAGAGGAGTTCCACTTGTTGAATATTTTGTTTTCTTTTATACACAGATGGTGCGAGTCTACCGAAGCAGTCTAAGAGCGATCAGGATAGCGGCAGTTCAAAGCAGGACGATTATGAGGAATGGAAGAGGAGAATTCTTGAGGGCGTACCTGACACCAACAAGTGAAATGCTTCTTACCGTAAAAAAACTGATTCAAGGGTCTCTGGCATATTGCTCAAGAGACCATGGCTGTCGTATGCTAGGAACGAACGATATTCTTGGGACTCATGCTGCCACACCCCGATTATCATCCTAACGTTACCTTACATGTAATCTCCATCTGCAATACAAACCCACTTTAGATTGGCAGATTCGTGATAAATAACATGTGTGACTAGTTGAGTTTCAGCGTTGACGTCTTCAACAAGTACAGCACAGCAAAACACTAGCCGCCAATAAAAATGATGAAGAAATATCATGAGTTGTGTCGTAACAAATTCCATCTGTGATTTAACAACTCTTGCAACATTTTTCATGCCTCCACCCACTGTTGTTGGTTGTAGTAGGTAGACTAGGTGTTCTGATTGGGGGTTTTCTGTCCACCTTCCCATTGTCATTCTTGCAACAACTAAGAAAACCGTTCAATAGATCATGTGGATCATATTCTTGCAATAACTGAAGAACAGCTCTATGGATCATGACTGCTCATATGAGTCATGTTTGTTTATGGTAGCAATGATGGTCTGATAAGATTTTGGATTCATGAGGTCAAAAGTTGTAGAGGTCATTATACCTGTTCTCACGATAATTGGAGAGTTATTTGAGGGATCGTCAATCTTGGTCCATGTGTATGCATATTCTAGGGACAATGATCTGAGTACATTTGGGGTCATGAGGTCAAAGGTCACAATGGGTGTCTGTACCTGAAATTATCACTGTCTTGTGATAATTTGAAGAATCATTTGAGTGATCGATTTCAAACTTGGCTGAGATATGTGCGACTATGATCTGAGTATAGTTGGGGTCAATGGTCACAAGGGGTCATTATTTGAAAATTTCAGAAGTTAGGTGTGAAAAATATTCTTGTTTCGGCTATGGAGGAGGCATAAACATTGACAGTGTGTAGTCGGAAAACATCTGGTTTTAGTCATATTGTCTATCTTTAGTGGAACAATAAGCTTAATAAGTACAAACACAGGTGTCATAACATTTCATTTAGCTACAGTGATAGTCAATGAGGTAGAACCAAGTTATTTTTACAGAAAATTATGTTTCAAAGAAATGAAAATTTTGTGGGTTCCTTGTTCTAGTTTAATGATGAAATGATAGAGCTCATTGTGGTTATTCAAGAATTGAAAAAATTATATAAAGAACTGATATCCAAAATAATTTTTAAACAATTGTTTATTCATAGTAAAGACTGAGGCCTGTCAGGAACAATTTTCACAAAAAATCTGTACTCAAAGTAACCATGGTTACTTTTAGTTAACCTTTGGCTAACTCAGAACACACTTTTATGGAGTATTTTTAAATTGTCAACTTAATTCACTGGGTAAATATTATTCTAATCCTGTGGTTGTCAAAAACTTGTAAAGAATTAGTTGTGTCATGAAATGAGAATAGGAAAATACAAAAATACAATGAATTTGAATTAATTGGTTTAATATGTTTGCCATGAAGAAGCATGATGAAACCCAGCAATAGCATCCATAGAAGTGTGGTTCAATATTCTAGTCCAGACTAGGGTTAAAGCTAGGTTTGAAAATTAGAATACCACCCAGTCTTTAAATAGTCAGTTGTTAGAATAAAACAAACATACCAAAGAACACAAAGGAAATGTTATTGAGCCATCCTTTATTAAAATTGTCCATTGTACCTTAATTAAATTATATGCAATTTGATTTTGGTATTGCAATTTTAAACTCTTCTGGCTTATGTAGACATGGTACTTTAATATATGTATCATGTTTGGTATCAAAATAAAGAATAAAAGCTATACTATTATGTTATGCTGAAAGTAAGATATTAGAAATCATTTGTCTGGGCTGGGAAAAATGGCTTGGAATCCTGATTTTTGTCATGCCTGCAACAAACTGTGGCCATGTTGGGGGTATTTGTGGAATTGTCATCATAACTTTAAAAATGTATGGATATAGGTCATAAAACTTGGACATATAAGCAATAAAGTATCCCTGAATATCCTGTACGAATTTCAGGTTATATGACCATGGTTGAAGTTCATATAGGGCCAACAAACTTTAGCCATGTTGGGAGTATTTTTTTAAATTACTATCATAACCTTGAGAGTTTGTGGATCTATTTCATGAAACTTAGACATGAGAGTAATCAAGTATCATTGAACATCCTTTGTGAGTTTCAGGTCACATGACCAATGCCAAAGATTTAAAGGTCAATGAACTTTGGCCATATCTTTGGTTATTGTTGAATTGCCATCATAACTTTGAAAGTTTATGGATCTAATTTATGAAACTTGGACATAAGAGCAATCAAGTAATATTGTTTTGCACGAGTCTTAGGTCACATGATCAAGGTCAAAAGTTACTTAGGGTGAACAAGTATAGTCCTTTGTTGTCATATGAATGGTGTTTTTGTGAATAACTATTCAATAGTCAATTCAATAGTTTTCTAAGTTATCACTGCTGCTATATTGAATCGCACAATGCAGGCGAGACTGCCAGAGGCGTTCCACATGTTTCAAAAGCCATCGCTCAATATATTCAAGAGAAGAAAACTACTTCTATATAAAAAAGATTAAAGATACTTTCAATGTGTTACATTTTTGTGATGTTTAAATTGTTTATATTACTTGAACTACAAGTTGGTCTACTACTCGGTCTTACAATGGGCTAAACCCATAGGCCCATGTTCTGAAGTCTGGTCTAACTTAGACCTTGGTCTAACTCTGTGCTAAAATTATTGGAAGCCAAACATGTCAAAATTTTGTTGACATTGTATTCTTCTCAGTTTACCGTGCTTTTTCTCAATTCTTTAATGGCAAAGACTGCTTTCTTATTTATCCTTCTCAGGCAGTTAGGAATGATTTGAGAGTCAAATTGAGCTGATACATTCAATCTCTACTGTTAAAGATTGTCACAAGTGGCTTCCCATACTTTAAACCTCAATTTTAGACTAGAGTTTAAATTAAACCCGACTTCTGAATACGGGCTAATAATTAGTCTAAATGCCGTTTGGTCTTCACTACACTTGGTCTAATACTCTTATTATTGCCAAAATGGTCTAATTTCCAGTTCTTCTGCAAATTATTTTTGCACTTTGTGTACCGAATTCTTGATTCATGAACAGTACATCTTACCATATAGTTAGATGAACTGCTTATGAATCAAAAGTAAAAACAGTTTTGAGACCGGGGGGGTGTTTCACAAAGATATAAGTATGACTTAGCGTTGCACTTGAATGCCTAGTTGCGTGTTATAAAAGGCAGGTCCGCATTGGTCAGATCATGCTAAGAGGAAGCGCACTGTGTATTAATCAATAAGATTGCGCGTTGCATATCATGTGCGCGTCTGTATTTAAGTGCGACTCTAGGTCATACTTAAAGCTCTGTGAAACACACCCAAGATTATTCTAAATATGTATTAATATATTTGTGCCTATTCTTCTAAGGGGGATTTATCCTTAGTCATATTTCTGTGGTCCCAAAAGATTCAACTTAGGGATAGTTATCCACTATATATCGACTCCAATGACACTATCATCATCATCATCAGCCATGTTCAGCCCACTGAATACAATTGGTCAACTTGGAATAACAAATCCTGCTACGTCCCCATTTACTCAGGGTTCCCATTTTTACAAGAAAACAAAATTCCCATAAGCTCAAAGATTCCCTGATATTATTTAAACCCATTCCCAGTTTTGCATGTTTTCAAAGTTGTTGCAGTGAATTACATGTATTTTCAGTATAAAAACAATAATGTAAAACTAATTAGTTAGCACTAAAAATGACCACCATTTATCCAGTTATTCAAAGGATGTTGTTTTGATATGCAATGAAATATAACCGAGTCTGACTGACTACCATGCTTTTGACTTTTTGACTGGATAAAAATAAAAATAATTTTCCCCGATAGGCTAGGAACCCTGTTAATTCACCTGGATTGAGCGCAGCACAATATAGAATAAGGCCTTGCTGAAGGAAATTAGTGCCATGGCTGGGATTTGAACTCGCAACAATCTGATTGAAAGGAGATGACTTTCAATGTTCAAGATTTTATGAAACTTTTAGCGTTAATGCTTTTCCATCAATTTAGAAAGCCTTCAAAATTTCTCACAGGAGGATCTATATTGTCAACAAGTGGGCTCCTTAACATTAATTTTGACAGTTGATCATGGTGCTTATTTCTAAGATTGATTACATAAATTCTAAAACACAGCACCACAATCAATTGGTAAGCTTTATGTTAAGGGGCCATGGTAGGTGTTTCTTAAAGCTATTTTTAAGTTACAAGCAGCTGTACAATGACTGGTGATCCTTTCTTAGGGACTACAGTATATCTACACCAACGAGATCTGGTGTATCATTTACTACAAGAAAGCATCACCAGTCGTTTGTAAAGTCGCTCGTAACTTACGAACAGCTTTATTAAACACCCACCTGAATTTACAAACAACACATTTTACAACAATAATTCATGATATATTTTCAGACTTTATTAGAATTCACCATTCATTTTACAAACCTCTGTACCCAATAATTTGTGAGGCAAGGTCTCCTAAATAATATATATGTTTTAATATATATTACGTTTTCTTTAGACATTACAAAAACTAAGGAGTTATCTTCGGCATGTTCAAAACATATATGAGAATATAAGGATCATATATCAAACTCAACGGCACTCAGAGTTAGGGTTGTAAACCCTCAACATGATTTTCAAACAAACATACACACAATATATGATATATTCAGCCAATTCTTTAATAAAGTGCAGTTATTCATACTTTTTACAAAATGCATAAGGGAGCTCTTCAATGATACAAAACTTCTGAATTTTAGCCATTTCTCACAGGGAAATCGGAAATGCAATAACAGCCTGACGCAATCTCAAAATAACACTTTGAATTAAATGGGAATGTCAATATATGTTAAAACCATGATTCTTAAACTCTGACCACCAGAATAAACAAAAATTATCCCACTAATATAAATGTATATTGCAAGGTAAATCCTAATATATACCCCTTTTAAATTTCTGGCCAATATGATGAAATGGTGGTGGCAGTAATGAGGATGAATATGTGACTATGATGGTGATGATACTAAATGATGATGACAGTGATTATGGTTTTGGTAATGGTGGTCACGATAGTGGTGTGGTGATGATGAAGATGATGATGGTGGTTTTGAGGACCTTAATCACATGGCTAATCTGCAAAACCCAAGTAAACATAACTAATCACCACAGACAAAAACATTTCATTAAATCTAACGAGGAATATCTGAAAAAAAAAACATTGTCGGATTACTGACCACATCATTGCACTAAGTTAATCTGGCCTTGTCAGTTCAGGTCCCCATCTTACATAGAGTTACGATTGATCCAATCAATCTCGACTCTATGGACATTCATCCATACCACAATATTTATACAAAAACAGGAATTATGCAGAAAAAAAATCACTGAATTTTCAAGAGAATGATGAATTTATGCATATACATCATATCTAGAAAATCTTTTGAACAAACATACCGGGTACATTTTAGATGTAGATTTTGCTGGCCGTCCATAGCTGTGATCGATCGGATCAATTGCAAATATTTGTAAGACGGGGCCAAGTAATGCCCGTCATCTCGTCTACATTACTGATGGGGTGTTGCAAGAAACTGGCAATCAATAACAAGTCAACTTTGGGTCCTAAAATCAATCGGAAGTCTTGCAATCACTTGCAAATTCGCACTCAAATGCTGATCTGCTTCTCGATCCAAGAACTTCAAATAATCTTGCCCAAGTGATTATTGACCTATCAATTGCAATCATTTTGCCCGTATCTTGTTTACTCTCTGAGTATGAATGCATGTTTGATGATTCCAGAAATTTGATGACCATTCAAACCAACTGCCCCATTGCATAATTGTTACTATGAACTGTCATGATAATAATTTTGATATGCAGCAAAATATAACAGACTGACTACCATGCTTTTGATATTTGGGCTGATCAAAATTCCCTGATTTTTCCCTGATTTGAGGTATTTTTAAAATCAAATTCCATGATTTTTCCCTGACTGGAAAAAGTAAAATAACTGTCCCTGATTTCCCTGATGGGCTGGGAACCCTGTCCTTGTAATGCAATTCATGTATATTGTCATAATCATCAAATAACCAGCATTTCTTGCATTTGTAGCTCTTTCAATAGGTTTATGACATTTAAAATATTTCACCAATGGAACCGAAAGACTGTTGCTTCCGTTATAATCTGTGAACACTTGCAGGTGATGAAATATTGCACATATATTAAATTTTCAGAAAAAACCCAAATCATTTGGGGGTTTGAAATGATTGGAGAATTTATTCAAATACAGGGCTTTGAGTGACCACTAGTAAAAGTGTCAAGTCGAAAAGGTAAAATCTGCAAAAGTTCCTTTACCTTTTCAGGTATACATGAATCTCGCCAAATAAACATAAAAAGTAATACATTGTAATACAACGCTGAACTCTCTGAGTATTTCACACTCCTGCAAATAATCTCATACAAAAAAAAGTGAAACTAATATCTGAAATGACAACTCAAAAACAACCTTAAGAATCCTTCATGATGGAGACAAGCAAATAACAAATTGACAGGGGATCCACTTCAGTAAAAGAGTAAACAACTATTGTAAGTTTGTCATTATGGAAACTATACAGTGCGTCCCACAAAAAAAGGAAACCCATTTTCAGAGATAGATTTCATAATTATTAAATGTTTTTTTTTACTATAGATTAGTTACTCATGGCAAAAGTACGATCTCATCTCTAATATGAAACCAACAGCTTAGCAAATAGTCCACGCATGGCAGATTACAAACAATAAATATTGAGGAATATCAGAAATGAATTGCCAAGAAACTCATGTGTGAATCTGAATCCACACTCATTTTAGGGATCAGTGAAAGAATCTAAACAAAGAATACAAAAGAAATGCTAATAATCGTCGAATAAGCACGGTCGTATCACAAACCAATCTTGTTTTTTACATTAAAATTTCATACCGGTCTTGCTCATTAATGCGTGAAGTGTTTGTCTCATATCAGGTATCAAAATAAAGAGGAATAATTGAATTAGATGATTATGTATTAAAATGAAATAAATTAAATTTTCATTTGCCTTTGAAGAAAAAAAGATAACATGATAAAGGGGCACATGCCCAGGCATTCAAGGTACTAATACAATACTTGTTGCCATCTTCATTACAAAAATTGGACAGTGTATTAACTTGCTAGCACTGCTAAAATACCACTAGCTAGATGAAAAAAGTGCAGACATACATGTATGGCTCTGATCACAGGTTGGGCAGTGGCAATTCAAACCACAGTGGCATGTGTGGGCCAATCAGGAAGGGGAGGTCCAACGAGATATCCAGATTCTCTCTATATACAGAACAGCAAGCTATATATGCAATTGACCTCCGCCTGCTGAAGGCAGAAACACAACTACCGGGTCATTTAATTAGAAGCCGAACAGCAAAGACTGGCACTAATCCAGTTTTTAAAAAAATCAGCATTATTCATGGCATCTGCATGAGCATTGTATAATTCAAGTGTCTGTAGGAAGATAACATGTGTGCCAGCATTTAATATGTATTTTAAATCTCCTTGAATACCAGGCGTGTGCTCCTTTGTCCGACTGTAGGCCTACTAATTTACAGAGATGTAGATATTATACTTAAAATAGCTCTTGTAGTACAGCGGCATGTTGGTCCAGTTATGTACTTAGATGTCATGATTAGTTGTGCTATAGTGACTTTAGATGTAGCCTTGCCTGCTCGACTACCTGTTGTGCAATTAAAAGGGAAAAAGAGAGAATTTCAAAATGTGATATTTAAAGATGATACTGATTTGAATAGTTTGAATTCTAAAAAAACTTGTCATTATGATCATACCATCAGGGTCTGCAATTCCATCATTATCATTCTTATTAAACTTCTATACAAATGAATCAACAACAAAAGGCAAGTTACTGCCCTTCTCAGATTAAAACAATTATTTGAGAGATGATGAATGGTAAATGATAGAGAGAGAGGTAGGGAAAGGCATGATTTCATGAACAACTTTCTATAAAATATATATCAAAAGAAAAATCAACTTGCTACCCTGCCCACATTAAACACAATGGCCCGTATTCTGAAGTCGGGTTTAACTTAAACTCAGGTTTAAAGTTGTGGTTTAAGTATGGGAAGCCAAAAGTATCAGAATTTTTACTAAGTTGTATGTTTCTTATGTTTACTGTGCTCTTTCATGATTCATTGATGGTGAAGACAATCATCTATTTATACTTCCTAGACAATTATGAATGATTTGATAGCCAAATGAGCTGAAGTAACAATTGGCTATCCATACTTAAACTACAACTTTAAGCCTGAGTTTAAGTTAAACCCGACTTCAGAATACGGGCCAATATCTACAAATTGATAAATAGTATACTAATTCGGTGTTGTCGCTACAGAGGGCAGCACAGGTCAGAACCACCCATCACTGAAAGTGTCCTCTAAAGAGTCCTTGGTAACAACTCTGTGCCTCTGTGCAACTTCTTGCCATTGGGTGATTTCAAGTTCGGTGTTGACCTGTTGGTGTTTCGTCTATTTTTACACGAGTATAACACCAAACATCAAATGAAGATGGTCCTGAAAAGTCACTCACTAGCTTTTGAGATGTCAATAATGTGATCTGGATCAGTTTTACAAACTCAGAAATAGATTTTGGAGCTAGGGGAATCAATCCAAATTTTAACACCAACGCCAACACTGGACTTGAAATCACCCAATTCTCATTGTCATTATCATTGTTATTATCATTATCATTGCTATTATCATTATCATTGTTATCATTGTCATTATCGTAATCATTATCATATTACGATTATCATTTTCACTATTATCATGATCACACTATCATCATCACTGGCAAAGAATACTTCCTGATTATCCAAACGTAAAAAAAAATATAAGAATAGTGTCAAATTATTTGGGAAAAGATAATCTTTCAGGACATTTGCAATAGATCTGAGTTCATGATGTATCTTTCCATTGTATTGCTGATTTTTGAGGTGTAGACATTTTTTCCTGATTACTCGTTAAAGACATTCAAAAGTTCATGTGAATTGAAACTTTAGAACATAATTTCTCTGGCATCCTTCAAGACACACGTGTGAATGTCACAACCATGTCTTTCCACTGGAATCCCCAAAAAATCCCACAAGTGTCCTTCAATCAATTATGATTCCATCATAGACCAAACAATGGAAGAATGTGGGAAAGCAAGCAGGATCCTGCTAAAAATGCAGCAGAGACTGTAAGGTGTCTAAACATATGCACTCTTGCATGTTATCAGTTGGGGATCGTGGATCACAGCATGGGGGGGGCACAAGCAAAAATTTTGAGTCACTTAGTGGGCACGCGAAACGCGCTCAATAGCCAGGTCTACTGACCTAATAGCCACATTTTAACATTTTAAGGATATGTACCTCACTAAACAGATAATGCGAGCACGAGGCGCGAGCTAAAAAATTTTGATATTCAGACCTAAAAAAAGGGACATTATTAGCAAACTTTTGTAATTATGATGCGTACCTGTCTCACTAAACAAATAATGCGAGCACGAAGCGTGAGCTGACATTTTTTATATATTGACTTCAAACAGAGATATTTTTTAGGAATTCATATCTTACCATGATAGTCATCTAATGTGAGCGCAAAACACGTGCTGATTTTTTATAGAATTAGACCTACACCTAAACACATGAAGCACTTTTAGTAGTCATGGTAATCATGAACATGATACGTATCTCGCTAATCCAATTTTTCGATATTCAGACCTGAAAAGGGGCATTCTAAGGCTTGTTTGTGGAACATACGTATTTCACTAACTAAATGATGCGAGCGTGAAGTGCGAGATGGAATTTTTTTTGATATTTAGACCAGAAAAAAGGAAGATTCAATGGATGTCGTTTTGATATGCAACAAAATGTAACAGAGTCTGACTGACTACCGTGCTTTCGATATTTGGACTGATCAAAATTCCCCGATTTTTCCCCGATTTGAGGTATTGTTTTATCAAACTCCCTGAATTTTCCCTGACTGGAAAAAAGTAAAATAATTTTCCCTGATGAGACGTCATTACTGATATTGAATAGGTATTGCATTTGGTTTCAGTTTAAAAACGGTAACAATGTCATTTAAACATCAATCACTAATATTGAACTTTATCATTATTTTAAGCCTTTATGTTGGAGTAAAGGGCAAATTGGTTTAAACTTGTGACTCATCATAAGATTGCCATGTCTTCATTACTGATATTGAATAGATATTGATGTTGGTTTCAGTTTAAAAAGAGTAACAATGTCAAGGATTTAAACATCAAGTATTCATAGAGACGATTTATAACTTTGCTCAGTAAGATGTTTCATGTTCAACATTCACATCAAGTGATGTTTTGTTCCACAATCAGATCACACACCAATTGTAAGATGTGTAGTGGCCTTCAATAAGCTCTACATCTAGCAAACCATACCTCTTTATCTTCATCTGTCTCCTTAGAGTAGTTTAAAGCTTTTTCAAAATAAGTACGAGCTGAAGTTTTATCACCCTTCTTGAGATACGTCTTTCCTAGCCACAACAGGTTCTTGCTATAGAAGTTTGGTTTCACTGTAAACAGAACAATTGGTGAACAGAAATTTTGAAAGCTTCACAACTAATCAGGATAAACAGTGCCTTAAATATTGTTAACCTGCCAAATATTTCTGAAATAGTAATATAAAGATATAAAACAAAATAATCTTTATTAATAAATTGGACCCACATACACAATGCAGGTGATTAATACACCCTCTTACTATTTTACAAATGATATAATTTTGAAAACAACATTTCATTTAATATGACTTTGATCTTATAAAGGACTTGATCACGTGCCTAAGATCTACATTTTAAATATTGAACAAGTGACGGGCATCATAAGAAATGTCAATACCAGGATCTACTAACTTATAGAAGTGAAACCATGCTTGATGGAGCATGTAATGCATGTTGTTATGTGTCTCAGCATGCCTGCACAGTTAACTACCAAAGGTCAAGTCCACCCCAGAAAAATGTTGATTTGAATCAATAGGGAAAAATCAAACAAGCATAACGCTGAATAAATCAATAAAATCGGATGTGAACTAAGAAAGTCATAACATCTTCAAGTTTCGCTATTTTTTCACAATTAACAAAAATGCACAACTCAGTAATATGCAAATGACAGAGTCGATGATGTTCCTCACTCACAATTTCTTTTGTTTTATTGTTTGAATTATAAAATATTTCAATTTTTACAGAATGACTGAACCGTAAAATGTTATAACAATGGTAATACCACATGTTCAGGGAGAAAAAAAAACTTTGTTTCTCAAAACAATGGGGAGAAAATAAGAAAATTTCATATTTCATTTAATACTAAAGAAATAGTAAGTGCGTGACATCATCAGTCCCCTCATTTGCATACCAATCAGAATGTGCATATAACTGTTTTGTGAAATTAAGCGAAACTTGAAAATGTCATAACTTTTTTAATTTTATATCCGATTTTGATGAGATTTTCAGAGTTAGGCTTGTTGGATTTTTATTCAAATCAACTTTTTGTTAGGGTGGACTTGTCCTTTAAAAGTGTTAAAATTTGTCTTAATATACCTGAACAGAGCTTCAGGGTAATGATTAATTACACGCAATTAACTAATATCTTCAAAACGAAATGAATGAGAAATTGAAAAAGGAAAAATTGACATTTAGAAATCTTACTTTTCTCTGCATGGAGGAATTTTTCAATAGCCTTCAAAAGAAAGAAAAAGAAAAACAGGCTAACACTGTAGTGATGATTTATAAAGTAATACATGTATTGATTTTCATGAAATTATGATTATTTATGTTAGATGATGAGGACAATTATTATTTCAGCAGAGTCAAATTACAAAAGTGATTTCAACTTCAAGTGCCAGGTCAACTTTTATAAAGTGTTGAGTGCTGGGGGCAAACAAAAAATATAAAGTGAAAAAGAGATACCAAAATCCAGGCAAAAAACTTTCAGACGTTATCTTGTCTCAATTGTAAAAACTGTGCAAAACTGATTCTTGGACCAGAACATGACAAGTATTGTTCTTATCATTTCAATCTGTTCACCCAGCTTAAGTTCAACAATAAGGACAAATTCATTTTCTAGACATTTGAATTGTTTGCAAAATCAAAACCTTAGCTTTAAAGATTTAACTTGTTGAAAAATCAACATAGTAGAATTACAGGGAGAGTTTCAAAGAATAAAAGACACTATATGGATTCACGACTACATGCAATTGCAGTTTGTGTTTCCACCATTGCCAGGCCAAGAATATATTACATACCTCACTTCTAAATTTCAAAATAATGATCTCAGAGACCTTTGTGATCTTTGACCTTTTGCATTGTGACCCCAAAATCTTATCAGACCATTGTCCCTCCAATATAAATACACAAACTAAGTTTGAAGTCCATGCCTTAAAAGGCTCCTTAGCTATAGACAGAACACGATATTTCAATGTATATTATACGTTGCTGACCTTTGACCTCATGACCCCAAAATCCGAACACATCATCATCACTCCTCTATGATTACTTCTACCAAGTCTGCATTTGATATATAAAACATTTCATGAGAATGAAAATGGGACAGGTGGACAGGATAGCCTGGAAACATGGGTGGAGGCAAAAAATGTGTTTAAATCAAGCATGAGATGTTATGTATGTTTAATAAACAGTCTAAACATGTATGTCTTGAATAAACTCTAGTGTGCTGTTTTGGTAGAATTTCATTAATTCATTTCAATCTGATTGCTTTTCATTAACAAAGGCAATATATGGTAGAGTTTATACTACTACTAATAATAATAATAATAGCGGCATATTTACCCAGGGTAGCCACTTCAGTTCCGAAAACTGTTCTCCCAGCGGGCCCTGCTATTATTACCCCGGCTTTAGCACGGCTACCTTTATCGGGCGCTCGAGCATTCGAGGAATTTCTTCCTACCGGGTACCCATTCACCTCACCTGGGTTGAGTGCAGCACAATGTGGATAAATTTCTTGCTGAAGGAAATTACGCCATGGCTGGGATTCGAACCCACGACTCTCTGTTTCAAAGTCCGGAGACTAATCCACTGGGCCACAACGCTCCGCTATGTTTTCTCAATTCCATTTTGGTTGAATGCCAACCTCCTCCCCCCCCCCAAAAAAAAAAAAAAATTCCATCTTGGTCTTCCTAGGTGTCCTTATTTATTGACATTTTTTCCTATTATTCACAATCAATAGCACCAAAATGCTACCTCAGTCCCTCATCACAATCAGTGTGAAGGCCTTGAATGAATGCAATGAAAATGTGATGTCAGCGCGTGCAATGGGGTGAAAAGATTGCCCAGGGATTGAATAGCAGAATAAAGGGTATGGGGAAAGTCCATCCTTGCGGTATAGCAAGCCATCGTTTGTCAGCATTTTAAAACAACCCCTCATATCTTTAGGGCCCTATAACCGATGGTAGTGATGACTGTAGAGCTGCATGATTCCTACTACAGATTTCATTGGCCATTAGGTGCAATCGATTACGAAAATCAATCACTTAGTGGCCCGAATTCACAAAGGTGGTTTTGAAAACCCATGGTTGAGTCCATGGTTTATGCAGATTTCCTGTATAAATTACGCTTAAAAAATACCGCGTATATAAACAAATGTCCAATGCTGATGCGCGCTTTTGTCACAGTGCGCCAAATTGACGCCTGTTGCCGTGGTTATCCGCGCTATTTTATTCATGAGTCCACCGTATTGAATAATGAGTCCACTCTTCAAACAGTGGACTAATGAATAAAATAGCGTATATAACCATGGTAACAGGCGTCAATTTGGCGCACTGTGACAAAAGCGTGCATCAGCATTGGACATTTTTTATACACATGCCCGATACGCGCTAAATTAAGCGTAATTTATACAGGAAATCTGAATAAACCATGGATTTTCAAAATCACCTTTGTGAATTTGGGCCATTAGGTTTCTTCTCTCTCTCCCTCCCTCCTCCTCCTCCTTCTCATCATCCTTCTTCTACTCTCCCTCCATGCTAAAATACCTAAGAGGTGCCTCTCTTACGATACTCTCATATCACACTGCATCACGCATAAAAAGTAGAACTAATCGCGATGCAGGCAGATAAGAAAGGTCAGAGGTCAGACTATATCATATTCACAAAAACCACATACAAACTAAGTACCTCGTCATAAGTTCCACTGGGGGGTGTTGCAAAGACTGTGGTAGCTATTTTTCTCTGAACCCATCCCATATCAGCAAATGTGAAATACCTGAAAAGACAGTGTAAATTTCATAAGATATTAGGATAATCTATAACAATATTCTACGAAATAAGGAACAAACTAAATAGAAACAAGTGGAGCACCTCTGGCAGTCTTGCCTGCATTACGCGATTTGATATAGCAGCAGTGCTGACTTTGAAAACAGCTATTGAATAATTATACGCAAAATAAACATTAATATGATAGTAAAATACTATGTCCATTGACCCAAAATGACCTTTGACCATGATCATGTGACTTAAAACGTGTGCAAAACAATCAGCATTCATACTTGATTACCATTATGTCTATGTTTCATGAACTAGATCCATAAACTTTCTAAGTTATGATGACAAATCCACAAATACTCCCCAAATTACCAGTTTGTTGACCCTAAATGACCTTTGACCTTGGTCATGTGACTTGAAACTCGCACAGGATGTTCAGGGATACTTGATTTAACTTATGTCCACGTTTCATGAACTAGATCCATATATTTTCTAAGTTATGACGATATTTCAAAAACATAACCTTGGTTAAGATTTCAATGTTGATGGTGCCACCGCCGTCGCTGTGGGAAAAGTGGCACCTATAATCTTGCTGTGCTAAGCAGCCAAGGCAATTAAAAAGGCATATTAAAAGGTAATTGTCTCTTCTAAAAGAAACAACACCCTTAAAAGGACAATGTATAAATTAGACAAAGATATGAGGAACATCTATAGAATATTTCTATATCAAGTGCTCAACAGCATGGGCCATAGCAGTGATTGGAAAGGATATTGTTCTTTGTTGGATATGATATTGACTTTTGCAGAGGATTATCTAAAAATTAGAACCATAATAAAAAATAGTAGTTCAATCTTTGTTAATACTTAAACTTAAAGCCTATCTAAAGTTTCGGTAAAGGATAAGGAGTGTCACCTAATATTCCAATGTAAAAAAAAAATAGAATGATTTTCACGAAATCACGTTTTTAGTTGTTGCAATTTTGGGTTTGGCATTTACTTACACAATGTTGTATAATTTGGGAATTATGTAACTGGGCATTTACATATTTGGCTTTAAAAGTTGTGCAAGATCAAGTTACAGAAAAAAAAGTCCTGAAAAAATGACACTGACAAAGCTCATCAAATGGATTTATCGCAAAATGTCTTATCATGGTTAAATAAAAACTAGTCTAAAAACTATCACCTCATAAACCTTTTCTTTGAATGTGCTTTCAAGAGCTTATATCACTTATATTTCATATGTTAATTACAATACTCACCAACGACCAAGCAAATGTATAGATGTAGCATCCTGAGGGTTCAATTCCGTGGCTCGCTGTATGCAATATTGATTTAAAAAAAAGCTTCATTAGCATCTTGCATAATCCATACCAATATGGCTGACAGTTTTGCAGGCAAACCAAATCAAATTTGTGCCCCCTGACCCACATGCCGTTCCCGCATTTCTTTGCATGTTCATGTACTGTAATTTTTTTATTCTAATGTAATGTGTATGTACTTTTTATATTGGTCAAATAAATAATAATAAATAATAATAATAATAATAAAACTCCTAAATGGATTTATGACGAGTGTAGGAAATGATTTTATTTCATAAGGGCTATTTATGATTTTTTATTCACATTGTGGAAATTGATTATTCTTTCATTTAAAGGGCTATTTGTATGTGCGAGAAGCAGTTATGTGACCAATGCAAATATCTTCTTTCTGCTGGATGTAGAATATTGATTTTCTAAATATTCTTGAATATGGATTGCATTGGATCTTGGGTCAACTGTTAAGTCAGCCCAAAGCATTCAATTTGGGGGATTTTGGGGGCAATTTGGACTGTGATAAAGGCAAAATTACCCATCACCCCCATGTCTTTCTTTCGCTGCTTATGAATCAGGGGAAGGATGTTAGAGCAGGGGGGGGGCTGGAAAAATTATTTTTCAGATATTGCCCACCAGTGTGGTATAGTAATTATCTCCTTCATCTTAAGTGAAATCTCATCTACACATTAAAGTTCACTCCAAATAATCTTGAAAACCTATCCTGTACCAAACTGAATAACTTAATATTCATAATTAATAATTTATTATTAATCATATTTTCTGTTGCTGCTTTAAAAAAGTTTATGTTTGCTATGGGTTAATTTTAGGCACCATAAGCATTCATTTGATATGCATCAAAACAGCATTGCTAGCTATCATTATCATGAATGGACAGGTATACACAGCAGACAAACAGAAAACTTTGAAGAATGAAAGTCTTACCACAAAATGATCCTTGATGGTAAAGGCATTTTCAATTTTCATCTTTGTTCCTAAATAGTCCCCTATTTCACTCAAGGAAATAGCATACCACTGGAGGAAAAAAAAATCAGAAACGAAACAACACATTATTTTCAAGGCTTGAAATACAAAGAACAAATAGAGTCACAAGATGCAATGTAGTTTTATCATTGTACATACTTATGATATGATTATTTTTATGGTCGTTTTGGTCATGTATTATAATTCTCACCCCCTCCTCCTCCCCATCATCATTATTTCATTTTGCAGAATATAAAACAAGTCAAATACAATGATAAATGATAATTGTTACAGTAACACAATAATAACACAGTAACACAAAAACACCTGGATGAGCTGCCAGGCATTGGGCAAAGTTAACCAAATAACTATAGTCCGTAGACTGCCCTAACCCATACCCCATCCAGGTGAATCCCCTGTAGTATTTTCATGTGACATAAACATAATATACATTTGCATTTAAAGTTACATATATACGAAAATAAAATGTTAAATTACTCAGAATTTAAAAGCATAAAATCACGCAAACAAATATCTATAAATAAACTGCACTACAAAATGAGAAAGTGAATCAAAGAAAAGGTATACATGCATGTATACTAACCAAATATCTAAATTAAGTTTGATTGGCTTTGACATGTGAGTCAGTAGGAAATTGTATAAATTGCAATGAATAATAAAAAATTGAAGTACTGTGGTATCTTGGCAAGCAATACAGCATACATTTATTCACGATTATTATTTATATTGCACTAAATGTAGCAAGCTAAATACAAGCCCCGAGATTTAGACTGCAATGAATGAAACTGTTATTAGGCCTAACTGCTATCATCATAATCATCCTCCTCCTCCTCATCATTATCATCATCATTTTCATTAACCACCATCACCATGATCGTCATCATCATGGGGGGCGTTGTGGTCTAGTGGTTACGAATCTCGCCTTTCAATGAGAGGGGTGTGGGTTCAAATCTCAGCCACGGCGTGTTTTCCTTCAGCAAGAAATTTATCCACATTGTGCTTCACTCAACCCAGGTGAGGTGAATGGGTACCCGGCAGGATTCATTCCTTGAATGCACCAAGCGCTTTTAGCAGCTGGAGCTACTGTAGCTCCAGCTGCTAAAGACGCTCATTGCATTCAATGGCGCACTATATATTACCCCGGCTGTAACAGCCGGGGTAATATATTGTGCGCCATTGAATAGGAAACTAGATAAATCGGCACCTCATAAATGCTATATATTATTATCATCATCACGATCATCACCACCATCACCATCATCATCATCACCATCATCACCACCACCACGATCATCATCATCACCATCATCATCATCATCATCACCACCATCACCATGATCATCATCACCATCATCACCACCACTACGATCATCACCATCACCACCACCACCACGATCACCATCACTTTTATTTTCCATGTTGTCACCTTGTGGCTAGCAAAGTTCTGATCATTTGCCTTCAGTGCCCTCTTGGCAAAGTCATGTAAATCAAAGGTCAGTTTCTTCTTCTCGTCCTTGCTTGTTCTGTCCAGTTGACCCACTGACCAACAGGCCCTGGCTAGACGCCAAAGAAGCTCATCGTGAGTGGTATCTTTGAAGCGTATCAAATGGACATACATCTCGGTTGGTTTGTTAGCACTGTAAAAACGATCTGCCTCCTCTGCTGCTGCTGCCACTTCCGGCTCAGCCATCGGCGCTGACTCTAAAAGGAAATAGCAATACTATGAATTATATTAATATCATGTTCAAAATTACACAAAACATTTTGCATAATCTGGTAGGAGGAAGGAAATTCCTCAAACTGGGGTGAATATTTGATGGATGGACACCCAACTTAGCAAGTTTAACTTTATTTTGAAGAAAATAATGAAAGAAGAACATCTCAATCGTTCTACATCAATATTGCAACACCCATTTTTTTTACATAAAGCATACTTCATATTTAAAAGAAACCTCTTCATCTTATTATTATAATCTATTACATAATCAAATAAACAACATATACAAGCAACAGGATGAGACTTAATTCTTCTACTCAGGAACACTCTGTCCCTTTTCTCCTTGACTTTTCATAACTTCTTTTGACATCAATCTCTCCTCTATAATTTCTTAAAGGCAAAGCCTTTCTTTATTTCCCTTCAAAGTTCAATCCATATTAATTTCTTGATCTCAAATTGCTTCTTCTTTGATACCTTTGTCTACATTCCTCTGCCACTTCCCTTTCCACAGGCCCATTGCAATTCGGTGGATTCATAATATGGTGCGCCATCTATCGGTTGCAGAAAACAGCGAACTTTGGGGTCGACATCTTGCACAGGTGCAGGCAGCGTATAGCGCTAGTGTACTGTGATGCTTAAAAAATGAGAATGATTTGGCAAAAGGGGAAAAATGATTCACCGAAAACGGTTTAAATTTGCAAAGAAATATGCGGCAAATTTCTCTCCCACCCCCTGGACATTTAACAGCATATGTGAGCCGGTCGAGGCGCATCAGCCAGTGCAACATAATCACATGCATGCACTAGCAGGCAACAGATGTTGAATTTTTCCCATGAGGCACTACGAATTTCGGCCTGACCACTGCAACCCATATATGGTGCACCATATTGTGAATTCATCGAATTTCCTGCTTGCCTCTCAATTTAGCGATTCCAGTCTCTTTCATTGTTCATGTACAATATATATCTTTTTTTTTTCACTTCTTCATGTAGATCTCTAGAACCAGATTTGGGGCCTGTTTCTCAACACCGTCATAAGTGTAAGTACTTGACTGAATCGGAGACAATGAGCTACTTGTACGCTGTTTCACAAAGCCCTCTTTGCCAAGATCGGGGACAACAACCTGACTAAATATTTATGACACATCCAAACCTGTCATAGTTTCTTTCGTAATGACCTAATGGCATCACGTGGGTAGACTATGGCATGCAAAAGTTTCTCGAAATTTGACATTTTAATCTAACGTAATCTATCATAGAAGTCTGAAGTTGAAATTACATTGCACAACAAGTGGGATAGCTCATTCAATGTTTTTTTTTTAAAGATACAGACCACTCTTTTCCTTTTCTTTTGTCTTCAATTAATAATTTGGTGCCTTTCAAGTTTATCAATCATCAATGGGAAGATTGGTGAGTTTGGATTGTGAAGTTCTTTTCCACAAAATCTTGCTAAATTTGTTGTTTTGTTTCATAATAGTATGGAAGTATATGTGCAGTGATTTCACTCTAGAATCTGAATTTATTTATTTTTCTTTTAAAAAAGAGAACTCAAACAGGGCCTTCGTAATATGCATACAAATCTAAAAAATGCATTGAAAACTGATAACATATATTCAAGCTTAATTTCTACGTATCCTTCTTGATACTTGTAATTAATTGCATAGGCCTACAATGCTAAATACATATTTAACACTCAGCTGCTCATCCCTCCTTAAAAAATTGTAATCAAATGCCAAGGGTCTCTAAAAAATAAAAGCTACATATTATACATGTATAACAAATTGTTGAAACAATAAAATACTTAGGGAATTGGTGAAACAATCAAATACATCAGAAAATATTTTTGTACCATACAAAGTATAAAAGGATGATAATTTTCATATGTAAAAAAAGACCCTGTACATACTAACCCAGGGAGCTCCGGCCCGCACAGCGGGCCAGAGCCCAGGGGCTTACCGTGTATTTGACCATACTCACGGGACTAGGGTGATTTATGGTCTAAATATTTCTCCAAATGAATTGTGAAAACAGAAATTATGCACTTACCACGATTATATGGATGAAGGTCTAACGAGTGGCAGTTTCCTGACATCTGGGCACAAACTGGAACCTCAAAAAACGAAAAGTTCTCTCCTTTTCCCCCCGTCTCGATCGGCCATTTTTGTTATGAATTGTAACAAAATGGCCGATCGAGACTGGGGTAGAAGGAGAGAACTTTTCGTTTTTTTGAGGTTCCAGTTTGTGCCCAGATGTCAGGAAACTGCCACTCGTTAGACCTTCATCCATATAATCGTGGTAAGTGCATAATTTCTGTTTTCACAATTCATTTGGAGAAATATTTAGACCATAAATCACCCTAGTCCCGTGAGTATGGTAAAATACACGGTAAGCCCCTGGGCTTCCGCCCGCTGCGCAGGCGGGAGCTCCCTGGGTTATGTACATACATGTATTGTATACTAAAGTTGAAAAAAAGATTGTACCGGTAATTTATATCAGAAAAACAAAGAAATACATTAGAAATTACAAAAAAAATACTTCAAACAAATTCATTAAGAAAATTATCTACCACATGATGCTGCTGTTTTGATGCCAACTAAATTATATAAATTATCTATCATGATCACCTTCAATTGGCAAAAAAAGAGGCAAGTAATTGTTATTTGGCGTAATTTGCATAATTAATCAAAATTAATTAGAAGAAATTATTGTACATATTAAGAAAAAATTAAAAAGTGACATGATTACACATCAATTGAGCTTTCTTTCACCTTTCCATTGATACCAAAATTACTTCAAAGGGCTCAAAAACAAAGAAGTTAGAGCCTGTTGAAGACTTGGGTTCAAAATGGTCACAAAAATCGGTATGTATTCCATTGACTTTACATTAAGACAATGGCCACAAATTTGGATGAATATGCGCCACTTAAACTGAAATAACTTTAATTCCTTGATGAAAATTAGAGTTCTTGGTATCATTTGAAAGGTCTTTTTAAGAGCTTTCAAATGACACAAAATTTATTGATATGTGATGATTTTCATTTTTTTGTCACATACGGTACCTAGTAAATTATAAAATTTTACCATATTTATAATTTTCATATTTGGAATAGCGAGTGCGAATTTTTCTTGATTGTATTTCCTCTAATTGTCATTTTTAAAGCACTGAAATAAAGGTGTCCGGCAATAAGATACACTGCCATATACCCTCCGCTACACCTATGACCCACCCGTTCCGGTGGGTGTAACACTAACCCGGGCCAGGGGCAGGGAGCTCGTCCGTGTAATACTAGTCAAACATCAACCTCGTATTAGTGAGTGGTCAAACATATACTTTCCAAAATGCAAAATGGGGTACTGGTAGAACTAGTAGAAGAATGGGATCGCAATCTGGCAATGGCCAATGGCAATGCAATAGCACTCCAAATAAAAGGGGAAAATATAAATCATGCACTTAATTTTTTCCTCTTTTATTTGGAGTGCTATTCCGACCCCATTTTAGAGTGGTATATGTTTGACTGGTATTACATTAACCCAGGGAGCCCAGGGGCTTACCGTGTATTAGACAGGAATAACCGTCGTTTCTGGGGATTTATTCAACAATTTCTGACATTTTACTATAATCCCCATTTACCGACGGTAGTGTGTTAGTGCGAGCCTGCATGTGTAATCTGGCTCGACAATTCGGAGGGTGGGTTTTGTCCAGATTTTTCATTTCTTTTAGATTCTAAATGACATTATATTATCTTGAACGAAGGCCCACTATTTTCTTTAGACTCTAATCTTTCTATTGATACGATGTAAAATCTATAAAATATCGAAAATATAAGTTACCGATGAGTTATTCCCTGGGTTATTCCTTATTTTTTAATTTTCTGCCGGAGAGGAAAATATGGCAGCCGTCAACGAGTTGTGCTTTTATCAAGGCTTTCCGATTAAATTTTCGATATCTTGGCCAATCAATGCGAGCGACAAGTTCCGAAAGCACGCACATCTACATGTACAAGCGCAAAGCAGCGGCACAAATCGCGATATATAGCGACTGGTAAATACGTCTGTAAGGATGATGACGTCATCCAAGATGGCAACTTATGTTGACCAACGAAAGGATCGAAGATGACGATGTTTCGATCATCGTTTGAAAGGAATTAGCGGTAACTGCGGTCTAAGGTACGATATTTCTGAATTTTAAACATTTTTTCGTAAATATGGATGTGATTTCTTTTTCATGTGACATTTTATGTACATAAAAACGATCAGAAAATCGGGTTTCCGCTGTTAGATCTAACGTAACTGCTAAAATACGTTGTCTGTACGTACGGGCCTCCAAGCTCTTCAGTCTATGTATACTATTGGTGAGTGAGCCAACGCAGTTCAGCGGAACAACCAAAATACAGAGACTGAAGCTTTTGGTCTAACCGTGTATTTGACCATACTCACGGGACTAGGGTGATTTATGGTCTAAATATTTCTCCAAATGAATTGTGAAAACAGAAAGTATACAATTACCACGATTATATGGATGAAGGTCTAACGAGTGGCAGTTTCCTGACATCTGGGCACAGACTGGAACCACTCACACAACATGCGAGGTTAGTATACTAACCTCGCACAACGCATGTGATTTCATAGTGCATTTTGACGTTTTCATTCATCACACGAATGTGAGGGACTATGAAACGCCAAATCTTTCAATATTTTTCCACTATGTTAATCTTGATCGTATGATTTAGTTCATTTTTAAAATGAATTCGAAATTTTTGATAAAGGTGTTTTTATCGCTTACCTCCAAATCTCAACCAGGATACTTCGCTCGGTCCGTCCTTAGTCATCCTTCATACTGCGGTGGAAATTACGCAAAAAAAAATTGAAATGCGAATTTTTCCTATAGAACATTCTCGATTCAAGTCGTCGGCGCATAATAGGAAATTGTACCAAAAATCAACAGGTTGCATCTCATTCTCATGTATATACTTAAAGAGGGTCCTATTTGGTCAAAGTCGTGAGAATTGAAATATTGTATAATTCGAACAATAAAAGAGAAATAGTGAGTGACATTATTGACTCTCTCATTTAGATATCAATGAATTGTGCATGTAACTGTTTTGTGATAAATAAGCGAAACTTTAATATGTCATAACTTTCTTATTTTACATCCGATTTTGATGAAGTTTTCAGCGTTAGTCTTGTTTCATAATTCTCTATTTATTCAAACATTTTTTTTCTGGGGTGCACTTGACCTTTAAGAGATTTTCCAATGAAAATACTACATGGAACTTGGAAATACAAATCATAATTTGGTTGAACAAAATGTTTTCTGTTAACATATAAAACAGAAGAGGAACATTTCCTTCACGTATTTTTATATCCAAAATATGTTGCCTTAGTATGGAATAATCACAATGACATAAAATGAAAATGGGTAAAGTACCTTCCTAATGATCATTGAGATTTCACCTATGGAATCGTTGTTTATTAATTTTCAAAGCTTTAAATAGATGAAAATGTTCATTGAGAAAATATACATATATATATATATATATATGCTCCTCTTAAAATCTACGATTTTATTTTTACGGCATTTACTAAACCTTTTGTGATTATATATATATATATATATATGAACAAAATGATAATGTCCCGATTGTTTCGCATTACGTGTGTTAGATTGCGGGCGTTTGTGTGTGTGTGTGTGTAGGAAGCAAGATTTTTGTGTTAATGTTTGCACAAAAAAGGAGAGGGAAAGGGAAAGGAAAAGAGGAGGGGGAAAGGTAGAGGAGAGAGAGGGAAAAGGAGACCATAAAATAGAAAGAAAACAAAGGAAAGGAAGAGGGGAAAGAAGAGGGAAAGGGAGGGGAAAAGAAAAATGGAAAGAGCGAGAAAACAGTAGGGGAGGGAGAAAGGAAAGAAAAGAAGGGAAAGGAAAAGCGAGAAAGGGAATGGAGGGGGCGGGAAAGGGAAAGAGAGACAAGAAAAGACAGATCAAGGGAGGGGGAAAGGTAGAGGAGAGAGAGGGAAAAGGAGACCATAAAATAGAAAGAAATTAAACAAAGGAAAGGAAGAGGGGAAGGGAGAGGGAAAGAAAAAAATGGAAAGAGCGAGAAAAGAGTAGGGGAGGGAGAAAGGAAAGAAAAGAAGGGAAAGGAAAAGCTAAAAAGGGAAGGGAAAGGGAGAGAAGAAAAGAAGGGAGAACGAAAATGGGGAAAGGGAGAGAGAGAGAGAGAGAATGATGAAGGGGATAGGAAAATGTCAAGTTTGAAGATCTGAATATTAACACTAAAACAAAATTAGACTTCCATGTTTTATTTATAAAACTACCATCTTTTTCATGATTATAAAGGTTCAACGTCCCTGTACTAGGTCTAACTTCAACATAAATCTACTGGCGCTTTGCACTTGAATTCTGGATGTCATTCCTTTTTTAAAAGAGGTAATCTGTCGGACTTTTCAAATCCCAAATTTAAATCTTAAGCGCAAATGCCCTCGCATTATTTTTGATTTAGATACAGTCCTGTCATCAATATCAAAAATTATAAGTGCGAGCTTCGCGCTGGCATCATTTTTGTAAGTGACAGTTATGATGTTGTTCATATTTTAAAAATGCTTAGAATGTCCATTTGTTGAGGATTAAATGTCCAAAAGTTCAGCGCTCGCATAATTTGTAAGGTAAATAGGCCTACCCTTTTAATTGTTATACAACGTCCAGAATGCAGTTCGGAATATTGAAAATAACTGTTGGTCCCGCTATTTCTGCCCGTGCGACAAGCATTTATCATTTTGAATCATGAGATTCACCTTTAAAATATGATGAAAAAGTATCGTTAAGACTGAATTAAAAAAAAAAGAAGCTCACGTTTCACGCTCGCATTTTGATCCGTTAGCTTATGATAATAATGGTGCATGACTTCGTTAATATATTTTATCGGACATGTCCACCTTTTGGTGCTTCAAGAAAAATAAACACAACACACAAAATAATAATAGAAAACGAACAAGAATAGAATAGATAGTTACCTATCCCACTCATGAATTCTTATTTAACAGTCCCCAAAACGTCTTTTTTTTCGTGTTAGCTTATTTCATATACATATATATATATATACATATAGGTCTCCTCATCATGGTTATAAAAAGTGCTCAGAATGTTTTATTTTCAAGTCCTTGTATCATCAGAATTTTCAGCTCGGGCAGCTCTATCGCATTTTGATTACTATCCTGTTGATTTATTTATTTGAACAAAATATTTAAAATGTCCAGCTTTTAGAACAGATATCAAAAAAAGGTATTCACCTTTGATCATAGATGAGGAAGAAGAAAAAGGGGAAAAAAATAGGAAACAAACTAACGAATTAATGTGACACAATTTTTCTTCATTTCAAGGCGACTCTTTACATTTCATCATTGCTGATGGCACTACAATCGAAAATACCGCTTGACAGCAAAAAAAAAAAAAAAAAACAGAAAAAGGAAAATAATGCTGAGCGTCTAAAATGCAGCTAGCAGTACAAGCTGCAGATCGTAAACAAACGTCTTGTGAATAATATCGCGCGCCCTCTTTAGGCAAAAGTTGATACCCACGATCATACTGCGGCATCTACGTGAAGATCACGAGAAAATGCTTTTATTTTATTAAAAAACACACCAAAGAGAAGTCAAGAAACGATCCATATAGTTCGGTAAGTGTCATAGCACAATTAGAAACATTATTTAAAAAGGAATGGCATAGTTATTTTAGTAAAAAGTGTGTGAAAGATTTGCGTGCACCATGTGCATATGAATCCTTCGCACGCGAGATGCATTGATCCCATGAGTGACTGGAACCTCAAAAAACGAAAAGTTCTCTCCTTCTAGTTCTACCCCAGTCTCCATCGGCCAAATTTTGTTACGATTTTTAACAAAAATGGCCGATCGAGACGGGGGTAGGAGAGAACTTTTCGTTTTTCTGAGGTTCCAGTCTGTGCCCAGATGTCAGGAAACTGCCACTCGTTAGAATTAGACCTTCATCCATATAATCCATTCGTGGTGATTGTATACTTTCTGTTTTCACAATTCATTTGGAGAAATATTTAGACCATAAATCACCCTAGTCCCGTGAGTATGGTCAAATACACGGTAAGCCCCTGGGCGGGCGGGAGCTCCCTGGCTGCTAACCCAGAGAGCTCCCGCCCGCGCAGCGGGCGGGAGCCCAGAAGCTTACCGTGTATTTGACCATATTCACCGGACTAGGGTGATTTATGGTCTAAATATTTCTCCAAATGAATTGTGAAAACAGAAAGTATACAATTACCACGATAATATAGATGAAGGTCTAACGAGTGGCAGTTTCCTGACATCTGGGCACAGACTGGAACCTCAAAAAAACGAAAAGTTCTCTCCTCTACCCCAGTCTCGATCGGCCATTTTGTTACGATTTTAAACAACAAGTGGAATGCCTCTGGCCGTCTCACCTGCATCACGCGATTCAATATAGCAGCAGTGCTGATTTTGAAAACTACTATAACTTGCACAAGATGTTCAGTGATGCTGGGTTACTCTTATTTCCACGTTTTATGAACTAGACCAATACACTTATAGAGATATGATGGCAATTCAACAAATACCCCCAACGTGGCCAAAGTTCTTTGACCTTACATGACCTTTGACCTTGATCATGTGACCTGAAACTCGCACAGGATGTTCAGTGATACTTGATTACTATTATGTCCAAGTTTTATGAACTAGACCAACACACTTTCAAATTTATGGCTGTAATTCAACAAATACCCCAATTTGGCCAAAGTTCATTGACCCTAAATGACCTTTGACCTTGATCATGTGACCTGAAACTTGCACAGGATGTTCAGTAATACTTGTTTACTATTATGTCCAAGTTTCATGAATCAGATCCATAAACTTTCAAAGTTATGATGGTAATTCAACAGATACCCCCAATTCGGCCAAAGTTCATTGACCCTAAATGACCTTTGACCTTGGTCATGTGATGTGAAACTCATGCAGGATGTTCAGTGATACTTGATTAACCTTATGTATAAGTTTCATGAACTAGGTCCATATATTTTCTAAGTTATGATGACATTTCAAAAACTTAACCTTAGGTTAAGATTTTGATGTTGATTCCCCCAACATGGTCTAAGTTCATTGACCCTAAATGACCTTTGACCTTGGTCATGTGACATGAAACTCAGGCAGGATGTTCAGTAATACTTGATTAACCTTATGGCCAAGTTTCATGAACTAGGTCCATATACTTTCTAAGTTATGCTGTCATTTCAAAAACTTAACCTCAGGTTAAGATTTGGTGTTGACGCCGCCGCCGCCGTCGCCGTCGGAAAAGCGGCGCCTATAGTCTCACTCTGCTATGCAGGTGAGACAAAAATGGCCGATCGAAACGGGGGTAGAAGGAGAGAACTTTTCGTTTTTTTGAGGTTCCAGTCTGTGCCCAGATGTCAGGAAACTGCCACTCGTTAGACCTTCATCCATATATAATCGTGGTAATTGTATACTTTCTGTTTTCACAATTCATTTGGAGAAATATTTAGACCATAAATCACCCTAGTCCGGTGAATATGGTCAAATACACGGTAAGCTTCTGGGCTCCCGCCCGCTGCGCGGGCGGAAGCTCTCTGGGTTACCTGGCCGCCTGGGTTAGTATTACATGGACGAGTCTTGGGCTCCAGCTCGCGAAGCTAAACGGGCCGGAGCTCCCTGGGTGAGTGTGATGTATGAACTGAAGACTAACGACGCAGCTTCAGGTGCAGCCTTGTACGCATGCGCGACAGAGAGCAAGATGGCGTAACATTAAATGGCAGACACTACTCTACATCGCTGTGCTATTATCTCATTATTATGTATCCCTTTAAGAACCACAACACGAGAACATAACAATTTGGCGACGAGGATGCAGGGATAAACATGAGAGTATAGATTGGACTTGATTTCCAGTAAGTGACATTGCATTGCGGATAGCTTTTGGAAATTAGCCGCGGATATTGTCATTGATACACTGCAGTGCAAGCAAACATAGTGTGATCGGTCAATCGCAGCCTAGCCGTAATTTGGATGACGGATGAATGTGGCTTGTTGAAATGAACGCTTTGCAGAAGCCTCACACCGCTCATGCCAGCCTATATTGAGACCGAGTTATGTAGTGTCTACAGCCCATATGTAGCATAGGCATAACGTTGACAATTGCTGTAAATTATGCCTAGCCCTACTTGTTAACTACTACATTTGACTATTGACATAGCAAATTGGAGCCAACTTCAAGCCCGAAGTCTCCAAAGCAGCCCAGCCCAGCAGCAAGCAACAGAGCCCAAGGACCAAGCCGATCGAGGACCCAGCCGAGACCTCTTTTGCCAGGTTCAGCCCAGACGGTGTTGCATTCATTAGTCAAGTCCAGCCAAGCAAGTTTTGAGTCTGCAAGCCAGGACAAAGTTGTCGTGCCAAGAAGACTCAATACAAATTCAAGCCAAGCTGCATAATTAATGAATGAAACAGAAACAAAACATCAAAGACTTTAAAGACTTTTTGATGGACTTATTATGAATAATAATAAACACAGCATTTATTTATTATGAACTGAAGCTTAATCTAAGACTAAAGGTAAGATTAAGACAAATTAGTCCAGGTCCAAAAAATACATTATGGTTGTATTTGCAACGTGTTGGACTAAACTAAAGAATTAGTCGAAACATAGATCTGGTCTAATGTAACAAAGTACCGTACATGCCCTGGTGAGTTGTTACACTGGTTCAATTAGGTAGTATTTAGATTTAGGTCATTAAAATAGCAATTATAGATCTAGGTCTAGAACCAACAGGACCAAGTCCAAGACTGAATTGAGATCTGATGCTACAGTAAATAACTATAAACTTAAGCTGAGTTTATGCCGTAGTCATATAGCAAGTTGGTCCAGTCAACTGGTCTAAGACTATGCAAGTAGGACCAGGCCTATGAAATTTAGGACCAACAAGAAGGTCCAGGTTTAAAAAAACAGGACTAGGTCTAATCAGTTGTAGGACTATAACTTAGGCCCAAAGTGTTGATCGATTATAGTCTAAGACTTAGCAATTAGGACCAGGACCCAGTGCCTATATTTGCTATGCAATTGAATAACTGCAGCCCCACGACACGGGAGTAGTCCCACATATACCAGTTGTGTGTAGTGTTATAGTATTGTCAATCGTTGGACTATCTATGTTGTTCTAGCTCATTTGTTTCAAGTATACATTAATGCTTTGTAGGCATTATGTACTAAGCAAATAAGCTTTGCTTACGCGCAATAGCAAGATCAAAATTATATTTTATGATCAATAAGTCTAGATATACATAGTGTTACAGCTACCTATTGTGTAGTCACAATCAAGTTAACAGCTGAATTTTGTACAACATATGAAACAAAATTATGGCAAGCCAACATATAGGTAGTGTGCCCAAACTGAGTGATGGGTACAATTTTGACAAATGGCTTGAACTCCTAGAAGCATGGTTTGATGCTAACAATATACAGGAAGATGGGAAAAGAAGGGCAATATTTCTGACCAATCTTGGTAGCAAGAGCTATCACATTCTCAGAGCTCTCTTGCAGCCGAGTAAACCAATAGATCAAACATACACAGTATGCAAAACTACGCTTACGTCACACTTCGTACCAAAGCCTACCGAAATTGTTCAGCGCTATAGGTTTTACACTTGTGTGCAAAAGCAAGATGAGTCCATACCGCAATTTGTAGCAAATTTGCGCCAATTAAGCGAAGGCTGTAATTTCAAAGAATTAGATAACATGATTAGGGACCGCTTAGTAGTGGGTTGCCGGGATATCGCAATTCAACGCAAGCTGTTAAGTGAGTCATCCCTAACCTTACAACATGCACTTCAGACCGCCACAGCTATGGAGGTAGCAGACAGAGATGTTGAAAAGCTCAAGGTATTGAGTAAAGGGACCGAGTCACCTACAGTTCAGAAGATGGAGGGCAGAAGCCAGCGTAAACCATTTATGTCCTCATCGCGTAAAAATACACATCAAAGACAGAAGCAGGAAGTGCAGGAAAAGCCAAGCCAAAAGAAACAGGAAAAACCTGCCTCAAGATGTTGGAGATGTGGTTCAGGTGATCATGGCCAGTCAGCATGTAGATTTAAGGATGAGAAATGCTATCAGTGTTCTCAAGTGGGTCACACCCGCAGCCAGTGTGAGAAGATCAAGCAATACAGATCTAGAAAGAAATATGCAAACCACTTGAATGGTGAGGAAGGTGCAGAACTGATAGAAAACATGCCTAGTGGAGAACTCAGACACCTTAGGGGTGGAATGGTAAACAAGATGGCAAAGTACAGTGAACCGTTCCAGACTAGCCTAAGCCTAAATGGGATCCAAGTTAACTTAGAAATAGACACAGGAAGCCCCTGGACGATGATGTCGCAGCAGGATTTTCATAAACTGGGACATCGAGCTGATGTGAAGCAAGCAAATGTTTCCTTGAAAACATACACAGAGTCATCAGTACCAATCATTGGTGAGGCAATGGTAGAAGTCAAGTTTGATGCCAGCCAACCACCAAAGAAGTTGACACTTCTTGTAGTTGAGAAAGGTGTTGCGTTACTGGGCCGAGACTGGATGCAAGCCGCACCAGAAGGAATCTACAGATTCCTACAGAATCGCCTCAACCTTCAAACACATGTTTCCAACAATCCAGAAACCGTGCATAAGATACAAGCTACCTTACAAGACATGTTAGTGAAGCACAAGCAAGTGTTTGACTGTTCAAAAGTTGGTAAACTTGAAGGCTACCAGGCAAAGGTGCATCCTCAAGATGATGGAGATAAAGCCAGGTTCTACAAAGCTGCACCAGTCCCATATGCAATGCGCCAGAAAATTGACGAAGCCATTGATGAGCTACAGGACCAAGGCGTGATTGAGCCGGTGAAGTTTGCTGATTACGCATGTCCTATCGTAGTGGTGAAGAAACCAAATGGTAAAGTCCGCATCTGTGGCAACTATAAGTTGACAGCAAATAAAGTTCTAAGGGTGGAACGGTACCCAATTCCTTCGCTCCAGGATATGCTCCAGGACTTAGGTGGAGGTCAACAGTTCAGCAAGCTTGACCTTTCACATGCATACCACCAGATAGAACTTGATGAACAAGCAAGGAAGTACACCACAGTAAATACACACAGAGGACTTTTTCAGTACACTAGGTTACCCTTTGGTATAGCCACAGCCCCTGCGCTCTTCCAAAGAGCAATGGAGTCACTCTTAGCTGACATACCAATGTGTCGCCCGTACCTAGATGATATTATAGTTAGCGGGAAGACAGATGAAGAACACATTGCCAACTTGCAAGCTGTACTGCATTGCCTAGAGAGTAATGGACTTCGACTGAAAAGGGAAAAGTGTGAGTTCATGATGGACTCGGTGGAGTTCCTTGGCCACAAGCTGGATCAACATGGAGTTAGCCCACTCCCAGACAAGATAGAAGCCATAAAGAAGACTCCAAGACCACAGAACCAGAGTCAACTACAGGCATACCTAGGACTTCTTGGCTACTATCGGAAGTTTATACCAAATTTGACCAAAGAGATCGCCCCACTAATAACACTGTTGAAGGCAGAGTATGCTTCAGTGCCAAAGAAGCAGGGAGACCGGAACAAAGCAGATCCAAACCTGAAGTGGGGAAGAGACCAAGAAAGAGCCTTCCAGAAGTCAAAGGAACTGGTTCAGAGTGACACAGTGTTGACACACTATGACCCCAGTAAGCCTTTGTTGTTGCAATGTGATGCAAGCCCCTATGGTCTAGGTGTAGTCCTCAGCCATGTAGGAACAGACGGTCTAGAGCAGCCCATTTCTTTTGCATCACGCACGCTCACCAGAAGTGAAGCAAATTACGCCCAATATGAAAAAGAAGGACTCTCTGTCATTTTCGGTGTAAAGAAATTTCACAAGTACCTGTACGGAAGACGATTTACAATCGTCACAGACCACAAGCCGCTGTTAGGCATATTCGGTGACACCAAACCTGCAAGCCCCATGGCCTCTGCAAGGTTAGCCAGGTGGCACATGATCCTCTCAGCCTACGAATATGACATCATATACAAGGAAGGTAAACAGCACCAGAATGCAGACGCCCTATCACGCCTACCCTTGGCAGATGATCAAACAGTGTGGTCGCATCAGAGTCTTGCAGAGCTGAATGAGCAGCCTCCAGTTCAAATCAATATGCTGGATATTGACACAAGGCCAGTTGAAGCCGATGAAGTCAGAAGAATCACCAAAAGGGATCCTGTTCTCGCAAGAGTAACAGCCTATGTGATGAATGGATGGCCAAACCCCAAGAGCGTTCCACCAGAGCTCAAAGCCTTTGCGCAGAAGAAGGAGGAACTCTCGATTGAGGATGACATCATATTATGGGGGCATAGAGTGGTCATTCCAGACAACAAGCAGATGAGACAAAGAATCCTTGATGAACTTCATGGGACTCATCCAGGCATAGTCAAGATGAAAGCACTTGCACGATCCTTTGTATGGTGGCCAGGCATCGACAAAATGTTGGAAGAGAAGGTGAAGACCTGTACAACTTGTCAGGAGCACCAGCGAAGCCCACCACCTGCCCCTATCCACCCATGGGAGTTCCCAGAACGTCCCTGGAGTAGGATCCACATCGATTACGCCTACATCGATAACCAGAACGTGCTGATTGTTGTTGACGCATACACCAAGTGGATTGAAGCTATTAGAGTAGCACACGCCACTGCAGCTGCTACAGTCACTGCCATGCGACGCCTGTTTGCAACGTATGGTATTCCAGAAACAGTCGTAAGTGACAACGGCACCCAGTTTGTCTCTGAAGACTTTTCGAACTTCCTGTTCAACAACAATGTAGAACATGTGCAAACAGCCCCAAAACACCCTTCCAGCAATGGCCTTGCGGAAAGGGCTGTGCAAACCTTGAAAAGTGGAGTTAAGAAAACCAGTGGAACATCATTGGAGATGCGCATCCAAGTATTCCTAATGACCTATCGGATAACTCCACAAGGAACTACCATGAAAACACCAAGTGAACTAATGTTCAAAAGGAGGATCAGAAGTAGAATGGATCGTGTCCGTCCGAACCTGCACAAGTCGGTTCAGAAGCAGCAATCTGCAATGAAACAGGCGGCAGACAAGCGCTCAAAGATGAGACAGTTCAAGTTGAATGATACTGTTCTGGTGAAGAACTTTGCAGCCGGACCAACTTGGCTCAGAGGAATAGTAACCGAAAAACTCAATGAAGTCATGTACGTGATAGAGTTACAGGATGGTAGAGAGGTACGTCGCCATGTGGATCACATTAGACTTTACACTATATCGCATGGAAATGATCATGACAAGGAAGAAATGCCTGATCAGAACACCAATCTACAACCAGAGATTCTGATTCAACAGACGCAGTATCCAAGCCAGACAACAGAAAATCCCAATATGGCACCTAGTACTAGCGAATCCTTAATTTCAAACACTGAACAGAGTATCGCTGATACTACAGCCATGTCACAGCAGGTCCAAACAGAGTCACTAAGTGATTCTGATGGAGCTGTCATGCCAAATTCTAAGGTCATGTCAGAAAGACGAATGTCCAACCGGAAGTCAAAGACACCCTCAAAGTTAAGAGATTTCATTGTATATCATTAAAGGAAAAAAGCTGTTAACATGATTGTAAATAGTTGTTGGATATACAGTTAGGAGAAACACTTAAAGCCATGTTAGAAGGCATTCTAGTTGGTATTGATACTAATTTGTAAAGAAAAGGAGAGAGGTATGTTATAAATTGGTAATTCAATTTGATAGTTGAATGATTAAAACAAAAACAAAAATAGAGGGTGGAGAGAAGAATGAAGTTCTATAGGTAGAGAGAAAAAGTGTTACCTTTAAATTTGATATGGAGGAAAATAATGACAAGTGTTGTAATCTTGAAAGTTTGTTTATTGGAGAAATATGAAAAGCACATAACTCGCATTGTATATAGTAAACTAGTCTGAGATTTAGATTTTAGCCGTTATATGAGTCGTGAAAATTGTATTTGGAGTCATTCACGAGACATTATTCATTGATGCAAACACATTTATGCAAACTTATTGATAAGGTTTAGTATATGATACAGTCTTAAGGAGTACATTATTATTATATCCTGATTCATGTGATAAGAGTCACACAGTTTATGCTAGTGAACAATTAACAGATAACCCAATGAAGTAAAATGCCACCTGTAGCTATTTCTTTATAAAGTGAGATTTAGGATGAAGTATATTCAAAGAGGTTAGTTTGAAAAAGCCATGTATGTTTAATTGATTATGGTTAATGGTTGAGTAAGCAAAGTATTATGGCGAAGTTTGGCCTAGCATGCCTAGTTTAGTATTACTGTTATCTGGTTACAAGTTATACAGTGTTACTTGTTGTATCTATTGTTATACATGGGTAGTGAATGTATTACATTAGCCAGTTGAAATGAAGCAGGATATGCTCCCAATTAAAAGGGGAGGAATGTGATGTATGAACTGAAGACTAACGACGCAGCTTCATGTGCAGCCTTGTACGCATGCGCGACAGAGAGCAAGATGGCGTAACATTAAATGGCAGACACTACTCTACATCGCTGTGCTATTATCTCATTATTATGTATCCCTTTAAGAACCACAACACGAGAACATAACAGTGAGGGTACCGTACGCTGCCCAATTCTCGCTCACCCTTACAAGCGCGATGCGCACGCTGCTTATTATGATTTTCATTTTAAATTCGTCCCAAATTCCTTATTGTTTAGTATATACTCGCATAATTAAGCACCCAAGAGGAGACCATTACATGAAAAAACAAAGTGTGGAAAAATAAAATCAATCCCTTAATAAATCATCGTGAAATACTGCTTTAAATGTAAAGTAACCCGATAACTGTTTGAACTTCGATCAACTGTACCGCAACTGCACCAAATTACGTTTTTTTTTAAATCACTTTAAAAACTCCTAAAAACAGTGAAAAATGTTATATTCTTATATGATGAATGAAAATGTGAGAGTCGTAGGTGCGGGAGGTCCTGATATGCCGTCATGACAAATTTTTCTAGAATGAATATTTGTTGTGTGAATGAATTAGCGAGGGCATACCTTGAGATAGCAGCCTGCCCTAACTCCGCTCACCCTGATTGTGTATGATAATCATTGTAAGAGTATAGGGCCTAAACGGAATTGTCATAATTTTTCAAGTAGATTTTTCTTTAGAATCTGATTTTTTGTGTCATTTCCTCTATTTTGATGGTGCTGAACATGAATCCGCTTGTTGCCAGTTTCATAAATGCCTCCTTCCGCCGTTGCCATGGCAACTGATTATGTTTAAAAAAAATAACATATTGAGCCTATATATATGGCACATTACCCTGTCAATTTAAATGGTCCAATCTATCATTCTTAAGCCTTCCAAATTCAATTTCTAGATATAGGCCTATCAAGTCATCAAAGTATTTGCAAAAGATCCATTGCCATGGTAACGGCTTATCTTTCCCACAGAAAAATACGATTGTCTTGATGATTGCCTGCAGAGACATGCAGGGCGCCGCTTTTTCCGACGGCGCGCCGTCGTAAACATTGAAATCTTAAAACAGGATAAGTTTGTGAAATGTAATCATAAGTTTGAAATATGCCTACAGGTTTTTATAGCTATCATGAAACTTAGAAATAAGGGAGTCAGTGAAAATCCTATAGTGAGTTTCAGGTCATGCCATGGTCAAAGGTAATTTAAGGTCAATGAACTTTGGCCAATGACGTTGGGGGCATTTATTGAATTGCCATCATAAATCAACATTATGGTGGGAAAAGATGAATGGTGGAAAATGACAATGAAAATGTCAAAATCTATATAGGTTTGACCAATTCATTTGAATTAAATATCGAAAACAACAGAGTGTTCTGCATGGATATAAGTTCATTTGAATGCATGGTAATGGTATGTTGCCATGGTAACGCCTGATTTCTCTACTAATTCAACTCGTGAATTTAATATGAGATGAAAATTAAGTGTAAACAATGTAGGAATGTCTGAATTTATTTCAGGTCATAAATCATAATTTTTTGCTTGTCAAATTTTCCAGCCCCTTGCCACCCCCCTACTTTTTGGGAGAGATTTCCGCCCCTGATTCAGAGAAAAAACAAGACATTTTAAGCACTTTTGTAATGATGTTTTATGTTACAAACCGAGAATGACTTGAAAACAAGACATGAATAATGAAACAAACGGGCAATGCGGGTGCGAAGCGCAGGCTGAATAGTTATTTTGTTCTAAATGAAGAGTACAGGTATTTGTCGGTCCCCCAACACTCATTTTCGTCTTGTCTTCTTCCTTTTATTTTCCTTCCTCTTAATCTTTTTTTTTTCATTTCATTATTTTCCTATTCCGGCCTTGATTGATACCTCTTCTCCTATGATTTCTTCTCTATCTCCCCCTCTCTCTCCCTTTAGCTGAGGGTTACGGCAAATAAAAGCCCCTCGGTCGTCAACGATTTATCATGGAGCAGGCAGATAAGCTGACGTTTACAGAAATGTTGAAAGATGATCAAAAGAGTTTGTCACTGTTCACCAGAAATATTTCAAGATTTAATTGTAATCATTGTCCCGGCCCAAAGTGTTTGGTAAAAAGTTTTACAAAAATTATCTTGCTCTATAACGAATTGTAGGGTCATCAATGCTAAAAAATGAGACTTCGATGTTTATCACTAAATACCGACGTACAAACAACTTGGAGATATAGGGATAGTTTTTTTTTTGTTCTGGGGTGAAGCCCCTCCCCCGGTTCCGCGGCCCCTGGCAATGTCTTCTAGGCTATTATCGATCGTAATACTGTTTTTTTATGTGGCGTATTCATATTTTGATGATTACCAATATTATTTACTCAGAGTATGAAATTTAGGGATAATTTAATTGGAATGATGGAAATAGATGTTTAATTAGGCCTATATGTGATAACTTATGAGCCTAAATGATACATATATTTTATGTTAAGCCCATACGCATTATCTGCATGCCTATCTGATTCATATCTATAAATCTAAATAAAATAAAGAATTTAAATGAATAAATAAGAAAAAATCTCCCACTAATGGGCCTATATAGGCCTTTTGAACTCGGTCAGTAGTTGATTTGAATAGATGAAACTTTGTCATGTTTCTGGAGATTTCCTTTTTTTAATTGTGTTTTGTTTGAAAACGGAACAGGATTTAAATTGACCAATTTATTTTGAACAAATAGAATTTTCTTGAGTGCCTTTTTCCCTCTCCTATTATTGACGGGAGTTCGAATATGAACTTAAGCCAGCGAGGTGATTAAATATTTATTGTTGTTTTTCAAGATGAGCTTTTTTTTAAATGAAAGTCAATATAAGGGAATCCCCCCAAAACTATTATCGGAGTTCAAGGTTTATGCACATCAACATTTCACATTTTCAAAAATCAACAATTCAATACAAACAATAATATCATACAATAGGCCTACAAGTTTTCATAGATAAGCAAAAATAAACATCGTAAAAATATGAAATGTATACATAATATAACAATAGAAAAAAGTACTAGAATGTATTCTTGTAATTGGTTCTAAAATTATGACAAAGAAAGAAAATGAGAGATGTGGATATGAGGGAGCTAAAAGTAAAAGCAAAGCTTGTTGGTTGAAGGCTCCAAAGAATTATGCAGTGAGAGTCCCATAAAATATCAATACGACAAGAAAAAGTAAAGAGTAAACAAAAAAGTGGGATACACGAATACATACTTAAAAAAATAATGAGTCAAGATAGTGTAAACGCAACAAATTTGAATTAGAACCTGAAGGAGAATGCAAATAAATATTTCTAATAAAAAAAAAAAATAATGGAAATCAATGGTCAATGGCATCAGGGGGCGATGAGCGGAAGGGACGACAAGGGGGGGGGGGCACTCAAGTTGGATGAGTGGCGAAAATGATTACTTTGAATGGCGAATGTGCTAAAAGAGTTTTATAGCGTTTTATTTATAAGAATGTAAATTCATCAATATTGATATTTTAAGTTGATTAAGTTAACTTAACTATATCAAGCATGTTATTCTATTATATATTGTTCTTTAAACATTTTTGTTCATGCTGACTCTTTTATCCGCTTCCGATTTTATGTAAGCACCCTTATTATAGCACTGGTTAGGGTCATGGTCTTTATTGACAACAGTAATTTATTTGACCCAGTGGGTGCTCAATCTATATTAATGTTGTATTACATTAATTGTTCCAATTTCATATATGGTAGGGGGTCCTAAAGCTGCGCGGGTCCTAAAGCTACGCACCACTCATCGCGCATGTAGTTTTTATGGCAAATGCGCACTCTGTGTGTGGAACTGTGACTGCAGAGTGACAAACGATTCCTATTCAATTTTTTCTACAGAGGCTGCAGTAAATCTCTAAATGCAGAGAAAACCAATAACTGTTTCGGAATTTTGGAGTTATATTCGCTTAAATTTCATTTTATCCTATGATAATATGAATATATTTTAGAAATTGAGGCACAGGAAATACTATTTTTTTGCATGATAAATCGAGTGCGTAGCTTTAGGACCCCTTCTACATCGGGTGGCGAAATCAAGAGGTGTTCGGAAAACACGGCGGGATTTTCGTATTAGTGAGTTTTGCGATATTTTCTTCTTGGTTAATGATCTTTAGAATGTTTGCCACAAATTAGTGAAAGATATTTGTTGAAGTATTAAAATTGGGATAGTTTTTATTGTTTGAAAACAAAGTGCGTAGCTTTAGGTCCCCCCATCATACTTTTCATTTCCAAAATAAATGAATAAATAAATAAATAATAATATATACTCATAAAATTCATGAATGGATTAGAATCATATTCATATTATTAGACAATTGAAATCATTTAAAGTTTGTCGGGAAAGGTTTTTTGAAAATATTTTATAAAAAATACGGAATAAAGTTTGGAGGATAAAAAAAAACGATTATAGGCGTAGATCAGTAACAAAAAGTTTGAGGCCCTAAAAATAATTGCACTTGGCGAAAGAAACATTTTATACAGTGTATACAATGAGTACTATAAAACTTGTAAACAATACATTTAATCACAACAAAATTACACACTTTCTCACTCAGAAGTGCAAGAAAAAAGGGTAGAAAAAAAGAGTTAGACAGTATCAGGCCTTATAAACTACATGTATGAATGCGCGCGCTAAGTGAGCGGAGCTAGGGCAGTGGTGAGCGGCGAATGGGACAGGCGCAAGGGGTGCCGAAAACGGCGAATTACACAGCGGTGCTTTGAAGACATATAATTATTATCCTATGAAACAATTTTCCAGTATTTTTTCTTTCAGTTGACATATAGAAGTAAGGGTATCATAGCTAATTAAATGAAACATAAAGGAAAATACGTAAACTGAGCGACGATTGGGCAGCGTACGGTACCCGGTAGGTGTACCGTACTCTAAGTACCGTACCGGTAGTTGAGTGTGGAGAGTGTCACTATACGAGAACCATCGCCTGAGTAGGGCCAGGGCTACGGTAGGCTACTCTTTAGAATTCTAGACTCTAACGTTAATTGTTACGATTCGGTTATGAATACCAAGAGGACAAATGATAGATCAATGCGAGGTTCGAATTCAGTTAAAAAGATTGTAACATACCATTCAATTCTGACATGACTGTGCACTCTCGCGATGATTGCGTAAGGCCGAAACACAGTAAAGGATGGACCGGCCGTCGGGCGGACCCGGCCCCGGCGCGGCCGGCCGGCTGGCGAAACTAAACTCCAGTCAAACTAACAACGTAACCATCGCTACCAGTCCCACGAACGGAAACGCGCAGGCGGCGGCGGCTTCATCCGTGGTCGCTACCGCTAAACTGAGATCACATTCAATGCAACTTTTGAGTTTTTAAACTATATGACCATGAATTATTATACCATATAACAAAATAAATAAGTTTGGACATGATCGTTAGCACACTCACGTACAATAGAAAATGAAACATATATTGATATAAACATGTAAAATTGCAAAATATATAAGTTGATATGTGACTTTAATTTTCACAAAAAAATAAGTGATACCTAAAATTCTTTTCTTTAATCAGGGGCACAAGAAGGGAAGCTGGCCGGGGAGATAGAAGGTGACCAACAAAACACCAATGGGGGAGGAGGAAAGAAGAAGAAAAATAAGAGGATGCAGTAAGAAGATACTATGCCTCCTAGCTGTCTAACATATTTTTTGCTGCGTTAGAATTCCACATTCATGGGCCTATATATATTCATCAAAGTAGGTATATATAGCTTTCTGAGGGCTAAAGGCAGAGGATCGCGAAACATAGATGAAAAGGAAAGTTAAGGTAGTAAGTCTGCAGCATAGCCGATGGGGCAGTTTAACCAGACATTTGCATAGAAGAATACAATAGAGTTAGAGGGTGAAGCGGCCGCCCCATCCTGACCATTAAAGGAGGGAGAAAAGTAAAGAAAAATAAGGGGATGGGTATAGTTGTCTGCATAGGGCAGGGGGGAGATTGCCCCCATGAAAATATGGGGGGGGGGGGCAAACATATCAATTTGCCCTAGCTCCTCCACCCATTTTGCCAACTTATAATTGAAAATGTTTTTTTTAAGAGAGCATTGGACTATAAAACCATTAAAGGTCAAGTCCACCTCAGAAAAATGTTGATTTGTATCAATAGAGAAAAATCAGACAAGCACAATGCTGAAAATTTCATCAAAATCGGATGTAAAATAAGAAAGTTATGACATTTTAAAGTTTCGCTTATTTTTAACAAAATAGTTATATGAACGAGCCAGTTACATCCAAATGAGAAAGTCGATGATGTCACTCACTCACTATTTCTTTTGTTTTTTATTGTTTTAATTATACAATATTTCAATTTTTACGAATTTGATGATTAGGACCTCCTTGCCTGAAGCACAAAATGTTAAAAGAATGGAATTCCATGTGTTCAGGAATAAAACTTCATTTCACATGACAATGACGAGAAAATCAAAATATTTCATATTTCATATAATAAAATACAAAAGAAATAGTGAGTGAGTGATGTCATCAGTTCCCTCATTTGCATACGACCAAGATGTGCATATAACTGTTTTGTGAAATGAAGCAAAACTTTAAAATGTCATAACTTTCTTATTTTACATCCGATTTTGATGAAATTTTCAGTGTTATGCTTGTTGATTTTTTCTCTTTTTATTCAAATCAATTTTTTGTTGGGGTGGACTTGTCCTTTAATTAACCTTGGCATAACAATACTATTGAACAGACAGAATATTCAATTCTTTTGCATGCTTTGCACTCAAGATTCTGTATTATAATTTGGCGCGAAAATTGTTGTCGTTTGTTTTCACTTTTGCCCCCCCCCCCCCTCCTTCCCATCCAAAATATGAATTGACATCCCTGGTTGGCGAATAACACAAACTCAAGGTAACTGTATAAAAATAAACATTTTGCTTGCAGTGCCCGCTCATATCCTGCGAGTAGCATTAAGTGGTGTTTAAATGTCTCCTTTTCAGGTCTCAAAAAATAAAAGACTCACTGTACTCGCACTTCTTACTCATAATATTTCTTAAAGGGGAATCCAGCCTTGGCCATAAAATGTTGTATTGGGAAGGAGAAAAATAAACTAAACAGATTGGTGAAAGTTTGAAAGAAATCGGACAAGCAATAAGAAAGTTACAGCTGCTTTAAATTTGAGATCACTATTACTATGCAGATTTCAAATTGGCAACTGGGTAAGTATATCATGACAAGGGGCAAGGACAACTTTCCCATAGGCCATGTATTTTATTATCAGAGATTTGTGGTTTTCTCCTAAGTACCCATTCCCCTGGGGCAGTAATCTAAATATAACCCAGGTAGCATATTGTTTTATGTCCTCATGAAAGAAAAATATAATTTGAAATAAAACTTTTGGGGAAAATAACATTTTAGCCATAATATGTATTGGAGTACATGGAAGAGTAGTCCTTGCCTTACATCACTATGACATCCCATATGCGGCCAATTTGAAGTCTCCATGGGTATAGTGATTACCAATATTTACAATTTAAAAAATTCATAACTTTTTTGTTGTTTGTCCAACATTGTTCAAACTTTCACATATCAACTTGTCTGATTTTTCTTTTCCTTATAAAAACAAGTTTTTATTTGGGTTGGATTCCCCTTTAAAGCCTGATGAAATAACTAACCTAAACTAAACTAACAATTAAACTTTTCATGAGGACCATAAGGACAACTCCCCCCCCCCCACCCCCCGTTTTTATCTCTTCGAGCAAGCGATGGAGAAATGTGAATGTTTTTCTGCCCCATCCCCTATTACACAATGAGCAGAATATTCCCTGTAGGCTTACAGCCCTTGGTGCTGCAAAAATTTGTGACATGAGCCCCCCCCCCCTGAAAAAATGTGAGCCCCCGGTATCATGGAAACTAGTTCTTACAGAAATTTTAAGCAATATAGATCAATACGGCATCCAAAATCTTGGTTCCTCCTGAGGCCAGTTTCATAAAGACTTAGTACTATTGTAATTTGGCAATTGTTGTATTGGATCCCTTGATAGTGATGGGTAACTAAGCCCTATTACCATGGTAATTGTTATGAGAAAGTTACCATAGTTGAAACTCTTTATGAAATGGGCCCCCGGCCTTCAATTATGACATTGTATATTAAATGAGAGATTCACAAGATAAAATTTTGATATCTCAATGTCACCTACAGCCTTGTTCATTAAAAAAACAAGTGGAATGCCTCTGGCCGTCTCACCTGCATCACGCGATTCAATATAGCAGCAGTGCTGATTTTGAAAACTTCTATAACTCGCACAAGATGTTCAGTGATACTTGGTTACTCGTATTTCCACGTTTTATGAATTAGACCAATACACTTATAGAGATATGATGGCAATTCAACAAATACCCCCAACGTGGCCAAAGTTCTTTGACCTTACATGACCTTTGACCTTGTTCATGTGATCTGAAACTCGCACAGGATGTTCAGTGATACTTGATTACTCTTATGTCCAAGTTTTATGAACTAGACCAACACACTTTCAAATTTATGGCTGTAATTCAACAAATACCCCAATTTGGCCAAAGTTCATTGACCCTAAATGACCTTTGACCTTGATCATGTGACCTGAAACTTGCACAGGATGTTCAGTAATACTTGATTACTATTATGTCCAAGTTTCATGAATCAGATCCATAAACTTTCAAAGTTATGATGGTAATTCAACAGATACCCCCAATTCGGCCAAAGTTCATTGACCCTAAATGACCTTTGACCTAGGTCATGTGTCGTGAAACTCATGCAGGATGTTCAGTGATACTTGATTAACCTTATGTATAAGTTTCATGAACTAGGTCCATATATTTTCTAATTTATGATGACATTTCAAAAACTTAACCTTAGGTTAAGATTTTGATGTTGATTCCCCCAACATGGTCTAAGTTCATTGACCCTAAATGACCTTTGACCTTGGTCATGTGACATGAAACTCAGGCAGGATGTTCAGTAATACTTGATTAACCTTATGGCCAGGTTTCATGAACTAGGTCCATATACTTTCTAAGTTATGCTGTCATTTCAAAAACTTAACCTCAGGTTAAGATTTGGTGTTGACGCCGCCGCCGCCGTCAGAAAAGCGGCGCCTATAGTCTCACTCTGCTATGCAGGTGAGACAATAAAAAACGAGGCTGTGCCTAAACACACTTCTCTTTTAGAAAAGCTCATTGACCTTGTACAATGTTCAGACAAAACAGACATGTAAGAAGAATTATATACAACATAATTTCAAAGTTTAATTGAATTTTTGGAAATTCAAAATTTAACACATTTATATCAATCAAGAGTTAAGTTCTCCTGTAAAACAGGAAATACTATATCTTTATTCAATACATTAATCAATAAATGGGGATATATCAGCATCTTTCCGAACAAAAAGAATACAAAATTGAATTCAAATCTAATTTCAAGTATAAAACTGTTCAGCATTTAGCCTGAAACCAACAAGGGTAAAAGTAAAAACACAAGTACACAACACGAGATCAAATCTCATTAAGATATATTGGTCTGCAAATGTCACATAATATGGAATGGCATGTACAATACATAGATAGTAGACAGGGAGAGAGGTGAGAGGAATACTGAATGAGGATGGTGATTATGGTGATGAAGATGATGATGGGGCTGGTGATAATGATGCTGCTGCTGATGTTGGTGGTGATGATGATGATGATGATGGTGGTGGTGGTGAAGACGATGATGATGATGATTTTGATGATTATGATGACAATGATGACGATGATGATTATGATGATGATGTTGATGCTGAACATATGATTTGATGTTGATGATGATTATGACTTTTCCATAACCCCCGAATCATGGGTTAAATCCTGAAACCAGTGGCACATAGAGTTGCAATCAACTCCAAAAATCAAATACACCTTCATTTAGAGAACCAATCAGAAGTGCCTATTTTGGACTTGTGCTTGATTTGTTTTAGCTGTGTATAGCAGCAACTCTTTCTACAATGGTCTTGATATCTTTAAGTAAAAACTTAAAAGAAACATTTAGTCTTGCCAATCTTCAATAATAATAATAATAATATCATCCAAATCAAGGTAGGATATCTTGAATAACAAAAGGGAGACTCTATCCATTGCACACAGTATGATGGTACCCACATAAAAGCAATAAATAAACATACATTACATAAATACAAGAAATAGGGTAACAGATACAGGAATATTGGGGCATGTTAGCAATCACTTTGCAGATAGATGCACCTCTAACTCAGAGAATCTTTTGTCAAAAGCCCTAATGACAAAGCAGCTTTTGTCGAAAATCGGTGAATCAAAACAGTAGCGTCATCCTGGACTCTGGACAAACGACATATTTGCAATTTTTTGTCCGGCCTGAATCCTAAGACGATGTGCTGTCCCGGTCCACCAACTTTCGATAATAATCTCTAATAATGCTAGCCGATACTAATACCTGAATATCACTCACGGATGAGGTACAAATGCACAGATGTAATACCCTTTTTAAAAACTAGTACAACACTGCAATGTGAATTCAGAGATGGATATATTATGTATACACGAGATACATCTGACACTGAGGAATAACACTGCTATTCCAGCATCAAAGCTTTTAACACACTCCAGATAGACAAACAATAAACATTTTAACAGTTCAACTGCATTTTGTCAATTAAGTACAGAGCTGTATGTGCATATTTCACACTTTTGGAGAAAATTGGCATATAGGCAGTGGAATGGATTGTTGTCATGGTTACTTGTGACCCATGGATGCTAGAATTGTCTTGGCCTCTTCCTTAACCTATGGTATAAAAAAGAGAAGAAAAAAATCACGAACATAATGCTTGAAAATTTTAAATAAATTTTCAACAGCTTATTTGATATATAAAATATCAGTAAAAGCTTGAATTGTGATCATCCTGACAAGGTTCACAGAAATTTTATATCTACCTATTTTAAAAAGAAGACTTTATGCAAAACTATTTACAATTTTTGTAAGAATACTAAATATTTTATTAACGCGAACCATGGCAGACATTAATTTATGGGGGATTGTAGTTGGCTATTGTAACACTTGCATCCATGTTGCAGGTGTATTTGTGAATGTTTTTATACATGTACACAATGGGCAGCAGAAAAATTGCACTAATAGCTTTTTATTTTATTCAGCCCTCTTTTTTTTCCTTTGTAATCAAAAACCTAATTTGATTTTCTTTATATATGACTATGATTACCCTCTACTATCAATTCAATTAATTAATTACTAAAGCTTATGTCATAGGAAAAGTTGATTCAATCATGAAAGACGCTTCACATCTACTCGACCATTATTACTCATTCAATCGTTCTGGCATAAGACTTTGTCCCACTCCAACCCGCCTCTCCTGTTTTAGAAATTTATTATCCACAAATTCAATTCACAGGTTCATCACTATCCAGCGAAATTATGGGAGCTTTGAAATGTTGTATTAATATCCCGGAAAGTTTCATAAAATTAACAATAATAATGATGATTATAATAATAATAAAATAATAATCATAATAATGATAATAATAGTAATAATAATTATAATATTAACAATAATAATAATGGTAATTACAAGTATTTTGGACAACTCAAGCATTTGTAAATGTACCACTATTAAATCTGCTTACCTCAGTAACTTGTTTGTTTGTTTATTTGCTGTGTTCATTTATGTCTATTTTCTTACAATATATAGGCCTACCTATTTTCTTTGTAATTGGCATGTTGCTAAGACAAAATAAAATATCTTGTCTAAGAGGGACTTACCCAAACAAGCTCTGCTTCCCTCATATTCATTCTCATACATTAATGGCAATATGCATTTTATTTCAAAATCTAAATGCATATCGCAAAAATATTTGAGTAAACATCGAAACTCAACTAGAGGTTCAACTCAATAGAATAATGTACAGTGCATCCCACATAAAAGGAAACCCATTTTCAGAGATAGATTTCACAATTATTAAATCTGTTTCTACTGTAAACTTGATACTCATGGAAAGGATGGAATCTCATCTGTAATTTGAAACCAACAGCTTAGCAAAGTGTTTACACATGGCAGATTACAAATAATAAATACTGAGGCATATCAGAAACAATTTGCGCAGAAACTGAATCTGAATCCGTTCACATTTCAGGGATCAGTAAGAGAATCTTAACAATACAAAAGAAATGCTCATGAGCCAATCGTCGAATAAGCACGTTCATCTTATCATGAACCAATCTTGTCCGATATTTCTGCGCAACCTGGTTTTGACATTAAAATTTCATATTCGTTTTGCTGATTAATGCGTGAAGTGTTCGTCACATATTAGGTATAAAAAAAGAGGAATAATTGAATTATATGGTTATGTAAATTAGATATCACAATTAATTTGCCTTTGAAGAAAAAAGACATGGGAATCCCTGTTTCCTTTTTTCTGGGACGCACTGTACATACTACACTCCAAACAAAGTATACAAGAAGTAACCAACCAACCTACCTGATTATCTTCTTCTGTTTTGACAGGGTAATCACGGGCTTTGGTCAAGAAGAGTAGAGCCGACTTGTTGTCACCAGTCTTTTGATACGTCTTGCCAAGCATTAACAGATTCTTACTGTAGAAGTTTGGGGAAACTGGAAATAAACAACACAAATAAAATTAGGCACTGCAGAGGTCTTTTACAGGAATAAATCAATTCATTAACAATCAATACTCTCTCCTAAATGTATTCTACACAAAGCAATTCAATATCACGACCAGCACTGATCTTTATCTTCTTAATAGTGAAGATCTTATCTGGATATAGCATATAGAACTAAACTGTGTTGGAATAATGTAAAATACACTTATAAGCCCTAAAATATGCTATGCAACTTGACAAGAATCATTTAAGCTGCCATGTTGTTGTAAGAAAATCATCTGTGAATTAGACCATAAAAAGAATGATTTATCATATCCTGATGCACAGGTTTTTTTTCAGTCTGCCAACACTGCTGCTTGTTGGAATGCTCTCTTGGTGGATATTGCTTGTTGGGATGTAATCTTAGCCCATCACGTATTACACAATACGACCACACAATTTTTGAACAAATCACATTTTGCATTGGATATGAACGTTTCAAGACGTTAATTTATTTCATTAGAAGTACAGTCCAAATCACAGCCAATAATGATGTGATAATTCGGATTTGACTTTGCTTTCATTGCAACAGGGAAGTTTGCAATAGACTGGAAAAGCAATTTCAGTATTCAACCCACTATTTGAAAATTTGATCGTTTAGATTTTACAGGTTGGAATGTTCATATCAAATTTCAATACAATTTCTTTGAAATCGGATTACAACAGATAGTATAGTGTGCGCTAGATTTTATAGGGACAGGATCCTAATTGCTAGATAAAACCATTGCCTGAATTGCCAATCATTATCAATCAAACTTGATTAAAAAACAAACAAACTAGAATTAGACGTCTCACCTTTCTCTGCAGAAAGGAACATTCTCAGAGCCTACAAAAAAAGAGAGAAATATGTACATGAATATCAAAGGGGATAGCACATGATTATCTTTAGTCCATCGTTACAAAACCTCTAGAATATTATAGTCCATTCAAGGTTAAAGTAAAACATTATATTGATCTGAAAACGAACTAAATACCGTGTCAAATTATCTACCTCAAATATAGAGATTCTTGTAAAAGAAAATCTGACATCTCACTCTCTTTCTAAATTGGATCAATTTCTAACTGTTTTTTTTTAAATTTGGAATGTGGATTTTCTTCTAACTGGATTTGTGGCCATCTATTACTGTCGGATGAAAATAATTGAGACAGGAAGTGGCAGACCATATTGTTTATTGGTAGTATGCAACATAACTTTTTAACCCTCTCTTTTGGCCATCGCTAAGAAAATGAATGTCTGGATTGCAGAATTCCATTGTGTTGTCTGGCATGCAGATCACCTGTATATTCATATATGAACATTATTACTAATTTTTTTTTACCTGCACCTGCTATGTTCATGTTTCAGTCTGAGCAATTATTACATCTAGAAATACTTGGAAGCATGGCCTATTTCAGATTCTTCTTTGTTTGTTACTCATCTTTTTTCATATGGAAAATCCTATCCAGTATGATAGCTTTGCCTTGCTTCTCATTCGCTTTACATCAGAACTTTGGGTAATTATTGAGGTCTTATCAAACCTCAAATTGGCATCTAAAATTGAATTCAAGCTTCAGAGAAATATGTATATAAAGGCCACAAATGAAAACAAGAAAAACAGTCTTTATGGGAAGGTTCATATAACATGTTTAAATGAGCAACCAAATTCAACAGGAACAAATTCTATGGTCTTTAGAGAGACTTTGAGAGGTGGTCCTTCTGAAAAGGTGGTTGTGAAGCTGGTGTTTCATAAAGCTGTTCGTAGGTTACCAGAAAACTTAAAGAATGACTGGCGATCCTTTCTTGTGGTAAATGATACACACCAGATTTTCATTGGTGTTGACAAAGTTCCTAAGAAAAGATCACTAGTCATTTGTAAAATCACCCGTAACAGCTTTATGAAACACCCATTAGGTTTTACTGTACTATCCCAAAAGTAATACCTCTTCATAAGTTCCTGTCGGAGGTGAGGCAAAGACAGCTGAAGCTATTTTCCTCTGATACCATGCCATATCGGCAAATGTGAAATACCTGGATATAGGCAACGGATAGGAAGAAGGAACAAATTACAACATCTTGTCTCTTGGCCAGAGAATCTCTTATCTGATTAATAACAATTCACTTTCTATACAAAAAAATCTAAAAAATGAAATTCCTTACAACTAAAAAATAAACACAACCCTAATATTAAGATCTCCCTAAATCAAAATAGAACTTTTGAACAAAAAGGTCTTGAGCAAAATAAACAAGAGTTTCTATACTAGCCATGCATTAATGTTAACATATTAAAGGCAAAATTGTTACTTTTCAGAACTGAGTCAATCAATTTGTTTTTCTGGTAAACATTCAAGATCTTTTGTTCCTAATAATTCATTGCTCCTTACAGTCACATACGCAAAGTTGCGTAATATTTCAACCCCATACCCGGGCATCATAAATTTGGTCTCAAAAGATGCACAAGATTTGAGAGTAAAAAGACAGCGAGTGGCGCAGTTAAAAAAAATTGTGCAGCGGAATGGTCGCAGAAAATGTTGAGGGGGGGGGTTGATTCACATGTGTGCTCCCTCTGTTTTGACTTGACAGATCAATTTCATTATTACACATATTAGTCAATGAGTGAAGGACAATTCTACCATATCCTTTTTCAATCCAAAATGTTAGTCATTTTGATTCAGAGGGAACAATCTGTTGTTTTAAATATCTAATTTACATCCATTTCTTTAAGTTAGCAAAGGAGAATAAAGGTGTATCTAGTTTGAGTGATATGTGATGATCTTACTTTTTAATTCAACAAATCTAATATTCACTAATTGTGGACCGTAAAGCTACAGTGTAGACCCCAGTGAGCCTTTTCTGAATTCAAGGCATTGCATGTGCATCATGTATGCAAATTAACGTATGTAGTAAGTTCACTTAACATACATTAAGTTTTGGGGAATCTCCCTGAAAAAAATGAAAAATTAATATGACATACATAATGAACTTTGCCATGTTCTTCGTTGTGTCTGTGGAAACACACAAAAGTGACACTTTCACTAATCTCAATTGACACTCTATACAGTTTCAAATCACTAAATACAACTATTCCTTTTCACACATTAATTCTATTTGATTTATGTTGACTGCTTTTGTATTCATTTCTATAAGAATTTTTTTTTCAAGAACTTTGTTGGATCACTCTTCAGGTATGTTTACATGTTTATTGCTTGGAACGAGACTCTTCACCTGTCTGGGATGCCATATTTATTTTGTCTGTTTCTCATCAATTACACAGTTTCTATAAGAATCACTTTGCACATTCATACACGCAAACATTTGGGTGTTCATTTTATCGGGTCTGTTCAAACTCATTTTTAACCGTTACCAAAGATGGCATTAATCTTAAATAATTTCTGGTTTGCTAACTATGCTGGTATATATATATATATACCAGCATAGTTTGCTCTATAAGAATCAATTTGCACATTCATACATGCAAACATTTGGGTGTTCATTTTATTGGGGTCTGTTCAAACTCATTCTTAAACGTTACCACAGATGGCATTAATTTTTAATGATTTCTGGTTTGCTAACTATGCTGGTATATATATATATATATATATATATATATGTATGTTATCAAAATATCAAACTATTTTTGTTTTAAGGGAGGACCGAGCTGACCAACAATGTGTGAAGTCTCTCATTGACTGTGAGGTATAAATAGCTTATCTTAAAATACAGTATACCTTTTGAGAAGTTAGAAGTATGAAGAATAAAATAGCCTATAAGGTATTTGTGTGGAGAAACTTGCCTGGTTCACATTTCATAAAGACTCGTTATAACAAATTTAGTATTCAGCCGATCAGATTGAAGAATTTCAGTAGCTTTTAACTGTTATTGGAAATGTGTTATAATAACAAGTTTCATGAAACACACCCCAGATATGGGACTTGAGGTGGGCCTGCTGGTTCATATGTCCTTTTAACCCTAAACAGGGCGGGGGGGTTGAATCAACCCCCCCTCAACATTTTCTGCGATCATTCCGCCGCGCGAAATTTTTTGACCGCGCCACTCACAGAGGCGTGATAGCTCAGTCGGTAGAGCGGGGGATTCGTATTCTGGTGACCCGGGTTCGATTCCCACTTGGTGCGCTAGTGCCCTTTGGTAAGGCATTAATCCTCAGTACCAGGTCCTGCGGAGAGGACCTTAAGCCGTCGGTCCTCTGGTTGCTTACTTACAAGCATTCGTGCTTTCTGAGCAATCAGGTAAAAAATCACCACCAATCAATATGAAATTGTTTATACTTTTAAGTCTCGCGCATCTTTTGAGACCAAATTTACGATGCCCTGGTGCACGGTTCCAAAATTATGCAACATTTTGTAAGTGCATGTCAGACCAAAAATTGTTCCAAAACATGATTTTGTGTACAAAGTCAATGCAAATTGAGTTTTCTCATCTTATTCATAAAGATATGATTGTTTTTACTTTAAACAGCTGAAATCAATTGATTTTAGCATAATTATGCTTCAAAAAGGTTGTGCAATAAATCTGGTGAAAAAAACAAAGAAAATCAAAAGGTTGAAAAACAAAGAAATACATAAGAAATTCATAAAACAATAAATACATAAGAAATTGATTTCCAAACCGAAGTTTTTTTCAATTGCGATTTTCAAGAATGCTACAAAGAATATTTTTACCAAAAATTAGCATTCTAGGAGCTTTATTTAGTGAATTAGAGCAAAAAGTATGATTTATGCATAAATTAGCATAATTAATTCATATAAAATAAATCTCATTATTTTGGAAAATTTTACCATACAGCATTGTAGATTACATCGCACACTACCAGCGCGCAAATTTTTGCGGCGCTCGCGCGATCAGCGGCCGAGATCTCAGGGGAACCCCCCCCCCCCCCCGGCCACAGAACAGCCAAAAAAGCCCGGCCTTGTTAGGGTTAATGGAGACACAGAGGAAAATTGAATCAAAATAAATTCATTGATTACGGTACTCACCACAGACCTAACAAATGAACAGATGTGGCATCCTGTGGGTTCAATTCAATGGCTCGCTGTATCAATATAAGAATATGGGTAAGCATCTGTGATTAGTATGCAGTGTAACCCATGCACTACACTCAATTATTACTTCTTAATGTGGTTGGGAGCCGAGCACTCCCCATTGCATTATTTTCAAATATTGAAAGTCTACCATAGAAAAATAGGATTAAATTTGAAAAAAGGAATAGAATTTACGTGTGCAAGTTGTGCGCTTATTGTGACGACACTCCTCATTGATCCCGAGAGATTGGGCGACCACAGCGTACTCAATACCAGGCATTCAGTATTTCTTTTTCAAAGTGATTTAAACACTACAGATTTCCTAGGATCTCACTTACAAGTTCTATTGATTTATCTTTATTCCTCCCTTTGCTTGGGATTCAATCAGTAAAATGATATTGCTTTACTTTTTCATTTTTAACTTGCGGCCTGTGCTACCTTGAATGTCTTTAAAGGAAAAAGTGGTCAACCATGAAGCCTCTCATGCAGCATAGGAAATATATGAGGGCGACGGACGATTTCGCATTCGTGACATTCCAGATCGCCCCTAAAATTCCCCCAAAATACATGCCTTTGGGCAACCATTATTTCTACAGTCACCCCAAGATCTGTCACAAACAATATTGAAGATTATTTAGAAAATCAATATTCTAACTATGGCAGGATAATCATTTTGTTTTTACTGCATAATTGCTTGTTTTCCCTAAAATTAGTCCTTAAAATGAAAGAAATAGCCCCCAAAGTTCTACAATCGCCCCCCAATGTAGGAATAAAAATAGCCCCTAAAATCTAAAAATAATTTTCTACCCTGCTTTCATGATAATGAACATCGGTGGCACATGTATTATGAAATGCACAAATTGCAGTGTTCAAAGCATTCAAGGCATTCCAACAAGTACACATCTACACCTGGGTGGAGAGTGGCAATATGAAACTTACCAGGAAATGATCCTTGATGACAAATGCATTCAGAATCTTCTGCTTCATTCCTTCGTAGTCTCCTACTTCACTCAAGCAAATAGCATACCACTGTGGAAGATATGAGATGGACAATGAGAACATTTATCCCTCGATCATGACCAGAGGACCTTATCATAAAGAGTTAAAAGTGAGGTAACTTTGCCATTACGGCAACTACCACGGAAACCTTGATTTTGATTGGCTGCTCAGCTAAGTTACCATGGTGAATGCCAAACTGGTGAAAGTTACAATAGTTGTAACTTATTAGAAAAGAGACAGGCCCAAGATCTGAAATGTATTACACATTCAGCGTCTGTCACATTCTCATGGAAGTCATAATTGTTCCCATATGCAGGCAAGGAAATGGGGTTCTTTTTTTAATCTGTGATCACTGTAGTCATCCAGCTATTGCAATGATGTGGCATTTTGTGACCTCAATGACCTTTGACTTCATTGTGTCACTGTTATCACCATCATAATCATTACTTTCATTTTTCGCTCATTACCTTATGGCTTGCAAAATTGTTGTCATTTGCCTTCAGAGCCCTCTGGGCAAAGTCCAGGGATTCGTAGGTCAGTCTCTTTTTGTCCTCTTTACTGGTGCTAGATAGCTGGGCCACACAGCGGCAAGCCCTCGCAAGACGCCATAGAAGCTCATCATTTGTAGTGTCCTTGAAGCGCACAAGATGATCGTACAGCTCAGTGGACTTGTTGGCATCATACAGTCGGTCAGCTTCTTCTGCTGCTGCAACGTCAGGAGAGATAGAGACAGGCTCTGCAACTGGCACCGTCTCTGATTAACAGTAATGAAATAATATTCCTGTCATTAGTAAATTTCATGAATAATTATAGGGGAATCTAACCCAAATAAAACTTGTTTTTAGAGGAAAAAGAAAAATGAGACAAGTTGATAGGTAAAAGTTTGAACAATATCGGACAGACAATAAGAAAGTTTTTACTTTTTTAAAGTGGTAAATATTGGTAATCACTATACACATGGAGACTTCATATTGGCCGCATATGTGATGTTATAGTGATGTAAGGCAAGGACTACTCTTTCATGTACTCCAATACAGAAAATGGCTTAAAAATATCATTTTATTCAAAGTTTTACTTCAAATTATATTTTGCTTTCATGAGGACATAAAACAATATTTAGATTACTGCCCCAGGGGAATGGGTACTTAGGAGAAAACCACAAATCCCTAATAATTAAGTACATGGCCTTGGAAAGTAGATCCTTGCCCCTTGTCATAACCCAGATGCTGAAATCTACATTGTCTTAGGGATCTAAATTTTAAACAGGCCATAACTTTCTTATTGCTCGTCCGATTTTTTTCAAACTTTCACCATTCTGTCTTTTTTTTTCTCCACTCCAACATAACATTTTATGACCAAGGCTGGATTCCCCTTTAGGCATACCAAGACTTTTCCTTTGTAAAATCACAACCTAGTGCGTTTTCTCACTATTTTTTTCTTTTGAATCTTTTATTTATTTAGAAACAAAATGTACTTGTTTTTACTCATTGAAGTATATATGAAGGGGGGAAGAGCAAAAATGTCCCAACTGTGAATTTTTCTGTTATATATTTAACATATTCTATCACATTATTTGGCAAAATATATTGGCCAATAAAGATGTATTATTACAGGCGTCACAATGTCCCAAATCTAGCAGACTTCAAAGTCCTCTAGAATAAAAATAAGTATGTAAACCTATATAATTTTGTGTATATTTGACTAATATTGACTTTCACATGGACGAAAGTAACTTTAACCAATATAGAAAGTGGGGTAAAAATTTGACATTCAGAATAGCTTTTATTTTAGAGAAGCAATTGATGTATAAATATCTTGTAACAGATATACAAGCCCCTATCTCCACTGCCATACCTGGTGGGTGTTTCATAAAGCTGTTTGTAAGATACGAATGACTTTACGCACGACTGGTGATCCTTTCTTGTGCTATGTGATATCCCTAGATGTAATTGAGTTATGACCTAAGAACAGGTTCCAGTCTTACGTAAAGTCGTTCGTAACTTTACGAACAGCTTTATGAAACACACACCAGAGGCCCGTTTCATAAAGCTGTTCGTAAGTTCAGAGCGACTATAAGAACGACTGGTGATCCTTTCTTGTGGTAAATGGTACACACCATTGGCGATGATTTAGCGCGCAAGAAAGGATCACCAGTCGTTCTTAAAGTCGCTCTTAACTTACGAACAGCTTTATAAAACGGCCCCCAGGTTGTAACTTACCAGCAACTTAACGAACGACTGGTGATACCTTTCTTGAGCTGAATTGTGTGCACCAATGTTTTAATCGGAGTGGATTTAGCTCCCAAGAAAGGATCACCAGTCGTTCGTAAAGTCGCTCATAACTTTACGAACAGCTTTATGAAACACACACCAGGTAGCTTGGTTACATTTAACTTGATTCTAACCTTTTGGTTTACCAGACCAGAGACTGAAGCCTCGAGAAACAGTAAGAGATGTTGTGAAGAATGATCCAAGTTTCAGCTTTGTTGAATGACGAGCACATACCTGCCATAATCTTGATACCTAGAAGCAAGAGCATATTGTTATTGTTATAAATAAATGTACTTTTTGTCTCGCCTGCACAGCAGAGCGAGACTATAGGCGCCGCTTTTCCAACAGCAGTGACATCAAATCTTAACCGAAGGTTAAGCTTTTGAAATGTCATCATAACTATTCAATTTTTAAGCGAACATACATTGTTAAATTCAGAAAAAGATAATAAGAAGATGAGCATTTACTCACAGATGTTATTGTCGCCATCTTGTTGTCTCTGTTATTGCAGCCTAGCTAAAAGACACATGTAGAGGGCGGCAACATCATGAGCGGTGCTACATAAATAATACGTGCATTGGCCGATAGATATCATGAATCTTACCTCGATGCTAAAATATCCCGCGCTCTAGACCAGTTGAAGCGGGATTTAGTGAATGACTTTTAAAAAAGATACTACAAGGCACACATTCAATGAACAAGGTTATATGATATAACTCCATGTGTGGCAAAATAAGGTTGGCAATGTTCGGCTTATTTTCTCTTTTTCTTTGGGACAAATGCTGGATTTTTAAACACAAGCATTTTCCATTACAGCTATTAATCATATAACTTGGCTCCTAACTTTGATTCGTTTGATTATTTTTTCTAATTTTAAAACAGAGATTGAAAAATGACAATTTTCTTGCCATATTACTTTCCACCAATAGAGGGAGTACATGTACGCAAAAATATGCCCAACATTCAAGTTTTTTAGCGCTTAGGTGAATACAAAAATTATTCCCAAAATACTAATGAAAAATAAATTGCAACTGTATGGAAATAAGTATTTTTTGTCTCAAAAGTGATATTTTAATGATTTTTTGAAGTGTGCTGCATACGGCATTGGCATACCATAGTCCTACCTGTCCCCACAGGCAGAATGGTTGCAGTGAGCAAGTGCTACAAGGGGAAGATTGGACACTTCGGCGATTTTTAGAAACACTTGATTAATGTTCATGGGGAAGGGCGCCCACTAGCGTTGAGTAAGTAAACCATCACACATTGGCACACGACTGTGTATAATACATATGGGGAAAATGAGAGAGGGGATTTGGGAAAAGGCACAAGGGCGGCGCATGAGGAAAGTTAAATATATCAAATTCTAATATCAGACAAAAAAATTTGAAGAAAAAAAAATTGAAATGTAAAAATCGTCTATTCCTTCACCCCTCCACAATTTCCCTGATATGTTTTGTACACAGCCTACCTCAAGTGATGTTCATGTAGGCTCAACTCCACTTTACTACCGCTACACTATGCTACACCTACCCGAACATTAAGGTGGTAAACTCGCTCTATACTCTGAGTGACAAAGGTGGGATTTAATGGGCGGAAAATATAAAACTCATGCACCATCATGATTTTAAAAAGAATAAAATACTTTTCATTCTACTTTTACTCCATATATATCCTCCAGTTAGTCTCAAAATTGGTGATTTAGAGCCAGTATCGGGTTTGTATTAATTCATTGCCGATTCCAAAACATCGCAAATGCAAATTGCGCATGTGTCGCGTGGAAATCGCAGAGCTCTCAGTCTCAATTTATGAATATTCAGGATGGGACTATAGATCAGGATCGTTTCGCATTTGCATGCACAGATCTCGATCTATAGTCCTTCATGAATATTCATAATTTGAGCTGCGATTTCCACGCATGCGCAATTTGCGTACGAGATATTTGGGAATCAGCAGTGAATTAATACGTGTGAGGAACCTGATACTGGCTCAAAATCACCAATTTTGAGACTAACCGGAGCCGAGGATCGATGGATATGGAGTGAAATTAGAATGAAAAGTAGAAAGATAAGTTTTTTATTCTTTAGGTGTAGCGTAGTGTAGCAGTAGTGAAGTGGAGTGGAGCCTACATGAATTGAGGTATACACTGCCCAATATATCGCGCTGGCGATACGCTAAGCATTTAAAATTAGTAAAAAAAATACTAAAACAAAAAAGTAAGGCTGGCCGAAGGTTAATCTAAAAAGTAATTGGGACTTTTGGAAATTTGGGTGAATTACTGATGTCAGATGACAGAGTAAAAACCTCCAAAATTATTTGTATGATTACATGTTTAGAAAACTCAGTGCAAAAGATGGTAACTATGTCCACCGGATTCCCCAAACTCAATCAATCACTTTATTTTTATGTACATAGTCCCACATACTGACCGATTTGCTGGTTAACCACGGCAGCTTCATTAAAATAATAGACCTTGATTTCTTTTTAGTTTTATCGATTATCATCTTACCTTCCAGGAATTTCGCAGCTGTCTCACTCTATCTTGGTAACTTATCCTCTGACTTAAACCTAGAAGGAAAGAATATCTGCGTAAACCTATCCTTCCAGCCATAGTTGAGATGAATTGAACAGCAACTTCCAACACTCCACAGCTACAGTACAGCTAAGCCTTGCACGCACAGGGCCAGGGCCCGTATTCCATAAACGAGATAAGCATGCTTAAAGGGATCGTTTAACATTGTGAGAAGCTGATTTAAAAAATTCTCAAATTAAGATGAATTATGTTTATGAGTTTATGTACTTGTTCTAAGAAACCCTAGAAATCATCTTTATTTTGAATGAAAAGTTGTTAGTAGGTATGAAAATGTGATTATATTAGAACTCGTCTACTAGACGATTTCCCAAATTACTGTGACATCCCGATTTGAAAATAAAATTGTATGCCTCCCTCTGCGTTGAGATCGTAACGGACACGCAAGCGAGAACTGTCAATCAACCAACAGTGAATGGGGACAAGGCCGCTCCGGCCGGCATGCACTGAGAATTGTAAACATTACATGCAGCGCATGTTCTCTGCTGGCTCTTTTCTATAGTGCCTTGACGGTTCTAGTCGAAGCAGAGAAAGTAGTATGAAAGAAGAAAAACAGATTCTGATAGCGCAACGAAAGATATGTACAGACCATCTAAGATAAGAAAAATGCAGACTTACTGACTCCTCGCCGGGATGGTAGTAACGTGGCAAATTTGGGGCGATGTACTTTAATATTACATGAAGATAAAGCGAAAGTGTAGCACCAGAATAAAATATGTGCGATCCAGAACATCATACATGTACTTGAGAATAGAATAAGAACATGTGGTCTCTCGAGCTCTGCGTGTGTCGTGAGCCGAGGCATGGACCATGGCTAGCTGAGGGAAGGGTGGCTTTATCCCATGCGTGAACGTTTCGTTGTTTATGTGGGTATGCAAATTACTTGGTATTACGTAAGACTCTTCCCATATCGCTCGAAAAATGAACATAATACAGGACATTCATTTTTAATTGTGCAGTCACATGATTATAACATTTCATTTATTCAAGACTGTTTCTCTAATGGGCCGAGCACCTTTTTGAGAGCAGTAATCAAAACTTGTGTAGTAAATCTGCCATATTTTACTCACGTATGCACTCCCTTCCTTTGAACGCGAGGTCCTTTCTTCTTCTTCTTTTGCTTGACAAATTTTTGGCGAAATACCTTTAGATTGTAAATTTTTAAATGAAAACCTTTTTTTTTCTTTTCAAAATTTTCTCATGAATTGTGCCTCCTCCCTTTAGAAAAACCTGGATCCACCCCTGCACAACGTAAAGCTGCCCCCCCCCCCCCTCCAACACATAACTGCACAGCCCAACAACCAATGTATAACGAACATTTTTATAATAATTATATAAAAAGATTTGGTGCAGCATAAAATATATAAAATATAAAGGTATATGCTGGGGATAAAAAGGACATAAAATAATTGCATTATTCTGTGGCCGGCGGCGAAAGCATAAAAATATTAGATTCTGGATTGGCGGTGTTCCGGCGGTGTTGAAGCATGATCTTCCGCCGCCAGTGCCAGAATGTATATTTTTACGTACTTCGGGGGGGGGGGGGGGTAAGAAATATTTCCATCCACATTTCTTCCACATCGGCTGATAAATGCTTAATTATTATCATTTAGGGGGGGTGTCCCATGCAACTAAAGTCTGAATTTTTAAGTACATCGTAGCTTTATTCTTACAATCATGGACCTACTATGGCCTAAATTAATGATGCGAGCGCGAAGCGCGCAAGGTAATGTTTATTTTTATATTTCGCCTTGAAAATAAATATAGGAGCGCGAACTTTTTTATGAACATGAACATCTTAAACGGGTCATTCTACTCACTTTTGGTAATCACGCAGGGTATGTTCATCTCAAACAATTCGATTTGATTTATTGTTCTCGTAAATGCGTATTAGCATTTTCATAACAAAAGAAACATAATATCGTTTAAAATTTTGGCATGAATAATAGAGTGTACTTATTAAAAATATGATTCAACCCACACACACCAAATGATCCACACCCAACATATTATGATATTAACAATTAGCAGGATCGAGGATTGTCATTATAAGCACATTGCTTGGAAAAAAATAACTGAAAACCCGAGATTCAAACTTATTAAATTGCATTGATTATACAACAGAATGGTGCGAGCGCGGAGCACGAAGAACGAGTTGAAAATTATTAATATTTTGACATGAAGAGCTGAATCGGGTCATTCTAATCAAATACGGTCTTATGGTAAGTATAAAGTTTATACGCCAAGCGAGCTGATATTTGTTGAAATTAAGATCTTAATACGAAACATTGTATAAACTGTTTTGGAATATTGCTGCATATTTTCCTGAATAATGATAAGAGCGCATGTAAAACGCAAGCTGATTTTTTAAAAAGTATATTCGCGATTGATTTTTTTTGTATAATGATTTCTACTTTTTCTGTTTTCAAATCGTTCCTCTTTTCTTATTTCATTCACTTTTCTTCTTCTTATATCCTTTCTTATCGTTCCTCTCTATTTCCGCTTTCTCTAGGCATAGATAGCAAAGCCCCAAGAAACTCCAGAATCCTGAGACGTCCAGATGGTATTTTGTACAAAAAAATGAAGTCACCAATCTAAAAATGTCACTTTAATCCGATTTTAAAAAATGTGGAAAGACACATGCAGGGTTCGGCGACAGGGCATATAAAGTTTAGTAATAAAATAGAGAAATGCGAGTAAACGCAAAGAGTTGAATTTGAAAAGTTTTTCGATTTTATATTAAAATCCTACATTTTTATTTCAATAGCATGTTCGTGATATTACTTATAACCCCTTATAACATTGCATTATCAAGGGTTATATATAGATATTCCCGTGATGCACATCAGTGTTTCCACGCCTCCCGAAATTTCGGGAAATTTTACCTTTTCCAGGAAAGGTTCCGAATGAAACAAATCCATGCAGGAAATTTCGGGAAATCCAAAGCCTTATTACAAGTAAACAATAATTAAACATAGCAACTGTCAACATTCATGTTATATTTTTAAAATTGTTTGCTGAAAGTTTCGGCTGGCTACATTTTTGTACAATTTTTGTTAAAATCAAACTAAAAATTCTAGGAAATGTCTATAAATTCGAGAAGTTTGTTTTGGATCTGTGGAAACACCGATGCACATGGCCTTTGTAAGCGGGGGTGCTAAATCACCTCCAAGATTTATATGGGGGTGATGTACAGGTTTGATCCAAACACCTTCATTTTGGTGCGGAAAACAAACTTTTTATTTTTGATTGTATGATTATTTTGCTTTAAATTTTAAGTATTTTCCTTTGTCAAAACTGCTATTTTGGTATTATTGGTTTTAGTAAACATGTGATATTCATCTTTTTCTTATTTTTATTTTCACATTTTTCCTTTCTTTTCTTTTTTCTTTCTTTCTTTCTTTCCCTCTTCCTTTTAAGGGGGTAACTACCCCACTTATCTAAAATTTAGGAGGGCGTGCCCCTTCCCCTCGCTTCCATTTATCGCTACCTTTCCCATTCCCTTCGTTAGTCTGGTAACCTTATTTCGACGTCAAAGTGTCCACTCTATTGTTCTACAACACAACGAACATGACTAAAGAAAGAAAATTGGGAGAGAGAAGTAAAATGAAAGGATCTGAAAACGACGTGTGACCAGGTTGAATTCTCTTATTCACAAAGTGCAACCCTGGACATGGAGGAATGGGGGGTCTGAACATGTGATTTTTGAAATCTTGAAATGAAAATCATTACATCATTATGGAATATAAACAGGGGAAAAGACAAACAAGAACATAGCAGACATTTTCGTTTCTAATATTAAAATGTCCTTTATTTTTTCTCCTATTTCTTGTGTTGTCCAAGGTTGGAGGTTGGTTGCTAGCGACCCCCTCCCTTCACGCTAGCGCATTTACACACTGACGAGGCGGATCGGAGAGATGAAATCATATATCTCCAGAATGGACGATGAAAAAAAATTAAAATTATTGAAAGGGGGAGCGGGAACGCTATAGATTATGCCTATACCTGCGGCCCCCTCAAAAAAAAATGGAGACGAGGGAAGTGGAAGGGGCGAGTAGCGTATAAGTTCTAAGTAATGATAATAATAGTAATAAAATAATATAATATTTATATAGCACACGTGTCCATCTTGTTAGGTGCTCAAGGTGCCCATGTATTATTATCACTGCTTGATTCGTGTGATCAAAACGAACATACCTATAATCCTTTATTTGAGCCCCTCCCCCGCGCAAACGAAAAACACTACGAACTTCCACAACCATGCAAGGGAGAGGGGGGGGGGAGAAGTGGTGTTCATTTTCAAAAGTGATTATATTATTTTATTTTTTGCTCACGAGCTACACTCCATCGTAAATGTTCAAAATGTTTGTCGGTATAGCCCTTGATTCTACAAATGTATATCGGTAACGTGTACCGACGTCAGCTATACGACCATGAGTCTTGGAAGTGTTCAACACTCTCCTCAGTCACATTTTCTTCCACCATACCCAGGGCAGTACAGGCTTTCATCAGTTAAAGGTAGGGGTGGGAATTATCATTCACACTTTCCCGATAGGCCGCCAAAATCATTTTTTTTTTTTTTTTTTTTTTGGGGGGGGGCATTATTCACGTTATTATTTATTTATTTATTCATTTATATATTAGAGGGCTTGACCTAACTAAAGATCGAAGTTCTAATACAGTCTTATCTTACCTTATCTCATGAGGTCTAAATATATCACATGCAAGCTAAATTTATTGTATATTTTTATTTAGAACTGAGAATTGAATATTCTGGGCAGTTATTGTAATCGTGAAGAAGATGCGTATCTAACGAAAAGATTCGTGCGAGCGCGAAACACAGAAGTAATTTTTAATATACTCACCTACAAAAGTATTCGTTTTGCAGTGACTCATGAATGTACATGTAATACAAATCTCACCAATCAATAAAATGCGAGAGCGAGTTGTACATTTTCAATATCTGGGACTAAAAAATGTATATTCGAATCACATTTTCAACCATAAATTGGATGGATATATAAGCATAACTTTATGATGCGAGCGTGCATGAAGCGCGAACAGAAATTCTAATTTTCCGCCCGAAACTCGGACAATCTAAGCACTTTTTCTGTCATGTACAATATGAGTATTATTGAGAACTGAACATGTTAACCACGTTTTGAAATCATAACCAGGATGAGTATGTAATCAAACAATTAATGCGAGCGCGAAGCGCGAGCTGATTATTTTTTTTTAAAATTCAGATCTAAAAACTGGAAAGTTCAAGTCCGTTTTTTATTTAAAGAAGAAACGTCATATTAGAGAATTAGACGCGAGGTGATTTTCCCCCTAGATTTAGACCTAAAACAAGACATAAAAAGCAATGGAACCATGAACAGAATGGCTATCACTGGCGTAAATCCGTGTTGATGGGTGGGGGGGATGACTGAAATATTTCGGCATTTTTTTTGCAACCAGGTTTTTAGATATGCAAGGAATTGCCATTGATATGTCCACAGTGGCGTACCGTGGGTCACGGCATAGGGGGGGGGGCACCAGCAAAAATTTTGAATCACTGAGTGAGTGCGCTAGTGAGCGCGCTCAGTTGCCAGTTATACTGACCTAATAGAGACATTTTAAGGACAATGTCATTAAACTGATATGTATCTCACTGATCAAATAATGCGAGCGCGAAGCGCGAGCTGAATTTTTTTTATATTCACCTAAAAAGGGACATTATAATCACATTTGTGTAAACATGACAGGTACCTGTCCGCTAAACAATGCGAGCGCGAAGCGCGAGCTGAAAATTTAGATAATTCAGACCTGAAGTGGGGCATTCTAAGGTTTTTTTGTAAGAATTAACTAGGACCATACGTATTTCATTAACCAAATGATGCGAGCGCGAAGCGCGAGCTGAAAATTTTTGATATTCAGATCAGAAGGGACATTTTAAGGACTGATTTTAGGAATTTATGAAAAGCAGACATATCTCACCAATCCACTAATGCGAACGTAATCACGGACAGGAAATGTTTCATATATACGAAGACCTTAACATAGGGCAATCACTTTTTGAGTCGTGAAAAAGAAGCATATGTCACTACATAAAACAATGATAACTGAAGTGCTAGGAAATATATTTGGTTTATATTGACTTGAAAACGGGATGTTTTAGTACAACAGGATTATATATCACGTTAAACAGACAATGCGAGCACCAGGAACAATGAAGACGTAGGCCCTGGGCAAATTATGTTTCATAAAGTTATGATAAATATGTTTCTTATGTAATGTAACATAACATAATTATAATATAATATAACATTATAATGAACAATATTTTTTTCTTTCCCACTACGTTTCTCTTCCTTTCTCCCTCTTTTCTCCTTTTCCCCTTTCCCCGTTTTTTTTTTGGGTCAGCCGATGGGGGGGATGTGTCCCCCATGCCCCCCGTAGTTACGCCACTGTATGTCCATATGGCAAATACCAAATACCAACATACTTTTTTAGCCCATGATGGTTTAATGGTTTTATTAGAGACTACATTAAAAAAAAATTTTACATTCCATCTTAATCCCTTCCCAACGACCCCAACATTGATGAATTGGAAGAAACGGGGGTTTCTCTTCAATGTTATAATAAGGACATAAGTATTTCGTTTGGAAATGGTGAACTGGCTCTTTATTTGCATTTTATGATTCAATAATATTGTTTTATTTGTTAAGCGGTATTTTAGGAAGAATTTTCACCAATAAAACAATTATCTCTTGTGATTTTTTTTTCATTTATTTCGTAAAAAGTGGGGGGGATGTTTGTACAGGCCATCCCCCCCTCCTCGAAAAGTGGGGGGGGGGGATATATCCCCCCCATCCCCCCCGGGATTTACGCCAGTGATGGCTATATATATATATATATATAAATGTGTGAAGTTATACATGTACATGTTATACATATATACATGTACATGTTATACACATATATATATATATATATAACTCAACAATCGATTAGAGCGCGGAGCGCAAGCTGATATTTCTTCCGACATGAAAAGTGGACTTTATTACATGGCGTATCTAGCCGGGGCGGCAATGGAGGCACGTGCCCCGGGTGCTACTTTCAGTGGTGCAAAAACGGGAGATAGATGCAAAGAAAGAAAGGGAAAAAATGAATAGAAAAAGCAAAGGAATTAAGACGCTGAAAAAGGAATACCGCTGACGGTAATACCCCCGTTCTCTGTACCATTAATGCACTTTTCAACGTAAAAAAATAATCTTGCATGTCTTTACCCAGAGATGAATATTCGTGCAACTTTTAATTAGTGATATACTTATATTCTCTCCATGAATTCCAACAAACACTCCTTATAAAAAAAAATAGTTTTTCAAACTCAAATGTCATAACTTTTCATCTATAGCTACGAGTTTGCATTATTTTTATACCTTTCTTTTCATTAATTCTTGCAAACAGTTCAGAAATATAATTTTCTGGTTTGTCAAAGCTTCTCACCACGCTCTGATTTTGATGAGGGAGATAAAAACTCTCCATTAGACATTTTTAGGTGAGGATATACAAAATATCATCTCGCGCTTCGCGCTCACATTAGGGCCTACCCCGGTGAGATACGTATCCTTTTCATGAATTCCTACAAAAAGCTCCTAAAATTATCCATGCTTTGATTTCCTCCCGTTTAGATTTTTCAAACTCATTGTTCTTTAACCTCCCACAAAAAGATTGGACAAAACTTCAACGTCTACAAAACTCTGCTGCCCGTCTCCTAACATACACTAAAAAGTATGACTCCATCTCGCCAATCCTCCAGTCCTTACATTGGCTGCCTGTTGATAAAAGAATCTCCTTCAAAATTATTTTACTATTATTCAATTTATTCTCTCTTCCCCCACATATCTCCGCAGCTCTATCTCAAAATATCAGCCTTCACGCAGTCTCCGCTCATCATTCTGATGCTCTATTGCTCCAGACACCCAGAACCAAACACAAATGGGGGGATGCATTCTCTGTTATAGGACCAAAGCTATGGAATCGATTGCCTATCCAATTACGCCAAATTTTCATCAACAGAAACATTCAAGTCCCAGTGAAAACTAAATTTTGATCTCCCATTAACATTCAGGAGAATTCAAATTCTATTCTTTTTCGTTTTCTATTGTTGTTTGGTGTTGTGTTTATTTTTCTACAAGCGCCATGAGCACCGAAAGGTGGACGCGTGCGCTATTTAAGAAGCCACCAATATTATTATTATTATTGTCATTATTATTATTATAATTATTATCATTATTATTAAGATTTCCCCTCAATATTAATTTTTCAGCTCGCCCCTCGTGCTTGCATGAAATGCTTAATTAGACAAGCATCGATATGTCCCGATTGTAGGTCTCAATATCAATAATTTTCGGCTCGCGCTTCGCGAATGCGTTCATTGTCTGGATATGCATCATGTTAATTATTACAAAAAGTGCTTAGAATATTCCTCTTTAAGATCTTAATACTGAAAATAATAGGCACGTGCTTAGCGCTCGCATACGTTGTTTTCGTTAGATACGCATCATTTTCATGATAAAAAACCCCGGACTAGAATAGTATGTTTTATTTTGACTGGTCGAGTGCAGAGTATATACACAATAGACCTATATTTTGAAAGGGGTGCGATTTTAGCACTTGCCCGGGCCTCGTTTGTTCTAGATACGCCACTGTGGACATGGTGGACATTAAATTAAACAATGCGAGCGAATAACGCGAGCTGAATATTATTATGGCCCGACAACTGGACATTCTAAGCAGGTTTTTTAATGTAAATATCAAATTATATGTACCTCAGTAAACAATAATTGCAAGCGCGAAGCACAATAAGCTATTTTTTACATGTAGACATAAAAACTAGACATTCCTTTTGCACTTCTTGTAATAATGAATACGAAGGGTATATCATGCTCAACAATATATTTGTTTTAATATATAATTGATCATGACTGGACGTTGTAAAACAATAAAGGACAAGCTGTTTGTAGCGCGAACTAAATTTACTGACATAAAAGTGAATATCTTAAAAGCGCTGCCCAACACGTAAGAAACTTGTGAAGATGATAATGGAACAGTCTGAATGATGCGAGCGCGAAGCGCGAGCTAACAATTTTGGCGACTGGGACATATGGCCGGGCAATTTTAATCACTGTACGTAAAAAAGAATGGGCTTGATTGTAAGGCGATTTAGACCTAAAACCTATATACATTCAAATCTCTCTCGGAACATGAAGCAATTAATTAGAACCGCCCTGTGTGACAGTATATTCTAATCACTGTCGGTATAGCATATATATACACGGAGTAATGGAACATTCCTTCGTGACCCAACAGTTATATCATTTTTCCGGTAGGCGTCAGTCCGACAGCCTCTTTTCTTTTCATTTTTTTTATTTCCTTCTTCCACTTTTCTTCTTTCTCTTCTTCCCCATCCTCACTTCTATTTCCCCCCTCTCCCCCTTACCCCGACATGGGAAGGGGGGGGGGTCATACCCTGTTAGAGACGGCCTTTCAATATCGACGGAAATACAATTATGCTCATTCACAAGAATTTGTTTTAAAATACACGAATTTAAGTGTATTGTTATGTGATAGTTGTGGTGATGATGTATGACTAATTGTTCCATGGAATTTGAATGTTTCAGTGATTGGATCGAGCAGAAAAGGGAACTTTCGTGATTGATAACGTGTGACTAATTACACTATTTCATTTTTCATTATTTTCCCCAAATGAATGATATCATGAGGATATATTATTTTACATTTGTTTTATATTGATTTGTTATACTCGTATTTATTAGAAATTTTCATATTGTAATGCTAATTTAATTAATTTATTTTTAGGGACCCCGGGGAAGAACAGGTTGGCTATCAATAGCCAATCTGAAACGGGTCTATCCCTACGATTCTGTATTACATGCATTGTAAGCTTCATTACTGTTATATTGTTAATTTGTTATATTGTGTTTTTTTTAATTATTTGATTATGTAATGTTATTTTGTTTATATTTATGCATTTTTTTTAATCGTGAATATAACCAACCAATATAAACAATACCAGATCGAAGGTAAAGGATGCTTCATATACGCTGAGGTTTCATATAAATTGTATGAAGAAAATCAATAACCAATTTACATGTTTTCAGGTAAACGAGCTAGAAAAGAACACAAAACACTATTTTCACGTAAGGTTCATATAGTAATCAGGGATGTGTAAAAAAAATCAGACTTCTTTTTTACTGTAAAGAACGGAAGGAGGATCGAGAGAGGGGAAGCAGAAGAAAAGAAAAGAGCGGCCGAAAGAAATGGAAAATGTAAAAGAAAAGTGATATGATTTGAAAGATGTCATGAGCGGATTATATGGCGGAGAAACTGAAAGAATTATTGACCCCAATCATGGATAAAATTAAATACGATTCCTACCCCTTACAAAAAAACCAATCAAATAAAAATAATAAAAAACCAACAAAGTTTATGGATAATAATTTGTAGGTCTAGTAGTCATTATAGTCCGGGGTCTAGGAGTTGAGATGTTTTGGGTTTGCAACTACCCTATCTACCACGTTCCAAAATAAAGTCCAAAACGGATAGGCCCCGATCGATCGGAGGGGGGGGGGGGCACATGTTGATCATATAGTTTCTCCCCGGGAGTTTCTCATAAGCATCTTACGTGAAGATAGGCCTACCGAAGATTTTGATGGGATGGGAAATCCGGGATGGGAATATCTTTGTTGGGGGAGCTCGTGGAGAACGTAAAAACACACACACACACACACACAAAAAAAAAACCACGATGGTGGATGTTTCCATGCCAGCTAGGGGGGGGGGGGGGAGAGAAGGAGAGGTCACTGCCTTTATTCCGAGTTCCTACCCAGCTATGCCCCGTGTATGTAAACATGCACATGACACACGAAGGCCTGTGACTACGTGCACGTAACATGACCAGAGTGGAGTTCGGATACATATTACAGCTCCATGATATTGCATTACATGGAGCTATATTGCATTCTCTTCTCGAATCAGTCGACGGACAATATCGTGACCAGGTAAAAGAGAATTATCAACAACCACAAGGATATATCTTGTAGTGCATGCAAAGGTAAACTAAAGAAAAGAACAGAGGGAATTTTTTTTTTTTTGGGGGGGGCACAATATAGCTTCTGGAAAATCACGCTCCATCCCCGGCCCCCATGATCCACAAAAAAAAACTACTATTACTCTACACTGTAGATCCGAGATTGTATTTGTAGCCCCGGTTTGTCGCGTTCTTTTCTGTTGTTGTCGTTTTATTTGCTACTAATTTACGTCGCCAAAATATAAATTCATCAAAATCCCATGGTCTGTAAGTCTACAAAGTTCATTATGAGGCATACATGTAGCATATATATTCAAATGTACAGACCACAGACGGAGTGGACATTCACGAGTTCGACACAGTTTGACAGTATGATCATGGACCTATGATATTCCCCCAGTGTTATGCACAAGCGACACACACGGCTACACACTTTCACACAGGCAATAAGCAACGCACATGCATCGATCGCTTATCGCACACACCGAGCGGAGACACAGAAAAAACCCAAAACAAACTACTAGTAACTTCGCCCACAGATCACGCAAGAAGCGAAATTCCCCGTGGTAAGCTCCGCCTACTTTCTTGCATACATCACAAGGTGGCGCTATATAATATCGATTTAAATTGGAAACAGAATCATGAATCAACCGTCGAGAAGTGCATTTTTCTCTTCAAACATTGCCTCAGATTTTCAGTTTTTAAAAACACTTCCCGAACATGTTATGATCCCAAACTTTCACATGGGGATTTTTGAGCTGTTAGTCAAATGTTCATACCATTTTCAAAAAGCAATATGATAATTTTTTCAATTGCTCACAAAGTGAAACAATCCCTTTAAGTCAAAAATCTAAGCATTTTGTCTTAGTTTTCTGTCTAAGACAAAATTCTTAGCCAAAATGCGTATTCCATAAAGAATTGGCTAAGAATTTTGTCGAAGAATTTGGCTAAGAATTTTTGCGCAACTAAGACAGATTTAGGATGAATGGCTAAGTAACTTTTCTTAAATATGCAGAGTCTGTATTTCATAAATTCTAAATGGCTAAGAATTTTGCCCTAACTTTAAGACAGTTGTGAGTTGTCTTAATTGCTTTAAGACAACGTTTAAATCCAACAAATCATGGCCAATTTTTTTTTAGAATTTATACCTATATTGCATTTCGAGCTACTTCCTCAGTTTTTAACCAATTTTCATGAAATTTGGAACACACATTGGTCTTAAGGTAAGGAGGTGTAAGAATTTTTTTTTTGCTTTTTCAGAAATTGTGTTGCCATGGTAACAGTATATTATGGCCAAAATTTAAAATTTAAATTACTTCATCGGTTTTCTACCAATTCTCATGAAAGTTGGCTCACACATTGGATTTGAGGAAAAGATGTGCAAGACACAATTTTGCATGTGTCGGAAATTGTGTTGCCATGGTAACAGTATATTATGGCAAAAATTATGTATAAATCTTGCTATTCCAACTACTTCCTCAGTTTTTAACCAATTCTCATGAAATGTGGCACAAACATTAGTCTTGATGTGAAGATGTGCAAAACATATTTTATGCCTATATACAAAAATTGCGTTGCCATGGTAACAACATATTAAATAACGAAAATTAGGTGAAAAATTTGTGGTTTTAACAAGTTTACAATATTTCAACCACTTCTCATGATGTTTGCCACAGACATAAGTCTTGAGGTAAAGATGTGCAAGACACATTTTCGTATGTGTCGGAAATTGTGTTGCCATGGTAACGGTATATTAGGGCAAAAATTATGTAAAAATCTTGCAGTTCCAACGACTTCTTCAGTTTTTAATCAATTCTCATGAAATGTGGCACAAACGTTAGTCTTGATGTGAAGATGTGCAAAGTATATTTTATGCCTTTATAAAAAATTGCGTTGCCATGGCAACAAATAAAATAACAAAAACTAGATGAAAATCTTGTAATTTGAATTACTTTATCAGTTTTCAACTGGTCAATTCTCCTAAAATGTTGGCGCACACAATAGTCTTGAGTTGAAGATGTCTAAGATATACTTTTGCCTGTATCAGAATTTGTGTTGCTATGGTAACAACATATTATATAAAGAAATTAGGTGAAAATCTTGTGGTTTGAATCCCTTTATTAGTTTTACCAATTCTTATAAAAGTTGGCTCACACATTGATTTTGAGGTGTAGATCTGCAAGACATATGTTTGAAAATTTGTTGCCATGGTAACAGCATATCAGATCAATAAATGTGTAAACAGCATGATGTGTATTGAACTACTTCTTCATTTTATGACATTGGCCTATATGTCCATGAAATGTAGGTTTTGAGCTAAAATAATCTGCAAGACACATTTTCTCATTCATCAAAATATGTGTTTGTATGATAACTACATGTATACGCCAAAAAAGATTAAGACAATGGTCAATGCGAACTTTTGTTTGGCTACATAGAGAACTACATGTAGCTGAGCCTGAGGGCTTAGTTCTATTTTTTTTTTGGGGGGGGGGCTAGACCTCAAGATTTCGAACTATACAGCCCCTAGTTTAGATCTAAGCCTAGATCAAGATTCTTTAGTCCTAGAAATAACCCAATGCTAGATCCCTAGCCTACTTCCTTTCTCAGGCCTAACGTTAGATGAGTAGAACTAGACTAGATCTAGCCTACATTTACTATTTTTAGATCTAGAATCTACATTGAGATAGAGTCTACAAGTCTCTAGATCTACACCTATTACTATGACCCTATGTACACCTAGATTGGTATAGTTCTAGATCTAGATAGGGTCTAACTTTTAGTCTAAGTGAGTAAGTCATTTAGTCTAGATCTAGGCCTAGGTTAGAGATTTCTAGATCAAACAGTAGACTAGATCAGCCAGTCCTAACGTTAGGGCTACCGGATAGGCTAGAAAATAAAATCTAGAATGAATAGAAGAAAGTACAGGCTAGGCCGCCTAGGCCCTAGATCTAAATTCTTATATAAATCTAGGCCCTAGTCTAGACTGAGCTGTTGCCAGTGTTGGTCTAGGTTTAGGCCTGTTTTCTAGTCCTGGAAACCTAGATCTAAACAAGTCCTCAAAATGTATGAAATAAAAACTCCAAACAAACAGATGGACCTAAAGCAGGAGTAGATCTAGATAGATGTCTAGACTACTACTAGGACTAGATCTAACTTTAGGCATAGTTGGCAAGCAATGCATAGCGATATATCTAGCACTGTTGACAGGAATAACCGTCGTTTCTGGGGATTTATTTAAAAGTTTCTGACATTTACTGTCATATCACATTGGTGAGACTAGGCCAACGTAACGTTAGACTGTTTATATAGTGTCGTACTCGTAATACTAAAATAGCGGAACAACCAAAATACAGTCGGAGACTGAAGCTTTTGGTCTAAGTCAGATCTATTCTAGACCTACATGTAGATCTAGATAGATCTATCCCTGTCTTAAGGCTAAGCCAGGCTAAGTCCTGCATGTTCTAGGCCTAGACCAATACTAATATAGGTCTATCGTTAGATCTAGGCCTAGTATTTAGCTTCAGTCTCAGTTGCTCCACTACGGCACTAGACTAACAAAGTTACGTTTTGCTTCAGCCTTCAGGAAAGTAAAAAGTAAAAACAATGTTCAATTCTCCTCCAAACAGACGGATATTAGTTGTAGATCTTGGGCCTAGGCTAGATCTAGGCCTAATGTTAGACCCAAGACTAGTCTCAAAAGTTACAAATGTTTTCCCTTAGACCCTAGGTCTACTTCAACTGAAGTAGAATAAAGATGTCGAGATGAATCTACCCTATCCCATTTAGATTTTGACAAACAATACATGAAAAGTAATGAATGGGACTGATACATAAAAAACTGTGCAAGTCACTCGGTTTGGGATTGAAATGTTTTGGTAATTAACAAAATATAGAATAATCTGAATAAAGAATTCTTACCATATATGGGTGATGAATGCTCTTCTTTTACTACAATAGTTGTAATTAGTTTCAATAAAATCAAACTTGTTAAGAAAAAACAACTTCAATGACATTTTTGCTATTTTGTTGCAGTCACCCCTGCAGCAGTTTAGAAGGTCATAGAATTTGACTTTGAGACTTTGGCTTAGCCATATCGTCTGACTTGAGACAAATGTCTTAAAGTTTATAGAATATCGTTAGGGAAGATTTCTTAGACAAGCAAAATGCTAAGACAAATTGCTAAGACTTAAGCAAGAAGCTTATCTCGTTTATGGAATACGGGCCCAGGGGCTGCCAACTGGCAGCAGCCGGCCGGCGCGGCCCCGCCGGCCGGGCCGGGCGCCTCTTGATCCAATCCCTCGCGACCCGCGGAAAATCAAATAGCTGGAGGAGAGAGCGAGAGAGAGAGAGAGAGAGAGAGAGAGTGGATGAGGCTCGAGGGATGACGGTACCAAAAAAGTCATCAGAATTCATAGTAAAATAAATATGGTTCAATCACCCCTCGAGGACCAGGGGCCCGGGGTGGTTTTTTTTCTTATAGTCATTGAATGATTCTAGGACATCTACCCCCTGGACATCTACCCCCCGGACATCTACCCCCCGGACATCTACCCCCCGGACATCTACCCCCCGGACATCTACCCCCCCGGACATTTACCCCCCGGACATCTACCCCCCCCCGGACATTTACCCCCCCGTATCCAAAATATCCGTGAGTAGATGCCGGGGGGGGGGGGGGGTAGCTGTCTGGGGGGGGGGGTAAATGTCCGGGGGGTAGATGTCCGGGGGGTAAATGTCCGGGGGGTAGATGTCCGGGGGGTAAATGTCCGGGGGGTAGATGTCCGGGGGGTAGATGTCCGGGGGGTAGATGTCCGGGGGGTAAATGTCCGGGGGGTAGATGTCCGGGGGGTAGATGTCCGGGGGGTAAATGTCTGGGGGGTAGATGTCCGGGGGGTTAATGTCCGGGGGGTAGATGTCCGGGGGGTAGATGTCCGGGGGTACTTGTCCGGGGGGTAGATGTCCGGGGGGTAGATGTCCAGGGGGTACTTGTCCTAGGGGGTAGATGTCCTAAGGGGGTGGATGTCCGGGGGGTGGATGTCCGGGTGGTGGATGTCCGGGGGTGGATGTCCAGGGGGTAGATGTCCGGATACGCATTCGAACATATTCCAACCAATAAAATTTTAGCGATCCGAGGTCAGAATAGTTGTAAGACTACTGAAATCAAAATTCAGTGTGGTTCAAGCCTCAATGTAGGAATAATGAAAGCAAATTCAATTCCAAATCGTAATGACGTCATCATCGGCTGCGACTTTAAGCCGATCATGGACTTTACTCCGACAGGGCTTGCCGCAAAACAAGATTATTCTGTCGAACTTCAAATAAAGTAATTTTTCTTTTTGGAACATTCATAGTTAATGCAAAATGTGATTTATCAAATCGGATATCGCACAGTGTGAGACGGTTAAGGCAACCCATAATTGTTTGTCATGGATCCCCCTACTTTCTAGGGTGGTTTTCCTCACATTTTACAATGTATACTACTCATGTGATTTTTTTCCTATTAAAGGGGAATCCAATCCAAATAAAAACTTGTTTTTATAGGGAAAAGAAAAATCAGACAAGTTGATAGGTGAAAGTTTGAACAATATTGGACAAACAACAAGAAAGTAATGAATTTTTAAAATTGTAAATATTGGTAATCACTATACCCAATGGAGACTTGAAATTGGCCGCATATGGGATGTCATAGTGATGTAAGGCAAGGACTACTCTTCCATGTACTCCAATACATATTTTGGCAAAAATGTCATTTTTCCCAAAAGTTTTATTTCAAATTATATTTTTCTTTCATGAGGACATAAAACAATATACTACCTGGGTTATATTTAGATTACTGCCCCAGGGGAATGGGTACTTAGGAGAACAAATCCCTGATAATAAAGTACATGGCCTATGGGAAAGTTGTCCTTGCCCCTTGTCATAATTTACTCACTCAGTTGCCAATTTGAAATCTACATAGTATTAGTGATCTCAACTTTAAAGCAGCTATAACTTTCTTATTGCTTGTCCGATTTCTTTCAAACTTTCACCATTCTGTTTAATTTATTTTTCTCCTTCCCAACACAACATTTTATGACCAAGGCTTGATTCCCCTTTAACATGATTAAATTGAATTGAAATTGAGACGCCCAGCAAAGGCAGCAATGACAAAACATGCGGTCAGGCGCCGGTATCTGACAGGATATATAGCAGCTAGGTTAGCTCGACGGGCTTTTATTTTTTTAATGGGATATTTTCAACATGAACCTCCATCTTTTCTTCGCTTCTCAATAATATGAATAATTATTTAAATGTCAATCTTTTGTAAATTCTTGATCCACCCCTGGTCCCATTGCGTTGAGTGACGGAAGACCGGGAGTGGTTTATTTTTATAATTCCATTGAATAATTGAATAATATAATTCCATTGAATAATTGAATAACAGAGATAATCTAGATTTAAGCGAGCCATAATTATATATCATATATTTTGTTTATTTTCCTCTTTTTTCTCACCCCCTCCCCATTTTGCCCCATGTAGCTGTGCCCCTGCATGGCAGTATATAGCCTAGGCCTACATCTTGGTATAGGCCTACAAGAAGACGAGGTTGTATAATTGATGATCAAACATAATTATCATTTTAAATGCCAGAATAGATATTTGTAGCATTCGCAGCCTATTCTGTTGTGTGAAACTTCCAAATTTCATCACAAAATGTATAAGCTTTAATAACGCACCGTAAATATAGAGTTGATCAATCATTTAGTAACATCACTGCCCCTACTACTGTTTCTTTCCCTGTGAAATAAAAATGAGTGGTTTGAATAAAGTTTTTATTTCTGACAAAAAAACCAAAACACTCGGTCGCTATGTTCCCTTACATATCTACAAATCTAAGTGCCCTCAATCTTCACTTCAAGCAGGCCTATTTTTTTATGTTATTCACTGATGCAAATAACAAATTTTATGTCCATAAATGTTATGCCCTCTCGTTGGTTTTCGGAAATTAAGCCGTCATAGACTCCAATACTGTGTTTTTTTAATTAATAAAGTTACCTAATGAAGGATAATCCTACTTCTACCTTTATATTTTTGTGTGCAGAAAATTCAGTTTTGATGCACAAATACAAGAAGAAAAAAAACTCTGCCTTGGTTATTAATATCACTCTTGACTTTCCCCCGTCAGTTGCTAATTCGCCTTCTCAACTTAATTGGCCCGAAGTTAAATGTGTTAAAAAGTTCCCGGCTATGCCATGCTTCTTACTTCAATAAAATAATAAAATTAATGGATTCCTATATCTACTGACTAATTCTATGGGAATGAGAAACATAAAAGCTCGAAATAATTATCTGTCAGAACATCTTTGTCTACGGGAAAGAGAAGATTTGGTGTTAGTTTAGGCCCACGTTCCGTACTACTAAACATAGATCCGAAAGTGAAAATAATTATAATGCATTTACCCTTACCAAATTTATCATAAAATAACATTTTTTTTCTAATTAATACTGCCGAAATAGCACCAGCGATCACAAACACAATCGCCACATATCCAGTGGGTAAGTTTGGAGCATAGGCTCCATAATTATGTACAGTCTTTGACGGGGGCGGTGCGACATGTGGGGGTGACCTTTCCTAATGATTATCAAATAAAAAAATAGAGGGAAAAGGGAAAAAGGAGGACTGAAGCCGAGGTAAATGGTATAAGATCAAAATTATCAGCCTTAAATAAGATATAAATTTAATAATTAAATTGTCCCTTTTTTCAGAATGGAATATCGACAAGTTTCATCTCGCGCTTAGGATGAGAAATAGGCAGATAGTCATCAGTTTCATATGATGACATAATGTTCTTAGAATGTCCCGGTATATGTCAAAACACAAAGTAATAATAATGAAAAATATCAGCGCGATCAATATCCACCTCACAATTTTCCTACAAAGTGCTTGAAATATAGAGCTTAAATTGACCCTTTCTCAGATTGAAATATCAAATATTTTAAGCTCGCGCTTCGCACTCGCTTTTCATGATGAAATATGTATTTAGGATGCCCATGCAGATTAGGTCTGCGCGCATGTTTATTCAGATACGCAGCTTGTTCTTTATTCAAAATATTATCCAGTTTCAGATTAGAATATCAAAAAAAATCTGCTCCCGCTTGCATTATTAATGTAGGAAGATTCCCAATTACTCATCATTTTTAATAGAGTGTCCCGTTTTTTAGGTCTAAATCTCGAATTTTCCGCTCGCGCTTCGCGCTCGCATTTTTTGTTTAGTTTTATACCCATCCTGTCCACGATTACAAAAAGTGCTTAGAATTTCCATTCTTTAGGTAAATGTAAATAATGTTCAGCTCGCGCTTCGCGCTCGCATTATTTATTTTTTTGGGAGATATGTAACGTCGTCATGGCTAACTGCAAGCAGTCCATTAACAAGTACCCTTTCGATCAGTTCAAAACGTAAATTGAAAATTTTTGTTCACGCTCACAGTAATTATTAAGTTGCATACACTTCTCGTTCAGGATAATTTTAGGACAAAATGCATAAAATTAAAGAAAAAATTAGCTCGCGCTTCGCGCTCGCACTATTTTAATAAGGATTATGAGATTATTATATATTTATGTTGATTTATAAGAATGAAGCTAAGATTGACTACTAGGACTACCCCCATCAAAGAAACAAGCAAAAATCCACTTCGAGCGGCCGATCGGAGAAGATATGGCTGAAAAAAATTCCGCCCCCCCCCCCTTGGCGGAGGCTGGATCTGCCCCTGTATTAATATGTTAAGCAACTCCCTCCCCCTAATTCCCATTTTCAAAATCGCTCAGCGGCCCAAGTTCATGTAATGATTTCTGTGGTTAGGCATCTCATTGCGACCTTATAGATTAGTTCCGAGGAAGTTAAATTATTGCTGCCTGAAACCATTCTGAAATTGGGTTTTACGACCTTACAAAGCGACTCACAATTTTTTTTAAAATTAAGAACAGGCAAATTTTATAGTGATCTCTTAAGCAAAGGAAACTCCTATAAAATTATCCAAGACTTCAAACAAACCAAAAATACAATAAATTCGGGTTATACGGGGATTATGGTCTGTACATGTCTTATTCATTTCCACCTGCCCTCATATATTTTGGGGGCGTGTCACCCCCTCCATGAACAAGGGGCGGATCCAGCTTTCGCCAATAAGGGGGGGGGGAAGAATATTTCAACCATATTTTCCCCGACCGGCCTCTCAAAGTTGTTTTTTGTTTGTTTCTCTGATGGGGTAAGTCTAACAACAGTCACTTCTTAGCTTTATTCTTAAAAAACAACATAAATTAATACAATTATCTGATAAGCCCTAATAAAACAGTGCCAGCGAAGAGCTAATCTTTTTTTCCCCTTTTTTTTTCATGTATTTTTTCCTGAAAATTTAACATTCTGATCAATGTTTGTGATCATAAAAACAAGAATCGTATGTAACTGCGAGCAGAAATTTTAATATACATTCTGGCCTGATCGAAAAGGGATGGTAAGGACTGTTTGCAGTTACCCATAAAGACGAAACATATTATTTCAACATTCAAATAATTCGAGCGCAAGCGCGAGCTGAATTTTTTGACATTCCGACCTAAAACTGGACATTCTAATAAACTTGTTCAGATAATATATACACTGTTTTTCAACATGGTCCTGTTGACATAAAAATATATAACAACGTAAGAAAAAAATGCATAAAACAATTTCATTTCAGATGTAGTAGATAGAAGAAAAAAATATTAAGTGACATAGGTATTATCAAACATAGAATATTATATTAAGAAATAAAAATACACTGGGTGATAATTATCAAATTGAAATTGGAAATATAAACTTGCATAGAAATTAAAGAATGGAGAGCGGAAAGAGTGTTAAGAGAAATGTGTTTTCTTATATTTCATTTTAAAACTATCAATTGAATTTGCAATTTGGAGTTCCGAATTTAAACTATTCCATACATTTCTCCTGCATATCTTAAATAATTTTTTTAAATACTCAATGTTCGGTTTGGGTATACAACAACATTAAGCCTATAATAGCAAATCTTGTATTCATTGAATGCCTATCAAAAACAATATCAATAGAATTACAAACGAACCTGAGCATATCCATGGACATGATGGATACAGTTATACATAATACATGCTATGAAATAGTTTTTTTCTAAAAACTGCAATTTCAATCGTTTAATAATGTCAATACCATCATGAGTATAATCACAATTCTTTTCTACTATTCTTGCTGCTCTCTTTATATTCCTAAATATTCCTTTTACTGACAGAGTTCCCCCCATACCGAATAAGAGTAATCCAGTTTGGGTTGAATTGTACAAATATAAATTTTATTGGGAACGTTCGTATTAGTGAATTTACTGACCTTTTTAAAGAAAATAACTTAAAAAAAACCCAAAGATCTACTTAGGTTCTTCACATGCCAATTCCACGTAAGATGTTCATCAATTTCGATTCCAAGATACCGAATATGTTTTACTTGTTTTATTATGTTATTATATATGATTAATTCTTGAGAAGTATGTGGGTTTCGTTTTAAAAACATAGTATACGGTTTGTCAACATTGACTTTTAATTCATTTCTCTTGTACCATTTACCAATGTTTTCAAGATTTGCCTGTAAATTAGACATAATGACATCGGTACTTTTGTCAGAAATATAAATAACAACATCATCTGCATACATATTGCATTAAAAATTACACATTATTTTGTAATCATGAACGGGATAGGTATATATCTAAACAACTGACGAAAGCGCGAAGTGCGAGAGGAAAAAAAGAGATTTAGACCTAAAAGGGGACACTCTATTCATATTTTGTAAATCATGAAAATGATGGGTAATTGGGTATCTTTCTACAATGCGAGCGCGAAGTGCGAGCGGAACATTTTTGATATTCTGATCTAAAACTGGATTATTTAAGCACGTTTTAAATAAAGAAGAAGCTGCGTATCTAAATAGACATGTGTGCGGGTGTTTTTAAATTCAAACCTATAATCTGGGTATTCTATATACATCTTTTTAAATAAAAATCATATAATGCGTGCGCGAAGCGCGAGCTGAAAATATTTGATATTCCGATCTGAAAAAGGGTCAATTTATGGATCGCACTTAATAAATTATGCCAGCGCGAAGCGCGAGCTGATTTTTTGTTAATAATTATTTTGACCAAGGACCGGGAGATTCTAAGGACATTTTGCCATCATATAAAAATGATGACTATTTTTCTTCTTCTAGAAACTTGTCGATATTCCATACTGATAAAAGAGGACAATTTGATTATTAGGAATTCATGAAAATTTTATCTTATCTATTAATCTAATGCGCCTAATGAGAGCGCGAATTCGTTGATATTAAGGCCTAAAAACTGGATATTTTAAGCACTTTTGTAATTATGAATAGGATGCAAGAGTTAATGTATTTTTAACAATTAATGTAAGAGCAATTCACGAGCCGAAATTTTTATAAACTGTCATGAATGGGGATTTCAAGTTGTTTGTTAAAATTAATGTAGAAGTATACACCAATCAAAATATGCGCACGCACCGGTCGCTGATACGTTTTGACAATCAGACATGAAAAGGGATATTTTGAGAACTTTATGGAATACAAAAAGAGAAAAGGTACTTGACAAATAAAATAATGAGAGCGCACAGCGCGAGCTGAAAATGTGTATTTAGACCATAAAACGGAAATTTTACAGAGCAGTCTTTTAAAATCAATTTGTAAATCAAACAAAATAATGAAAGCTCGATGTCGAGCAGAAATATATTTTGTATATTGACTTCGAAACTTGATATCTTAAGCTCCATATCAGCGAGCAGGCAATTAATACGAGCGAAAATTTTATAAAGTGATGAAACATTTTTTTTTTACAAGTTTTCCCCTAACCTTATTTTATTCACTCGTCTTCCTCCTCTTGTTTTCACTCTTCTTTTCTCATCTCCTTTCCTTCTTTTTTTTTTCTTTCGCCCCCCCCTTTCGCCTTGTTTGCTCCGCCAATAGGGGGGTGGGCCCACTGAACTAGTTCAGTTGGGTGGGCCCCTCGCCCCCCCCCCCCCCCGGATCCGCCTATGCCATGGACTGACGGCCAACACACGCCCAGAATGGCATGCACGAGTCCGCTTGTTCGCGGATCCATGTTTGTTATTTTTCTCTCTCGATCGGCACGGGGAACCCCCTCATTAATGGCGTAGTTTATTAATAATCGGCCCGCCATAGTCGCCGAGCATTCCTGGGGATAACGGAGCTCTTTCAATAACCCATTCAATCATAAACCGGGCATTGAGCACTCGCACACAGAAGGTCCCATTCAGATCGATGTTTCAGACACTGCTACTCTGGATAAAGTTCGCCGTGCAAGTACATAATAGGCCACTGATCTACATACTTAGTATTCAGATCAGTGGTGTAGACCTGTTATGCTAAGTTGAGTCTACGTTTCTAGAATATACAAAGTAAGGTGTGAACCGGTGTGAAATGGAGTGGGATTCATGTGCTTCGACTGCAGAGAAAATAATGGAGATGCTCTGACCTATGCACATTGTTGACAGATACCATCATTTTTATTAGCCCCCTTTTATACATGAGTTGTAATCCAGTCGTGAACATTGACGCAGATTTATATTCAACTATATAGAACGCCGGTGTTCAAACAGAAACACTATCATTGAGAAAGAATATTTTATACGCCTCATAGGATTGTTGAACCGCTGAGCAAGAAGGATTGCGTTTTTGTGCACTTCGAGGTCGATTAACGCATAATGCAGGTGCAGCTGCAACGTAACTTAAGTATATAACGGCTTGCTTAATCACCCTTTCTCCTGGAATATATGGTGATATAATGAGCGATATGTCGATGTCCTCAAGAGTCCGATGTCCCTTTTGTGCCTTTAAGAGCCTGGTCGAACGAGAAGTAAACTTTTTGTTTCATCTTGAAGGTACGTCGGAAAGACAAGTATGACAAGTTAAATCACCTGTCTATATTTCATCTTTTCGGCGTCGGGCTCTTCGCGTACGGGCATGGTAAATATATCAGCTTATTGTAAACTCCGAACGTCGGTGCTAAGACGGTCGGAGCAAGGAAAACCCTATAATGATTGGATGATCACAATTGGATGCTGCCACCACTGTCATCATTGGAGTTCGCCAACATCGTTTTTCGATTTTATTTATTTTTGTGATCGCATATCGCATAGAAAGCATTCCCGTTTTGATCGCTTCGTCTACTCTTATCTTGCGTCTGATTTCTTGAGCAAAGTCCAGACTTAAACTGACCTGGTATCAATTGGAAAAGATAATAAGGCGCGACCGGATATTTAGGGAATATCCCATTCTTTTGTTTATACCAAGGATTGAGGAAAATTACTCAGTAATCGTTAACATTTATGCCCCTCTCTCGGATCTCTGCCATGTCTTTGTGTGCTCCATCTCGAACCAATATTTGAAGGAAAAAAATGTTGAGTTGCATTCAACTCGTTTAAGTGTTATCTCTCTTAATAGTCATCGTATAGTGTTATTACAAATTGTTCATTCCGTTTTCCAGGGGAAATTACACTTAAGGATTTTTTTTTCATTCGCTTAGGCCTATTTGACAATAATCTTTCAGTATGCAGGCTGTTTGTTCAGTATCTCCGTTCAGGTTGATTTACCTGTGCTCCTTTCTCTTTCTCCAAAGTGTAGGCATTTGTTCCGGTGCCAGGATCATCGTTTCCTTGACGAATGCAATGAGGTCAAAGAGTCATAGCTTCACTCTTGCAACAATCTCGCAAGGGTTGGTGGACCACGGACACCACGTAACGGTCCTATCAGGGTCAAACAGAGGTACTGACGGATTCAAGGAGACTTCCTTCAACGATTCCTTAATCTACAAGATACCCTACACACAGGACGAGACGGATGACCTACAGGATAAGTTTACGAGAGTGTCCTTCAAGAAAAGATCGGTAGTGGACTATGCTGAATTGCTTCCTGTTGCGGGGGAATACTTCCAAGTCGTATCCACCAGTTGCAAGAGTCTCTTTGACGATCCATCGCATCTGCAACGTCTCAAGGACAAATCCTATGATGCCATTATCGGGATTCCTTTCTGCCCTTGTGATGGTCTCCTAGCGGAATACCTGAACATCAGCTTTATCGCATTCACAGCCTCGTTCCGTTACGAAACTTTCAATGAATTCACGGTTGGGATACCGGCCCCTAGTTCCTATGTTCCCTTCCCTCTCATAGAAGCCCTCACGGATGAGATGACTTTCTCGGAGCGCATCTACAACGCGTTCTATCGCTTTGTCTTTGTCAAGTATCTCCTGCACGTGTGGTCCAAGCCCTTTGTGGCCATTCAGCAGAAGCTTCACATCTCACCACATCTGTCCATTGACGACATACTCGGCAAGGCCAAGCTTTGGTTAGTGAACACCAACTTCGCCTTGGACTTTCCACGACCAACAGCCCCGGTATGGATACCAATTGGTGGCATCTTGACAGAGGAATCAAAACCATTGCAACAGGTAAATATATATTCTTTCCTTCTTCAAGTAGAAATGATTTATTAAAAAAAAAGGATGTATTAACAATAAAATTTAATGTTAACATCCAATCGTGTTTGCAGAATGGTAAGCGTACAAGATGTAAAAAACAAACAAAAAACAACAAAGGGAAATACGGGGGGGGGGGAATATTCGCCAGAATCCAAGAAGGATACTCGATTAGTCTATGCTTTTTAATTCAAATGATCTTAGTTTGTATTATCATGAGGTTAGTGACCATTTCATGAATCGACATAAAATATGTAAAATGGATGATCAGGTAAATGTAGTTTAGATTTAAATAAAGTCAATCTAAGTCATTGAGGATTTGATATAACGCTTCATAATTTGCAACACAAGATATTTAATTTGGACACTCAACATTTCAAAACAGACAAGTTGAGCAATAAAAACAGACAATAAATGGAATTTAGATAGTTTCTTGAACTGATCCTCGCATTTAGCAGTCTTGGTGAATTTTCCACAGCTGGGCAGCAATAATTGGGAAAGAATGTCCCCCGCAAGTTTATTGGAGAGACGCTAAACTAGAAATAATAATTGTATAAAGTATCCGAAAACCTTAAGTTTTAGAAGTATTCATGAGCCAGTTTCAATAGGCATTTTTTAGGTCTGTCAAAGGAATACCATGTCTGAGTACACGATGTATAATCAACGAGTAAAGTAACGAAAAATCATAAATCAAACGATAACATAAATGACAACGGAATATTACAAAAGTATTTGTCCATACAATGCGTTTTCGCCAACGAATAAAATCATCAGCAAAAATGCTCGACTCATGTCTTTCAGTATTTATCGTTATTATGTCATATTAACTTTTCAAGATATATAGTTTCTTTTATATGGATTTTTTTTAAAGAAAGAGAACCATATATACTACGGTTCCGTGAACAGGTCTATGTTATTACCCACAGGCACAACAAATTTACAATTGTGATAGAATACTGTAAATCGGAATTTGATCACCCGATAGCAGATTTGCAGTAGAAATTTCGTTAGTTATGACAAATGTTAATACATAGGACTTTGTTCGAGTTACATTTTTTCAAAGATCTAATTAACAATAGCGCCCAATCTTTCATCAATAAATTTTCGATGTATGAGGTGACCGTCCCCTTTGATTTCTCAATTAGTGAGGGAAAAAAGGAAATTGAAGAAAGATGGGGGGGGGGGGAGTATAAAAATAATTTGTAAGCCGTGTAACTCTATTTTACCTCTAGCATGTTTAGGTCATGTCCCCCAACCCACACCGACACATCAAAATACCCTGGCACCGTCCCTAATGAAAGGTTCAGGCTTGGATCATGCATGGATCTACTAGCTCCATGCTAGTATCTCCTTTTATTTTCAATGCAATATGTGGTTGTGTGCATGTGGTTGTGGTTGTATTAAAAAAAAAACCTGCACAATGCAAGAAACGTCATGAACATAAAATTCTTTTCTCGTTCATATATTTTAATCCTTTATTCTTCAATGCGAATGACTTACCATGGTAGTAGCATGTCATTCACCATCCCTTTCGAAAAATCATATGAGTGTATTTGCTTGTTTTGTGCATCGCATTTATGTTGCCTATATTTTCCGAGAGTCATCAGTCGACACCCATATTGCTAAAAACTTGTCCTCTTCCTTCTCCGAAAAAAGGGATTCGCCAGTACAGACTGATCACCTCTGGCACTCTCCCCCATTCACTGGCGTAAATAAGGTCCGAGCAATGGGGGGGGGGGGGGTGAAAGCAATATATTGACCTGAAAAATAAAAATTGGGGGGGGGACAACCCCAGACCTATATAGGGCTATGTAACCCTGACATACTCCTTTAATCTTTCAGTTAAAAGCCTTTCACGATTTTTTTTCAATGGCTCTAATTGTAATGAATTTGTGTTATAAACTATTGAACTACAGTTAATATCCAAATGCGAGCGAGCGTGGCGAGCGAGAAAATTTTCCTTAGTTGGAAGACATAATGATAACCAAATCGTCTGTCAAGGAGTTTAATTATGGGAGAAATTGCGGCGGTGACCGTAGTTAGCGAGCCTTAAAAGGTTGCTTTATCGTTTAAAATGATGATGATGATAAGAGTATTATCAATAACGTAAACTTTAGAAGAATGTGAACAAATAATATAAACAGAGCAGATAGGAATTAAATAGTCGAGTTTTGTTCTATGAAAACGCATTTGCTCATTGGTTACAGTGAGATGAGAATGAAATAAAAAATAGGATCATGATTATCGGGAATAAGGGTGCCGTATGAAATGATCATAGTCCATGATCACGTACAGGCCACAACATAAACTTAAAAAAAGTGGTAATATCACAATGAAATTGTATATGAAAAGGAAGTATTTCGAATAATGTTTAAGATTATGTTGGGAGATGATGCAACATATTTTTTAACAAAATCCCCCGCTTCCACAAAGATACCAGATGACCCCCCCCCCCATATTCACGAGAGTGTATTCAATGGATATTTTGATTCGTTATGATCAGTTATAATCATATTTAAAAGAAATTGGAATCACATATTCATAAATGGACTTACTATAACTAAACTCCCATGATGCAGTGGATATAACCTTTGCTATATGCTAAACGTAGTGATTTGTCACGACCAAAGGCAAAGTCTTGAAAGAATCGATTGAGCGCGGGAGCGGAGCGACCGCGCGAGAAATTTTGCAATTGTTTAATGCAAAAGTAGGCCAATTTAAGCACTTTTATAGTATTTAAAGATGAATCCACACATTAACAGTAGCATTAAACATTTAATGATTGAAAACATATTTTTTCTATCTTGAAAAGTGGGGGGGGGGGATGATTGTACATGCCACCCCCTCTCCGAAAAGTGTGGGGGATGTATTTCCCATCCCCCGGTATTTACGACCCGATTTCAGAATAAAATGTTGTAGAATTTGATGCTAATATTGAGACTTGGAATTTCTTACTGTGTAATGTTCGAAATCATCATACGAATACCTATGTTCAAATATGTGACTATGCTATCATCCTTCTTAGAATAAAAGCGAATTTAATATCTAGTCCTTAATGACGTCATAGCAGTCGTACGATTGGCTACGATTTGACGCTAATTTGGCCTTTACTCCAATATAAAGGTTTGCAATCTTTCAAAATGATTATATAAGTATTCTTTCAATTAATTTTAACCTCAAATAAAATGATATGTTCCATTCACATATCCAGAAAATGAGCAAAGTGCGATTTGTTCCAAAATCGGATCGCGAACAGTCGTAAGGTGTGCGGTGGCCTTAATATACACACCCACCCCCGCATTTTAATACGAAATACAGATTTGAGGTTCGGAAGAGTGTCAAATGGAAGAATCGTTTTACGATCTGAACGAAAGGACGATTAAATTTCTTTAAAAAATGAAGAAACAATACCGTCAAATAAATGTTACAAATATTACAAATGTTTGATGTGCGATGTTTTATGTCCTCCCTATATTCTGATACCAATACATCTGTTTTCAAATAAATCATATCAGACAACGTAATATATCTGTATATTGGTGTCTTTCCTCAGCTGTTTCTCCATAAATAATAAAGTTTGCACATGTTTCAACTTTTGACCTGTAGTCAGATATAGATAGCATTTTATTATGTATATGTCCTGTCTTTTCCAATAAGCAGGAGAACAATAGGGACTAACTTTGTACAACTTTGAGCCAAGGGGAGGGGGGGGGGGGCTACCCTCCCTCTCCCATATATATATATATATGTGTGTGTATTTTGAACTATTGAGCTTAATCTTTTTTGTCACAAACATACTTTCTCATTTCATTTATTTCACATTTCGGCAACTAGAAACGACCACACTATCTTCGTTCTACTTCTGCTCTTTCCCACTTCACCTCAAATGAAAAAAAAAACAATAATAAAGGCCGGACTTACTATTGTATCACGTTTTCAGAATAAACTCCCTCTCAAAGCATTTGAAAACATGATTGTAAAAAAAATCATAATAATAGACTTTTGTTTGGAACAGCCCGGGGGAAAAGGCGCTATGTGACAATAGATTCAGTTATTATTATTTGCATTCAAAGCCGGGATTTTGAATTATTTATATGCCTTAACGAAATCATATCATGTAAAATGAAGTTTAAAAAAAAACAAAAACATACATTTAGGTTGTCGAAAAAAAGGCAAAGATGCCTCCAATCTGTGGAGAGTTGACGAGGCTCAATTCAAGATCCCTGATGAATAAAAATCTTAGACCTAAGTAAAAAAAGAAAATCCATTAATTGCATATTCATTTATCATGTTTATGGAACGTTGCTCCCCCAACAAACTTTCAATGAACATTGAACCGTGATAATGGGTTTATTCTCCAAACCAGTTTCTCAAGGCATTCAGATGGGAGATTTAGAGTTTGTGTGCTCGGTATACCGTGTGAGTAAAACAAAAATTGACACCTCACAATTCCCAAATTTACGGGGAAAAATACGTCATGAATACATTATTATTATATATGGCCTGAAAGAGTATCTTCCAAATAATTTGATACCATATTTATATGGTATGTGTTAACGATCAGGAGTTTTTTTTTTGCTGTCGTGTATAACGCTTGATTTGCGCAATTGATGAATCCAGGTGCATGCCAATGAGGTCACAATCAATCCTAAATGAGTTAGTAAATATATTTGCAAATCTGTTTGATGAAATTAACTTGAGAATTGATACTAAAATGTGTTTATAAATGTTGGATATGTTGATTATTGAAAAGGACATCATTGACATAAATTCATTAATTGGATTCATTCATTGGGGTCAAGCCTTTGGCGCAAATCATGTTACATCACTGCAAAGAACACCTACTGATTTGTGATGATGATGATTTGTTTTTTCCTGATTGCTAAGAAAGCATGAAGCAACCAGAGAACCGACGCACTGTGGGCCAGAATGAGTTGAAAGTGCGCCAAAATTATATTCCGTGTTATATTTTTACTTTAAAGACCCTGACCGGTGTAAAAACAATCATATATCAAAATAAAGGTAATGATTCATACAATACGAATATACCAAAAATATTACATATATCTCCTTCCAATAGTTAAAAATATTAAATAAAAATCAAAGAAACTGCTCCTCCAAAGTACGCTTCGATTGAGCACCCCCACGTCGCCTGGAAATGATGACGTCACGTTGTGTCAGGAGGGTTGTGATTCCATAGGTTTGTGTACAAAAGCATTGGGTATTTTCTTCCATTTCCATGTTATGAATCCATTTTTTTTTTTCGTTTTCAGATGAAAATGGCACTCAAAATTATTGACTGTTCAAATTGTTGTAAACCTACAACTATTCACTACCTTTTTTGTGATTTCTTTGTTTGGCTCTTATTGGGCCTAAATTGCTATGTCAGGAAAAGTTGTTATACATAATCTAAATGCAGATAGAATTGAAATCTGCGCCAAATAAGCAGGAAATAAAATATTGCAAAAACTAGTTCAAAACTGCAGATTTCATCAATTCAAGCTTGTGGGTAAAAATATATGTGATATCCCTCTGTGATAGAAGTGAAGAGAATGAAATGCGTTATCTGGAAAGCAAAAAAATCACCCAGTTTTTCTGTGTACAAACCTATGGAATCACGACGCTTCTTACACAACGTGACGTCACGGTCTCGAGGCAGGTGAAAAGCACAATAAAGCCTATTTTCTAAGCGGGGTTCGAAACCCGATAATTGGAATATTCTTAAGCAAAATACTCAGCTGGGAAGCGGTGAAAATGCATAAAGCATACCTTGGTGTATTTAGTAGCTTATAAGCTTTCGATTGGTATATAATTTATCAATTTCATTTTCGGGTCCGGTCTGGATCTTTAACATGTTGACTAAGGGTAATTTTGGGCGTAGAATCGACTGAACATAATTTAAAGCCGATATGACGTCACTTTTATACAAAATTTTGATTGGCTACTTAAAACCTATCTGTGAAAAGACAAATTACGCTAAACAATGTGCAGTATATAAACTTTGTGTTATGTGTTACTTTAAGATTGACCAGAGTGAATGTTGGTTTATGCTTCTCACATGCCTAAAAAGTGTGTATAGATCCTGAAAATGATTTTGTGGCATCACAATGATCATTAGATTAAAAAAATACTTAAAAATCTGAAAAATATTAACCGTGCTTTATCAAGCGGTGTAGACTTGGGTAAAACGCAGAGTATATAACACCACGAATGTTTTACTATAGGAGGAGGGTTTTTGGCTGAAATTATTCTACATGTAACTTTTATCTCTGGAAGAGGGGCGGGTAACCCTTATATGCGTTATCAACCTTTATTTTGTTTGCATTATGCCCGAAATTCATGTCATTTTCATGGAATGGAAGGGGATCGTCCTCGCCGTGAACGGCAATGTACACCCCACACGGTGCACTGCGATGACTGACCGTTTTTGAACAGGTTTTGGGGGAGTTGTGTCAAGTAAAATCGGCTCTAACATGAAAACGGGCAAAAACGGGCAGCTAAATTTGGTATCGACTTAAAGCTTTAGACATCTGGCAAAATGATGATGGTAGAATTTAAACGGAAATCCACGGAAATCTAAACGTTTCTATATAATGTAAATGCAAAAAACATGGATTATCCGCCTATTTCGAGGAATCCTATAAACCTCCTGAGATGTGTCTTTTATCTACTTTGAACCCTTTCACACGAAAGAAGAATATATCAGGATTATGTGGGTGCCATATCAGATCCCTACATGAAAAACCTCCTGTGAAATTGCTTGTTTTTCAACTAAGTTGTCATATACGCGGCATTTTGCAAAGTGTCACATTTTACGATATGAGGTAGGAAATTAACAACCTTTATGCAAATTCCCGAATGAAATATTTTGCTGAAGTATTCTTCAAAGTGTTGTCTTTCAGCTGGGCATGACAAAAATTAAAAATCTGAAATTGCCCAAAATGACTTTGGCGCACTTTTGTTTCGCCCCGGCCCACTGTGCGCCGGCTTAAGGTCATCTCCGAGGAACCTGGTCATGAGGATAAATGATTTACCAAAGGGCACTAGCGCACCAAGTGGGAATCGAATCCGGGTCACCGCGGAATCCGAAACCCCCGCTCTACCGACTGAGCAATGGCGCCTATCCAAGTGTGAAGACATACCACATTATTATGTGGTCATGTCATGTTTTTCCTCAAATTGAGGATTTGTGACATGTCTATTTTTTTCTTACACGCTATAGTGGCTTACCATTTGACGCATTAAAATGAACTTTTCACCGTTTTCTATTTACACTCACAATATTTTGTTATTTTACGATGGTAACGGAATTATCCCCCACATCTGAGCGATTTCACACAACGAAAAATATGGTGTCGTGAGAAAATAATGTTCAAAGATATGGAAAATAACTTTTTATACCTTTGCGCCATGGCCCTGGGAAGCAGGGGGCTGAGGTGCTGCGTGTGTATAGGCAGCACCCCTGGAATTCTGGTAGGTGTGGCAAAATGGAGAAATGTAACCAAATACAAATGGCGTACATTTTGTAGTGTAACCCCTTTTTTGCTTGTCGAACTTATAATGACCTCCGTTTTTAATGAAACCACTTTTTTGCCTGTCAAATTTACATCACAGCACCCTCTGTAAAAAGTATTAAAAAATCGTTCCAGGGCCCTGTTCTGCGCTTATTGGTGGGGATCGAATTTCCACGATCAGCAGGACAAAGGTTTTCTCAGTATAGATCGACGAGGAGAAGAAAAGGATGAAGAAGACGAAGAAGAAGCAAAAGAATCAGCAGAATAAGAAAAAGTGAATCTACTCTCGATTTTCATTTTATTTTTTTACATGTATGGGTTTTGGGCTGACTGCTTCTTATATTTGGAGTTTAGCCTCCACCCTAGAATAGAAATATTTGTTTAAGTGTCAAATTTGAGTCCGTGCTTTTAATGTCTCTTTTGTATATGTGTATCTTTGACTTTTTATGCAGCCTTTCCTTATCTGCATTTTTGTCATGCAGATTATTGATACTCTCGTGTCTTTTGCATTTTTGTTGTTGTTACAAATGTGATCTGTGCTCAACAAGCTTTGCTTTTATACAGACCACCTCTTTTCCATACTGTATCTGATATTCTCAACACATTGTTCATGAGTTTATTCTTACTGTTTTTGTTTTAAACCTCATTGATATTGTACACGAATGAATGTATTGGTTTGTGCCTTTCAGTGGAAAGAAATAAAGTTGAACTTGAACTAAACTTGAACTACCACCCACATCAATCGACCGAAAGAGACTTCTATTTGTTTTTAAATCGTTTATTTTATTTAACAAACAACCCGCACATATACATACAAGTTATATAGAGAATCGTAACAAAAATCGCACGATGATAATAATAACAGAAACAAAAGAATTGAAAATGGCAAGAAAGCCATTTATAGCAGCTTGTATATCTATCATAGTAAACAAGGAACTTCATCGGACTCCCATCTTCTCCCATCATTGCACTGTTTGTCTGATCCCCCCCCCCCCTTTCCTTCTGAGACCTTTATCAATTTCAAGCTCTAAGCTTAAGATGAAGGTCTCCCACATTCCAAAATGTATTATTGTTGATGTATGTATATATATAATTTTCTGCTATTTTTTTAACAATATTAAAAAAAAAATTATCAGGTATACATGTAAATATATTTCAATTAGATTGTATATATGCATATGTTATTAATTATGTCATTTGCTTATTATGTTATGCTAAGAAAAAAATGATTACACTTGTATATGCTTTTGTTACTGGAATGTGGAAATAAATAAATCAAATCAAATCAAATCTCCATAATAGTTGATTGGACCCGCAAAAGGGGGAAAAGGTGGGAATAAGGGGATTAATTTTAGAAAGACCCTTTAAGTCACTCCTTTACTTTTTTTTTACATTTGGTATCTATGTGCTTCTGTCCTACTTCTGCAAAGGTGAGTTCTACAGACATGACATAAGCGAAGAGAATGTATGAACTTATGATTATCAAGGTCAGTGAATTCCTTTGTTGACTCGGTGTTCTTTACCGACCGGTGTGTTTTATCGTCAGCCTCGACTGCAAGACCTTCAGGGGGAGCATTTCTAGAAACAAACAGTGATGTTCTTTTTCACGGATGATTTTAAATCCTTGCATCTGATTGGCTCGGAGCAACTTTGTCAGTGAAAATCATCTACAAGTCTCTCCATGAAACACTCCCCTGACCCCCCCCCCCCTCTCTCTCTTTTATATATTAATTTTCCAAGGAGTTCAACTTTAAACTGGTTGACGGGCCGTGCCGCCGTGTATTATAAGTAGGTTAATAAAATAAAGTTAGAGCTTCTCTTTTGGCTCCCTGAAAGTGGGTCAGGGGTACATGGTTTGCAAGTGGGTCTTAAGGGACAGCATCGGATTTTTAAAGGGACGAAGATAACTTGATTGTGGGTAATCAGCATTTTTAACGTTAAAGGGATGGGGTTTGAATTATGCCCAACTGTAACGGAACACTTTACCACTACCCCCCCTATTTACCTAGCCCCCCCCCCCATCTCCACCCTCTTCCTCCTTCTTTCTAAAGTCACGTTTCTTTAAGTCTATATAGGTTTAAATTGATAGAGGAAAAGGAGGAAAGAAAGAAGAGTATAACTATGAAATGTCTGGGCAATACAATGCAACTCTATACCATTCTATAATTCAACTGATATAAAATACGACGCTATAGATGACATTCAGCCCCCCCCCCTCCCCCCCGCCCCCTTCCTGTCAAAAGAAATCCTGGCTCGCGGCCCCAGCGATGGCAAACAGAATTTGATAACTCATTTATTATTATTATTATTTACCATCAGTGTTTCGCTTAATTTGATGTCCACGTAGGGGTCAGATTATTATATTCGATCACAATAATTGTAAATGGAATGATCTCTTAGTTTAGGTTTGCAAAATGCAGAACTGGTATTACCAATGAACTTCTAGAACTGTCTATCTTTTCTGCCGTTCTCGTGAGGAGGGTCTCATTTAGTCTGCAGGCACAGACCCATATCGAAACTTTGATCAACAAGTGGGTCTCCACCCAAAGACTAGCACATACAAAACTTGTTGTTTCAACTCTGAGCGAGAAGACCTTCGGTATACTTATATGCTTTTCACACTGTATTTCCTTAACCCCATACTATCCTTAACCCCGGACTATCCTTATCCCCGTACTATCTTTTTTTTAAATTCACACTCGTTCTTAACCCCATACTATTTGCCTAGCCGGGGTTAACGCCTTAACCCCGGACTATCACACAGGTCATGAATATTGATGATTTTACCATACAAAGTGCGATTAACGTGCAATTTTGTCTTCTGTGATTGGCTAATGCTTAGCCCCACTTTTCCTTAACCCAGATTCGTTTTACACTGTATCTCTTAGCACTGCAAACGGCTAACCCTGCCTTTTTGCAGGGCCAGATAGTACCGTACTATTTACCGTGTTTATTAGCCCACTTTGCTAAAACGTAGTGTGAAAACGAAGTGGGCTAAGCTTAACCCCGTGAAATTGGTGGGGCTAAGACCCCCTTAAGTACCCCACCAATTTCCCGGGATTAAGGAAAAAAGTGGAGTGTGAAAAGCATAATATAGGCTGAACATTCAGACCCTTAACTCGAGTGAAGGGTTTACACAGCAGACAATATGTATCTCTAACAATGTCTAAACATTAGTAAACGAAAGTATGTCTTCACAGGCAAGGCAGGTGCTGTAATTGATATCTCGTGGAACTGAGGAAAACATCTGTCTGTGTCGTATAAAGCGGACAGGATATGGTCATGGATAGTTTGGGGGAATGGATTTAAAATGTTTCATCAAAATGGGTTAAAGCTAATACGGTTATTTAAAAGTAGGTCAGGTCGACGACAACGAGTGAGTTATCAAGGAATGAAAAAAAAGCTCTTAGGTTAATGCATATTGGGTAATTCCTGGTACACGAAACGAGCCATAACCTCTGTTTGGACGTCCTATATCAAAACGATGTATTAATAAACATTTGTCAGTTCAGTTCAATATCATTTGTTGTCTCTCAGCATAAAAAAATAATATATATACAATGTGTACAGGAATGACAAATAATATTAGAGAATGTGGAAACTAAAGAAAAGTTTATAAAAAAAACCTCATATACTGTAAAAAATGAAGTGCTAATTTAGCACTTACAGTGCTTGTATAGTGACTGCACTACGAGTGCTGATTTTTCTAGTTCAAATTTAAACTAGAAAATCAGCACTCGTATAGTGCAGTCACTATAAGCACTATAAGTGCTAAATTAGCGCTTAATTTTTTTTACAGTGTTCATTTAATAATTATACGAACGTTTTAAACTTAGATTTCAATCTAAATTTAAAACCAAATACTCTTCAAGTTTTCATTTAATCAACCCCAAATTGCTTATTGCACAGAGATCAATATGACTCCACGGTCCTGGTTTATGGAACTCTCTATACCAGAGTCTATAAAAAGATGTTCATCTCTTTACTCATTTAAGGCAAACGTTAAATCCATGTTATCAGAATGTTTGAATTAAGTTTTCTGTGTCAGTATTTCAGCTAATCATTAAATCACTCTTCCTTTGATTTAATCATCTCCAAATAATCTCCCATCATCATCATCTTCATTTTCACTATCATCCTCATCATTTTCATCTCCATCTTCATCAGTACCATTCTGCCGTGTTAATGTATTAATTGATTTAATGAGTTTTATTCCGGGGTTGTCATTTTTTTACGAAATCTGCTTATAATGACAATCCTCCTGCAAACTATGAATGTTGAAACCATTTGGTAGTAGATCATATTTCTTTCGAATGACTTTTTATTTAGTCCATTTTTTTTTCTTTATGATTCATACCAAAAAACAATATATTATGCTTATGAAAAATGTATTGTATACGAATGTTATCAATGCAGAAGAATATAACAAATCAAATCAAATCAAATGACGTCATTGTTGTTTATTTAATTTCATCTAGATTATTCCAAATGAGTGGGTCATAATGCCTTAATGAATTTAGGAGAATTTGCGTTTTAACCTTAGGAAAATGAAATTTATTACTTGAGCGAGTATTGTGATTATAAACGGAATGATTTATTTAATAAACATATGGGATATAATATTGTAGGAATTATATTATGAATAATACGAATATATGTAATTTATGAATGTCATGATTATAAAAGGGTTTTGAGATGAAAAAAAAACAAAGGTAGTGAAGGAGATCTTAAAGAGGAGTTTGTATACATTCTTGAAATTTTCTTTTGCAATAATTTATGAAGGGGTTCAAAATTTGTTATTCCAGCATTCGCCCAAATAATATTACAATGTTGAAGATAGTGTATGTTAAGACAATCATAATATCATAAATAAGTCCGTCTGTGGCAAAAAAAATTACGAAGTTTAAAGAGAATACCAACATTTTTTGAGATCTTATAATAGTATACGGTGGCTGTTGTAGGATGTATCATCTTAAGTGATTCCAAGAATTTTAGTTGTTTTCGTACAATTCAAAGGGATTTCATTCATATACGTACACATATATATTTAACATCAGGAATATTATGTTTATAATTATGTTATTTAATGATATACATAACATTTGGAATTTATCACTAATTCATTAGCATGGAGCCAGGTAATAATCTTAATTAAAGTACATCAAAATCACAATTGGACGCGAGCTTGTATCATCGGCAAAAAGGACATAATGAAAAAAAAAGAAAAACATTACATAAATCATCGACATCAAGAATAAGAGCGGGCCCGGCCAGGGGGACCCGGGAGCTCCACACGAGACCCTCCCATGACATTAATAGTATTCAAATGCGATAAAAGTCCTATGTCCATACGTCGTATATCGATACGTTGATTCGTCTCGTATGAAAGCGGGGATGATTGAGTAACGGCGACCGAACAGCCCAACCTCTTTCCACGTTTTCGGATCCCAAAAGACTGATGGGGAATAGTGGGTCCTCAATTAAGTCACCTCTCTGAACACTTCTAAAACTAAGTTTTTTCTCACCATGCTGACTGGGTCGCCGCAAGTTCAATGCGTCTACCATTCAGAATGATTATAACTGACAATGAATTCTTGGAATTATACGGGGTATTTATGGTGTTTCTTCTAAAATGACGATAGCATATGACTCAGGGGCGGATCCAGGTTTTTTTGAAAGGGGGGGGGGCACATTTTCCATAGGAAACAAATTGACAAGCAAAAAAAAAGAAAGAAAGAAAAGGTTTTCAACCAAAAATTCAGGGGATTTCGTCTTCACTTTCGAAAAGGGGGCACACTTCTGTTATAATGGTATTTTTACATTACAAATTTAAATTATATGCCTCTCAAGGGAGGAGGCGCACGGGCCAGCTGTGTCCCCCCCCCCCCCCTGAATCCGCCAGTGATAATTATGACTGCTAGAAATATCTAGTTATTGGTGCGAAAGAGTGGGCAACTCTCGTCTGGCATGCCTTATCCTCGTACACCTTTTTCTTTCCGATATTGTTTTTATTCTCATTTTATATGGGCGCGTCGTGGTCTCGTGGTTCTGACTCTCGCCTTTCAAACAGAGGGCCGTGGGTTCGAATCCTAGCCATGGCGTGTTTTCCTTCAGCAAGAAATTTATCCCCACTGTGCTGTACTCGACCCAGGTGAGGTAAATGGGTACCGGCAGGAAGTAATTTCTCAAAAAGTTGTGCGCACCAGAATCGGTAGACTAGCTTAGCCGGGGTAATATAGGAGCACCTTGAGCACCTAGCAAGGTGGATACGTGCGCTATACAAATCCTATATTATTTATTATTTATTTATATAAATCCATGTTCCCAACATTTTATTATATCTTATATAAGACTTAGGTTTCCCTAAAGGCCTGGTCTACTAGCCGACGGACGCAAAACGTATTCATAAAGGACACAGCGGACGAGCAAAATTTCCATCCGTTTTCATCCGCTCCAGATATTTGCGAAAACACAACGGAAAATAACGGACGTGGGTAGTATGTAGCGCGGATGTTAAAAGATTCATCGGAAACCTTGCAGATGAAAACGGATGGAAATGGATGACAGCTCCGAAGGGGTTACTGGAGGTTTTGAACTTTATTTACGAGATGCATACGCTTACATCCGTTCTATTTCCGTGTTACTAACGATATATAGACGTTCCATGTACCTTATCTTTCCTCCCTCTTTCCGTTGTTCATCTTCAGTGGTTCTGAGTTGCGAGGATGCAGAGAGGATACAGCGGACGTTTAACGGTTGAAAACGGACATAGAACGTTTGTTGTTCGTATATGTCGTGTATATACAGTGCGTCCCACAAAAAACGAAACCGAGATTTATCGATGATTTATCATAACTTAATCATAAATACAATAGACAAATGACCTTCCAATGTAAAGCTTAGAATCTCCTCTTTCATCTGATGTTACTTATATTATTCCTCATTCACGCATGAGTGAGCAAAAACAATTTGAAGAAATTATACAAAAAACTAATTTGGCAGGGGGTATCTGAATTTCAAAAATAAAAATCACATGCCTAAAAAGTTCAATATCTGCTCTTTTATTTGATACCTTAATCACAAAAAATTGTCAAGAAGTAAAAAAGTTATGTTCCCTCGAAACAATGCTTGTATTTCCATAATTTCATTAAATAAACGTGTTTTCACCGGTTTCCCACAGGAGCTATCGCATGGTTAACAAATGACACAATGCATGGCTGATCGTCAACAAAACGGAGTGTCGAGTGAGTTTGAACGCTAGCCTGTAAAACCTCTTCATTTTATGAAATTATTGAAATTCAAGCCTTATTTCAAATAACCAGAACTTTGTTATTTTTTGACCATTTTCTGTAATTAAGGTATCAAATTAAAGAGCAGATATTGAACTTTTTAGAAATGTGGGTTTCTTTTTAAAACCCAGATACAGCCCGCCAAGTGACTTTTTGGTATCCCCTCTTCAAATTGTTTTTGCCCACTCATGCATGAATAAGAATTAATCTTAGTAATTTCAGATGAAAGAGGAGATTCTAAGCTTTACAATGGTAGGTAATTTGTCTATTGTATTTGTGATTAAGTTATGATAAATCATCGATAAATCTCGGTTTCATTTTTTGTGGGACACACTGTACATCGTACACGGCGGAAAAGTTCATCCGTTCTGAAAGTTTTGTGCAGCTCAAATTTTATTTGCGCGGATGAAATTACAGTGGACGGATGCTCGAAGGATAGAGCGTTTGAAACACGTATGCAGTGGGTACACAACGGATGCATAGTATATTCCAACGGATGGCAAGATTTTTCCGTTTTAGATCCGCTTTGCAACCGCAAGTGATGTGGGACCGAGCCTTAATCGATCTCTCCATTAACAAATTGACAAAAATCTTCAATATCCAGTCTTCAGAATTGAAGGCTATATATTGGTTTCATGGTTTCATATAATATACTCTATTCAGTCAAATAATCTTTCCATTCAAATTCCATATTATCTGATTATGTATTGCTGTGATAATCATCTTTCTATCATAATAATTTATGCATAGCCTATATACTCTAAAAAAAAATATTGGGTAAAAAATGCTTCATGAGCGTAATTATGTGTCCAACCATTATTGGGTATTTCTTTTGGGCCTTTTTATTTATCCAGTGTGATTAAAATTTTGCCCATTTTAAAGTAATTGCTGCTTATTATACAATAGGTGCCAGGTAAAAATGGCAGAGGTAAAAATAGCAGAGGTAATAATGGCAGAGGTAAAAATGGCAGAGGTAAAAATGGCAGAGGTAATAATGGCAGAGGTAATAATGGCAGAGGTAAAAATGGCAGAGGTAATAATGGCAGAGGTAAAAATGCAGAAGTAAAAATGACTGAGGTAAAGATCATGACATGCTATATCAACTAGAAAAAGACAGAGCCTTTCCAGTTAATATCAGTCATAATTATTGGCCTTGAATGGAATCCTATCGACGGAATGAGCATTATGAACTGAAAAGATATTATTTAGATTTTTTGAATAATTTTAGGTCAGCTCTATACTTATCGTTCATATTAAACTCAAACATTTTCATGCCAAAATTATTTCAATTAGTGAGTGATGAAAGGATTTATCTTGGCCAGTTCGTATACAGTGCGTATCAAAAAAAACGGGACACATTTGAAAAGTCTATACATTTTTTGTTTCAAATTATGATCTCTATATTTTGGTGTCAATAGGTGCTCTGAGGTCTTATCCTTCAAATGCCATCAAAATAATTTAGTTTCGTTCATGCTTGAGCGAACACGGAATGTTTTTGTCTGGGGTTAAAAAGGAGGCTTGCGCCAAAATGGCATAAAATGATAAATATGATGGTCGGATTTCTTGCTAATCAGCAGACTTCCTCTTAACCTTTTCATTATCTTTGCCATAATTTTCGAATTATGCGGTCAAAATTCGTTTCCAAATCTACTTATTTGCGTGAATAGTTCTGTTGTTGTTCGTTTTTAATATGTTCTCTTTCAGCTTTGAATATTCCTTCTCTAAGCAAAAACAATTTTTTTTTCAACCGAAGTATGGGAGAGCGTCAATTTTTTTATTCAAATCCTTTCATTGTGTGCTACAAAGGTTATGGTGCCTTTGAACAGTGGCATACTGATGGGTGGGGGATCGGGGTGCCCACCCCCCCCCCCCCAAAAAAAAAAAAAAAAAAAAAAAAAAAATCATGACCAAGAAATAAAGTGAAAAGGAAAATCACAGAAAACATAAAAAGTGAAATATGATATCATTTTCTGAATATTATGTCAAAATCACAAAATTGGACATTTTGATAAAAAAGTGGAAATGTTTTGCTTGCTCGCTTCACAACTTTTTAATACATTTTACCCGATCTACCTTATTTTGCTGCTTCAAAATTGACTTAATAGGCCACACCATTGCCATTGAAAGACATGAATCCTTTCCTGTTTGTCCTGCCAAGCACACAATTAAACTTGAAGGATTCAATAACCCCTTGAAAATAGGATTCATGTCTTTATAGGTACCATAACATAATTTGTTTCACATAATAAAAGGATTTGAATAATTACAAATTCTCCCAATTAATAATGCAAATCTTCTTACTTGGGTTGACAAAAAGTCTTCTTTTCTTACTTATGAAAGAAAATTCAAAGGCAAAAGAAGTTTAAATGAAAAACAAAATAATTCAGGTAAATAAATAAATTTGTAAATGAAATTTGACAGCATAATTTGAAAATTATGGCGAAGATAATGAAAAGGTTAAGAGGAAGTCTGCTGATTAGCAAGAAATCCGACCATCATATTTATCATTTTATGCCATTTTGGCGCAAGCCTCTTTTTGAACCCCCGACAAAAACGTCCCATGTTCGCTCAAGCATGAACAAAATATATTTTTTTAAATTGCATTTCAAAGATAAGATATCAGAGCATCTATTAACATCAAAATATAGATATAATAATTTGAAACGAATTTTTTATAGACTTTTCAAAACTGTCCCGTTTTTTTTTTATACGCACTGTAGTAGAACAACACTTCATCACATACATACCAAACGGATTTTAATGTAAACACCAAAATGTGAGCTACCATTAACACACTGAAATAGACAAGTTTGGGATTTCTTCGAACCACTTGCATTACTTGGAAAACAGAAAAATAACCAAACGTTCTGTAATAAAAGTAATTTTTCATATTTCAACATCATAATGGATCCGAATAGATATTGATATGATACGTATATAGTTTAATGTAAATGATTTATTAAAAGCAATTAGTGTTTATTTTTTCAGAGCAATACCCCATTGCAGCTAGTCCAGTTGATGGCAGGTTCCTAAACTAGTTTCTATGGTAACAGTTACCGCAAGAATTTGGAAATGTGTAGCGAATCATAGGCTTTTCTTAGGTACCATTCTATTGACCTGTTTTAAAGGGGAAATCCACCCTGACAAATGATTTACTGTAAAAATAGCAGAAAAAAATATTGGTGAAGGTTTATGGAAAACCCATCAAAGATTAAGAAAGTTATTAGAAGTTTGAGTTTTTGATCTGTGAAGTCGTATACGAGCAGCTGCCCCGTATTACTTCTCAAAAAAGTCTTTCAGGAGCGGATGTGAAATGATTTGTATGTTGATATACTACAATAATTATTTAGAGGGGTCCACACAATACAAGCACTGCTTTTTAGTGGGGCCCTCCATTTTCTCAGAATTGTATTTTATAATGATATTTTGCTAATATATAATACTTTTTTTGTTTTACTTAATATGGAAAAATATATATTGTACATGCTTCAATTTGTATTGTCTGTATAAGTTCATTGTAATTATTTTGACCACATTACTTCGTCCTGTTGAAATCAAATAAATTGAAATTGAAAAAAAAATGAAAACAATAAAAAACATTTTCACTTTTTTTAAACGACATTTCCTTGGTATTTTTTATTACACCAGATTTGGAAAAAACTGCTCGCAAATGACGTCACCATTAAAATATAAAATTCTAATAGCTTTTAAAATCTTTGATGGATTCCCTTAAACCCTAACCAATATCATTTTAATCATTTTCTGCTATTTTTACAATAAACTTTATGTCAGGGTGAATTTCCCCTTTAATGAACTAAGTACAATACTTGGGATCCAAAGTGTGCTTCAAATTTGAATATTAGAAGAGCGATTTGACATGAGAAGGCTGTGCATGTAAGTCCAGGAATAAATTAAGAAAAAACGACTCAGGTGTTATCAATTTGGTGCAGAAAATATACAGTATGATTAAAAATGGTTACCCTTTCCATTCGTCAAACATTATAATTCTAATTTTTCTTCTCAGAACCTTTCTTATTTAATCTATTGTACATGGAGGGGCTTTTGGATTTGTTGGCATGGGGGTTTAAGACTGGCCATTTATACCTCTGTCATTATTACCTCTGCCATTTTTACCTCTGCCATTATTACCTCTGCCATTTTTACCTCTGCCATTTTTACCTGGCACCGTTCTACCTCTGCCATTTTTACCTCTGCCATTATTACCTCTGCCTTTTTTACCTCTGCCATTTTTACCTCTGCCATTTTTACCTCTGCCATTATTACCTCTGCCTTTTTTACCTCTGCCATTTTTACCTCTGCCATTATTACCTCTGCCATTTTTACCTCTGCCATTTGTACCTGACACCGTTCTACCTCTGCCATTTTTACCTCTACCATTTTTACCTCTGCCATTTTCACCTCTGCCATTATTACCTCTGCCATTTTTACCTCTGCCATTTTTACCTCTGCCATTATTACCTCTGCCATTTTTACCTCTGCCATTTTTACCTCTGCCATTTTTACCTCTGTCTTTTTTACCCCTGCCCTTTTTACCTCTGCCATTTTTACCTGGCACCGTTCTACCTCTGCCATTTTTACCTCTGCCATTATTACCTCTACCATTTTTACCTCTGCCATTTTTACCTCTGCCATTATTACCTCTGCCATTTTTACCTCTGCCATTTTTACCTCTGCCATTTTTACCTCTGCCATTATTACCTCTGCCATTTTTACCTCTGCCATTTTTACCTCTGCCATTTTTACCTCTGCCATTTTTACCTCTGCCATTTTTACCTTTGCCATTTTTACCTCTGCCATTTTTACACCGAGCCATACAATATGCCTCTCGCATTGGGTAAGATATACTGTCCCAAATTGGTTGGACACATAATTACCCTCGTGCTGGTTAAATTATTTTTACCCAATATTTTCTTACAGTGTAATTATGTTCAGCACAACTGCTATACGAGTCAGAATAGGCATGCATGATGTACATAATCCTGAAATCATTTTTTTTTTCAACCGTCCTTGTCCCAAGGTTTTTTTCCCCCATCACCATGATAAGACAATCACGTGAAATTCTACATAGTTGTATACCGTATCATTTCTATTCTCGTTAATCTGCAGAGAAATATGAACATTGTACCTCTTATTGTTGTTTGAGACAATATTCATGCACCCACGTATCAAAGTTCGTGGGTCGTGAAAGTACCTCGCGTACAAAAGTCTGCGTTCGGCTGCGTGAACACGACCCTGTTTGGAACTTGAATGAAATCAAACCAAATAAAATGGATTCGATTGGATTACAACTATTGTCATACAAAATAAAGACCGCAGCTTTACCGGTACGAGTCATAGGAGAAGCATAGGCCTAAGTTTTTGTCAAAAAAATTTCTTTATATTTTCCAGACCGAGGGTCGGTCTTTCGCATCATGGTTCTTTTTGATCAGATATGTAACACAAACCCTAAAGTGTGCAGATTTTGTGTGAATGAGAATGATAAATAAAGCATGATTCGTAGATAATGCATGGAGTTAGCACTGCATGCAGACTGATCAATGTAAACTAAGTTCCTCTGCGTCGACACGCTGTAATCGGATGCCGTGTATCATTGTGTCACTAATTGAGGTTATTAACTTCAACGATTAATGATGACAGAGTGTTTTTCCTTACATCAGAAGAGAATGTGGATAACTATAGCCATTTATTTGAACTTGGGATTTGTTCATTCTTTGCTTTATGTCGAGGAACAAAATTTAAAACCTTATAAAATACTGGTGAGCATGACTGACCCGACCAGCATGCACAGTCGGACTAGTCAAATGGCAGTAGTATCAAAGGCTCTTCTTGAACGAGGGCATTCTATCACTCTTTTGGTCCCTTCAAACAAGGGTATCAAAGGTTTTGAGGAAGCATTCAACCATGTGGTCGTCTACGACGTCGCTTTCAAGCAGCCTGAAGTTGACGAGTTAAAAGGGCAGATGATGCGGACTGCACTTGGGCTACCCGATGACGAACCGGGATGGAATCTCCTACGGCCGTTGGCCATCGTCGATCGCTATCTGACATTCTTCACGAAAAGCTGCTATGGTGTTTTCGATAATGAAACCATCCTAGAACAACTGGAAAAAGGTGGATTTGATCTCATGATTCAGAACGCAATCAACCCATGCGACGTATTGTTGTCTGAGAGCCTGAACATACCCTACGTCACCATGACGTCATCGATTCGGCAAACCTTCTTTGACGAGGACACTGTCTCCATTCCGACACCTACTTCGTATGTGCCCTTCTCCCTCTCAAAATCTTTCACAGACGACATGCCTTTCTTGCAAAGAACTTCGAATTTTCTTTTCCGCCATGCGATTGGATCTTGCATGAAATGGTACGCGCATTCCTTGTTTTCAGAGATCCAGATAAAACATGATGTTTCTGTCCACAAGACATTTGGCGAGCTAGTAGGGAGATCCAAATTATGGCTTGCTCATACTGATTTCAGTCTAGACTTTCCAAGACCCATTGGTCCTGCTTGGATACCTGTCGGAGGGTTACTTCATTCCGAGACTAATCCCATTCCTCAGGTACGATTGAAGCAGCATTCAATCAACATCAGGGTTGGGCTCAATTACTTTCTTCAATTACAATTACGTAATTGAAGAAATGTTCAATTACAATTACTTTTCAATTGAATTTCATTTTTTTTCAATTACGATTACTTTTGTCAATTACAATTTCAATTACTTTCTATAAAAGTCAGAAATGAAATCAGTTACAGAGAAACTAACAAGATTCTGCCTATTACACTCTTTGATGCTGAAGCAGTTGACATGAAAAAGGTCATAAAATTAAATCGTAAATTAAGTAAGTTTATTGTAAAGTAATTGAATGTAATTAAAGTAATTTACAGTAAGTGAAGCCAAATACAGTTTCCAATTACAATTACAGTTACTTTCCCTTTCAAAATTTCAAATACAATTACCATTACTCAAAAAATGTAATTAATTACGTAGTTGATCAATTACCTTGTAATTGAGCCAAGCCCTGATCAACATTATCTAAATTTACTCGAAAATGGGTCTTTTAAGAGACGTTAGGGCTACTCACCGTTTCGTTCCAACAATTTTCCTCTGTCGTGCTAGTAGAAATGAACATCTTTCAAAACGCAAACAAGAAACGCTGAAAATATGTCTTTTGAAATGCGAATCTACAGTTCTTCCTGCATATGCTGTGAGACATAATAGGGGGGGGGGGGGTCTTGGTCTGCCTCTTCAAAAAGTTCCAAGATCAAGAACCCCCAAAAAAGAATGAAAAGGGAAGGGTGAATTATGATATATCTTTTTATATCATGTCAAAATCTGTTTTAAAATACATTTTCATTATAAGAAGACAAAAAAATGTAATGTTAACCCCGTGTTTTGTCCCCTAAAAATTCTCGTCTCGAATCGCAATCGGCCCCTCCCCCACATCGGTTCTATTGTATCTGGACATGTAAAAATGGTAGCCGGAAAACGATTTAGATCAAGAAAAACTTCTTTTGACTCAAGTCTATCGAAACCGGCCCCCACCATCTTGCTGATCATATCGCCAAGACCGACCAGTCAGAAGATTGATTGGGCTGAAACATCAACAGTGAGATCTTATATAGCATTACCCAATAAACATGGTTTACATGATTAAGAAAAATGTCTATGGAACCTAGTTTTGATGCCATTACAAGGGACAATTGGTCTTTCTTTAAGATATCGATCTCGCATTATTTGTTTATAACTTGTGAACTATGTGCTTTTATTTTCGTAGGACTTGGAAAACTTTGTCCGCGGTGCGGGGAAACACGGTGTCATCATCTTCAGTTTGGTAAGAGGCTCCGTTACTGCGTTTGACCCTTTTGAGGTTGTCGGAAAATGATAAAATCCTGATTTTCTCGCATTTTTATCGTCCAAAATGCGCCAAGAAGTTGCCAGTGTATTTGCAAGTGCTTTGTTGTTCGCCTTTGGTTAGAAATATTTTCTGTCAGTTTGAAATTTCTTGCGAAAACATTCTAAATGCTTCCGAACCTGAGTGCAGCAGAGCTATAGTGAATTTCCACAAAGCCATATAATGATACACACCAACGCACAAACATATGGCTTTAAGATATCCATGTGAACATGATTACTACTTTCACATCCCCTGCATCACGGAAACCTTTTTTAAAATTTATGAATATACCAATGACATTGCCAGTACATTTCAAGTTAATCAAGAAAATATAGGGCCAATAAGCATTTTGTTTATATTTACATTTATAAGTTCGGACACTTCCAGGTTGACTTCCGGGATATAAATTACACGAAAGAGGGGCTCATGTATTAACATCAAATTCTAATCTTACCCGGTATATTTGACTCAATTTGACCAAGGTGTACTGTAGACTTGAGTCGTATTTTTATTCATATACAGAATAATCGTAAGTCTCATAGGGTTTCACCTTACTTCTAGCCAATGCCAGTTGAGTTTGATTGTGTTCGTCATTCTTAATTTGAAAGCGGAAATAAATATCAAGAGTAAGTTTTGCCCAATTTTTTTTTTCAGGGTTCCATGGTTACGTCACTAATGGATGGTGAACTTGACGAACTTTTTGCCAAGGTGTTTAGCGAGCTTCCACAACGGGTTCTTTGGCGATATGTCGGGCCGAAGCCACGTGGCCTGGGAAAGAACACACGAGTAATGGAATGGTTGCCTCAAAATGATTTGTTAGGTAATGAAAATGATCATAATGAAAATAATAGTTATTCGTCATCACGTGCTAAAAACTGAAATGTTAAATGAGCTCTTGGAGGAGCGGCCACCTTTTCCAAATCCAATCTTGCAAGCATAAAGCTGAACCATGCAAACAATTTAAGCGAACTTGGATCGTACCAGGGGCGGCGATCCGGAGGGGGGCGGGAGGCACAGACGCACAGTGCCCCCTCCCACTTTTTAAGCATTGAAAAAGTGCCCTTTTTAGGCAAGAAGAAAAAAGGTCCTGAGGAGGACCTGTTTTAGGCGTTAATACCAATTGCCCTTTCTCGTATAAGTGCCAATTATTAACATAAATACCCCCCTCACGAACGTGTTCTGTGCCCCTTTCATAACTGAGAAGGGCCCGTTTTATGCCGTTAGCAAATGCCTCCTTGCCTTCTTGTAAGTGCCCTTTCTCGAATCAGTGCCCCTCACAAACGTGTTCTGTGCCCCTTTCATAACTGAGAAGGACCCGTTTTATGCCATTAGCAAGTGCCCCTTTGCCTTCTTGTAAGTGCCCTTTCTCGAATCAGTGCCCCTTTTTACCCAAGAAAAGTGCCCCTCACAAACGTGTTCTGTGCCCCTTTCACCTGAGAAGGACCCATTTTATGTGTTAGCGAGTGCCCCTTTGAAACGAAAACAATATTCTCATTTTACTCATGTTACTACTTATGAAGGAAAAACTTAATAATCCTACGTGCATTAAGTTTCACGAGTCATGTGAGTGGGGTAGGTAAGCAGTGGCGTACAGATTGGGGGAGGAGCTTTTCACAACAAAGAAAAATAAAGAGAAAAGGAAAGAAAAGAAAATGAAAGAGAGAAGGGTAAAATATGATATTATTTTGTGAATGTTATGTCAAAATCTATCACAAGATTGGATTTTCGTTATAAAATGTCATTTGTTTTGCTCACTCGCAAGTTTTAATAGATATAACGCAATACGACATATCTAGCCCCCCTCAAATGTTTGGCTCATTACGCCACTGTAGATAAGTAATTATTTTTCTTTGTTTTAAGATATAGATCCCTTTTCGAAATAAAATGTGCATTTTTCCCCTGTGCCCCCCCCCCATTTTCAACTTCGCTCCGCCGCCCCTGGATCGAATGATTTAAAGTGGTAAATGCAACAATTTTAAAAGTTTGTCACACCCCCAACCTTTTAATGGCTCATTTTCGTTTAACAGTTTAGCGTCTGTATTGTTATCAGAACTGTTCTCCCTTATTAAGAGTATATATATCACAGTAAAAACGCTGTTTAAGATTTTATACAACACTGATGAACCTTACAGTATTTGTTTAACCGTTTAAACAATCATGTTTAATTTATTGAAAATTAGATATTGAAAATTAAACTTTGTTGCTTAAGATTTAAACAGTTGTTTAAACTGTTTAAACAATTGCTGTAAGGTTCATATATTAAACAGCGTTGTATAATTTTTTTTTACTGTGGATATGTCATTACCTTGCACGGGTTCAGAATGCGATCACTGTCAAAGGATTGTCACAACATAATAGAGACGAACTGGGAACAATAGAGTATCCAGAGGCATAGTTTGGATAGTCACTTATCTATTGCCATGGCAACATAAAAAACAGTCATATACCGCAGTAGCCTAATGAGCCAACAATTTTAAAGGGGGGCTAGATATTTATCAAAAGTTGCGAGCGAGCAAAAGTTTCGATATTTTTACTACAAAAATCCAATTTTGTGATAAGATTTTGACACAATATTATTCAAAAAATAAATATCATTTTCCACCCTTCTCTATTTCTTTTCTTTCATTTTCTCTTTTTTTTTCTTGATCATGAATTTTTTTTTTTTTTGGGGGGGGGACAAGAGCCCCCCATCTGTGCACCAGTGACTGATGCCGAAATTCTATTCACTATAAAATAATATGTCTAGATAGGCCTAATTTGTTAAAATTTACCCCATTTCCCTTTTATGCTTTTCATGTTCGTTTTGTGACACGTTTTGCACTAAATTTCCTGGCTTATACCATTAACTTAATCGATATTTTTTGAATGAAAAGAAAATCATTAATACGGTCATGTGAAAATTCACTGACAAAATACATGCTAAAACACAAGCAAAATATATACCACCAGAGAAAAACAACATTAACATGTGGGAAAGATTTACGCGGGGAAGAACTTCATTAGCCTATATACTCGCTTTCATGTATGCCTATCTCATGGTTGCTAATCATTTCGTTGGTTTTTGTAACTGTCCTATATGATATAGAAAGAATATACCTACATATAACGGTAAAATGAACTATACAATTAACGTTATATTAACGTATGGAATAAAACTTTACCTAATTGAAAATGAACATAGTACACAGGAAGCAAGGGAACGGCTATCGCCCTTGCTCTTTGTATGTACTTGGCAGAGGTATCAATGGCGGGTCCAGGATTTTGAAATAGTGGGGGCGCAGATGACATTATTCTTAGATTGGGCTATATCAGTTTGTATATATATATATTCAATGGGCAATTCTTAAAATATAGACTCGAGGTGATGTAGGCTTCCTTTGCTCCTTGACTTCCGACTAGAGCTGCCACTAGAACACGTGTCAAGTGAAAAGTAGACACTTGAAGAGAAATTAAACCATTATTTTATTAACCTGATAACCTAGAAAGCTTTTCAGGTACCAAAATATTGACAATTTTAAGAACCGTCAACTTTGGATGCCCTTTTCAATAGTCCAGTTCCTGGACTTAGGCACATCAAATACGCTTGATTTTCAGAATTTTGCTAAAATTGTAGCAGCTGCTGCAATTGAACTTAGGCCTACCTGGTGTGTGTTTCATAAAGCTGTTCGTAAGTTAAGAGCGACTTTAAGAACGACTTGTGATCCTTTCTTGTAAATGGTATACCTACACCATAAGGTTCATTGGCGATGGTATAGTGAGTAAGAAAGGTTCCCCAGTCGTTCTTAAAGTCACTCTTAACTTACGAACAGCTTTATGAAACGGCCCCCAGGTGACTTTGCCTATGTCGAAAATATAAGGACGACAGAAATATGTTAGACTAGTTCGACTAAATATGAAACATAAATATTATGTTCTGCATAGGCCTACTGTGATCTTTATGAAAATATTGCTTCGACTTGGGCGAATATTCGACTTTACAAGGTCGACTTCTTTAAACGGTAAATTTCGAATTCGTCTACTGCCACCTCGTCCATTCACCACATTGTCTACTTTAATTTATTCTAATGCCATTCCGTCCATCAACATTTCGTCTAACAACCATTTGGTACGTCCCATTATTTTGGCAATAGATCATATGGCGATGATCATCCTTCTGGACCTTCTCTCATATTTCATGAACAGGTCATCCGCAGACACGACTCCTGATCTACCACGGGGGGATCAACGGCGTTTACGAGGCCATCTACCACAAGGTTCCCATGGTCTTGCTACCAATCTTTGCTGATCAGCCCGCCGTGGGGGCTCGAGTATCCAAGAAAGGCATGGGGGTTGTCTTGGACAGGGCAAAGCTGTCGCACGACACCATCAAGGCTGCCATAGAGGAAGTCATCAACAATCCAAGGTGAGTTGCGTTTCATCAAAATTGTCGTCCGGCAAGTTGTCAGAGCCGACAATTTTCTTTAATTGTTAACATTAAAAAAAAAAAAATGAAAGCGAGGGAGTGAAGCGACGTGTCACTCGACACAATCAGTGCATTTTAATATACGACTTTACAATACTCATGGTTGCAAATACTTTACAACATATACATGTATAGGGCGATTCCATGCTAGAAAAATCAGCTATTTTTGCAAAATTTTTCAACCTATTGTCCAAACAAACGAAGAACTTCAATTTGTTTTGTGGTAATAATAGAGTACTACTGGGTAGAAATATGAAAAAAATGACAACCTACAAAAATATGCTGTCCATTGGTGAATTAGAGGTGAAAATGTTGCGTGTCGTATGGGACATTTCTGAGTCCCGTACGACACACAACATTTTCGCCCTTAATTCAGCCATAATCAAATATTTTTGTTGGTAATCAGTTTTTCACATGATTTCCCTCTATAACTTTATTATTGACTAAAAATAAGTTTTCATTGCTCAAGCAATCAGCTAAGAGACTAGAAATTGTTGACAAAATGTCCCGTACGTCATGTATGGAATCGCCCTATATATAATTTATAAGCATCTTGGTTTTCCACGTATTGGCAATAATAAGACATCAGAAATGCGAAACAAATGATATTCACAAGTAATGCGAGTTTGCAATGCCAACAAGTTCTTTATTCACTTTCCAAATTTTCGGTAGTCTACCTTCTTCGGGGAAGATTCGTGAATTGTGACAAGTTTAAAAGATAGTTGTTTTTATTAAAGCCACAATTCACGCATCACAATCATTGGCGGCGGAAGCCAAAAATTTTAGGGGGGGGGACCACCAAAAATTTTTGACAAGCAAAAAAAAAAAAAAAAAAGGGTTATCAACCAAAATTTCAGGGAGGGACCACCAAAATTTTTGGACAAGCAAAAAAAAAAAAAAAAAAAAAAAGTTATCAACTAAAAATTTTGGGGGAGATCGTCCCCCCACCTAAAATTCGCTTCCGCCGCCTATGATCACAATTGTGATTCACAATTCACGAATCTTCCCCCGAAGAAGGTAGATGACTACCGAAAATTTGGAAAGTGAATAAAGAACTTGTTGGCATTGCAAACTTGCATTACTCGTGAATATCATTTGTTTCGCATTTCTGATATACATACACATATATATATATATATATATATATACCATCACATACCATGTCAGCATCATATATATACCAATACAAATTGTATCATATCATAGAAAAGTATATTCTCCACACACACATATTCGAGCTGGCGCTGTTGAGTTTTAAGCCCCTTTCACAATTGACGTACGACCCGTTTACGACCACCTGCAACAGTTTTTTCTTGTTGTTGCACGATCGATCCCTTGGTGTCTTGCGAGCACTCGCAGTCGTTGTAGACGATCGCACAAACTCGAGGTGGTCGGAGGTGATCGTGACTGGTCGCATCTGAACTTTGAACATGTTCAAAATCCAAACGCGATCAAATACGATTGATTCACTCGCAACAGGTCGGGCGATCATCGTCCGAGTGTTGTTCAACGTTGTACGACTTGGTGCGAGAGGTGGCACAACTAAGTAGTCGCATTTACTTGACTGGAGGTCGTGCAACACTTGCACATGTGCAAGCGACCTACATGTACAGAGACCTGTCTTGCGACTGGTTGCGATAATAATATGGGCCATAAGACTGTTGCAAGACCGATCGCAACGGCTTACAACATTGCACTACCGTTTCATTCGCATGTATGCGACCGTTCCACTCGCAATCCCTCGTGCAACACTCGCATGTGATCGCACGAGCACAATAAGAGCATATGCGACTTACTCGTGCAACGGGGTTTACTGGTTGTTTTTGTTGTACGACAGCTGTTGCAACTGTGAAAGCCTCCGTGCGATCTTATGATATGACTAGCGATTGATGCCTGTTGCAGCCTGTCGCACGGCCAAAAGGTCACAAATGGTCGTACGTCAATTGTGAAAGGGGCTTAAGACAAACGCAACAAAGTCATTCCCTCCAAAAATGACCCGAAATGAAATACAAATCTAATTTTGTGACCGATTAATCGCGAAATCGTTTCATATTGTACTTCATTGTGCTCGTTATTTCGCTTCTTCCCTTTTGTTGTTGTTGTGGGGGTCCCTTGGTCGTAGAATATTTTAGGGGCCCTGTGCCCCAAGACCCACTCCCCATCTGTACGCATGTGACTGTAAGGTCTTACCGCTCACCACCCTTCATATTTTGTTTATTCCATCTTTCTCACAGTGCACCTTCTCATCGAAACATGACCTTATCTGGGTTGAATTTTGATTAATTTTTTTCTTGTGGAAGTAATTAATTCCCTACATGAACTGATGTATTTTCTTTATTCCTCTATAGGTATAAAGCCAATATCGAACATTACGGATCCATCCACCGCGACACCATCGCCAGTCCGCTAGAAACCGCGGTTTTCTGGATCGAGCACGTACTCAAATTCGGAGGCGATCACCTACGATTAAGAGGTCGAGACCTGAATTTCTTCGTCCTAAATTCATTCGATGTCCTAGCCTTTTTCATAGTTATATCCCTCGTCACCCTCTGTACTAATTATCTTATACTTCGAACTTGCTATCGATGCTGCTGTAGCAGAAACACTCGGAAACAAAAGTCTGAATAGAAGATGAACGATACCAATGTCTTCTATTTTACATACGTCTTTGACCATTTTATTGTATATAAAATTATGGGAGATATTCTATCTTGTTGATGGAATTAGCTGTGCACCAATGTCTAATATATGGAATGAAACATCAGATGGCCAGTTTGGATTGCACTGTATTAAGTTCATTATGAAAGCAATACCACCACTCTTTATAAAGTTTATTTGTTGCAATTGCAAATTTGTGTATGTAAGCGTGAGGGTGGTGTGTGTACAGTGACTCGCGTTCGGGGGGGGGGGGGGTGTGAGGGTGTGTGGGGGGATGCGCGCATGTCTCTGAGAGGGTCTAGGCAGCCCTTAAAAAAATAATCGAAACAATCGAGAAATACCCGACTCTGGAACAAAATTTGCCAAAAATCATATCAGATAATTCTGTATTCTGACATTTTATTAGAATTTGTGTTTTAAATCCAATTTATTTTGACACTGACGGAGTACTTCATTTCACATATCAATTCTCTGCATATACTATGAGATTAATTCTCTCATCTGTTTTTCCCATCGGAATTGAAGTCAAATCTAGCTGTGTATGATGATTAATCGATACCGTGGGGAAAACAAACATCATGTGAGGTTTTTTCATTTCATATTTCGTTGTACAATAAAAAAAAATTGCATCAGTAATGATTATAAAAAATAGAACTATTGTCAATATCAATTTACCAATAAGTGAAAGTATTCGGATGCAGTATCCATTTGTGAAGGGTTTTATAAATCGTGAATGTGAGACTATTATGAAAAAATTTTTATCAAAAGAAATTAGTCCAAATTGCAATTGTCACATTCACGCATATGTTATTACTTGCAAAACCATAAATTAGCTGTTATGCCGACCGAAATCGTCTCCAATCCAACCAATCAAATCTGCGTTATCAGAATTTCTTTATCCAACCCAATATTGTTTAAAATATGAACCAAGCAAAAAAAAAAAAAAACATATTACACCATATCGTTGGGTTTTGAGTTGGTTTCGTTGGCGTGGCTGTGTCATTTTACCCAAGATGAAAAATAATATGAGGTTTTACGTAAATGGGATGATTTGTTACCACTACAATAATACCACATGCTTTGAAGTCACGTCCTGATTGAAATTTATTGCCAAGAAAAAATTCAAAATCTTCATATTGATTAAGCAATGCATTTTCACAATTTTCGTCTCCGATCGTAATATTTCATTTATGAAGCTGACTTTGCATTGTATAAGCTATGCATTGAGTGAATCCACCTATTTCCACATTAATATTAACATTTGATCCGTCTCTTTAAAAATATATGTCAATAATTGTGGCCTATAAAATAAAAAAATAATCTATGTTTGTACACTTTCTTAATTCTCAGTATTTCTATCGAATGTAAATTACGTGTAATGATCATGTGTTATTTTTTCTTCTGTTGGAAATGAATAAATATGAATTTGAATATGAAAGTCAAATGTATTTTTGTGCATTCTATCGAAAGCGACATGGATAATACATTGTATGTCCAGACTAGTTATTGTTTTGAAAACTTTTACGATATTGCTTAAATTCAGTAAGAAAACACAGTATGAAGTATGTACAGGGTGATTCTAAAGAAGGTAACCGAAGTTCAACGGTTCGCTATATCAAAATACATAATATATTCTTGTGATTTCTATTTTAAATAACTGAGTAACTCATTAACTTTAATTTGAAACCTTTCTTGCGTCACAATTGTTACGAGTCACAGAGTTATGGTCCATCGAAGGCGAAGGGTACAAATCCCGCTTTTCACAAGTTTTGGGTTTTAATGTACAAGCACGTCAGACCGGGCGAGATTCGAACCCACGACCTATGTATTACTAGACCAGTGTCATAACCATCCATAGCGTGTGTTATTCATGTGGTATTGTTGCAGACAAAATGAATATCTTATTTTTTGTCTTTATCACCAAAGAAATTAATTATTCCATTTGATTTGACATCCAATCTATGGGATAGTTTGAACCCAGATCACCGAAGGCACTCCGGTGGTCTAGTGGTTATGACAGTGGTCTAGTGATCCAGAGGTCCTGGGTAGTCTGCAGGCACAGACACTGATTAAAACTTTAATCAACAAGTGTGTCTCCACGCAAAGACTAGCACATACAAAACTTGCTGTTTCAATTCAGAGCGAGAGGGCCTTCAGTACACAAGGCATGAGTAGGCTGCAATTAAGACCCTTAACTCGAGTGAAGGGTTTGCACAGCAGACTAGGTCGTGGGTGCGAATCCCGCCTGGGGCCCGTTGCAGAAAGAGTTGCAATCAAACGCAACTCTAAAAATCATGCGTAACTTGATTTTCAACCAATCAACAGCGCGCATTTGGGACTTGCGATTGATTTTTTGGCTTGCGTTTAAACGAAACTCTTTCTGCAACGGACCCCAGGTCTGCCTGTGATTTTGTTTTTTTGCAGTAGCGCGTGTTACCCCTGTGGTATCGTTGGAGACAAAATGAATATCTTAATATGTATAATTCGTTCTTAACATGTCTTTTAATACATTCCCGAATTAACCCATGTTTAATAATATCAATTAAGCAAATATTCTGAATGATCTACCCAATCTCATAATTTGTTTCCATACTTTAAATTCCCTTACTTTTCGACCAGTTTTGGATTTAACCAAGGTAGCGGTTTTACCCCCCCCCCCAAAAAAAAAAAAAAAAAAAAAATTAAAAATATCTGATAACATAATTCATAACAATGACTAAATGACGTTAATCCTATAAGCTTCGTCCAATCCAGGGATTTAAGTATCTAGGCATGTCAATCTGACTATGCAGTGTTGGCACATAAAACATATCTGTTTTACACAAACACACCCTCCCCATACTCCTCATCACACACATACACACACACAATGCTACACATGTACATTAACACCGCGTCTTATGTATTTGATGTGAGATCAAATGTTTTTTATTCTTTAATTTAATCAGTGGTATATTTTTTCTTCGAACTCTTAATGAGGAAAACTCCTGGATCCACATCCATCTCTTTCTCCTCCGGTTTTCTTCCCATTTGCTCTCACCCCCCCCCCCCTCTCCTTCCCCCTCTCTCTTACTTTCCTTTCCTTTCACTTCAGCTGTGCACGTTAATCCAAAAGACTATTCTCGCTAAAACAAATTCTATGTAATTGTTGTGCTTACTTTTTGAACAGGAAAAGAAACACTCTTAATGAGATGAATGGTAAATATGCAATGTTACATTTAATGAAATGAAAGTATTCACGATTCCATTGTGACATAAACTTGCTAAAGGTGAGCAAAAGTTTACACAAGGATATGAAAATCGCTATCAAATTAAATTTAAAACTCTCATAATTTTTTGTAAACCCCACCGACATAATGTTGGTAGCTATTTCAGTCCAGCTTTACATTACAATGTGTATATAGGTCCTAAAATTTTCATGACGTGGATGATGAACATGTGTTCATTCTTCATAGATTTTTTTCTGAAAATTCATTTTGATGGGAATCTTCAACAAAATAAAACCAACAGTGTATCTGTCTTTGTTGGTATAAAACAAATGTTCGTCATATTGCCGGAAAGTTCAGGATATCATCTGCATCATCATGTTTATTGTAGTTTTCTGAAATGCAATCACTGAATTTGTAAGATGAGTATTATCGCCTATTTAAAAAAATGAAGAAAAAAAATCACAAGGAAAGGGAATTGATATTCAAATTTCCCAAAGATCTGATGAAAAACAAATGGTTCACAACCCTTTTAAATGTTAGATGACGCTACTCTTTTTCACATTACTGAATGTTTACCCGTGTAAAAACCTTTCAGATAGGCTCAAACTCGGAACATAATCCCGGGGGGGGGGGGCACTCGATCAAAAAAGTGGTAGGGGTGTGCCGCGGGCGAGACAAAAAACGGGGGCCTTGGAGCGGGCTTATTGTAAAAAGGAGAGTCCTCGGAACGGGCCTTCGGAACTACAAATGTTTGTGAAAACGGGGGTCCTTGGAACGGATCGCCAGCGTGTGAGTGCGTATGCATCCCTATGGAACGGGCATGCGTGCATGATGCAGCTATAGCGCGGCCTCCGCCGGGTGCGCTCGCGCAGAGGCGATGGTCGGACAGCGCTCTGCGGCCGCTTTTCACCAAAATTGCAGCTCATTGTAGCAGATTAATGCGATCGGAACGGCGTAACGAAAAATATGCGAAGCTTTGGAGCGGATTTCTTTCTTCTTTTTTCTCGATAAGAAGAAAATGCTATGGTTTGGAGCGGCTTTCTTTGTTCTTTTTCTCAATAAGACAAAAATGCTATGCCTTGGAACGGAAATTTGAGTGTAAAAATGGGGGTCCCCTCCGCGGCACATACCCACTATGCATTATATACTGAGTGCCCCCCCCCCGGAACATAATCAACTCGCGAAAGCAAAGACTTGACGTTTCGGGCAGGTTGACTTTCCGAAACGTCGAGTCTACTCTCCTGCTCCTGCTACTACTCCATTCGCCGACTCAAGCCAGACTTCTCTCACCTACTCAAGCCTGTCTACTTTTCAGCTTTCCACTCCTTCTGGTTAACAGTCTTTTTAAGGACTACACTCATTTCGAAAAGAATACTCTACTTTCAAATCTCTAATTTCTCGCCTTTCCATTTCATCTCCATTTCTATCCACTTTTCTTATCTCAGTCCCTCCCGGACTTTATACATGGTGTACCGTAAATCACTTCCGCGATTGTTCATACTACCATGCAAACCTTCAAACATCATATAATCAACTTTTATTCTCTTTTTCTTACCATTTGTGGTTGAGTGTTTAAGCATTATAGAAATTGCCGAGAATGGATCCCTTCTCATCAGTTTTTAATTTGAAAAGTTGATGTAATTTTTAAAAAAATTCGATATCCATGATGAGTAATTGATTTTGTTTGGAGTTATGACTTTTTAGAGTTAAAATTCAGTTCATACTTTGTAGTCATCGTTTATTATCTCCTCTTAATGAAAATCCAAAGCATCAAAGCCTAAATAATACAGTTTACTGTAACCGAACTCGAAGTATAATTGAATTATTAAATAAAAAAGAAACAAAAACAAAATTGAATTAGTTTGAAATAGCATTAAACCATAAAATAAAAGGTTTTCAAGAAAATAATTTTTAAATTCATTTTTGTTACCACCATCCTGCTTTCTACTATAATTATGAACATGAATTGAGTTGACCATTTTTGTCATATTGCCCATAAGTGTATTCTCGTGAAAATAATAATCTCAGTCTGCCAACAGAGAAATAGAATATAACAAGTGACAACAGGTCAATGTCTTTTGTTAGGAAATGGGTTAGTCAAGTTAGTGGATTATAATGTATGTAAATGTTTTCATTGGAGGAAGGGGGCGTTGCTATAAAGCACCGAGGAATCAATATCATAAATAAGCATCATCATAATTATCATGATTATTACTCTATTTTTGTTTTTCTATGTGTGAAACAACAATTGATACATCGTTTACAACATGAAACGAGAAGGAAGACGATAACGAGTACCATCCCAACGATGAAAGCGAGGACGTCGATCGAATGAAGCTGGATGAAGTTTAGCTCCAGAGCTCTCGATCTCAGATGTGATCCTCCAAAGTTCAGGATGTTTTCAACCCAAAAAACGACAACATCATCCGGTTTGGAAAGAGAGTCCATGTAAATTCCTGAATACCGTTGGACATTCTCCAGGTAGCTGAAGAGTGGATAGAAGGGAAGATATATTGAAAAATAAAGAAAGGGAGAGAGGGAACGAAATATTATGTTTTAATAATGGTTATGTACAGCGTAATGAATATCATGCGAATTGTGAGTTATGACCTAAGGGGAAATTAATGACCATAGTAGAAAAATTATATTGATTGAATAATTTTCGATAATTTTCATCATCTTTCGAATAGCCATCTCGTCCATGATATGGGTAACGTTGCTTCAGATAGTTATAACACGGAATTGACCCATCAAATAGCAGTATTCTCCATAAATGTAACAGAATTGGCAAATCAAATTAAGTTGGATGAATTCTCTAAGCAAATAGTAAGCTTTCATTGCCATCATGGTCAATATATCGAAAGAAAAAAAATCCTTCAATTACTGCTATTACAAAATAATTTTGTGTTTGTATGATTGCTATTAGACATTAAATAGAAAATACATTTCGTGATGTGAAGAGATTTTCTAAAAAAGTATCAGGCCTATATATATTTGATAATTGCTAAAATAATACAATTTCAAGGTACAACATAGCTGTCAGCAAGAAGTGCTAAGAAAACATTCATTTTACCTGGGATCTTCGAGTACGTCAGTCAGAGCTTCCCTGACGACATCGTAAGTGATGGAGTCTTTCTCAATCACTCTTCCCATTGATTTCGCCTCGACCCTGACAGCATTAGAAGGTTGATCAGCAAAGATCGGCATGATAACCATGGGGACGCCATGCCTGATGGCTTCATAGATGCCTGCCAACCCGCCGTGGTAGATGAGAAGCCGAGCTTTGGGGTGACCTGGATATATCATTTCAGGACACAAAAATCGGGGATTTTTTTTCACTTAATATTGTTAAATGCTACTTCAAATCCTCACATCTGATTTGCTGAGAGCAAATTAGTGAGTGAAAACATTGATGAAACTCGCTGATGTGGTTTACGGTACACCATGTGAAGTGTTGTAGAAACAGTGGATAGGAGAAGAGAAGAAATGGATAGGCGAGAAAGTGGAGATTTGAGAGTAGAGTATTCTTTCTTGAAAGTAGTCCTGAAAAGGACTGTAAACCAGGAAAGATTGATGAGTTGAGAACAGCTTGAGTAGTAGAGCTAGTGAGGAGATGCTGGCTTGAGTCGGCGAGTAGAGATGATGAGTAGTAGAGAGACTCGACGTTTCGGGCAGGTTGACTGTCCGTCTTCAGGAGACGGACAGGAGACGGACACTCCTGAAGACGGACAGTCAACCTGCCCGAAACGTCGAGTCTCTCTACTACTCATCATCTCTACTCGCCGACTCAAGCCAGCATCTCCTCACTAGCTCTACTACTCAAGCTGTTCTCAACTCATCAATCTTTCCTGGTTTACAGTCCTTTTCAGGACTACTTTCAAGAAAGAATACTCTACTCTCAAATCTCCACTTTCTCGCCTATCCATTTCTTCTCTTCTCCTATCCACTGTTTCTACAACACTTCACATGGTGTACCGTAAACCACATCAGCAATTGTACATACCACCATGCAAACCTTCAAACAACATTGATGAAACTATTCATGAAATGTCCCCTGTTATCCGATAATTCACCGTTGAAAGTTGTTACAGATTGTTACAAACGAACGATACTTCGATACTTGCGTCAGAAACTCGAGTACATTTATTTGTGTCCACCCATCATCCATAATACAATACATCTTAAGGAGACATCATTTTCTTTTCTCTATCGCAAACAATACTTCCAGATAAAGTGAAAGTGAAGAGGTTGAATTTTTAAGGCTTGAACTGGATACCTAAATGAAATGTTACGTACCCAATAAATCATTTTGTGGCATCCATTTGACCAGCATAGTGTTGTTACCAAGGTTACGAGGGCGTGGTCCGGTATAACGCCAGATGACTCTCTGTGGAAGCTCGCTGAAGACTCTCGCAAAAGCCTCTGTCATCTCCGGCTTTGGAAGTTCACTAAAATGTGTACCCTGGTAAGGGGAAAACCATCAATCAGTCATTACATCAACTGCTGTAATGATATGCATATATTTGGGTATCCACGGATATCTCTTGAAATTGAGCTATATCGGTATTACATGGCTTTCTGCTTTTAAGACGAACATGTGGAAAATGATCGATTTTGATATGCATTTTACTTAAAAGTAAACCAAACAAATTATTTCTGTAACAAGTTTAAAACATCCCACACTTTTTATTCAGTTCTTAGGAACAAAAATGCTTCAAGGCATTGTGTGAACAATTTTACACCGCTTGCTTTCGTTTTATTTTGTACTGTTAGCACTTAAAGGCCCAGCTCTTCTAATTCCATTTCTAGTAAACATCTTGATACATAATTTCAAAGACCATTAAGACGGTTACTTACCAGTGAAAATATGATGAAACCGTGATCGCCAGATCCATCGATGAAATCGGCGTACTCCTTTGACAAAAAAGAACGCCGTGTGAGTTAAAAAAGAGTATACATAAAGCAAGTGAAAAAGAAGATCAAAGGGCATTTTCACAGTTATGGGTCGACAGGGGTAAGGTATTTATTTTAATAGACCGTATTATGATGTCAATATCACCATAATAACTTTCATTAATCACGAAACATTGGATGCACTGTACATCACATAACCCGTTTTTCATATCGGTAAGCTCTATCATACAGGATCTTGCCCTTTAAGATTTGATATAGAGTTCGTGATAAAAATTATGTCACAGATGTGAATCTTAATAAAAAGGCTACTATCGATCTTTCAGGGCAAATTACCGTTCTAGGATTTATAGACACTGGCGTTTCGCAACTCCACATCTTCATAATTCCAAACCACATAAACTGAAAATGTCCTACTAGCAGCCTGCATGGTATTTGAATGTTTCAACTGTATTTGGGGAGATCTGACGGAACTAGTCTCGTTGTATAACTTACCTTTGGCAAGGGTTTCAAGGGGGAATCTGTAAGGCCTTTCAATTCGATCCAGTTCGGTGTGGTGGGTCGAGGAAAATCAAATGCGAAGCTCGTCATGCACATCCACAACTCTGCTCCGCCTAGGAGATCTTGGATGCTTTGACCGGGTGCGATACCATGTTTCTCCTTCACCTCATTCAAAGCGCCAAAGTGGGACCATCCCAGTAAGCTTGCTATCACGTGATGCTCAAAGAAGCTGCCAACCCGCTCCAGAAAGGACATCTTGTCAGAGAAAGGGAAGAAACCGAATGGCACATACGACGACGGCGTTGGCACACCGTAGGTGTGTTCGTTGAACAGAGGATATCTTGTCCCGGTGGTCACAGCTATGAAGGGTATACCGAGGTAACTACTGAGCATTGCATCACACCCGTCGAAGGAATCGCCTATGAGGATGTCAAATGAAGATTCCTTAAGGACGGAGAGCGTCGCAGAGTCATCAAATAGGCTCTGACACCCGATCCGCATGACGGAGAAAATCATCCCCATGATATTGAGTTTCTTCTTCAGGTCAGACTCAAAAGCAAGACCGATTAATTCTCGTTCAAGGTTCTCCAGATCTGGCAATTCGGGTGGTAACTTGAATTGGTACTGGACGGCCTTGTCGTATGTATCCTCATGGAAACCCTTGGTCCCAACTGTGGAGCTTGTGAGGATTGTCACATTGTGGCTACCTTTGGTTAGTGCTCCTCCTATGGCTGACATCCCTTTCGAATGACTGCTCTCTCCTGGAACAAACAGTGATATGAGGATCTTGGCCCCAGTGGCCAAAGAAATGACATCGATTAAGAGAATGAAGAGGGTGAGGAAACAATAGGTGATCTCCATCATACCAACGTTTTCTCCTCAAACTACGGTAGGTATTATTTGATGGGATTCATCCAGGGGTAAAATTACCTGTAAAAGTAAAGAGGTTTAACCATTGAATGGTGACTGTTAGTGGATGCGACAAGTTTATAAAGGATGTTAGAAAACTAACACGTACGTTTATGATCCAGATGGGCATAGGCTAACATTGATATGACTGTTTAAAAAATCTGAGTCACATTTCACATTGTCCACTATACCCAGCATCAACTATGACAAAGAAATGCATAGGCCCATGCTCAAGCATAAATTATAATAGTCACTATTGTCCCCAGACAATTGGGCACATGAAATGCTTTGTAGGATCTGTTGCTGGATATGCGCCTGTTGTGTCTGTGATTATGAGACAAAAATGAAGCCCGGAAGAAAAAAAAAATCGCGTTCGAAAATCATTAATTAGTGCTTCAAAAAAGTGTAATATAAAGTGACAAGAAACACCGTCTTAATTCTATCACATAGCACGGACCTACTACTCTGGCAGAGTAGGAGTTCCATTGTCCTATTAATATAACGACTCGAATTATAAAATCGTGGTTTGCGTTGTTGATTGTTTTCATGTTCTGATACATGTGCTCATACACAGTCATGCTTCATCTTGGTCTGAGAATTTTTTTCCGAAAAGGTAGTACATGCCATGGCCTGGGAAGCGGGGGTTCTGAATCTTATCCAGAGTACAGAGTTGAAAAAAGGCTAGCTGACGTGCTGAAGTGACTCTCCCGATCGGATCAATTTTTGGAGAAAATTTCATCCTTTTGACAGAAATTTTTTACTTTTCTTCTGGAAGTTGATTTCATGTGCATATACTCTTGTAATTGAGATTCAGAGACTGCATGGGTGAGTTGGATTTTACGAGATAATGTAGCATTTAAGATTTGGGCTTTAACTGCACTCATCGGCGGATCCAGGGGGGTGGCGCAGGGGGCGCGCGCCCCCCCCTAATATCTGAGCGGCGCCGAAGGCGCCGCTCAAAATAAAAAATAAAAGAAAAGTAAAAGAAAGAAAAGGCGCCGCTTGAAAAAATAAAAATAAAGGAAAGAAAAGAAAATGCGCTGCTTAAAAAAATTATACACTGATATGAGCAACAATAAAGGAAAGACTATCCCCCAGCAAAGCACAATCATATCATCTTCCTTATCTTTTCTTTTAACTACCTTTTTCCAAACAACTTCGACGGTAGCAGTGCGCTGCCTGTATCTCATTGGCGCCAATCAAGAATAATCAGCGTCACCTTAATCTAAATCGGCGCCGGACAAGAATAATCAGTGCTATTTGGTTACAAATCGGCGCCAGTCAAGAAAAATCGGCACTGCCAGAGTCTTAACCGGCGCCGATCAAGGACAATTAGCGCCACCTAAATCTAAATCGGCGCCGGACAAGAATAATCGGCGCCATCTGGTTATGAATCGGCGCCGGTAAAGAAAAATCGGCGCTGCCTGAGGTCTTAACCGGCGCCGATCAAGGATAATCAGCGCCACCTATTATCTAAATCGGGGCTGGTCAAGAATAATCAGCGCCATCTGGTTGTAAATCGGCGCTGCCTGAGTCTTAACCGGCGCCGATCAAGAATAATCAGCTCCACCTAAATTTAAATCGGCGCCGGACAAGAATAATCGGCGCCATCTGGTTATAAATCGGCGCCGGTAAAGAAAAATTGGTGCTGCCTGAGTTATTAACCGGCGCTGATCAAGGATAATCAGCGCCACCTATATCTAAATCGGGGCTGGTCAAGAATAATCAGCGCCACCTGGTTATAGATCGGCCGAGATCAGCGCTGCCTGAGTCTTAACCGGCGCCGATCAAGAATAATCAGCTCCACCTAAATCTAATTCGGCGCCAGACAAGAATAATCGGCGCCATCTGGTTATAAATCGGCGCCAGTCAAGAATAATCGGCGCCTCCTGGTTCTAAATCGGCGCCAGTCGATTATGAATTGCCGCTGTCTGAATCTTACGTGACGTCGGTAAAAATAATCAGCGCTACTTGTTTAAATCGGCGCCTGTCAAGACAAATCGGTGCTGCCTTTGTCTTAACCGGCGTCATCTAAATTTAAATCGTTTCCGGTCAAGAATGATCAGCGTCCCCTGATTCCAATAAATAGGCGCCGGTAGAATAATGAAGAAGGGCCTATTGCTAACCAAATCTAGATCGGCGCCGGTCAAGAATGATCAGCGGCACCCGGCACCCAATAATTCCGCATGTGCAAAAATACAATAAGATGGTAATGTTACGCAGAAATCAGCAAACGAGAATGAGCTACACAACTCGTTCTTTATTTAAAATCGTGCTCAAATTGTCCGCTTTTCAGATTGGAATATAAAAATTTTCAGCTCGCGCTTCGCGCTCGCATCATTTCCGTAGCAAAACCCCATACTTTTCATGATTAGATAGGTGAATAGAATGTCCCGTTTTCAGTTCTGAACCTCAAAAGAACTCCCGCTTCGATTTGCAATAATTTTTTGTTGGATATAATCTTGTTCTTTATTAAAAACGTCCATTAAACTCATTTTTTTTCAGATCGAAATATCAAAATTTTAAGCTCGCGTTTCGCGCTGGCATCTATTGTTTTTTTTAAATACCCATCTTAATCATTGGTACCAAAAATGCTTAGAATATCAAGCTTTCTGGTCAGAATATAAAGACATTTCAGCTCGCCCTCGGCACTCGCATTATCTGTTTAGTGAGATATGTATCCTCCTCATGAGTTACTATTATAGTAACTCATGAGGAGTCCTGTTTTTCAGGTCAGTATCCTATAAAAATTTCAGCTCGCGCTTCGCGCTCGCATTAATTTGTCGGTGAGATATGTGTCTCTATCTCATGAGTCATGTGTGTGAGTTAGTTTGCTTTGTGTGATCGAGCGCCTTTGGAAAGTTGATTCATGATTTTGCCCCCCCCCCCCCAATCTGAAAAAAAGGATGGACGCCCCTGTGTGTGTATATATATAGTTAAGAAAAAAATCATTTGTATCTCAATTAATATACAAAAATAATGGCCTCATCGCAATAAAAGTGTAAGTACACGAGATTTTGAAATCGCACATAACATAAATATGTGTTACTTTATGCTTGTTTCTTTCTTTAATAAGTTTCTAAATCTCTCTCTCTATATGTTTTAAAAAGATTATATGTTTAAATTGATGTATATTTTCTGTTATAATGAGATATGTTTAAGTGAACTTCAGGGAATGGTCGTACACAGCAAGGGGGAAGGGGGGGGGCAAATTCCTGATCAGCTGTTGTGAAAACACATTTTTTCCTTAACATTTCATGAAAATTATGAAAAATGTGCAAATGTGAGATGTGCACCAAATACTTTTATAGCTCGGTCCGTTTACTCTATCGTTTTTATTTATTTTTTTTTTCAAAAATATGTTCGAGTCTTGCCCCCCCCCCCGAAGATATTATCCTATATTTTGAAAAGAGTATTTGACAGGGTCAGACTTTACCCCTTTTCAACATTTTCTTTTATGGCGCCGGTGAAGTGTAAAAATATGTGCGCCGCTCGGCAGTGCGCCCCCCCCTTTCGCCAAAAGCTGGATCCGCCTATGGCACTCTAGTACTAATTCACGCACACACGTGGCGGAATTTAAAATTCCCGCCTCTCCCACCGCACCCAATATGGCGTCGACTTCCGCTCCGGAAGTCGACCCTTTTGACATGGACGAGGATGTCCGGACTGTCACGTATAAAAAACGCCAAAATAAACGCAAACGTGAAGGAAGTCTGGCGGTAGAATCTATCTCGCTCAGAGCGGACTCCTCTTCCAGCGATTCTGAATCACGAAATACTGACTACAAAACAAAACCCCCTCTCCTAACCGCAGCACTTTCATTCATAGCACCAATCATCTGAAAACTCTAATTGTCCCAATCGACAAGAAAAAATCATTGAAGAATGTAAACCCAAAAGATATTGCGAAGTCAATTAAAGAATGTGTTGGTTTGTCTCCTATTGAGCGGATCAACCATGTGTACGCTGGAATTCTAGTCCAATGTAAAAACGAAAAACAACATCGAAGCCTACAGCAAATCCAGTCAATTGGTAATATTCCGGTAAAAGTCCAAGAGAAAGCTGTTGGCGCTAGAGGAATAATCTCAAGAATCCCTATAGATATGACAGATAAAGAAATAGAAGAAGAATTGAAACACCAAAATGTAATAGCAGCAAAAAGAAAGATGTCAAAAAGAACTGGAAATAATGAAAACGATTACCAACCCATTTTCGTCCCAACTAGGAGTGTTATTTTAACATTTAATAAGCAACTTCCAGAAAATATTACAATGTGTTTTCAATCATTTAAAGTTGCACTTTATATTCCGCCAGTATCTAGGTGTTACAGATGCCAAATGTTTGGGCACACAGTTGTTCAATGTAGATCTAAATTGAGATGTGTAAGATGTGGAGAACCACACTCTTTCAATGAATGTCCAAGAAAAGACAATCCAGGCTGCCCAAACTGCGGAGAGGCACACTCCGCTGCCTACAACGGATGTAAAGAAGCAAAAAAGGCGAAGCAAGTTCAGAGAATTAAATATGAAAGTAAATTAACATACGCTCAAGCTACGAAAGTTTGGGGCGAAAGGCAAAACCAATCTGTTCCTAACTCAAATCCAATCCCAGAACAGGTTCACCAAGATCCCCCACAACAGGGCTCTCATCGACCTCATCAACCCATTAGGCCTTCCGAACTCCAATCCAATAGAGCTCCCCCATCCAACAGCGCTCCCCCAACCCAAACTTCAAGTAGATCTATACCCCCACCTTACGAAGCACCGAGGAAAGTTCCATCTAGCACATACTTGAACCCCCAGAGTCTAGATATTGAAAATGATGTGAACAACCCCCCAACAGAGATGTTACCAACAACAGAAGCATGTGAGAGGTTGATAATTTCCATAGTTGAATTATTGAAATCTTTTTCCAAAGATATAAGTGAAAAGAATATCATTCACCTAATTAAGGTGTCATCAGAAAGACTTATACTCAGGGGCTCAGGCCCAGTTCAGCCTGACGACCAGAGCTAGTTCTATTACATCATTATTAGCTGTGCTTTCCATTATTCAGTGGAACGCACAAGGTCTACCAGCTCATGGAGCTGAGCTCTTGAAATTTGTCAATAGCAAAAATAAAGCAAATGAAATAGTCCATCTTATTTGTGTACAAGAAACGTGGTTTAATGACAATATTAATTTATACTTTCCAGAATATACCTGCACTGTAAAAAAAATCTTTGAATCAGTAGTTAACACTTAATGTATTTAAGTAGAATTTACAATTTGTAATTATTTTTCGTTGTTTTTAAGTAGTTTCAACTTGTCTTTTAATTTACTTGATTTACTTGATTTATTTGGGTTCAATATACATTTAAGAAAATTCACGTATTGATAGCTTGCTTTGATTGAGTAAATCTAACTCAATTAGGCAAAGATGATTGTTACTTATAAAATCATGTTGAATGTACTTATATTTTTCAATTAACGCCATATTTAAATAATGCATGAATATTCATTAGAGCAAGTAAATGTTTTTTTTTTAAATAACTGTCATATCTATTTGTGTTTGAAATTGTTTTGGATAAGGGTGTGCTAACTATTGTATTCTTTTGTTGAATCAATGAAAAGGCAATATTAAATAGTCATTTAGCAGAAAATTATTCTCACTGTTTTATTTGTAAGAATGAAACGATCGCGTATAAATATAAATGTCAGTACCTATACATGTACAGGTAAGTGACAATTCACAAAGTCTAATATTTGGATAAAACATGTCTAAAATGAAAATGATGCCACCAAAAGTGGGACGATGGGGGAGCGGACTTTCGAATCACGAAAGTCCACTCCCCCATTTGATATTTTCAAATATTTTGTTGATTGTTTTACTTAATTGAATTAAGTTATTGTAACTTAATTTTCTTGAGTAAAATGGAAGCAAAGAAAATAAGTAAATTTTACTTAAAACTGCCAAAGTCATAAATACTTGAAAAAATTAAGGCAATTTTTTGCCACAATTTTATTAAGTAATTTCTACTAATTTTTTTTTACAGTGTGTATCCCCCAAAATAGACACTCCCAATATCGAGGTGGATGTGCAATATACATTCATGATTCAATTCAATATGCCTACCCCTCAATAGAAACGGACCTAGAACTACAAATACTAGATATATATATTGAAGGTCTTACTTGTAGAATTGTTAATTTTTATAATCCATGTAAACAACTAAACGATGATATAGTTAAAGAAATCAAACTGAGTATACTAGACCACGGCAATTATATAATAGTAGGAGATTTTAATTCTCACAACACCCTGTGGGGAGGTGAAAGAACAGACCATAATGGGAAAATTATTGAAAATCTTATTAATGACACACATATGGTTCTTTTGAATGATGGATCTGCCACAAGAATGGACCCGAGGAATGCCAAAACATCAGCTTTAGATCTCTCAATAACTTCACCTTCTTTAGCTGGCAAATGCGAATGGTCCACATCGCCAACCCAGTTCGGCAGTGATCATTATCCAATTTTTATTGATATAACTCTCGACAAATTACTGAATAATAATAAATTTATGCAAAAAGAAAAAGAGGATATCAGATGGCCTTTCCGAACTATGAACTGGGCACTTTTTTCAGTTGAATGTGAAAAGGTTTTTAAGCATGCAGAAAACACTGAAGAAAATTCAGCTGAATTATATGGTAAGTTTGTAGACAAAATCACTGGGGTGTTAAATAAAATTTCCCCCCAAAAGAAAAAACAACAGCGTAAGCCGATCCCTTGGTGGAATAAAGAGTGTTCGGATAAAATAAAGGAGAGAAATAAAGCCAAAAGGAAATTAAACCGAACAATATCTATTGAAAATTTGAATAATTTTTTGAAAAAGAAGGCGGAAGCGCAGAAAATTCTCCGTCGAAGTGAACAGCAATACTGGAATAATTTTTGTAAGAACCTTAATCGATTTGTCCCAGAATCCACTATTTGGAAGTGCATTAAAAGACTTAACGGTATACAATCCCATCCCAAGAGAATCCCAGTATTGAAAGACAAAGACACAATTGTCCAATCTGACCAAGACAAGGCAGATTTGTTTGGGAGATTCTTTCACACGATTTTTACCAAAAAAGCAACGGATTTCACTGAAAACAAACAGAAATCTATTTTCGAACAACATAAACAGAGGGAAAATAATAGACCAGAGGAAATAAACTCGCATGTCCTGAATGAGGAATTCAGTATTACAGAACTTAATAGAGCTATCGAAAAGAAAGGAAATTCTGCTCCGGGTAAGGATAAAATACCTTATGTAGTATACCAAAACCTTCCTCTCGTAGCAAAAGAGTATTTACTTTTGCTCTTCAATTCGATTTTGGAATCTCAACAAATCCCATCCCAGCTTAAGCACTCAATAATGATCCCAATTTTAAAACATAATGGAAACGCAAGTGATACCTCATCATATCGGCCCATAGCCTTATCATCATGCTTGATAAAAATCATGGAAACCATGATCAAGTCAAGGCTCGATTGGTTCCTCGAAAAACATGAAATATTACCATCCTTCATGAACGGTTTCAGAAGAAACCGGAGTGTCATAGATAGTATAGTGAACCTTGAGAACGACATTCAAAAGAGTATAAATAACAAGGAACATACATTAGCTATCTTTTTGGACATAAACAAAGCATATGATACGATATGGATAGAAGGCCTATAATTCGTAAATTGAATGAAATAGGTATACAAGGTAACCTGCTTAGTTTTCTCCACAACTTTTTGAAAGGCCGCACTTATGAAGTACGTGTTGATAAGCAATTATCAAAAGAATTCAAGATGGATAGAGGTCTCCCCCAAGGTAGTATCCTCAGTCCCACACTTTTTAACATTATGTTACATGATATCCCTACAGATCCCTCGATTAAAATTTCACTGTATGCCGATGACTGTGCAATATGGATCTCTGGCAGCAACATCCCTTTCATTACCAAGAAAATACAAAATTATCTGAATGTTCTATATGATTGGTTCTCCTCATGGGGCCTCCAGCTTTCCCAAAAGAAGACTATCCCCATACTTTTTACTAAGAGCAGAAAATTATCTGAGATAAATCTTACTATAAATAGCATACCTTTAAAATGTGAAGATTCGCATCGCTTTTTAGGAATAATTTTTTATAAGAAACTTACCTGGACTCAACATATAGAGAACATTGCAACCAGATGTAAGAAAAAAATGAATATCCTCAGATGTTTAACTGGTACGTCATGGGGAAGCTCTTCTAAGTCCCTATTGATGATATATAGATCCTATATCCGATCCCTCCTGGACTACGGATGTGAGGCATATGATAGTGCTTCAGAAAGTGTTAAGAAAACTTTAGACTCAATACAATACCAATCTTTAAAGGAGAATGAAACTCTTGGAGCAAGTTAGCTTTTGTGAAAGCAGAAAAATCAAAGAATAAGATCAACAAAACTTTGAGTAAAATAGGACTAGCAATAAAAGAGTTATGAGCATTTGAATGTTGAGATCACTAATGCTATGGAGATCCTCCCATTGGCAATGCGACCGAGATCTGTGATGTCACACACGTACAACTCTCCCATTCGGACACTGAAAATATACCCCAAAACATCTCTTTTTGCTCATTCTAATCATATGACAAACGATTCATCAATGATATAATGTTGTGAAACCTCTGTACTTGTCATCTCATAAAGAAAACACCTAACCTTGTGATAGACTCTATAAAAGTGAGAATATAAGTGAAATAAGTACTAAAGTAATGAGGGAGTTGTACGTGTGTGATATCACAGATCTTGGTCGCATTGCCGATAGGAGGATCTACATGGCACTAGTTATCTCAATATTCAAATGCTCATAACTTTCTTATTATTCATTCAATCTTCCTCAAACTTTCAACAATATGTTTCTTTGATTTTTCTCTTTGATATGGATTCAGCTAGTTTCAAGGGTTTCATTCTCCTTTAAGGATATGTGCAGGTGCACTTCCACTTACCTCTTTAGCATCTCTACAAGTAGAAATGGGAGAAACTCCACTAGATCTCAGAAGACAACAGCTAGCTCATAAATTCAAACATAGTATAGAACTTCAACCTAAGCATCCTCTTTTCTCAAGCTTACAACCTTGCTGGCAATATCAGTATATGGAAGGTAAGAATTGCAATAAACATTTCGGGTATCGAACAGCAAATTCGAATAATTACTTATGTATAGAAAAATTTAAACCCATAAATTTTCCCCCTTGGCTACTAACGAAACCAGTTATATCAACGGAACTGACAAACAAGGTAAGTAAATCAGATAATCCATTATTTTTGCTACAAACAAGCTTAGAAATTATTAATACGAAATGGAATAATCAGCTCCACATTTTTACTGATGGATCCAAAACACCCAAGGAAAGGCGCAGTTCTGCAGCATTTTGCGTTCCAGCATTCTCTTATCAACAATCAAAGAGATTGTCAGATGGTACTTCTATTTACAGGACCGAACTGGCAGGTATCATGCTGGCCCTTAATTGGCTACACCAGTTAGATAACATCTATGTAGGTACTGTTATTTTCACAGACTCCTTAAGTGCTTTACTGGCACTAAAGAATAACAAAGAAGAAAATTTCATTTCGGAAATACTATTAAGTTTGTCCCATCTAAAATTTTAAAATATTGATGTTAGTTTTGAATGGATCCCCTCCCACTGTGGAATAATGGGTAATGAACGTGCCGATTTTCACGCCAAAGCAGCTCTCAATAAACCCATAGAAATAACAAATCACTTATGTACGTCCGAAGTGAATAACATTTTAAAGATAATTTCTTTTAATCAATGGCAGTCCAGATGGCAAAACTCCCCTAATACCCACTATAAAGTAATCCAAAGGTCGGTCTTACAAACACCGACTTGCTCATTAGAACGAGCAAGAGAAAAGATATTTCGTCGACTCCGATTAGGTCATATAGGACTAAATGAAGATCTCTGGCGAATGAAAATACACCCAACGGGACAGTGCAATTCATGTCCGGAGAAAGAAACAATTGAACACTACATTGTAAAATGCCCTAAGTATATAATTGAAAGGTCGATGCTTCTTGTCGAGGCAGACATCGCCGATCCCGAGGAAATCCTTAGGCTCCTGAATTCTTGGGACCCAGGTGTCCAAAATGCACTGGTTCGTTTCGTTCAAAGAACGAAACGCTTCCAAAAAGAATAATTCGATAGCAGGAAAGTTTTTTTTTTTTTTTTTTATCCGTGAAGGAAAGGGAGAAATATATCTATTTGATTAGTATGTAATTATTTATTTGTTCATATAGGTACATATATGTGTATTTGTGTATATATATATATGTGTCATTTATATGAGTATGATGACCACATTAGACGATGGTTATTGTTCTGTTTGTTTTAGAATAAGATGTATCTCTCTTCCCTCTGGGTTATATTCCTTGTATTCAGTAGAGCTCATTATCATTTTGAAAAAAAAAAAAAAGAAAAAAAAAAAAGAAGAGAAAAGAGAAAAAACTGAGAAAGACAAAGGAAATAAAGAAAAAATAAAAGGGAAAAGAAAGGAAAAGGAAAGGAAGGAGGAAAAAAGAAAAGAAAAAAAAAGAAGAAAATGGAAGGAAGAGGAGAAGAAATGAAAGGAAAAAGAATAAAGATGAAGAAATTGAAGAAAAAAAAATGTATATGCATGTGTGTGTATATACATATATATTTTTTTTACTAACTCGATCATATCCATCTAACTTACAACCTTGATTTAACAATGCACCATTTCATTTATAAAAGCCCTCATTTTGGATGCCCCCATAAATTTCGAATAATCCGAACCTCCCCATATCAAATTTTATATTTTCTCTTTACAAAACAAAACAGACATACATGTATTTGATTGGTAATTATATGCGAGATCATTTCACGGGAAAAGACTCTTTAACAGTTTATTGCTCTATTTCTTTTCCGAGTTTCAAGACTATAGAGTATCCCAAAGGGAGCCCCCTGTCTACACCGGAGAGACAGGACGATGTCTGGACGGTGTCGTTAGAAGGGACGGGATCATGCGGTAACCTGTAAGATACGATAGCCTTTATAATAATAAAAATTATTATTAAAAAACAAAAAACAAAAACAAACAAAGAAAGGAGAGGAACGATTATAAAGGACACGTCAAAGAAAAGAAAGAAAATAATAGTTGACCAAACGAGTTGGCGGTAATAGTCAAATATGACTGGTCGCCATTAATTTCCAACAAACAACAACATGTGGGGGGGGGTCAAGGTTGTCGCACCCCCACACACCCCTTTAGCGACGGCCCTGCATGCAACCCCTCCCACAATTTATAGTCAATAATAATTTCCCCTGTCATCCGTTTAACGCTGGTACATAATAAACAATAGGCCTATTGGTTTCCCAGCTGCGCTCCGATCAGATTGTGACTTGGATATTCATATCCTAGCCTTGAGGACTCCGTGATGATATTTTTAAAGTATTTTTACATATATATTTTACATCACTTTTACATCCGTGATGTGTATATGTACAAATACTGTCTTTAAAAATATCAACACGGAGACCTCAAGGCTATTCATATCCAGTTTAAAAGCACAAGTCGAATTTTGCATTGACCATTAGGCATATATGAAGAACAGCATAAATTATAAATGAAAAATAAGAAGATTTGTCATATACTTACTCTTCTCACCCCTTCCACAAGCACGTGCAATACAAGAACTTGATCAGAGTTGAACAGGTCCAGTACATAGGTTATATTTATTCATGGTTTGTTATTCACCCGAGAATCTATACCCGTGTGTTCTTTCTTCCAGACGCCGTTTCTGAACTATTGGACCGAGCAGGTTCACAATAGCATTTGAACCCGCCTTATTCATCGATAATGATCAATATGAAACAGACAAACAGAGAGAGCGAGAGAAAACCCTCGATCGCCCGACAGGCAGACGAACTTTGTCACTGTCCATACCGGAAGGGGGCGTGGTCAGGATACAGAATGCGCCACATTCTCAACACACTCCCACTGCACACGGTGTTGGGAATAAAAAAAATGGAGTTACCTCCACGGTAGTATATATGAGCATTTGTAGATTAAAGGACAAGTCCGCCCAACAAAAAGTTGATTTGGATAAACAGAGAGATATCAAACAAGCATGACACTGAAAAGTTCATCAAAATCGGATGTAAAATAAGAAAGTTATGATATTTTAAAGTTTCGCTTTAATTTCATAGACCAGTTATGCGCATTATGGTTGCTATGCAAATGAGGAGACTGATGGCGTCATCCACTCACTATTTCTTTTGTATTTTATTACATGAAATATGAAGTATTCTAATTTTCTCCTCATTGTCAAGTGAAACAACAATTAATTCCTCCCCGAACATGTGGAATTACCATTAATACTATATGGTTCAGTCAACTTGGTCCTTATTATCAAATCTGTAAAAAATTAAATATTGTATAATTCAAACAATAAAGAAACAAAAGAAATAGCGAGTGATGGACATCGTCGACTGACTGATTTGCATGACACTGAATTGTGCATATCACTGTTTTGTGAAAATAAGCGAAACTTTAAAATGCCATAACTTTCTTATTTTACATCCGATTTTGATGAAATTTTCAGCATTATGTGAGTTTGATTTTTCTCTATTTATTCAAATCAACATTTTCTGGGGTGGACTTGACCTTTAAGAGGGTAGCTACATCCCCCCTTTTTTGTAGGGAAGGGGGTTGTAGCTGCTTGAAAATTTGCATATAGGTGCCACCGAATATGATTCACATCGTGCCCCCCCCGCAAGAAAATGGATTAACAAAAAAGTAAGTAGAACGATTTAAACCGGCTTCAACTGTTTCTGGACGGTTTTTGTCGGTTTAAACCGATTTAGAGTGATCTAGGAAGGTATAAAACTGGTTTTGGTCAGTCTTAGCGCCGATCAACAGGTGATGCACCATGTATATCAGTCTTCACAAAACCTTCACAGAAAGTATTCTTGTGAAAAAACAATTTGATTTAATTTAATATAATTTGTGACCAAACTGTCATCAAGTACACATTTCATTCACAATCATATATACAGAACACATGGTAATTGGAGCTTTATCAAAATGGTAATCGAGGTTAGCCTCAAAGTAAATAAGATATGTCACTATCATCATTCAAACAATCTAAAATACAATGCATTATTCATATATCATTATCAATTCTGTATTCTTGTGACTATTTCAGATAATTCCCGTCATCTTTTAAAATACCACCGCCCCGTCTTGCAAAGAGTTGTGATTGATCTAATCAACCCCAACTATGGATATCAGTCAATGCCATCTTCAAACAGGAAATGTAAAGACGTCCTTATGGAAACAAAAGGCACAATGAATTGCCATGACACTGATGCATGCATGAGTCTACATCATAATTAGCGAATATCTAGAGTTTATATGGTATTCAGAGGTCTTGGGAACATTTTAAGCATATTAACGATCTATTCTAATTTAGTCTTCTTGCTTTTCACACAACAACTGATACATCGTTTACAACCTAAAATGAGAAGGAAGACGATAACGAGTGCGATCCCGACGATAAAAGCGAGGACGTCGATGGAATGAAGCTGAATGAAGTTTAGCTCCAAGGCTCTGGTTCTCAGGTGTGACCCTCCAAATTTCAGGATGTGTTCCACCCAGAAGATCACAGTCTCTCCTGGCGGATTTTGCCTATCTTTGTAGATATCCGAATACCGTCGTATATTCTTCATGTAGCTGAAGAGGTAAATGAAAGAAAGCCATCGTTCTGATAAAATTGTTAATGAATTTGATCAAGGTTAAGAAAACGACAATTTTGATTGACCTTGAACAATCATTATATTAGTGAACAAACGTTGACAATAAACATGATTGAATGTTACAATACAAACAATAATCCATAGACATGATAGAGATTCGCGAGGGATATTAACTCCATTACTTTGGATTGAACTTTCAAACTTCCAACTTTTTTTCAAATGTGTAGCCTATGTAGGTGATAATTATATGCGAAAAGTACCATTTCAAGCGATGAGTCAAAACTCCTTAAATATTAATGTGATTTGGCAGAGTTTTCACAATCATGATAAGCAATTTGTCATTTACCTTGGGTTTTCGAGAACTTCGACTATCGCTTCTTTGACAGTCACGTACGATATGGAATCCTTTCTTAGCAGTCTCCCCATTCCTTTAGCAGTGACTCTGGCGGCGTTTGCGGGTTGTTCGGCGAAGATTGGCATAACGATCATGGGCACTTTGTGACGAATGGCTTCATAAATACCCGCTAGACCGCCATGGTACATCAGCAGCCGAACTTTTGGGTGACCTAATAGAAGGTGAATATTCCGGATTTTATATTTTGTGACCTTTTGTTTTCATTGTCATGATGTATTTTCTGTTATTATATTTGATTCACAATCGGACGATGGTACACGTTTATAAGTGTCGGAAAGAGAATGCGGCAGTTTGAAACAAAATCTGGACTGTGATAAAATCGGATTCTCGATCGATCTGTAAGCTTCTACAATTTCAACTCAAAACTACATCTATCACCAGACAGAAAACAGAAAAACTTGACAGAATACCTGTTATTTTCCAATCATAATGTTTTTTAATTCTAACTTTCTTCATAAAAGCTAAGTTGCATAATATCGTTTAAATATAATAAAAATTTATATCGCGCACATACTGTATATTCTACTGCAGATAATACTTGGTATTACCCCAGCATTCAATGATTAAATCCAGCCGGGTACCCATTCACCAGCTGCATCGAACGCAGCAAATGTGGATATATATATTGCTGAAGGAAATTAATGCCTGAAATAGAATTCGAACCCATGACCCTCTTATTCAAAGGCTAGAGTCAGGACCACTACACCATTACACTTTGAGACATGAAAATGTGATGATTTCGTCAATTTGTTATTTTCTAATGGTAGTTTGAATCCAATTATATATACCCAGTAGGTCGTTCTGTGGCATCCATGTCACAATCATGGTGTTGTTACCAAGGTTACGCGGGCGTGGTCCGGTATAACGCCAGATGACTCTCTGTGGAAGCTCACTGAAAACTCTTGCAAAAACTTCCGCCGTTTCTTGTCTCGGGAACTCACTGAAATGCGTACCCTGCACGTGTTTTAAAAAGAAATCCGTAAAATATCGCAGTCTCTTGGCTTTATTGACATTTGCAATGACTTGTTTATTTTGCTAGTTACATATTTTATTAAAGCCTTGTCCTTCGTGTGCCATTGTCGCAGCACATATTTCAAATTCGATATTACAATGCATGGGACAAATTGTGAAGGAAATTGAAAAAAGTCTCTGTATCAGCTTTGTTAGGCCATTTTTCCCAAGTGAGTAAGATAGGGATGATCACAGTGGCTGTATATCAACAGAAACGACGAATGCTTGCGAACGTGGCGAATTTTAGATTTCACTGTGGTTCTAAAAATTTGTAAAATGTTGGGGAAAAGTTCATAATTCCGTTCTCGCAAGCAGTTGTTTTGAAAATTCGTCGGAAAGAAATTTTTGACAATCTCTTTCTCCGCATATGGTTACTAACGTTTGCAGTCCTAAGCCTTTGAACACGTGCAACCACGTGACCATGCGGCCCCTCTACAATATCCACCCATTGTCACAATGTCATGAATGTTCAAAAGTGTTTGTAACATTCGTCAGATTGGGTGGACGAAGCCAAACATTACTGCAGTTTTCAGGATTCGTTACTCTGGGCGATACATCCTCTATCTGCTCGGTGGCGATATGGTTGGTTAAAGATCGACGAGTCATAGGCGTATACGTATGCCCTGATTTTAAACATGACTAGCTTTGATAATAATATTTGAGATATTTTTAATCAATTATCTGAAAGCTTGGCTATACTACTCACCAATGAGAAGAGGATGAAGCCATGCTCCCCCGACCCTTCTACAAAGTCTGCATATTGCTATGATTAGAGATAAAAGGAATAAGGAAGGGTAGTAGAAAACCAAAAATAAGGAATGAGACGGAAAAGAAAACTAGAAATTCAAAGAATGCACTGGATCGTTTAATTATGATATACCTTTATATTGAAGGAAATTTGATTCGTTGGGTTACATTAGCGAAAGTAGGGAGTTTTCACACCGGTACGCAGAACGCTTTTAAGAACATAGAAAATTTATTGTCAATTGCCCTTCCGATGACAAATATTTGCAATTTTTCGTCAGCTCCGAAACTAAGGATGAAACTGAAGTTCCGGTTCACAAAGGACCCCAGCTGTTCGTTGTTATTTGACGAGAATTTTCATTAAATTTTCTTTAATCTTGAAAACATTCTAAGTGGCAGTGCGAAAATTTCCTAATATAATTCCACCGCGACCTCTTATATAGGGGTACAATGAGAATACTTTTAACCTATACGTGCATGCATGTGGGGTGCTTAGGTCTAGGAGATGTTAGGAAACCTAATTCACAAGGTGTTTTTTGTTTGTTTTTACTTTGATATGTTTTGAATTATCATATTTCATATGTAATGTGTATTTTTCATATTGATTTTGAGATGTGACAAACTGCATTCGTTTTGCTATTTTTGAGGAAATAAATAAAATGGAAAATGTATTGAACGTGTGATCAATATACTGGATATGCCTTTCTTAATGTAAAAGAGCTCATTTGGTTCATTAAGCACACTCCCCTCGGAGTGAGACGATCTCAGTACTTTTTGAGTGATATTTGCATCTTTTCAGAGTGAATTTTTACATCTTTTTGGAGTGAAAGTGTCTACAAGATGCACATCTAACCAGATGGAGCTACATACTCTCGACATTCTCTATACATGCTATATAGGGATGTTCAGTTCACTCCAGTGGGATTGGTCCCTAGTATCACCCGAAATGAAAGTGATTAGGAACTATAATTATATAGGCTTTTGCATTCAAGGAGTTATGTTTACCTTTGGTAGGGGTTTTAGAGGTACGTCTATTAGACCTCCTAGTCCAACGAAGCTTGGTACAGTTGGTCGGGGAAAATCAAGGGCGTAGCTCGACATGCCGAACCACAGTTCTGCCGTTGCCTGTAGCTCTTGGATGCTTTTCCCCGGTGCAATCCCATGTTTTTCTTTAACCTCGTTCAAAGCGCGAAAGTGTGGCCATTCAAATATGTGCCTGACTAGATTGTGCTCGAAAAAATTTGCAACACGCTCTAGAAAGGACATCTTGTCAGTAAATGGAAAGACAAGGTTGAAGGGGACGTAGGATGATGGGCTGGGGATGCCCAGGGTATGCTCATTAAACAGGGGATATCTTGTCCCGGTTGTTACCGCGATGTGGGGAATCCCTAGGTAACTACTGAGCATGGCTTCACACCCATCAAAGGCGTCACCGATGAGGATATCAAATTTAGCCTCCTTGAGCTTTGCAAGTGCCGCAGAGTCCTCGAAGAGACTCTGACAACCGGATCGCATCAAGTAGAAAACAATTCCGAAGGCTTTGAAGGCTTCCCGAAAATCTGGCTCGAACGCTAGGTTGTTGAAATCCTTTTCAAGTTGTTCGCTTGGTGGTAAGTCAGGTGGTAACTCGAAGTGATATTGGACGGAGGTGCTGAAGTCATCATCCTTGAATCCTTTAGTTCCGGCGTAAGAGCTGGTTAAAATGGTGATCTCATGGCCGCGCTGTTGAAGGTGTCTCCCAATGGCGGCCAAACCCAGGGCATGACTGCTGGCCATCGGCATGGTAACAGTTATGATTATCTTGGCACCCATAATCAAAGGAGTGGTACTGATGATGACGAGTAGAAGTGATACCAGGGTTAACTTCATTGTGTAATGGCATCAGTTTCTTCAGGTTCGATATTTTGGGGTTATATCTATCTTTTATCTTCTGATTCCTCTCCTTCTGAAAGTGGTAATCGAATAAAAAGAACATTCATAATCTATAAGTAGTAATAATAGCTGGATTGATAAAACGCTCTTTGCCTGAGGATACAAAGCGCTGCTCTTATTACGTTGGCTTCAGCTTTTCCTCTACTGAACTCGGTCAGGATGTGGAATATATAAGCTCCTCCCTATTCTTAAATCGTCACCATTATTTGATCAATGCAAACAACATTTGAAGACATAATAGGCATGTATTCTGAAGTCGGGTTTAACTTAAACCCAGGTTTAAAGTTGTGGTTTAAGTATGGATAGCCAATTGTTACATAAATTACTAACAGTAGAGATATAATATTTCACCTCATTTGGCTCTCAAATCATTCATAATTGTCTAGGAAGTATAAATAGATGATTGTCTTCACCATCGATGAATCAGGAAAGAGCACAGTAAACTTAAGAAACATACAACTTAATAAAAATTTTGACACTTTTGGCTTCCCATAATTTTAGCACAGAGTTAGACCACGGTCTAAGTTAAACCTGACTTCAGAAAATGGGCCATAATCTCTTATGTACACTAGACTTACATCGATAAAGTCTCTGCCTGGTAATTCATATAGGCCTATATTCAAAGGGATGGCATCCCAGAGCCGCTTTGTATCTTTCTAAAAAGGCGCAATAGAAATATAATCTATTATTATTACTATGAAATGACACTCGGCGACCCTGCATGAGCCAATCGCTTGATCCCTATGGCTTCCACAGGACTTCCCTTCCATATCAGAGCCGGATCCAGAGAAGGTGAGAACCAGGTGACCTTTCAAATCCAAGGGCTGCAGACCAAGAGTGCAGGAGCTAGGGTACGTGTTTTTTGCTTTGTCACATTTGGGGAAGCGATAATCTACACATCTTACATCCTATATTCGAATAGTCCAATGTTTTGGTCAACTAGAGCAAGTTTTAGACAAATCGAACCTCTCTCGAACTGTCAAAGTTACAACTGTTGTTGCAACTGTAAGACTGTCACAGTCTTTTGACTCTACACCGACACCCGACCGACACCTAATCTATATGGCCCCCGTTGAGCCTTTCCAACCTACATCTAGCACATTTCAAACTTTAAAAAAGGCAAAATGTATGCATGTTTGTGAGCAATCTTATTACAGACGATAGTGAATCATTCATAGTGATTATGAAATGAAGATGATTATGCGAAAAATTTAACCCAAGAAGTGTCCACAATCATTTCATGTCCATAAAAAACTTGCACGTTCACCCAGGTCGAGTGTCTGAACTAGAGACCGATTTATTAATATTTCATGCAATGTTATATGACTTATAAAATTTGCAGGCCCAATGTTCAGTGCCATTGCACAAGTTTTATTTTTCAAAATATCTCTTACCAGCCCATTTCCTTTTGTAATATTAAAGTTCAAGTCTCTAAATAATAATTGTTTTGTGTATCATATTGAGATACTATAGTTGAGTAAGCATACTTACCAATTCTGAAATTGCTGATCTACATGGAGATCCAAGTCATAATTAGCTGAAAGTTGAAGCTAAAGAATTGAGTTCATGGATGCTATACGTGCATATATAGCCACTTAGAAATTGATTGTAGCTTGTACATGTTGTACGTGAGCACACAATGAACTGTTGACCCACTGAGTAACACCGAATGCCAATGATATGCTTTTTACATTCATGTATGACGTATTCAGGTATGTAATACGACTCGGTTTCCGATAGTTGCGTGTGTGGGGGGGGGGGGGGGGGGGGAGGTTCCAAGAAGGGGTAGCAAATCGGGCGGAATGGTGTATGGGCCGGATCGGCAAATGATTTGCTTAATAATGATAGGGCACTCTTGACATAGAAATGAGTAATATTTATCATTCTCTCGAGACTGAAACAAACAGAACGAAGTCCAAAAATTAGCATGATCAACCACCCTCAAACTTCTATTTTTCACGATAACATTTCACTTTTCAAACAAAGGCACGTTTGTGTATTTCACCGAGAGGTAGAGAGGGTAGACACAGAGAGAGACGAAGAGAAAGAGGGGGTATGGGCATGGACCCTACCCATGGTATGGGAGAGAGGGGGGGGGGGGAGAGTAGATACATTCTGCATGTTCTGGTTACCCGTTAAAGGTCAAACCCACCCCAGGAAAATGTTCAAGTTTCGCGTGTTTTTTTTTTTACAAAACCTTTAACATGTACAACTCAGTGACATGCAAATGAGAAGTCGATGACGTCCCTAACTCACTATTTCTTTTGTTTTTTATTGTTTGAATTATATAATATTTCATTTCTTTTTTACAGATTTGACAATAAGGATCAACGTGACTGAACCATAGCATTAAAACATAAATGCTAATTCCAAATGTTCAGGGAGGAATTAATCTTTGTTTCACTTGAAACGGTAAAATTAGAATATTTCATATTTCATATAATGAAATACAAAAAAATACTTATGATTTCAGATTTAATTTCAAATAATTCAAACCTTATAAGATTTTTTCAATCACGTAATAACACTTAATGTTTAACCCTTAAGAAAGATATTTTAAAAAATATACGAAGTTGTTAACAATACAATCATACTTAATTGCATTTTTCAAGACAATCTAAAGTCAAATTTTGATAAGATACGGTAAGAGTGTGATCGCAGAGATACATAAACTTCAAAGGGTTTTTATGACTAGATACTTGTCAAATTAAAAGCTTTCGTAAAGATAATGATATAATTCAAATCACCGAAATAATCTTAACACTTTACTCGAGTTCTGAAGAGATCGTAGTCAGGTTACAGCTCATCGAATCTCTTATCCTTCAAAGTTAACTAGATTTCTTTCTTTTTGGCGTGTGAGAAAGTTAAAATAATGACTATTTGACCATCCGGAAGAAGGTTTGTCTTCACCCTGAGTTGGCACAGATTGTGACAAATTATAAAAAAAAATGCATTGTGGGAAAATGATTGTTGTTCTTAGAACTGCGCTCAATGTCGAGGCGGTAGTAACTTTGCCATCCTATGGTAACTTCTACCACATCCTTGATTTTGATTGACTGTGGTTGATCAACATTACAATGGTAATACAATTGAATGTCAAAGTTACCATAATAGTAACTTTTATGCAACCGGGCCTTGATGTTAACGTGGCTGTGGCTGTCGATGCGTGGCGCTATGCCAAAAAGACGCTTTAGTTTCAACTAAACATTTCTAACAGATACACATTAACCTCACCGGAGTCGTATATGACAAAATGTAGATCAATACCTTGCCAAAGGACATACGCTGCCTATAGTGCCGTAATGGGATTTGAACCCCGAACTTTGTGATGCAAGGGTCCTGGGAAATATCTACTGGAGCGCAGCACCTCTGCAAGGTAATGTCAATTCTTGAAGTTATCATTCAACTTTTAATTTCTCTCTGTTAAAGCAACAAGCGATACATCGTTTAAAACATGAAACGAGAAGGAAGGCGATAACGAGCAAGATCCCGACAATGAAAGCGAGGACGTCGATGGAATGAAGCTGGATAAAGTTTAGCTCCAAGGCTCTGGTTCTCAGGTGTGACCCTCCAAATTTGAGGATGTGTTCTACCCAGTAGATCACAACATCATTTGGATTGGACTGAGTATCTCTGTAGATTCTAGAGATTCGTTGGACGTTTTCTTTGTAGCTGGAAATTAAAACGTAAATACAGTATGCCGTAAATAATTATGATCTTCTCCCTCTATTATGATTATTTGCGAAGTAAACTAAATCGGCTAAAAAGAAATTGACCACTGATGAAACGCATGAATATGAGAAAATTGGCCTTCTTCTACCCCCCCCCCTCCCCTTACCGTATGATCCCATATGTTAATTCGCAGCAAAATGCAAGTATAGGAAGAATTTGCTATTCTCTGTCTCTTCCAACGTTTTATAAGTTAGAAATTGACAAAATCCAACTATTATCGGTTGATTTTAACTCCAAGACTTGAACCGAAAAACCCTTCTCTTTCCATATTCGAAATATATAACTGATAGACAGATAGAACTATGTCATTGAGCAAAGCATCATTGACCTAGTTTCTACCATGGAGCTATCTGTGTTAATAGCTCAATGTTTCTACCATTCTCCAAAGAACAACATTGTATCTTCTGTTCACCCGAGAGCCGTCCTTGCTTCTCTTTCGTGTATTATGATTATATAACTCATGGGTAGACTCTGTTTACGAGCAAGACTTACGCAAAACAGAATAAAAGGTTTGTCCTCAGGTTGAGGTCAGCTATAGGTCGCACCATGGAAGCTCCTTGGTCGCACGCGACAGAGATCTTTCATCAATGCAGGTCGCACGCGACTGAGTGTCTGGCCCACCGTTACGTAATAGAAGGACAATCTCTGTTTACAAGCGAATTAGAGTCTGACCTCAGCTGAACCATAGAGCTATAGCTCTATGGCTGAACGCAACGAGGACAAGCAGGTAATCGGGATGAAAACAAGATCGTGAACTATGCCAAGGGCTATGCGATTTCAATTTTCTGACACACCCGAGACGGCTTAGCTTTGCTCGCCATGATTTAGGCCTACACTGAATATCCAGGTAGGAAAGTACAAAGAGACAAAATCTTAATTCGTGAAAATATGATGGTGTCCAATCCAGTAAAAAATACATCAAAAAAAAAAAAAAAAAAAATCGGTCGGACACTAAAGCTGTTATTATTTTGACCAATCCTCTTTTTTTAAAGAATGAATCATAAGCCAGTGACGGATCTAGGGGGGGGGGTTAGGAGTTTAAACCCCCACCTCGGGCTCTCTAAAAATGATTTAAAAAAAGGAGTGTGTGATTAAACTCCAACACCCTTCCTTGTTTACGAGAGTCGCGCAAGCAGAACAGTGGTGGGTCTACGGTGGGGGGGGGGGGGGGTTAGGAGGCTGGCATAACGTTGCAGCTCATCGTTGGGTCAAACCAACTTGTCAACCCCCTCTACTAGAAGCTATAGATCCGCCACCGTAAACCTTTCGTGATTGTACCATATCCCCGGCGCCATCGGATGCATTGTTATCATTGGTGAGCTCTGAGTATTCTAGTGGTGCTCGGTACCTCTTTCCGAAAAATTATCATTCCATAGGAGTCGAAATAAAGTTCATATCATAAAATATCATTATCAGGCAGGTGTTTCATAAATCTGTTGGTAAAGTTACGCACGACTTTACGAACGACTGTGGAACATGTTTTAAGTTCAGGTCAGATGCATAGTCAAATATATAGGGATATATCATTCAGCACAAAAAGGGGTCATGCGTAAAGTCACTGTAACTTGCGAACAGGTCTAAAGTTTATGGAACACACACCTGGTACGCACTTAACATCGGTGACACGACATTTGCTCTGGCGACCATTACTTTAAGCTTTATTTCGTCTAAGATGTGGGGTTAGAGCAATAGGATTTTATGTTAGGTTATTGTTAAATCCAGGGTTAAAGTTGGTCATTCCATTAATGTGTGGAATTTGCAGCGGAGCGATTGTCGCCGGGGCAAATGTCATGGAGAATGGCAAATATTGACTGACATTTTACAGAAGTAAAGGGAGGTCCAGCGGGATTTGAAATCCGGACCTACCAACCTACCTTGGATTTGAAAGCACCTCCGTCACCACAGTGTTGACTGTCTCGTAAGAGATCGCATCCTTCTGAAGCCGTTTCCCTATTCCTCTGACGACTACCTTGACAGCATTAGATTCTTGTTCAGCAAAGATTGGCATGATTACCATGGGAACAGCGTGATAAATGGCCTCCAAGATTCCTTTAGCGCCACCATGGTATACCAACAGTCTGGCTTTTGGGTGACCTAGAATTCATGACAATATCACAAGATATCTGTTTTATTTTGATCTTTGATTATGATCGGGCTATTGGGTGACCTAGAATTCCTGATATTGCAAGATATCTGACTGCTTGACATTTGATTTAATATGGTATTTGAATTTCCATATTATATCATCAATGCTTGATATTTTGATATCTTATTCAGTATCTATTATTTTGATAACAATTATTTAATGCCTGGGCATTTTCACAGTAACTGACGTTAAATGGCTCAATTTTACACAATTTTCATTGTGTGTATGATTATCTCTAAAACAACAAATGATGGGAGTTTGCTTATCTCTAAAACAACAGATGGGAGTTTGCTTGATTATCTCTAAAACAACAAATGATGGGAGTTTGCTTAAAAGAAAACTCCCATCATTTGTTGTTTTAGAGATAATCATACACACAATGAAAAGTGTGTAAAATTGTGCTGTGTAACGTCAGTTACCGCGAAAATGCCCACCCGAGTAATGAGCTGGGGCTGAATACTGTAGCACATGCCAACCAACTTACACGAGTTGGATAAACGAGAATATGGGACTAATGATGGAAAAAACAATTATTACCAACAAGGTCATTTTGCGGCATCCAGTCGACCAACATTGTGTTGTTACCAAGGTTATGAGGGCGTGGTCCGGTATAACGCCAGATGACTTTCTGTGGAAGCTCGCTGAAGACTCTCGCGAAGGCTTCGGTCATTTCTGGGTTAGGAAGCTCAGTAAAATGAGTACCCTAACGGAAGATTGACAGAACAAAACAAAGCATGTATTCAATCTTAATTTCCAAAGTTTTGAAGGATATTGTAATTATGTACACTGGCATACATACAATATATGAATGATTTGGTTAGTAAGAATGTTAATGAATTCGTGTAGGAAATGATGAACGATATCGTGAAAGCAAATTAGCTTTTCAATAATAAATTACAATAATAATGATAATGATGATGATGATAATGATAATAAATGTGACTTATAAATCCACTCTGTAGAGTGCTCAAGGCGCATACATAAATTAAGAAGTAAAAAGAAAGGTTTTAAGAACATTTTTTAAAGACTCAACAGATTTTTTTAAATCTTTTCCCCAAAATTTTTGAAACTTTTGGAACCACGAACAAACAAGATGTTGAAGAGTGTAGAGAACTAGTTGGTGTGTAATAATACTCACTAAAGAGAACAAAATAAATCCATGTTCACCGGATCCCTGAACGAAGATTTCGAAATCCTTAAGAAAATGATGAAAGAGAAGAGGATTAATCATCAAAATGATAAAAAATTCTTCACGATTATCTCCAAAAATAGGAATAGACGATAGTTTAATTACATTAAAATATTTATTTCATTAACCATATAACCATTTCATAACCACAAAAAAAGCCAGCAAGCATATTATCTTTTTTTAAATCCATTATTTGTGACTTGGCACCATCACAATGGCTACCCTCTCTTATTAGTAAATACAAACTGTTTTTACTTTTATAAAACTGACTTATTTCCACTTTGAGTCAACTTAGTCGATAGACAAAGCTCCTGAAACTTTTATCATCAAGAGTGGGTCTTCACATAAGTCAAATAAAAGTCTTGGCCCGACAAGACGTAAATATTATATTATTGAAAGCACGACGTCTCTAAAACAACAACTGCTGTTTCCATTTCTGAATGAGGGATCTCCTGCACAATGGTACACAGGTTATTGGCGGGTAATTTTGGCTGCATATTCAGACCACTTCCATCGAGTGAAGGGTTTGCAAAGCAAGCTGATCAACACAGAATAGCTGATTTGTAGTATCACGTAAGAATATATATATATATGATCAAGGCCATTTGCCAAATGTAGAACACTTTCCCGACAAAAGTTTTCTCTGATAGTTTCCTTTTTTCACGATTTACCAGGTCATGAAATTTGCAAATCTCTGACATGGACAGTCAGAGGGTTCCATGACATTTGCTCCGGCGACAATTAGTCAGAGACCAATGCTTCCCAGACAATCAAGATTTCACTTATACCATAGATCCTAGGATCCATGGTAGGATCCATGCCTATACTTTTAGAATTGACATTTAAAGGGATGGTCTGGGCTGAAAGTATTTATAGCTTAATAAATAGAGTAGAATTCACTGAGCAAAATGCCAAAATTTTCATCAAAATCGGATAACAAATAACAAAGTTATTGAATTTTAAAGTTTAGCAATATTATGTGAAAACAGTCGTCATGAATATTCATTAGGTGGGCTGATAATGTCACATCCCCACTTGTTCTTTTGTATTTTATTATATGAAATTAGGTTTATCCAATTTTTTTCCTCCAAGAACTAGACAAATTGGATTGACAACTGATTTAGTGCATTAGATATTTATTGCTGCAACTTATTTCATTATAAGGGAGACATAATTATTCACACAAGACTATGAAATAATGAAAAAAATATGATTTTATTTAATAACATAAGAAAACGGAAAGTGGGGATGTGACATCATCAGCCTACCTAATTAATATTCATGATGACTGTTTTCACATAATATTGCTAAACTTTAAACTTCAATAACTTTATTATTTGTTATCCGATTTTGATGAAATTTTCGGCATTTTGCTCTGTGAATTCTACTTTATGTATTAAGATATACTTATTTTCAGCCCGGACCATCCCTTTAATCAGTGGTTACAACTTTATGAAACAACCTCAGTTTTTATTATATTTTCAAAAAATCCAGATTAGTCGGACATCAATTACCTTTTCGAGTGGCTCTGCGGGAGTATCCCCAGTATTCCCGACGGCCACCCAATTAGGGGCAGTGGGATGGGGAAAATCGAAAGCAAAGTTCGTCATGCACAGCCATAACTCTGCCCGACCTAGAAGATCAGGAATGCTTTTCCCTGGAGCGATATTGTGCTTTATTTTGACCGTGTCCAAAGCTCTGAAATGGGTCCACCCTATGATGTTGATAAAAACGTGATGTTCAATAAAACTTAAAATGCGTTCTCCGAAAGACATCCTATCTGGCAGAGGGAAATTACCAAATGGTACGTACGACGGTGGCATGGGGATACCATACACGCGTTCGTTGAATAATGGATATCTCTCAGCAGTTGTAACGGCAATGTAGGGCAATCCAAGGTAACTACTAAGCAGCACGTCACAACTGTCAAAGGCATCACCGATGAGGATGTCAAAGCTTGATTCCTTGAGCAGAGCAAGTGTACGTGAGTCGTCAAAGAGACACTCACAACCATGTCGTATCACGGTAAAAACCCACCTTAACACCTTAATTTGCTTTGTCCCACTCGACTCAAAAGCAAGATCAATGAACTCCTTTTCAAGTTCCTCCTTCGGTGGCAGTTCTTGAGGATACTCGAATTTGTATTGGATGGACCGGCTGTAGGTGTCATCCGAAAACCCGTTTGTTCCTTCGGAAGAACTTGTGATGATGGTGACATTGTGGCCGCGTCTGGTTAGGGTTCCTGCTATGTCTGATAAACCTCTGGCATGGCTACTCGGTACAGGTACAAGTAATGATACGACAATGTTAGCACCCTTCACTATGTATACGACATGGATGGTGAATACTGTGACCGTTAAACTGATCCAGATCTTCATTGTGACTTCCTCGGCGTTACGGCGCCAGTTGAAGTAATCCTACTTCTCGATCAAGTGTCAAGTCTATTCAAGTAGTAGCACTCAGTGAATGTTTATTAGCATGATTAGGGAATGAGGGTCCATTAACTCGTTAAGACGCGACATTTCACTGAGGGGGTAACCGTGAACTTCCTTTATTCGAAATGCACATCCTCGAAGGAGTTTTATATTCACAATTGCAGCCACAATAGCTCATTCACAGTGTTTATATCGTTGGAATGAATTCAAACCATCCTGATGGGTTTTGCCGATGATTAACAGCTAGGACCCCAGAATTATATTACACCATCGCAATTATGGCGTTTTAGGGCAGAAACAACAGAAACATTATCACTGCATTGTCATTCCCTCGATCTATCGGAGTTCCAAGACTATAGAGGACCCTTGTCACTCGGGATTGACTGACATTGCAGACTGACTGACATTGACATCACATTGCATATACGAGATACTATACGGATCAATATCTTCTGGTACTTGTACTGGAATCTCATGTAGGTATTCAAAGTGAATATAAAAAATAGGAACTGACAGCATGTGATATTTAAGTAACGCCAAAAAAGAGAACCCAACCATATCTTTGTCAGTCGTGTGTGTCAATGGTTCCTTTATAGACACAATGAATAGACCATAAAGATCATGACTTTCCCCGGACTTCCCCTATTTTATAATGTTTATTGAGGCTGAACAGACAATGTGAATAGTACAGTAAGAATGGTGGTTATCGCCGCATGCGCATGCAGCGGGCATGTACAAAAAATGACCTACAAATAGATATACTGTTGTTGACTATAATAGTCTGCAAACACAGACTCAAATTTGCCAGTGGACACATTAAACCCTCTAGACTCTAGAGGGTTTAATGTGTCCACTGGCAAATTTGAGTCTGTGTTTGCAGACTATTATAGTCAACAACAGTATATCTATTTGTAGGTCATTTTTTGTCTAGAGCAAAGACTAGGCTCCAAACTCAGCCACAAAATAAGAGTGAATCTATTGTCCACTATGCGAAAACCAATGGTCTATATGTCTGCAGATTAGTTGTTTACGATAGTTGTGAATACTGTAGAGAATTTCCAATTAAATGAGTTTGATTTATTTCATAGTTTTGAGTAGAAATACAAAAAAACTTGAATCCTCATCCCGGTGGTAAGTACATGAAATTGGCAATGTTGAATATTCATCACGAATGTTTAGAAGATCACAACAAGCCAAATTAATACAACTGAAGAACATAATTTAGTTACAGTCGGAATAAGCTCTGACCCACTCCTTTCTTTTTGCCTTTTCGGGGCCTCTATATAATATTCGGGGGCTTTTGTTCCCGGGGAATCCTTACATGTGTATGTTTTTTTTTATGTTTGATTTTTTCAAATGACGGTTTGTTGTTATTTTGTCTACCTTCCTTCTTTTATTCATTCTGTTTTTATCTTAAAGCATTCGAACTATGTAAATTCCGTTGATTTACTTTAATTGAATATATACCCCCGGGTATATACTAAAGCAACCAATGTAGGGAAATGCAGAAGTTGCGATTCCGATTCAGATCGAAATTCGAGACTCGTGCCCTTTGCCACGTCCGGGAGCGGATGGCAATATTTTTAACGTACCCTGGTAGGGGGCATAAGGTTAAATGTTCAGAGTCGGTGCTACAGGGGGAGAGGCAAGCGTCTTCCCATTGATTTCCAAGAAGTACGTGAAACGAAAATTGGCATAAATTTGGTGAGCGAAGAAAGAAGAGTACCATTATTAAAGTGTATAGTGACCGTGATTAAATTGGGAAAAATTTGCGTCATCTTTATGTCACCCCCCCCCCCCGTACATGTAGGTATCATATAAAACTCTGGCGCCGCCTCTCAAAATTGTCAAGATCATGATACGAGAAAGAATAACCGAGGACCAGGCCAGATAACATGAATATGAATTTGCCACCAAATGGTTGATACCATGGTTACAAGGCTCAACAGCCAATCAGACAAGGATTTCATAGAAGTTAACATTGGATGGAAAAGTTACCATTATAGCAGCTTTTAGTCCCAGGTAATTTTTCATAAACTCGGGGTAGACAAAAAATAAAAAGGCCGCCAAATAAGGACGATTTTCACCAAGTTTATAATAGGGGTCGTGGATTATCCAGCAAAATGAAATAATTAAAATAATGCGTGAGCAAAAAATATGCTTATATAGTGCTGTAATTACAATATTTTTAAACCAAGAAACTATGACATTTCCATCACCAATGGGCGTTTCATTAAGATGTTCGTAAATGATTGTATGCACGACATTACGCACGACTGGAACATGTTCTTAGGTGCTATCATAGGTATAGCATTTAGTAGAAGGCAGTGTCACCAGTCGTGCGTATACTCATTCGTAAAGGTCAAGTCCATCCCAGAAAAATGTTGATTTGAATCAATAGAGAAAAATCTAACAAGCATAACGCTATACATTTCATCAAAATCGGATGTAAAATAAGAAAGTTATGACATTTTAAAGTTTCGCTTATTTTTCTCAAAACAGTTATATGCACAACTCAGTAATATGCAAATGAGAGAGTCGATGATGTCCATCACTCACTATTTCTTTTGTTTTTTATTGTTTGAATTATACAATATTTCAATTTTTACAGAATTTACAATAATGTAAAACTTGACTGAACCACAAAATGTTAAACAATGTTATTTCCACATGTTCAGGGAGAAATAAAACTTTGTTTCATAGGACAATGAGGAGAAAATTATATATTTCATAATAAAATACAAAAGAAATAGTAAATGATTGATGTAATAATCTTGAATATAATTTTTGTACATGGATGCTTGAAATATGTTTTTTTATTTATATGTCAAAATGTACAAAACAAACTGTATTTGTTGAAAATGGAAATAAACGAAATGAAATGTCATCAGTTCCCTCATTTTGCATGCCGATCGGGATGTGCATATGACTATTTTGTGAAATAAAGCAAAACTTTAATAAAATGTCATAACTTTCTTATTTTACATCCGATTTTGATGAAATAATTAGTGACATGCTTGTGGGATTTCAGTTCTCTTTTCATTCAAATCAATGGCAGGCAAGTCCGCAAGACAGTTTATCAAACATTTTGTGTGTGTGTTTTTTTTTTTTTTTGGGGGGGGGGGATAGAGTATGATGAAAAACCCCACTACCAAAATTCAGTGAGAATCGGTCCACTCTAAATTTCAACCAACATTCGGCATTTTTATTTATCCAGTGTGATGAAAATTTTGCCCATTGTAAAGTTATTGCTGCTTAATTTTTAACCTTACTGGACAACAAGCTTCCTGCATTGGGTAAAATACTGCCCAAATTGGTTGGACACATATACCCTCGTGCTGGTTAAAATTTTACCCACTATTTTTTACAGTGCATCCACGGCCGATTTGGATTTATTTTAAATCTTTGTAATTTAGAGTGATCCATGGGGGCTAATGCTATAGGTCACACGGCCACAAATATACGTATGCATGGTATAAGCATCCACAGAATATACGTTATCCATATATATCACATTTCCGAATAATAGCTGTCATCTTTAAACCAAGCACTTTCTTTAAAAATGTTTCATATTGCAGATACTACCGAAACAGATATTCATTGTAACTTTCTTGGTTATTGTTCTGTCATAATAGGACGGTGTCGAATTGAAAAAAAATGTTTTGCAAAAACCCTTAAAAAAATGTTCATTACTAAGAAGAAACTAGCATGAACAAGGTAAAGGATGTCAACTTAGTTATAAAATATGTGTTGAGAAAAGGATGAAAGCTCCTATTTCACACAAAAAATGGAGGGACATTGTTTCAAAACCAATTGTTACTTGGGAGAAATTTATATGATTCCTTTTAAATGTTCTTTATCAAGAACAGTGGCGGACCGTGACCCGGAGGAGACAAGGCATTGGAGGGGCACAACATTGTTCACAAACAATACAATGCCCCTCCAGTCATTGTCTCCTCCGGGTGACCGGGTCATGGTCCGCCACTGATCAAGAATATTTAGAAAATTCTTCATAACATCTTTGGTGTTAACAAGTATCTGAAAACTGTTGGTATATTAAATTCTGATTTGTGTTTCTTTTGTTGAAAACAGTCTGAAACTATTGCCCATTTATTTTGGGAATACCCATTCACTCGTCGATTTTTAGATGATTTTGAAAAATTCACTCTCAAAAGTGAAATAATATATATAAAATAATTTTTTAGTGATTTTGTATTTGGTATACCAGGTGGAAACTATTTTTCGTTTAGTTTTGATATTTTACATGATAAATATGATATATTTTAAATGGTTATTTATCGTTTTCATCAATTCAAAGAAATTAAGATATCAGCATAAGATAGAACGCGTTGTGAACACGCAAAAAATGAGTTTATTGTTCGTCTTAATGGGCCGAGGCACATCGAGCTTAATTATTATTTTTTCTTTACTTCTTTTGCTATACATGTATAATATCGTTTGTAATACTGTATATTATATGCACTTTGCATTTGATTAATATGATTTGTGGAGAAATATTGAATAAGGACTTTCTTTGAAGAAAAAAAACCAATCTGCATGCATATCTGCAAACAGTCTGTATATCTTCAAGCAGTCTTTAAATATATCAAAGCACATTATGGTAAACATTTATAAAACAAAGTGCTCTAGCTCTCAGACTTGAAGAAATGCGACCGGAGCAAGTTCTGATTCACGTGGGTTTATATGCGGATGAAGTGGCGTAACAGGCGGGGGGCAGGGTGGGGGCAAGCTGTCCCCCTAGCTGGCGGACTTTACCGGGAAAGTATTTTTTTTTAACGGGAAAAGAGAAAAGGGAGGGAGAAAAAGGGGGATGAAAATAAAATTTTTGCTCGCTCGCTCTTAATAAAAATAAAAAAAGACAAATTCTGCCCGATATGTAATATCTGGCCCCCTCAAGAAAATTTTCGTCTCATTACACCATTAGTATACGCCTGTTATAAAAGTTTATCATAAAAAACAAAGAAACATAAGAAAAAAAATAATACAACATAAGCATAACGAGGTATTCAAAACAAAAAACAAAACTGTTATATGACCGGGAAATTTTTGGCTCTTGCCCCCCCCCCCCCCCCCCCCCCCCCCCCCCCGTGGTCACCGACGCGACCCCTGTTACGCAGTTACGCCGCGCGCGCTCATGACTGTTTTGGAATCTAGGAGCGAAAAAGGAAAAAGCCGAGGCTGGTGATCGCGGCCAAGGTTGATTAGTTTATATTGTCTTATTTTAAATTCATTGCACCAGCGCCCATGAACTGAAATACTGTGCCCCGAGTACCGGTAATTGTCATGAAGGAATACATCATCTAGCAACTGAAAAGGTGGGAACTGCCCGATAAAATTGAGGAAGATGTGCTCAATTTGACGAACGAGAACTTGGACGGACCCCGGCTTGCGGTCGATCCCTGGGCCGCAGCAGACCCGGGAGAAAGGCTGACACATATGGGGGTCGGCTGCTCATTTGCCGCTGGAACTGTTCGACAAAAATCATTGTTGGATGATGAACAAGTTACGCGCTGGAGAGGACATGAACTGTACAGAAGTAAGTTCTACAATTTTTAGTTCTACCTCCATCCACCATTTCCACTGCCGTACAGTTGGGGGGGGGGGGGGTTTGGGCCATCCGGCCATCGTCGGGCATGGCCACCAAAACTTAACTCAAATTGTTCGGTGCGCAGACTTGGGGCCTACCATCATAGCAATATATTTTTAAAACCCAGGATTACTGATTCCGTTCTAAATTTTGCGCTAGTTTATGCCATGACCATGTTTGACCTGTTACGATACTGCAACAAATAACAATGAAGTAGTTTTTATTACAGGAAATATATTTAAATCGATCAACAGAATTAAAACAAAATATCTTACATCTCTTGAAGTGCCAGATGCACAATCCAAGGTTAAAATAGTATAGGCCCTATCCAAATAAAATCACAGTTGGTTGGCGAAGATTCTTTAAATTAAAGTTCACAATGATGGCGATGATGAAATCGATGTTGAAGCACGATGAATAACAAGAGTCACTGTAACGTATTGAAATGTCCGTGAAGACGATGTTGATGATGATTAACAGTCAATTTCAGCAATCCATGGGTTGAAAAGTGTTCATTAAAACAGCTTGACGATCTCGAGAACTGAGAATTTCTCTCTCACAGTTCATTGATGGCGTGCAAATAATTCCACAGAAGATAAATATTCCAGGTGGAAATAAACTCTGCTCTGAAATAAAGTCTGGCGTGAAACTCTGAGTTCTAATATGATGTGATGTGATATGATGATGTCCTTGAAGAAACTGCCAGCTTATATACAAATTATTCACTATTCTGGAAGCTTCTAGTATTGTCTACAAATAGAATATTCTCCTTTTTTCTGGAGCAATCAAATTCTAGAAGACTCTTGAATGACCTCAGTGAAATTAACAATTGTAAACAAAATAGATAATCCTATTGTTCATTTCCACTAACACTAAGTCTTTTGTCTACATTTATTCTATTGTTTGTAAATTCCAGAAATAACAAAGATTATTCAAAGATTACTCATGTGTAACAAAGCTGTACTGGAACATTCTTGATCATTGTATGCTATAAATATCCTTAAAGAGGAAATAACTAAATAAATGAATGTAATTGCTCTTACAATTTTACTTATATATAACAGACCCCCTCAAAATTTTGCCAATTACCACTTTCTCCAGCCCTTCATCCTTTGCTGCGGCAGTGTTCTTTGCCGTTCATGTAACCAAGAGAAGAAACAATGGGAAGAATCATTATTGATATTTTGTTCTTCATAGTGTTGTTTTGTTATTAATTGGCTGGATTGGTTTTATTTCTTTGCCGTTTATATTAATAAAGGAACAAGATTATCAATTACCGGACATATTTCTGAAAAGTATCAAACCTGCTTTGTTCACCTCCCTGCTTCCCTTCTACATTTAGGTCCAGATTCTTCAAATCCTTCACTTGGTAGCATCAGTCCTACTCGCCAACGTCTCACTGATGAAATCCAGGCTCTCTATACTTGTAACCAAGTGGAGGTAAATATTGATCATCAATTTGTGTGATGTTTTATTAACCTACAACTTTCAATTTGGTAATTCAGTCTTTATTTGATTCTCCACTTCTCCAGTAGGCCTACTGTAGAAGCTGTTATTTTCACGGGGGTTTTAATTTCGTGAATTCAAGTCAATTCAATCATGGCTCATTTTGTATAAAATGGCTGAAATTAGCATGTTTACAATAAAATGTTCACAAGTCATACATGGGTAAATGCAACAATTACAATTTAAACATGTACATGCAAGGATTTGGGATGTACATAGATAATAAATAATGTTTAAAGAGCAAGTGTAAATAAGAATTCATTAAAATATAATAAAATAGAATTTGAAAAATACTAAATTAAAAGATGATGAATATTATACAATTAAATATTCAAATAGTAGGCCTAATTGGATTTAAATGGAGACTAAAACAATGACAAAAATTTAAGTTGATTTCAAGGCTATGAGAGTAAAATTTATTCAGAATTTAGTAAATCTATGAAATATGGTATTGCACTTTATCTAAAACGATCTGTTTAGCATTTTATCTGAGCAAAGTTTGGAACACTTCTTTATGAGATTGAGACATTTTTCCTTTTTGGAAGCCAGTTATTGAGGGTTTTGTACAATATTAGAGATTTAGCAAACTCCATCCACAGATTTTTTTGTCTTCTTTCTAGACATTCTTATCCTCATTTTGTTAGTGCATTTTCATAGTCTATATAATCTGAACCAAGAATTATTTTAGAAACTCTTCTTTTTTAAAATATTTTTTCCAAGTCCTTTACTCGTTTAGCAGTTACATGTAGTGCTCCGTTGAATACTGGTACACAATACTCCAATATTAGACGAATATATCCAATGTAAATTTGAACAAGGTCTGACATAGGGAGTTTATATTGTTTGACAAGTCTGAACATATACAATTTTTTGTTACACCTTTTGAAATTTGTTTATCCCATTTTAAGTTTGACTGAATATAAACACCAAGTATTTCAACAGTTTCTCTATATTGCAGAGAAGTGTCACCAATATGCAATAGATTAGGTAATAGTGGGTTTTTAGAAAAAAATAACTCTGATTACATTACATTTATTCGGATTTGGTTTCACATATGATTATCAGATGACCAGGCAACAAGTGCATTTAGATGACATTGTAATACAGTTCTAAGGAGTTTATATTGAAAGATTTTTAACTATAGTAAGATGATCAACATACATGTACATGTATTTAAAGTGCAGTAAAGAATAAAGATTCATTCTGACATGCATCATTAAACATGATCAAAAATAATATCGGGCCTAATTTTGTGCCTTTAGGCACTCCAGCATGATTTGTAATATACGAAGATAATACGCCCTAATATTTCACAGATTGTGAACAATTATGTTTTGCATTCTACAGCACATTGCAGAAACAATTTTCTGTAATAATTTCTTTTTGTTAGATCAGTATTACTGGCATGATATTCTGATTTTTTTTTAATAATTTTTTTTCCAGATTTTTTACATGAAATCCTTTGCCCAAGAACGTCCGTCTGTCTGTCCATCCTTTAACTTTACCTTGTAAACGCGATAACTTCAGTTTGACTTAATCTAGGCTCATATAATTTAGTGTGTATGATAGTAGCTTGGATCCCAGGAAGCCTAGTGATTCTGAGGTCAAAAGGTCAAAGGTCAAGGTCACAGTGACATATTTTCATCTTACCCCTCTGCAGTCCTTGTAAACGTGATAACTTCAGTTTAACTTAACCTAGGCTCATATGATTTGGTGTATATGATACTAGCATGGATCCCAGGAAGCCTATCGATTTTGAGGTCCAAAGGTCAAGGTCACACTTACATGTTATCATCTTACCCTTCTGTAGTCCTTGTAAACGCGATAACTTAACCTAGGCTCATATAATGTGGTTTGTAGGATACTAGCATGGATCCCAGGAAGCCTATCGATTTTGAGGTCAAAAGGTGAAAGGTCTAGGTCACACTGACATGTTTTCATCTTACCCTTTTGAAGTCTTTGTAAACGCGATAACTTTAGTTTAATTTAACCTAGGCTGATAAAATTTGGTGTATACATGATACTAGCATAGATCCCAGGAAGCCTCTCAATTTTGAGGTCAAAAGGTCAAAGGCCAAGGTCGCACTGACATGTTTTCATCTTACTCTTTTGCAGACTTTGTTAACGTGATAACTTCAGTTTAACTTAACCTAGGCTCATATAATTTGGTGTGTATAATACTAGCATGGATCCCAGAAAGCCTCTCAATTTTGAGGTCAAAAGGTCAAAGGTCAAGGTCACACCGACATGTTATCTTCTTACCCTTCTGAAGTCCTTGTAAACGCGATAACTTTAGTTTAACTTAACCAAGGCTCATATATAATTTGGTGTGTGTGATACTAGCACAAATCCCAGGAAGTCTATTGATTTTGAGGTCAAAAGGTCAAGATCACAGTGACATGTTTTCATCTTACCCTTCTGAAGTCCTTGGTAACGTGATAACTTTAGTTGAACTTAACCTAGGCTCATATAATTTGGTGTGTATGATACTAGCATAGATCCCAGGAAGCCTATTGATTTTGAGGTCAGAAGGTCAAAGGTGAAGTCGCCACCTTCCACTTTTCTTGCTTGACTAATAACTCCATTTTCCGCATTACGGGCGGGCGTATTATGTGCTCGCCTTAACGACACTCTTGTTACTGCTTCTCAACGTCAAATGATAAAACTATCATGCAGACTCACCTTGAAAAATCACTTTCGATTTCTTTACTATGCAAGGGCTTATAACCCCGATGGCCTTGGACTTCGTTGGTGACTTTATTATAGCAACCCTTGGCTATTTTTCAGATTTTTTTTCAGAGGGGAATATCATGCCTGATATTACACATTTTGCCATTGGGATATTGTCATAAATTTTGGACCTGTCCACCATGTAAAACACATTTTTAAGATCTATACTAGCCTACATTGTGCAGCACCAGGTATAATGTAATGTAACCTTTTCGAGGGGTGTTGCTGCTTTTATATTTTATAATGAATGAATGTGCATTTATTTTTCTTTGCAGGTGCTAACAATAATCCATTTTAATGATGTCTACAACATTGAATCTGGAGATGGGGTATGTGGTGGAGCTGCTAGGTTTGCTACAGTTGTCAAGGCTTATTCAGACTGCAACCCACTTGTGCTGTTTAGTGGGGACTGCCTGAATCCTTCTATCTGTAAGTAACACTCGTATTAATTTTAAGACCCATCCAGACAAAATTTGCTAAACTATGTAAAGGTTTAATAAATGTTTTTTTTTATACTTTGGCAAGTACACATATATGGTCTAGTTGAACTATTTTATTATCAAAATATTTGTTAGCATCTACTACTGATTTATACTTAAGTTTTGCTATTTTTTTTCTTTTTCATGTCATCATGTTGATAAAATTTCAGGATTTATATAATAAGAACCTCTACAAAGTTACAACAGCCATTCCATGTATTACTAGACACACTAGGCTTCAATTTCCAAGTTAAACCAATCAATGAAGTATATTTATTTTTGGCTAGGTACATGTCCAAAAGGTATTAATATGATTTTTCACTGCCTTTCACCTACAAGTGATGGAGTTACACAATCCTAAAGAGATGTCAGATTTGCATAAAAAAGTATGTCTTTTTGTAACTTTTTTTATTGACACTTAAAAATGTGTACTGTGTTTAAATACATAATATTTCTATTCTGTCCAATCTGATAGCTATTTTCACTTATCACCTTTTTTTGCACTTTTTTTAAACCAGGCTTGACAATATTTCAAGTTAAAAACACCCTCGAAATGTGTCACGCGAGTCACAAAAATACATGGATCCGTATTTTAGTTCGTAAACTATTATTAAGTAGTATTATTTCTAGTTGATAAAGTAAGGAGCATAAGGTCCTAAATCAAACCAGCAAAGAAGATTGCCAACCCCTTCATTATGAAAAAACACCCTGAAGTGCTGTCATGCAAGTCAAATTAAGGTATTTTTAATTCACGCAAGTCACACATCACAGAATGAGCAATTTTTTTGGGGGGAAAGAAAATGATCGGGACTTTTTTGGCAGATGTCAATTCTTTTGGCCTGAATTTTTACTCTTATTTAGAAAAAACATTGTTTAATACTATTAATAACTTAATTTTTGTGTAAGTAGATGTATCAGAGCTTGACTTTAGAATTCCTTTGTTTTAAAGAAAAATGGAATGCAAATGACCATAAATGTTGTGTGTGAATGGTATTTGGCCCATTTTATTGAAGAACATATAGTCCGAAATAAAACTTTTCAAATGGCAATCCATTCAAAACAAAAAGTGAGGCGTTAATGAATTTTTGACATATTTCCAGATGTTTCAAAATACTCTTCAGAAAGTTTTATCGAAATCTGTTGAGTACATGTATATTCTGAGGAAATTACAGACAAATACAGTAAGGTCAGGAATCTTTTAGTGTCGTGTCACATGAGTCACTACAAACATATTGAAATATCTCCTACAAAAACGACTGTAAATTCAAAATTTTTGTTGGAAAAATGTGTATTATCAATACTTTGATGGAAATAGATAGGAAAAACAGTGTGCAATATACGATTTTCAAGTTATTAACCTTAAGAAGTTGGAATTTTGTGTAAATGTCACGCAAGTCACAATGGAATGGCTGACAAGATACTGTTAAACTTAAGTTATTGCATGAATTATCTGCATTTAATTAATCTTTTTCTTGTTTATTCATTGATAAAGTGAAATTGCTCTTGAATTCTGTTTTAAATATCTGAATAGTGGAATGTTGTTATTTTTTCTATGGCACAGACCATATTTTAACATTTCAAAATACATATGTACATGTATTAACATCTGAAGTGATGCCACAATTTTATGATTTTACACTATTCATCAGACTGTGATAGATATTAGATTGAGATAGAATGCTGAAGAATTATTAAATTACGGTAGTGAAAACTAGCTTTTTTTTCACTAACATTTTGATTGTCATAATAGAGAGGAAACAATTTTTTTTTTAACTTTCTTTATTTTTTATCATTTTTTTTTTTTTTTTGGGGGGGGGGTGGGTTAATTACTGGTTTGAATGCACACTTAGCTGGCATGTGTCTCTGATCTCTCCTCCCCTCTTTCACTTTTATTGTAGGACAGTATATATATGACAAATAGACTATTTGATCATATCCAACCAAAGATGAGAGCTAGTAGAAAATAATGGACTCCTTGAATGTATGCAATGTCCAACTGGTGTATTCAGACGAAAGTAATGTTGAATAAAACACATGTTGATTATATGAAAACGATGTATTATAAAAATATTTGTATCCGACTGTTTTATTTCTAAATAAAACAGTTGGATATCAAATATTCTTATTTTACATCGTGATCGTATCATCAAAGTTTGAAATCAAATAAAAACTAGTAATGAATTTTGATGCAAAAACATTCCTCAAGGGTATCATTCACCCTTTCAAATGTCACAGAGATACATGTATTGTGTGGAGCAAATGTCAGATTCTGCGTTGGATGATTTCATACCACCCAGGTCACAAAAAATACTTGTAATTTGATATATACTTTATAGTAGGCCTACATATGATTCCCCTGAAATGAAGAAATCAAGGAGCTGATAACTCCTTGAGAAAAATATTCTAGATATAATGTAGTACACCTGTCCTTTTTTAAATAAGATAACTTTTAGGGAGTTCTCCAAGGTTGCAGGGATATAAAGAATTACCAACAAAAATTGAGTGTTTTCCAAGAAAAATGTGTAGCATATATTATTTGCTGTAGGAATGTAATTCTTCTTGCAGACTCCTAATTCAAAGATCTGTATCTGCTTCATGCAGGTGTGAATGTGGAGAAAAAAAATTGTTATGGGAAATATTTTACATTTTGATGCTCGAACAAGTTCACATGATTTAGTCCCTGCATGCATTTTTTGTAATTGGATAGGTGTGAAAGCTCACCTACTCGGAGGATAACATAATGCCTGATTTTTCAGCGTAAAGATTTAATGAAGTCTGGGCTACCTGCTATTTACCTAGGCAATCAATATGTCTCAAGGCTACATAAGCTCATGGTTCAGTAGCGTAGAGAACTGGCTGCTATTAAATTGATTTTTTATTTAATATACAAATGAAGTTTAGGATTAGGAATATTTTAGGACAGAAAATAGGTATTTTTTCTTCAAATTATAATCCTGGTTTTTGATAGCAATGAGGAATCACCTTAGAATGCCAAGTAGTTACCAATATTTTCAGTGTCCCCAGTGATATCATTTCAAGAGACAATGTGAGGCAGAATTCATAGCCTGTTAAATCCCCCAAAGTCCACATGTCATTTTTCATATTTATTAGTAGATTAAATGACTACTACTACTGCATCTTAGTGATAGCCAGTTATGAAATGGCAGTCAAACCACACTACATAACCAACCTGCTATCGTTACATTGTACTAACTTGCGTAAACACAGCCTCAATGTCCGTCATCCTCCACTACTCTCTCATCTCGCATTTACTTGTAATCAAATATCAATACAGTCACTATAGTAATCTTAATCAAAATTTAATTGTTGAATGAAGTGCCGATCTCCTGGTAAATGAAATTTGCATATTAGAATAATGCATTGACCCAATAGAAGTACATTTCTGATTTGTCTGATTAATCTAATTACTGGCTACATGTACTGTTGGTATACACTGGAAGCATGGAGCTATATAAAACACATAATAGCTTCATGCTGTAAGTGAGCACTATGTATCCATTTGTTGCTAAATTTTGTTGTTTGTTTGAGTTATATGGCAAATAGAGCCAATCAATCAAAAGGCTTTGAATGACTGAATGTCAGTAGTTTTAGCGAAATCAAAAATGGCATTTAGATAATGGATTTTGATTATTGTTTTATATTTCGGTACTCTAAACACAAATTATGTTTGCTAAATCAGGAATCAGTTAGTATTTTTGTGTTCAATATTATTATAAGGTTTGACAGGAAACATTAATTTCAGATACATGTACATGTAATTGAAAGGGAATTTCATGTTGTTTGTTCTCGTTTGCATGACAATTTTTCAATATTAACTATATAAAAATAAACTTGAAATGAATACGTAGGCATTCTTCAAGATATCAGAGTTGATATGAAATTGCCAAGTAAAAAGGGTAGAGGTAATATATGATAATGATGGCTACGCAAACATGGCATTTTTACCCAGGCTGCCATTTTTACTTCTGCCATTTTTACCTCTGCCATTACACGTACTTCTGCCATTTTTACCTCTGCCATTACACATACTTCTGCCATTTTTACCTCTGCCATTTTTACCTCTGCCCTTTTTACCTCTGCCCTTTATACTTCTGCCCTTTTTACTTATGCCATTTTTACCTCTGCCATTTTTCCCTCTGCACTTTTTACCTCTGCCATTTTTACATCTGCCATATTACTTTTGCCATTTTTACCTCTGGCATTATTACTTCTGCCATTTTTCCCTTTGTAATTTTTACACCGAACTGATATGAATCAATTACAGTTTTTCAGATTTGATAACAATTTTATTAATTTTTTTGTTAAGTTAGTGAATACTTGACATGACTGTACTTATATATGGGGACATCACATGTTCTTGTGCCAAATATTCCTGTTTTCAAGAGAATGGGACTATTTCTTATCAAATGTTGACATTAAAAAAATGCTGCATAAAAATGTTTAACAACAAGAAATTCAGTCTACAAAGATATTTAAGTTCAAGTAGTTGAAATATCTTCCAGTCCAAAAGTGACATAGCTTTTAATTCACTGCTCACCAGTTTGCTAGAAATTAGATCAAGTTTATGAAAGGAACTATTTAGAATGAAATATAGAAGATGAAATTTTCTCCTGCATGGCTAGAGAAGTCAGTTAGCTCAATATCTAGAAACATATTTGTATTTTTGATTGCTAAATGTAAAAATTAGAATTTATTAAGCTATGAAATAAAATGAATTTATTCAATTGCTTGAATATCCTGAATATTCTGATTGTAAAATGAAAGTATTCCATGGAATCAATGGATGATCTTTTTTTTATTTTTTGTTGTTGATTTTATAGTGAGTACTTTTACCAAAGGAGAGCACATGGTACCAATACTCAATGCCTTGAGAGTTAATACAGCTGTCTACGGCAATCATGATTTTGGTGAGTTGATGTAAAATACCATCAAGAAGATTCTGTTTCAAAACTTTTAATCATCAAAATGTGAAAAGTCAAAATATGTTTCATGTTTTGTGTAAGGCTATATCCATCAAGCCCTAATCTAGTCTATCCCATTGTATTATTTTTCTGAGGGGAATATCATGCCTCTCCTGCTTATTGAACACTTAATTTCAAGGTACAGTACAACTCACTTTTCGTCTATGAATGGTCATTTCTGTTTATTTTCAGACTTTGGTGTTGATGATCTAGAGGACATTGTCAAAGAAACTCAGTTTCCATGGTTACTAAGCAACGTGATTGATGATTTCACCGGCCAGATGCTGGCTGATGGGATAGTGACCAGACTCCTTACTTGGCAAAATAAAAAGGTTAGTTAGCCTCTCTTATATTGTGATTGCGATTGTTTAAAAAAATGTTTCAAAATGTGATGTTCAGGGGTATATCCATGATTTTCCAATTGACTGTGCGGTATCGTCATCAATCATCCAAATCATGCTGCAAATTGACCTACAAATCTAGCCACAGTAACCATAGTGAAACAGTGCTTTTCAGCCAATCAAAATCAAGGAAGGTTATCAGATCTGACAACTTGTCGGACAATGATGGTCATGAGATTCCCCTCTCAAAAACGCTCCCCTTGGAGCATTTCATGAAAGGACTTGACAGAAGTTTTATCTCAGAGCTAGTTGGAGAAAAATGATGATAATATGCATGGAATGGAGTAAAAAAAAATTTAGGATCCGTTATATTTAAATACTCAGTTGAATATAAGTTTACATAGAACCTATGTGAAAGGGTCAGAGTTTAAGAAAAGAAAAGCCATCTAATTTTGAAAAAAACATCCACATGTTGGTAGGAAAAAGACGTAATCTACAGGGTTCCATTGATAAATTTCATTGTTTTTATTTCTAGTAGACCCCCGAAGAATCAAAAGTATTTTATAATAAATAATTTCTTTCATCATTGTAAAGGGGAAGTATTACCAATCACATATATAACTTTTACTAGTTTCACTTTTCTTTTCAAAATAGTGAATGAGGCTAGCAGAAATCAGCTCTCAATATTGATATATTTTCAGTCTGTATTTCTGCGTTATCGGTTCTCCATTGAGCTACATTGTGAGTGACGTCACACCACGGGAGCATTTCATGAAAGACTTTCCTGTTATATCCGACAGTTACCATAGTAACAGAGGTACTCAGCCTATTAAAAATCAGGGAAAGATGTCAGATCTGGCAACTTGTCGGAAAGGAATGTTGATGAAACGCTCCCATCATGAGCACAGCTGACAGCAGCTAATACACGTGTCATTCACATTGCACATAATTGCGTCAACCGGTGTCTGTATGTGCTAGCTAGCTGAAACCATGTGCTGTGTGTGTTACATGCAGCTCAGCACATGGCAGCATACACATCACAGGCAAGCACTTGAATTTTTTCAATAAATTGACTGCACTGTACTGATGCAAAATAGCCGATACTGTCAAGTCCAATCTCGGGATTTACAGTTTATAATAAAACAGGTAAACTAACACAACTACTATGTACTATAGTGCGTGAAGATGTCGAAAACAGGGATCCAATTACATGGAAAAAAACTGGAAAAATCTGAAGGAAAAACAAACCAACAAGGAAAATGCACGCATGCATACGTGTGGAGTAGGTCGGTTGCCAATTGTGTGACGTCATCATTGAGACTGTGTCTGGTCAACGTTTTTTCTGTGTTCAAGGGGCTGAGAGGGGTCTCTTATTTTCTTGCTGTTCTCTCTTTTCCTTGACATCTAAAAGGCATTTTAGTGACATATTTGTGAATAACTTATTCAAATTCAAATTCATTTATTCCACATCTCTTAAAAAACAGGGTACAATACATAGTGAATTAATATAATATAGAGTAAAAACAACAATGACAGTTGTACAATTTAAACAACAAATAACAAGAAAAAAACACATTAAGTAATGAATGGGATGTGACGGAGTAACAAAAAGCCATTGGCCTATCTAGGCTACTCCCTTTTTACATTCATTACTGATAGAAAAAAAAAAAAAAGACAAAACTAGACAAAACCTTTTCATCCATATATAACTTGTCTATAATTATCACTTATCGTGAATTTTCTTTCGGTGGCTACTTAATGAAGTATTTGTGCTAATTCATGCATGAAATGGTAATGCCCAGAACTTGCTATTAAAGTTTTTGTCTCACCTGCCTAGCAAAGCGAGACTATAGTCGCCGCTTTTCCGACGGCGGCGTTGTCAATATTGAAATCTTAAACAAGTTTAAGTTCATTAAACCTAGACATAAGGGTAATGGTGTATCACTGAAGATCCTGCCTGAGTTTTAGTTCACATTTCATTCAGTAAAAGTAAATAATATATTTTATGTATTTTGGCCCAAAACAGTAATCTGCATCGGATTTGGACATGGAATCATGTTTTTTTTAGCAATTTAGGTCTGACATGAACTTACAAATTGTTTCATAAGCTTGGAAACAGGAATAAACAGCATTACAAATTTGACCTCAAATGTTGCACAAGTCTTACAGAATTAAGTCGGGAAATTTTTGCAACTTTAGCTTTTCATGTTACCAATTCATTGTGCAAAATGTTGAGAAGAGGCCATAATCCTCCCCCCCCCCACCTTCCGACTTTTGAGGTGATAAAGTATGTGTGAAAATGGAATGTGAATAAAGAAGCCTATTTAGTTTTATGCTTTTGTCAGGTTTTAAGAAGTCTGAATGTGAAGTCTATTAATCAAAGGCAGCTTTATCAAGCAAAACAGAGATTTTCGAAATCCATCTTGCTTTCTCTCCTACCTAGATTGGTCTGATTGGCCTTGTGGAGGAGGAGTGGCTTGTTACCTTGGCAACTGTAGATAGAGAAAATGTCACCTATCTGGATTATGTAGAGAGAGGACAGAAGCTTGCAACAGAACTGAAAGAACAGGTCAGAAAATGGTTTCAGATGGTCCTTTTATCTGAAAAAAGATATTCAAAGTTTTATATAAAATCAGCCGTGGATCAGTTCTATTTTCCAGCTATTTTGCTCATTGCTGTTGACAACCGATGATAACAGATAATTCCTATAAAAGGAAGTCCACCCCAGCATTAACTTGATTTGAGTGAAAGAGTAAAATCAAACCAGCCTAATGCTGAAAACTTCTGTTTTTTCCAGCTAAAATCACGGTAATAATAATTTTTCACTTCTGAATAGATTATTTTTACATAGATAGCTTTTGCATATATTCCTTCTTTTTGTTGAAGTTGTTATTTGCAGTAGAGGTGGTAGAAGTAGTAGTAGTAGTAGTAGTAGCAGTAGTAGTAGTAGTAGTAGTAGTAGTAGTAGAAGTAGAAGTAGCAGTAGTAGTAGTAGTAGTAGTAGTAGAAGTAGTAGTAGTAGTAGTAGTAGTAGTAGTAGTAGTAGAAGTAGTAGTAGTAGTAGTAGTAGAAGTAGTAGTAGTAGTAGTAGTAGTAGCAGCAGCTTTATCATTTTTATCTTTGTCATTATGATTATGATCATTATTAATATCATTTATAATAAAAGCAATGATGGATTGTTTTTTATTTAGCAGTAGTAGTAGCAGTAGTAGCAGTAGTAGTAGTAGTAGTAGTAGTAGTAGTAGTAGTAGTAGTAGTAGCTTTGTCATTTTTATCTTTTTCATCATTATGATTATGATCATTATTGATATCATTTATAATAATAAAAGTAATTAAGGTTTGTTTTTATTGTGAGAATTCATCTTTTAATAATTAGTACAGAACTGATGAAGTTCAAACAGGCCATATGATGTCTGTTTTAAGCCCTCCTGTGACTGCTTTCCATTCTTCCCGTTTTCTTTCTACCAGGGTGCCGATTATGTCATTGCGCTAACACACATGCGATTACCCAATGACATCAGACTGGCATCAGAAACCTCAGCCATCGATCTCATCTTAGCTGGTCATGATCATGATTACAGCTTACAGAAGGTAGGACATGCCTCACAAACATTAATCTATGATATGGTATCAATTGGCTGTTTATTTTTAGGATTAATTTCTATTTTCTTACAACATACAAATGTCCCCACATATAAATGGAAAATGTAGGCCTAAAATGTAAATGTTAATAAAATATGAGGTAAAGGAGTTTTTATTACCAGTTTTTTTTCTGGACTGCTTAGAAGTTTAACTGAGATTTAACAGTGTGCACATCTCATGCTTGAGTAAACCCCAAATTTCAAACATTGTTTTCTCCTTATATTTTATGCTCTCACTGAATTTCTTTTACATTCTATCAAGAACTTGTATGTGTTATTATTGATCATTTCTCTAAGTTATATGCCATTTTAAAGCTTATGATGTGCTTTCTCAAGCTCAATGAATACTCCAAATGTGATTTTGGGCAACTACATTGTTGGTTCTGGGGTGGCAAGTCACAAATAAAATATGGACCAAAGTGGTTTAGCCCAAATAAACATAGACACCGTTCTCACTACCTTCCTAAAACTAGTTTACTGGAAACTGGTTTAGTGGAAACTACATGTAGTTTAATGTGTAGTGAGAACGGTCGAAGCGATCTTGGAAGCGATCTTCCAAACTGGTTTCCTGAATCGGTTTCCCGTAAACTAGTTTTAGAAAGCGTAATGAGAACAGCATCATAGTCCATCTGGCATTTACATCAAGTAGTCAATAGAGAGAGAATTTGTTGGGACGATATCACAAAATAAGCAGATTGGCTCAAAACGGAAAATCATGGAAGGATCATGAAGAGGGCTACATCCAACTGTGGATGAACTCTGCCTGGTGAGGTGAGGTCAATAGACCTGGCAATTAGACCAACTGAATTATTTGACAAGGGGGTTTATCTCAAGTGAACAAAGCTCATCTGGAAATTAGACTAAGTGATTTTAGACAAGCCATTTTGAACTCTATAGGTGAATGGAACGTACATAGTAAAGAGTGGCTCAGACTTCAAGAGCTTGTCCATCATAACCCTGGAGTTCACACCTCATGACATCAACATCAACATCGAGAAGGTCGTCATCGACCAGGAGGTGGTAGAGGATGATGAGATGAAGGTGATCGTCGACCGGTACGGAGGTAATGTTACCTTTTAAAATGCCAATCAATGGTGATGATGATGACTGGTGGTGGTGATGGTGATGATGATTGTTATGGTGATAAATGATGATGATGGTGTGATGGTAATGATGATGATGATTATGATGAAGGTGGTTATGGTGGTGGTGGTGGTTATGATGATGATTGTCACAGATATGTAGGTGAATTCATTTTATATGGCGATACACAAATAAAAATTCATTCAGAAATTGAAAAGTTAGATTAGATTTTGATTCAAGTAGACAAATCGTCTTTAACTTGTATTCAAATCAACATAATTAAAGCAAATTTATAGATAATATACATAATTTGACAACAGTAATCCTAAATATAGAAAATTATTGGAAAGCTTGGTTGTGTACTTCTGAGGGTCTTCACTCCATAGCAGACTATTAAATTCAAATTTCATATGAAAATTCCATAGTGATGATCTTAACTATAATTAAAGTATTATAAATAACTGACCAGTTCTCATGTTCTTGGTTCTTGTAAACCATGAATCAAATTGTCGTTCTGAGTCGCTGTATGTAGCTGGTCCTCGTAGATGGTAGACTATGTGTATCCAATGATCGAGTCCTTGTCCTATGCCTTCGATCACAGCCAATATCTCCCTGGATAACAATCCTTTGATGACGGCTTAAAAAGCCAACCTATATATATATATATATACAGAGGTTTTTCTGTCTATAGGAGATCCCGTTGCCTGCCGCCTCCTGAAATGATCATGTCAACTGCCGACAATCTGCTCACTCTAGCTCCATAAACAGCAAGAGAGTTGGCAAGAAATAAATGGGGAAAATATACGCTTTCATACGCACATCCAGTTTCCCTCTCTCTGGCAGTCAGACTCCTTTCCCTTGGGTAGGCAAAACAGTAGGCCTACTTTCTCCACAAGCGGCGAGAATTGCTTCTGTCTACATTCGCTCTCTCTCCCTTTCACCAAACATGAAATTACGCCACCAATAACAAATGTGACAAATCACGTTCCTGTCATCAAACTACATGACCACTTATCTTTTGCTCTCACGTAATTACCCTGTAGCAAAAAAAAAAGCAAACATTCAATTGAGTGGAATAAAAGAAATTCGCGCGATTACTGCAACAAAGCGCTCGCCTATTAAAAGCGGTTCTCTTATAATATAAGAGAACAGATATTTGATGCATTCAAAAACTGCATCAAATTGCCTGGTAATTAGTGAGAAATATATATATATATATATATATATATATGAGTATGTTAGATAGCAATACACATAATACACACAATTAAATACACTTATACTCATGTACATACATGTAATATACAATATGAACAAAACAGTAAGTTACAGAACATCAACACTAAATCAACACGTCTTACATTTACTTTTACAATCACAATCAACATAATCGTTAATTGAAGTGTTCACTGACCCTAATCATAATAATAATCATAATTCAATATAAACATGTAGTTCAACATTTTTCCTCCTTATGCCTCCAGGGTAAAATGATCCGTTTTCCATGACGCTTTTAATTACAACCATTTGTTTATTTGTATGTTATTTATTTAATCGTAGTAGTATTCGTATTCGTACTTGTGATGCTTTTATCAATAGCAGTACTGGTTTTTATAGTAGTTTTTATAGTAGTATGATTAGTCTTAATGTATCCATGCATACCAATACATCTCTTTTATATTAAAAAAACGTAATTAAACTCAAGCGTATCCTTCTCTATGAACAGTCTTGATACAGAACTTGAAAATGATATTCTGGAGTCTCATCCAGTAGGAGATTGCCGATATTACTTGCCAAATGAATATAATAGCAACATAAACTTCCGCCATAATGAATTAACCCTTTTACATATGAATATCCGAAGCTTATCACGTAATTACGATAAACTATTGAATCTCACACACTCCCTCCAAAATCCATTTTCTGTCATAGGAATCACCGAATCGTGGCTTCATATCAAGTCTCCCCCAATCTTTAATTTAGATGGTTATGATTTCTTACGATGCGATCGTGTACGCGGGAAAGGAGGGGGCGTAGCCCTTTACATTACAAAACAAATAACCTATAAAAAAATTGACATACCTTTCTCTCCAATATTCCAGACAATATTTTTAGAAATTGAAAATGCTTCAAACAAAAACATTATTATTGGTTTATCGTACCGACCCCCTAACGAGTCTCTGGATGCTTACATTCAATATATGGAATCTTGTCTAAGCCTTGTTTCTAAAGGCGGTAAAGCCATTTATTTGATGGGCGATTTTAATGTTAATATGCTCAACGAAAGTGCTCCATACAGAAAGTTACTTTTATCTATGTCGGCTCATGGTCTAATTCCCACAATCAATCTACCAACCCGAATAACTCCCAATTGTGCTACACTTATCGATAACATATTTACTAATGTTGAGGATATTCAAAGTGGAATATTATACGCGTACATTTCGGATCATCTACCTATATTCTGTATCTTAAAGAACTATATTAAAAGTTATAATCAGAGAAAGCAACCTGATGATAAAATACCGTTTAGGAAAATGACAGACCAAAATATAATTAATCTCACTCACGATTTAGCAGAAGAATCTTGGAATCACGTGTACGAACATGATTCAAATGTTGATTTTGCATATAAATTGTTCTTTGATACTTTTAAAAAACATTTTGATAAAAATATACCTCTGATAAAACAGCAAAAGAGACAAGAAATAATCCGTAAACCCTGGATTACAAGATCTATTCTCAAATCAATCCATAAAAAGAACAAATTATATAAAAATCATATAAAAAGACCAAACGATATACATATTCTAAACAAGTTAAAAAAATTTCGTAATACATTAAACAATGTCATTCGAGCATCACGAAAAAAACATTATACTGATAAATTCCAATATGCTATAGGAAATAGTAAAGAAACTTGGAAAGTAATAAATGACGTCATAGGCAAAAGACAACTTTCAGTATTTCCAGATAAGCTGGAGGATAATGGTAAGATTATTAATGACCCAAAAGAAATTATCACAAATTTGAATACGTATTTTGTGAATATAGGTGTCAAATTATCTCAGGATGTAGCACCAATCCATAATAATAATTCATATTCCTATTTAGATACCCTTAGTAATAAGAATCCAGAATCTCTTTTTCTCAAACCAGTTAGCCCACATGAAGTAGTATTAATTGTTAAAAAGATGAAGAATAGCAAAGCGATAGGTCACGACGAATTAAACACTTTTCTTTTAAAGAAGATTATTCACTACATTGTTGATCCTTTGTGTCATATCTTTAATTTATCAATACGCACCGGCAAATATCCTCAAGTTTCAAACTTGCACGTGTTATACCAATATTCAAAAAAGGAAACACAAATGAATGTACGAACTACCGTCCGATATCTATATTACCATGTATATCTAAAATACTGGAAATAATTATTTACAATCAATTGTTTAATTTTCTGGAAAAATGTAAGATTATAACACCTTGCCAGTATGGATTCCGTAAACACCATTCTACGGAATTAGCAATTGTTGACTTATATGACAGAATTTCTAATGCTATTTCTCGCAAACAGTTTGCAGTTGCTTTATTCATCGATCTTAGTAAAGCATTCGACACCCTCAACCACTCGATTTTGATAAGTAAACTCCAACATTACGGAGTACGGGGAACACCACTATCCTGGTTCAACGACTATCTAACTAATAGACAACAATTTACAACTTATCATCATCTATCATCAAACATTGTGAAGCAAAAGACGGGTGTTCCACAGGGATCAATATTGGGACCACTCTTATTTTTTATATATATTAATGATATTGTGAACAATTCAAAAAAATTATCCCACTTCTTATTTGCAGATGACACAACACTTTTATTTTCTCATTCTGATCTAAATCGTACAATAGACACATTCAACCACGAACTCCCAAAACTTGTTAACTGGTTTCAATTAAATAAACTTGTTCTTAACATCAACAAAACAAATTTCATTGTATTTCACTCCAAAAATAAGAAAATCGCTTCTTGCCCTAATATTAACATTAATAATACAGTCGTAGAAAGGAAAGACCATGTAAAGTTTTTGGGCATTACCTTCGATGAAACTTTGAATGGAATAACCATGTTAATAATATATCGATTCTTGCATCTCGCATTGTTGGAATTCTTTATAAAATAAGAGACTTGCTCCCACAAAATGTTTTATTACTTTTATATAAATCATTTATTTTATCATATTTGTCATATGGCAATATCGTTTGGGGAACTGGGAACAAAACACACCTAGATTCAATATTATTACTCCAAAAGAAAGCTATTAGACTATGCACAAAATCACATTATCTAGCACACACAAATCCTATATTAAAAAATCTCGGTCTTTTAAAAATTCACGACATTAATAAATTACAAATCGGAATATTCATGTATAAACTAACACAGAATATGCTACCCAATTATTTTCATACCATGTTTACACTAAATCGTGATATTCATTCCTATGACACAAGAAATTCACTCAATTTTCATTTAGCAAATCCAATCACAACCTCAGCACATAAGTCTATTCGCCACACTGGTCCAGACATATGGCATTCTTTACCAATGAATGTTAGAAACTCTTCTTTATTATCTTCATTCAAACAACAGTTAAAAAGGCAACTCCTTGACGCTTATTAATATGTACATAACTATTCTTTACATACTTACATAAATACATGCATGGTGGGGGGGGGGGGCGGGTGGGTTGGTTTTTTTAGTTCTAAGTATCATATAAATGCAATATATCTTTATCATTGATAGAAGTTTTATCCGTTCAGTATTTCAAATAACTGTATTTTGTTTTCTATCATTTACCGATTAATATACTTTTTTGGGGTGACCCAACTTAACAAGCACATTGCTTTCATGGGCATCCAATTTTCCTGATATATATATATACATATAACGAACTGCTGTGTATTTTTTATTTTTTTTTTAAAGTAAGTATATGATACGTCATATGTATAATGTCTCATTTTTTACACTTTGTAATGTTTGTTTGTATATTCTTGACTTTGTATATTTTTTAATGGAAAATAAATGAAATCAAATCGAAAAAAAAAAAAAAAAAACCACTGGATAAAGCAGTAAATATATTTTGTTAAGGGGAAAAAAACCTTGGGTACATTTTATTTTTACGATGATGATGATTGTAGTGATAAATGATATGTTGTGATGATTATTAAGTTAAGGATCTTGCTAATGATGGTGATGATGATTATAATATGGTAATGATATAAGCATAAATATAATGCTCAACATTGTGTAATCCATTCAACAGAAACTGTTGGACTTTAGTATTATTTCTTTTATTACAGAGGGGGTAAAAAAACACAAAAAAGAATAAATACAATTTGTGTTTTACAATTACAATTAAAAATAGAATATTTAAGAAAAGTAATTGTAACAGATTCTGCTACAACATATGGTAACTTTTGAAATATATTTCCATATTAAAGATGTAATGAAAAAGGAGATGGAAGGAAAACTGGGAACGATCGAGGTTGACTTGGATGCGAGATTTGCTTCCATCAGGACCCAAGAGACTAATTTAGGTAAGAAGAATCATAGTAAGAACAGAATAGAAGTCAAATAGAAAGAACAGAAAATGAGAGAGAGAGAAAACAAGATAAGCATAGATATATATATGCTATGAGAAAAGAAAATAGAAAAAAAAGGAAAGAGAAAATTATGGTACCAAATATGTCTCTTTAATCTCCTGTGATATTTTAATATAATGACAATTTGCCTTGAGTGTGCTCACTCAAGTACGACCTTATAGACTAATGTCTGTTTTACTCAGAAGTTTGTCAATTAGTGTAGGCAGCATTTTATTATACTCTGTTTGAATTTCCTCAAAGCCTGTATGTCAAAAAGTAATGCCATTTTCATTTAGAGGGAACTTTATGTGTTATGTTTACAAAGAAGTTATGGAAACATTCTGATTTGGCAATTAGGCTAACAAGGAGGTTTATAGAAAGAAAAGGTTTTTATCTTTCCTTGAATATAATTGTGTGATTGTCCTTATCACTGAATTCAGTCCTGAAATGAACAGTGACGATGGTGACAGTAATGATGATGTTACTGATGATAATCCTTTTTATGCAGGTAACCTGGTTACAGATATCATGCTGGCTGTGTTGGAAGCCGACGTAGCGCTTCTCAACTCTGGAACATTCCGATCAGACAGAATACATCCTGCTGGAGACTTCAAGAAGCGTGACCTCTTGACCCTTTTACCCCTCATCGATCCTCTGATGGTACTTGAGGTCACAGGTAGGTCATTCAATCAGTGTTTCGGTAACTAAAGTATATTTTTCCCCTTGAAAAAAAGAACGAAATTTCCTTGAAGTTGGCAATAGAGTCTAAAGGCCACCGCACACCTTACGACTGTTCGCGATCCGATTTTGGAACAAATCGCAAATTTGCTCATTTTCTGAAAATGTGAATGGAACATATCATTTTATTTGAGGTTAAAATTAATTGAAAGAATACTAATATAACCATTTGGAAAGATTGCAAACCTTTATTTTGGAGTAAAGGCCAAATTAGTTTCAAATCGTAGCCAATCGTACAACTGCTATGACGTCATTACGGATAGATATTAAATTTGCTTTTATTCTAAGAAGGATGATAGCATGGTCACAGATTTGAACATAGGTATTCGTACGATGATTTTGAACATTACACAGAAAGATATTCAAAGTCTCAATATTAGCATCAATTTCTACATTTTATTCTGAAATCGGGTCGCAGACCAATCGTAAGGTGTGCGGTCGCCTTAACCTGCATTAGTGGTCACCTGGATAAAAGGACTGCAAGTCTATAAACACAGCACAATTGTTCCCTTGTAAAGTTTTCCTCATTCAACATGTATTAAAGGGCCCTGTCTATAAAGATTACCTGTTCATAATGTTCATTTTTGTCTACCACACGTGGTCTAGGTATGGAGGTTTTAATCTATTTCCTGACATTTGCGATGAGCTCTTCAGTAAAGCAGGACATATGAGTGGATTATTTGTTGCAATATTTTGGCGTTATAGGAGCAAGCACAAATATGTTTGGTGATCTAATTCTATCTCAAATTGTTATTACTTGCTGAAGTAAATTGATGCCATGACTGGGATTCGAACTCACAAGCCTCTGTAAGCAGATCCCACTTTTGTCATCTGGTAAAATTCCATATAATGCAAAATTTCTCAGAAAATGATTTTAGCTGACCATTCAATATATCATCGGATGCATTTCAAACATGTTTATATTATAAAAATATTTTCAGTCATCAGAAACTGTAAACAAAATTTTGAAAAACGGGAAATAGGATTTCTAACATTTGACAAATGCTCACATGTGACAGCATAAAACTTAAATTTAACTAATTCATAACTTTCTTATTTTTAATGGATTTTTGTCATTATGTTTCTTGACGTTTTTCATTTAAAAAAAATGAAAAGTCAATTTTATGCCGGATGAACTTCCCCTTTCAAGTATTTACCTAATGTCCTTTTCCTTGTTCCAATCAGGAGATGAGTTGTACCAAGCCCTTGAGAATGGTGTCAGTCAGTACCCCAAAAGAGAGGGCCGTTTCCCCCAGATCTCTGGTGTGAGGTATGGCTTTTACCCCTCGGCTCCCCCTGGTCAGAGGGTTGACCCTCTTACCGTTGTCGTGGATGGTCATTGTCTTCTACCAGATAAGGTGAGGCCTCAACTAATTTCTTTAACATCATTCTGTCACCAATTTGTACCAAATAAACACAAGCCGCAGTCCATCTAGAATTTGACACTGAAGTTGCATACTCTTTTTTAAATAAAAACTAGAGAAAAAAAACAAAAGAAGCAGATCAATCATGGCTTAACAAATACCCAAGAGAGGATGAAACATATTAAATTGTGTACATTTTACTTTTATGGTGATCTTGGAAAATGCTGTCTGTCATATGTTAGGTGTACTATACATTCTTAGAGCTGCCAATTTGACCAAGAAAATTTCAGTATTTTGGAAGCTGAAAATCAGCATAGTGAGGAAATCAATATTTTTGAAGAAATACCATACAACGACACATGAACCTGAAACTTTAAAAATCCATATTTGGCATGAAACCATCAGTATTCTTCTCATTTTTCAGTATTAAACTCTAAAAATCAATACTAGTCGACAGCTCTACATTCTTCAAACTGCTCAAAAATGTAAATGATGTATTGGATATATGTCACTCTTTTTCCTTTAGAGATACCGTTTATGTACCAAGGAATACATTGCCAATGGTAAAGATGGCTACAAGGTCTTCTCAACTTGTCCTGTTCTGGTCAATGCGGAAGAAGGGCCTGTACTTACAACAGTTGTCCAGAATCACTTCCACTCGGCTGGAATCGTCCAGGGTCTGAAGCCATGCAGGTCAGGACATAGGCAGAGTCTGGTCAGTCTGAGAAGGTTAGTGTTGGTCAGGGATCTGTCTGTGGGAATCCTCTCATTCGAGGTTCTTATGTGAGCAGCAGCATATTCCTCTTTAATTTTCTTTCCTCTTCAAATTCTTTTTCGTTGAACATCTTAAGAAACAGTTCAGTTCATATAAGCATTTACTTACTTCCACTGAAATTGAGTGGAAGTATATTTTGTACATAGTTTGTTGAAAATAAAGCAAAGAAATATTTACAGCAATGATTTAATTACAAGGAAGAAGCCATCATCCATACAATGTTTAGGTCAAAATCGCTTGTTCTTGGGTACACTATATTATGATATGAGGAAGACGATTTTAGCATGATTAGAACATTATGCATTACAAAAAAAAATTAGAAGGAGATGTTTGGTTTCAAGTAAATAGTTTTGCAGGTTTACATGTAATAATGATAACTCTTATTTATTCTTGGCAGCCTGCAGACTATGACACATGATGCAGTGTAGCTTATCTGTACCCTACTCTTTTTTGTTGAGCTGGATGGCAAAAAGTCCCAACTTTAATAAAAGTCTTTGACATAACTTGAACCCATGATCTCCTGTACATGAAGTGGTTGTTCTCTCACTGAGCCACCATGACTGGTTATGTTGAATTCTTTATTTATTCCCAGTAAACCAAGCCTTGTGAAGTCAGCCAGCTTGGTGGAGGTGGAGCAGGCTAGATCTCGCATCGCCCCCAGACTTGAGGAGAGGATCACTGTGATGGATGAGGTTGGAGACTGGAAGGATATCTTAGCAGGTCACAGAAAACTCTTCCTCAATGGTTCCAATGAAGAGGTCCTGGAGGAGTGGCAGAGACTCTGTCGGCTTGAAGAAGGGAACAACCATGCAGAAGTCACACACAATGGTATGCAGTTATCATTTCAATTTCATTTCATTTTTCACTTTTATGTGACAAAGACCATAGATAATGACAACGTTCATCAAAGCTGTTCACTTGAGGGATCAGCCAAATTCAGAGCACCCTCTTGATCTGATCAACTGACCACAGTTGATTACAGATGTAATCTAATCCACAACTGTATTATGCTAAAACTGTGGGCACTGACCACAGTTGATAACAGATGTTTTCTTATCCACATCTTTATTATGCTAAACTGTGGGTGCTTACCACAGTTAACAGATGTAATCTAATCCACAAATGTATTATGCTAAAACTGTGGGCACTGACCACAGTTGATAACAGATGTTTTCTAATCCACAACTTTATTATGCCAAACTGTGGGCACTGACCACAGTTGATAACAGATGTTTTTTAATCCACAACTTTATTATGCTAAACTGTGGGCACTGACCACAGTTGATAACAGATGTTTTTTAATCCACAACTTTATTATGCTAAACTGTGGGCACTGACCACAGTTGATAACAGATGTAATCCAATCCACAACTTTATTATGCCAAATTGTGAGTGCTTACCACAGTTGATAACAGATGTAATTTAATCCTCAACTTTATTATGCTAAACTTTGGGCACTGACCACAGTTGATAACAGATGTAATCTAATCCACAACCTTATTGTGCCAAACTGAGGGCTCTGACCACAGTTGATAACAGATGTAATCTAATCCACAACTTTATTATGCCAAACTGTGGGCACTGACCACAGTTGATAACAGATGTTTTAAATTCCACAACTTCATTATGCTAAACTGTGGGTGCTTACCACAGTTGATAACAGATGTAATCTAATCCACAACTTTATTATGCTAAACTGTGGGCACTGACCACAGTTGATAACAGATGTAATCCAATCCACAACTTTATTGTGCCAAACTGAGGGCTCTGACCACAGTTGATAACAGATGTAATCTAATCCACAACTTTATTATGCCAAACTGTGGGCACTGACCACAGTTGATAACAGCTGTAATCTAATCCACAACTTTGTTATGCCAAACTGTGGGTGCTTACCACAGTTGATAACAGATGTAATCTAATCCACAACTTCATTATGCTAAACTGTAGGCACTGACCACAGTTGATAACAGATGTTTTCTAATTCACAACTTTATTATGCTAAACTGTGGGTGCTTACCACACTTGATTACAGATGTTTTCTAATCCACAACTTTATTATGCTTAAACTGTGGGTGCCAACCACAGCTGATAACCGATGTTATCTAATCCACAACTTTATTATGCTTAAACTGTGGGTGCCAACCACAGCTGATAACAGATGTAATCTAATCCACAACTTTATCATGCTAAAACTGTGGGCACTGACTTTTCCTTTTCCCTCTTTTTCAGTCATCTCCCATACCACAGATCATCCCTCCTTGTACCCTCGAGTGATAATCACTGAAGCATCTGCTGACGATGTGGACGAGGAGACCAACAGCAAGGGAAGTGCGGCTTCCGCTTCGATGCTCTCATTCAGTGCCGAGGAGGAGGGTATTGAAACACTGCACAGTGCTATCAGGATGGATGATATCGATACAGTGAGTTATAAAAGTTGGATGGACCCAGCATTTTATAAACGAGAGGGTGTAGAAAGTTTGTCAATCCCTAATCATACATACCAAGGATTCAGAACTTTATCAAGATAACAAATGTTACAGAATGCTAATTTGTACATGTATTCCACAGGGGTTGGTATTCCACTAAAAGGGGTTGCTATATGCACTTGCCTTTCTTATCGGTCAGGATTTTCTTCAAAGAAAGCCCGAAACCTTTTTGTTGCTCAGAATTCCCTCCCATATCCTACCCCCCCCCTATTTTCACTTTTAAAAAAATGAAGTCCTTGTGCCATTATCTAATCATCCCTTTCTGTTATACTTGGGCAAAACAATTCCTTTCATTCACCTCTGTTTGCCCGATCTGTTCTTTAATCAATTGAATATGCACTCTAAACATATTTTTGTATTCATACATAATATACATTTACATTCTCTAAATATTTCTGTAACCAATTGCATGATTCCTTCTTTTTGTCTTCCAGTTATTAATATGACATTCATTTGATGAATTTCTTCACATTGGGTGTACTTTCTGTCAAAATGATGCACAAAATTCAATCTGATGGTTTAGCAGCATGCCATTTTCTGACCCTAATATGAGGAATGTCTTCTTTCTTTTTTAATAATTTTTTTCTTTTAATTTTGCTTTGAATTCTCTTCAAACAAGGTCACCAGACTATTAAAGACTCAAGGTGGGCACTTTCCAGACCAAGATGGTTCTCTCCTTCACCTAGCTGTCCATCATGATTCAGTACAAACAGTCAAATATTTGCTCCACAGTATGAACATCGATCCAAACATACAGCTTGACGAAAGCAAGGTAAGGAAGTAATTTGTAAAATAACTAGTAATCCAGGTTGTGAACCCCTTGAATACTGAATTCTGTGATTCCCATATGCATTGTACAGGATCATCCAGTACCGGTAGGCAGTGTGTTAACCTGTTAACTACTGAATTACTTAATTCCCATATTCTTTGTACAGGGAGCACCCAGTTCCGTTAGGTGACATATTAATCATATTTAGTCCCTAATTGCCCCTGACCCCCGTTATGGGTATTTCTTTTTCAAACTGTAACACTCTTATTTTTCATAGCTTGAGTAGTTCTTGAAGTGAAGTAAATATGGAGAAAAATTTGGGATCAGACAACCAAAAAAGTTGATTGTTTTACAAAACTGCCCATTTATGTAATCAGGGTATCCAATAATCTATGTTTACTCAGTAAATTGAAAACCTGTACAGACAGGACCACAGAAGGGAAATACAAAGTGTGGCCTTAATAGACAGGTTCTGGTACACGTAAAGTGCTTTCATTAGAATCCATTCCCTGGTCACTGTAGGCAGGTGACTGCTGTAGACAGGTGGCTACAGCTTTGACTCTATATCTCTAACTACCTATTCTGCAGAGAAATGCCCTGATGGAAGCTGTTTGCAGAGGCAACGCTGCCATTGTCCAGTTGCTTCTGGGTGCAGGAGCAGATCCAACCAAAGAGGATGAGAGCAGACGCTCAGCTTTGGACCTGGCCAGGGAGATGGACGCTGAAGACATGAACAAGTTGATCAAAGAGTTTAAGGAGTCTCGTGAAAGACTTTATGGAGACGATCAAGCGCGCATCTGAGCCAAAAAGATAATGTGAAACGTGCATAAAGTGACCACCCAAGGGGGAACTTAAGGTCAAAGCTGGCTCATCAAACTACTGAATAATTTTATGCTGTTTCTTTCTGTGCTAGAATCCAAAAGGCCTTTTGAATGGGCATATTTACTATTGGCTATTGGTAATTCTCTATCACTTAGTCACACAGAAAATATTAAGTTTATCATAAGGCCTTGTCAAAAAGGAGGTTGGTGATGGATGTGCTGTGATCGAGGGATTCTAGAAGTCAATTGTTTGGGTTTTTTTTTCTGTTTTTGGTATCTTTTGGCGAAAGCAGGTGCAAGGAATTAATTCATTAATGTATTGATGAAAATAAATCGATCTATTAACAAAATATGAAGGGGGTGCGATGGAAAATACAGTGCGTCCCAGAAAAAAGGAAACCATAATTCAGTGTAATTTTTTGATGTCGTAATCATAAATTTGCTTCATGAGATGTACATCAATGGCAACATATGCTTCCCCTCTTTCATTTATAGCCCTTCAACGTTTATAATGTATTCATGACTGATTTAGAACAATGGAAAGTGGTGCTAGTAAATTACTATTTGCATGAGCAAATTATGATTTTACGTGAGTTTTTCTTGCTTTTACTACTGTCTATTCGGAAAACAAAGATCATTACTTAAATGTCAATTTTTCATCTTTCATATGAGACCATGTGCGTAAAATATGATTGACAGATGGTCGATAAAAAGTTGCATGAAAACATGCTTGAATTCTAGCTAGAAAAAAACAAGCATTTCCATCAATGTGGCAAACGATGGGCTACCGGTGAATGCGCAGTGAGTGTGATTTTGTGGTTGGCTTATAAAACATTCTTTCTGTAAAACTTGTAATATCGCTTGAAATGTTGGATGGTTGTGGGGGTGACCCACTTACAGAACAACAACCTATGAGTAAAAAAATGGCTTTCTTCTCTACACATGGAAAAAGTGATGTACCCCTTTTCTGCTTCGCCCTGCCCCCCTCAAACATGTTCCGCCTCCCCTGTGAAATGTAGCAACAAATGGAACGACTGAGAGAAGTTTGAGATCAAAATTATCAACACTGTAACATTGAATTCCCATAGCCATAGACTCCAGTCCGCAGCAATAAACAAATTTTTCTCCCGGCCTGAACAACATTCACCGTTAGCATGGTTAAGCCTATTGTCTGCTGCTTTGTAGGAAAAACAAAATGCTCACTTTCGTCGAATCGGTAGAAAATAAGCATGTTTTCATGCAACTTTTTCTCGACCACGCGTTATTCATATTTTATGCATAAGATCTCATATGGAAGAGGAAAAGACGGATATTCTAGTTATGAATTTTTTTTTCCAAATAGAAAGCTATAAAGGCCAGAAAAACTCACTCAAAATCTTAATATGCTCGTGCAAATAAAAGTTTGGTAGCATCACTTTCCATCGTTCTAACTCAGTCATGTGTGCAGTATGAATGTTGAGATGGGTTTCAAATGAGAGAGGAGAAGCATATCTTTCCATTCATGTACATTTCATTAAGCAAATTTATGATCATGATAGGAAAAAATTTCACTGAATATCGGTTTCCTTTTTTCTGGGATGCACTGTACTTTGTGGTAAAACCCAGGTTTTATTGCAGACTAAGCAAGAATTTTAGATCAATCTCTTATATATTGCTGATTCCATCTTCCAATATTCATGAAAAGGATAGTTTACAAACAAAATTATTTCTATACTCATTATATTTTTTCCTTGTCTTATTAGATTACAAAATTGATCTTTGAAGTACAACTTTTGTTTTGATGGGGTATCTATTGGCGAAAGCAAATAATTGAATTGACAACAGGCACTTCATAAAAGTGAACATGCATACTTAAGAATGAAATGGTGATTGCTTTGAATGAAGACTTTTAATGTTATAATAACATATATATAATTCAAATATGAAATAGTGTTGCATAGCAGTTCCAAGTTTTTCAATTGCATATTTGGAGAATGTGTTTCATTTATCTATTTTATTGTGTATTATGTGCAATATGCATTTTGTGTTAAAACATCAATTTTTATATATAGTTTAAACATGTGTTGAAATATGGTACAAGTTTTATTATTCTTTTTTAACATTCCATCTGCTCAAAAGCCAAATAGGCTCCTTTGAAGAAATAAATTTATTTTCTTTACAGAAAGTTAAATCAGAGCCTTTTACAATTCGTTGCCAATCAGTGAATTTTTGCCGTACAGAATATGCATTTCGTTGACAGGTTTCATAAAACAAATAATGCACAGGCCTCAGTTTGCGATGCAAGTGGCCATGCATCACGCGTATTCATAAATTTGTGCAAAAGCACCCGGCAAACTTTGTGCTCCCTGTAAATACCCTCAAGTAGGCTGCATCGCCAACACCTGTGCATTATTTGCAGCATTCTTCAGAATGCATCAGGGTGTGTTGGTTTCATTCATATCTATATTCATGGGTATTCTGATGCTATATGTTCTTCACCCTGATTGTCTTTAGATGGGCATTTATTACCTCTCAGGTTTCATTGTTTATTTTACCAGCTGAGGATCTCCTGTAGTAAAACATGTATGTATCACCTTGCTTGTAAGTATGAACAGTAGTTCTGCTTTTCCTTTTTCATCCACATTTTAGCTACTGTACTATTTTGATCAGGTTGATCAAAATACCATTCAGAATTTCTCTTTTTAACACTGAACAACCCAGGTGCAGTGAAATGTGTGTTAAAGCATAACTTATTATTTTCAAGATTCTATAATTATGAAGCTCTCCATTGAAAACTGTGTACGAGTTGTGATGATTAAAGCTTCTCTTTTGAGTTTCGGTACATCCTCTATAAGTTTCTGTCGCTCTTCCAGTTCTTTACTCGATTATACCAAAGCATAGGTCTGAAAGTTGTTATATGTGGATGATATTAATAAGATAAAGACAAGTTTGTGTGAATAGATGTATATTTTACCAGAATATTTATTTTGATTGAGGGCCGATATAAAACCAAATCTCAAGTACTGAATAGGCTGAACATTTCATATATGATGATCATAAATTTATACTGGATTTTTATTTCAGGGCTGTTTTCATATTTTTGTTCCTGTACAGAAAAAAAGTTAAGGAAATTGACAAATTGGAATTGATAAGATTCAATAAACAGGCGATAGAGATAGAGAGAAATGAAGGAGCTGCAAGATTACATGAATTTGTGTTCTTTATTGTTGTTTGGCTGGAATTTCCTATGCATTGTATTGCCAACTGTTTCTATGCATCTTAATACTGTATATTGATACTGTTATGAAATGTACTATTTCAAACCTTGAATTTGTTGTATCTGATTCCATCCAATCATTCAAATATATTTGATATATATTCATTTTCATTTATACTGTATGTATATTTCATAGATATAATATGAAATTCAAGATACATTTTAATCTTGGATAAATGTATGAAAAATTGTATTTGTATAGTATATGACATGTTTAATGTGACTTGATAGAGTAGGGTTTCCAGAGATTCTTGTGGGAACAACATACATACATGCATTTTGGCATTGATATCTAGCACTTTTCCATATTACCATGCCCAAAGCTATTTACAATATAAAACAACAGAAGTTCTGCTCTCCAAGTGCTTACAATATACATTGGTGTGAGAGTTCAGCCTTTAAGCTGGTTTCAGCATTTTTATATTTTAGTTTTGGCTTAATTTCAGCTTATATATCATTCTTCTGTACAAGAGTATGGGAGCTCTTTTAATTTCAGCTTTTTTTTCAGCACTCTTCTGCTTTTTCAGTTCATTTCATTTCATTTTATTTTATTTGTGATCACTCACCCCTTTTGGATTTTAGTTTGTTTTCTCTTTGAATTGTACTTCAGATTCATGTGAAGCTACAATTTTCCTCCTAGAATTATGGTTGCATTCATGCAAATTTTCTTTAAAAAATTATCTTATAAAATGGTGATGGAGAACACAAATGGTAAAAAAAATATGTTTTAAAACTTGATTCTACTCATCAGGATTGCTCGATTCACTATGCCACAGCCATACCAGAGATACAGACTCCAAACGGTTTCCATGACATTTGCTCCGGCGACAATTGCTCCTCTATAAATTCCACACACTAATGGAATTACCAATCTTAACCTTGGATTTAACACTATACCCTATCCTAAACCTAACCCTAACATAAAACCCTATTGCAACGCTAAACCTAACCCTATATCTTAGACGAAATAAAGTCTGGAGTTATTGTCGTTGGAGCAAATGTCATGTCACCCTCCAAACCAATTGTAATCCAATGACATACCATCAGTTGGTTTGGGGTTAATTTTGCTGGTGTGACCGAAGCTGATTAATAGGTCAATGAATCCAGTCGCTGCCAGGTTTGCTTGAAAATGCACACATGAATAGAAAAGATAACGTTTTATAAGTGGTTCTGCGAAAATCGTGATTGTCAGATTAATTTGAAGTTAGCAGTCTTTCATCACTGCACTCATATACCCCCAAGGCCGATGGGTTCGAAGTATGGCCACACTGCCTCATAGTATACTGTAGTTTGATTGAAAATGCACTATCAGACGCCCAAAAAAGATCTGTTTCAATTATGTTAGAATCATGCTTGATGAAGTCAAATCCAACGGAGTCAATTTTGGCATTGACAAAAAAATTGCATGAATGCTCATGGGAGAAATAGCATTACAAAATATGCAAATATGAACCATGATTCATGTTTGTATTTGGGCTGAAAATTTTCATTGACACAACCATTTATGTATGAGAATAATAGATTAATCTGAATCTGAATTATGATTTTAAAGAACGCCAATTACAAAGTCTGAAATAGGTCACTTGGGGGGCAATTTCCTTCAGCAAGAAACTGATCCACAGTGTGCTGCACTCAACCCAGGTGAGGTAAATGGGTACCGGTAGGAAGTAATTCCTTAAAAAGCTGTGTGCGCTATGAACCCCTAGCTTAGCCGGGTAATATAGGAGCGCCTTGAGCACCTAACAAGGTGGATATGTGCGCAATATAAATACCCTATATTATTTATTATTAATTCATCAACATTTTTTTGTCTGACAAGTTGTCAGAACTGATTTTGATTGGCTGAGGAGAAAGTGTTACTATGACAACTAACAGATACATATTAAAGCGGCCTACCATTGACAAATCATGGGGAAATCAAGGCCTGTCTCAGAACAGAAAAGGGATTCAAGTCTTTCATTCGGCTTTCACTATAAGGATAGTCTATTCCAAGTGCCATGATTTATTGCCATTTCAAAGTTCGCTCGATGAAAAAACAGCTTATGATATGGAAGAGTAATTACAAGACATGCTTCCAGACTGCCTGGGGGTGTTATGTAATAGATGTCGGCATGTCTGGGAGGTCTAATAGGAGAGCGATAGATAGTAGACTAACCCACCAGAAGTAAACTGCATGTTTCCACTTTGAAACATGTAACTTCAGAGAATATTTGTTTCGGATTAGCAATCAAGAGACCTAAGAGTATAGGAATTGGGATTTTTGGAAACTGCGACAACCTGAAGTAAATAATGATCACGAGTTCGGTCAAATTTGTGCTGTCCGAACTTTTATTGCATTAGTCCGACGGGCTCTCATGACGGACGGATTATATTATGCAAGTCAATTGGCCTTTTGCAAATTTTGTACCGATTCAATTTCCCCATGATTTGTCAATGGTAGGCCCCTTTAAGAGTTTGTTAGATAAAACATCTGAACGGTCATTTCATGAAACGCCCCCCCCCCCTGGGTAATGTGTCATATAACTGTTTGGAAGGTACACATGACTGATGACCCTTTCTTGGGTTCTAAATCATATTCTTTATCATTTTGATTCCAAGCATCTACAGTAGAAATATGATCTTTGTAGGATAAGACTCTAATTTTTAACAAGTGTCTCCATGGAAATTCTTTTTTTTTCAATCTTTGAATAGGGTCATAGGACATGCACTCCCCCCAATTACATTGAAACAGGTGAATATTTGGAGCATCTAATTTAGCACAAGAAAGGCTCATCAGTTGTGTGTAAATCCATTTTAAGTCATTCAAAACTTATAAACAGCTTTATGATACAATACCACCTAGAAGAAAATACTGGAAAATTTTCAAAGTAAAAATCCTGTTAAGAATAGTCACAAGAATATCTTTTTGTTATTGTAAGAGAATGTTACCCAGGTGTCATGTTTTTAATATCAAGATACATGTATGCAGTAATAAAAAATTCAGTGAAGCACGCTAGTATCGAAGCAATACAGTAAAAAGCAAATTTTCAATCTATGCATCAATTCCTTCTGTAACATGTACCAGCGTCTTGCCAATATGTATATTCAATTTATTGTAATGCTGATTGTGTTTATGTTAATATTAATACTTTGATCGAAAACAGCAAATGTGTGTTAACAAAGAATTGTATTCTTTATGATTATCTAACAAATAAATCCATTGAATATAATAATTTTGGTATGTTGCCAGTGTGTATGAGTTATAAGATTTGCACAACACATGAATAATTCACTCATGGCTGAAAAGTACAAGGATATTGTCAAATTACAAAATACATGGTACTCAAATTCTTATTATATAAGACTTTATTAAAAAATAAATTATACATTTACAAAGTTTTTTTTTTCTTGTAATATATTTATGTACATTTTATACTTTATATGACCTCTGAACATATATAAGGGACTATTTTCAAGGACATCATTACAATAATGGTAAATATTTTCCCATTAGGGTAACTACTTTCCCATTAGGGTAACTACTATGTCTATGGTAACAGGACTCAGTAGCCAATCAAGATCAAACATTCCATGGTAGTTACCATTATGGCAGTTACCACAGTTGAAAATCCTTTATAAAGTGGGCCAATGATCACCTTTATTACAACAACAAATATTTCCTTGACACTTCAGTATGAAATATTTTTGAGTTGTTTGAATTCCATGTGTTAAATACAGACCTAACCAGTACATTTGCTTGTTATATTCTTAGCAAAATTACTTAATGGAAATATCTATATCTTGGGCAATCTTGTAATTAGCTCATTCAAGGCAATAAATCATTTGTAGCCTTAATCGATATTGCTTTCCTTTTTGCATTAAAATTATGTAATTGAATAAAACAGATCAACTTTTTTTCCCACTTATTTTGTGTTGCCAATTTAAGGATTTTATTGGTTTTATCTTTAACATTTTGCAAATAAAATTTAATGACAAAAGGTACTGATACAATGATTAATAAATATTAGTAATATTCTTGTTTGCACCAAACCAAAAATATGGACACTTATATTTAAAGTACTAGTCAGATATCTTTGGACCACTATTACCTGTAAAACCAGACTAGACAAGTGGGCCCTATAACATTTTTCTTAATATTAGCTAGATTGTTGGGCTGATTTGATTTCATTGATCAATATGTGCCATCAAGTCTACAAATCAACTTATTTTTAATTTCACCTCAAGATACCTCCACAATTGGCTACGGGCAAAATGACACAAGCATATCAAATGATCACCTTTACGTGCAAACAAACCAAAAATTTATCAGGCACCTCCACAAAACTCGGAGCTACATCTTTCTGCATTAATCCCACAAGTGTCATTTTCATTACCAATCCTCTTACTTCAGCGTTAGACAAAACAATTGGGAATGCAGGAAAGTTGCTGTGACGGATGCTTTGCAAGATTCCTGTCAAAAGACGCTGCAAGGTGCCTAGTACAAACATTCCTGGAATGGGAAAATTACTGTCCAAAATAACACAAAAATGTGCACAAGATAAATGAAAAGTGAGCCCACATATCATGTCATGACACTGCAAATAGTGTGTTTGATGCCTAACATCATAAAGGAGCAGTCTAAAAGTTGGTTATAATAAATACAGACATATGAGAGAAGGATATCAATGGATGTTTGGTGAAAATCCATCAAATGATAACATTTTTTCCCCTCACATCAGGGTAGACTTCCCCTTTACAAATCAATAACTCTTCTTCTTTGATTTTTTACTTTTTCTACAAACGTCTACTAACATTTTTATCTAATTTCTATTCGTTCACTATTAATCAACTTGATTTCTCATTTATAATAAAATCAAAACCATTAATTCAAATGACAAAATTCATTAGACTGCTCTATTACTGTACTCTTCCTTTCATTTTACCTACCAGTAGTCTCTTTTCATACAACTTGTTAAAACAACTAATTTACAAAAACTGTTAAAAGCTACAGAAATCAAAGCATTCGATTTGATAAGTGAGTTCTTCAGAATTTCATATGATTTAAAAACAAGGTGGTTCTCGAACTACGAGTCTCGCCTGATTTCACGATCAATTAAATATGTAATATTCTTTTGACCCCTAGATGACCATTGATCTTATCATCCTCAAGAACACAGGTGTGGTAATGCCCACAGATCATTTGTACCAAGTATGAACACAATTGATGCAGAAATATAGAAATGAGAGCAAGTTGAACAAAAACTTCAAAAAAGGGTGAACATGACCTCATATCATTTGACCCCTAGATGACCTTTGACCCCATCTCTCATTGGATCACATGTGGTATTGCCCAGGGATCATATGTACCAAGTATGAAGATAATTGATGCAAAAATAAAGGAATGAGAGCAAGTAGAACAAAACATTTAACACTTTGGAACAGACCAACAGACTAAAAACAGGAAAAGTGATTAGGTCTCTGCCGAACTTCGTTTAGGCGAGTCAAAAATCACCTTGCTACAGTGCATTTTTCATAGAAACAGGAACTCTATGAAATATATGTAATCCATCTATAAGCTTTGGAAGGGAGGGTCCATGAGGCCAAGTGTTGCATATATGTTTTTGTACATCAATAGATTTTCTCGTTAGCCTGATCTTCAATGTATAAACAGAAATATACACTCTAGAAAACATTAGTCATTTCAACAATGTGTGAAATAGAAAGTACAGTGACCCCGCATTTGCCACTGTATTAAACTTTCTAGTTTTACTTGCACGCACCTTCACATGCAAATCATTTTCTCATCGTGTCTGCTGCTCCTTTGCACATCAATACCAAGACGATATCATGGTGGATTCACACTCTTGTATGCTTGTATGTTCATATTTTTTCAATATTGATTTATTTGCTGTTATCTTCATACAATCAATGCCTGAGGTAAGGTACTGATCCTCCTTACCACATCCCTTGGAAAGAATGTAAAGCTGCCAGTCCTCATTTCTTGCTTTCATGCTCCATGAAGATGCATCCTTGGTGGTCTCAAGTACATATTGCAAATCAACTCAACTAAGACACAGTCCATTAAGAAGTCAACTTTTGCTCCAGGTACAATGTATTGTCCTTGTAATTGCAGTCCAAATGAACTTGTACTCTTCGCAATATGTTTTAGACAATTGTTTGATGATATAGGTTCCACGGCAGAAGTTCTTACTGTCGCTGCAACATGTTCCTCTTGTTGCAAACAGTGATGGCCAACCGTTCATGTTACTGCTGTCATAAGTCTGCCCGTGCTCCCGTAAGGGGAATATCTTTCAACTCTGTCCTCATACACAGGTATTCTCCCAGCACTGTCGTCAATGCTATACAACCAATGTTCGTAAACCACCAAGCCATCGAACTGGGGATCCATGAATTGTACATCCAACAGGCAATGAAGTGGAAAAAGTGCATTGTAACAGAGAAGTCTGTACACTGCTTTGTCCTCTGCACAATACACCACAGTCCAATAGCACTGAAAGAATTAAAAAAAAATCAAAATACAAAATCCTCATTATTTTCATCATTTTTATTATCATCATCATCACTACTACCACGACCACATCATCAAAAAGAAACAATATACAATCCTCATTATCTATCACCATCATATATCATTTAATCACCACTACCATCACCACCACCACCTTCATCATCATCACCATCATCATCATCATCATCACTACCATCATCATCATCATCACTACCATCATCTCCATTATCATAATCTCCATCATCATCAACAACACTTATCACCACAACCACAACCACCAAAATTTACTTAATATTACGGTACTCACCAGGTGAGTGCATTCATTACATAGACCGCAACAATCATCCTTCCTCCTGAACTGCTGAAGTCAAGGCACTGTGAAAACAAAATACACATTTTTTTATGAATTAACTTTCCTTATAATAATAAAATACTTCACTTTTATTTCAATTTCTACTTACAAACCTGATTTCTGATATAAACCACCGTGTGAATTACTTCTGAAGTTAAGAATGATCAAGGTGTTAAAACAATATTTTTCTCTGAATACGTACAGATCTAGTAACAGAGGAGTAAACAATGATTTTCAAAAGTACCATTAATCATTCAGACTTATGTTTTACAACTTTAAAGGAGAATGAAACTCTTGGAGCAAGTTAGCTTTTGTGAAAGCAGAAAAATCAAAGAATAAGATCAACAAAACTTTGAGAAAAATAGGACTAGCAATAAAAGAGTTATGAGCATTTGAATGTCGAGATCACTAATGCTATGGAGATCCTCCTATTGGCAATGCGACCAAGATCTGTGATGTCACACACGTACAACTCTCCCATTTGGACACTGAAAATATACCCCAAAACATCTCTTTTTGCTCATTCTAATCATATGACAAACGATTCATCAATGATATAATGTTGTGAAACCTCTGTACTTGTCATCTCATAAAGAGAACACCTCACCTTGTGATAGACTCTATAAAAGTGAGAATATAAGTGAAATAAGTACTAAAGTAATGAGGGAGTTGTACGTGTGTGATATCACAGATCTTGGTTGCATTGCCGTTGGGAGGATCTACATGGCACTAGTGATCTCAATATTCGAATGCTCATAACTTTCTTATTATTCATTCAATCTTCCTCAAACTTTCAACAATATGTTTCTTTGATTTTTCTCTTTGATATGGATTCAGCTGGTTTCAAGGGTTTCATTCTCCTTTAAATTTCATTTGAACTTTTATGGTAAATTTAATCAAAAAATATAGACAAACATGTACATACTGTACATACATAGGTTTTTTCAAAAGCCACAAACTTGAATCTACACTTTTTTCTCTCATGAAGCTTTTTGGATAGGATTAGCAGAAATTTATTGACTGTTTGAAATTGATCTACTGAGAAATCGGAATTCGATAGATCCTTTTAAGTGGCAAGATTTGGTAAAAGCAAGAATAACTTGAACAAGAAAATCAACCTACATCATAACCAAATATCTGGCTTAATGATTTAGGATGATCCAAGATGTAATCAACCATAATCAACCAAATTCCAAAGCACACATAGAAGACACTCTGCATAGCAATGATCTGTGAGATGAGTAACATGGGATCCCACACATAACTTCTGAATGATGCCCCCATCCTTCAATAATCTGCAAAGGAGAAAAAATAATCACAAAAATGTTTTGAAAGTTAATATTACATTAGATCATCAGTATTCATGGGGAAAATTGACACCAAAACTAAATAACAAGTGGAGCGCCTCTGGCAGTCACACCTGCATCGCGTTATTCAATATAGCAGCAGTGCTGACTTTGAAAACTACTATAAAAAATTATTCACAAAAAGAAACACCATTCATATAATGATACAATACTACGTTCATGGACAATAAATGACATTTGACCTTGATCATGCAACCTCAGACTTGTCAGTGATACTTGATTAATATCCACATTTTATAAACTATAGCTATAAGCTTTGAAAGTTATGACAGCAATCTAATAATTACCTCCAAAATGGCCAAAGTTCAATGACCTTATGACCTTTGGTCATGTGACCTGAAACTCGCATGAGATGTTCAGTGATACTTGAATACTCTTATGTCTAAGTTTTATGAACTAGATCCATACACTTTCAGATGCAGAGTTATGATGGTTATTCAACAAATATGGATCCCCAACATGGCCAAAGTCCATTGACCTTTGCCATGTGACCTGAAACTTGCACAGGATATTCAGTGATACTTGATTAAAGGTGGTTTTGAAAAACCCGCGGTTGAATCCATGGTTTATGCAGATTTCCTGTATAAATTACGCTTAATTTAGCGCGTATAAATAAATGTCCAATGCTGATGCGCACTTTTGTCACAGTGCGCCATATTGACGCCTGTTACCATTGATAGATACGCTATTTTTTTTTTTTTAAACAGTGGACTCATGAATAAAATAAACATATTTTTCAAAGAAAAAACGTACTGCCGTATTTTGGTTGTAAAAACATACTAAATACGGCTAAAACGTACTGGTTGGCAGGTCTGCAATAGTTATCCAGTCCATTCTCGAAGCTGTGGACAATGGGTGCATTAACTAATTCATTACATAGACTATTCCAAATCCAAGGTTTCCTCATTCAATGTAAAAAAATTTCCTACGTTTCTCAGTGACTGACGTAGTGTTGACTGTTGGGGTAAAAGGTACATCCTTTATAAAAGATTTTAGTCTTTATTCCCTCGCAAATTTGACCCTAAAGTAACACATACTAGCTTTCCTAGCGAAATAGATACCCTTTTTTCATTATTTCAGTGTTTTTGACACCTTACCGGTAGTCCTTATTACATTACGTAATACTGAAAAAGCTGCTGCGGGCGTTCAACCGACAGTGAGTAGTGCAGTGAACAGTTTGAAGGGATGACCTTTTGTTCCCTGGTATCTGGTACTGGGAATTGGGATCTCATGAAGAGGGATTCTGGATTGACTCCGTCTATACCATGCAACATTTTAAATACTTGTATCATGTCCCCTCGTCCTCTGCGGTAATGTAAGGAGTACAGATTCAGTTTAACAAGTCTTTCACTATAAGATAAGGAGCTAAATCCTGGAACTTTTTGCTCTACGTTGAACAGATTACCCGGTAGGCGGTAGGATGGGGGATCGGGTGTCCGGACACTTTATATTTTTGAAGCCTTCTTTTTTGTTACACTAAAAATATGAATTAAATAGTTGTAATCATCTTCTATTTTGTTCTCTATAATATTTTGTAAAATTTTGTACTAAAATTTGATGAAACTTCGCTTGTAATTTTTTCCAAATGACTTTCTAAAATTGATCGTCCGGACACACAACCTGTCCGGACACAGAACAACTGGGTATACTATAAAAAGAAATTCATGATAAATCTCAACTCAAATTGTTAAGTGCGTAGACTGGGCACATCATTAAACTAAAGCTAGATAGGGCCTAATTGATAGATAGATAAAATAATCTCCGACTAAAAGTAAGTCTGAGACTGAGTCTGAATAAAAAAAAAGGGAGATTTTTCAAATTCAATGACATGTCTAACGACGTTACTACTACTACCTACCGTACCACTTCCAGTTTACCCGAAAATAAGTTGTTACACCTTTCCTGTTCTTCATCCAGATCAGAGCTGAGTGAAAAAATAAGCAATCCACTGCTTGCCGCCGATCTCCGAAGATCAAAACCGGAGGAAGGAAATACACAAGTACGTACAAGTTCATGAAGTTACGTTGAGCAGAAGCGCAGCACGTCATTTGTGCCACGGCGCGGCGCGCACGAAAGTCTCCGCGCGCGCTGCACTAATACTCGTGCGTACGATGCATACATCTGCGCTGCTAGCTCATTGCTGCTGCATGCTGCACTGCTCAGCGCTCATCCAGCCAGTGGTTCGGGGCCGGGCTGGGCGATGAGTTAGCGACGTCGCGGTGTTGGAGATCGATCGAGAGCGTCGAGCGTGTACGTGCGGTGTTGTTGCCTACTTTTCGTAAAGTGATCACTAAAATTCAAGATTATTAATTGGTTATGAATTTTTTTAAATCTTATATTAAAAAAAAAACTTTTTAAACTCACAATTTATTAATTATTTTCAAATTTAAATTATTTATGTTAAAAAATTGAGGTTGTTATAAAAATTATTTAAGATATATTGTATTTTCACTATTAAAACAATATGTGCGGCTAATTTGACCCTCGACTGTACTGATCGACCTCGAGCATACTTTTCGCAGTATCAAGTTCCGGTAGCCGGTATCCTGCAGTAAAGATCAAGCCTGAAATTAGGGGTGAGAAAATCAGCTATAAACCAACGAATTGATACAGTGATGTAAAAATGTTTTTGTTTTTCAACACATTCTGGGTTGATGATTCTGATTATTGCGTGGAAATTCAGTCTAACTCTAAGTAACGTTAAACATGGCCATGGGTGTGATTGTGAATGTAATTTGATGCTGCAGTCCTGCACTGCACCACCTACATGACCTAGGCGCTATGCCTATGCTATGGTCTGGGACTCTGGGTACATTACCGGTGCACAGGGGCCGATTGCACGAAAGGGTCTTTCGAAGGACCGTCTTTCGTGTCGCCCATCTTTTATGATGCGCTATAAGCGGGGTGTTTCTGAAATTTATGATAAACAAATACAATTCGTAAACTTGCTTTTAAATCAAATTTTATACAATTTTGTGAGATATCACCTAATTTTATTAACAAATATTTTGTTTATTTTACTTTAGCGGACGAATAAAATATGTTTGCAGATAATTTATTTAAAATGCGTTTCACATGGCGCATCATAAAAAATGGGCGACACCAAAGACGGTCCTTGCAAAGACCCTTTCGTGCAATCGGCCCCAGGATAACCGCTGGCACGGCATTTGCAATAAGTTTTTTATTCTTATGTAAAAATTTGAAATTTATCTACATTTTACATGAAGTAAGCTTTGGATATGAAACTTACCAAACGATATGAAGCCAATTTCAATTCCTCTCTGTCTCTGTCTTTCTGGTACTTTAATATTGATGATTTTACTTGATGTCGAAGCAGGCATGCGGCCAATTCGCTGGTTTTCTCTATACGCACAGAGAGGGCGCGCGATATTATTTAATAAACTTGCTTGTTTACGTCAGATCAGCTGTACTGCTGGTTGCGTTCTAGGCGCTCCGCATTTTTTTCGCCGTTCAGCGTTATTTTATGATGTAGCGCCATCAGCGATTATACGTGAGATGCCTGTTGATTTTTGGGGTACAATTTCCTATTATGCGCCGGCGACTTGAATCTAGACTGTTCGATAGGAAAAATTCGCATTTCGATTGTTGTTTGCGTAATTTCCACCGCAGTATTAAAGGAGAATGAAACCCTTGAAACCAGCTGAATCCATATCAAAGAGAAAAATCAAAGAAACATATTGTTGAAAGTTTGAGGAAGATTGAATGAATAATAAGAAAGTTATGAGCATTTGAATATTGAGATCACTAGTGCCATATAGATCCTCCCATCGGCAATGCGACCAAGATCTGTGATATCACACACGTACAACTCCCTCATTACTTTAGTACTTATTTGACTTATATTCTCACTTTTATAGAGTCTATCACAAGGTGAGGTGTTCTCTTTATGAGATGACAAGTAAAGAGGTTTCACAACATTATATCATTGATGAATCGTTTGTTATATGATTAGAATGAGCAAAAAGAGATGTTTTGGGGTATATTTTCAGTGTCCAAATGGGAGAGTTGTACGTGTGTGACATCACAGATCTTGGTCGCATTGCCAATAGGAGGATCTCCATAGCATTAGTGATCTCAACATTCAAATGCTCATAACTATTTTATTGCTAGTCCTATTTTACTCAAAGTTTTGTTGATCATATTCTTTGATTTTTCTGCTTTCACAAAAGCTAACTTGCTCCAAGAGTTTCATTCTTCTTTAAGGATCGGACGGAGTATCTTGGCTGAGATTTGAAGGTAAGCGTTTAAAATCTCTTTTTATGAATATTTTGGAGCATAGTTTGAAAATTAATTCAATGAACAGATTTAGATGAATAAATTTAGTATATTGTGAAGATTTTGGCGTGTATCATTCTCTCACATTCGTGTGATGAATGAAAACGTCAAAATTCATTATGAAATGGCATGCGTTGTGCGAGGTTAGTACAACTAACCTCGCATGCTTGTGTGAGTGGGATGAAGGTTGCCCCGGGGACCTTGACACGTCTTTAGACAGTGTCGAGGTCCTGAATACAACCACTCATTATCACCAGAGTACAAAACTTTGCGATGTTTGGCATTAGAAAACCGATGATCATAATCAATTAAAAATCTAACGATTAGGATCAATCTTACCTAAACAAACTGTTCCTAAGCCAGGATATCTTTGAAATATATATGATGTATATAATTCCATTAAATTCTTCAAAAGAGCGTCAATTTTCGGACTTTTGTCCCAATCGCGAGATCGCCATGTTTGAGGTAACATGAAAGAAGATTCTGCGCATGCGCATATATGAATATTTATAAGATGTCGTCACTGCATGCCTTTACAGCACAGTTTAATGAATATGCATGTCAGAAGAGTGAAAACTTTCGGCAAGTCGTCTAGATTCAATTAAATCGTGATTTAGGCATATAATTCAATACCATTTTTTCATTTTAATTTGGAAAAAAAATAGATCTATATTCATGAAAAAATAATTATTAAAATGAAAAAAAAAATAGATCTATATTTATGAAAAAAATATTTATTTCATATATATTTTTATTTTGTTACATTTTGTGTTTTTTATGATAAGTTTTTTTTTATTTTGTCATTTGTTATATTCTTTCTTTCTCCTTCTTTTCATTCTTTTTATGCTTTGTTTATGGGAAAGGGGGGGGGGGGGTAAAGCTTGACTGTGTTTGCTTGGTGTGTGTTTTTTTTATAACTTCCTAAAATTATTTTGATTTAATGATACTAAAAATGAACAAAATATTTATCAATAGTGTGCTTGTGCATTATATTCAAAGATTTCTAGATCAGAAATTTTTAGTCCGTATTATTATTATTCCCTTTGTGATTATGAAATATCAAAGAAATATTTACAAATGGATTCTAATTTTACATTTAGAATAACCAATTTACGATTTTCTTAAATATGAATTCTGATTCAATAATGTAAATGATTTCATGTTATTTATCTTTTCACATGTTATAACAATGATGAAGGAATGAATATGATTTTAAAACAAAAGGAAATACTTAAAAACAATTTTGCCTGCTTTAAAAAGAAATATCAAGATAATGTTAAGAATAAATAATTGTAATTTTAAAAAATTTCTGCCGCTTTGATAATCTCCAATCACCATTTGTTGTTTAATTCATCGCATGGCAGTAGCATAATCAACCCCTCACCTGCCCCCCCCCCTCTAAACAAAATTGGTACGAATTTTATAATGACCTCTAATTTTGTGTTAAAGACCTTTTTTTTGCTTGTCAAATTCAAAACATTGAACTCACTGGCGGATCCAGGGGGGGGGGGGGGGCAAAACCGGCTCGTGCTCCCCCCCTTTGAGAACAAAATGAAAATTTGTAATGTAAAAATTGTGTTAAAACCGAACTGTGCCCCCTCCCTTTTGACAGTGAAGACTTTTTTATTTTTTTTTTCGATTTTTCGAGGACGAAATATCCTTAATTTTTGGTTGAAAAACTTTTTTTTTTGCTTGTCAAATTTTTCATTGGAAAAATGTGCCCCCCTTTTGGAAAATCATGGATCCGCCCCTGATTGAACTCATTTATATGAAGCGCTTCTAGTTCTACACTGTCAAAAATAATTTAAACAACGCTGTTTACTGTGAGAATTGCACAGTAGTTGTTTAAACATTTTAAGCAAGTGTTTAAAATCTTAAACAATCATGTTTTAATTATTGATAAATTAATATTTGAATTTAATTATTGATAATTAAATATTTGAATTTAAACTGTGTTTTTTAAGATTTTAAACTGTTTAAACAATTACTGTATGATTCACATCGTAAACAGCGTTTTTAGATTTGTTTTAACAGTGTATTTGGATGATTAGGAACTTAAGTGACATGCTAAATATCAAATTAATGGCGCAAAATAGGCGACAGGAGATTCCATATAATTCTATAGTAATATTGTACTTTCTTTTTTTATATATGAGGTACGGCACAATTTTTATAACTGCCCCTTTTAAATGAGGAACAGGCCGTCCGCGGTCCCCAAATAAATTATGACTGACTAGTAAAGAGCTGAAAAAACGGAAGAAGTAGCCTTTATGGGTAATTGACGGCATTATTATTATAGAGATTACCACCCTGACCCTATAAGGATCTGGAATGTTGTGTGATCAATTTGAAGAAAATATGACTTCATATACTTTGACCTATAATCTTAATACTAACTCCTTTCCCAAATATTATTCTTTAAAACTTGACGCCGCCAAGAAACACACTAGCAATATAGCCGAGATGAAAATACGGGGTAGTATAGAAAGGTAAACAAAGGAGAAAAACTATGATTTTCTCGCAAACATGCGCGGAAGCAAATGTTTAGAGAGAATGAGAAAGAAAATCCCGCAAAGCGATCTTTTTCGCCATTGTTTCCCCCTTCGCTATTACCGTTTCTCCTCTCTTTTTTTTTTTGGGGGGGGGGGGCGTTAGGGTGGGGAAGATCATCCCACCGCCTCCTTGCTACGTATTTGTTATAGAAAAAAAAGGAAAAGGTGCATGATAAAGGCCTAACTTGTATTGGGATGTTATGGCAAAATCTATCACAAAATTTGATTTCTGCGTCAATTCTTCTATTGTATAGTAGTAGAAGTATCTAAGCTGATTTAGTGTCACTATGATTATTCATTAATTCTTAAGCAAAAACAATATAAAGAATGGAATGTCTTTAGAAAAAAAAACCTCTTGGACGCCAGGAAAACAATCAGACAAGCAGGATTATGCGTCCTATAATGAGCAACTCAATTCTTAGTAATTATAGGCCTATAGGGGAAGGCGGGGTAAGTTGAGCATAGGGGCAAGTTGAGCCACCGCCCCCAGGCCAATAATGAATGAGTCAGACATTATGGTGGTGTCATGTATTGATGACCCATTACATAACCCTTAACCCCACCACATTGTTTTCAACTTTGAAACAAAAAGTACTTTTTTTAGAGGGAAAAATACAAATTTCAGCCAAAAAAGTAAAAAAGGGTGTGAAATAGATAAGTGTTTTTTACACACACACTTCTTTACATATAATAAAGCATAAGAACAACATTGTCAGTCCAGGTATGGATCTTCATTCTTGTCACAGTCTTTTACATGATGGATACATAAGAAATGTGTGGATGCGAAATTATCGCATTAAGTTCGGACTGGGGTAAGTTGAGCCAGCAAACATGGGGCAAGTTGAGCCATGGTAATCCTTATGGTAATGTAAATAAAAACACAATCAAACCTTAAAAAGTCTTCGGTGTGTAGGCAGAAAAGAGCAAATTCAAATGACAGTTCTTTTACTTTTAGAGAATGTTAGTATTTTTAGAGAATTAGCAAGTGAAAAGACTTTAAATAAAAAATTGACATGCTGGTTCTTCCCGCATACATTTTGTACATAGTTTTTGTGGCTCAACTTACCCTCGAGGGTGGCACGACTTACCCCACAGATGGGGCAAGTTGTGCCACTTGACATCGTTTTTTTCAAAGGTCACAACGACTTTCAGTGTGGGGGTAGAAAGTTGTATAAAGGTGAAAAAGATTTCCCAAGAATCATATTTAAAGGCAAGGTACTTATTTCTACATTATTATTAGTCATATCAATTCTATCATGCAAAATGCAAAAAGTGTCACAACTTACCCCGCCTTCCCCTACTTATCCCGCAGAGATTTATATACTCAATGATTGAAGCTTAAAAAATGCCAACAAGATGAAAGATAACATATTAATCTATAAACAAACATATAAATTATAATCACATTTCATGATTCTATACTCTATCTTATGATCTCCGTTCAAACATAATACAAATTAATAGGCATCAATTGTATGAAAATGGTTGTTGGATGATAATGAGATTTGCATATATTTTCATTTATTTATTTTAAATTCTCATTAAAACATACAACATACATTTCAAATTGAAATTAAGGATACATGCACAGTATACAAAATAAACAAAATGGAAAACATAACAAGAGAGAGAAAAAAAATAAAAATATGTGGGAGCCAGCATTGGACTCCATGATGATATTTTTAAAATCATTTTACATCACGGAGTCCTCTAGGCTAAGCCAGCACAGGCCTATCAGAGGCTGGGTTCCAGAAAATAGGCATCAATATCTTAAAGAGATGGTTTGCTGATCACTCAATAATTTTGATCAACGAATATATTCCTATGAGTGTTCATTTATTTCTTCACTTGTTTATTTACATATATCTATACAGTTTCCAATAATAATAATAATAATTAAAAAAAAACTTGTAGTATGATACCATGTGCATAATCTCTCGAAAACAATGAAGAAACAAAGAAGAAAAAGAGAGGATAAAGACAAGAAAAAAATTAGAGACAAAAAAAAGAAACGAAGAAAAATAACGAAGAAGAGAAAGAAAAAGAAAACAGACCCAAAAAAAATGAAAAGAAGGTATAGGAACAAAATGAGAAGAATAAAAAAGGGGGAAAAGAAAATAAAACAGAACAAAAGAAAAGAATTTAGTGGATCCCCCTCATTTCCATTTCCATTTATGCTCTATATTATACTGTTTTTTCTGTTTTGTTTTTTTTACGAAGTAAGAATGCCCTTCTGTAAAATTGTACTTGATTTGTATTACTTTATATTACTTTGTATTATGTTTTTTGAATGGAAATGAAATAAAAGAATTGAATTGAAAGAATTGAATGGAGGAGAAAGAAACTTCATCCTATTCAACTTTGAAAAAATTGTAAAAGAACGTCCAGTTGATTTGATACATGAGATGTAGGGACAGTGATTTTCCGTTTAAAAAAATTGCCTTTTCCGTTTCAGAAAATCTCAAATTCCGTTTCAGCATGTCAGAAAACGGAAATTCCGTTTCCCCATAGACTTTGTACACACGGAAAAGTGACAATTCCGTTTACACATTTACATGCACACTCGCACTGGTCAAAATTTGTATCTGCTGCTGTACCAACAACACAATAAAATCCGTTCTAATCGGATCTATGCGGGTGAATAAAATATTTTAACACACCCATTTTGCATGCATACATCCTCACCTTTCATATTATTAGCATTATTTCACGGTGAAATGATATTTCATCGATAATTTTGGGGGTTTTTGGACATCGTTATCATCAGTCATCGTCTTTTCCCAATCCGCCATCTTGGATTTTAAGACCACGATATCGTGCTGTTACATCTTCAAACGTAGAGGGCAGCAACACACAACTGTGTACATGTAGTTGAACGATACATGTGTGCATGTGAAGCCCAACCCGGCCGGCCGGCCGGGTACGGGTACGGTGCGGGGTACAATCGAGTGTGCTGATGTCGAGTGCAGTCACGATGTGTGAATTGTCATGATAGTAGCGAAGTGAGATCGTGTTTTCTGGTTTTTTTTGGCCATTTAATATTCTCATTTTGTTGTGATTTTGGAGTAATTTCTGTTGCTATTCTGTGTATTTTGAGAGAAAATACGTTTTCCGTGATTTTCCGTTTGAAATGCCATTTTCCGTTTCAAAAGGCCCTTTCCGTGAATTCCGTCCGTTTTCCGCGATCGCGGAAAATCACTGTCCCTAGAGATGCAAACAATAAACATTAAATGAACAGCAATAAATTAACTAATCATTTAACAATTAATGACAATGAAGAAAATATAAATAAACCATGTTAATTAAATATGCTATGTTAAAATAAATAGCATTTAAATTAACTGTAAACTGCGATGCTAAACCATGCGTCGTGAAAAAAAGAATGGCTCTCAAAAACTGAAAATGGCTCTGGTAAAATGAAAAATGGCTCCCTAAAAGTAAAAAGTAATTCCAACACTGCCATACATGTAGACCTCGATTTTGGATTGAGCAAGAAAGAAATTGTCATCGTATGTATGCACATTTAATGATTGCCATATTTACATGTATTCATTTTTCAGAGAAGTCAAAATGGCATCCTTAATGAGGTTAAGTGTGAGGAGGGTTGCCTCCAATGTCTCCAAAACGCCCAAGAGGAACTTCCATGACAAACTATATGCCGACAGACTGGACTACCCCGCCCCCAACTGCAGATTCATGAAGGAAGCTGACCTCTCATCAGACATGCAAGCACTCAAAGTCAAAGAGAGGGGTAACTGGAAAGCCCTGTCACAAGCGGAAAAGAAAGAATGTAAGTCTAGGAATACATACATGTGAAATTGTTGCAATCTCTTTGTCCACCCTTCAACTGTTTGGAAAGTAATGCATGACTCTATGTATGGTTTGAATGTGAAGTGCTAAAATGAGAGCTCAAGTTATTTTGCTGACAGTGAATGTATTATAGACAACTTCATTTGAATTTGACAAAAAATACACTTTTGGATTTGAAACAACTGCTTAATACCTTGTCAAATTCAACATACCTCTATTTCAGATAAAGCTTTTGCATTTGAAATTGATATAGCAAATTGCTGGCTAACTATTTTCAATTCTTTCATGAAGTTGTTAACTTTTTAACTTTATGAACAGCTTAGTGATTATGAAAAATCCCTTTGAGTATTTGTTGGAAGTTGAATTGATTTGATTTTTATTAGACAGGCAGAACTTGTTTATCTGGATTATGCAAATTTTGTTTTTTATTCCTGCTTGTTTCATCTCATACGAAGTCCAATTACATATAAACAGAAAATGTTCTTTGGCCTGCGCTCAGTCAGATTATCACTTTAATCAGGTTAATTCCCAACAGCTGTAGTTTAAATAAAATCTAAACCGTCATTGTGAATAAGCGTTAAATATAGAAATTCATTGCCATTTTGAAAGACAGCAAGAGAAATCCTATTCAGCTCATTCTTGAGTACAAGTATGCGTAACCTATGGAAAGATTTTTGCCAAAAAGTGTAAGACACTGTTTCAAAATCCTATTACTTTTCAGTTAAAGTGATTGGTTAACATTGGTTTGACTTTCAAAAAATCTGAGCTAGAAGGTCACACTTGTCACCTGTGTCTGTGATATGTTACAAAAATGAAGCCCAGAAAAAATTGCGTTTGAAAACAATTATTTAGTGCTTCAAAAATTGAAATATAAAGTGACCGAAAACACCATCTAAATTTCATCCCATACACATATGTGTACTATTTAGGCGTCTATAAGACGCCTATTTACAAAATCAGGGTTTGCCTTGTAGTTTTAGCTTTTCATTCTCAATAATGGTTGTTTTCAGGGTTTATTAGTTCTAATACATGCACTTGTACACATGTTTCATCTTGGTTTGAGAATTTTTTAAATCGACTGCTCACAAAGTTAAACAATACCTTTAATGCAAAGTTTACTATTTGTAAAATATTGATTTCATTCCCACTTTGAGAAGCAACAGGATCTAATAGCTATTAAAGCTACATGTACTGTCAGAGCTGCCAAGTAGTACGATTTTTCCGTATTTAGTACGTTTTTGCAACCAAAATACGGCAGTACGTTTTTTCTTTAAAGAATACGTTTTTTGTATTTAAAAAAAAAAAAAAAAAAACGATTTTTTTTTTTTTTTTTTTTTTTTTTTTTTAATACAAAATCGAAATTTATTGAGAAAAATCATCTCTATATGTCTCTATTTCATAAAACGTACACAAATATGGTTATTAGATCAATGTAATTTCAGGTAACTTTTTTTTATTCAATCATTTTGTAAAAACCAGGGTGAGATATACACAAGTTTCAATGTTTTTTTTTTTTCATCTGCAAGAACAGTGCACATTTTAGCTTGCATGCAGCTTGAGCGCCGTGATGGGCGAGTGCGCCAAGCATTTTATTAGGAAATACACTTTTTTGGGGAAAAATACAAAATATTTATCTCACACGGTAAAAATACTGATTTTTTTTGTCAAAATACTGATTTTGGGGGATAAGAATACTGAAGATGCAAAATACAACTTGGCAGCTCTGTACTGTCACACCAACAAATCAGGTCGCTGGCTGATTTAATATATTATGTTAGTTTGAACGGCATATCATTGGTCAGCTTAGAGTCAATCTCTTTGGTGTGACCGAGGCATAACAAATGCCTATTTTTATGAACAGCTTTGTATGAAAAAGCTGAGCCTCCCCCCCCCCCCCCCCCTTAAGGCCACCGCACACCTTACGACTGTTCGCGATCCGATTTAGGAACAAATTGCACTTTCCTAATTTTCTGAAAATGTGAATGGAACATATCATTTTATTTGAAGTTTAAATTAATTGAAAGAATACTAATATAACCATTTTGAAAGATTGCAAGCCTTTATTTCGGAGTAAAGGCCAAATTAGTTTCAAATCGTAGCCAATCGTATGACTGCTATGACGTCATTACGACTAGATATTAAATTCTCTTTTATTCTAAGAAGGATGATAGCATAGTCACAGATTTGAACATAGGTATTCGTACGATGATTTAGAACATTACACAGTAAGATATTCCAAGTCTCAATGTTAGCATCAAATTCTCCTACATTTTATTCTGAAATCGGGTCGCAGACCAATCGTAAGGTGTGCGGTCGCCTTTAGATGATATGGATTTCAATACCTTATTCATATGTGGTTCCTTCCCCATTTTTTTCGATTTGCAAATTGTTAACAGTGTACAGGATGAGCTTCAACAAGACCTACTCTGAAATGAGGGCGCCCACCGGTGAATGGAAATACGTCATTGGTGGAGTGAGTATAGCCCTGGCTTTCTCTGCTGTCATCTATGGTTTCCAGAAGGCTTACAGTAAGTATACATTATTGTGTTTTTGTAAGTATTTGTCAACCAGCCTCAGAATAAGCCCTTAAAGAGCGCAAGGCAATTTTTGTCGAAAAAAAGGAATATTTAGTGCAGCTAAACAGTCAAGGTGGGCACCCAAGGCAATTACCTTCATCAACTTTAGTAATGCTAGGCCTTCCCATCAACTTTGAATTATAAGTTTTATTGTCTCGCACACCGGAGGTGAAGGCGAGACTTACGGATCCAAATGTCGTCCGTCCGTCTGTCACAAACATTATGACACATAACTCGTGCAACCGTAAGGCACTCTTCAACCGAACTTGGATGGTAGATGTACTTAGGGGACCTGCATGTTATGCTGCAGTCGGAGGTCATATGGTTAGGTCAAAGGTCATTTTCAGGTCAACATTAAAGTTTACGTGCAAGACTCTTATGACACATAACTCTGCAACCAGAAGTCACTTTTCAGCCAAACTTGGGTTATAGATGTACTGAAGAGACCTGCAAGTCATGGCGCAATCAGAGGTCACATGGTAAAGTCAAAGGTCATTTTGAGGTCAATGTTATGAGACATAACTCTGCAACCGTAGGTCACTTTTAAACCAAACTTGGGTTGTAGTTGTACTTAGGAGACCTGCATGTTATTGTGTTCGGAGGTCACATGGTAAGGTCAAAGTTCATTTTGAATCTAACATTAAAGTTTACATGCAAGACTCTTATGACAAATGTTATTCCATCCCAGTTATTTCACAATGAAGTTTTGATACAAATCTGTTGCGTCCCTTCGCAAATCACAATATTTCTGGTTATTTTCATAAGTGGGCGGGACACAAAATTGCTTATGCCTTTTAGATATCTATTTCCCAGAATATATTTTACAGTTTTATTTGTTCCTCATAATGATTTGATATTGAAGGATCAAATCATTTAACCAACGTTTAAAGGACCATTAACATGAAAAACATTTACAAATTTTGGTAAATATTTAAACTATTCGGGACAAATTGACAAAAAATACCTTAAAACTTACCAAATTTCCCTTAATTCACATTATACTGCTTCGAAATTGATTAAGAATATATTTATCACTAATAAATGTTTCTAATTTGAATGGAAAATGAAGCAAAACTATGCAATATATCAATCCAAAATGATGGAATATTTGCATTTTCAACAGCATATTAAGTTACCCAAATAAAGATAAAATAATCCAAAATGTCACTTAAAATCAACCTTTTTTTTTTTCATGTGAGCAGCCATCTTGGAATCTGGCATCTATTTATTCAATGTCAATTTACTTTAAAAATGAAACGATTATTTTTTTTCACTTTATAATATCTAAAATCTTTTGCCTTTATTGAAATGTTGGATGGGATAGAATACAATAAAATGAAATCTTACGTCTGTAAATAGAATTGCTTTGCGAAAACGCCATGTAGGCCTCTTTCGCAGCAAACGTAATTTTCAGAAAAAATAAGATTTTATTTTTGTTTCATCCATCCAAAATTACAAAAAAAAACATAATTGTGGAAAGAAATGTTTTTTAGATAATATAATCCGAAATAAAGAAAAATTGTTTCATTTTTTCTCGCCTGCATAGCAGAGCGAGACTATAGGCGCCACTCTGGCGGCAGCGGCGGCGTCATTAACATTGAAATCTTAACCAAGGTTAAGTTTTTGAAATGTCATCATTACTTAGGAAGTATTTGGGCCTAGTTCATGAAACTTGGACATAAGGGTAACCAAGTATTACTGAATATCCTACCTGAGCTTCAGGTCACATGATTAAGGTCAAAGGTCATTTAGGGTCAATGAACTTGGACCATGTTGGAGCATGGACCTATTACGAATGGACATTCAACGAGAGCATTTTATGACCATCACCTGTTTCCAGCTGTCAAAATTGCTGTCTAACCCTTAACTTTCTCTTTACGCGGTTTTTACAACGACCGCCCGGGGTGATTGTTTACACAAGCTCCTTTCGCCCGATGATCGTCACCGATCGATCACTGGCCCTCTTTCGACCAAAGACGGTCATGTTGTAGCCCCGATTGCCAATAGGGAAAGTCCTTACATTACCTAGAATGCAATGCGCAATTCATATCCGGTTTTTCAGTACATTATTTTAGGCTCTCTATAATGTGCGATTGTCGTCTGTCCATAAAAAAAAATCCCGTTAAATTTCATCAATCCTGTGGAATTTTATGCCCAAATGAAAATCAACTTCTGACCGAAGGTAAGCGCTACTATCGACATCGATACTGTCCGAAAAAGCTGAGATTTTAACGTTTTTCCGCAGATTTTTTCGTCGAATTTCAACTGCTTTTTTGCCGTAGATATACGGATCTGCAAGGTGATGTCAATGCATTTCATTTCCGGTTGTTAGCGATGTACGTAAAAAATACGTTTATGCACGCCTGTTTTCTTGTTTCTGCTATCATTTTCATAGCGCTAACGTTCGCTGCTGTGCGTTGCTTTTGATAAAGTGAACGAACAACATCGCAATGGGTAGGAGCAGCGTACAATTGATTTCCGCTGTCAATCAGTGAGAGCATGTTTTACGACCGGCTTGATGGGTGTCAGCTGCCAGCGCTCTGTTTATAAAAGGATTAGCGGCGACGGTCTCTGTGTCAAAGGAGGGGATTCGTTGAATGTCCATTCGTAATAGGTCCATGGTTGGAGGAATCAACATCGAAATCTTAACCAAGGTTAAGTTTTTGAAATGTCATCATAACTTTAAAAGTTTATGGATCTAGTTCATAAAACTTGGACATAAGGGTAATGGTATAACCCTAAACATCCTGCCTGAGTTTCAAGTCACATGACCAAGGTCAAATGTCATTTAAGGTCAATGAACTTTGGCCATGTTGGGGGTAATTGATGAATTGCCATTATAACTTTGAAAGTTTATGGATATAGTTTATGAAATGTGGACATGGAGGTAATCAAGTATCACTGACAAGTCTTAGGTCACATGATCAAGGTCAAATGTCATTTAGGGTCAGCGAACGTAGTATCATATGAATGGTGTTTATTTTATAGTATTCACTGCTGCTTATCTTATAATGCAGGCGAGTGGCAGAGGGCACTCCACTTGTTTAAAATAAACATAATCACTCAGCCCTAAGTCAAAAGTGAAAATTAAAAATAAAGGTGCACAGCCTTTATAATAGGTTAACTATTTATGTATAGGCTTTTACAGACAGATGTATTGAAGTGAGGAGTGTACATAGTAATAATAACATATAATAACAACAACAACATGTAGTGAATGTGATGAGGAGTCATCAACATGATTCCATGAGAGTAAAATTGTAGATTTTCCTCTTGAAAGTGTAGTATCGGCTTGCTATCAATGGAAAAATACTACTGGTACTCTCGATATTAATAAGATAAAGAAAGAATAAACTTTAAAATGCACATTCTCCATTCAAAATGGAGGCAGATATATATATATATATATTTATATAGCAAAGGGAAAAAATATAGACACTTCTTTTGTTATGACACATGTACTGAAACACATTAGAGAGAGTCTTCTCCTGTTGGAAGATCATTTGGCAAATGTTTGATATTTTTGGCAACAACATGATTAAAAAAAATGAAACTCTCCAAGGTTGGTCTAAACAAAGTATCCTAAATCGCTGTTTTTCTATAATTACTCATTTTTTGTTTAGTCTCGCCGCCCCTGCCACACACCATGGCACCCGAGTGGCAAGAAGCCCAGCTCAGACGCGAGATTGCTATCAGGAATGGTCCAATCACTGGCACAGCATCCAAGTGGGACTACGAGAAGAACGAATGGAAGAAATAAACCGCCGCCGTACCAAACTTATGTCCTCAAACCTGTATATTTGATATGAGAAATATTCATAGCTTGCTAGATAGGCTCTAAATTATCCTCAGGACATTAATCTAAATGCAAATGGGATTGTTGTGTCTTACTATCAGTGTCGTGATTAAATCTTGATGGAAATTTATTTGTAGATCAGAAAAAATATACATTCACTTCCTTCATATGTATCAAGCTGGTAAGATTCTTGCCTGTTTGCAAAACCAACACTAATCGAGATACAATTCTAATAATCACACAGTAGTAGGTTTGAAATTGGCAACTTGTGAAGATCTCTTGAAATATAGTTATTTCTATTTGGTGTGAAAGTCAATACAGTGCTACAAATATTATCCACAATAACTTGATGTGCAAGATATATTACTTCATTTTGAATACAAGGAATTTACTTATGAATGTGGCTTGTAATTATTACATTAACAGGTGAAATGGTATAGAAAAGAATCATATATTTCCATAGTGATGTGTGTTTAATGGTTTTCTTTGAAGTTGGATTTTTCCCGGATGATTGATTTTCTCCATGTTTTAGATTGATGTCTTGAAATATCAGATGCAAAATTAAAATGTTTTGAACATTTTATGCCAATTCATGTGTCTTGTTCCTTTTTGTATGTGTTGCTTTGGTATTGTGAATTCTGAAAGTAATTGACATTTCTGGGTGAAATGAATTGTTACCATCAAATTTTATAAAAATGTAGCTTGTGAAAGAAAAAATACTAGCTTAATGCTTCCTTTTCCGTTCTGCCTCCATTTATATATCCCCATCCCTCCCCTCTTTCTATTCCCTCCAACACACTCCAAAGGCCATTTATTTTTGTAAAAGAAGTTCAGACATCATCCTTTCCTCAAAATATGGTAGAATGTGTAGGGACGATGATTTTATGTTACCAGTAAATCAAATTTTAATTAGAAATCAAAATTAAATTTTGCATTGACCGGTAAATCAAAGGGAAATCTACTTTTTATGTAAGAATTCATTGAATTTACCTTTGCAAAACAGAATTCATGTTTTTGCCGTGTACATTTTCTGTAACCAAAAAAAAAATCAATTTTAGATCAATTTTGCAATGGAATTGCAGGTTTTCAGAAATGGAAGTGGTCTTTTTTTTCTAAACAGAAAATTACTGGCCATGTATGTGAGATGAATTTCTTGGACTTGTTGCAGATAGAGTTGCATTTAATCACACTTCAAAATATCAACAGAAGTTTCAAATGCACACTTGCTATTGTTAAAAATCGAGTTGCATTTGATTCCATTTTTTTAATGTTGCCTGCTTAGCAGAGCGAGACTAAAGGCACCACTTTTCTGACTGTGGTGATGGAAGTGGCGGTGGCGTCCTCAACATTGAAATCTTAAATTAGGTCAAGTTTTTTAAATGTCATCATAACTAAGAAAGAATGTGGACCTACCGGTAGTTCATGAAACTTGGACATAAGGTATTAAGGTTAATCAAGTATTACTGAACATCCTGCCAGAGTTTCAGGTCACATGAAGAAGGCTATAGGTCATTTAGGGTCAATGATTTTTAGCCATGTTGGGGGTATTTATTGAATTGCCATCATAACTTTAAAAGTATATGGACCTAGTTCATGAAACTTGGGCATAAGAGTAATATAGTATTACTGAACATCCTGTGCCAGTCAAAGGTCATTTAGGATCAATAACAATGGGCCGTATGCATAAAGACAAGCAATTGCTTATAAGCAAATGCTTTAAGCAAAAGCAAGAGCTGGTCAAGCAAAAGGGCAAGTTCAAGCAATTGCTTAAATTCGTATGCACAAGCTTTTGCTTGTGCTGAAACCTTTTGCTTGCACTGCCTAAGCAATTGCTTATGTGTTGGACAAAGGATCGTTACGGTTGTGCGAACATCGCACAGTAGGACAACGACGCTTCGTTCCCGACCTGGCATAAGTATTTTTTATTACGCAAATAGGGGGAAAACAGCGCAGAGCATCAGGGGGGGTTTCTGTGTAGATCGATGGACAAAAATTGCCGTAAAAAGTCTAAAATAACAGGAATTTGATTAGATATGAAATCACAACATAACCTCTGGAATATGGAGCTTGAAACGGTATGAAAGTTTAATCCTTAAACGAGAATGCCATGAGTAAGCAAGAGCTCAAGCTGGTCTGGAGGTGCTTGAAAAAACGCAAGCAATTGCTTATCAAAACAAGTAAAAGGTTTGTTTTATGCATACGGTTTTAAGCAATTGCTTGTTTGGTAAGCATTTGCTTACGAGTAGTAAGCAATTGTCTGTGCTTGTAAGCAAAAGCTTTTGCTTATGAGCAATTGCTTGTTTGTGTGCATACCGACTCAAGCAAAAGGCTAGCACAAGCAATTGCTTGTTTTTATGCATACGGCCCAATATCTGAACCAAGGTTAAGTTTTGAAATATAACCTTGAAAGTATATGGATTTAGTTCATGAAACTTGGCCATAAAAGTAATCAAGAATCAGTAAAGATCCTGCTTGAGTTTCAGGTCATGTGACAAAGGTCATTTAAGGTCAATGAACATTGGCCATTTTGGGGTGTTAACTTGCTATCATAAGTTTATGGGTCTACATGTAGTTCATGAAATGTGGATGTAAGGGGAATCAAGTATCACTGATCGTCTTGTACAGTCTTGGGCCACATGGTAAAGGTCAAATGTCATTTAGGGTCAATGAACATAGTATTTTATCATCATATGAATGGTGTTTATTGTGAATAATTATTCAGTAGTTTTCAAAGTCAGCACTGCTGTTTTATTGAATCGCATGATGCAGGCAGGACTGCCAGAGACATTCCAGTTGTTTGCAACAGGTCCCAGAACTTCAACTTACTTATTATCGTTCTTAAACAAAAGGGAACAAGTTTATTTTTATGGGGAACCCATTAAGCAAAAACATTCCTTGTAAGTTTTCTTAATTTCATGTTATTTAGAATGAAAATGAAGACAAAATGTTCCAAGCTATTCTGGTGAAAATATATATTTTCACTCGGTCTGTGCCCGCTTTGTCTATTATCTGTTTGGTCTACTCTTAACCCACTTTTTCGTCTATTAACCAGTTGGTCTAATTGCCATTTAGCCCATCACAATTTTTCCATATTTCAACATCCACTTGGTCTCATTCTTCTTCATATGATTAGATGTATTGTTCATGAATCAAATTTGCATCTGAGATATAGGCAAGTAATGAGATGAAGTGGAAATTAGACCATCTGGGAATTAAGACTTATGAGAATTAGACTAATTGGGTATTAGCCTGGGACGAGACCAGAAATCACTCTTAGGAATGATATTGCCCCCAGTTAGCTGAATTGGTCCCCAGTAACTTAAAGGGGTACTCCGGGCTGGATATTTTTAGTCTAATTAAATAGAGTAAAATTCAAAGAGCAAATTGCTGAAAGTTTCATCAAGATCTGATAACAAATGAAGTTATTGAATTTTAAAGTTTAGCAATATTTTGTGAAGACATGTCCCGTCTTAACAAAGGCAGGGTGAAAAAAAAATCATCCCTTCCTATTAAGACGCTCCCAGTGAGGTAAAAGCAGGACTGTGTCGGGAAGGATTTTTCCATGTTGCGGCCTGCTCCAACTAGGGTGGAAGTGGGGTAGAAAAAACAACTCCACCCCGCCAACACCCGGACGCATGTTTTGTTATGATGCTATCGGGGTGCAGTCTGTCTGAAAAGTTCTTCCCTCCCATTCCTTTCTCCTTTTCTTCCCATTCTCTCCTCCTTTTCTTCTCATTCTCTCAACATTTTCTTTTCTCTTTCTCCCCTTCCTTTCCTCTCCATCTCATTTTCCCTACTTTTCTCTCAATCCTTTCTGATATTCCTTCCTCTCCCTCTCCTTACTTTCCCTTCCCTTAAATTCTCTCTTCCCCTCATTCCCCCCCCCCCCCTCTCCCCTTCCTTTATTTTACTTAAACTTTTCTCTCTTTTTTCCTCTTCTTTCTCCCATTTTCTTTCATTAGCTTCTCCCTCTGTCTCTTTTTTTTTTTTTTTGGTGGGGGGGGGGGGGGAGGGAGGCATTCATACCATGGAAACCTTACCAGGGTAGCATTTTATCAAGTGTCTGTGGTTTTATTGCCTCATTGAGGAATTCCTTTTTCTACCCGCCCTCTGCCAGGGCACTGCCTATTAAAACGGGGCTTAAGATACACGTCGTCATGAATATTCATTAGGTGGGCTGATGATGTCACATCCCCACTTTCCTTTTTCTTACGTTATTACATGAAATCATAATTGTTTCATACATGTGTGAATGATATGTCTCCCTTATAATGAAATAAGTTGAAGCAATGAATACATAATGCAGTTGTCAATCTAATTCTTTTAGTTCTTGCTAGAAATTTTTTGAATAAATCAGATTTCATGTAATAAAATACTAAAGAACAAGTGGGAATATGTCATCAGTTTGCTCAATGAGTATTCACGAAGACACGCCAAGAACTTTTTCACCAGAATGCAAATGCCATTGCTTTGTTATTCCTTGTCCGATTTTTATCAAATTTTCAGTGTTTTGTCTGATTTTGCTTAATCTGTTCAAATCATATTATTCACAGCCTGGAGTACCCCTGTAAAATGTGATAAATAAATCCAATTTTCTAGGGAGCATTTCATGAAGTGTTTTGTCAGTGATATCCACTGAATAAGTTGCTCTCAGCCAATCACATGCAAGGATTTCAGTAGCTTATAACATCTATCACCAAAAATCACCAACAAAACTTCATGAAACGCTCCCATGGTATACAATTTAGTGCTCTTCAAGAATTGTTAAGCACAATTTCATCAAAATACATTCAACATATTTGAATACATTGCTGATATAAATTTTCCTGAATGATAAAGATTATGTTCTTAAAACATGCTTTTTTAGTGATTGCTATCAGAATATTTGAAAAGTTTGATTGGTATGCTTCAATATTTTTGGGGTATTGTTTCTAAAATACAATTTAATTTGTGGGTTTCATATATTTTCAAATAAAATCAGTCACAAAAGACAAAGATGTCCAATCAAAATCATTGACACAACATATGAACTTCATTATTTCTCATGTTTAATAGCAAGTGCAATGCACTAATATTAATGGTACATGTACATACTGTACAATAAATAAATTGGTTTATCTCTATACATTTTTGTACAAAAAAAATCAACAGGAATTCAATATCCCTGTTATTTAGACCATGAAACTTGGTCAATGGAAATGGATGGAATAAGGAAATGAGCAGCAAGATGCATCACAATAAATTGTTCATACTTAGAAAAATGATAGAGTATTGGTACAAAATAGAGCTATAGCTGCAAGAATCAATATTTTCAATGTGGTAAGACATATATCATGCTGAAAGACTCGTTGAAGCAGAGATGTTACATCTGACATTAAATTTGGCAAAATTCAAGTTGTCAGCAAAATGGATCTACAGTGGACTTTGCAGTGAAAGAATTTACGTCATTAATTCATTAATAGGATAAATCACTTTCGGTGCATCAAAACTATTTAGAAATAATTATTTTTTAATCAACATTGTGGTTTTATGCTATTCTAGAAATAAAATGTTATATGTAAAGCATTCTATGAGAATAAATCCTGATATAAATGTAAATGGATTTCAACTTCAAAATCTAAATAAGAGCTAACATGTTGTGCAATTTGATACCAATACTACTGAAAGATCAAATCAATTCATTTAGATATTTGGTAGAACAAAATTTGAAAATAGAGCAGAATACAGACAATGAATCTTTTTAAAGTGCACTATTCAACTTATGACGCACAAGTGAATGGAAGCTTAGTAATAATAAAGCATGCACAGAGAAGCTTCTGTAGTCTCTGTTCCAGCTACTCAATTAACATCACCTTTAAGTGCTTTCAAATCTACATTAAAACCATATAAATATCAACATAACCCTCATTAAATCTGAAAGTAATCCAAGAATTCTTTTTTTACCTGGGTGTCCAAAATTCCAAATTTGGTCTCAAAATATGATATTTTTAGACCCCCCCCCTCCCGACCAGGGGTCCGTTGCAGAAAGAGTTGCGTTTAAACGAAAGTCAAAAAATCAAGCGCAAGTCCCAAATGCGTGCTGTTGATTGGTTGAAAATCAACTTGCGCATGATTTTTAGAGTTGCAATTGATTGCAACTCTTTCTGCAACTGGCCTCTGATAGGGTTGAGTGAGACATATGCCCATACTTGGAACCAATATTCCAAATTCGGTCTGAAATATTTCATATTTTTAGACCCCCCCCCCCCCCCTCTCCCCCTCTGGCCAGATAGGGTTGAGTTAAAACTCTGCTCTCAAGTTGTGGTTTAAATTTTGATTGTGACACTAATCTCTATCAGTAAAGATTCAATTTGGCAGTACTGTATATCTGGTGGCCAATTCATTCATAACCATCTAGAAAAAAAAATATCTAAAGCAATTGCCTTTATAAGAAACATACAATGTAAACAAAATTACATTTTCTGCCTGCCATTAATTTTAGCACAGAAGAAGACTGGTCTAAGTTAAACCAGACTTAAAAAAACAAACAAGCCCTCGCCACACAAAGATTATTATTACCCAGGTCATAGGATGCAATCAGTCTTGCTCACATAAAATAAAAACACATTTCCCACTCCCTGTGAAGTATTCAAGCTTGTAGTATGAGGCACTCAAAATATGAGCGTGACTTCTACTAGAATGGCTTTACAAAAATTATATTATTGTAATGAAACTTTTCAATAATGTACAGACGCAGACCACCGGTGACCTAAAAACAAAAGCACCAATTAGAAATAGAAATCAAGAAATTTTGTGAATGAATGTAAATTTCTTTATTACAAATTGAATCCCCATTTCCCACTCCCTGTGGATTATTCAAGCTTGTAGTATGAGGCACTCAAAATATGAGCAAGACTTCTACTAGAATGGCTCTGCATGTATCTGTACTACAAAATATTGAATAGTACTATTTAGATATTGCTATTTTATTGTTTAAGTGATTAAAAAAAATAAACAAAACAAAAGAAACGTGCATGGAATTAATAAGCATTCATATACATTAAATCTGTAGCACTTAAGTTGAAATTAAAAAAAAATGTCCTGCGACTTTTACACATTCGCAAGTAAAAAATTATATATTACTTTATGAACAATGCTGCAGTTAAATCATGCTAACGTAACACATAATGCTAGCAAAGGAAAACAGTAATTTTTTTCACATAGAAGTTCTCTGGATGGAAGAAAATTGACCGATCAACACAACAGAATACAGAAAATTGGAATATTGTTACGCTATGAAACAAAATCCACTAATAATGCATGGATCATCTGTCATACTTAAAGACTGACATTTAGACCTCTTGGTACAAGTAGTCATTGTCATTGTAATTTAAGCTCAACTTGGACACTAGAGAGTCCCATCATGGTGCAAATCACACCCGAGGGATTGTCAAGACCAGGCACATTGGATCAATCATGCATTTTAAAGGTATTGTTTAACTTTGTGAGCAGCCGATTTAAAAAATTCCCAAACCAAGATGAAACATGTGTACAAGTGCATGTATTTGAACTAATAAACCCTGAAAACAACCATTATTGAGAATGAAAAGCTAAAACTACAAGGCAAACCCCGATTTTGTAAATAGGCGTCTAATAGACACCTAAATAGTACACATAAGTGTATGGGATGAAATTAAGATGGTGTTTTCGGTTACTTTATATTTCAATTTTTGAAGCACTAAATAATGATTTTCGAACGCAATTTTTTTCTGGGCTTCATTTTTGTAACATATCACAGACACAGGTGACAAGTGTGACCTTCTAGCTCAGATTTTTTAAAAGTCAAACCAATGTTAACCAATCACTTTAACGTGGCCCGATGGTCAAAGTGCGCCCTCACAGTTCAATGATGACAGATCTCAAGAGATTGGAACAGGAGCCAGAGAGATCAGTGGGTCATTGTAGGAACTATGACAAGGCAATCATATCGGAAGCCAGTCGTGCCGAGGAATGTCCAGTTCAACGTCCATGTCAGGGGTGCACCTGCGAAAGAGGAAAGACGCAGAGATATTTAGATTTTGGAAATAAAACACGAGGGGAAACTGGTAAGAGAATATCTGCCGTCCCATGACAAAAGGAAACAATACTGTGGGAATGATTTCTTAGTAAATGAGGAAAATGTGTCATTGTTTTATGAAGAAATGTACGGAGCTTTTTAAACATCAGTACATGTATTTCAGAAATCAGGGGCTATGTGACTCCTATTCCTTTAACATCATGTAGAGCATACAGAAAATATCCCAAAGCATGAAGAGAGTCAATTTTGAAAAAAAATATATATATCAGAGATGCTTCCTTTTGTCATCTAACAGCAGTTTATTATATGTAAAAATGCTGGGGGTAAGTAATTACAGACTGCCCCAACGTGAATATTCAACTGTTGAACAATGTTTGCAAAGGTGAATAAAAACATTTTATCACAATTATTCACAACTCTACATTTAAAGTGCATCAACCGATCTAATGTGCAGAAAGCCGCGGATATTCAAGGTAAATACTTGAATTCAGTTATATTTTCAGTCTTAACAGATATTCTTTTCTCCCCATGAAACAATACCACTTCAAGGTAAACTATACAAAATCCAATTGATCCTCGGGTCTTTTTGTTTTGATATCGTGCAAAATTGGGACCCATAGCAGTTACTAATGAATTTACTATTAACTACTATATTAACTCTACCATCCAATGGCAACTTCCCTGAAATCACTGATTTTGATTGGCTATTTAGAATTATAACCATCATCGTAGTTGAAGAAAATAATTTTCATGGTATCAACACCCAATTTTTTTAAAGACTACTACACATAAGTAGCAGATTTCTATACAGGATGGTATAAAACTTCAAAAGTTGAGAGCTTTTCTGTTAATTACAACCAAAAGTGCTAATCAAATTTAATCAAATTCAAGCAAATTTATTCCTCCCTGGTAGTTACCGTTAGATGGAAAAGTTATTCAATTTAGTAACTTTTAAGCAACTGGACTAGGTCACAAGTCAAAAACTTGGCAGGGACTATATTATATTTGTGTGTTGCATGAGCACACATGATACTTTCATGAGATTGGGTTGATCTCTCATACTGCTAGGTTTCCATCTATGTTTCTTAGCCCTCTAATTTTTGCACTTTTATTGCAAACACATGCACACATTGGTATTAATAATGCACATTTAAAAATTGAAGATAAAAGAGCATTGGTGATAGAATGCCTTGCTCAAAGGCAGTGCCAGGAATCGCACCCTGGACTTCTATGGTGTAGTTTGGTGCCTTAGACCAATTTTTGGAAGTATGCCTGTGTCCTTGAGTATCAATAGGGTAAGTAACAGGGCCCCAAGGGCGGATCAAGGATTTTCAAAAGGGAGGGGGGCACATTTTCCCGATGAAAATTTGAAAGCAAAAAAAAAGGTCTTCACTTGGGTATGAATAACATATTCCCATCATAAATATATGCCGTGACTATCAATAGGAGGAGCACACTTGTGTAAGGATGGCATATTTACATTAAAAATATTGATTATGGTCTCAAGGGGGGGGGGGGGCACAGACTGGATGTGTTCCCCCCCCCCCTGGATCTGCCACTATTACAGGCACAAATACCCAATCATGATTAAAAAAAAGTTGTACGATTCCTGATGTAAGGCAAAATGAAAGTGATTGTTTCGGGGAATAAAGTACAGGTCATTATTATTAATTCATTCATTACGATTATAAATAAGACTTTTAGTCTATCTGGAAACCCACACAAATCAATATATCAGAAGAAATTCAGGATTACAGTGAATCGCTTGACTTTTCATATCTGTTCCATATGTTAAGTCAAATACTTAATAATGACACATGAAATAATTACAACTACCTGGTAAGTCAGATCTCTTGGAACCAGACAAATCTGGTCGACTTACACGAATTTTGACTGAGAAGATATTACAAACATATTCTTTGCTTATTCTTGTCTTAAATAATGCTTTGAGTTAGGCAATTATTTTACTAATGGAAGGTTGACTTGAGCACAGACTACTGTACTGACAATGGTATAATAATGATACTCACTTTTGTACTTCTTTGTAAAGATGAGGAAACATCTGTTTTCTGACATCACATTTAGGATCTGTACTTAACGCCTTGACTTCTTCTGTTAGCTGCTCAATTATGATTTCTAGTTCTTTATTCTCCACTATGTGGCCCTCAATTTCCTGAAATCAGAAACGAAAAAATGTCGATTACGGTAATGAAACTTTTCAATCAAGTACACACACAGACCATTTATAAGCAACAACACCAATTAAGAATAGAAATTTTAAAAAAATTGTGAATGGATGTAAATTTCTTTATTACAAATTAATCTTAACAAATTAAATTCAACTGATTTGATTTTCTCCATAACAAATTATTTGTCATTATACCCTGTAAATCAATTCTAATACTTTGAAAGTACTGTATAATTAATCTGAACTTTGGTCAGGTGATGAGGGCAGAGAGCAAAATTTCACAAAAACTGATGCCAGCCTTGGAGCAATTAAGAGAGAAAACTGCCACTTGGTATCCACCCTCTTCATCCACTTCCTGCTTTGTCTCATCCAGCATGGTCTAATCCTAGTTGTCTAATAACCAGTTTGTCTACTGACCATTTGGTCTAAATACCAATTGGGCTATTTATACCAATTCAAGCTATCAACTTGGTCTAATTTCTATAAAGTCTACACTCCACTTTGTCTAATACCCACTTAGCCTTAGTTCTTTTCAGATGGACTGATTTCAACTTACCCTATCGATTATTTTGTACTTACTGTCAAATGAAAGTTCACTTCAAAAACAGTACAGAATAGGTGGCGTTAGATCAGTGGATATTAAACATAATAGCCTAACTGGAAATCAGACAAAATGGTATAGGGGCAATTAGACCAATGATTAGTAGACAAACTAGTTGTAAAGGATTAGACTATGTTGGATGAGATCAAACAAAAGGTAGATAAATTGGGTGTATAGACCCAGTGGCTATTTACCACCAACCTTCTTCATGGTGATGTTGTGTATGGCCATATCCTTGACACCTTCCTGCATGAGATCTTGAGCAAAGTCTGTTGCCTGGGATTGGATTTCTCTCAGCCTATCGTCTCTCCGTGTGGTGTACTTGGAGGTCTCGACGTTGATTATCCTCTCGAGCTCATCTTGCTCAGCCTATATTACATAATCAAATTAGTCATTTAAGCCCAAATATAGTGTGGATGTAATACTAAAGATGATGATGATGATGATAATAATGATGATGATGATGATGATGATGATAATAATTATGACAATGATGATGACAATGATAATGACGATGATGACAATGACAATAATAAATCATACACATTTATACAGCGCCACCAATCTAGAATACAGGTTACTGTACCTAAGTCGACCTTCCATAAGTCGAATAATCGCCTAAGTCTAAGCAATTTTTAAGACCAGATTATTAAAAACATGTGTAATATACCTCTTCTAAGTCAAACAGATTTCTCTGGTCCCAAGATATTTGACTTAAGCAGATTTACCTGCATTCTATTTAGAGGTGCACAAAAAAAGAGAAAGAATAAGACACCGTTCTCATTATACTTTCTAAAACTGATTTACTGGAAACCGGTTTGGAAGATCACTTTGCAAGCGTTCCCATTTGATCACCCGAAAGTGGTTTTCAAAACCACTTCACGTAAAGCAGTCTTGTTGCTATGGGAACACTCTCAGTGGGGTGATATGTTTCGCGAGAAATTTGAAACTGCAGCATAGGCATTCCACATACAGAGTGTGGAGTAGCGTGCTTGAAATGTGCGAAGATTGCTTTAAAAAAAAACAGTTGTGTCCTCACTTACTAAAACAAGTTTAACAAGGCAAAGCGATCTTCAAAACTGATTTTCTGAACCAGTTTGGAAGATTGCTTCCAAGACCGCTTTGACCGTCTCAATACACGTTAAACTAGTTTCCACTAAACTAGTTTTAGAACGGTAGTGAGAACGGTGTCTAAGAGAGTTTTGATTATTGCCATAGTGCCAAGTTAGGATATTCTTTGAAAAACTTCAATTGTGATTTGAAAGTTTCTAATAATAAAATTCTTGAATTTCATGATGAATTATTGCAAAGAAGAGGTGCTGGTACAGAGAAAACACAATTCACCATAAGCTAATTGTTTTTAAGAGGTCTTTAGAAGGCAGGGGTTTAATGATCTCTGGATAAGAGCTGGTGTATAAGGCATGACAATAACTTGTAAAGACCTCAAAACAAAAATGAACACGGTTTTCTAATTTTAGCTTGTGAGTAACAATAAATGAGCCAAATTAAGATGTAGTTTTGATGAATCATAAAACAAATGAAATGCATAAGTAAGCAAGGTCTGTTATACATGTAAGTGTCCATGATAATTAATTAGAAAGTACAGTGTAAATCACATTAACATGAAAACAGAACGAGAGATATCTTTTCAAAGTAGTTCACAGTTTGAGTAGGTTTATGCATCATTATCATTTCGAAACAGCAGCTGTCATTAGAAGAATTATCACACCCCAAGGGAATTCCCTGGCATTGATCTGGGTTCTGTAGCAAAAACCTTTATTAGTAATTGATCAAAGGACTGACTTTATGACTGATTTGCATTCATCACTATTCACCATCAATTGTACATATGAGCTGCATGATCTGTCACTAAGCTTTACGATACTGAGCCCTGGTGTGTTTAGATTCTCACCTTGAATTCTTTGGCAAGGTATTTGATCTGCTTGTGTAGTTCTCTGATACGCATAGCTCGGACCGGATACTCCTTGTCCTTGTAACTTGTCAAGGTCGCCAGCTCTTTCTTAGTCTCGTTCAACAGGCTTTCTGCAGCGTCCACTTGCTCCTGCAGGCCTTTTGGAAGAATATCAATATCAATTATAGTTAATTACATTTCAAGATTAAAAAAAAAAATTATTTCATCCATCATCAAAGTATCATCCACATGTAATACACATAATGTATGACCAATGAACAATATATTAATTTTTATGATGGTTTGGTTATCCCAGAGAAAGCAGAACTTATACACGCTGGTTCACGAACCACTAGTCTCACCCGATATCTCGATTGATAAAATATATGCAATATGATCTTTTGACCTAATCATCCACATAAACACATGTGTGGTATTGTCCAATGGCTATTTGTACAAGTGTAAATACAATTGATGCAAAAATAAAGAAATGAGAGTAATTTGAACAAAAATTTGACCTTTTGACCCCTTGATGACCTTTAACCCCATCACCCTCATGGATGCACATGTGGTATTACCCAAGGATCACATGTACCAAGTATGAACTTAATTGATGCAAAAATGAATATGAGAGCAAGTTGAACAAAAAATTTGACATTTTGGAACAGGACAAACTAACAAGAGAAGTGAATACTAGGTATCTACTGAACTTTGTTCAGGCGAGACAAAAGGGGTCTACTAGAGTGGGATATGCAGAAATATTGGATGTGTCGTAAGATTTAATCAAATATATGTTTTTATAGCGAGTGCCTATTCTTCTACATAATCTACAAAAGAATCATGGTCATCCAAAATTACTAATATACTCTTGGAACTCCACGTGATACTAGAATTTTTTATATATCGGAAATTTATCAAATTAACCATCCTCTGGATCTCTTGCATGGGAATAACTTTAAAGCCTGGTTCGAGTAGCAAATATCATAATATTAACTGTGATGTCACAAGCACTGTTGTTTCATTTGTGACACCATTGTCAAAGGATATGTAATACATGCTCAGCGGAGCTTGCACATAATGACACATAATCACAATGTTTTTAATTGATCAATAAGCTTTGAGAAGTATATTCATACTCATTATATTATTATATAATATGTCTTTTTACTGACTTGATCTCCATCAAACATATTGGTCCGTATTCTCAAGAGCTTCAATTGTAATGTGGTACAAAACCATGGTTTAAGCAGATTTCTCGTCTCATCCACTTCCCTTATAGCACCCTTTGACAAATCATGTAGCTAATTGGATATTTCTTAGTGTAAGTGATGAAAGGAGCATAATTATGTACAAAAATCTGCATTGTAAATGGTCTTGTATCTTGGTACAACTGAAACCTCTTTTGAGAATACGGGGCTAAAAAGTGAGATCCAACATTTTTCCTTCTGGCATGACTGCGACAGATCTCAGGAAATGTTAATTACCTTTGAATGAACATATAAAATAATAACAAGTATTTCAACTGCACATTTTTTGAATTAATTATCACTCATGGTGGAGAAAAGTATATTCAAAATCATTCATCCAGGAAATATGGTAACATAATAAAGGTAAATCATTAAACAGACGGCTCGCAAATCTACAGGAGGGAAGGCTCCCCGAAAGCATTACCTTATACATATTTTTTCCTGTATTTCTGGATAAACAGACAGTGCTTAACAAAAAAGTCTTTAAGCTATTGCTGTTCCCTATAAACAAGTAAGGAGTATCTAATACTGGCAAAATTAATGAAATTATCGATCTAGAAATTACACCAGAGTGTGGCATCATATTTTTTTTTTTTTTGGGGGGGTTCCAGGAGTTGCTTTCTTCAATTTCATTTGTAGAGATAAAAAATAGGAAATGGAGACAGGAGTATTTTCTGGAATTGCCCATAACACACAAGATGCAGACACATACATGACTCCATGTTTCAATGGTTCTTAGAAAATGAGGATTCATTGTTGCTAGATTTTGTAGTTTCAAGATAATTCCCTCCTACCTTGGAGATCTTTATCAATCTTTTCCTGAGTCTGCTTGAGTTCAGCGTTTGCTATGTCCTTATGAGATTCAAACTTTGTTGTTAACGTTGACACGGCTCCCTGAAAATAAAATTGAAATTAATAGTTCCTTCACCCACTGGCGTAAATCCGTGTTGATGGGTGGGGGGGATGACTGAAATATTTTGGCATTTTTTTTGCAATCATGTTTTTAGATATGCAAGGAATTGTCATTGATATGTCCACAGTGGCGTATCGTGGGTCACGGCATTGGGGGGGGGGGGGGGCACCAGCAAAATTGTTGAATCACCGAGTGAGTGCATGCGCTCAGTTGTCAGTTATACTGACCTAATAGAGACATTTTAAGGACAGAGGCCCGTATTCTGAAGTCAGGTTTAACTTAAACTCAGGTTTAAAGTTGTGGTTTAAGTATGGGAAGCCAAAAGTATCAAATTTTTGTTTAAGTTGTACGTTTCTTATGTTTACTGTACTCTTTCCTGATTCATCGATGGTGAAGACAATAATCTGATATACTTCCTAGACAATTATGAATGATTTGAGAGCCAAATGAGCTGAGATATGATATCTCTATCGTTAGTGATTTATATAACAATTGGCTTCCCATACTTAAACCACAACTTTAAACCTGAGTTTAAGTTAAACCCGACTTCAGAATACGGGCCAGAGTCATTAAACGGGTATGTATCTCACTGATCAAATAATGCGAGCGCGAAGCGCGAGCTGAATTTTTTTATATTCACACCTAAAAAGGGACATTATAATCAAATTTGTGTAATCATGATATGTACCTGTCTCGCTAAACAATGCGAGCGCGAAGCGCGAGCTGAAAATTTAGATAATTCAGACCTGAAGTGGGGCATTCTAAGGTTTCTTTGTAGGAATTAACTAGGACCATACGTATTTCATTAACCAAATGATGCGAGCGCGAAGCGCGAGCTCAAAATTTTTGATATATTCAGTTCAGAAGAAGGGACATTTTAAGGACTGATTTTAGAAATTCATTAAGAGCAGACATATCACCAATCCACTAATGCGAACGTAATCACGGACAGGAAATGTTTCATATATACGAAGACCTTAACATGGAGCAATCACTTTTTTAGTCATGAAAAAGAAGCATATGTCACTACATAAAACAATGATAACTCAAGTGCTAGGAAATATATTTGGTTTATATTGACTTGAAAACGGGATGTTTTAGTACAACAGGATTATATATCTCGTTAAACAGACAATGCGAGCACTAGGAACAATGAAGACGTAGGCCCTGGGCAAATTATGTTTCATAAAATTATGATAAAAATGTTTCTTATGTATAATGTAACATAACATAATTATAATATAATATAACATTATAATGAATAATATTTTCTTCTTTCCCACTACGTTTCTCTTCCTTTCTCCCTCTTTTCTCCTTTTCCCCCTTTCCCCGTTTTTTTTTTGGTCAGCCGATGGGGGGGGGGGGGATGTGCCCCCATGCCCCCCGTAGTTACGCCACTGTATGTCCATATGGCAAATACCCCTCCAATATTATTATCTGTTTTACCCCATGATGGTTTAATGGTTTTATTAGAGATTACATTTTAAAAAATTTGACATTCCATCTTATTCCCTTCCCAAAGACCCCAACATTGATGAATTGGAAGAAACGGGGGTTTCTCTTCAATGTTATAATAAGGACATAAGTATTTCGTTTGGAAATGGTGAACTGGCTCTTTATTTGCATTTTATAATTCAATAATATTGTTTTATTTGTTAAGCGGTATTTTAGGAAGAATTTTCACCAATAAAACAATTATCTCTTGTGATTTTTTTTCCATTTATTTCGTAAAAAGTGGGGGGGATGTTTGTACAGGCCATCCCCCCCTCCTCGAAAAGTGGGGGGGATATATCCCCCCCATCCCCCCCGGGATTTACGCCAGTGCCTTCACCACATCATGCATCAAACCTATTTTCATAATTATTTGAGAGAAAATAGTCAAACATCTAACATCACAAATTCAAAGCTTGAAATATCAATAACTTTGTTATTCTTTGAAGGACTTTGGGCAAAACCATCAGATTTTTCTTGGGTCTTTTCTGCTTTAATTGCAACAACCTTTAGGTCAGAATGAGCCTCCTTTGTTATGAAAAATGTTTTAATTTTTTTTAATTGTTTTAAAACTTTGTAAATCATTTTAAATCATTTTAACCCCTTTTTTTCCCAACAAATGATGCAATTTTACTTAAATCAGTTAAACTATACAGTATAATTTACATACTTGAACATTTTTGTAAAACGTGTTTTAAAACAAGTTTTAAAACACACCGTTTAAACCATGCCAATCCTGTACAATTATCATTATTATTATTTATATACTGCGCTTTTCCCAGAATGGCCCAAAGCGCTTACAACAAGAAAAAGAAATTGTTACAACTATAAAAATGAAACCTTACAATCCTAAAAATCTGGATTGGAAAAAAGAAAGGTTTTAAGTCCCTATTTAAATGAAGCAACAGATGGTGATTGTCTAAGAGTAAAAGGTAAGCGATTCCAATATTTTGAAGTGGTTATGGTAAAAGTCAGTCTCCAGCCAGTTTCCTAGTGATTTTATATGTGAGACGGAATGGGTCACTGGAGGCTCGTACATTCCTGCGAGGGGTGTATAGGTCAAACAATCACGCAGATATAAAGGTGCCTGCTTATTAAGAGACTTAAAAACTAACAAAAGTAACTTAAAAACTATACGATGTCGTATGGGAAGCCAGTGTAACGATTCAAGGAGTGGTTTAGAGAAGTGAAATCTTGTTACTTGATAAATTATTCGAGCTGCCCAATTTTGAAGGCTTTGAATGCGATCTACTTGAGTAATGGGGATGTTAGAGAGAAGACCATTGCAGTAATCTATACGGGACAGAACTGGAGAACGAATTGCATTGTTACAGGCCGATTGAGTAATATATCTTCTAATTCGAGAAATATTCCTTAAATGAAAAGTTACAGAAGTGCATATTTGAGAAACACGGTCCACCATTGACATTTCTCTATCAAAAATTACACCAAGATTTTTAACAGTAACTGAAGGGCTTATGGATATATTGCCAACTATTAACTTTAGATCTGGCAGATTGCGTAGGCTGTGTGGAGAGGCCGCTATGAAGAATTCTGTTTTTGAGTCATTTAACTTTAATTTATTAACTGTCATCCAGTTTCTAATATCTGAAATACAGTTCTGAAGTCGAAACATAGCAACAACTAAATCTCCTGGGATTTTCGGATTGAATGAAATATACAATTGGGTGTCATCGGCATAAAGATGGTAGTTGATACAATGTGTAATAATGTTACCAACTGGTAGGGTGTATAAAGAATACCCGATGGGGCCTACTACCGAACCTTGAGGAAGACCAAAATCAAGGTTAGTGGGTTTAGATACTTCTGAGATGGGTTCTACAATTCTGAGATGGTTTACAAAACTATTCCCAAGGGATAAGAGTAAAAATGGTATGTGCTTTGTTTTCTTCCCGTCTGGTCTTATCTCTCATGGTCTAGCCCTAGTTCATCTACTACCCATTTGGTCTCATTGTCATGTAGCCCATTTACCATTTGGTCTAATTTCCAGTTAGGCTATACTCACTTTATCCAATATCCAATTAGTATAATACCACTTACTCTGTATGGTTACTTGGCAATAGAATAAATGGGTATTAGACAAAGTATAGTGTAGACCAATCAGCATTTAGAACACATTGAATGTAAAGCAAATGGGTTTAGCCCTTGAGGTATTAGAATAGTACATTGCCAATTCGTCTACTGCCAACTCGTCCATTCACCACATGGTCTACTTTCATTTAGTCTAATGCCATTCCATCCATCAACTGTTCGTAAAACAACCATTTGGTCCAATCATCACTTTGTCACCAGTTGTTCTAATTTCCATTTAATTTTTCATTCATTTTCCAATTATACCGAATGGTATATGGACTAAATGGCTATTGGACCAATTGGTTATTAGACGGAATGGAATTAGACTAAAGGAAAGTAGACCATGTGGTGAGTGGACGAACTGATGGTAGACCAAATGATAGTAGATGAGTTGGCAATTGGACGAATCGCCATTAGAAGAATTGTAAATAAACCATTAGAATATCTAATTGTAGCCCAACTGACTGTAGACCAAGTGAATATAAACCAATACTCTGAGGTCAGTTACAAGAAAAATGCTAAAATAAGATCATGCGCAACACTCACCCGATATCTCTCATATTTTTGAAGCAGATTCTTGACTTCTTTATGCTGCAACAAAGATATGTAGAATAATATATTACCATAAAAACTCATCATAATTCTGTGCATGTCAATTCATGAGGGATATATAAACTAAGGTAATTTTAATGCTTATTGCAATGATCATAAGCAATATATCACATTCATATAATGATCTTTACCTTTTTCTTAGCATTTTCTATATTTTCACTTCTGACATGTAATTTACTACCTTGGATTATAATCATATTTACTGTACAAACATCTTACTTTATTAAATTCATAGTCCGGCAGCCCAATAGATTTATTCAACCTAAAGTCGGACAAGTAAATGGCCCCATAGCTGGATGGCATGGTCCCTGAAGTTTACAAAAATGCATTGCTGCCGGGTTTTATCCGTGGTCTTCCCGTCAAAATGACGTAATATATGATGTCACTACAAAATGGCCCTATTTCACCATTTTTTAGACATAGCATGAAGTCAAGGGAGAATATCTCAACTAAACTATGCTTGTTTTTTTAATGAAACTTTCAGAATATATTGTTCATATAATGCTTAATAGGAATGCGAAATTTTAGCGCCAGAAATTATTGTTTACATATGCAAATTAGGTCATGAAATTTGCATATTATCAGTTTGGGAGATTTCTTGCTTCAAAAATTGTCAAAAAATCAAATAAGAATTTTCTTTTTTAGAGTACTTTTTATGATATATTTCCTGTCAAAAATAATATCATTCTCTTTGTCTATGTCTCTACTTTTAGAAAATATATGTCAGTAATTTGAAATGACATTATAGACTGTGGTTTCAGCCCATTTTCAACATGGTGCGTACATAGAAATCATGCGTTTTTGGCCTGTTTTCCCCATATAGCTAGGGTGTGTAAATGGTATGCCCAGTTTGTTGACGTTTCCTGCATTGTACATATTAAATCTGCCAAACAAGATATTGTTATCTTCACTATGTGTCTGCTAGTTTTGGATTTGTGACATCATAAACGAGCAGCTCCTCCATACGTTACACAATATAAAATGCATGAATTTCATTTTTTTTAATGGTTCCTGATCATATTTGTTTTCTTTTCATGAACGGGTGCGAAATGATTTGTCTATTGATATACAAAAGGTACAGTAAAATCCATTTTCAATTTCCTGAGAAAATGACATTTCATTGATATTTTGCCATTCACTATGTACATGTAGGTATGCTGCTCGCATATGATGTCACAAATCAAATAAATAAAATTCTAATAACTTTTTAATTCTTTGATGGATCTTTCTCAAACCTTCGGCAATATTTTTGATTATTTTTTCTGCTCGTTTTACAATAAACTTTTTGTCAGGGTGAAAATCCCCTTTAAGAATAATAATTCATAGTTAAGCATAATGTATTTTCAGTGCAAATTCTGTATTCCGCTGGACTGTATTTTATTGGAATGTAACACTCACCACATCCTGCTCACTGCTTTCTATTTCTAATCTCATCTTTGAATTTTCAATCAATCTGGATTTATGCCATTAAGGAAGCAATACCCAAAGAGAATCACATCCATTATTTCAAATAAATTACAACACAAACACATCATATGTGACTATACATGTATATTTACAGAATTCTGCCCTAGTCAAGTCATTTTCCAAATAAAATAAATGCTGTACCAATAACATGCAACAGTTCATGTTCTTTCAAAAAAGTAGAATTATATTGGCAGTTTATTTGCACTTTTCAGCTGACTAGAAATGGTAAGATTTCCTGTCCTTTTTTTTTTACGTTAAAGTCTCAAAATCATTGATTTGTGATGGCTCTGTATCTCAGCTAAAAAGACGACTGGGTCAGAAGTGTCAGGGACATAAGCCGTATTCTAAAGTCAGGTTCAAGTTAGAGCATGGTCTACATGTAAGTCGGTACTAAAATTATGAGAAGCCAAAAATGAAAAGTTCTGTTTACATTGTACACTACTTGTGTTTTCGGAGTTCTACATCCATGCATGATGAATGGTAATTCTCACACAGTTTTCAATCATTAGAGGGCCAACTCAGCTGATGAATTAAACCTCTTTTAGACGGTAAATTGCCAATTTGCCTACTGCCAACTCGTCCACTCACCACATGGTCTACTTTCATTTAGTCTAATGCCATTTCATCCATCAACATTTCGTCTAAAACCATTTGGTCCATTAACCATTTGGTCCAATCATCACTCCGTCTAATCACCATTTCATCTATGACCATTTCGTCTCATAACTAGTTGGTCTAATATACATTTAATATTCATTCATTTTGCACAATTTAAAACTTAGTCCAATTAGACCCAAATGGTATATGGACTAAATGGCTATTAGACCAACTGGTTATTAGACGGAATGGCATTAGACTAAAAGTAGACCATGTGTTGAATGGACGAACTGATGGCAAACCAAATGATAGTAGACGAGTTGGCAATTGGACGAATTGGCATGAGACGAATTGGAAATAAACCTTTTAGACTTGTGTTACTATTGACTTTCTGTAGTTATACCATTCCTTAGTTAAACCAGACTTTAATAGACCTCACTTCAGAATACGGGTCATTGTGTCAGGCTCCCATTTAGTCAAGATCATAGATGTGCGAGTGACTGATTACACCATTTCTAGATTCATTCTACCCTTTATCCTTGTGTGACTTTGTCACATTCTCAGTGCCATTTGAAAGGGTTTCTCCACACAGCCAGAGCAGATTATCATTTACAACTAAAAAAGCAAAGAGTCTTCCTTTTCCAACCAAGTTACAAAAGAAGAAAGCCAAATACATGACTTATTGGCCATTCTGTAATGGAGGATCGATCACATATACCCGATGCTTAATCCATTATTTTATCGCAATACAATGTATACCACATGATGATTTCTTGCTCATAGTTTTAACCCCTGGAGTCTGAATGACGTAGCTTTAATGTTTTCCAGAGACTCCACCTTGCGTATACATGGGCTCAGTCTCCAACGGGTTTAACCCCATAACTGGGCTATTTCAGACCAGGGCCCCGTCTTATGAAGAGTTATGATTGATCCGATCAATCACAACTATAGACGGCCAGCAACGTCAACATCTAAAAATGCAAATTTGTTAAAAATATTTTCTAGATATGATGTACATTCATACATTAATCGTTCTCTTGAAGATTCAGTATGATTCTTTATGTTTTTAAGGAGATTGTGCGAATTCCCTGTAGAAAAAAATTATGACACTGATGGATTTCCATAGAGTTACGATTGATTGGATCAATCGTAACTCTTTGTAAGACGGGGCCCTGGATACACTGGGGGGGGGGTCAATTTGACCCCCCTCAGATCGAAAATTCGCACGCGCGTAGAGCCAGATGTAAACTTCAAGACTGTATAGTAAAATTTTCGAAAAATTAAGTTTTTTTTTTAATTTTTTAAAATCAATATTTGTTTTATTGATCAATTATGAAAATAAGTGAATGAAATTTGCCCTAAATTTGTTTTTTTGGCGTATGTTTTTGCCTTTAACTCAATTTAGATAGCTAGTAGAATGCAAATTTTTGGTGGGAGTATCACTTATTACATTTCTAACAAATATCTACCCAAAAATTGCAATAACATACTTAATTTTTATGTTTTTTATTGTTTTTTCCAATGAACTTTGTCGGGGACCCTTTTGTGATCATAAGTAGCATAAAATCAATCAATGTAAACCAACAAAAGTGAAAATAATCATACATCTATGATTTTTGGTTGAAAAATACAATTTGCATTGACTTTACCCAAGTAATCACGTTTTTGAGCAATTTGGGGTCTGACATACACTTACAAAATGTTGCGTAATTTCGGAACTGCGTACCCGGGCATCGCAATTTGGTCTCAAAAGATGCGCAAGACTTGAAAGTAAAAAGTCAGCGAGCAGCGTGGTCAAAAAAATTCGCGCGGCGACGTAGTAACAAAATTTGTCGAGGGGGGTCAAATTGACCCCCCTCCAGTTTAACAAGGCTTAAGGAAAAAATCTTTGTAAGGATACAGTGTTTCTTCTCTTAGTTTGTAGCTCTCTAAAGCTTTCCGTCTGGCCATTATGAGGAGTGACAGAACATTGATTTCTTTTTGTCTTTCCCTGGCCTGTCTCTCTGCTTCAGCATCATGAGTTGCGCTTTTAGCTCTGCCATGTTTATGGTTGCAAGCGGGACCCACGTTGAACTTCGGAGTTGACTTGATTTGGATTGGAAGTTTGGAGAAATCCAGTACTAATATGAACAGGAATAAAAGAAGAGAAAATAGAAAACTGCAAAGAAAAGGCAATGATAATAATGGATTTTAAAGCACAGTAGAGATAAAAATTAATGTAATGTCTGGTGACAGGCATTATGAAATCTAAAATGTAAATAATTTGTGCCATATCCTCCCTCCTTGTTTCCAGTTTTAGCAGAAAAAATGCATAATTTTATTAACAACCTTCATGTACAATACATGTGTGAGACCTGAGGCCCGTCTTACAGAGAGTTGCAATTGATCTGATCTATCGCAACTATGGAAGGCCAGCAACGTCAACATCTAAAATACACGTTTGTTCAAAATTATTACTAGAAATGATGTATAGGCCTACTCATACATGGTCTGTTTTCTTGACAATTCACTATGCTTCTTTTTGTTTTCAAAGGACATCAAACAAATCTCCGAAAGAAAAAATTATGACATTGTTGGATTTCCATAGAGTTACGATTGATCGGATCAATCGTAACTCTTTGTAAGACTGGGCCAAGAAATGTGAATTTCAGTGAATTTCTGATGTAATGGTCATAAATTTCTAAATTCTGACTAACAGGAATATTACCCACTCCTTAACTGTTACAATTGCGTCCATGGTTAGCATAATTATGTGCTTACTGGCTTTTACATATTTATAGGCAATATGAAATTATGAATTCTCAAACCTGATTTTGTCCTCTTGGCCAAACAGATTTATCACTGGCAAGTTTGTAAGCCCTCCAAAAAATAAATAAAAGCATATTTGCATTTTCCTTGCTGTTATTGAAAACCAAGGAACTCCAACAAATCGTATAAATTGAGCTTTAACTCACTGGACTCAGGTCGGCTTGAAGCCCCTCCTCCTCCTGATGACACCTCACCCCTCGTACCAATTCGGCTCCTTCCTTTCCTCTGCCATTGATCATAATCAGAATGTTTCATCTCCAAATTTTTGCCATCAGCAACAGATTTCAGGGCATCCCCTCCCGGCCTATGGCTTGCTAGATCAGCCGCCATCTGAAAAATGTAAATATTAAGTTTTAACAAGATGAATGCCTCTGGCCGTCTCACCTGCATCACGCGATTCAATATAGCAGCAGTGCTGATTTTGAAAACTACTATAACTCGCACAAGATGTTCAGTGATACTTGGTTACTCTTATTTCTACGTTTTATGAACTAGACCCATACACTTATAGAGATATGATGGTAATTCAACAAATACCCCCAACGTGGCCAAAGTTCATTGACCTTACATGACCTTTGACCTTGATCATGTGACCTGAAACTCGTACAGGATGTTCAGTGATACTTGATTACTCTTATGTCCAAGTTTCAAGAGAAAGATCCATCAACTTTCCAAGTTATGATGGTAATTCAACAGATACCCCCATTAAGCCAAAGTTCATTGACCTTTGACCTTGGTCATGTGACCTAAAATGCGCAAAGGATGTTCAGTGATACTTGATTACTCTTATGTCCAAGTTTTATGAACTAGACCAACACACTTTCAAAGTTATGGCGGTAATTCAACAAATACCCCAATTTGACCAAAGTTCATTGACCCTAAATGACCTTTGACCTTGATCATGTGACCTGAAACTTGCACAGGATGTTCAGTAATACTTGATTACTATTATGTCCAAGTTTCATGAATCAGATCCATAAACTTTTAAAGTTATGATGGTAAATCTACAGATACCCCCAATTTGGCCAAAGTTCATTGACCCTAAATGACCATTGACCTTGGTCATGTGACGTGAAACTCATGCAGGATGTTCAGTGATACTTGATTAACCTTATGTATAAGTTTCATGAACTAGGTCCATATATTTTCTAAGTTATGATGACATTTCAAAAACTTAACCTTAGGTTAAGATTTTGATGTTGATTCCCCCAACATGGTCTAAGTTCATTGACCCTAAATGACCATTGACCTTGGTCATGTGACGTGAAACTCATGCAGGATGTTCAGTAATACTTGATTAACCTTATGGCCAAGTTTCATGAACTAGGTCCATATACATATAAAGTTATGCTGTCATTTCAAAAACTTAACCTCAGGTTAAGATTTGGTGTTGACGCCGCCGTCGCCGTCGCCGTCGGAAAAACGGCGCCTATAGTCTCACTCTGCTATGCAGGTGAGACAAAAATGTGAAAATAAAGTGCAACACTTTCAAATCAAAATATACAAATGAATAAACATGGACCAGACATGGTAACTCTGTGGTAGACATTACTAGCAAGCACCTACATGTACCTCATGAACTGGGGGGGGGGGGGTTCAATCCCAGCCAAACAAGGCCAAAGACTTTAAAAATGGGACCTTCTGCCTTCTTGAGTAGCATTTGACATTTTGGAGAATTTTAGTAACATTATAATTATGGATTGAAAGCTAGCTAACATATACAAACTCAAAGTATCAAGTGTCGGACCAAAGTAAAGGTTGAATTGCCTATTAATGACTTGTTAACATTTTATAAGGAAAGATTACGAGATTTCAATTGATTCAGTAGTAACTGCGACAATTGTTGTTTCTTGATTTATGAACAAATTTGTAATTTTTTATTTGAATGTGATTTATTGTGTAACTATAGTACATTGGGAAAATAAGATTTCTCCTTTTAGAGATATTTTGAATAGTTGGACAAGAAGGTGATGACATTTGTTGTGTTACAACATTGAAGTGTAGATCAAATAGTTCCATTTATTGTAAAGTTAAATTGTATTAAATATGGATTGTTATTTGAAATGTTAATTCAATTCAATTCTCATTTATTTAATTTTTGGTAAAAAAATATACATAATACAAAATAAACAAAATTATTTACAAGCAAAAGTAAAAATGAAAATGAAACGGGGAACTGCAAAAAAGCCAAAAAGCCTTGTACATGCACAGTTCCCAAAACATTATGTAGATTGTAAAGAAATGACAAGATAATACATGCATACATGATATGAACAAAGAAGATAAACTGAGACCCAAAAAAATATGACAATTTACAGTAAATAAATAAGTATGCATACTTCAGATAAAGAAATTGCTTCAATCTTTTTTTTTTGAAGGAATTAACGGACTTACATTCAATTCTATCTTTATGTAATAATAATTATGCAACTTTATAGAAATACAATGTACTTGTTAAAATGAAAATATATTGCAAAATAAAATAATCATTCAGTATAGAGAAGGGATATTGAAAGTGGTCAGTTTAATAGCGCAAGAAGAAAACCTGCTTGGTCCATAGAGATTGCTTGTTTTGAGGTAATTGGTCAAGTTACTCAAGGAAGAGAGCAGAGATTGCCGATCAGAGTAGTAATGATAATAATAATAATAATAATAATAGGCATTTATATAGCGCCATCCATCTAGAAGTATTCTATTCCGAGGCGCACAAGAAAAATAAGAATGAGAGAGTTCGGATGAGTGTCAAAGTGCCAATAACTAATACTGTTAAAAAAGATAAGACTTCAGTTTAGATTTGAAGGTCTCCAGTGATGATATAATTCTTAAATTCAACGAAAAATTATTCCAGAGAGGTGCTGAGGCAGAAAAAACTCGCGCATCATATGCTACACGTGTCTTGGGAATCTAAAGAAGTTGTTGGTGTGATGATCTTAGGCTACAAGCTGGTGTATAAGGCATGACAAAGGTCTTGTAGATATTTTGGTGCCATACCATTTAACACTTTCCAAGTGAGAAGAAGTATTTTAAATTCTATTCGCTTCCGGATTGGCAACCAATGTTACTTTAGGAGAATTGGTGAAATGTGTTGATATTTTGACATATAGTTAAAACCCTGGCAGCTTTATTCTGAGCATACTAAAGTTGATTAACATTGCGTGAAGTTATATAAAAAAGAAGAGCGTTTCCAACATCTAATCGAGATAGTACAAATGAGTATAGCAGCAGCCTTATGGTCAAGGACTTTCCTAATGCTATTAACATTAGGAATATCATAGTATACTGATTGACTTATTTTCTTTGCATGTGCATCCAAGGACATATTTTCATAAAATACAACACCGAGATTTTGAACTGATGACAAAGCTTTAATCAAGGAGTCCCCAACCTGTATAGATAGTGCGGTCCTTAATTAAATGACTTTGTGATTTAGAACTAATAATCAATAACTCTGTTTTACTTTCATTTAATTTCAACTCATTTTTTAACATCCATGTCCACATATCATCTATCGTATTTTTTAATTGAAACCTGGCATACAACTCACTAGCAGGGTCAGTTGGATTAAATAAAACATAAAATTGTGTATCGTCCGATACATACACAGGTTTATGTGCATTTTTTGCCAAAGGACTAGAATAGATGGCAAAAAACAATGACCCGAGGACTGAACCTTGGGGCACGCCGAAAGGAAGTTTAACAGATGACATGTTTTCACCGATCTTGACAACCTATGATCTTTCGTGAAGATAAGATGAAAACCAATCAAGTACAACTCCTCCTATGCCACAAAAAAAAATTAAGTGTCAATGTCATCTCATTCTCAGTACAATGAGAATAGCATGTGGGAGTGGGGGAAATACAACTTTTCTGTCCAAATTTTTGTGAGACTCTCCAACCAGTCTTATCATAATGCTGTTGATGCCTACAATGTTCAAATAGTGTGGCAAAGATGCACAAAAGTTGACTTGAACTTGTCTGCGACGTCCTACTGTCAACTTGAAAAAAAAAAGATATTGCTTGTGAGCAACCACCTTGTCTGTGGTGAGTCTGTATGCAGATCTATGCAACATACAAAATACATTTAAAGAAGTTTTTAAAACATCACTTTTGTATACAAAAATAGTCAGTTCCATTCATTTATGTTTTTTTTTCATGATAAAAGGACTTGAACTGGACTTGAACTGGAAGCACGACTGCTGGGATCATCAGCATTCTTCCAGAATCTCGGGTAAAGGTAAAGGTAATAAACTTGGGGATCTGTTTTTATTCACCAGAGCTCTCAAAAACTTTTGAGCATATTTCTGTGTGGGCCCTCTATAAAGTGGAAAGTAAAGTTGGTTGGAATTTGGACCAAACAATAGCCCTTTTTAATTTAGAATAAATATTTAAAAGAAAAATAATAACAAACATTCATTTGAGCAAGTCACTTATATCATTTTCTAAATATAAATTGTGTAGTATGATGGCATTTTTATATTTTCTGTTAATTAGAAATTTAGAACCCCTCTCGGCCATAAAAAAGGCTTCCTACTCCTTAAGCGCTTCAGCAGTAGAGGCGCACGGCCAATATGGAAGACTCTCTCCAATAAGGGAGACAATCTCCCAAGAGTCCCATATTGGAGACTTGCTTTGCAAAAGAACAAAAGAAACAACACCAACAAAAGGATGATTTTTTCCACCCAAAGTTTTGTCTCACTGAGGTCAGAAGCCCAAGCCCCCATTTGTTTTGTATGTGGATGACAACAAAGATCCTTATAAAAACAAAAGTTGATGCTGCTTATAAAATCACATTTTTATTTGCCGCCAAGGTAATCCTTTTGTTTTGCAGCAAATGTAAACAAAGAAAATTGGTTTACCAAATTGGTTTCCTAAAGTCTCTGATATTGGAGATATAAATCTCTCTCAACAGTCTCCCATATTGGCCGTGCGCCTCTACTGTTCGTTGTTCAGGGGTCCTGCACGCGCACACGCATTCCTCCCAGTCCCACACCACAATGTTTCGCTTGTTCGCGATCGCGTGTTGAAACTTGAATAGTGGAGCAGTCCAGATAGATTCTCAAGTCTCAACAAGAAATTTGGAGCTTCAACAAAAGTAACTGAGAATGACTGAACTATGCCTATAATATAAAGTATAACTATAAGGCTATGGCATGGGCCATGGCAATTATGCAAAGGCCAAAGCAAAAGGCACGCACAGCACAGCCACACACGGATTTTTTTAATCACAAACATGGTATTTAGCACATGGGACTGACATAAACAGTCACAATCAGACAACGATATAACTAAGCTATGGTCTGGTTTAAAACAATTTCAAAATTGATAAATTCCCTCTACAATAAGTCAAAACCAAAACACATGTATACGGCTTACTTTTCCCACATTTGCGATTTATTGACGTGTTGAGAAATTGTCTAATTTTCCTCTATCCTCGACATCTTCTTACTCTGTTGTTGTACCGTAGATCTTAGAAGTTGTTGCTATGTGCGTCAGCGGCGACATCGACACGTACGTACGTGCGCGGTAACCGGTACGCTATACTGGAGGAGCCGCCGGAGGAGGAGAAGGGGACCGGACCGGGGATCAAGAGCGAGCTGCATGCACTATTCAGCGAGCTGCGAGAGAGAGATCAAGCACATGCTGTGGAAAAAAATGCTAATGCCATTTTTGTCAGTATCTTGAGATACTTTGAGCTCTGAGTTAGAGGGTCTAGTCTCTGCATATCTACTCTGATCTAATTTATCGTCTTTGGTAAATATTTTATGATTTAATTAATCTTACTTTTTATAAAATTAAGTCAGGGGCGGTATTCATAATTTAATATATTATTATTGGTATTCTGAACATTGCATGCATTGTCTTTTCTCCTTATTTTTCTCAGAATCAGAGATATGACAAAATTACAAAATTGGTATTCTGGTACTGTGGATGTCATAACTTTTGTCACAAAAATTGTCATAAACTTTGTCTCTTTTTAGCCATGTTAGCGTGCACCAAAAACAATGCGGCATGCGCATAATCCTTTTATAAAAATAAAAATAAAAGCAAAAATATGACAAAATTTATGACGGGATCACGCATGTGCACGAGATGGGCAACAGAGGCACATGGCCAATATCAAATATGGGAGACTCCTAATGTTGTAAATCGGATCGAAAATCGGATCGGCAGGCAGCCGGCAGTTAATACTTAAGGCAAGCTTCGTTCTAGTTCTAAAATCAAAATTGAATCGAAAATCGAATTGGCGATATTTAAAAACAAAGGAATAGTAGGGTGTCTGAAGCCACACTGAAAAGTGTCAGCATAAAACAGGCTTATTTAGGGGAAAATATGGCACATTTTTTCGGGGAAGTTCAGGCTACTAGAAAAATGTGATCTGAATTGATTATTAACTTGTGTTTGGCATGTATGGAAAGAGAAAATTCAGGGGCTTCTTTTGACAGTAAGGACAAGTTTATATGATCATTTTAAATAAGGATTTAGAGATATATTGCAAACCCTTATTTTTGTGTGTGTTGAGATTGCCATTTCTCCATGCGTTTTCTATGGGAAAATGACATTTCTGTTTTGCACAATTTTTTTCACTTTGTCGCAATTTTTCATTGTGATCTGGTTTCCAAATCTTTATAAAAATCATACCATCAGATGGAGCATAAAAAATCCTATTGGACTCTTTATGGACAAGTTTTTGGCATTAATAATAAATTTATAACAGCTCTCGGAAGCTAAAAATTTGGATTTGTGTGTGTCCATTTCTTAACTACACAGTCTATGGCAGAGAAATGCTGAAAATTTACCTAATTTCATTCTTCTTTTTTGCAGCCAATAATTTGATTTTTTTCAAAAATGTTACATTTCTGTCAGTCTGAAGGTCATTTCTCTTCAAATTCACAAAGAAAATGTGATATTTTCTTCAAATAAGAAAAATAATTTTTTTCTCCAGACACCCTAGGAATAGATTCGCGGTCGCGCACATCTCCCTGACAAAGTCACAAAGACAAATGCATTGGAATGGAAGTCGCCAACATGCGCGATTGTTCAAAACATGTTATAAAAGGGTTTTGAGGTGTTACTGCTTAAAAATGAACAGAGTGATTTTTATTAGAAAGATAAACGAATGACGCATCTTCCGAGGAAAGTTGCAAAGGAAAATAAAATGAAAATAAGTCTCATAGATCACAGGTTAATGAACGATCGGCAGGACATCTTTTATAAGTAGTTTTAGGTGCTAGCAATTTTATTATTGGAATGATCTCTTGATGCATTATCTTATTAAAGTCGCAAGTGCAATTAAAATATAGTAGGATGGGGGGTCGGGTGTCCGGACACTTTATATTTTTGAAGCCTTCTTTTTTGTCTTAAGATTACACTAAAAATATGAATTCAATAGTTGTAATCATCCTCTATTTTGTTCTCTATAATAATTTCTAACATTTTGTACTAATAATTGATGTAACTTCGCTTGTAATTTTTTCCAAATGACTTTATAAAATTGATCGTCCGGACACACAACCTGTCCGGACACACAACAACTGGGTATAGAAGTCGCAACAACGCGCTATGATTCGGAACATGTTATTAAAATGTTTTGAGGAGCTACCGTTTTCAAATCAATATATTGCAATCTTGAGAAATGAACTTTTGATATCCAAGAAGAAATATAAAAGAAGCATCTTCCGACCAAGTTGCAAAGACAAATAAATTGAGGTTGAAGAGAAGATGTCTATCATCATAAACGATGTAAGAGAGTAGCGCGGTGATCTCCGTCTAGTAATACGACCTTTAAAAGTTCACGGCGGCGTCCGCTATCACCACGAGGTTGAAGAGAAGATATCAATCATCGTAAACATCGTCAGAGATAATACTGCGTCTTTCTCCCTGATTAATGCGACCTCTTAATAGCTAGCACCTCAAAACAATCTTGAAACATGTTCCGAATGATCACGTTGTAACTAGATCTACGCCAATTTTTTTAATTCATTTTTTTCCTTCAAGTGGCATGATCTTGCTGGTCAAAGTTTCAGGGTGTCCCATACATTATTTTCTCTGTATGATTTTCTGGACGTAAAGTCGTAAACCAGCTGCGCGGCTAAGCCCGGGAGCTGAGCTCAAGTTGAAAAATGATTCTGAGTTTTATGCATGGTTATGGAATCAAAATGGCTAAATGATATTTGTAGAGCATTGCATGAATCAATAATACTGCGTCTTTCTCCCTGATTAATGCGACCTCTTAATAGCTAGCACCTCAAAACAATCTTGAAACATGTTCCGAACGATCACGTTGTAACTAGATCTACGCCGATTTTTTAAATTCATTTTTTTTCCTTCAAGTGGCATGATCTTGCTGGTCAAAGTTTCAGGGTGTCCCATACATTATTTTCTCTGTATGATTTTCTGGACGTAAAGTCGTAAACCAGCTGTGCGGCTAAGCCCGGGAGCTGAGCTCAAGTTGAAAAATGATTCTGACTTTTATGCATGGTTATGGAATCAAAATGGCTAAATGATATTTGTAGAGCATTGCATGAATCAATAATTTCATTAGATTTTAGGTTTATTTAGATGGAATGTTGTACATTTAATCAGATATCCACCATTCATCCCTCTCAATCCAGCCAAAACAGTCTATGTCTACTCCACTGCACTCACCTCATAATATGGAGTGAACCAATGTCTTTGTCTTAATTTATTTTTCACTTACTTATTTATTCACTTTAATTTGTCTCATTACAGTGATGAAAATGATTTAATTTTATCTTTAGCTTTACCCAATTGTATATTCATTTATTTATTCATAAATTTTACCTTTCCCTAAATTATTTAATGACAAATGTGTTTGTTTTTATTCTGTTCATTTGTTGAATATTCAATTAATTAACCTGATCTTGATTAATTCAACATTTTGTTTATACTTAGAAATAGCGGAGGTGTTACAAGGAGGTAGGCAGGGGGCAAACGCCCGCTATGACTTTTCAATAGCGGGGCGGGGGTGGGGGGTGGAGAAAAAAGGGGGAAAATACGGTAATAGGGATTAGGGTATAAAAATAGAGATTTGGGTAATGTAAATCTGTAACTAAGGTAATTCATTAAGGTTAATAATTGTTATTCAATTGAAAAAAAAGTTAAATTTAAATCATCTTGCTCATGTTCAGAAATAAAGGTGTACGTGATATACCCTAACAAGGCCGAGGGTTGAATTTTTGCAATTGAAAAAAAATCAAGATTTCATTGTCTGTGAAGGGCCATATGACATGTACAAAATATTTCCAACGTATTTCAGTCGAACTTCATAGAACTGTAAACACACTCTTACCGAACTGATCCTCATAAATGATCAGCATCATCAGCTACGTTGGCTCAATCTAGAGGCTGCACCACCAACATCCCCCCCCCCCAAAAAAAAATATATCACCATCTTCAGCAAAAAGCTTTAAGTAGTAAAACAACACGGTTTCAGTCAACTGTAGACCCAGTTCTTGAATTACGAAATCTTTAGATTAAAAACCATGCCGGTACGCAGAAATTATTTTCTGGGGCCAGGGGGGGGGGGATGCAGCAGGACACATGCAATTTTCGAAGAAACTCTTAAAGGGGGATAAGTAATTGTGTTGCTGGAGCAGTTTCAAAATTTCTTAAGTGAAATTGGAAGATTTTGTGAACATGTTTTGTGAATTTGAGGTAATACCACCCCCATCCCCTGTTGCGTACAGCCATGATAAAAAAAGAAGCTTTTTTTAAATTGTAAGGTTACAGACATATATTTAGATTAATAAATTGGAGAGTATGGTCAATAAAAAATATTCTGTATCACAGGTAAGTAGATAAATAGAGTCTTTCTACATCAATAAAGTAAAAGGCTAAAAAAAAAAAATCGAATTTTCTTAATTAATAAATAATGTACCTATTTTCAAATTTTCACGATAATAAATGCCCCTGCATCAGCCATATAAAAATTAAATAAAATATTATCTTAAAGTCATAAAAAGAACTCAATTAGAGCAGCATTTACTAAATCATTCTTGTAGAATAAACATTAGGGGCCTAGTTCATATTTTAACAAGAAGCAATGATTTAAGAAAAGTTAAAATGACACCCCCCCTCGAAACAGAATACCCCAATGTCATGACCATACATAATACAAATGTCAATCTGGCTTGGAGTTATGTTTGAAGTTATAAAACCTTGAAGACACATATCAAATCAAATGAATATTGATGATTTTTAATGTAAACTTATGATTACCACCGATCAGCATGTGTCATATAAATTTCACATTCTCACTCTATCGTCGTTTTCCGGAGATGAAATGAGAATTTTGCCCTAAATTCCTCCAAATCCGAGTATCACTAGACATTGGAGAAAAAACAGTGCAGATGGTTTTTTGTTATGGTATGGTAACTGTGATCCTCGTTCGTATATCATAAAATAAAATTTTCAACCAAAATTTATGGTTAGAAAGTTGTGACATTTTTCCCAAACCCTGTATTTTTTTCTCAAAATACGCTATTTTATTGCAAAAACATGCCTCAAATTTGCCCTATGATTTGAGACCTTTTCTCCTCAAAAAGTCGGCCTAAATAAATTTATCGGAAAATATGAATATTCTGAAAGATTTGCGTAGGTATTTCTTCTCTATTGCTTTTTTTTTATGTGATTGTTTGAAAGAGAAGAAGAGGTTGATTTTATCTGAATATTTATTTTTTCGGAATACCGATTTGTGACAATCATAGCGGTGTCACATCTCAGAAAGAAATGACAAACTTTGTCTTTATGACAAAAGTTATGACAGTGTTCCAGAAAGACCCGAATACCACCCCTGATCATGTCTAACTTTCGAAATAAAAATTCTAACTTCCATTGGCAATTGTGACGCCATGGGAATGGGAAAGATTTTATATTGCTGGTGCTGGTGTAAACAAATTAGGCCTAGATCTAACTTTAGTAATGTTAGATGGATCTACGCAATTAGCGCAATATTAGGTGACCGTGATCTGTCAATTGACAGATCAACTATTAATTTATTACGTCTTTACGAATTTTCTTCTTTATTTTATTTTATTTTTCCACCCGTTTCTTTAATGTTTAGCACAAAATCTCCAGAATTCCTCCTTCACTTGAAAGTTTCTTCAAAAGTTCAGGCTTCAATTTCTATCAAGTTTTATGCAGATCTAACGGTAGGCCTATGTTTTGTGTATAAAACGAGTTCAAGGTCAAAAGCTCATCGTGACGTCATCCAATCGCCATTTAGTAAATAGACATCAATCAAATATCATTCATACAAGTTTCAAAATTTATTGATCAAAATCCACACATATTGGATCATTCTCAATTTTACAAACAAACACTTATATGAACAATTACAGTGAGACACAAAGTTACAAATCAAACATATAGATATATAAATAAATACAAAATACAGAAAAATTATGGTTAACAGTTTTCATGTTGAGCCCTAAAACATATTCGATACATATTCAAATCAATAATTGACCTCTTATAGCATAGGTAAAATTATGGTTGTCTTTTTTTTCTTTTGAAAGTTTCTTTGCACGATTTTTGTCCCGCCTGCATAGCAGAGCGAGACTATAGGTGCCGCTTTTCCGACGGCGACGGCAGCGTCATTAACATTGAAATCATAACCAAGGTTAAGTTTTTGAAATGTCATTAAATTAAAAATCTTAATATGTCAAAAAATCAACCATACAGCCTTGTAGATTTTATCGCGCACTACCACTGTGCAAAATTGCGGCACTCGCGCAATCAAAGGCCAAGATCTCAGGGAGGGGGGCGTAATCACCCCCCCCCCCCCAGCTGTGAGAGGGGTCCAAATAACCCGGCTCTTTTAGGGTTAATCTGTATCATCTTTATCTGTATTCCCCAGGTCAGTTTCTCAGCCGCCATGGCGATAAGTCTGACTGTACGTAGATTCTGCTTGGAAACTGCAAGACTGCTTCCCAGGGTGGAATCAAGGAATCTCCTCCACACCCAGTCCCAGACCAGACTTGTTCCATCGTGTATCCACCATCGTCCTCTGTGTCCTCCCGCCTTCCACAGTGGTGCCATCTGCGTACTAAGACCAGGAAACAGTGCCTCCAAAAGCTTTCACATTTGCCAAAGAAACATCTTCACAAAGTGGTTGCGGACATCCAGTTCTTCATCCAAGAACACCAAAGACAGTGAAATTGCTTCCAAAGATTTGGACAGCATGGAGGAGGACTCTATCATACCAAAGACCGATGAAGAGGGCAAACCCCTGAGTAATTGGAAGCGAATGAAGATCATGATGAAAGCCTACGGTTATGTAATCATCCCTGTACATTGGGTCATAGCACCACTATGGTTTGGAGCTTTCTACTACACTATCAAAATGTAAGTCATGTGTAGACATAGAAGGATGTACAAGGGGCAGTTTCCACTTGATACGGAATTGCCCAACAAAATTCCAATCCAGATGGGGTGTTTAATAAAGCTTTTTGTAAAGTTATGATGTAACATGGAACTGGAACTTGTTCTTAGGTGCCAAGCCAGCTTCAAGGGGATATACATGTATCATTAGCACAAGCATGGGTCATTCGGTTGTGTGTAAAGTCATTTCTACTGTAACTCACAAACTGTTTTATGAAACACCCACCTGATCACAGAAGATACCTTGGATAAAATTTCTCACAATTGACAGAATATATTTGTTATCAAGACATATTCAGCATTGGCAGCAAAAAAATAGTGATCTGCAATCTTGTGGCCTAAATGAACACAAGGCCATCAATTGAATGAATGGCCTTCAATTTGTGCAAACTTTGCAAGTTTTCTACTTGCGCTGTAATGTGATAATATGCCCTTTTAGATTCAATAAAGTGTCTATTTTCCTTGAATGTGCAATATCTTCCCAAAATTGACACATGATTTCAGGTGAATTTCAGTCTATTTCTGATACCAAATTGAACATGTCAAATTGGCCTAGCCATTTCTTCTATACTGTGTCCTGTATGCAATGTTTGATCATCTTTTGTGTTTTAACTTTTATTCATGCTTCCTCTGCAAGAATTTAAATAAAATATTCATGATTATAATTAAATTAGGAATTAGAAAAATATCCAGAATCATTATTTTAATAAATTATACAGAATTGTGCATCTCATTTCTTTCTATCAATTTTTGTATTATTATTTGCTTATGCATAAAACATTTTATTGAAAGCTCTTGTAATCTTGTTTCTTGCAGGGGTGTTGACATCGGTCCATTCCTTACAAAAATTGGAGTCAGCGATCACCACGTTGAAACTCTACGCAACTCCAAGGCAAGCACTGCCCTCATGGCCTATGCATTGTACAAGATTTTCACACCTTTACGTTACACCGTCACTCTCGGCGCCACCGAGGTCACCATTCGCAAGCTTAGGAAGTTGGGATACATGAAGCCAACGCCACCGAAGGAAAAGACATACCGGGACTCATTCAAGGAGACGGTGGGGGAGATGAAAGATAAGATCTCAGACATGAGGGAAACTAAGAATTCTTGAGCTCCTTGCTCTTCCGGCTCCCTATCTCTGAATAGTGTTGATGCTTGTGACCTGCATGTTGCTACGTGTGATTATGTGAAAACACATTCTGATGAAGAGCAGTGGATGATGCTGTCTTTCGGTAACTTAATCAAACATTCATCAAGACTCAATATTCTTCCAAATGTTCATTCAAATGATTAATTCAGATTATATCTGAAAAATTATGATTTTAAGTGCATGCAGTACTGTTATGTTTGGCTCTTGAGCCTCCAACTTGAAATTTTTATGCCTTGAAAGAACCATTATAACCCTATTTTGAGATTGCATAGCGGGGGGGGGGGGCACTAGCGTACCTACGGGGGGCAGAGGGGGCAGACTGCTCCCCCTGACGAGTCTTTAAGACTTTTTCCATTTTTTTTTCTGGTACGAAATCCTTTATTTGTGGTTGAAGACCTTTTTTTTTTTTTTTTTTGCTTGTCAAATTTTTTGGCAAACAAATTTGCCCCCCCTGTGGAAAATCCCAGGGGGGGGGGGGGGGGCAAACATCCGTGAACTTGTTTTTTAATTTTTAAGATAATCTGTTCTGCACTGTCAATTTTTTCGATAAACTTCAGCATTAAATTTGCCATGAAATAGCACCTGCCATCATCAAAGCACCAGTAAGAGAGTAAGTGTAGTCTACACGTATACAGTGCATCCCAGAAAAAAGGAAACCAGGATTCCCATGTCTTTTATCTTCAAAGGCAAACAAAATATGGCATTTCATTGACATAATCATATAATTCACTTATTCCTCTTTATTTTGGTACCTAACATGAGACGAACACTTCACGCATTAATGAGCAAGACGAGTTTGAAATTTCAATGTCAAAACCAGGTTGCGCAGAAAAAAATTGGATAAGATTGGTTCGAGATACGACGACCGTGCCTAATCAACGATTGGCTCATTTGCATTTCTTTTGTATTCTTTGTTAAGATTCTCTCACTGATCCCTAAATTTTTGTAAAATGAGACTATATTCGGATTCACATGTGAGTTTCTGCGCAAATCGTTTCTGATATGCCTCAATATTTATTGTTTGTAATCTGCCATGCATGAACGATTTGCTTAGCTGTTGCTTTCAAATTCGAGATGAGATCCTACTCTTGCCACGAGTATAAAATTCATAGCAAAAACATATTTAATAATTGTGAAATCTATCTCTGAAAGTGGGTTTCCTTTTTTTTGGGACGCACTGTATTATCATCATTATGATGTGATTTTATAATTTTATTAGACTATAGAACTATAAGATTTATAGATCAGGGGAAGTTTTACAAAGATAAAAGTTGCACTTTGATTGCAGTTGCATACAGTATATAACCGAGGAGGTTTTACTTTAGCCTCCTTGATATAATGTATCACTGCATTGTTTTTTTCAGATCATGTTCATCTTTCTCTCTATCTCTCTCTCTCTATACATATATAAAGCTACATTTTGGAAAAATTGAAAATAAATTTTATTATACAAATTCAATATATTTTAATGAATTTCTTGAGAGATATGCATTAATACGCATGAACATATGAAGTACTTCTCTATTTTTTTTGCATTGAAAATGTCTATGAGATTATAAATGTGATGAGATTAATTTGATGGTTTTCACAATATCAGAATAAAGTATGCAATATTAAGATTATAGTTAAGGTGTGGCAATGGCGGAGGCATAAATTGACCATGTCGAATCGAGAATATGTCTGGTTATTTAGAAACTGCAACTTATGGTGTGTTACATTTCTTACAAGCAGGTGTGAATTGAAAAGATGCCCATCGTACCCCCTCATATTAAAGACCCAGACTGGACCAAAAGTGAAATGTTATAACAATGGAAAGCTCATAAACTACTAAATACAATGTAAGCTTTATGCATTTTCACTACTTACAAGCCGTATTTTGCTAAAGAATAGCTCCAATTATTAGGCTTCTAAAATAAGCCTTATTGTGCTTTTCATTTGCCTCGAGATGTCATGTTGTGCTAGAAGCATCATGATTCCATGGTTTTGTAAAAAGAAAAACTCAGTGATTTTCCCGGGGGGGGGGGGGGCAGTCAAATGAATTGCTGTACACAAGTGTGACCAAATTATTTCCAAACACCCTCTAAACAAATTTTTCTCTGTGTTATGGAGAACAATTTATGATTGTGATTAGAAATAACATAATTTTTATATTTTGAGTTATATAGACCCAAGGTCTATATAATTCTTCATATCTTCATTGATCAATCATTTAATGTATTTCTGCATTAAGTATTCGTAAACTTATTCATGTAAAAAGCAGTGAGTAGGGATAAACAATATGACAATATTGATATTTTACATTGGAACTTCCATCATTAGATGAAATTGTATGTACATATCTTCATTATCACATCTTCATTATCACAAATATCTCAGCATTATAAATTAAGGATTTTTCCTTTCTAATGTTGATCTTCATTGCATGCCTAGGCAGCATAATAGGTAATATGAACAAACGGTGAACGTGTATCAACTTTTCAGCTTACTACTGTTGTGCTAGCCTATACCACATACCCGGTATGTAAAATGTGTAGCCCTAAAAGTAAATCTGTAAGGATGTTCTTAAGGAAAACTTTTGCAATCAACTTAAAATAACAATTGCAACTACTGGACAAGTTTAACATCTACTGATTCTTTCTGTTGTGGCAGAAGTTGACCAACAATATATCACACTTTTGTAATCTCTCAATTTATGTTTTTCAATCAGTATTTGACTTGCAATTGATTACAAATGTCAGTATTTGACTTGCAATTGATTACAAATGTGTTGCGCCTAATATTATTTATTGCATAAAGCAGCAATATGACTAATTCATAAGTGTCACTATCCTTAGACAATCTTTTTTTTGCAAGGATGAGTAGAAGTCTTCTGTTGCATATCATAAATCACACCAAGTGTGCAAAAAATTATATATACTATATTTTGTGGGGTTTCATAACTGTCTATTGTATTAGAATACCAGGGGGCTGTTTCATAAAGCTGTTCGTAAGTTAAGAGCGACTTTAAGAACGACTGGTGAACCTTTCTTACATGGCAAACCATCGCCAATGAATATACCATTTACCACAAGAAAGGATCACCAGTTCTTAAAGTCGCTCTTTATTTACGAACAGGTTTATGAAACACTCACCTGAGTCCCGTAACACAAAGGTTAGCGATTGATCGTAGAACGTTTTATACGATTGATTCCATTGAATACAATGTACAATAAATCGTGAAAATCAAGCGTACGATCAATCGCTAACCTTTGTGTTAGGAGACCCAGGACTCCGTAACATAAAGGTTTGCGATGTCTGCTTCATAGAGGGAGTTCTTGTGAAATTTTGATATTAAAGGAGAATGAAACCCTTGAAACCAGCTGAATCCATATCAAAGAGAAAAATCAAAGAAACATATTGTTGAAAGTTTGAGGAAGATTGAATGAATAATAAGAAAGTTATGAGCATTTGAATATTGAGATCACTAATGCCATATAGATCCTCCCATTGGCAATGCGATCAAGATCTGTGATGTCACACACGTACAACTCCCTCATTACTTTAGTACTTATTTCACTTATATTCTCACTTTTATAGAGTCTATCACAAGGTGAGGTGTTCTCTTTATATGAGAGGACAAGTACAGAGGTTTCACAACATATCATTGATGAATCGTTTGTCATATGATTAGAATGAGCAAAAAGATATGTTTTGGGGTATATTTTCAGCATCCAAAAGGGGAGAGGTGTTCATCTGTGACATCATAGATCTTGGTCGCATTGCCAATGGGAGGATCTCCATAGCATTAGTGATCTCGACATTCAAATGCTCATAACTCTTCTATTGCTAGTCCTATTTTACTCAAACTTTTGTTGATCTTATTCTTTGATTTTTCTGCTTTCACAAAAGCTAACTTACTCCAAGAGTTTCATTCTCCTTTAATGATCAGAAGATTATTATAGATAATTATCTGTATAATGGTGATGAGATGATTGATGATGATGATGATGACAATGATGATGGTCATGATTATGATGGTGATGGTGGTGATGATAGTGATGATTATTATGATGGCGTTGATGATGGTGATGATGATAGTGATGATGATGATGATTATGATCGTGATGGTAGTGATGAGATGATGGTGGTGATGATGACGATTATATGGTGATGAGATGATGATGCATGATTAGGATTATTCAATGATGATGATGGTGGTGGTGATGATGACCATGATTGATTATGATGATGTGATGGTGTCATGGTGATGATGATGACGGCGATGATGATGTGATGATGATCATGATCATGATGGTGATTGATGATCACGTGATGATGATGATGATGATGACGACGATATGGTGATGATGAACTAGGTCTACGCGTGTTACCAGGCAAGGCGCGGTGCCTCGCCGGCGATACAGTACAGCTCCGCGCCGCGCGCTCCGGATCGATAACATTAACACTAGCTGCGCTATAGGGGATATTGGAATTGGAATGCTGATATGTGCATACAGACTGCCACTCCCATCATGGATACGGACGCTGCAAGAGATTCGAACCCTGCTAATGAATCCGGGGCTGAGCCTGAGGAATCAGAATCACTCCAAGACATATCTGAGCTAATCAAAGATGGGAAAAATGCAAAAACGATTATGTGTGAAAGATGCAACAGTAAAATTTTATTACCAGGAGTGGCTGAAGTAGCGACGAAAGAGGTATGATCTAGTCCCATTCGTGTCATTTTGTGTAGTGCACAGTGGCCAGTGCATATAGTCACATAGTGACTCTGGACACGATCAAGTTTATTTAGAAAAATTTACAAGCGAAGTTTCTCAATTTTTTGTACAAAATGTTAGGAAATATTATAAAGAACAAAATAGAAGATGATTACAACTATTGAATTCATATTTTTAGTGTAATCCAAAGACAAAAAGAAGATCTATGATTATGAACAAAGTGAGTATGAGTATGACTATAATTAGTATATGATGGTGGGCCCTAAGTCTGCGCACCTAACAATTTGAGTTAAGATTTAACATGAATTTCTTCTTATTTCACAAAATCTTTTGGATAATAATGTTCCTTATATTATTGAGAGTAAGTATACCAAATTTCTCATTAAAAAATGAAAGAAAATATAGGATTTTCTTGAAAAAACCTTGGGCAGTCATTTTCAGATTGAAAAAAAAAATGGTACCCCATGTCTGCGCACTCATTCACTTTGCACACGATTCGGAGATTTTGATGAGAAAGGCTGTATTTTGAGGCCGTCACATGAAATGCCCTGAATTCATTATTTTTTCACCATTTTGAGTCGGATTTTTTTATGAATACCTGTCTTTGTATTGCATGTGTAAAGTTCGTGCTCGTTGCGTATCTTCTTTTACTAGAATCGCGCAGATACGCGGGTGCGCAGACTTGGGAGACCGCGCAGACATGGGGGAACTGACCATACTAATACTAACCTCGCAATACGTGTGAGTGTATAATTATGGTCTAACTGTTAATGTTATGGGACAAAAAAATGAAAATCAAGCTCTTCAAGCTACACTGACTGCCTCCTTCAATCCTGAAGATTCTTGCAGTATTGTAGAACCGGGGACCGGCAGGTAACAAATTTGCTTCACAAAGGATAATATCAAATATGAGTAGCAGTCATGAAAAAGGGGGATAAAGTTGCAATGCAACACCAGAAGAATTATTCCCTGCACCGGCAGGGAAAAAAGGGAGTCCCCCACCTATCCCTTTTTTTGTCATGAATGTAACCATTTATTATCTTTCCTTTTTTCCTGTTTTTCCTCTTTGGATAGATTTTCCTGCCGCACATGAAGAAAAAGTCGGAGCAAGAGAACGCCACGGAGGGGGAGACGCTGAGTAAGCATTGGGTAGTTTCGGACATGTTCACCTTTGAGAACGTTGGTTTCACAAACACTGTTGGCACGGCCAAGTATCTTCTTTGTGCCGACTGTGAGGTTGGACCCCTCGGATGGCATGATGTAACTGACAAAACAAAGTTCTTTGTGGCCTTGGATCGGGTGCTGCACCAATGAGACATGACCGGAGAATCTGTGTACCGTGCGACAGGGGTCATTGCATGCCTTATATCAACATCTTGGCGGTCACACAACTATGCTTTTGTAATCCAGAAGCAGTACATTATATCTGAGTGCAATTCTACAGACCAATTGATGTAATCTCTCGTGTTGCTTGAAACTTTTAAACTGTTTAACCCGGGGCTCTTAACTCGCTGGCTACAGGAACCGGGTTGCACCTGCACGAAGTGTATGGGAATAAAAGAAGTCAGTAGTAGTCAATGGGTTAATTCTATATCAGTGATGCCAATCATGCCAATCTTATTTACTATAACTTATCAGTCGTTAAAAAAAAAAAATTACCCCCTTCCAGGGAACACCAAATTAATTCCAGCATCTAGCAATGACTGTAATTTTAACTGTTTGTAGATGTATTTGGATTACAATTAAACACAACTCATAAATATAGGCCATTTTCTTTGGTCTGAAACCAATTGTCAAGTATTGAAAGGAATACACGTATGGAGCAGTGTTTGAATATTTTTGGTTTCTCTAGTAATCGTCGTTCAACCATATTGTGGAAATGGTGTACTAAATTTGACATTGTATTAAGTTGGCTTGAGGGCTATAATATGAAATAGTGGTTTTTTATTGCACAGCTCATTCTGCAGCTGAATTATAAGCATAATGAAGTGGACTGAAGATACCTAATATTAAATTTATTGCACAAATTACGCTTCATGTATATGACACCCAACACATAATGAGGGTGATGTGGAAGTAGTGGAGGCAACATGTAGCAGCTATAGCTTATTTCAGACAGTTCCTACTATTTACTACACGTCAACAAGCAAATTTTTGAAAAGCAAGGAAGTGTATTATACAGTGCGTATCAAAAAAAGTTTACATTTTGAAAAAGCCCTAGGAATTAAAAAATATGCAACATGTGGGTAATTTTTTCACATGTAATCTTGGGTTTGGGTCTCATCTATCTAATGCAAGTTAAAGTTTTGACAGAATGTTACACTTGAGTGAGCACTGTCCATTTTTGTAAAGCTCGCAGAAATCTGTTTGCGCAGAAATGCTTGTTTTCACGCTGTGTAAAGGGGGAGAGGGCGAAATCAAACTTACCCTGCGAAACATTTCTCATCCATTTCCCTTGCACTTTTAGTCAATTGAAATTAAACGAATACATTCAAGCATTTTGTAACAATTTTGCCACCCAAATTGAAATTTCAGCACTTTAATAAGCACAACCTTTACCCTTTTTGTGCCAGCTGGATCTGAGGACTTAACTGAATCTGAACAAAAGTTTATATCAGACATCTCCAGCATTTTTTCACTAAGTTTGTATCATTTAAAGTGGGTTTACATTTCATTTTTCATTTAATACTTGTTTCTCCGCACTTTTTCCAAGCTTGACAATGATTAACAAAACGAACATGAAGCCTAAGCCATTTTATGTAAATCACATCTCAGTGTAAAGCAAACATCGTCACGATGGCCTCGGTGTGTGGGGGAGTGGGGTGAGGCGCAATGCACTCTTCGAAGTGTTTTGGCCTAGGAAACAAGTTAAAAAAGGTAAAAGATATCTTCAAATCAATTTTACTAGCTAAATTCCTCGTGTTCTTCATGATTAAGGTCTACTTTTATTCGCATAACTATTCCAGAGTTCTGCGCAAATCATTTTTCACTAACTTTTCAAAAGTAAGTGGTGCTCAGGAGGAAATATTTTTCGACAGTTATATCGTCATTTGCTTAAGTGGATCTGTACCAATGTTAAAATGTGGAAAAATCTTCAGGATATTACAAATATATAATTTTACAGGATTTTTTCTAAGTGTAAACTTTTTTTGATACGCACTGTATACATCAATTATGAAAAAAATAAATTGATATCACGTAGCAACATTTTTAGAGAAAGGAAGTTTATTTTGATTTGGATGGGCTTTGATTTTGATTGTATCGAGTAATATTTCTGATTTCCAAGCTATTTTTCAAACAAGTAATAACTGTGATGTTGCTAATATTATTTTATGAGGAACATTTGTGTCACTGAAACAATTGGCCTCCACTTGAAGATTGTGTTTCAAAGTTTGTTATAAATGCTTACCATCTTAATCAAAATTGAAATAGCAGTAATAGCATATCTAGACAAGAAGAAAAATAAAAAACTGAGTGGCTTTGTGCAATCATTTGCTTTTTTCTATGAACATTTACACAAAAGATGGATTTTTTGTGGTTGTTGGATTTGTGAGAAATGTACTTTCTCCTAATTTCTGAACATTCCTGATTTCTTGTCAATTTACTGTATTTTTTTTTTAAACATTTGGTATCAGTAAAATTGTTTTTCTTCAATGTCCTGTTAACATAATTAAAGAATGAAAAAAGATTCCTGCCTGTTCTATCCATCAGACAAAATGAATACAATTTTTTTGATATAAAACTGTAATAAAGAACCGTTATTCAATCATGAAGCCATAATTAGGATCATTTTGTAAGGACTGCTATTCATTGTTCTCATCATGATTGTGTGGAACTTCTTGTTTGCAACATATATAGACACACAGGTGACAAACGGGACCTTGCTGCTCTGATTTTTTTTTCAAAGTTAAATCAATATTAACCAAATCTCCTGGGCAAAATTCAACTTAGAAAAAGTAAATAACATATACATGTATTGTTTGAATCTGGTCTTAAAAAAACTACCTTGGTTTAGGAATATATTTACTTTTGGAAATTGACTTTATGCTGACTTACTTTACTTATTACTGCAAATCTTTAAGACCCATGTGGTTAGTTTAATTTTATTCTTTGGATTTAAATATAAAAACATGAAGTTGCATTAAACAAGTATTTCTTAAGAAATTCTTTAAAATAAATGTTAATTGTCACCATATTATCATAGATCTATTCTGGATCTATTATATTAACGTAAAGTTAACTTTGTGACAACATGAGATCTTAGCTGAAACCGATAACTCTGAAGATCACCAACATAGAAATGCATATGTGGGACAGTTGCTTGGAAAAAACACTGACATACCATGTTTATTTTGCCCATTTCTCAGCAATTACCCATCGTCTTTTAGAGCTATTTGGCATATATTTTGTTATTTATTTTCAATTATAGATGCAAATACTTAGGTGGCCATTTTATTGGTTTCTGTTTGAACTCATTTGAGATTGTTACCACAACTATGTTTCATATTCATAAATTGTAGCTGGTGATAAATTTAGAAATGTTTGTATATTTTCCTGCAGAGCATAGACTGGGCCTGTATTCTAAAGTCCAGTTTAATTTAGACCATGGTCAAACTGTATGCTAAAATTATGGGAAGCTCTAAATGTCAAGATTTGGTTTACTTTGGATAATGTGTACCATGTTGTTTCCTCATGCATCGATGATGAAGAAAACTATTTTCGTCATTATTCCCAGACAGTTATGAATGGTCTGAGTGTAAAATGAGCCGTTGATTCAAACTTGTATTGTTTGAGATTTGTGGCACAATTAGCTATATTCATAGTTAATCCACAGCTGTAGACCAGAGTTTAAATTAATCTGGAGTTTAGAATATGAGCATGAGAGTGTAGTTCAAAAACAATATTTCAAAAAGAAATCAATTATCTTCAAATGTATTATATTTGTGTAATGATGTTTAATTATTTATTATAATATTAATTCACTGTGATTATGCAATTTAACTTTATCCAGCTGTGCCTATTGTGGTAAAACCGTTTGGGGTGTATTAAAAAAAGAAACCCAAGTTTCATGACTGATAGTGAGAACAAACCATCATCAAATTGATAACTTTTAAAATTTATCACCCAAAAGTAGAACTTCTAAGTTTTCCATTTTTTTCAAAGGTAAAAGACTGTATTTGTTATTGAACACTACTGTCACTCAATTCTTTTGTTATTCAGGAAAAGATATGAAAGTTGGTTTTCCTTTTTTGATTACCCAGTACACTTGTGATTTACTTGTTCATTTTAAGTTGTGCAGTTGTATGACATACTTTTATGTAATGTTGCTGGAAATTTCATAATATTCCTGATAAAATTAGTCTTGTAGTGTAACTTTAATGAACTTTTCTGTAAAAAAAATGACTTGTTGGTGCCAACAAAAGAAATATTTGTAAATATCAATGCAACATTCAGTTTAATTGTAGTTTATTTTTCATTTAAATGTCAAGCAAAGTGCATAGTAGAGAGAGAGGAAGGGAGTGGAGAAGAGAAGATTTCAGAGATTCGGAGGGAGGGGTACAAGGAAATGAGACATCAAGAAAGAACAGAGAGAGAGAGAGATACCGTTCTCATTACGCTTTCTAAAACTAGTTTACTGGAAACCGGTTCAGTAAACCAGTTTGGAATATCACATTGCTAGCGTTTCCATTTGATCACACGAAAGTGATTTTCAAAATCACTTCATGTAAAGCGATCTTGTTGCTATGGAAATGCTCTCAGTGGGGTGACACGTTGCGTGCGAAATTCGAAACTGCAGCATAGGCATTCTACACCTGTCGTGTGGAGTAGCGCACTCAAAATCTCAAAATGTGCGAAGATCGCTTCCTGAAGAACAGTTATTTTCTCACGCTAAAACCATTTTAATGAGGGAAAGTGATCTTGAAAACTACATCGAGAGGTGGTTTTCTGAACCGGTTTGGAAAATCGCTTCGACCATTCTCATTACACGTTAAACTAGTTTCCACTTAAGTAGTTTCCACTAAACTAGTTTCCAGTAAACTAGTTTTAGGAAGGTAGTGAGAACGATGTCAGAGAGAGCATACACACAGAGATTATTACAAACTCATAAAGTGGTTTAACCGCTACAGTAACCATGGTAACTGCATTAAATGAATTTCAACTGATAATTTCGACTATAATATTTCAATTATGATGGTTATTATCATCATCAAAATTGAAGTATTACACTAAAAATAACTTCCATAGTTCTAATTACACTCCTGCCAGATGTGGATTGGCAATCCAGGGGGGGGGGGGTAGGACGAGGAGCCCCCCCCCCCCCCTTAGAAAATAAAAAGGGAGAGAGGGCAAGAAAAGGAAGGGGAAAGGCATGATAGGAGAGAGAAAAAGAGAAGGATAAGGGAGATGAAAAAGGGAAGGGAATATGCAAGAGAAACTGAAGAAAAACGAGGGAAAGAATTAAAGGATGGGAAAGGGATAGGAAGAGGGGACAGAAAAGATAGGATGATTTAAGAGAATCAAAGGAAGGTGAAAAAGACAAATAAAGGGAGAGGGGAAATAAACAGAAACAAATGCGTTACCAATAGGGGCTGCAGCTGCTTCAGTCCTCTAGATATCTGTACCTTTCCACCTTCTAGTCCATCAATTTGGTGCAGGATAAGTCAAAGGATTTTAAGGCTCCAAGATTCAAAATTTTGTTGAAAAAGATGATTTCCTCTTACTTTCTCTATTTCACTTCCCTTCTTTTCCTTTCTCCCTCTCTTTTTTTTAATATTTTACTTTTGTTTATATCTATACTGGAAAGGAGAACCAGCATGAGGACGAGGCTCTTTCATCCCCAGACATCTCATTTTTTTCAATAATATTTTGCCCTTCATGAAGGAGGATGTAAAGGGTCGTTTCAGCCGGGCCTCGATTCTTCCTTTTCATTTTCCCCCTTCTACTTCTCTCTCTTGCTTTCTTTCCTCCCTCGCATTCCGATTTCTCCCTTCTTTTCTCTAGTATCCCTTTCATTTCTTCCTCCCCCCTCTCTCTATCTCTCTCTAATTTCACATATAGAAATTTTGCTACAAAATCCCACTCCTTTTCTCAACACCGTTTTTACTGCCTCAACAATAGGTTAGTCTGTTTCTTGCCAGCAAGTATTAATATATACATTCAGGCATGGATATAGAGTAGAATTGTACAGAAGACTTAATTGCCAACCAGATGAGATGAGAAGACATGTCGTTGAAACTTGATTTGGACAAGAGGACACGGATTATTTTCAGTCCTAACCGTCTGATTATGATACAGAAGACGTCAATGCCTCACTCAATTATTTATTGACCACAGGCCTACTATTTTTATCACTGATATTTGTAAAACTTGATTCTAAACTTCAAAGTTATAATGCACAAACTTTCTTAATTTTCATTCCATTTTACGAGGCCGCCATCATTTTCAGGCTTAACCGCTCACGATGGCGGTCTCCTGCATTCGTTTAAACTGTTATTTTCTTTTAATTGAATATTGCTTCTTGTTGATATTTATTTTTCATTGCTTTATTACGACTATTTCTTTATTGTTTTGTAAAACTTAAATGTATAGATGTTATGTTGCACATTTATCTTGAATGCAGAAATGAAATAAAATCAATCAATCAATATATGTTAATGCCAGTTAAGATTTATTCGAATCAGCTTGATATTAGGCCAAACCTGCCCTTTAACAATTTTTTTTCTTCACATTTTAAAGAGTCAAATTTAAAGAGAGAGGGAGTGGGGTGGAGAAAAAAGTGTCATTTCCATGTTTTCAAAGTGCACCTGTAAAGGTTGGTTTCTGTGAAATGCTTCTTGATATTAGTGTATTCCAAAAATGGTGTAATATTTCCCCTAATTATAACTTGATAACATGTAACCCTGTTTACTAGGTGTTCCAATTGTGTTGATTTTCAATGTTGAAAATAAAATTTGTAATTTATTCTGTTTAGCACAACATTTAGTTGGCTTTTCATTGTTCTTTGCAACAGACTATGTTTGCTAATCCCTTTTTCTCTTAACCCATCTTATAAATCAAAACACAATACAGAATATTTATTATAAATCACAAGTATTTTATTTTGTTAGTAGTACATCTTGAAATCATGGCAAGGAGATCTTGCTGTAATCTTTACATCTATCAAAGTTACAGAAAAAATATCAGTGACCAAATAGTAATAGCATTACTTCTCAGGAATACAAATTGAATCACAATGTTAGTACTCTGCACACAATACTAAATACAATTCAACCAAATTCATTTCATAATTTAAATAAAATTTTTTTAGAAGGCCATACTGCTTTTTAGTCAACCAGTTTCACAAATATATTCTCTCTGTCAATCATTTAGAGGATTTTCAGCAATTTTAACAATACTATATATAGCTATAGCAATAGTAGAGTGTGCTTAAACCAGTAATGTACTTCTTTAGGCTACATGTTACTTGATATTCAATACACACAAATACGGCACTCCAAATTTGATACGTTGTAATAACTTACAAAGAAATCACTTTGTTCTAGGTTTCTGATGCCTTTGTTCTACATAATATACACCATAGTGGTATAAAACAAAACTACATGTACATACAAACACTGCGCACTGCAAGCTTTGTTCAAACAATCACTACCTTGTTGTTCACGATATCACTTTAGATATCTTCATAAAAGACTATTCTTAATGATGAAAAAAGACAGTCATGTTCTTTTTGAGCTGAGCTAATGATGAAATACTTCACATACGGATGTACTTATTTACTCCGGTTTAAACGTACAGTGCTGTAGATCTGAAGCAAACCTGGCTAGGTCAAATGTCATTAAAGGTCAAGTCCACCCCAGAAAAAAGTTGATTTGAATAAATAGAGAAAAATCAAACATGAATAACGCTGAAAACTTCATCAAAATTGGATGTAAAATAAGAAAGTTATGACATTTTAAAGTTTCGCTTATTTTTCAAAAAACAGTTCTATGCTCAACTCAGTGATATGCAAATGAGAGAGTTGATGATGTCACTCACTCACTATTTCTTTTTTTATTGTTTGAATAATACAATATTTCAATTTTTACGAATTCGACAATTAGGACCCCCTTGCTTGAACCACAAAATGTTAAAATAATGGAATTACATGTGTTCAGGGAGGAATGAAACTTTGTTTCACATGACAATGACTAGAAAATCAAAATATTTCATACAATAAAATACAAAAGAAATAGTGAGTGAGTAATGTCATCAGTCCCCTCATTTTCATACCGACCAGGATGTGCATATAACTGTTTTGAAAAATTAAGCGAAACTTTAAAATGTTATAACTTTCTTATTTTACATCCGATTTTGATGAAATTATCAGTGTTATGATTGTTTTATTTTTATTTTTTATTCTAATCAATTTTTTGTGGGGGTGGACTTGTCCTTTAACTTTGGTTCGAAGGAGGGTTAGATTACCATGTGACGTCAAATATCCCCCTAATTAACCCCAGGAATATGAGCCAGATGAACAGACAGGTATAATGAAGTCAAATAAGCGCATGCATTGTGTGGCAACCATGTGAAGCTTGGTACACTACTGATGATAAATACATATTAAAAGCATATTGCATGAAAAAAATATATAATTAGGAATGCATGATTTATTTTTATGGGCTGAAACTAGAAACTATGAGATGAGGAACATTTAGGAATAGTTTTAAGAATTGAATATACTTGAATATATATGTATATATGAATGAAAGATGAAATATCTAATAGGTATGCATAGATATTTAGGCAGAAGTGGTCAAAAATATACACGGGCTGCCGAAAGGAAACAGAATATATCACAGGCGGGTTTTATTGAAAAATAAGCACACACACAACAAACATTTTAAGACAGTCAATAAAGCAATATATATTAAAACTTCACAATAATTGGTAATAATTTGTATCACACAGCCTGGCAATTCAAAATGAAAATACTATAAATAAATGATATAATTTGAAGTAAATAGTAATTTTTCATCATTGTTCGAGACAATTTGATCAAGGTGATTGCTTTTTAGACAAAGGCCACAAAATGCATTTGAATAATTGTGCATAGGTTTTAGTAATCAATTTAAAAAAAATGATTTCAACTAGAAATATAGATTCAGTGTGATATGATGATGATCCAATCAATGGACTCCATAGGAGCACACAGGAATATATCTTACAACCAACAGCAAAAATATATGTAGATAGAAGTTCTATATAATGACAGGAATGTCTAAGCATGAAGATTTGATGAGTCTATTTACAAAAATTGGTGGCATGATTAAATAGATACATGTATATGTTCATGTAGAGGACTATTAGATAACAAGGAATAGGAATGTGCATGTAATTTATAAATGAACATTGATATAAAACTTGCAATAAAAAAGTGGGCTGAGCTAGATGTTTGTGCATTGGGCAGCATTTTGGTAGATTTTTTTCTTTTCATAATGAGGTATGTCTAACAGAAATGATTAGTTGGGGTTTGTCGGTTAAGCAAAATAATTTTCATAATACATACTTTTTTGGTCTTAACATTGTTCTCAAGTGGGGGAAGAAAACAAGCAAAACAACTTGAACATAGATCTGTTACAACTATATAATCTGAACCCTGTAACATATACATTTGTGTTTAAAGGAGAATGAAACCCTTGAAACCAGCTGAATCCATATCAAAGAGAAAATAAAAGAAAAATATTGTTGAAAGTTTGAGGAAGATTGAATGAATAATAAGTTATGAGCATTTGAATATTGAGATCACTAATGCCATGTAGATCCTCCCATTGGCAATGCGACCAAGATCTGTGATGTCACACACGTACAACTCCCTCATTACTTTAGTACTTATTTCACTTATATTCTCACTTTTATAGAGTCTATCACAAGGTGAGGTGTTCTCTTTATGAGAGGACAAGTACAGAGGTTTCACAACATTATATCATTGATGAATCGTTTGTCATATGATTAGAATAAGCAAAAAGAGATGTTTTGGGGTATATTTTCAGTGTCCAAAAGGGGAGAGTTGTTCATCTGTGACATCATAGATCTTGGTCGCATTGCCAATGTTAGGATCTCCATAGCATTAGTGATCTCGACATTCAAATGCTCATAACTCTTCTATTGCTAGTCCTATTTTACTCAAACTTTTGTTGATCTTATTCTTTGATTTTTCTGCTTTCACAAAAGCTAACTTGCTCTACGAGTTTCATTCTCCTTTAATCACAAAGCCGATGATTGCATTGATTAATAAATGTGTAGGATCAACCATTTAAAAAAATAGCCCTATGATGAATAGCTAAGCGTTGTTACGGGGCCCTAAAATTATAAGCCACTACTGAGCAAAACATGATTTATTCATACAATGCATCCTAGAAAAAAGCAAATGATATTTTCAGAGTTTTTTTTTAGCATAAGGATAATAATTTACATATGACAAGGTTTAATATTTTCTTGTCTCTATTTTGATACCTCATATATTCATGATATAAAGGGTCACACAGAGCAAGAAGTGTGTCAATGTCCAAATCAAGATGCGCAGAAATATTCCCGAGATCTTGCATCAGAAAATGACGGCACTTAACACATTCTTAATGCCTTGTTTACCATTCATTCTTTAAATCTCTGAATGAAAGTGAATGCACAATCCCAAATGCATTTATTGCAGATTACCTCAGATTTCATTGGTTGTAACTGCCATGTGGAAATGATTCACTCAGTATTTTAATCTTAAAAAAAAAAACCTTTAATTTCTGAAAACACAAATCCCTTTTATCTTCTTGGATGCACCATACAGCATGTTCATGAAAATGCAAGCTGCTACAGCTACATGTATATACATTTCACACTGCTCATATGCAAAAGCTGATTAGATATATAGTATATTCATGAAAATGTCTGCTCATAAAAATGTGTATTAATGGATATCCTGCAGCAATATCCACATGAAATTGCATGCAAACTCAAGGTAGGCAAACTTGTTCATGAATATGCACATTTAGGACTATGCTACAGTTGTATACATATGTCTAAGCTACTGATATATAAGACATGATTTGAGATATATACACAAGAATGACAGGGATAACACAGAAATGTATTTTGTTCATATCATCTGGTGGAACCAGGGGGCATATGCTTTCAGAAAGAACTATCGACCTACTGGCTCAAAATAGATGATATCATTAACTACACACTACTATGATATGATAATACATATCTACATCAAAGATAGAAAGCAGGGTATGCATACAAGGGCAGAGTGATATGAATGAGAGAAGAGACATGCACTTGGAAGTTCTTAGATAGGAAAAATAGGGTCCAATTGCATACAAAAATTACTATAGTAGTTACCATGAGAATATGGCTCTGAAACCAATCAAATTCAAGGTTCTCAAGGTAAGTTACCATGGTAGTTTGCTTCTATGCAATAAAACCCAGGGGCTTCCACGGAGCATAAGATTCATGTATGAAAATACGATAAAACAGGTAAATGTAAAAAGACTATAATATGAAGATGACCACTTAAGCATGAGAACATTCTCAGAATGGCACTTGACCTTTGTATCATGACCTCAAGAATGGCTACTCAGAATTATTTCAATGGGGAGGGGTAGACGAATTATAGTACCGCTTCAATCAACAATTTGTATTCAAACCAAAAAAAAATGTCAAAAGCTGCTATTGGGAGAGACGGCACAGAAGATAACATGCCGAATGAGGTCATGACATCTCAAAGGCCAAAGTTCAGGGCATGAGATGAGAATGAATACATTGAAGGAGATGATGAGGTATGTGACAGGGATCTACTTGATGTCACAGAGCAAAGCCACCCCCCTAAGAATCCAGTGATCTGGGTTCTGGGTTGTCTTCAACTCCACAGCAGCGATGTACGTAAGATCCGTCCTAACCGGCTTCTTGTAGATGGGACACTCGTACATGCGGGGATCGCGACCCATCGTGCTGTTGATGGCATATATGTGGATGACCGGGAGAGGCTCGAAGAGGACCTTCGGTTTCGGCTCGATGAGGCGACAACCGCGTCGATCCCAGCTGGCCCCTTCCAGGAACAGGCCATAGACGTAGACGCCTTCCTGCGGCGGTTGGCTGATGTCGTCTTTCAGAAATCGTGTGACATCATTGTGAAGGACCACACTGTCCAACGCCCAGCCCTTATGTGCTCTTGTTACCTCCTACAACATGAAATGATTGAATGATAGAGGATGGCAGTGTCAAAAATAAGTCATAATCTTTAGAACATTTACTGTACTATAGAAATCTAATCATTTCAAATTTACAAGGTATATTTTTCTTTCTTTCAACACACAGGTGTATTATTCTTATTGCAACTGTTCAACGGCAATTCAACCTAACGTATTCCCACAAGCACTTCGATATATAATTCCCAATACCGGTACAATGACTTGCTTTTTTCTGCTAAGAAACACAACACCACTCCTTAAGCTTTGAATGTACCGTATAACCGCCAGAACTCGTACACCTTTTCAATAAAGGTCGCATAAAATGTATTTACGGTGTTTCTGGCTTACATTCTTGGGCTTGCGATGTAGCCGAAATTCTAAGCTTTCCGTAGGTGCCGTCCGATTTGGATTTTCTGGGGAAAGTTTCGGGTGGCCGTGGCGCGGCGATCGCCGAAGGCTTCGAGCCTGCCAGAATTCGTACACCACATGCCAGAATTCGAACACCAGATGGCGCAATACAATTTGCCTGTTGATGATCGCGCGATCATATCCCCCTCGCTCTGTGATAATTAAATGATTGGTTTGTTGTTAATTCATTGTTTATTGACTTAATTCACCTCTTTATCTATTTCCATGTAGTTATTTTTTAATTTCTTCAACTATTTATACATTAAATCATAAATTTCATTGTTTGAATGAGTTTCTGCTACATTTAATTTATATTTCAATTTTAGAATAATTTCAGTCATATCACTTACTTTTATTTTGAGTTTTGTGCATATAGATTTTCTAATTTGTTTATTTAGAAAAATGAGAATGGATACATTTATTTGCAATAGCTTTTTTATGTATTCCTCTCAATTACTATTCTTCTATGACTTATAAAATTATTAATATTGTTATTGATTTATTATATTTTTATATCTATTGTCATTTTCATTATTGTCATTATTAAAATAATATTTACTATTATCAATGTTATCAATATCATCACCATCATTGGCATCTTCTTTCATATGGGCCTATATCATTTGTGTTATTATTACTTATTATCACATTGGTATAATTTCTCTCTGCCAGTGTATGAACTTATTTCATGGAGTAATTCATGTAGGGAATATATTTTGGAGGATATAACCACAATGCATGTCTGTTGTCTCGCTACTTTTATTGAGGCAAGTAGGAGTATTTCAGGTTTTTTTTTTATATTCATATTGAGATTTAACATTATTGATTTATTGATTTCCATATATCACTTACCGGTACTTGATTTCTGTGTTTTATTGCAGGTTTCTTGGTTCATCTAAAGAAGTGCGAAATAGAAGTTTACCACTTACCTTAGCACACTCTGCATGGGCGCTCAATTCCGATTGCATAATAAAATATAACTTACTGATGATATATATATCGATCACTCTTGCCTTATTATCGATTCCTTTATCTCCAAAAACATAACAGAAACTATACAGTAAATACAATAATAACTAAATAAAAAATACATGTAATAGTAAATAAAAAAATGAATAAATAAATACACAAAATTGAAAAAGATCATAAGTAATTTTTATTTGTTTTATCAACTTAAATAAATAAAAATAAAAATGAATAAATGAATTATAAATATAAAAAAATCATAAAATATATTCATAAAGCACTTTTAATGGTTTCATCAACTTCAATAAATTACTTATGAGCATTAATGCATTAATTATAATATAATAACACAAAGACATTTATCATGTCCCAAAATGAGATTTAAAAATTGTTTTTAGTGATCATAGACTGTCAATCATTTTTTTTTAAGAAAGAAAGATGAGACAACCAAATAAAAGTAATTGTTATATCATGCAGGGAATAATTTTGCTTACATATTCGAATAGCATTTTGGTCATAATTTAGCTCTCAACTAAGTAATGTACAGTCCTATATGTAAAAATATGCTTTACGAAAGAATTTATGCGTAGTGTGGAGCAAATTGCGATGCGATACCAGGAAAATTATTGCCTGTCATGCATCATTTCAGTAGACATTTTTTTTCCTTGATCACTGCAGCCCTTATTTTTATTCTTGATCCATTCTGTATCTTATACTTATTAATTAAGCAGAATAAATATTTCTACAATGATGAAATGCTGTAATCATAAATGAAACATATTTATTTTGAGACCAATCATTTATGGATTAGCAAAATCAAAATCATAATTGTATCGCTTATATACTATGCAATAAAAAGCACAATGAGTATGAATGATGTAGTCTTTTTCAATTCAAAATCTTTTGCGTTCATCTTTCAATCAGTCTCAGTTGTGAAAGCATTATTAATCATATGATCACTGTGAAACTGTGTTCATTAAAAACAAATAAACTTTCCATATTAACAGTAAAAGCATCTTTTTCTACATTTCAAAGTATATGTATAACCGCAGAGAACATTGATGGCTAGGTATAGCCTATCCACAGAAGACATCTTTATGGACTTGGTAGGCCTACAGATCTTCTTTTTCAATTTCAATTTATTAATAATTCATAAAATGCAAAGCAGATACGTATATACAATAAAATGTGTATGGGTATCACAACAAAAGCCTATGGCTTGCTAAACAGTGATCCCCTTACATACAAAATATACATTATGACATGGTAAATCAAGAACATAAAAGAACAATCAAATCTACAATAGGTCAATTACAACCAGACTACAATATGACAATAAATCCACCTCTATAGTATAGGAGAGAAAGAGAGAATATCATTTTATAAAAGTGCAGGAAAGTATACAACGGGGGGGGGGGGGGGGGGGTTCAATGAGTCGTGGCTGTGAAAATAACAATTACCCCCTGATAGCATAAAGGGATAAAATGAGGAAAAAAAGGGAAATAAGAATAAGAAGGAGCTTAAGAGAACATGTATTAGTTGAGTTATTAGTCCTGTAATTTTTAGAAATAGTTAATATTAAAATCTTCATTCCATCAAAATAGGGCATTGTCCATGGCATACAAATTAAAAGTGGTTGCAAGGGGGGGTGGCATTATGGGGCATTCCCCAGTTGTCCCCTGATAATTTAAAATAAATAAACCTGGAAAATCGTGTTTAGTAAATTGTAATGTGCTTTTGCCAAACTTGGCCCCAAATATATCTTTGAAACCAACCCCCCCCCCCCCACTTGCCTCCTAGTCAAAATCTTGGTGCTGCCGTTGCATACAAACCTGGATATACTGTTCATACATAGCCTGCATGCCCACAGTGAGCAAAATACCCAGCCTAGAATGTAGAGAAAGAAAAAAATGGATTCGGTCCTGGCCATACCATCACAGAAAAAGGTAAGAATGTTCGAGATAATGATTATAATTTTAATATATAGTAATGACAAAAGTAATGTCACAATGATAATGATGACAACAATAGCAACATGTAGATGAAATTATATATCAATCATAGTCAAGGTCTCAAGGATCCGTGGGGTGGTTCTCGATATATGACCAAAATTAGATATTGGATCAAAATAATTTAATATTAGGGAGAATCGCCCAATAAAGAAATATTAAAAATGAAAAATAGGGGTATTCTGACCAAAAAGGTCTGTATATGAAGGATAAAAAATCACCCGATCTATACAAAAATAAATAAAAGGAAACGGTTGAAAAATTATAATAAAAAGGAAACCCTCCCACGGGCGTAAATCTGTCCCCAAAGGTAGGGGGACCTGACCCCCCCCCCAAAAAAAAAAAGGTTATCACCCAAAATGTAAGGTCTTTTTAACCCCCCAAAAATTAACAACCCCCCCAAAAAAAAATCACCCAAAATATAATGTAAGGTCATTAAAAAAAATGACAAGCAAAGAAAAAAAAGGTTATCACCCAAAATGTAAGGTCTTTTTAACCCCCCCCCCCCAACAAAAAATTTAACAACCCCCCCCCCCCCCCCCAAAAAAAAAGGTTATCACCAAAAGTATAATGTAAGGTCATTTAAAAAAAAATGGCAAGCAAAAAAAAAAAAAAAAAAGATCACTCAAAATGTAAGGTACTTTTAACAGAAAGATTTGACATGGGCGTAAATCTGTCCCCAAAGGTAGGGGGACCTGACCCCCCCCCAAAAAAAAAAGGTTATCACCCAAAATGTTAGGTCTTTTTAACCCCCAAAAAATTAACAACCCCCCCAAAAAAAAAAAAAAATCCCCCAAAATATAATGTAAGGTCATTAAAAAAATGACAAGCAAAGAAAAAAAAAGGTTATCACCCAAAATGTAAGGCCTTTTTAACCCCCCCCCAAAAAAAAAAATTAACAACCCCCCCCCCCAAAAAAAAAAGGTCATCACCAAAAGTATAATGTAAGGTCATTTAAAAAAAAATGGCAAGCAAAAAAAAAGTGTTATCACCCAAAATGTAATGTTATTTTAACAGAAAAATTTTACAAGCAAAAAAAAAGGGGGGGTTCACCCAAAATGTAAGGTCATTTTAAATCCTTAGTATTTGCCACCCCCCCCCCCCCAAAAAAAAAGACTAAATAAATAATAAAATATGTGTATTATAATGGGCAAATTAACACACAAGAAAAAAGCATTTGGTCAAAAAATAAAAGAAAACAAATTGATATCAAAAGAAAAGAGATCTTAATTAATGCTTGATAAAGACTAGTCTACCATTAATTAATTACGTGTTGAAGTGCAAATATCAATAAATCGGGGTGTTCGAGTTCTGGCATGAAAAAATTGTCATGTTGGTGTCATCTTTTTCCCCTTCTGAAACGAAAATTATCCGTAATTACGAGATGCCCTGACGAACACCGAGCCGACGTAAGAAGCACTTTCGGAATATTGTATATTTTTTGGTCAACTTCTTCCAATTTTATTAAAAAAGGTGAAATTTCCGTAAAAATACTGATTACGGGCACCCCGTAGAAAATCGTGAATAAGATCAACCGCTACTCAAATTGTGAAGTAAAAAGACTAGTTTTTGCCAAGTTTAATTATCGTTTTCGATGCTTATCGCGCATGTTTGCAAAGGCACGATCGTGGCCTACCCGGCAGTAGCCCCGTTGCGTATTGTCATTCCCCGATACGCGTTTGCGCTGGCAATGAAAGGCGCACTGACGCAGCCGCTGGCAGTTGAGCCAGGTGTTCGAGTTCTGGTCGGTATACGGTATATCTTCTTCCCTCAGTATTGCTTCTGTAAGCTACATCAACATAACATTTTCACTAATCACTTGGTATTGGACACATTATAATAAAGTAAGAAGAAGATTAATCTTCTCACTGTTGCCGATATAACTCAACCAAGTTACAGCCTCAGACATGCAGAGTTCTATTTCACTGCAGAGATCCCTAATGGAAGCATTCCCTGGACCTTACCTGTCTCATAGCAGTCAAGAAACCCTGAGGGTTGAAGAATCCTGTCATCCAGAAGGTGTTGGGCCTTCCGTCAAAGCACCAAGAATGGAACTGCTTGTTCCTGTCCAGAAGCTCTGTAAACCAGAAACCCAGGGTGGACGACGCCCAAGAGATCTTGCTCCACGTGACCGGGATACGCCCGTCGTACATGCTATCCAGCGCATCACGCAGGTTCTCGTTCATGATGATGGTGCCGTCGATGGCGAGCTTCAGATCGGTCAGGGTCATGCGGACCAGCGAGATGACACGCTGCATGCGATCAATCTCCTGCCTCAGGAAGATGTTCATGGGCATCAGGGCTCCCATCTTCTGGAGACGGTCGCGCACCTCGAAGGATATGTAGTCGTCTGGGAGTTTATCAAGCATGTCGTCAGCCATGCGGGTGACGGTGACCTCACGGGTCTCTCCTCCTCCACCACCGCTGTCCTTCGGTTGGATGCTGAGGATGGTACCCAACACAGTCTTAGCAGTGTTGCTCTGATATCTAAATAATAAGTGTTTAAGAATACAAAAATACAATAACATTGAATACAGGTATAATGAATGCTTTTGATGTATATTCAATATGGTGTGATTCACAAATTAATGAAAGCCCAACAGACACAACAAGAAATCATCTTTCCATATTTACTTCTATCAGAGGGACTATTCACTTCACAGACATCTAGACAATTGTGCTTTGACTTGAGTTGGCTACTTACTGTTACAAGTGTCCACTTCCACAAGACGTTCAACGGCACTTGTATTGATTCTATAGCATGTATATATGCCATATGGACAGGAGTGGATCTACACACACAATATGAAAATCAACCCAAAGATTAAACACATGCACAAGTGTGTTTACATGAATGTCCATAATTATTGCGAACAGGATGAAACTTACGTGATATCAGCATTAGGATGAAGTCCAAAGGCTTCTGGGGTATCAGCAAGGGGCAAGCTATTGATGTACTCAATATACTGAGTGCAATTGCTGCACTTGGGGATGGCATAGCCCTTGTAGAATGCAAAGGTCGGACTGAACATGGCCTCGCTAAACCACACTTTGGCAAAGGTATTAAGTAGCCGTTTGTCGTAGTCGTCAGTCACGCGACCCCCGTACTGGATCTCACCGATCATGTAGCGTACCGTCGACCAGGACACACCCTTCTTGATGTCCATGTCGTCCAAATGATTCTGATCATGAGAAAATAATGACAAAATTTTGATAACTCAACAATCTTTTCCCCCAGTGTGAAATGAAGGAAAATGAAATTCCAATCAACTCTGGAATGCATATATGCAAACATTGTTGAACTGGAATTGCAAGTATTGAATGTTCATATTTATCTTTAAAAAATGGAATATAATGATCACTAAGAATTCAAGAAGACATAACACAATACAATTTTGGCGATGCAGCCTGGCAATAATCAACATATCCTAAATGCCTGCAGTTTTGACAAGAAAAGGCCTGTAATTTTCTTTTAAAATGTTATGTCATAGGAGCCAAGGGCACAGTAATGTACATGTATTAACTGTACTATGGCAAAAAAATTACAAAAAGACACAATCGATGTTGATTTCATGCTAAAGGGCCAGCTCTCGCTTCAGCTTTCATGAACCCTTTTCATAACATTAATGAAGCCTAGACCTGTAGGTCTTAATCAAAGAAAATAACGACTGCCATGGACTAAAGATAGACAAACTTCAACCATTAACCCCTCTTACCTGCATGAACTGGACAGTGGAGCTGAAATCGGCCGCATTGAACTCGTAGGGGATGTTCCACCCAAGGGGGCCAAACTTGCGCCTCTCCTGCACTGTGGTGTGGAGGAAAGCCGTCCCATAGAGCATGGGCTTCCACTGGGGCATGTTGGAGACGTCCAACTGGTCTTGAGTGATACCGGCATAGGTACGCTTTAACCCGGCTTTGATACCTTGAGGAGGCTCATTGGTGAACTTGATGCACATCTGGTGGTGACAAATGATAGGATATAGATGTTATCAAGAAGATGGTCATCACTGAAAATGAGGGACTAAGGGTAATATTTTGTTCTTATAGAATGCTTCTCTTATCAACGAAATGACATCTCTTAGTACTTTAACAGCTTATGTCATTATCCTGGTCATTGGAAGCTGGCCTGCCCACTTTCAGTGTATGCAATGCACAATCTCCACTCCCTGGGGAGTATTCCTGTAATAATAAGAATGCTATATGCAAATGATAGAGTGCACCCATCGACTCTGCACGATGATCATCATGTCAATTGTCATTACTACCCCGGCTGTTATCTCGACACACAAGCGTTTCGAGAAACGACTATTCAACTATTCCCACCAAGTACCCATTTAAACTGGAGCATTGAAGTCTGGGGGTTCTGACTCTTGCCTTTGAAACAGAAGGTCATGAGTTCAAATCCAGGCTATGGCGTAACTTCCTTCAGAAAATCATTGTTCCACATCGTGCTGCACTCAACCCAGGTGACACGAATGGGTACCCAGCAGAATTAATTCCTTGAATGCACCAAGTGCCTTCTAGCAGCTGGAGCTAAAGCTGGGATAATACACACGTATACTGTGCTACTGAATAGGCAACTAGATCATCAGCACCACAAAAATGCTATATATCAATATCACTACACCAGGGTAGAGTGCAGCAGATTATGGATAAATCAATGAACAAACCTGCAGAAGACTGATTGGGAAGCTCTTGTGGACCTCTGTGGTCATCCAGAGTCTGAAGTCTTCGTGGATGGTGTCTGTCTCTACAATGGTATCCATCAGCTCATCAAGGAAATCTAGAGACAGATGGCAGTTCTGCAGCAACACCCATCCACCCTGACCAAAATCAAACAAAACATCAGTGTGAAGAGCATTTATCAACCAATCAATCGCAATGTTGGAAATGTACTTGGGCTGGAATGCTTGGGGTATGGGAAAATCAGGGTTTGATCCAACAATATGTGAAATAAATAGGAAATAAAGAAATGATTTGTATAAAAAGAGCAATGTCACAAGCACGAAACAACACAAATGTTAAGGTGTTTACAATTATTACATATGACAGAAAAATGTTCTGATGATGATGATGATAAGTTAACCTTGATAATCAATGGGAAGTTTCCACTGCACAGTCATATTATGCGGTTCTGAAATCTTGAAGATACATGTATTACAACTGTCTGTCAGAGAATATAAAGAATGATTTGCATAATGATAATTAAAACAAGTGGAATGCCTCTGGCCGTCTCACCTGCATCACGCGATTCAATATAGCAGCAGTGCTGATTTTGAAAACTATTATAACTCGCACAAGATGTTCAGTGATACTTGGTTACTCTTATTTCCACGTTTTATGAATCAGATCCATAAACTTTCAAAGTTATGATGGTAATTCAACAGATACCCCCAATTCGGCCAAAGTTCATTGACCCTAAATGACCTTTGACCTTGGTCATGTGATGTGAAACTCATGCAGGATGTTCAGTGATACTTGATTAACCTTATGTATAAGTTTCATGAACTAGGTCCATATATTTTCTAAGTTATGATGACATTTCAAAAACTTAACCTTAGGTTAAGATTTTGATGTTGATTCCCCCAACATGGTCTAAGTTCATTGACCCTAAATGACCTTTGACCTTGGTCATGTGACATGAAACTCAGGCAGGGTGTTCAGTAATACTTGATTAACCTTATGGCCAAGTTTCATGAACTAGGTCCATATACTTTCTAAGTTATGCTGTCATTTCAAAAACTTAACCTCAGGTTAAGATTTGGTGTTGACGCCGCCGCCGCCGTCGCCGTCGGAAAAGCGGCGCCTATAGTCTCACTCTGCTATGCAGGTGAGACAAAAAACAGGTAATTTGCCTATAATATATTGGCAAATATATCTGATTGAGTTAAAAGGCTCGTTTTGCATAATCTGGTCTGAAATATTGCTTCAATTTCGGCGCATATGCGACTCATGGCAGGTCGATATTAAGAAACGGTGTCACATGCAGTTGTTACTAACTGCAGTTCTGCCAACTTAATGGGCGTACTCACATTAGCCATGAACTGTTGCAGGAGTCTCCTGGCATGGACTTCCTGGCCCTGTCCCATGGAGATGGCACGACAGTCAAACTTCCTCTTCTTGGCCAGACCTTCAATCATGTTGGTTGGGTCCGATCCCATGGATAGGAAGCAGATGAGTGGGTTCCTTTGGTCAGATTCATCAAAGGTTCCCTCCAAGTCTAGGATGACACCCTCAGAGTACCGCTCTCCCATGGAGTCAGCTGAAGGGGTAGGATAGAAATATCATGAAAAACATTAATAATATCAATAGTGCTTCAAATGACAATATCAGAGCTGCCAAGTTGTATTTAGCATTTTCAGTATTCTTATCCCCCAAAATCAGTATTTTGACAAAAAAATCAGTATTTTTACCGTGTGAGATAAATATTTTGTATATTTCCCCAAAAAAGTGTATTTCATAATAAAATGCTTGGCGCTCAAGCTGCATGCAAGCTAAAATGTGCACTGCTCTTGCAGATGAAAAAAAAAAAACATTGAAACTTGTGTATATCTCACCCTGGTTTTTACAAAATGATTGAAAAAAAAAACAAGTTTCCTGAAATTACATTGATCTAATAACCATATTTGTGTACGTTTTATGAAATAGAGACATATAGAGATGATTTTTCTCAATAAATTTCGATTTTGTAAAAAAAAAAACATGTATTTTTAAAAGAAAAAACGTACTACCGTATTTTGGTTGCTAAAACGTACTAAATACGGAAAAATCGTACTACTTGGCAGCTCTGCAATATATTGCAATGTTTTGCAAATTTGCAATCCATTACTGATCTGCTTCTAGCAGCGAAGAGCACATACCGATTTGCAACAGCTACAATAGATAAATCAATTGTAAATTGAACAGAAAATTTGCAATTAATTGCAAATATTTTCTTGCAACACCCCCTCAATCACACATATCCAAACAACCTTCACCGACTTACCGATATACTTTCTGGCCTGAGCCAACGTCCTGTCCGGACACCAGGACCTGATGAGCAGCAGTTTCCTGAAGACATCCAAAGACTGGTGGTACCCGTCAGGTATTGCCTCCTCCTCGGGAGCCTCCTTGTCAAACCAATGCTTCCATTGCTTCTCGTTGCGGCTGACCTGGTTGATAACCTCCGTGAAGTATTTGAGTTTGCTGAGCTCCACCAGGTTGAGCCAGGTGATGTCTAGGATCCACTTGGAAGGCTTGGGTGGACAGGCATTGAGGTCCAAGGTAGCACCACCTAATACAAACACAACCAGGATATATGTATACTAGCATTCAACGAAAAGGGCTTACAAATGGCAAATTGTGTGCCTGGGAGTGTTCAACAAGTTGTCCATAGGTTTCCCACAATTTGACCACATGACTAGAGCATATTCTTGACACTTTTACCCAAATTGTCCATGGTGTTTTAACAAAAAGGGGAAAATTTCCCCATAACTTGAATAAAGATTTGAAAATTTGTATTAAAATGCTTTTTAACAACAATAATTTCGATCTAATAAGATCATATTCCATCTTAAGATGGGAATTAAGAGATTGAGCCTCTTCTATCCAGAGGTCTCCATTATCACTGCTATCAAAAGGGTCTGTTTTGTAAGTTTACATTACCACTGTTTTAAAAAGAAGTTCTGTTTTGTAAGTATAAACTGCCACCACTTTCAATAGGGTCTGTTTTGGAAGTCTACATCATCACTGTTTTCAATGTCAGTTCTGCTAGTATACATTATAACTGTTTTCAATAGTGTCTGCTTTGTGATTCTACATTATCACTATTTCCAAAACGGTCTGTATTGAAGTCTAAACTACCACTGTTTGAATAGGGTCTGTTTTGTAAGTCTAAACAAGTTTTCAAAAGGGTCTGTTTTGTTAGTCTACACAACCAATTTTCAATACGGTCTGTGTTTGGTAAGCTTACACAACCCGTTTTCAGAAGGCTCCGCTTTTGAAGTCTACACTACCACTGACCTTTGATGAGGGTCATGAATTCTTCATGTTTGACCTTTCCACCCTGGAGGTCAATCTTAAGAGTGAGTAGGAGGGTGAACATGAACTTATCATCTTCATAGAGACCTCTGGCTGCGTACTTGAAGACGGCAAACGTCATGTAGTCAATGATGTTATTGATACGCTTACTCGTGATGGGACTCTTCGTAGAGCTGATAAAGACAAAATCAATGATTTGAGTTTAACAGAGAGAATGTTGTTATCCAGTGGCGGACCGTGACCCCCGGAGGAAACAAAGCATTGGAGGGGCACAGCATTGTTCACAAAGAATACAGTGCCCCTCCAATCATTTGTTTCTTTCCGGTCACGGTCCGCCACTGTTGTTATCTTATTAACTTCTATAAAGAAACTAGCTTGGTCAGGAGTTACTGCAATTTCACGGGAGGTTGCGTAATTCCAATATGAAATGCACAGATCTGCTAGCATTTCCTATGCATTTCAGGTGGTAGGCAAAGAATAACTGTAAAGTTATTCACTTAAAAACAGCAAGCTCCTGTTTACATTCAAAGCTTAACGATTGGTTTGCAGACTCATTTTACAATTGATGACATGGATCACAACGTGCAACGTATCATGCAAATCAAGTTTAGAATCAATCGCTAAGCTTTGTGTTGCCGGCCACAGACAGGTGTGTAAAACAATGAGATATGCTGTCTGGAGTCTGCCATAACAATCAATTATATCTTTTAAATTACAGGGTATTGCTCTAACTCTACTTAATCTTTCTGTTCAATCATATCACTCACAAGATACTCAGACCAATGGAAGAGCCGTGGTGTAGTGGTTCTGACTCTCGCCTTGTAATCAGAGGGTCGTGTGTTCAAATCCCATTGCACCTATTGTCCTTTAATTGGAAAGGCATCAATCCACACTTTGCCACTCTCCACCCAGATGCTAAATAGGTACCCGGTAGAATGTGAAAGTCATTGTAGCATGTGCAGCATTGTGCATGCCTCAATGGCGACCAACTAAAATACTCCGCAGGGAGTGGAGGATGTGCAATTGTGCATACATTGTCCACAGGAATGACTCATTTAATCCAATAACCAGGGTAAAAACAAATCAGAAAAGCACTCAGATATGGACATTGTATGCCGTTAAAGCCTTGTAAATAACCAGTGCCTGCCGCACAGAAACGCTGTTAGCATTACGGAGCGCTTACAGTAAGCCCAGTCACATCTTTCAAATTCGTGAAGTCAAAACATTCATTTCAATGTGTAAGTAATGCATCATTGTAACATTAGGCTTCGCTGCCACATTACCCGTTGTAACAGGGCCTTTGTTAGTGCATTGTTAGCGCTAACAACATTTCTGTGCAGTCAGTACAGATTATTATCATATTTATGAAATATTCTTACTTGGCCATGGAGAGATCAAAGATTCCAAGGAACTGTTTGAGAGATGTCTGGTACATGACATTCACCATACTCATCTCAGTAATCAAGAAATACAGAATGCTTCCTCGAGTGGCAACTAGGGTGATAGTGAGAGAGAGAGAGAAAAAAAAAAAAAGATGTATTTCTCATTTTAAAAACATTGGATATCATTACAGAGGTCTTTTATAGAGAATCCTGAATACCGCACAAGAAAATTAAACAAAAATTTAAGCAGAGTTTTTTTAGATATCTGTGATATCCTGTATGAACATATTTTGTAATCTGTACCATAACTGATATTTATTTTCAAAGTTTCAGAATAGAAAAATAAAAAAGATCACCACTACGTAATAAATACCTGGTCTGAATTCTTCCCTAGCCAGGTTGATCTTGACTTCAGTATCGGCAGCGATCTGCAGCTTCTGACTGACCTCCTCGGCAGTCGTCTTGGTGACCTGAAGCACCGTGATGAGCGACTCATCATCAACGAGGGAGCCCTGCGTGCTGGTCAGACGATAGAGAAGGTTATCTTCAAGTTCTTTCATCTTGCGTTTGTTGGCAGTGACGTCTTCGACAAGTTTCGTACGCTCAGCTTCTAGCTCCTGGAGATGACAAATGGGCAGAAAAGAGATTTTTACGAAGAATCTACAGGAGCCACAATTTTTCAAAAGGGGTTGAAGTCTACCAAAGAGAGGGTTCCAAATTCAAGCTGATTATCAAAATTTAAAAATTTCAAAAATTCAGCCAAATGCAGGAATAACATTGAGATTCTATGTAGAAAAGTCAGCTGCAAAAGGGGTCTGATAAAATCCCCATCAAAACCATTAGCATTCAAAATAAAGAAAATTGTCATACTTTGACATAGGTGTCTCTAGATAAAGGAGAAATGTAGGCTTCAAAATATCAGTTTTGAAATGTTAATGAACAGACAAAATGGCCACCTTTCATATCTGCAAGAACTTCTGTGTTGAATAATTTTTTTTCATGATAGCTGATTTTAATTGCTGTCCCTACACCTGTCAAAGGTCTGATCCTAAATGCGTTTTAATAACATGAAATGCCCAATGTGATACATATACATCACAACTCAAGTACTCGGGAATCAAAAAGCAAATCCAAAGGGAGCCCTCTGGGGCCACTCACACTCTTTTCTGTCAGGATAACTCTGCCCAGGAGCTGATCTTCAAGGCCTTTCATGGTGACAGTGAAGTCAATGATGGAAGTCTTGGCACTGATCTCAGGTGTGTAGGCCGGGTTAGGGAGCTTAGTGGTGACGTAAAGACGGAAGCCATCCATTACGTCAACCTCCTTGTCTCCAACTTTCACCTAGACGAATACCAGAACAAATTTAGTGAATAAACCATATCTTTTCGATGTGCAGATAACTGAAATGCAAGACAAGACAAGTGGAGTGCCACTGGCAGTCTCAACCTGCATTATGTCATTAAATATAGAAGCAGTGCTGAAAACAACTACAAATATGAATGAATTTTTGAAAATAGAAAAAACCTGAAGTGACCTTTGACAATGGCATGGCCCACCAACACAACATCTAAGTATCCCCTGCATCTCTAATCAAAGTTTGGTTATTATCCAATTAATTGATGAAAAGTTTTCAGTCATAAGAAAGTTTTGCAGGAGTAGTTTAATATTCGCAATAGATAATGAATGAATGCCATTTTGGATCCCTCATGCCTTCGCCTCTGTTCGGCGAGACACAGATATTTACCAAACGACCTATGGGTCCAAGGAGGATTTTAGGCCCTCTACCTTTTGATCTACAGCCCATTTGCATCACACGTTCAAAGAGAACTGCCTCAGAGAAACACATCACTACTTACCTTGAATGTGCTGCCACTCTTGATGTAATTCTTCTCTAAGACATTGTCCAAGGCAGGATCCAGCTCCTCACCGACATCTTCTATCAACAGAGGGCGTCCCAGAGACAAGCAATCCTCCAGATGGGTCCTGAAGTACTTGTGGTTCAGGGAGGTCACCTGTTCAAAGGAAATACAAAGAGAACATGATTATCCCCACTCTCGATAGAAGCTTGTTATATTTCTTAAATACACAAAGTGGGTGGTTCCCTTTTCAATGATCAAGCACAATACCTTAAACTGCTAGATTTGGCAAGGTTCCTAACACATCAACATTCTAGTATTGTAAGATAGGCCCACATGAATTACAACATACCAATTGACTACTCAATACATTCATACTGTCATAATTGTTTTACCACGGAGCAAAACCACCTTTCCTCTTAAACAAGTGGAATGCCTCTGGCGGTCTCACCTGCATCACGCGATTCAATATAGCAGCAGTGCTGACTTTGAAAACTACTATAACTCGCACAAGATGTTCAGTGATACTTGGTTACTCTTATGTCCACGTTTTATGAACTAGACCAATACACTTACAGAGATATAATGGTAATTCAACAAATACCCCCAAGGTGGCCAAAGTTCATTGACCTTACATGACCTTTGACCTTGATCATGTGACCTGAAACTCGCACAGGATGTTCAGTGATACTTGATTACTCTTATGTCCAAGTTTCACGAGTCTGATCCATAAACTTTCAAAGTAATGATGGTAATTCAACATATACCCCCATTATGGCCAAAGTTCATTGACCTTTGACCTTGGTCATGTGACCTAAAATGCGCACAGGATGTTCAGTGATACTTGATTACTCTTATGTCCAAGTTTTATGAACTAGACCAACACACTTTCAAAGTTATGATGGTAATTCAACAAATACCCCCAATTTGGCCAAAGTTCATTGACCCTAAATGACCTTTGACCTTGATCATGTGACCTGAAACTTGCACAGGATGTTCAGTAATACTTGATTACTATTATGTCCAAGTTTCATGAATCAGATTCATAAACTTTCAAAGTTATGATGGTAATTCAACAGATACCCCCAATTCGGCCAAAGTTCATTGACCCTAAATGACCTTTGACCTTGGTCATGTGATGTGAAACTCATGCAGGATGTTCAGTGATACTTGATTAACCTTATGTCCAAGTTTCATGAACTAGGTCCATATATTTTCTAAGTTATGATGACATTTCAAAAACTTAACCTTACATGTACGTTAAGATTTTGATGTTGATTCCCCCAACATGGTCTAAGTTCATTGACCCTAAATGACCTTTGACCTTGGTCATGTGACATGAAACTCAGGCAGGATGTTCAGTAATACTTGATTAACCTTATGGCCAAGTTTCATGAACTAGGTCCATATACTTTCTAAGTTATGCTGTCATTTCAAAAACTTAACCTTCGGTTAAGATTTGGTGTTGACGCCGCCGCCGTCGCCGTCGGAAAAGCGGCGCCTATAGTCTCACTCTGCTATGCAGGTGAGACAAAAAACTTTAGTGTCTCTATACAAATACAAATTATAGACTAATTTATTCTCTGTGTCATCAATAGTTATCTCAGAAGGTATGCTTCAAGACTATCCAGGGTTCCCACAGAAATTTGAAAACAGAATTCCATGACTTTTCCATGACTAAATTGCTGCTTTCCATGACTTCCCGTGACGTCCCGGGATTTATGTAGAATTTGGGATGTCACAAAACTGGGAAAAATGGAAATCATGAACACCAATATTACAATAGCAGAATATGATCACAGAGTATGAGAGTTGCGAGACTCGACAAACTGGAAAGCTGCCATAGCCCAAGATGTAAATGCAATTCGATGACTTTTCACAAATTTTCCAAATTCTCTGACTTTCCATGACCAAAATTTTTTCAAGGATTTTCCATGACTGTGGGAACCCTGCTAGTGTTGGTCAGCTTTAAGATTGGTTCTTTACCTGCATTTCGTTAGCAGCTTCTCTGTTCTTGATCCAAATCTTTCCCTGACCTTGAGGGTCTATGAGGAGGGGGAAGCGGGATGCCTTGGTGACGATGATACCATTCTGAATGGACAGCTCATCACTGGGAAGGCCTTGCAAATTCCACTCAGCAATCTGAAGAAGAAAAGAAATTTTAGGAGAACTTGAAGAGATTGTTTGACTTCAATCAGGATTTTAAAATACTTTTTACCTTGCAACTAAATTGGTAAGAAGATGACAACTACAGTGGACACTGAAGTTTACACTGTACACTATTGACGGAAATAATCACTTTTTTACTTACTGCGAAGCATGGATAATGCTTATGACATAGAATTTTCAGGGTTAAGCATTTACCCTTTATCCATGAAACAAACATTGACTGAAGCATTCAGTGAAAATCTAAAGCCTTAAAGAAGAATGAAACCCTTGAAACCAGCTGAATCCATATCAAAGAGAAAAATCAAAAAAACATATTGTTGAAAGTTTGAGGAAGATTGAATGAATAATAAGAAAGTTATGAGCATTTTAATATTGAGATCACTAATGCCATGTAGATGCTCCCATTGGCAATGTGACCAAGATCTGTGATGTCACACACATACAACTCCCTCATTACTTTAGTACTTATTTCACTTATATTCTCACTTTTATAGAGTCTATCACAAGGTAAGGTGTTCTCTTTATGAGAGGACAAGTACAGAGGTTTAACAACATTATATCATTGATGAATTGTTTGTCATATGATTAGAATGAGCAAAAAGAGATGTTTTAGGGTATATTTTCAGTGTCCAAAAGGGGAGAGTTGTTCATCTGTGACATCATAGATCTTGGTCGCATTGCCAATGGGAGGATCTCCATAGCATTAGTGATCTCGACATTCAAATGTTCATAACTCTTCTATTGCTAGTCCTATTTTACTCAAACTTTTGTTGATCTTATTCTTTGATTTTTCTGCTTTCACAAAAGCTAACTTGCTCCAAGAGTTTCATTCTCCTTTAAAAACTTACTGTCGTGTTATCAACCAACATCTCGATTAGATTGAGGTGTGCTGTGAAGGGGATCCTCCGAGTCTTCATCTCCTTCTGCCAGTCCTTGAGTAGCTTGCTACGGAACTCCTGGTTGAAAGGTCCAGAGTAGGATAGGAATCCGGTAGCCATCAGAACATCACCAACCAATCTGTCAAGAATCAAGTGGATTCAAGTGAATGACTGGGCCAGTATTCAATTCAATGATTATGCCAGAATTCTAAGTATTTTACTTAGCATTGTGCTTAAGTGCAATACTTAATCACGTTTTTTTTATTCAATTGTCTTTTTTTGGCTAAGAATTTTCTTAAATGTACGTCAGCCCCTGCCCCTTACGTGTATTGCAGAAAAGGGGAAATCAATAGAATAGAACTATTATCAAAACCCTGCATTTTGAGAGTGACTTTTGAAAGGAAGTCATTCATGACACAATCATCACAGTAAAAAGAATGCGCACTTTGCCACTGAAATCGATGCGCAAATAGAAGCGCAATACTTGAACATGCACATGGTTGAAATCAGCACTGGGCATGCACGTAACAATGAAAACAACATTTAAACAACAGCTAAACACCAAACAGGTAATACAGGCTTATATTACCTGTTTGATCTTTGACCTCATATCATTTGACCTTTTGACCCCTAGATGACCTTTGACCCAATCATCCTCGTGGACACACATGTGGTATTAGCCAAGGATCATATGTACCAAGTGCCAACATAATAGATGCAGAAATAAAGAAATGATGGCAAGTTGAACAAAAACTTTAACATTTTTGTCACAGACCAACAGGAAAAGGATTAAGCCTCTGCCAAACTTCGTGTAGGCAAGACAAAAACATTTCTAAAAGTATGGAAAAACTGTTGTAATATGTCCAATATGACTGGATAAAAGCATATTTGTCATGGAATTCTTGCATTCATTTCAAATAAATATTTGGCAAAAAGAAGCTGCTGAAAACTGCTTATCTAATAAAAGAGAGCCAATGGAGTAAATTAGAAAGTCAAAAAGGGGGCCTAAGCTTTCGATCCTAGCAGAATCTTCGTCGGAGGCAACAGTTCAGAAGCTCTTGTGCTGAACGAGATAGCCTGAATGCATAAATATTTGGACAGAATGAGGACATGATTGAACAAATGGTACCTAAAATGGTACCTAAAATGGTATCACCAAAAAGCATCAACTTGATTGACTTGCAAAGAACGATTTATAAATGAAGTCACCAGAGCAAAGTGGTTGCTCTATCTAGCTTTGAGGTACATGTAAATCAGCTGAAACCAGCTTCAGTTTGCATTATTAGGTGGTCTGTCTATGACAGATCACCTATTGATTTCGCTAGAATTTTCTTTCTTTATTCTTTATTCTTTATTTATTTATTTATTTTTATTTCTTCCGTACACTTTTTTGTACACACGTTCACTCGAAATCGACATGGTCAATTTCCTTCAAATTTCTGTCAGTCATCAAGCATTATGATTTCAAGTAAAATCAACTTTTTCAAGGTCATCAGGTCATGATGACGTCATCCAGGCGCCATTTTGTAAAATCACATTGTCGATCATATCTCCATTATCAATTATCAAAAATCAATCAAATTAACATCACATCAACTTCAGGTCAAGTGTCAATAGGTCATGTCATCAAAGGTCACCTGGAGGTCACGACGCGCACGTACGCGCTCGTCAAATTTTTAAAATGCTCAAAATCACTTTTTGACCAAAGTAAAGTACGTTTCAGGTCATTTTAAGCATTTCAAAAATTTGCGCACGCACAGGTATGCGCGCGCGTTTCCGCGCGTAACGCTTTCAACGCAACGCAGAAACGCCGTTTTTTATATCATTGCATTGATAATATAATTCTGAGCAATTTGATACCTTGATCAACCTTCTACGATCATTAATAACGAAATTAACACCCGTTAAAGTTTGCAGCACGTGTGCGCGCGAGCTCTTACTATAGGCCATATATGGGCAAAAACATGCCTATTACAAATTCACTGTAGTTCTTTGAATAGTCCGTTGACCCCCAATTTTTTTTCATATATCAATAGAGTTATGAGTTGTAGATTTGATTCCATGTCACCATTGTCCCTCAATTCGATCATGACATCATCAAAATGGCGTCGGAAGTTAAAATATCCATTTTCCTTGTTATGACGTCATAACAATTATGCAAATTAGGCTCTAACTCCGTGAATATTGGTCAATTTTCGCCCATTTTTCGATATGTTGTAGCTTAAGTCTTACTCTTTCTGAATTATTGCCTTTAATTTTCATTTTAATAAACGGATCATCCTCAAAAATTGCAAATAATAAAGACATGTCATTTTTCCTCATTTTGCATGTAATCTCTATGGGACATGACTTTTTCTCAAAACTAGATTCGACATTCCTCTATTTCGTGAGCCATATCTCCATTTCTTCTTGTCAGTTTTTCCTGAGCTTTTAGTATGTTGTAGCTGAGATTCTAAGCTTTCGAAAATGTCAACCTATTTTTTCGATCAGATGCCGGGATCATGCCCGTATTTCACTTGCAAAATTGGATTGGATATTCTCGTATTTTCCTTACGTGTAAAGTCTATGGGAAATATTTTAGCTCAATTCTTTCTTCTTTATTAGGTGGTCTGTCAACGACAGATCACCTATTGATTTCGCCAGAATTTTCTTTATTCTTTATTAGGTGGTCTGTCTATGACAGATCACCTCTTGATTTCGCCAGAATTTTCTTTCTTTATTCTTTATTTATTTATTCTTTATTTCTTTATTAGGTGGTCTGTCTATGACAGATCACCTATTGATTTCGCTAGAATTTTCTTTCTTTATTCTTTATTCTTTATTTATTTATTTATTTTTATTTCTTCCGTACACTTTTTTGTACACACGTTCACTCGAAATCGACATGGTCAATTTCCTTCAAATTTCTGTCAGTCATCAAGCATTATGATTTCAAGTAAAATCAACTTTTTCAAGGTCATCAGGTCATGATGACGTCATCCAGGCGCCATTTTGTAAAATCACATTGTCGATCATATCTCCATTATCAATTATCAAAAATCAATCAAATTAACATCACATCAACTTCAGGTCAAGTGTCAATAGGTCATGTCATCAAAGGTCACCTGGAGGTCACGACGCGCACGTACGCGCTCGTCAAATTTTTAAAATGCTCAAAATCACTTTTTGACCAAAGTAAAGTACGTTTCAGGTCATTTTAAGCATTTCAAAAATTTGCGCACGCACAGGTATGCGCGCGCGTTTCCGCGCGTAACGCTTTCAACGCAACGCAGAAACGCCGTTTTTTATATCATTGCATTGATAATATAATTCTGAGCAATTTGATACCTTGATCAACCTTCTACGATCATTAATAACGAAATTAACACCCGTTAAAGTTTGCAGCACGTGTGCGCGCGAGCTCTTACTATAGGCCATATATGGGCAAAAACATGCCTATTAAAAATTCACTGTAGCTCTTCAGAACGAACGGGGACCCCCAATTTTTCCTCACTCTTGGATATAGTCAATATCTCGTTTGGAGATTTTGTGATGACATCAAAATCCCATTCGAAGTAAAAAAACATTTTTTCGGCAATTCATCATTTTTTATTTATTTATTATTTATTTATATTTGGCTGTATCTTCGTTATTAGTGGTCGATTTTCTCTCAAATTTTGATATGATGTATTGAAGACAATTCTCTACAAATAACGTGAGAGTAATTTTCACTTTCGACCACAGCATCAGTGTGTTATGACTTGTTTAAGTTTTTGCTATTTTTTTCTGGACCTAATTTTTGGGAATTTTTTAAAGAAAATGCTTCATTAATCAATTGTACGGTCTTGCTGAAATTGTTAAGCCCACCTGCTTTGCGGTTACTTATGTAGGACATATTTTGTAATTTTGCCGGAACTTTTTAAGGGGCAATTTTAACATTGTAAAACATCATTTATGTATTTTTGTAGTAAACGCTGCAATATTTAAACGCTATTGGGTTGAAAATTTTTATTCCGGACATTTTGCGGAAATTCCTGGATTTTTTTTCTGTTTGTTCATTTTTACTAAATATAACGTATAACAAATTTTCAGGTACCTTCTGTGAAATGAAAAAATTGTGCAATTTAGTTAATTACACATGTTCCCGAAATTTTGCGGGAAAATTGCCAGTATTTGAATCTTTTACCTGACTTTTTTCAGTAAAAATCATCAAGAAAGAATTTTCAAGTAAATGTCAAAGTCATACACAATTAATAAATGGATATTGAAAATTTTTGACGGAAAATATTATTTGAAATGTTAAAAAATTTGCAGAAATTTGGCAAATATTTACAAAAAAAATCTACTTGGTTCTTTTATCAAATACATCACTGATGAGTTTTGATGTGAATGCTGTGAAATTATAGCATTGTGGAACTTCTCATTAAAATCTATTGAAATGTAGCAGAAAATTTGAACAAAAATATTTAAGATATTTTAGCTTTTTAAAAGTATCACCTATGAATTTTCAAGTATTCTGTGAAATTAATACCCACTGACATTGTGAAATGTCAGTGGGTGAAATCTTTAAAAAAAATGCTCAAAGTACAAAGAATTTTTAACAAGATTTTGCATAAAAAACATCAAACTGTCGATTAAAAATTAGCTGCTGTGAAAATTAAGTCGCCTTTCATTGCGCAATTTTGGAAAGCCAATTTCGGTAAAATCGTCTGAGATTTTTGGAGAGTTTTTAAGGCATTTTACGTGCTCCCAACTTTATTTCGTATTTAACATATTGCATTATCACCACCATCATTATAATCATCACGATTGTCATCACTACATTTATAATCACATTTAGCAATGGTCAAAATGTATTCCTTTGATGTCTATGATCAAGATTATCAATCATATCTGAATGATTCATTCCCGGGATTCATTTTATACAACATTAGCCGACAATGAATGAAAAATCATGACAGACCACCTAATTCGTCCGCATGACGAATTAAAATCTAGTTATTATTATTATTATTATTATTATTTATTTTGGCAGTGAAAAGTATAGAAATTGGTACAATGAAGTACAACACATAATAAACATAGTATAGATTGAGCACCCACTGGACTGCCAGGGTCAAATAAAGTTAACTGAATTACTGTAGTCAATGAAGACCATTTGACCCTATCCAGTGGGTGCTTACATAAAACAGAAGCGGATAAAAGAGTGAGTATGAACAAAAAGGCTTAAGATCAATTATAATAGAATAACATAGGTCTACTTGATATCACTTCATCTTAACTTAAAATATCAATATCAATGAATTTAAATTTAAAAATAAAATAGTCGTTACGAAGATATAAAAACAACAAGGATAACTGCCACAAACACAATCCTATAATAATAAACTCCTTCAAAGATAAACATGGTCATTCATCACCGGCTAAGCACAAAATTGTGTCATCGTCAGAACAACGTCATACCATGGTATGAAAAGCGAGCAAAATTCTAACACTGGCTATACTGGTAACAAGCCCGGTATATATGGGGCAGACTTTTGGAGAAAGAGAGCAAGCTGGAGCAGAGAACAAGCCTGATAATCTCCGTTGAGGCTGATTCATCGGACCGACTTGGTCCTGATGAAGACACCCCTCATGTGTAACTCTTATTAACTCTAACCTGCCAATCTGAGCCTTGAATTCCTTATTTGCTTGCGTCCATCTTTCCTTCTCTCCTCCCAGACCACTGATCAGGGTAGAGGCAGCCTCCATCTTCCTTCGACAGTTCTCTGCATCATCAAGGAGATCCTACAACAAAAGCAAACATATTCTTTTGAGAATAACATTACCCTACACTTGCTGATGGTTTGTTAAACGAGGCCATTGGAGAATCTGTTCATAAGATATAGACAAGCAAATATACTTATGAGAATAACATAATACTCTAGATTTGCTTACCATTGTATATTTGTTCAACAATTTCAAAATTGTTCATAAGTTACACAAAAGCAAAAACAATTTTTAGAATAACATTACCCAATATTTGCTGACCTCTTATAATTGTGAACTAAGCCTTATCACAAACTGTCCACAAGTTACACACAAGCAAATATTGTTTTGAGAATAAAATTACCCTGCATTTCCTGATGACCACCTTGTATTTGTTGAACTACGCCATTTCAAAAGCTGTCCATAAGTTTCACGTACATACAAGCAAAAAAATAAAAATTTTCCCAAGATTTGCTGACCGCCATGTATTTCTTGAACCAGTTTCATTTCAACTAACTAATTTCAACAACAGTTCAGAAGCTCTTGTGCTGAACGAGATAGCCTGAATGCATCCTATTTCGATAGTAACAATTCTTTTTTTTATGTCTACATCATCATTTATTTCAGCCAGCATTTTCTCTCTTACGAAGGTATACTGACTCTTGCGCCAAGATAACACTCCCTCCTTCCACTTATCTCTGTCTTGAGCACCCTCCTTATTCATGTTACTGCTTTCCTTCTTCACTCATCTACAAAACCACATTCACCATTAGCAGATGGGAATAAAATGGCTGAGGATCAAACAAATTCTAACCTAGTTTTTAACATCCTATCTGAAGGACTTACTTGTTTCTTTTTCATGGCAGCATCATACTCTGCTTGGGCTTCATCCAGCTCAGCTTGTTTAGCGTCTAGCTGAGCCTGGGCTTTGGCCAGGTCATTGTTGGCTGCATTAAGCCTCTGCTCCTGAACGGCTAAATTGGCCTGTTGGCAAAAATAAAAAAAAATATGTAAACCAAATGACTAGAATTGCAATGAAATGTCAAGAAAATTGGGGAAGGATTCATTCCTTCTGTTATATGTCAATTAGACATTAATTCAGAATATTTTAGTTGAACATTCCGTTTGTACAGGCCTTGACAGGAATGCAACAGCTTGATCAATGAGACATTATTTAGATAAAGCAAGTCTGTTCTATCAAATTCAAGATACATCTCTATGACAACTAATAAAATAATGTCTTCTACTTTTAAAGATAAATACCTGTGGTAGTTATCATCTTAAAATGACCATCCAAGTGTTTAAATGTATAGATAGAAAATATGTTCCAAACGGCCCTGTAGGACATTGTGTAATTGCTGAGAAATGTCCAAAACAAACATGACACTCCAGTAAAATGTTTGGTCTTTTTTCCAAACAATAATAATACACTGCCCCATACATGCTTTCATGTGTTGGTGATCTTTGGTGTTATGAGTTTTGAGCTACAATTTCATGATTTCACAAAGTTAAGTTTACACTGAGATACCAGATCTAGATCTACAAGGGAAAGGTGACGATATACCTTGATTTTTAAGACTTTCTCATGAATTAATTGTTTGCTCTAACTAGATTCATTTGGCCTTTAATACTTTTCTCTTGACCATCTTCATCGTATATTAATCGATTTACCTTGAGGGGCAGTACTTCCTTATTGATTTCAAAGAAGAATGCCATAGCCTTGGACCAAGAGCACAGACCAGCTACATCTCCACACACCTACAATGAGAATAATGAATACATGGTATAGAATACCAAAGTGTGACATCATCAATCCTTATCGTGCATTTAACAGACCTGCCAACCTCTGGGAATGAAATACTGTATTCTGTGATTTAAAAAAATGTATTTTTCCCAAAAAAAGTGTATTTCATAATAAAATGCTTGGCGCACTCGCTCATCGCGGTGCTCAAGCTGCATGCAAGCTAAAAAGCGCACTGCTCTTGCAGATGAAAAAAAACCATTAAAACATGTGTATATCTTCACCCTGTTTTTTCAAAATGATTGAAAAAAAAAACAAGTTACCTGAAATTACATTGATCTAATAACCATATTTGTGCACGTTTTATGAAATAGAGACATATAGAGATTATTTTTCTCAATAAATTACGATTTAGTTTAGTTTAATTTTTTTTTTTTTTTTTTTTTTTACAAAAAACATATTTTTCAAAGAAAAAACGTAATGCCGTATTTTGGTTGCAAAAACGTACTAAATATGGCTAAAACGTACTGGTTGGCAGGTCTGATTTAAGGACGTTCCACAGTTATGTTTGTGCGCATTATGATCTGCGCATAGTTTACACTCTGCGCGCTGACGTCACAATGGATGAACAGGTGATTAATTAGCTGCGGGTATGTGCTGATTTTTCTCATCTTCTGCACTTTAACTGCAGATCCGACGCGTTATTTCATGAAGCTAAAAAATGGAATTATTCCATGGACCATTAAAAAAAAAGATTCTCTACAATTTCAAAATACTTTACTCTGCAGTGCTGCCAAGAATCACGAATATTACCCCGAGTTTGAATAAATGGTAGAGTGGTTTTGATTTTTTCTTCACATAGATACAAAGCATTCGGCTCATTTTTGGTGTTTTAAAAAGCACATTTGCTCTAATAAAAATACTGATAGTTTAAAAACAAGCGCATGAACCCCTATTTTTTAATGTTTGTTCCTCTTAGGTATACCTTCCTCTACAACTCTACAAATTTTGGTGAAAATGACATGGATTTTGAATAAAGTGCAGCATTTCTTGTACTTTTGTAGTTTGTTACTGATTTTTCACATTTTTTAGATTGGGATTTTGTTATCTTTTACGCCATTTTTAAGAACTGACAGTGCTGTTAAACTTAAAATTGCAAACAAATAGCACTATAAATATATTCTCCATTCTAACAATACGATTATCAACTCTCTTGCGAAATTTGATGACTTTTTCATGTATTTTGACTGAGTAATACAGGTTTAAACTCATTGAAGTAATCTTGGGCGGTCTAAAAATGCCAAATTCTTTTGAATGCGCAATTCTTAAGAAATTCAATTTGGGTGAACTTTGAAGTTCTATAGCAAACAAGTGGAATGCCTCTGGCCGTCTCACCTGCATCACGCGATTCAATATAGCAGCAGTGCTGATTTTGAAAACTACTATAACTCGCACAAGATGTTCAGTGATACTTGGTTACTCTTATTTCCACGTTTTATGAACTAGACCAATACACTTATAGAGATATGATGGCAATTCAACAAATACCCCCAACGTGGCCAAAGTTCTTTGACCTTACATGACCTTTGACCTTGATCATGTGACCTGAAACTCGCACAGGATGTTCAGTGATACTTGATTACTATTATGTCCAAGTTTTATGAACTAGACCAACACACTTTCAAATTTATGGCTGTAATTCAACAAATACCCCAATTTGGCCAAAGTTCATTGACCCTAAATGACCTTTGACCTTGATCATGTGACCTGAAACTTGCACAGGATGTTCAGTAATACTTGATTACTATTATGTCCAAGTTTCATGAATCAGATCCATAAACTTTCAAAGTTATGATGGTAATTCAACAGATACCCCCAATTCGGCCAAAGTTCATTGACCCTAAATGACCTATGACCTTGGTCATGTGATGTGAAACTCATGCAGGATGTTCAGTGATACTTGATTAACCTTATGTATAAGTTTCATGAACTAGGTCCATATATTTTCTAAGTTATGATGACATTTCAAAAACTTAACCTTAGGTTAAGATTTTGATGTTGATTCCCCCAACATGGTCTAAGTTCATTGACCCTAAATGACCTTTGACCTTGGTCATGTGACATGAAACTCAGGCAGGATGTTTAGTAATACTTGATTAACCTTATGGCCAAGTTTCATGAACTAGGTCCATATACTTTCTAAGTTATGCTGTCATTTCAAAAACTTAACCTCAGGTTAAGATTTGGTGTTGACGCCGCCGCCGCCGCCGCCGTCGCCGCCGCCGTCGGAAAAGCGGCGCCTATAGTCTCACTCTGCTATGCAGGTGAGACAAAAATCAAGCACATGGACCTATGTTAATTTTTGCATATTTCGAATATTGAGGTTCTAAAGTATCTATGTGCAAAGTTTGGTGAAAATGACATGGATTTCACTTTAACTGTGGAACGTCCTTAAGCACTCTCACAACCATATTTCGTGGTAGAATGATGAAAAAGCTCAACATACCAAATTTGGCATGAATTTATTTACGGTAGCCCAAGGTACAGGTGAATGAAAAATATACTAGGTCCTATCTAAATCAATGTAGATTGGCCTGGTTCATAATTGCTTGGAAGCAGCGCAATTGTGACTGATTTCATTGGGGATAAGTTGGTGTTCATACAGCCACATCCTGGGCCCTCATGGACCGATTCTCAACGAATTTGAGTTATGGGTGCTTTTCATCAACATCCGTCGCTATACATGGTTTAAAAAGTGCTGAAATGGCCCAAAGAGTATTGTGACATCACCACTTCAGTACTTTATTTGATAATAAAGGGCAGCATCTACAATCAACTCTACACAGGTAATAATAGCCATGTGATCACTTTCCTCAACATTCATTAAATCCTGATTTCCAAGAACAACCAAACAGATTAAAAACAATCAGTGTTTTTAGAATATTACAAGAGCTTGTATTTTTGAAAGGCCAGGGACGTTTGATCTGATCTGCAACAAATCTTTATAATCAAAGGTTTGAGTCAATCTTACCTTTTTAGCTGTCTCTAATGTGAAATCCTCCATCCTGAGGTATGGTTCTAGGAGCTCCACTGTCTCTTCATTAATGGAGTCCTTCTGGAAGTTCAACAGACCCTGAAGAAACCCTGAACCTCCCATCAGCTAAAGGAGTTAAAGAGATAAATTCTTGATTAGTGCTAAGAATCTCTAAATCAAATGGTTGTCCAGTATTAACCAAGGTGAAATGAGCCATTTCAGGAAGAGTGTAATATGGTACCAGGAATTGAGAGTCCAAAACTCTCAGGTGATACTGTTCTCTGTTCAGTTCGGCCGACCTTGAAGAAATGCTGTTAACTCTATCAGCTCTGAATTCTGACACAGAGAGGAAATGTCTCTTTGCTAACAAAAGAAAAAAATATCCGTAGATCTCTTGCAATGTGGTCCAAATCAAAGCGTTTTATGAAATCAAGTAATTCTGTCAAACGTATTTAAGTACAACGACATGTCAGGTCTACTGGCAAGTGACAGTCGACTGTTCAATACATGTATGTTGATGAGCACAAGCACAGGAAAAAGGGAAATGGTTCGAGCAACTAACCTTGAGGGCCTCTCCCCATGATGGTGTTGGGCTTTCCCTCTCAGGGTCAGGAATGACTGGACTGATCCTTCTCCGGAAGAGCAGCAGGACGCAGTCCATGATGCGCATGATGAGATGGGGAGGCTTGCCGAGCTTACGCACCGTAGCAATGTGAGCCGGTTTGATGGTGTTGAGGGCTTTCTCTGCTTCTTCCAGGGCTGGTTTGGCAGCCTCAAGCTTGGACTCGGCGGAGGCTTTGTCAATCTTTTCAGGAAAGAAGAAAAACACGGAGCAATTATTGTTTGCCCAATTGCTGGATTCTCACGAATGAACCAAATCACATTATTTTGTAACATAACACTACCAAAAATATGGTTGATCATGGACTAAGTTAGAATAATGGCTGCAAAAATTTGATGCGTTCATAAAATGCCCATCTGGATGACACACATAAGCCTTTTATCAGGGTAATTAAGTAAAAACAGACCATTTACCTCCAGTGACCGAACACTTATGATGGCAATTCAACAAATACCCCCAACATGGCCAAAGTTTCAATACCTTAAGTGACCTTTGACCTTGGTCATGTGACTTGAGACTCAGGCAGGATGTTCAGTAATACTGATAAAGATTAAATTTATGTCCAAGTTTCATGAACTGGGACCACGTACTTTCTTAGTTATAATGACATTTCAAAAACTTAACATGCGGTTAAAGATTTTGATGGTGACGCTGCCGCCGTCAGAAAAGTGGCGCATATAGTCTCGCTCTGCTATGCAGGCAAGACAAAAATACAACACAACAATTCCATTAAGAAATTATTAAAAGGATAACATTTATGTGTAAAAAGAATTTTTTTGACTGTCTGCATCAACCTGGGGCCTCTCATGAAGAGTTGTAACTATTACAGCATTGCCATTATGGCAAGTACCACAGTTAACAGGGCTCACCAGCCAATCACAATCAAGGTTTCCATGGAAGTTATAATGATGGCAAATTTACAAGATTTTTAAGTCCTCATGAAATGCGCCCCTGCGGTGTCCTGAGCCAGGTGAGCAGTTTTCAAGACAGAAAATGAAAAGAGAACTCACATTGATTTCATCTACAATGGCTTGAGCTTTATCCTTGACATTCTGAACCTGAGACTTGACCTTCTCGGCTGCCTGAGCTTTAACTGCCACAGCAGCAAGAACCTGAAAAACAAAGGATAGAAGTTAATAGAAAGTACACAAATGCCTGAGAAGCCAACCGATCCAATGGTTCATCAGTAATGCTAAAACTTATCAACCAGTACGTCAAGATCAGTCATTTCATGTGCGATGTTATTAACAAAAATACCAAGCAATTGGCTGAAATCTCTCATTAACTAACTACATGTGAGGCTAATAAGCATATTCCAATGTCTACAGTTTTCATGTTCTAAATAGCACTTTGTTAACCTCCCAAACTTACTTAAAATTATTGACACAATGAGTACATACACATTAATCTGCTCTTAAAACACACTCATTCAAAATGTATATTTATTGAACAAGGTGAGCTGGAATAGACTATTTTATGCTTATGGGCAATTCCATAGGTTGGTGGACATGAGCTCAATGTGTCTTTGTACTGTATAGCCCATCTGAACCGTAACGTGAGTAACCACTTTATCTGCACCCCTAGTAAAAACCATGTGTTCTTTATTTTTGAATTATAAACAAAGTTTGTCTCCCTAATATACTTCTTTGAAATGGATATAATCAACTTTCATAAAAGCCTTGTATATGGACACTTTTCACTTATGTCGACTTTTCATTTTATGCATGTCCAAATCATGTAACATGAGTAACCGACACCCTTCAAAGATTTGCCAGGAGCATAATAAATTTCCAAAGTTTTGTTTTTATACAAAGGATAGTCAAACTGCGTACTTTGTTGTGATAAAGAAATGTTTAGTTTTTATCAATAATAATGGAGTTACAGCTCCAAGTATGAGTCAAGGTGTCTCCAAATGTAACGTGGGTAACTGTGGAATAGCCCTTATGCTTTAAAATGCATAAGGATAAATGCATGCAATGTGGTCACCTGCAAAAAACCACTTACTTCTTCTGCAGTCTTGGAGGCCACTGCCAGATCCTTCTCTTTGACAGCCAACTCCACACTGAGCTCTGCCACCGAGGCGGATGCTTCAACCAGCTTGTCCAACCCTGTAGTCATACGCCTCGAGAGTTCATTGATCTCTGCATACTTGGCAGAGTAGATGTTCTTGTAGCCTTCAATGAAGGACAGGTAGGACTTGGGCGTCACGTGAGTGGCACGTCGGAATCTAGATGGGGGAAATCGGTAGACATTTCCGAGATCATATGATAATGGTAAGCTGGATTCGTATATTGCTCTTCGCTAGAGGATACAAAGCGCAACTATTATTACCCCAGCTTCTGCTCTATATTAGGAGAACTCGGTGCATTCCTTTAATGAATCCTACTAAATACCCATTTACCTCATGTGAGTCGAGTGCAGCACAATGTGGATCAATTTCTTGCTGAAGGAAACTACACCATGGCTGGGATTCAATAATTTTGTAAATATTGTTACGAGAAGAACAACAGTTCTGAAATCTGAAATCTTGAACTCACCTCTCAAAGTAATCCACACACGACTCGGCCACACCATCTTGGAAGGTACCCATAGCCTGCTCTACCTGTCTCTTGACGTCATCAGTGCAGACAATGTCAAAGACCTTCAGGAAGTGGTGGGACACGGCAATGAGGGCGTCCTTCGGCCATCGGCTGAACCAATCCATGGTACATCCTGAGATGAGCCCAGGGAACTTCAGGGCACGGTTCCGGAACTTCTCCCCCACCTAGCAACATGAAGCACAAATAATAGTGTACAACACCAGACTTGCCAACACTTAATTGCGAGGACGGGGGACATGAGCAACGGGGGTGGGGGGGGGGACACCCCTCTCCAAAGTAGGGAGCTTTTGTATTTTTGGACTTACCATCATTCAATCTGGTGCATACCCGGGTGTGTTATGATTTGCTCATCCAGAATACAGAAATGGATAATTGGATACGTTAAAAAACAATGATGAAAATATTAATGATTAACACACTAAAATATGCAACCAAATCCGTACTCACAAAATCCCCTAATTAACATTACAGTGGAAAGGGATTTTCCGGGCATTTTGGGGGATAAATAGCCCTGAGCCCCCATGTAATTTTCTTTCCCTGAAGGGGATGGGGGTCAGGCAACTACTTACAGGTGAGAAGCAAAGAACTGTGTGTAGATTCTGCCTAGACCTTGTGATGAAGTAGTCGTAGAGGTTCTCTCCTGTGGGTGGTCTCCTGGGGTACTCCCTCTTCATTATCGGGATCAGCTCCTGTTGGATTTCGTCAATCTCATCACGGGCGAACAGGTTGGACACCTAGGATGAAAGACAATAAACAGTTACCAATCATACACCCATATTCTGAGCTCAGGTATAATTCAAACTCTGGTCTAAAGTGGTGCTTTAACTACGGAGAGCCAATCGTGACGCAAATCTCTAAAGAGTAGAGGTTGAATTCATCAGCTTATTTGGCACTCCAGTTATTCACAACTGTGTGGAATAACAACTAAAATAGTTTTCTTAACCATTCATGCATGAATAAAGAACTCAATGAACATAAAATGAACAAAAGGGCAACTCACCTCTCCGGACGATAAGACATTGTTGAGATACTCCAAGAAGCTTTCGTCTTTGATTTCATTATCTGTGAAGATGAACGTGATACCCTTTCCTTGCTGTCCTGCTACACGGTACAGCGTCTTCAAATCTTCCATCAGGTTAGATGTGTTGTATGATCTGTGGGGGTGTAAGATCGATATTTGCAATCGATTGTAACTTTCTGTACAAGACTTGCCATTGACTTACAAATACACTTAATCATACAATTGATTGCATCTATGACAGGGCTCTGATAGTGTATGATCGATATCTCCATTTGGTTGTAACTTTCTGCTTATGATTTGAGATACACATCTGAGCCCTGTCTTACAAAGAATTACGATTGATTCGATCAGTCTAAAGTATATGGAAATTCATAAATTTTTCTTCTGTAAATTTGCTCAATGTCCTTTGAAAACAGAGAGAAGCATACTGAATTGTCCAGAAATCAGTGAATGTACATGTATGAATGTACGTCATTTCCAGAAAATATTTTTGACAAACGTGTATTTTAGATGTTTTCGTAGCTGGCTTTCCATAGTTACGATTGATCGGATCAATCGTAACTCTCTGTAAGACAGGGCCATGGTCAAGCATAATATAATTGTATAAAAAAGAAGTTAGAATCCCAGGCCCATTTTACGAAGAGTTGTGATAGATTCAAATTAAACTCAAAACTTTGTGAAACCCCTCCCTCCTCTAAATTTCTCATTCAATATGATTCTTTGATGCAGTCTGCTTCATGGATGCTTAGAGTTTCTTGCAGAATGTGGTGCAGTGTGTATCAAACGAGTAACTCGTATGTGCCACTTTCAACAGGTTGTAGGCAAAGACGGTAGAAGATTCAGCAGCTTCTGACTTTCGTTTGCTTTGGATGAAAAGATTTGACTGATCATGCTGTAGCAACATTGACTTGGAGAGTATTTCATCTCTTAATTAGCTATGGAAAAAACATTCTTTCTTCACTATCCTCAATAACATTAAGCAAACTTTGAACTTTCATGTCTGAACTGAAGAAAAGCCTTGATGATATCATGGAAGGACAGTATCTCACCTTGTCAGTGTGATCTGGAAACTCTTGTAACCAGCAATGAAAGATGCCAAGCGAGTCAAGCTCTGTTTTCCAGAGCCTCCGACACCAACCAGCAAGGCATTACCACGTGGGGTGCTGATAATACGTGATATCTAAGATCAAACAAAGAGAATGACAATTGTCAAGTATTTTGATTCACTAATTGGGAAGAACATTCTTCTTAAAAGCAATTTTGCAATCAATATTTGTCACAGCCTATTCCGGCTTATTTCAGTGGTGCATTATTTGATTATTGATTATTTCAGCTATTTCAGTTTCATACTTATCATCAAACCATCAAACTGCTCAACACTTTAAATAGTTGAGTTGCTGCTAATGGCATGGTAGTGGAAAATGCAGAGGCAAACTGATGCGCTGCGGCCAATGGATCAACAAGACAAGACGACAATACCTTCACAAGATGTATCATAGCATCCTTGAAGAAGACCAAGTCCATCCCGGCCCCACGGATCTGCTCATTGTACTGAGACATGAACATCTGCAGTCTCTCCTCAAGTTCCGGGAAAGACGGTATGGGCTCGTATACCTTGGGCATGTCAAAGTCGGCATCGTCAGGCTCATCCCCTGTTGCTTCCGGGGCGTCCCTGTGGATTGGGAGAAGAGGGTCGTTGATTAGTGGAGGTGGGAGGCCGTGAAGAAAAAAGACCACCGCGATATCAGAGAAACACCTTATCAACCTCACATGTAGTTCACGTCAATACATTCTTTTCATCATAATCTTACTAAACTGGGAAGCTTTCACCAGCAATGCCACATGCTTCCTTGTTGCTAAAGTAGTTGCTGAATCTTGCAGCATTAAGAAGAAGAATCACTCTTTCAAGTAAAGTAATTTTCTTATTTCACTTTTTGAAGACCAAATTATTTTTTAGTCATTTAGAGAGAATATACTCTGTTGCCTTTTGTTGGTTTTGGGGTGGCTATTTACATATTAAAATAAAGTTCATTATATTAAAATAATGTTTATCATAATAATGAAATGACGTTAACCAACCTGAGAAAGTCCACAAAGAAACGATCCTCGTGGCACACGGCAGCCATCACATCTCCCAGCTCCTCCTGGATGACACGGCCGATGGTCTTATTGAACCACTCGCAGTCTTGAGGGTTGGTGAAGCGATCCGAGATGACCCGAAGGCACTCGTGCTTCCAGAGGGAGAGTAGGATCTCAGGTTTGGTCACCACCTCATTCATGGTGTTGATCATCCCTTGCCAGATGCGAGACAGGTCACGCAGGTTGAAGATGTAGTGGAATTTGGCAGGCGTTGGTAACATCTTGATCTGAAGGAACCAATGGGATTAATGGGATAAATGGGATTTAAGGGATTAACAGGATTCTTAGGATTAATGGGATTTTTATGACAAATGGGATTGTTGGGATTAATGGGATTTAAATGTACAGCTGGAACTCTGAATGTACAGAGCACTAATGTCCAGAGTTGGGTCCCATTTCTAATAAAGACTTGCTATAATAATAAATGCACAATTTCTATAGCCAATCAGATTGAAGGATTTCAGTAGCTTTTAACTGTTATCGACACAATCTTCCTTTCAAGTTGATTTTGAAAAGCTGTCTATGTACACTCAAACCTGTGTAATAAGGCTACTCAAGGGAACAGAATAATTTGCCACTACAAACACTAATTTGTCTACAGGTGGCCTTTCTTACTAGGTTCTATAACATATATTCCTTTCAAATAGGAGACAATTTTGGTGGTCACTAAAGACAGGTTCTTACTATAGACATGCTGGCTGCTAAGACAGATTTGACTGCACTTACATTTTTAATTTGGGGGTGGGTGTAGTAATTCTAGTCAGGGGAGAAAACTATCAAACTACGCATATGTACAACATTTTGAAGCATGAGCTGCTGTCAACAAGCATTATTCAGCCAAAAAAACTACATGGCAGCTGAGAGAGATGCTCCTCCTAAATGTCTGATATAATTCAGCCCAAAAAAAACTAGTACATAAATCCGTGTAATTTGCAGGAGAGCCCCATCAATTGCTGTCACTGAATTTTTTCTAAAATTTGGCTCAGATTTTTAAAAATAGATTTTCGCAAATGTAATCCATACACTTCATAGTCTTTACGCATAAAAAAAATGTACATGTACACAATGAGCCTTTATTTCAATAAAAAAATGTAAACTAATATCTGTAAAAGTGCTTTGTTCTGCTTCGAAATGAAAAATAAATTTTCTCTTTTACAATGTAATTGATGAAGATGATGAACAATATTTTCATGGCAACATTTTTCCGTAAAAAGCATTCAAAGGTGAAAGCTTCCACAATATGTCACATATTACTCACAGTGGCTGGTAAAAACACAGGTCTTCAGTGCACTGCTGAAATACTGTGAGGAGAGAGCTTGCTTACCTTGGTCAGCTGCCAGATACGTCTGGTGATAGGAACCAGAGCTTTGGCTAGCTCTCGTACATCGGAATGGAAACCTCTGGCTTCACAGTAATGACCAGTTCCAATGACGCCTAGAATTGAGAGGAATACAAAGATCGGTTTATTTCGAGTTTGATGTTATGCAATGGTAGCATGAATCAGAAAGTTCAAATCAATGAATAAGGGCTTATAAAAAAATACCAATTTCAATACATGTAACTCAATGCCTAGTGAAGTCTCTGATATTTTATAGTTCGAAATAGAAATACTCTGAAAAGTCATTTTGCCCTATGGGTCAGGCAACCACTGTGCAGCATCAGATTGACGTTGCTCTATCCCTTAACCCTAAATCTCCTGGGGTATTCTGGTCATTCCCGGGGGGGGGGGGCCATTATGGCCCCCCCTTAAGATCTCGGCCGCAGATTGCGCGATCACAACGAAAATTTGCATGATGGTAAAGAATGACATAATCTACGCAGTTGCATTGGTAAATTTCACTGAATTCATATATTTTTATTTAATATGAATTAAATATGCAAATTTATTCATGAAATCATACTTTTTGCTCTGATTCACTAAATAAAGCTCCTAGAATGCTTTTTTTTTGGTAAAAATATTCTTTTAAGCATTCCTAACAATTGTGAATGAAAAAAATTATGGTACCAAGACGGATTTCTTATGTATTTTTTTTTTTTTTTTTTTCTTATGTATTTCTTTGTTTTTTACTTTTTGTTTTTTATTGTTTTTTCGATGGAAATCATTCCAGACTTTATTCAATTCAAATCATAAAAAGGCAAAACTAATTAAGTTTAATCAGTAAAAGTAGAAATAATGATACATTTATGAATTTAGGCTAAATATACAATTTGCATTGGATTTGTACATGAAAGCACGTTTATGAGCAATTTTGGGTCTGACATGCACTTACATAGTGTTGCGTAATGTCGTAATCGCGTACCCAGGCGTCACAAATTTGCGCGAGACTTGAAAGTAAAAAGTCAGTGAGCGGCGAGGTCAAAAAATTTTGCCCAGCAGATATATCGCGAAAATTGTCGAGGGGGGGCCATTATGGCCCCCCCCCCCCCCCGCCCCGGGAGAATTAGGGTTAAATCATTGAACGTCAAACAGGATAGCAACAACTCCCATCTTTTAATGTCTTTTTGGTCTGACGCGGCTGGGGCTTGAACTCCCTCCAGACCTCCCGGTCGTGAGACGGACGCTCTGCCAACTGAGGCCAAACACCGGCAGTGATCTTACTTCCAATACCAGCCTCATTTCAAGTTGAGCAAATGAGATTGATCAACTTGTCTGCATGCCAGAACCAATTTCCCCTCCCATAACACCAGGCTCATTCTTACCGAAGATTTTATCGATGGAGGAGTTGGATGGCAGGGTGCAGTTGAAGATGGAGAACTGCCTCTTGAGACGCTGTGGAATGTCGTTGCGACCTCCTCCAGGTTGGATCATGGCAGCCATCATCTGGATGTCTGCTATGATGGTAAAGTCTCCTGGTTTCTCCAGATTGTAGAATCCGCTGAATTCCATCATCTGACGGACAATCTCATTGGTGATCTAGTGGGAGTAGGGAATACAGGGGTCGCATAAACAGTACTTTCCAATAAGCAACTAGACAAACTGCTTTATACATGCTATAATATTAGGATTGTTATTGGCGGGACATACATTCAGGAATTTCACCGAGTCGTTTAAAGTTACACTTGACTTTATGAAACACTGGAATTTGAAATGACAAAAACATTAGCCCACATTAAAAAAAATACATATATGATATTTCCATTAAAATCTTTTGAATAGGCATGAAAATAAAATGTGCAATAAAATGAAATCTAGAGACTAGGAGCAATTATTTGAAGTCAGTTTTAATTTCAACTCTGGTCTAAAGTGATTTAACTGTGGAAAGCCCATTATGAAACATATCTCTATCAGTACAGATTTGGTTTATCAGCCCATCCATAACACATTTCATTCACAACTGTCTGGGAATAATAATTGGATTTGTTTTCTTCGCCAGGAATTCCTTCAATGCTTAAGCGCCTGTCATCCATAAACTCTCAAGGTTATTATAGCAATGCAACAAATACCCCCAACATGGCCAAAGTTTGTTGACCCTACATGACCATTGACCTTAATCATGTGACCTGAAACTCACACAGAATATTCAGTGATACTTGATTGCTCTTACACGTATGTCCAAGTTTCATGGACTAGATTCATAAACTTTCAAAGTCATGATGGCCATTCAACAAATACCCCCAACATGGCCAAAGTTCTTGACCCTATATGACCTTTGACCTTGGTCATGTGACCTGAAACTCAGGCAGGATATTCAGTAATACTTGATTACTCTTATGTCAAAGTTTTATGAACTAGGTCCATATACTTTCTAAGTTCTGATGACATTTCAAAGACTTAACCTTGGTTAAGATTTCATGTTGACAACGCTCCCGCCGCCGCCGTCACCTATAGCGGCACCTACATGTATAGTCTCGCTCTGCTATGCAGGTGAGACAAAAACTCACCTGATCACCCCATTCATTGATGATCGGCATGTTGATGTCGTCAACGAATACAGTCATTCTCTTTCCAGCGGGAGGTCCATAGGTGTTACCTACTCGCTTGTCAACATAGCTCTCGATTGTTCTCTGTATAACACACGATTACAAAAAAAGAATCATTTTGGCCATTAAACATATAGAACTACATGTACAAGAAAGAAGTCAAATCACCTGACAATTAGATTTACAAGAAAGACTTTAAATCGTTTCAGACCATGATTCATACAAGATCTTATTTGTTCAAATTTCCTTCTTTCTTTTTTTTTCTTTGTTGCATATTTTTTTCCTTAAAATTTATGTTGAGAGGGTTAAGAGTCAAATTAATAAATCTGCCCAAGTTTCCATAAGCATATCCAATAAGCTCACACTGTTCTCTGATGTATCATATTATTGCCCTCATTTCAATTCATTTGTGTAACCATCAAGTACTAAAAAAATACACAAACATACTGACAACAAAATTTTATACAAAAATACAATGATAGTACTAAAAAAATACAAACACGCTGACAACAACAGTTTATACAAAAATACAATGATGGTAAAGTAAAAATTGCTCAATCCCTTTAATTCAAAGAGAAGTTTCCTATAACAAACCTGGAACATCATAGGTGTTGTGGCTGAAGAGAAGTTGAAGCTCTTGGCCATGTGTACTTCAGGGTTGTACTTATCCATGTTACCCTTGATCATCACAGTCTTCGCTGTACCCTGCTCACCGATCAACAGCACAGCCTATAGGGAGAGAGAAGGGAGCAGCAAACTCATACAATAGCCCTTATGCATATGACATCACAATCTCATAGTGCTCTCCTTAAGAGGGTATAGGAATGTGCAGAAACGGAGTTGTCAGTTGTCGAAACATTTTGTTTCCTTATACACAAATGTACAATTATAGGCTAATATATTCTCTATATTATTGATAGATTTCTAAAAAGGTATACTTTTAGACTAGCTTTTCATAACACACAGTCAATGAGAGAACATAAGCAGTGTTATTCAATTCACTCCCCCCTTACATACCTTAGATTGTTTTCCAATGGTTTGTATCAAGAAGTCAGTCCTGACATTGTCCACGTTGGGCACCAAGATGGATCCGTACTCCGGTGTAGAGTCCGATGGATAGACCCAATCCTCTACTCTCTTATCCCAATGAGACCAGTTACCTAGAAGAAACAGAATACAGAACTCCATATTTTTGCGCCACAAGTCATCAAAATACACAACTTGGGAGCCTTTCAAGAAAGGACTTGTCAGACATTCCATCCGACAGTTACCAGAGGATCTGTGCCTTTCGGCCAATCAAAATGAAGGAACGTTGTTACATCCGACAACTTGTGAGGAAAAAATGTTGATGAAACACTCTCCAGGGGAGCGTAACACAAAGATTAGCGATCAATCGCTAAAGGAAGTGACCAATCAAGATCATTGTTACACACGCATTTGGCTCAAAATACTGACCGGTAACCAATCAGAAGCGTTCTTTCATATTTTCTATTCATCGCAAAGCTTTGTGTTATGGGGCCCAGGAGTATCTGATCTAATTGCTGTTTGATTTCTTTATGAAAGGAAAGAAAATTATAATATCAGAATTACAATCATGGATATTTTATTCGACATAGTTTTGTTTATTTGACATTTACTATAGGATCTGTACTTCTCAGCCAATCAAATTCAAGAAAATTAGTCAGATCTGACACTTTGTCAGACAGCAAATGTTAATGAGTGGCTCTCCTGCTCCAGTTTTGATAAGAGCCAAGAAATATGGACAAACAATGGAAGAAGTTATCAAACTTAGCAAATGACTTACGATTTCTATGAAAATTATTAAAATTCCTATTCTTTTAATTACATGTAGGTATTAAGGTCAACAATATTAAAGAAAATGATTATGTTTTCACCTATCCTGAAATCGAAACACACCAACAGTGGGTAGATGTAGAGAATAACTTAGAACATTTGAAAATTTCACTCTATCACTCTATCATATTCAATCTTGGTCCATTTCGCAATAACAAAAGACAAAAAAAGGTACTTTGGCTATATGCAAATTTAAGCAGTGAACTTTTGGAACAAATTTTGAAAACCAGAAAGGAATACTCAATGGATAGGGTGCCAGAAGTGGATAGTGCTAGAAATTAAACAAAAACATTTAAATGACGAATCCTTAGCAAAATAAATCATGACCCTACCTTCACCGTCAACATAATAATCGAACATTGTGTGGTCCGAGGAAGGCGGGATGTTCGGGAGATTGAGCTTGATGTCCTCGTTGCCCCGGATGAACTGCTCCATCTTGGAGCGATCCTCAAGCTCAAGGAGCGCCCCGATGCTCCACATGACGCAGAAGATGTAGATCTTCTCCAGGTGTTCCGGAGAAAGACCCTGGTCCTTGTCCTCCTTGTTTGGGATCATACCTTTCAGGAGATTGATGGCCTACATTGGGGAAAATTTCAAGGAACATATGATAAAGCTTTGTGAAACAGAAGATGGAAATCTGAAAGGGATTTTTTTTTATATTTCATTCAGGATCTACAAATATTCCTTTCTCTCACAGCTCATGGTATAATCACACTTGAGATATTTAAGCATCTTGGTTGCTTAATTGCTGCAATGTTGATGACGACGCATGTTCCTAAAACTGTTGGCCATGGTGGGAATACAATCACTTTTTTACTTATTTCAAAGCATGTAAAGAAACTTAGGACATAAAATTTTAAGGTTTTCCTCTGCACACTCTCCAATCAACATTGAATACTGAAGTCTATAAGGATAGTGACAATATAAACAGGATTCACAGCATTGAAGAAAACAAACTTCCCTGCTCTGATCTTTTGCTGATGAACTCATTTCCAGTTTCAAAACTATTTTCATTACTCCCTTTTGGCTTTTTAGTGTACACAATCATATATAGAGGCCTTATTCAGATCATGCACTACAGATACTTTCACTGCGGTCAAAGAGGCTACACTAAAAAAAAATATCACAGCCAGTCATCCAGTGGATGTTGTTATGATATGCTACAAAAGTTTGACTGACTAATTTTTATTTTTTGTCTAATAAAAATTTCCCTGACATTTCCACGACTGGAAAAGAGTAAAATCACTTCCCCAATTTCCCTTATGGGCTGGAAACTCTGATCCACATGTGTTGATATATAACTTACCTGTGTAATGATCATGCATTCCAGGACGTTCATCTTGAAAACAAGATTCTGAACCGTGTACTGCAAAATGGCTGCAAAGGATCGGTCAAAGAGATTCCGCAGCGTCTCTGCTTCGGATAGGTTCCTGCTCATCAACCATCCCTGGGTGAAGAATAAAAGTAAATCAAACTTTCATTAACAAACATCTTAGAATGTAGTTGTGTTCCTTTTGTTGGCTGCGTGTATTTTCGTCACCTAGGGGGATGTTTTACAAAGATTTAAGTATGACTAAGTCGCACTTAAATGCTGACGCATACAAGATATGTAACGCGCAATCTTATTGATCAATATGCAGTAGTGCGCGTCCCCTTTGCATGATCTGACCAATTCGGTCATGCCTTTTAAGGGGTGTGAGTGGTCACAAATAAAAAGATCTGAAAAAAGCTGAAGAGTGTTGAAAAAGTCTGAAATAGAAAGAGCTCCCATACTTTTTGTACAGAGGAAGGCCAAAAATAAGCTGAAATTAAGCTGAAAATCAAAACAAAAAAATCTGAACTCTCACACCCCTGCCTTTTATACCGCATGCAAATAGACATTTAAGTGCGACTCTAAGTCATACTTATATTTTTGTGAAACACCCCCTGATGTGTTTTTTCAATGAAGAGTCTTCACACTTCACAAAAATTATTGTCACTGCGCATGTATACAAAAGGAAAAAAAAAAAATCCTCATAAAAATGTGGAAGTCCCTACTTCATAAATCTCTCACCTCTACGATAGGTTTCCAATCCAGAGCGGAGCTACTCATGTAGACCATACCGTTACGGGACACGGTGGCAGGGGAGGCATTGTCAATGTTATGAGGCTCAAAGACAATCTTGCAGTTAGGTGCCATTGGGATACGATCACCATTGGCCAGTGTCAAGGTCTTGTTGTCATCCAGCACGCTGTTGAGGTTCTCGATCCAGATAGCATCCACAGGACCATCCAGAACGATCCAGACGTGTTCACCTGAAGAGGGTTATTAAATGTTCATTCATTTTTTTTATTTGAATTATGCAACTTTTTCACATAAAAATTACCAAAGAAAATACAATAAAAAGAGCAAGCTAAACAATGAACAAAATTGTATTTTCTATGACATATTGATTAACATTTTCGCGCAATATTTTCGCTGTGATAAAATTTTTGACCGCGCCACTTGCTGACTTTTTACTTTCAAGTCACACGCATCTTTTGAAACCAAATTTACGACACCCAGTTATGTATAATTATTTTTACTTTTGCTGGTCTCAATAGATTTATTTTATGCTGTTTATGATCTCAACAAGTCCCCGATAAAGTTAATTGAAGAAAAAACCATAAGAAATTGCAAAAATAATACAAGAAATTGATCTGATAACGCAATTTTTTCATTTGTTCATTTGCACAGAACACCACAAAGAGTTTCTATGCCAAAAATTAGAACATTCTGAGCTTTATTTAGGGAGTTAAATGAAAAAGTATGATTTTGCATACTTATTAGGCATATATTAGCATACTCAATTAATAGCAATTTTCATGAAATAAATGACCTTTAGATCAAATGACCATATGTTCTAATTACTGTGCCATTTTCAGAACCTAAATATCACTGATTACAATCTTTTAAAGTCTTGTCAGATGCTTTTAGATATTAATAACATTAATTTTCCTATTTTTTAGAGACAAACTATTATTGCCTCCAAGAGGAATGTATCAATGTTTGAAAGAAAAATGGGTGAATGACTGTTATGATTTCAAGTTAAATTTTACTTCGACTGAATTTAGAAGTCTCCTTAGTCAAAAGAAAATAAGTACCTTTCTTAGCTCGTAGGGTGCGCCTCCACAGGGTAGAGAAGATCCCATCAGTCCAGTCATTGGTGGCCACATCCAGCCTGCCAAACATCTGTGGTGCAGTTATGGCCTTTGGGTTCATCCTCATCTCTTTGTGTGGCTCTCCGCAGTCTGTCATCGCTTTCATCAGGTTATGGATGCAGCAGGTCTTACCAGCCCCGCTGGGTCCCAGGGCCATCATGCCGTGACGGACCCGCTGGGTCTCGAAGAGCTGGATCAGCTTCAGAGTCCAGGGAGGATGATTGACCAGGCCGGCTTCCTCCACTCTCATCCTGATGGCACCCTCGAGCTCGGGGTAGCCGGCCTTGTCCAGGACAATGCCAGGGAAGAGATCGTTGATCAGAGACAAGAACAATGGCTCATCCTCATCAACCTATTAAACATCAAGACAACAAAAAAATTAAACTAATTTGATGCTTTACACTGGGGAACAAAAATGAAAAAAAAAATATTTGTTCCTCTTCCAACTCTATCAAGATTGCAGGTTCCTTTTCTAAAGATATATCAAATAAATGGAGAAAGACACACCTCTTCCATTTGAGATGAATTTCAATGTGTCATAGGATTGAATTATGGAAGGAACTGCCTCAAAGCAATTGGAAAATGGAGATACACTGCAGAAAATTATAATTGAAAGATTTAAGAATCACCATAACTATAAGCCTACTGAGAGTCTACTGAGCTAAAAATGCATTGAATGGAACTTCACGCAAATGTTTCAGCCTGAAAATGACAGTCTTTTTTATTTCTTAATCATAGATTGAATCTAAGGCAGACCTGCCAACCTCTGGGAATGAAAAACTGTATTCTGTGATAAAAAAAACTGTATTTTTCCAAAAAAAAGTGTATTTCATAATAAAATGCTTGGCGCACTCGCTCATCGCGGCGCTCAAGCTGCATGCAAGCTAAAATGCGCACTGCTCTTGCAGATGAAAAAAAAAAATTAAAACATGTGTATATCTTCACCCTGGTTTGAACGAAATGATTGAAGAAAAAAACAAGTTACCTGAAATTACATTGATCTAATAACCATATTTGTACACGTTTTATGAAATAGAGACATATAGAGATTATTTTTCTCAATAAATTACGATTTAGTTTACAAAAAACATATTTTTCAAAGAAAAAACGTACTGCCGTATTTTGGTTGCAAAAACGTACTAAATACGGCTAAAACGTACTGGTTGGCAGGTCTGCTAAGGGCATCTCTGGTGGACCTTTTTAAAATATAGTTTTCCCTCAAGAAAAAAAGAAATTATTTGAAAGCCCAACATAAATGTTTCACCTTTCCACAGCAATTGAGCTTGATCTAACTTTCCCTGTTGGCAAATGTGTTCAGAAGGGCTAATCTTTAATACTAAAAGGTACACAGCTATTGTTGCTCCTCAAATTGGCAACAACTATTTTTTTTAAAGTCATTTTCATTTCATTAATGATTTAAAAGATTATTTTCTGAAAAATTGTAAATTTGTATTTTTAAAAGTGTTGTTTTCATCTGTTGTCAATTCATTTAAATGGCTTTTATTCAGGAGCACACTGGGAATGTCATTCTTTTTCTAATCATGTGTGATTGCTAGCATTAGTGTCTCCTTTAAGTGGCACTGTACCTTTATGGTTAAAGTTGACCAATTTACAATAAAATAAAATAGACTTATGATAAGATACTGACCAGTTTAGACAGGTTCATATCCCTGAGTACTCTCATAACGATGGTATTCTCACTGTCATCTGGGTTTGCTCTCTTAGCTGCTCCAAGGGTACGCAGGACAGACAGGATGTTACGCAGACCAAAATCATAGTGAACCTAGTCAAGCCAAATATGGAGGTAATGACTTAAGTACATTTGGTAGATCATTTTCAGCTCTCAGAATTAAGTTTACACTCCCTGTTGTAAGGAACAGGGCCCTAAATAGCAAAGATTTACAATTGCTTTGATCAATCGCATCTTCGGAAATCGGTGACGGAAGTATCTAGAGTGCGTGTCAGTTCAAAGTGTGTTCTTACTGTGATTAATACTCTTGCATGGATCATTTCATTGAAAATCTATGTGCTCTCCTTGCTTCCAAAGGAGCATTGTGTTAATTTCTTGTATGAAGAATTAACATTGACTGACTTCCAGAATTGTGATTGATTGGATCATTCACAACTCTTTGTAAAAAGACTGGGCCTAGATCAGCAAACCCATTGCAAAATTTGCAAAATTTGCAAAACAACTCCAAGACATATAAGATTGACTTGGGGAATCCCACTAGATTTGTAATTGATCAAACCTTCCTTGCAATGCCCCATTTGAGTACAAGATCGGCTCACTCCTGAAGATGGACATTCAACATTGATTCTTCTCTTCTGTTCTACAAATCCACTCGCCGACTCAAGCCAGCCTCCTCTCATCTCCCAAACCACTCAAGCCTCTCATTTTCTCTGAGTCCTTCTAAGGACTACACTCGTCTCAAAGGAGAATACTCAACCTTTGAACCTTCCACTTTCTCGCCTCTCCATCCCACTTCTACCTCTATCTACATTTCTTAGTCCTTCTAGGACTCGCCACACAGTGTCCCATAAAGCTCTTTATGTGATTATCAATAACACCAAGTAAACATCACAAGATTACCTTACCTGTTTAGTAAGCTGCTCCTCACAGAGCTTGTAGAGGGTATAAAACTTGCGGGCGAGGATGATGTTATCCATGAAACCACAACTAGCAAGCTTGACACGGATGATGATCTGACGATCAGGGACCATCATGGCCACTGTCCTAAAGTTGATCTTCAGGTTCTCGGGAAGCTCCTGACGACCGGCATAACCAGGATTCTGTCAATAGGATGATAAATTGGTGGGGATTTCTTTAATAATAATAATAATAATAATAATACATAACATTTATAAGGTGCTTATTACTGGTGATTCTAAGTGCAGTGTTCTGTTTATGGTTTAGACTTTATAGGATTAAATGAATGGGATGCTATGCAAGAAAGCATGACTGCTTGTAAGCAAGCAACCAGAGGAGAGAGGGCTTAAGATGCTCTTCTAAGAACCGAGGGACCTGGTAATGAGGGTAAACACCTTACCAAAGGGCACTAGTGCATCAAGTCGGAATCAAACTAAGGTCACTGGAACCCCTGCCCGACTGAGCTTTCATGGCTACAATCACAACATAAATGGGCAATGGTGTAAAATAATCAATCCTTTACTATGTCAAAACCCACAACCTTATGATTACAAGGCAAGAGTCAGAATCGCTACAGAACTCACCATAGTAAGGAAAAGACCAAACTCTGGATTGAGATCAACGTTGTCACCGTCAGTGAAGATAAATTGCTTTTTCCTCTCTTTCTTGGCGGTGAGAACGATGGCAATCTGCTGGGCAGCAACGGACAGCACAGGGAGATCGATACGGTTGAACTCGTCAAAGCAACCCCAGCTACCTGACTGAGCCAAACCTATGAAAGAAAGTAAAATCAGAAATCAATCTAAATGACTGTCAAGCATTATTTTTTCATGTAAAATTTGACACCAATCAGGGTGTTTACCCATCAACTGATGAACTCTATCCCCCTGAGTAAAATTGATTTTTGTAACCAACAATGGATATTATGTTACTGGTTCTCCTCTTTGACTCATCAGGTAAAAGTCATTACCTCACTACCCCTGCTCCGATTTATGGCCAAATCAAACAATAAAATGTCTGTGATTCAATTTGGTGAGGCAGTACGTTTCGCTGAACCACAGGGTTGTAGCTATATTACAGGGGTGTCTATTAGCTTCTCACAAAGCTTGGTATCAGCAAACTATAATCTACTTCCCATGAAAGCACAATACAGACCGACAGATATCAGACACTTTGTCTTTCTTGGATGTCTGTTCATCAGCATGGAGTGAATCCATTGAGGAAATCTAAAATGAGCCAATCCCCTTTGGCCTTTCCTCCAAACAAAGGTTTGAAACTTAATATAACTGTGATTTAGATAAGATTCTTTTTAGCTATAGTATACCCCAAGTACAGGTTACATCATTATAACACTTTAATTTTTTAGTCAAATAGTCAAATTGCAAACCATCCACAAGGAGCCTGTTTTATAAAGATTTACGACTATTATTAATCTGCCATTATTGTAACTCCCGTGGAAAGCTTGATTGTGACTGGCTGCTGAGCCCTGTTACCATGGTAGTTGCCATAATGGCAAAATTACCATAGTTGTAACTCTTAACGAAATGTGGCCAAGGAGCGGTAAACATGCATCTCAATCCACTACCTCAACAGTTCATTCGATCCAGTTATCGGTTCATTTGTTCGTTTGTCAAATGGTCACTGGTGGCCTTTATACCTAACATATTGTGTGTTTTTTTTAGATCACACTGCACATATCTTTTGTAATCAACCAACCTTTGTAGATACGACCGAGCCCTCTGTAGTCCATCTGATCCGAGCAGTTGAAAACCACCACATATTTTCCAAGGGATCTTCCCATATCCTTGGTCGTCTCCGTCTTCCCTGTTCCAGCTGGACCGGCCGGTGCTCCGCCCATGCTCATCCCAAGAGCTTGGGAAAGGGTGATGTAACACCTTTGAGATGGGGTTAAAGGCAGTTGGTATTTTTAATCAGCATTTAAAATCAAAATAAAAATCAACATAACTGTTTCTATTTTAGAGTAGGAGTAATACCCTAGCGTAGTGGTCGAGCTGCACACCCCCGATCAGTTACATACAAGGTGAGACATTTAGGTCACACAGGTCACAGCCTCCCATGCACAGGTGATGCCAAATACATGTTTATAAGAATAACATTTTACTATATCTGTAGTGATACTTAGACCCGAAAGGTTTAGTCTCTATATGTTGTCGGTGTTTTGCTGAGACTATGTCTGGCTCCACTGGCCACCTTCATCTAGAGACTGAAGTGTTGCCTATACCAGATTGTGATGAAGGGACTCATGAAGAGTACTGCATAGTATGTGTTCATGCACGTGTGTGCGCGTAGTGAATGCTGTGGTGACACCATGAGAACATAGTGAACTTGGCAAAGTAGGTAATTTTTTTTTTTATTATACTTGCATCGCTTTGATAAATATCTAAGTGTTAATACAGGTGCCCTGATACCTAAATTTTGCTGACAATTAGTGATTCAAATAAAAAATGCCTGACAATTACAAATCCCTTGTTTAAGAACATTTTGACCCATTTTGCACTGTTATTATGCAGTACCCCAGGCCTTCTGTCTGTGTATGGGGAGAACAAACAAGTTATTCAAAATGTTTTTGCCGAAGTGATAGTGTACCTGTCAGTCAGAGGGGTGATGACAAGACGTTCCGTGCATCCCAAGAACTCATTCTGATAGATAAAATCCACATCGGTGATGGAGACGATCATCTTGTCATTGTCCTCGTTGAAATAGAATCGACACTGCTTCAGCCACTCAAAGTCCGAAGTGGATTTGATATGCATACGAACCTGGTGCGAGTAAATGTGTTACAATGAGCATTACATGAAATATTCCAAGCTATGTCTCATTAACCCCTGGCAGGAAAACATGTATATTTCATTAGCATTCAGTTGCAATCCTCCAAGAGAACAGTAAAGCATCATAAGAAATGACTCTAAACAAATCTTTGATTGATTGATTGAATGATTGATTGATTGATTGATTGATTGATTGATTGATTGATTGATTGATTGATTGATTGATTGATTGATTGAGGATAAAACCAATACAAAATATGTACGTTCAAACAATAAAAACATAATAATTGAATCAATAATATAGTGAATAGGTATATGAATTTGAAATTATAAAACTTATGTTGTAAGAGAAATATGGGAAAAAACCAAAAAGCTGCAAGGAGCTTGAAAGGGGTTATCCCAGTTTTGTTGAAAAATGCGTGAATGCCAAAGTTCTCTGAGATAATACAAGTCTCCAATAGTCACTTTGCACGGTTCCCATAATTTCAAGAAAATAAAATTCCCTGATTTTTTCCTCTGATGAAATCACAAAATTCTGTGATAATAATTTCACATTATTTCCACATTCACAAGTTTTCTACATTGTTTCAGCGAACTGTTTGCTGTATAACACACTGTAATCTAAAACTAATTAGCACTATTACAAAGGCATGTAATGGCCTCCCAATTCATGTCATGCACTATAGCTACTTGTACTGCAGTCAAAGAGGCTATACTAAACAACCACCATAGCAAGTCATCCTTTGGATGTTATTTTGATATACAACAAAATATAACAGATTCTGACTGACTTTCAATTTTTGGCCAATAAAAATTCCCTGACAAAGCAAAATATATTTCCCTGATTGGCTGGAAGCCCTGTTCGGAAAAGGGAGTTTTCTCCCTTGTCATAAAGAGATGAAATAGCTAATAGAACAGGAAGCCATTCAGTAGGGCGGGGACAGCGTTTCATTGATCGTAAATCTTTGTAAAACAGAAAGCCATGGCACCCGAGGAGAAGAGACTCACCAAATCATCAAAGATATCCCTCTGATGCACGTGGATGGTGATGAGGGTCTCGAACTTGCGCCTCTCCACCTTGGTCAGGTTACGTGTCGTCTGGGCGATGAGGAGGTTCAGAAGTTCCAGGAATCCGTTGTTGGTCTGCTGCATGACCTTGCGGTCGTACTTGGCATTGTTGAGGGCTTCGGTGGCGTCCCTTGTCCAGATCATCTGGATTCCCAGGAGGCCAATCTGCAGACAGGACAAGAGGAATCAAGAAGATCATCATCCACAATCTTTCATAATTACGTCAGGGTCCCCAGAACTTCCAGAAAACTAAATTCCCTGATTTTTCACTGATGAAGGCTCAAATTGAGACTGCTTTAAGTGCTACGGAATCTAAAGGATTAATCTCCAAACCTTTTTTACTTTGTTACAATGACCACAAAAATGCCTCTACAACCCTGATTTGAAATAAAAGAATAAATTTGCTTCAATCAGAGTTAATTCATTTGAAGACTTTCAATGATTAGTGTCAATAAAAGAGGAATGTATCAGGGAAAACACTTTGCCATAGTTTTTCAGATGTCATGAGAGAACTTCATCAAAAATTAAGTGCTTTTCACTTCGCTCTGAGCCAATCAGATGCAAGGATTTTGGCAGCTTATAACACAGAATCAGTGAAAATCACTCGTTTAATTCATGAACTGCTCTCCATATCTCACCTGTGCTTGGTATGTGTTGAGGAACTCAATGATCTCCAGACTGGAATCCTGTATGGCCATTGCAGCGGTTCTGATGACACCATGAAGAGATCTCTGGGCAACCACCATCAACTGCATCAGCCACAGTTCAACGTTACCTGAGGCCATCACTGCCTTGTCAAGCTGTAGATCAAGGACAGAACATGAATGTGAAATAATCAGTCAGAGACAGTTATCACAGGAGACAATTTGAAGGAATCATCGTAAATCTATGGGGGTGTTACAAGAAACTTGTCAATCAATTGCAAGCCACAGTTCATCATTACCTGATGAAGCCATTACTGCATTGTCTAGCTATAGAACTTGAAGGTGGAATACTCGATCAGGTAATACTTAGTACTTAGTGACTGTTATCCTGAGGGATATTGAAGCAATCTTCATAAATCTATGGGGATATTACAAGAGACTTGATAATCAATAGCAAGTCAAAACTCATCCTTCCCCCAGAAGCACTTACATCTATGGGTTCTCCATCTGAAGACTCTACAGCTAACACCATGTCATAATCTTTCTCAAGGAACCTGACTGCAGTTGTCAAGGATACTGAGAAGGGAATACTTGGACATCCCCTTTTCTCAACTACCATTAATCACTCAGCCGCTTGAACACTCATATTTCCCACAAAGCAAACTTACATCGATGGATTCTCCTTCTGAAGACTGCACAGCCAAGATTCTATCATAATCTTTCTCATGAAACCTGACCGTCTTGGTGTTGTCGAAGATACTGAGAAGATGTGCTTGGATGGTGTGAGAATCGGATGCCTGGCCAAGGATCTCAAGCAGGGCGGGGTCTGACACAAAGAAGAACCGCGGGAACAAGAGGCGCTTCTTCTCCAAATATCTGTAAAAGTGTAAAGTATGAAAACATTACAGCACATAAATTATCATTCGAAATGAAAGCTAGATATGGGCATAGCTGCATAACGCAAGTAAACTTATCTAATGAACCTAATTCACACCTGAGGTTTAAACTTTTTCCTGTAAAAACATGTTTTCATAATAGCAATGTGTTGAATAAACGTACACAAGATTATCTTCAAAATCACTATCATCCCCATCCTTATCATCATCATCATCACCATGAACAAATTCATCATCATTTTCAACTATCACCATCATCACTGCTATCCTCATCACCATCAACATCATCATTATCATCCCCACCACCACCACCATCTCCACCTCCACCACCATCACCATCACCACCATCACCACCAACACCACCACCACCACCATCCTTACCCTGTAAGTGACTTCTGACAGAGTTCTAGCTGCTCAAGTAGATGAGGTAGGAGCTGTCCCATGGTCTCATCACCCACACAGCACTGGACTACATTGGTGTTCTCATGGGCTCTTGTCATGATCTTCACCCAAGACTTGTCAATATTACTGAACCTCTTTGCTTCCTGAAAGACAAATAACATGAAAAAATCAGAACTAATATTTCCATATACTAACCCCAAAAAGGTTGTTTTGCTTTTTTCCCCTTTTTTCTTAAAAAGCAACAATCACATGTACGCATTTGATATATCAACTCATGTAGTACTACACTTTCTTTAATGCTCTGTCATTGCCCGTAATTCACCCACAATAAAGTGCTGAACATTTTCTAAACTTTTATGCATGCAAATCAGACTTGAACTGCGTGCGAGATACTCTAAAAAAAGTCACCCGTAAGTCACACACACGGCTTGCACGGAACGATGTGACAGGCCTTAAAGGGAAGTGGTAAGGGACCATGTCAATAATATGTGCCATGCCTTGCAGCTTGAATCCTGCTGTAAAGGAACTCTGTGTCTTTTCATATTGACTTTCCTGCATATTCTATGATGAAATGTGAAGACTGGCAATGATAACCTGCTTACAGGATTCCTACGCGGATAACACGGCTCTGACAAAATGCCATGGCTCTAAGATTTTAAGCGCCACATTGGATGATCAAATAAATATGTTGGGATATATACCCATTGTCATATTTTATTTCTGATCCACTATCCCAAAACCAACAATTGGTTGCCAAGGAAGGCTTTCTATAGATAGCCAAAATAGGAATTTGGTCCTCAAAAAATAAAAATTAGCATATTCTAATGAGCTATTTTCTCCTTCTTAGAATCTCTCTCTGAATTTCTTCTACATTCAATACTTGTGTAGGTAACTACTGTTCAGTCTTTACAGTTTTCAAGTTTAATATCATTTCAAAGTTCAGGATGTGCTTTTTTAGTTAAAAGTCTACTATACTACAAATCAGACGCATGAATGAATGAATCAATCAATCAATCAATCAATCAACAATGGTAGGCCAGGCTTCGCGATCTGACATGAGAGTTGGTAAATCATGTAAAACGTCAAACAACAAATATGTGGATTGAAACAAACCTTGGGCAGTTGCTTGGCGATATCACCACCGACAAAGACAGCTTCCAGATAGACCCAGAGGTTCTGGACCTGCATCCACTGTTCAATGATCTCACTGGTGTTTGAGAGGTTCTGCACCCATTGCTGAATGTTCTTTTTGAATGGAGCATTGTACCTAGGGGCCGCAACGGGTGAAAAATATCGCACATCAGAATTTTATATGAAATGAAATTAAAGCATATTATCTCATCTCTCATAAAAAATTCAGAAAAAGTCATGATCATTGAAACATTGCAATTTACACTTCAATAATCACAGAAAGGTATAAAAATATGCATTATTTCATCCTTTTCATTTTCCCCCTTATTCTGGCACAGTTATATATCATCTTCAATTCTTTAAAGAAATACCTTATGTTTATAATTTTATTTTAACTCATGCAAGCACATGAATTACTGACTTTATCCCCAAAGAATCATACTGTGGTTACAAATATCCAAGATTACTGTTATCCCATTTATACAATTATTGTACTCTATTCCTTTTTTTTATTTCAACATTTAAAATCGATTTTATTACTTTCACATTCATTTTGTTATGATTATTGATATTGTATATATTTTGGATTTTACCTTGTAAAGAATTTCGCAATTCAGCCTTCAGCTGCGATGAAGTTTTCTTAATAAACCATTTCAATTACACTTATTACAATCCTTCATGCATGACTGATAGCCAGGTTAGAAGTTTTTGACTTCCAGCATAGTTCATCCACACACATTACAGGGTTATTGGTATACTACAATTTGTGTCCAGAAGGACATAACAATACAAGCTCTGCATTTTCACTTTGCATATGCAAATTGTAATTTCTTTCATAATCTAAATGTATATTGCAACACCTCTTATGTATACAAATCATTTTCCTATGGTATCATTCATAATTGAGTGTTTTTAATGACATTTATTCTGTTTTGTTTATTCATTTAAGTGTGTTTAATGATTATTTGAAAATGGAAACAAAGAAACAGAAACTGATATCTTTACACAGGGTACACCTTCAATTTACCTGTTACTCATCAGAGAACCAAGCACCATCAAACTGTCCTCCATCAGACCGATGATCTCCGTGGTGTTATCACCCCGGAGGAGCAGCTCTCCGCGATTCTTGAAGTTTCCGAAGGTCAGGTCCCTGGCGCTCCATTCGGCCACGGTGGCCTTCAGCTTGGCTTCGATATCCTTCTCCTTCACGGCCGAGATACAGATATCCTGTGGGTTTGGGAGACGGTATGGTTAGGACATGCTGGACCAGGTTACACAAAGATTTACAATTGATCATAGGACTGGGGAGTGTTTCATCAACATTTCTATCTGACAAGTTGTCAGATCTGACATCTTTCCTTGATTTTAATTCACTGAGGAGCACTGTTACTATGGCAACTGTCAGATAAAACAGGACTTGTCGGATGAATCGTCCGACAAGTCCTTTCATGAATCAGCCCCCTGATTTTCATGATTGATTTCACTGATCCATTATGTGCTATCAATTGTACAAATCAACTGTACGATCAATCACTGAGCTTTGAATAACAGGGCTCTGGAATCATATGACAGAAGTATAGGAGTACTGTTCTAAACCGATATTGCTATTAAACATTGCAAGATTTGTATAAAATCTTCAGATTGATACAAACGATACAATTATACAATGATTTGCATTATCTATCAAGGAATTAGGAATCTTGGATTGTTTAGCTCAAATTCATATATTTATAATGGTATGGTGATGATGATTCAAACAAAAATAATTCATAATATCCCATTACAACCTTTTTCTCCTTCAGTATTCAAATCAATCGTTTAAAAAAATTGAAGTATATGTAACCTAAAATAGTATTCCAAAATTGATTTTATCCTCAAGATCAGTTTGTATCCACACATATACTAGTAGTTGTTAATTCTCTGATCATTTAACACCATCTTGGCTAATAGTCTACTATGATATGAGTTAATTATCATTTGTTCAAATCATCGCTTGGTCTAATAATCACTTAGTATACTTTTTTTTGTTATCAAATAGTTCTTCTAGTCATTTTAACTAAGTGGGGTTACACCAACTGGTTATTAGACAAAATGGGTACAGCTTAACAGAAGATTAGACTAAATGGTACATGGGCTCCATGGCAACTTGACCAAATGGTTAATAGAAAAACTGGTTTGTAGATGAACTAGGTGTTCGTAGGTGTTCCTAGCATATCAAGAAAACAAAATACCCAATTCTTTACCTGATGAAATGATAATTATTTAAGCTCATTTCCAGTTCCACATGTTTTTGATGTAGTTGCGGTGAACTATTTGCAGTATAGATTTTTTTTTTGCTTTCGATTTTGGGGCCAATCTAAATTCCCTGACTTTTCCCTGATTTGAGGCATTTTAATCAACTTCCCTGACTGGAAAAAATTAGAATAATCATCCCTGATTTCCCTGATGAGCTGGGAATCCTGAGATTAGTGATAATTTACCTCAATATCTTCCTTGCTCTGTAGCAGTGGTGCCTCCATGATGTTCCTGAGGCAGAAGGACTCGCTCTCCACTTCAAAGACATGACCAGTAGTATCAGCCATGCGCTGCCAGTGGCGAGGCTTCATCGCCTTGTTTGTCATCAGCTCCAGGAGTGGACATGTCTCATTGAAATCATCAATGGTTTTCTTGAGATCGTTAAAGGCGGGCCACTCCTTCAGTGCACGTGGCAGCTTGCGGCATCTTTTGGGGGAGGGTTTTATTATTTTTTTGTTATTTCATATTTTTAAGTAATTGGCTAATTCTGTGTTTTCATTAATCATATTTTCCATTTGTTGTATGTGTATCACTGGTTTTACTTCTCTTTCTCTCTCTCTCTGTTCTTTCAAGTCGCATGTGCTTTGAGCATAAATTCAAAAGTAATAAGGTGCTTAACAAAACATATTCATTATCACAATGCGCTTTCTATTTCTTTCAAGTTGAAGATTCATGTCTGGGGTTTTTTCAAGGTAACTTCAAATAAAATTCTTATCATTCTGAACGATCTATTTTACCAATGCACTTTACATCAATCTCTCTAAAGAAGTTTCCATAACTTCTGAGTCACCCAAAATCAAACCAAACCACTAATTTCTCCACAGATGTCACGCCTACATCATAGAAAGATATATACTTCTAAACCGTCAACAATTTAATAAATTCTCTAAACATGCAAATTTCTACTATTTACTCTTGGATCAAACCATTAAAGTTAGCAAACAGCACATTTTGTTAAGAACCAATCACCAATGTGTGATGTTGCATAAGAAATGGTGCGAGCGACAGAAAATTGAGTTTGTAAAATGTGTATACCTTAATTTTAATGTACTTGAATTAAAATTTTATAACAAGATATTTGTAAAAACTTTTCCGTCATGCAATCTTGCATTTTCATCTAAAATGTTTCCTGCAGGGGAAGTGTAAAGAGTATAAGTGACAAACAATGTGAAATGGTCCAAGTGTACGTCTATTTGCTGAACTGGGATGTAATATTTGAATAAGAGCATGAAAGAGGAACAGGGTGAGGTAGGGGAATGACTAGACATACATGTATGTATGAGAAATATTTATTATTCAAATGACCTTTGTAACGGAGGTGTTGAAAGGCGTGCCAATCGAGGAATTTTAAACCTTTACCAAGTCAAATAATGGCAAGAATTGTTTATTGCAAAGGGATAAAAAACTAGTGTAAGAGAACTAAGCCTGAGGATCTTTTTTCCCCATTTCACCAGCAATACTGTGTCATGGACAACATCTATTAGTGAGTAGAATTGAAAATGGTGTCAAAGCCCCCATAAAAACAACGCTTCAGAGTCATTGATTATTGTGCGTGTGCATGTGAGTTTGCAATGATCTACTTCTGAGGACATTTTCTTGCATTTTACCCATTCGAAGACGTCCTAAAACCGGGGCCATCCCCGGCCTAGATAACCATGCCAATCAATTCCTCATCTCCTTTCAAACTGTTTCATAGAATAAACCCATGATCTGTAAAAAGTACCTTTTCTGCCAATTAAACTCAAGTTTTGAATGTAGGGTGGTAGCATCCCCAGTTAGTGAACTATGCTCACATATGTCCCAAATTGAGCCTGGTTAGTGGAATAAATTTAAAAAAAATTTAGTGTATGAGACCACAAACACATGTTCCCTCTTAGGTGATTAATGATAAGTGAGGCCCTGATTGTCAAATTACAAGATCGTATGTGTGTTTGTACACATAGGCGGATCCAGGGGGGCCAGGCCCCCCCCCCCCTTTAGGCGGAGCACACAAAAAAAGAAGGGGAAAGAAAGAGGATTACAAAAAGTGCTTAGAATGCACATTTTTTAGGTCGGAATGTCAAAAAATTTAGCTCGCCCTTCGCGCATGCATTATTGGATTGTTGAAATATTTATCATCTTCAAAAATTTCTGCTCGCGCTTTGAGCTCGCAGTAATTATCTAGTTACATACGCATCTTGCTCAGGATCACAAACACTGCCAAGAGTGTTCAATTTTCGAGACAAAATACATGAAATTTCCAACAATTTTAGCTCGCGCTTTGCGCTCAATATTCAAATAGGGCATATGAGATTATTACATTTTAATTTTGTTATAAAAGAATAAAGAAAAGAAGTGTTAGGACTACCCCTAAAAGAAACAATCAAAAATCATCTCTGGGCGCCCGATCTGAGAATATATGGGTGATGATTTTTTTCGCCCCCCCCCCTATTGGTGAAAGCTGGATCCGCCCCTGTGTGTACATGTATATGTGTGACGGGATGATGTTGACAATGTAAATTAATCGTGTCTTCACAGTGACGAGCAAACGAGTTAGTACAGGGTTTCTCCCACAATCCAAACCCACCACCAATTAGTGCAACAGGGCAAACCAACGTGCATGAAGGAAGTGGATGTTAGAGGGATCTTTGGTGCAAAGACCACAAAGTGACTCCTAAAAATCTGTCCCATCTTCAAGCTATTGAGGTAGAAGAATTTTCAAGCATACAACAAGAACAGCATGAAATCACGGTCTGTTGTCACTTGAACGAGTCGTAACAGACCACGATTTCTAGCACGGTTCGTTTGCCAAAAAAAATAACTGCTCCCTCAATATTTTCAGGCAGATAGAATCACTTTGAGTCTTTGCACCCATGAAGGGTGAAAACAGGTCAACCTTGTGAAATTAAAAAACAAACAAATTAGATGAAACCTGTGGAGTGAGAAAATGTTAGATTAGAAACTCAAAAGCCTGTATTCTGAAGACCATTTTTACCTAGATCATGGTCTATCTCTGCTAAAATATTGGAAAAACAAAGCTTCCAAAAGTTTGTTTACATATTTTTTTCATACATTCACTTTGTTATTTCCTCATGCTTTAATGAAGAAAATGATTAATTATATTATTTCCAGACATTTACAATTTGTTTGTCAAATGAGCTGATAACTTCAACATGTACTGTTACAGAATTGTATCAAGTATGGTTTTCAATAACTAAACCATAACTTAAAACCAGGATTTAAATGAAACCAGAATTCAGAATAAGAACCAAAGTATCAACTAAAATAACAACAACAACAAATCACCCAAAAAGTGAAATGCATGATTAAAGCGATTACTCATTTACTCTAGTGCTAATTACTCTCATCTGAGTTCCATACTTAAGGATATCATGATACTAGGGTTTGTGATGGAATTAAATCAAAATTGTAAATCAATTGTGCCTTTTAAAATGCAATATTATCAAAGATTGGTTTGATAAAATGTTGATGAACAGATCATGCATCTTAAAAAACCAAGAGAACACATTTAACAAACACAAACCATTTTAGGATGGAAATATCCTTTCAAAAACCCAAACATCTAGATTAGAAATCAATCGATTGAAGTGCAAAAATGTTAATATCAATTTCAAACATGCATCACCTGACACAGCACTCGGACTTACCTGTTCTGAAACTCAATGAGCTCGTTGTTGATCTTCTCAATGTCGACATCGAGCCAGAGGATGTCGTAGTAGCCGTTGACGCGGTCGATGACATCGTTGTACAACCCGTAGAGCTTCTGCAGGAGGTTAAGCTCCTTGCGAATCACCAGGAGCTCCGGATAGTCCGTCACGGGGAGACCAAAGAGCTCCTCACCACCAGTGTAGGTGATGTACTTGCGGTAGAGATTGTCAAAGTGGTTCTGGTAGATCAGGAGACGGTCGCTGGCTTCCTTGGGAGGCAGACCTGTTACCATGGGGCCATTCTGGAAAAGAACGAGAATAGGACGAGTGGCAAAAGCAATGAATAAGAAGAGGCCAAAGTCACAGATTCTGGAACACCGGATTATATCCGATATGATCGGATACAAGTAACATTATTTCCCCATTTCAACATTTCTATTTTTATCATACACCAAGTAAATGAGAAAGCTTATTAACAACACTGATACCAAATTATGTTAAACGCACAAATATTTTTTTATAACTACAAAAAGAGCTCACATCTCGGTAGGAGCCATAGAAGTCGTTGCAATCCACAATGAATGTCTGGACATTCTCTAGTAACTCTCCGCGGAAGTTTGGTTGGATGGAGAGCAGACGATGGGAGACTTCCGTGGCCTGGGAGCTGAGTTTGGCCCAGCTGTAACGCAGGGTGTCCACACGCTCCACGTCCTCCTTGGCTACCAGCAGCTCGTACTTGTTCAGTAGAGCGTAGGATTCCTGAGATGAAACGCACAGAAAGAATCATGATCACTATTTAATCCACATAACTCATAACAATCTAAAAAAATATATATTACTCAAAAAATTCCAGATCTATTCTGGGATGATGACACAGAACCCCCAAATCATATAATTTTTAGCAATTCCATGAAATATATGTAAACAACCTTTTTGTTATGTCCAACCCCCCTTTTTCTCCATTCTTAATTCACAAGCATTGTCATTGATTTTCACCAACTAATTTTCTCCCAGCCAATCAGAGGCAAGGATTGAAAATTACGGACGAAACTTTTCATGAACTGCTCCTTCGGCGATTCAAAGTTTGGGGACTTATCCATGGGATCAAAACACCTTTATGTAATGGAACACAGTGAAGATTCCAAGATTTGAACTTCTCAATTCTTGATTTACAGGGTGTAGCATAAAAGAATCTACAAATCTGTAGGGCCATTTTAAACCTCTCCTGAATACCCTACCTCAATAGGTCCAATGGCCATGTCGATACGGATCTCATTCTCCCTCACATCCTTGAGCGCCTTCATGGCCAGACGGATATCATCCAAGTCCTTGATAGGACGGTTGAGTTTCTTAGTGGTGTCATCAATGAACTCTATGATACCTTCCATCATGGTGCGGTACTTCTCGTTGCAGGCCTTACCATAGGCCACACACCATGCCTTGGTCTCAGTGGTCAGTGAGATCTTCAGTTTCTCTGGCAATATTGGAACAAAGTTAGGTGATGAACCTTAGTAGGTGATTAGTGGTATTGCCATTGGTGGAGCATGGATTAGTGTTAAGTTATTCTGGTTGAGGATGGTGTTGATACAACACCAAACCTAGCTTAGACACTTTTAAACACCTATACATGTACTGTAAACCCCTACACTGTAAGTTCATTTAACCCATTGAATGACATGGCATGAATATGAATACTAATTAAAGCAATTAGAAAGCAAAAACATATAAATATGCACATATTTGAAATGATATATCAACAATCTATGTCCACGTCAGAATCAGTGACATGGTTCCGCAAAATTTCATTTCTGGTACACGCAAAAAGAAAAAGTAGCAGAAAATGCAATGTAAAGAAGTTGTGAAATAGCTTCTTGCCATACCAAAGATGTTGAGACAAATCATTGACCCCGGATATTCCTATATAAAACATTGAGTAGAACTATCACTTCAGGTACTGGATGGCATTTCATAGACTTTTTGTAACTCACGCATGACATTAGCATGATAGGTTCTTGAGCTAAGTCAGAAACACTACATTGTACTTTGTGGGACCTTTACTTGGTCAATCAAATTTTGATAAATATCATACTTTGCATTCAGATATTTGTTGAGAACAAGAATTTTAACCTTAACAAATAGGATACCGGTGTGATGGTACAGTTAGTAGAGCGTCCGTCTCACAACTGGGAGGCCGGTAGTTCAAGCCCCAGCCGAGTCAGACAAAAAGACGTTATGAGATTGAAGTTGCTGCTAGCCTATTTGGAGGATAGAGCAACGTCGATCTGATGCTGCACAGTGGCTGCTGGGCACATGATCAAGTGGGCAAAATTTTCGAAATATTTCTATTTCAGATTTCTATTTCGAACAATAAAATATGGATTTCATTTAAATTTTTACTCATGCCTGAAAATGATTAAGAATCTGATTAAAACCCAAGAATAGGTCATCAGTAGTGAGTAAAGTCATGTAGAAGTTACACACAGCTATACGAAACACCACCAAAAGTACTAACTCTACTATTAGCTAATGAGTACCTGTATAGAGTGCAATGGCACCGACATTGTAGAACTCCGGCTCAGCCAAGATGGCGTCCTCCAGCTCCCTATAGTGGACAATGGTCGACTGGAAGTCACTCAGTTTCGGCTGCTGATTGAGGAATTCCTGGACAGTTTCATCCCGTTCCTTCTGCCAGATAGGATGGTAGCGCGCGAACCGCTCCAGGGCAGTAGTCACTTCCTACAAGCGGACAAGTAAAAGACATTTACTGATGATAATAGGCAATCCCATAAAATGATGAACCTTTTTGTACATCCAACCTCATCCCCCCCCCCCCCAAACTTTTACTTCACTCTATGAATTGCTCAAGCCATGATGTATTGAGAGAATTATAACCTTTCATATAAACTAGAACACAGACAATTATTTTTCAGAAATGTCAAACATATAGGAGGTTGGATGCACATATCTAATGGAAGTGCCCTCATATGACACTTGGTTCTTGTCTGGTTCACTTGTCTGTCAGATTACACAGTGCCAGTGCCACAGTAACAGAGGTGATTCTTACTCTAGACCATCCAAAAAACAGAGAATGAGCAGCGTTGATGACAAGTAAGATAGTGTGTCAAAATGCAAGCGCCCGGCCAAACTTGCGGGTTAGGCACTTGGCCTTGGGGATGTGCTTGGGGCTGATGACCGCGCTGCTGTACTGGCTACGGAGCCGCGTTGGGTATTTTGTTCAATGTGTTACGATTTGTTTTGGGTTTTTTTGCGATCCTTGCGCGTGACTTGCAGATGACTAGTTTGCTACCCACAAGTCACCCATATTGACAGTATTTTATCCCATACCTCACACATAATTGCCCACAGGAGCGCATGTAAGTCTGATTTGCCTGCAGAAAAGTATTGACAAAAGAAGGATGGAGCACTCTGATGATGTCCTCTGACCGTGGCTGTGGGTTTGGCTGGCTCCAATAGCCAGCAGCATAGGACAGCCAGCAAACCATTTACATAGCTAGGTCTTGATTGGCATGTGCGGAGAAAATGACAAAAAAAAAACAGGAAATGGCCCCTTTTCAGCTTAATTTTTTTTAAAGTCCCTACCGTGGGAAGGGAGGAAACTCCCACACCTACCCCCCTTGCATGCTCTGCACGCTCGGAGGGCGCTTTGCGTCCTGGGGTAACGTGATATACATGTAGATTCCTAATTTTCTTCAGCAAAAGTTGGCAGGTATGATTAATCCTCATTGCCAGGTCCCTCATAGAGAATCTAAAGCTTTCATGCTTCATTAAGGCTCTGTCACATTGCTCCATGCTATCCTTGCATGTGACTTGCGGATGACTAGTTTGCTACCCACAAGTAACCCATATTGACAGTATTTTATCCCATATCTCACACATAATTGCCCACAGGAGCGCATGCAAGTCTGATTTGCCTGCAGAAAAGTTTTGAACAAGCTTATGATCGTCGTTGTGGGTGATTCCCTGCAAATAATCCACAAGGATTGCACAGATCGACGTGACAGGGCCTTTAGCAATCAGGTATAAAATCACCCACCACCACCAACTCAAAATTGATGTCACTAACCTTCTTGGTGGACATGACGCATGTGGAGAGGAGTGAGACTAGTTTGGCAATCTCTTTGTTCTCGCTGACATTCTTGAAGTAGTTCTTGACCTGTACCTGGGGTACCAGGTTCACTGAAGCTAGCTCATCCGAACGACCTGAAACGAGAAACAGCAAATTGGTCTGACCATGAGAGCACCTTTAAATATTTTAAACTCTTTGCCCACTTTGTTTGAATAGAGTACCATACAGCAGACTGCCAACTTGACAAAATTAAAAAGTAAAATTTCATTCTCTACACACACACAAACACTGAGTGCATTGTACAAACACACATACACAATAGTAATGTGTGTGCATCACATTATTCAGTATACACACAAAGATTTTCTTCACAATAAAGCAATCAAAAATTATTGTGGGTTGAATAAGCATAGTCCATTCAAAATCCCACTTAAGTTTGCACCATTATATCAAATGTGGTACAGGAGGGATTATGTCCATAGTTGGCAATGAGTTAAGTCTTGTTTTGCAGCTGTGCAATTCTATAAAATGATTAACCTTTTTTGTACGTCCATATCCCGATTTTTTCCCATTCGTACTTCACTTAAACCCCTCAACCCATGAGAATTTGAGAGCATTACAACCATTTATATCAACAAGGAAACAGAGATAAACCATTTCAGGAATGTCCCATAGGAGGTCAGCCAAGTAAGGGAAGCATTTCATGAAAGGATGAGTCAGAAGTTTTATCCAATGAGTTCAGTTTTATCCGACAGTTACCATTGCAACACTGCTTCTCAGCCAATCAAAATCAAGGAAAGTTGTCAGATCTGACAATCTGTCAGACAACAATATTGACGAAACTGTCCCAAGATGTAAATACTTTATGGAATTGGCCAGTTCTGATTGTATGTGATTGAATTACATCATTTATACCGCGATAGAACAAGATCTAAGGAATCAAGTGAGAATTCAATTTTGTGAGGTTACTGATATTTGATAGCCTCATTCAAATATCAAACATAACTCATTTTAAATTAAGTTTTCATTGATTTCAGCCTCTTGAGACATTTTGTGAAAACAATGATATGACGATATATTTTCAACCTTCCAATCAAAATGGAAAAAGAAGATGGAAGACGTCTTTACCTTTCTTGGTAGATGTGATATCACTCCTGGAGCTTTCAGAAGCAGCCATACTGGAGATACTGCTGCGACGAGCCGAGTCAGGCAATGCTGCAGCACGCATGTCAGCTTCCTGTTTAGCCTACCATTTAACAATATACAAGAAATAATCGCAATGAGGGGAAAAGCTGATGATTCGATTCATGATCAATCCTGATTGGGACATCATATTATGACAATTTTATGAAAATAATTACTTCAAACTTACGTTTTGGCCCCAATAATCTGATTGTTCTCATTCAAATTCATTTCAATTTTATTAAATACAGGAAAAGAAATATAATACAAAATCATTACACACACACGTATAATTTTATTTAAAAAAACATAAATGAGAATTAAACTATAAATAAAAATCATGTATATTCATTAAATTTATGTATAGAAAATCATGTATTATACGTGCTATGTTACTTTATTTTCATAATGCCTCTAAATGTCCTTTATCATTAATAAATATTTCTGTTATCCTCATTTAATATCATCTGTCGTGTACATACCTTGGATTTTCGTTCCTTGTTCCACTGTGCAACTCCTTTTGCCACTCCTAGAACTAGCTGTGCGGCTTTGTTGACAGTCTGTTGTACTTCATCGAGGGTGGGCTGCATGATTATGTTTGGGATGGCCAGAGCAACAGCGCAGCGGAAGAAAGGACTCTCCTTTCGTTTGTTTTCCCCTTGCTCGACTGCAAAAGTGATTCAAAATTAGATTTTATGCAACACTCTGTGAATTCATGAAATACTGGCTTAGGTAACTGCATGGACCTACACCTATAAGCACTTGGTACTGATCTCTTCCAACAGTATTAACACTAGAACCTTACTAATCAGCACTCATGCTGAATAGCAATTGCACTTTTCCACATAATTAACACCAAAACCTAACACCCACTAAGCACTCACCAGTGATATGCACCTTCCCACAGAATTAATACCCACACTTGACACCCACTATAAAGCACTTAGCAGCAATACCAGTATATTCAACTGAGTGCTGAACAACACATGCACTTTTTTTCAGTATCAACACCAACACCTGCTGTACCACCCTCTGAGCACTTACCAGTGATATAACTGAGTGCTGAGCTGGAGGTTATCCTCTTCCTGACGGCATCCATGGTGAAGCGGGTGACCTTGAGAAGGGCATCGAGGTTCCGATGGTTGAAGTGGGCTAGGAGCTCCTGGGCAGATTCTTCAAGGTGCTCCCTCTTTTCCCGCCGTTTCTTGGCTGCCGTCATGGCCGCGGCAGACTGAGAGCGGGACGCGATGCTTCCCGGACTGCGGGCGCGGCTACGGATGCTCATGCGGGAAGGAGTGGGGCTGGAGCGCTTCTTTTCCCCATCTGGATAAAAGTTGACAGATATCGTTAATTATCATTTGATTTGCCTTTGCAGTAGCTGAGTGTATTGTACACTGTGCCAAATCTGACAATTTGGCATAGCTTGCCAAAAAAAAGTGCTTGTTAGCTTTTTGAGGAATAAATTCCTAATGGGTACCCACCTGGGTAGCAAGAATCCTTATATTGTATGAAATACAATGTAATTTTAGGCATTATTGGAAGTTATCAACAGTGGGAGAATTACATTTCTAATATTCCTTTCTGAAAGAAAGACAATAGAAAGAAGATAGTGAGAAACTTACTTTCATCTTCAATTTCCTTCTCCCTCTCCTCATCCTCTTCCTCCTCTTCTTCCTCTTCAACATCTGGCTCTGCAAGGAGCATGTTGATGAGCTCATTAGCGGCCTCCTCCACCTGGATACTCTTCACCTGGAGCGTGATGGCTCCCTTATTACATAACTCCTGCAAAAGATAAATGGGAGAGATGGAGAAAGGAAGTCAACTTTTAAAAAGATATGCAACTTTTTTTTCACTTTTTCCACAATGGAAATTACCCAGGTCTTTTTGGGGCTGTTGCAAAAAGAGTTGCAATCAACTGCAACCTGATTTTCTACCAACTTGCGAATTTAATATTTTGAGTTGTCTTTAAACACAACTCCTACTGAAACAGAGGAGATTCAATCAAACATAACTGCAAACCTCAAATGCAACTTTATTTTCAACCACTCATTTAGGACTTGCGAGTTATATTTTTGAGTTGCACTCAAACACAACTCCTTATAAAACAAGCCCCTTGACTTGAGAAGGAACACTGACTCAAAGAGAACTGCATTTTTTTTTTTTATAGAAGTCAGGATGATCCTACCTGAGTTCTCTTTAGGAACTGATCCGTAGTCCAGGACTCATCTTCAGGAAGCTCACAGAGCTGGGTCTCACTCATCTCCTTCAAGACTGCGTTGATGCGGAACTGGCACAGATCCGAGGCTCGGTCCATCAACAGTTCCAGATCACCTGGAGGATAATGGAAAGTCAATCCTTTATTAACATGGACACATATAAGCTAATATGATAATAATGTGGGTAAATTTCTTGCAGAAGGAAAACACGCCATGGCTGGGAATCGAACCCACGTCCCTCAGATTAAAAGACAAGAGCCATAACCACTAGACCACGAAGCCCCCATCATATAATACCTATGGGGCGCATTCCAGGGGCACATCATGAAAGTTGTCAGCACTGGCTGAATTGTCAGAGCTGACAATATCAGTGAAATCCTTGATTCTGATTGGCTAAGAAGCAGAAGCCTCTGACTGCTACTATGGTAATTATCACAGGGAGGTAACTTGTCAGACAACTTTCATGAGACAATCCCTGGTAAAGTACTTGTCAGATATTTCATACAACAAAATCCCTTTCATACAACATATCTGACAATTTGCCAGACTGAAAATGTTAATGAAATACTAGCCCAGTATGCCATTGATTAGAAATCACATTGATTGTCAATTTGTAATGCACTCTCTTTATCAAACGATATGTCACATCTGCAAATTTAAAAGACTGCAGGAACCTATTCAAAGGATCTTCAGACCAAATTTTCAGAATCCTTGCCAATGCATAAACGGGTACAAAGGATTACAGAACAATTGAAAAAGAAGGACATTGCCCACTTTTCTACACAACCATATGGGCAAACTTTCCCAATAGTAGGGACACAGGGTCATTATGATTTTTTTCTTTCTTTCCCCAAGTAGGGACTGCCCGTATCAAATAAGGACAGATGGCAAGTATTGCGGCGCAACTTACCCAGAGCTGCATAGACTTCATCTACAAACTGGTCTATGTTCATACTGGTCCATGTCAGGGCAGTAAGTCCAGGATCTAGGATTCTATTAAGCTTGTCGGTGTGGGATTCCATCAAGGGCTCAAAGGCTGGTTGGATCTTGCTGCAAACTCGCTTGTTCTCCTCAAGAAGAAGCTGGAAACGAATAAGTTTATGAAAATAGATAAATATGAGATTAATGGACATGAAAATTTGACTACTTAAGTGGGGAAGTGTTTCAAAAATAGTACAGTGTGACTTCCAAATCATGCTGAAGTGCAGACTCACACATGATATTCAATGCGCAATCTCACTGATTAATAGGCAGCAGGCTACCTTTGGAAGTGCTTAGAACATTCTATCATAATGTGAATTGTTTATTATCATAACTATAATCACCTTGAGTTTGTTGTAGTTCTCCTTGAAGAGGCTCTGTTTCTGGTAGATGGCCCTGGCTGCGATGGGCACCTCCAAGCCAAGACGGTACATGCATTCCGTCTCCTTGATGAGGGTGAGGATCTGAGGGTCAAAGTTCACATACAGCTCCTGGGTTTCTGGATGACGTACAAGGAGGGAAGAGTGAAGGCCGCTCTTGACAGCTTCAACCTGGGTAAGATGGAATAAAAGATTTTATAAAATAGGTGTATTATTTCAAGCATCGCGATTGGCCAATATGCATCACATGACATCCAACTTTTTTTGTGCACTTCACGGCAGTGCAAAAGGTGAAAAACGAAAATTGACATTGCACACTCAAGCAAACCAGTGCGGTATGAGTCCCGGGAGAAGTCCAACAAAACTGTACTGTAACTTTTAAAAATTTGTTTCTGTGTTGCTATTTTATAAAACAATTAATGCACTTGCTCTGTCGTGCATAAAAGTAAATGCAGAGAAAGCTCGGTTTCTTCAGATAGTGCACACTGGGCACTCGCCGCCAGCGGCTCGTGCACAGTGCGGCACCTATCTAAAGAAACCTCGCGTGCTCTGCATTACTACTAACGCACTCGGCTGCATGCATTATTTGTATACAATTCAACTTTATTACACAAGCCAAATAGGCTATTAAAAAATACATATAAATACAAATACACATTTCTATGTTATGTAGATAATTCCTTAGCATGTATGGGGAAGAAAACACGAAATGAAATTACAGAAAAGAAATCAAGAATAAGACTAGATTATCAGCCTTTGCAAAGGAACTATCAACAGCTGTTTGAATATGCTGGGTTTTTTGTTCATGTTCCAACAGAAAAGGCATGGAATATTGCCTGTCCAGACTCCAAAGGTATAGCACAACTTTTAAAACTATCAGCAGTTGCAATCGTACTGACTGATCCGGTTATGGTAGCCTATAATAATATACAAATACATCGGGCTGTGAAAAAATATAGTGGGAATTAAATATCTGAGGTTGGTCTGGTAATTACTATTTTCCCCCGAGGGCAAAATAGTTACATTGCCAGCTAGAAGAAAACTATATGGAGCTATTTGCATGTTTTCCTATTGAAATCATATTTTTTCACATGATCACGAATTGACCAATCGTTTATCTAGAATATTCATGAATATTCATAAGAGGGATATAATGAATACTACTACTACTAATAATAATATACAATTTTTATAGCACTTAATGCATCAGAATGACATCTTTTACAGCTCTACATAGATATCATTACCCTAATCCCAGTCATCAAGTATGGATCCAGGCACAGATGAACTTAGAATGTACCAAAGATTATATTCATGATCATTTATGGCAAGCAGAGAGAGAAAAAAATGCAGAATATTTATTTTAAAAATAACACAATTGGATATTAGACATCATAGATTTTATACCACAGGATCCTATATAACTATACCGTTACCTGATGCAATTAATACAAACATTTAGTCAGAGACAAGAAGGATAAACCAAGTTCTGTTCACCTGTCTGTACCAGGCACGCTGGTAAAGAACTTCAAACTCCATGAGCACCTTAGCCAACTTATTGTAATTCTTGATGATACGCCTCGCCTCGTTCCCATTCAACAACTGAGGGCGTTGTTGGAATGCATCCATGGGCTCTTGGATACGACGGAACATCTGGCGTGCCCAGGTGATCTTGCCCGAGATGGGTGGCAGGTCGCGTCCGATGGGAGGGTCGTTCTTGTTGCGCTGATAGTTCTTGGAGGTGTTCTCGATCTCCCGGCCGAAGCGCTGCAGGATCTGGGCATACTTCTCGTGGATACCGAGGTTTGGCACATCGACTCTGTCAAGAGAGAAATTCATAGGACAGGGTTATGTAGCACAAAGCTTGGCAATCGATCTTATGATGAAATACAACTGATTGTACATTATATTTAATGCGGTCAATCGTAAAAATATGTTCTTTTATCGAGTGCTAAGATTTGTGTTACAGGTCCAAGGACAAGATGATCTTGATGAAAGAAAAAAGTTATCACAGACAACAATTGCAACATTTTAGCTGCAACTATAACCTGACAGGAGAAAAAGGGTAGATTTTTTCCATGCGTCCTGGCAATGATCTATGGAAGAGAGAACTGGGCAGCAAAATCAAGTGGGTGTGATTGAAAAGGATGAGATGAGGAGGGTCAGATACATGTGCAGGGTATCATTATGTGAGAGAAAGAGAAAATAAGACCTTCTCCGGTCCATGGGCCTGGTAAGGATAGGACAGGTGGTGAGAGAGAGAGAGAGAAGGCTGAGATGGTTTGGTCATGTGGCTAGGGGAGAAGAGATCCACTGGCTCCAAAGAATACTAAATTTCTCAGTTGCTGGGAGAAATTCACATGGGAGACCTCACAAGACATGGGGTGAAACCATCAAAGAAGATAGAAAAAAATAACATTACCCACATTGACCCAAATGACAGGACAGTATGGAGGAGTGCCATTAAGGAAAAGAAACGTCCAACCTCACAAAGTGGGACATACGGACTCTGAAATGTGATGATGGCAAGAAGCAATCCCAATACAACAATTTCCAAGATACCATAAACAGTTCTTTTCAAAAGGATAAAAAAATCAACAAAATAAGGCTATTTAAAATGAACATGTGTGGATCTGTGCAAACTAGGAAAGAATAAAAATTGCCAAAGGCTTGTCTCATGTGGTAGTAGAGTATTTGCCCTCATTTTGTAAGGGTGGTTCCTTTCTTCACAATAAGCATGTTATTTTGCTGGTACTGGTAGTCAGCATTTCTGGAGAGATGAGATAACAAATACTTCTAAATTTATTACAGATATTTCTTTATTTTTTTAATTAAACAAAAGGTAAAATATGGTGTAACCAAAAGCTTCCTATTAAACATGTAATACATGTACGAACATAATAGAGTAGTGCAAACAATCAACCATAAAATAGCAGTGGATGAAGAAAATAAATCAAACATGAATTTGATATGAATTCATGAGCACAAACATGATACAGAAGAGGATTTGCAGAAAAATCACATCTCATGACTGAATTCTACAATCTAATGGATATTGGGGACCAATATTGCCCAACATCGATGCCGCCAGTCTTGCTTTCAACACTGCACTAAACCCAGTCCCACATACTGAATTTAATGTGTTTCTTTTAAACCACCACGTTTCACTGCACTCGCAAACCCAAGAAACCAGAGTCAGGATCCATTCAGATATGACATGAAAAACTGACAGTCTCTAAGATGTCACAAAGTTATAAAATGCAATACGAATGCTTATCTTATAAACAAAGAGGTCAGTGGTTCCTAGTATAGCTAAAGCAAGGGTAATATATAGCATGCTTTTGTATTGGAAACTACATAAATCTTGCTTTACAAATGCTAAAGAGTATATTATTATTAAGCATGACAATTAGTGCATGCTATATCCTTATAAAGTGGGGTTTTTTTTAACACAGGCTCAGGTTGTTATATTTAATTATGCAAATTTTATTTATGTATCATTGCATTATTATTGTATTTTGATTATCATATTTATACCTGTTGATGTTACTACTGTAATATAGAATAAAATTGAATTGAAAATTAAACTGAAAATTGGAAATTGAATGAAAGTTTTCCTTTCAACAGTTTTTCATGCCATACCAAACACTCTCTGAGTAGAAGAACCCAATATTTATCCATTCCAAGCAACAATCAAGACATTGGCACACTTCTCCTTACCTTGGGAACCTTCTTTGGTCATCAAATTCCAATATTAGTAAATATCTTATGAAAAAAATGTGCAAAAAGGGAGTTTTATAACACAATTCTAAACATTGCTTGATAAGTGCTTTAAGAGACACCACCCATAATGCTGTTTGTAAAGTTACACATGACTTTATGTGAGACTGGAACATGTTCTTAATATAGGAGCTAAACTAGCTACATAAGCATGGTAGGGATATATTACCACAAGAAAGAGTCACCAGTCATGCATAAAGTCACTTGCAAGTTATGGACACCTCATGGAAAAAAAACCTGCTGATGTATTTAATTTTCTATAAAATTATTTTTCTCTTGTTAATTTAGAGAGCAACTTGATTAGATACATATCATTTATTAGTGTTGAGTAAGTAGAGTTTAGGTAAATACTGTACACGTACCAACAGATGGATAGAATATAAAAGCGTTTGTTAAACCTGCAGGAGGACCATTTCACTAAGCGCTAAGAGAGATCAAATTTGCATTTAAATCCCCAAGTAGCCAACACCTAACACATCACAATGATTAGACAATGATCAGGGCCATTGCAGAAATAGTTGCAATCAAATGCAACTTCATTTCCAACCAATCAAAAGTGCCCATTTATCTGAAGGGGTGCCACTGCGTAATCATTTACATTCTGTGCTTGGGCACATAGCCTGACTTTACGTCAAACTAAACTTTCGGGGAAACACACCCAAGGTCTTTAAAAGCATCCATGAGAATTTTGATACTTCGTCAGAAAAAGAAAACTAGACATCAAAATACTAAAAGTTCACCTCTTTTCACAAATAAAGCAACAAAAGGGAAACGAAACTTATTCATCATTCATGATCATCCCACTCACTAGCGTAGATAAGTAATATCCTGAACATATATATTTGTTTATGCCACCTTAACATTCCTTTAAAAAACTATATATCATACTACCTTTCAAACTTGCGTAGAGTCAAGAGTGCCCTGGGTACATTGTAGATCTTGTCCAACATATTATCCATGAAATTCTTGACCGATACCTGTAGGGGAAAAAAAAAGAACTTTAATCACATGCCTCGTAACACACACCTTCAAAATGGATTTTGAGTTGTGATTGATTACACTGATGACATTAAACAACCAATCGCAAAATCAATCATAAAATTCAGTCACGAAGCCCAAATCAAACGATATTTGCTTGTAAATTTAGGTTTTATTCAAAATGAAATTAAACAGAAACTGGTCTTCCTCTGGAATGGGTAATATGTTTTCATTATTCTTATTGTTCTTAGTAGCCATGGCATCTGTATGTTCTGTTGCTCACTCTAATGTCAAAATTTCACAAATCTGTAGCACTCATAGCAAATTCAAGGGCTGAAGAATGCCAACACAGACAAATACTAGTACATGTGGGACAGTGTATTATTATCATTGCTTGGAAATAGACCCAAAACCAACAAGAAATGTCATGCTAATTTTCCTAATTCCCTTAGCAATTATGCATTTTCCACCAGAATAATTTTGCACATATTTTTCATTCATACATACAAACACTTGGATCATCATTTTATAGGAATCTGTTCAAACATATTTTTAAATCGTCACCACAACTGGCATTTACACTGTATGTCTAATTCAGTACATCATTGTTAGGAAAGGCCAAAATGAAGGGTCTTACCAGGAGGTCATTGACGGATCTCTTGAAATCAGAATAGTCCGAATCAAACTCCGCTTTCCTCTGGTCTAACGGATCATAAGGTTTCTTCTTCATGGACGTGTACACCACGGTGAATCGGTTGGCCAGGGAATCCATACCTGAAATGAAAAATAATAAAACTCACAAAACTGGTCTACATCTGGATGCGGGAGGCACATATTAGTACCACGGCATTAGTATCATGTCATATGCTGCATGAAATTTATGGATATTATTCAAACCTGCCAACCCTGACAGCAAAGAAACACAAACAATTATGAAGAAATTTCCAGAAATAGGAACATTTCCCATTCAAGACTACAATTTTTTTTCACAGAATTAGGAACACACAATGGCAATTTTCTTTTCCCCCAAATAGGTAAAGTCCTATTTAATAGGGATACTTGGCATGGATGGATATTGTAAGGTTCTGTTCTAGTATTTCCATGAAATTTTCGGGGCACTTCAGGGATGCTCTTGGATGAGGTCCGTGAGTAAATCCACGATGCACTCACCTTCAATACGAGAATCAGCTAGATGGGAGTAGCGTTCGATGATATCAAACATATCAATGATCTTGACCAGGCGGCGCTCGAAGGTGTCAAACTTGCCAAAGATGTACATCTCAGAGAACTCAAACTGGCGCTCCTTGGGCATGCTCTCCAGCTTCTGCTTGGTCTTCTGAAAACAGGCCTGGTACTCGTGATTCAAGGTGATACAGTTCTTGAGCTTGGGGATCAGCTCTTCTCGCGGTTGCTCCCAGATGGTTGCCGTGCCTGCGTCGGTGATGTACGACTTGCAAGATGTGATCATCTGATTGGTAACCTGTGGGGATTAGCAGGTGGAGAAAATGTGGTGATGATCAACAGAGAAGTTTTATAACATATAATGGGTGACTGTCCTTTCAAAACAGCTGTTTGCTGGGTCCAATAGTAAAAAGAGTTGCGATGAAAAGCAATAGTGCTGGTCAATATTTGATTTCAATGTTAGTCGATTATCGGCAGAAAAATATCGCCGATAACACGATGTATCGCCAGCTCTGAAACTTCATTATATGTGTTCTTTATGAGCTTCAGTACCATGAGAGCAGGGAAGGGAGAAATGAAAGTAAGGCTTTCATCAGTGCATGTGCATTAAAAGCGGGCATTTGGGAATCAACTTACAAAGTCCTGAGTTGGTTTAAAGCAATACAGAGTGCCTGCTTTTTTGGTCAATAAATAGTGACTAACTTTTCATAATCAAAAATATTTTGGTCATATCTTGTCACCGTGATATATAAACATAATATAGAAACCATTATCAAATACAAATTTTCTCAGTATCACATAATTTTGATAATATTGAAATGTTGCCCAGCACTAAAACGCAACTCCAAAAATCAAATGCAACTTGACTTTCATTAGATGAAATGAGAGTATTTGGACTGCGCTTGACACTTTTTGAGTTGTGTTTAAATGCAACTCTTTCTACACAGGGCCAATATATTGAAATCTTGACAATTTTCACTTAGTTAATTTAGAGTACCAAAGTGTGACATCATCAATTTTCTTTTTTTGGTATTTTACCGTTTTTGATACCGTATTTCGGTTGAGCATGATGAAATACCTCCACAACCCAATTTGGTGGGAATCGGTCCATGGGACCCCAAGGTATGACCTCATGAATACATAATTAGCCCCACTGAAATCAATGTATATATTGATGTGGTTCATAACAACAATACACTGACTTCAGTGATGCTAATTATTTATTCATAAGGTCATACCTTGGGGCCCCCATGGACCAATTCCCATCAAATTTGGGTTGTGGATGTTTTTCATCATGCCTCGCAGAGGTATGGTATAAAAAAAAACACAGAAATTCAACAACAAAAATTGACGCCATCGCTTCGGTACTCTACTATAATGATCACTATTGTATACTACGCTGTTCCCATAAGGCCAGAAGAGATTACAATGGATCAAAATTATTTACAATCGTGATATCTTCAAACTACAAACTGCAAGTGAGTAAGGTTATAAATGCCTTCTGAAAAGACATGCAGTTACTGATGAAGTAATTGTAAGTGGCAAGTCATTCCAGTATTTTGAAGCCGACATGGTTAATGTTTTATCACTGAATATATGTCAGATATATCGATTCAAACATACAATCTTTTCAATATATATTATAATAGATAGATACTGACAGACATGCCAACCTTCTACAACAACAAAAGTATTCTTTGAAGAAAAAAAAGTATTTTTTGGACAAAACAGAGTATTTTTAAAAATTTGTCTCAATGCAATAATCACCAACCTGTTGTAGTGAGATCGGTGAAAAAACATGTGAAATGATCCTACTTGAAAACTTGATAATTCACCCTTTTAAACATGTGCTCGTAGGCAAGAATTTACTTGTTCTTTTCATGCAACAAGTAACCGGCCCGACAGTGATTTTTACTGGTCTGGGACCGTCAGATCGGCGCTAGTGTCACGCGCTGTGTATAATACATACTCCATGATCGGAAATTTAAAAAAAAAAAAGTAACAAATCATACAAAAAAGTATTGGTGTATTCATAGCAAAAAAGAGGAACAAATACATGTACTCTAAAAAGGGAATGTTAGCCATGTCTGGATACAGTGTATAATTTTGAAAGCAAACCTTGACAAAGAGCGATGTCATTCTTTCTGATGTGTTGTAGTATCTGGAGATACTATGAATCATACGAATGGCGTTGATTAAACCAGGAATCGTCTCTACCATACCAACCTGTAAAAAAAATGAATACATCAAATATATTAAATCTTCTGGAAAAAAAAATCTAAGCATCATATCATATCATGGTTGATGTAGATACGAACGATTTTGAATATTCTGTATGATTTGATTATCAAGTAATTTGTTAATCAATAATTGTTCATCATATTGGTAATTTTGTAGTTTGTTCAGCTACATTTGTGAGTACAGTTGGTTTTTAGTCATATATTTCTGATTATTTGTAACGAGTGGAAACCAAATTTCTGTGTAACCACATAAGACCTATTTTTAGATCATATTTTAGAAAACTCTGTGCATTAGCAGCACATACAGGTGGGAAAATTTGTTCGAAGTAATAATGTCTGACATTAGTTTGTTGGAACATACAACTGTGGGTATACTACACAAAACAAATATCACATATTCATTGAAGTTTCAGGCTCCTAAAGTGGTGTCCATGTACTTACTGGGTCGCTGTTATACAAGGGGTCACAAAACTTATCCAAGGTGTAGAGAAACTTGACATTATCCTTGGCTTCATTTGCAGCATCCGTGATACGACGATCAAGCTCCATCCATTTTTGCTGAAGGGAGTAAAAGAAAAAGTGCACACATATATAGTTAGTCCAGTGTCCAAAAGGGAGAGTTGTACCTGCATGACATCACAGATCTTGGTCGCATTGCCAATTGGAGGATCTACATGGCATTAGCAATCCCAATATTCAAATGCTCATCATTTTCTTATTGTTTGACCAATCTTCCTCAAACTTTCATTGGTCTTATGCTTTGATTTTCCTGCTTTCACATACACTAACTTGTTCTCCTTTAAAGGGAGTAAAGTCCACTTGATACAATAATAGGTATTTACATAGCACTGTCTATCTTACATGTAGGTGAACTATTATCATTACCCGTTGTTCTAGCCCGAGCTGGCCATTTCTAGCACTCAGTGCATTCTGCATTCACAGAATTAATCCTGTCGGGTACCAATTCAACCCGCCAGGGTTGAATGCAGCACAATGTGGGTAAGGAAACGTGCCATGGCTGGGATTTGGAACCACGACCCACTAATAAAAAGAAGAGAGTTAGAACCACTAGACCACATGTGCACATAGTCCACCTACCTTGAGAGTTCTTGACTTGGCAGCTTGTAAGACACCCAGGACAGCCTTGACCTCAGGGCCTTTGATCTGCTCTAGGAGATAGTTGAAACGAGACATGCGCTTCTTCCAATGATCCAGCTCAGCCCGCGGACCAATGTTGTCTGCCTCCTTCCTCATTTGTTCGCTTTCTGCTAGCACCTAATTGTGACATTTGAATGTTATAGAAATTTTCTATCAGGTTTTCGCAAATGACATATGAAAGCTATAGAGTACCAAAGTGATGATGTCAGTTGCCATGGTGTCACGGCGGCCTGGTTCTAAAGAAATGATCGCTCTATATTGCGCATGTTTCTCATAGGAGAAAATGGCTGCTATTGGAATTTCATCGCTTGCAACCTATTTTTCAGACGAGCCAAAGTCATTGCAGCAAAAAGCTATTCGATCAACATCATTTTGATCACTAAAATGACATTAAAAATTGATACCAACTTTACTGTCTTAATTCATTTTTGCTTTTCACTTTCATCTTTGGGGAAACCTATGAAAACTGCAGTTGGTAACAGCCAGGGACAAAACACATCACCATTTTTTGCAAACACAAATGTGTATAGACGATCCTCAGCTATGACTCTGTTTATGGTTCGTGGTCATGACATTGTGACGTCACACTTTAGGTACTCTATACAATAAAGTTAATATGGGAGCATCTTGAGCACTATGGTTAATGTTGGCATTATCAAAATGTGCAATATCATTATCATCTTCATTGCGGTACCGTATATGGGCAATTATTTCTCTGTAAAAAGAGCTATACCAACCTGTTCAATTTGTTTGATCCACCCGGCCATGATCTCCTCCACCTTCTCTAGGTCGTGGGTGCTGTTGGCCACAGCGATGTAATCAGAAGCCTTGGTAAGCTTGGAGACATCGTAGGTCTCACACTTCTTGAGATCCATGCGCTCTCCCAATGAGTCCTTGGCTCCGCCCAGGATGGAGACGAAAGCCTCCAGGCTCAGCAAGAAATCCTGACGTGACTGCAAGCCATTACAAAGAGGTGGGAAATGCACATTTGGGGTACATTTCACGAGTCAAAATTAATGAAACATGAACAAATCTACCAAAAATTGGCCAATTGTCATTTTGTAACAATGATTTTGTTGCTTTCATTGCATTGCCAAGTTAATGTGTGCAATGATTAGATCAAGTTAAACAGCAATTATTCAGGAACGGCACCCCATACTTATACCAGGAATGGCATCTTTCTGTTCATTAGATTTTTTCTCTTTAAAACCACACTCCTATTGTAATTGCTATTATTCGGGATAATGAGAAACTAGCTCTATGGCCGTATTCTAAAGCCGGGTTTAACTTAGACCATGGTTAACTGAACTCAAATTTTGTTGACACTGCAAATCTATTGTGGTTACTCTGCTCTTTCCTATTTCTACAATGGTGAAGACAATCATCTTCTTCATCATTCCCAGACATTTAACAATAATTTGAGTGTCGAATTAGCTGATAAATTGAACCTCTACTCAAGCCATATTCAGCTCATCTCATCTGGTTTACAGTCCTTTTCAGGACTTCACTCATTTTCAAGAAAAGAATACTTCTAATTTTCTCCGTTCATTTTATCTCGTCTTTCCATTTCAACCTTTCTGCCTGTATTTCCTTCCCTTCTTCATATTACACATGGTGAACCGCAAACCTTCTCCATGTTACAGACTCCACCATGCAAACCTACAAAGATCACCTGAACCTCTACTGTTCGATGTTTATGTCACAATGGCTATCGATAGTTAAACCACAATTTAAGACCACAGTTTGATTTCAACCCTATGTCGCAATGGAGGCCTATGGGTTAGGTGACCACGGCAGCTCTCATATGACCCACCTGTTGATTGGCAGGGGTACCTAGCTGCCCCCATCCGTTGGTGTTGGTACGGAGGAATGGTATGATGATTTCAGCCAGGTACTTCTCAACAGCATTCAGTAAACCAACACCATTGGTATCCAGAGAAGTGAAAATCAGCTCCTAAATAGGAAATAATACGGTCAGTTATTATCATGTTTTAATCTATTTATTTATCTATCTATCTATGTACATGTACATGTGGAGGTGGAAAATCGTAACAGACAACTTATGTATTTTCTGTAAAACAACAGAATCTTTTATTCATTTTGTTTTAGAATGCCCAAGCGTAAAGCTTTTCTGGAAACCTATTGTGGATTTGATTAATTTAATGTTTAAAGAAAAAATTATATTAAACGAAAAATTATTAATAGTTGGTTTTGATTTCACACATGAACAAGCAACATATATAAATACAGTGCTTGTGTATGCTCAATATGCAATCTATTTGATGTATATGATTAATTATTTTCAAGGTAAACCATACAACAATTATTCTATATGGCATGTGTTTAAATATGAAATTCTTTTAGACGACATCTCGGATGTTAATACATGTTAACTTGGCTATTGAATGAATAAAAACCTCTGACACGAGGGGAAAAAAAAAATCTATGTACATGTACGTATGTATTATCTATTTATTCAATAACTTATTCAATTATTTATTTATTTATTATTGATTATTTATCAATTCATTCATCAATTTATCAAGTTATTGAATCATTCATTTATATTAATCATTCATTTATTTACTCATTCATTCAATCAATTAATTATTCATTTAGTTATTTTTATACAGGGTAGCTATGTCCGTGGTCTCACCAATTTCAAACTACTTTTAACTAACTACTTTATGTAGGACATAAAAGAATTGATGCATACTTTATGAATGGTTTCTTCGTTGACCGGTTTGGTAGTATTGGCCCTGAGGAAGAACACACAGACTCCATTAAGAGGCATGTCAGTACCATCAGTTACATACACCCTAGGTTTATTGTTCTTTGCCTTTGTTCCTTGCGGACCTAGTCTCATTGGCTCACCTGGAAGAAAACATTCAGGAAAATATGCATGGTTTAGAGTGATTCAAATCTAGATGAATACTCAAGTCAGTCGCCCAATACATGATCCGACAATGATGCAATTTTTCTAATAAATCAAGTTTTGCACTAAATTCAAAATTTCCAGGAGGTGAAATCGTTTCATTTGTAGTTCAGCAAATTGCCAGGAAAAATAAAATCTTAATTCTGCTTTGCTGCAGGCCTTGTGACCAGAGGTTTGGAGTTTGAGGATCACTCAAGAATGAACTGTGCACACTGTATTTTCTCAGTAAACTTCTAAAGCAGTCAGGAAAAAAATAGTCTTGTATCTCATTTTCTGGTCACACGGGCCTAACTACAACTGGCAGGCAAAAGATATTCATTCGAGCCAACCCATAGCTCAATTTTTAAATTTGATATTGCTGATTGACAAAAATGAATGAATATGATTGACAATCTAACACTGATTCTAGGGAGGGTACCTACTGAACTTCCTTTTCCAAATTGGAAAGATATATCACTACTTTGGAACTATTTTTTTACTTGCGGAAGAATTAGGGCCATTTTACTCTCTCAAGTGATGAATTTGATCCCGTCAGGTGTAATCTTCATAAATGCTGATTTATTTTTTAAATGAGCAGGTCGAGGTACCCTTTTCCAGTCAGATATGGAATGTCAGACATTTATCCTATCCACTGGTAGTAAACATTCAACCCTCTAATTCCTCCTTATTTTTTATGAATTCTTTTTAAGTGCCACTTTAACACACGAGTCTATGGGAAATGAATTAGGCCTGTGATGCCTTCTATCTATTAACTTAACAACTTCAAATTTTGACAGTATGATGAAGCAAAATAACTCTTTCACATTAACTAATTTTCTCATTCTTACTTTATGAAGACAAAATTACTATTTTGGCTCTTTACAGAGAACCTTCCCAGGTGACTTATTGTTCGTGTGGGGGTGGAAGACCATGACAAAAACTTCATCAAAGATAAATCTAGCATAATACTCTATCAAATATCCATCTCACATTCAAATCAATTATACACCCACTCTCCTAAAAGTGAAAGAACTCGCGTAAATATGTAGTCAAGAGAAAAATAATACAGACAGAAATTTCAATAAATGAGAGCTAATGCCAACACCTGCAAAAATACATTTATTGATTGCCAACGGTTGTCATCAAAGAATGTTTTCCAGATTGTCACAAACATGAGCATTTTTTTATTGAATAAAAATCACTGTCAATAACAGGAGCTGTACATGTCAACACCTGCAGTCACCTACTGATATTAAATGGTATTAATGAATTATTGATTTTATTCATCCATCATTATAATTTCTTGTACTCACCCGCACTATCCTGCATCCAAGCATGTTTTCCATCTAAAAAAAACAAAAACAAACATAATAACATTTTGATAATGATGCCTCTTTTTTTACTGACTTTTTTTGTGCATGTATAAAACTTTTAACTGATCATTTTTTTATAAATATCATCCTAAAATCATAATTGCATGTATTTGGGTATATAAATACATAAAATAACTTTAGAGGAATGTCATTGACAAAGTAGAGGAATTACATGTATATCAAGGTAAAAACACAAAGGATTGAGAAAAATCATAATTCTCAAAATACAAACAATCCAGTACATACATACATGTACATGCACCTGCTATCCAGCATTTGTTTTAATAGATCTTTCTTATCTGTGGTGCCTGACTGACTTTAATACAAAAGTGTGTAAAAACTTGTCATAACATGCAGGCAGAAGACACAGAATTCAATGATTCTCTCCCCCATTTTCTATATTGCTCTGAAAAAATCTACCATATTGGTGTGCCCATTTTTTTCTTCAGTTCTGTATGAAGTTTTTGTCCCGGCCCAACATTGTTGATTAAAAATATGGACTTGCTATTAGGATGAACACAAAAAAATCTTCTGTTGAATCCCTGAACCATTAACAAAAGCTCATACAAATGAAATGTACCCCTCAGTTGAAAAAATTGATAATAAAAAAAAAAAATTCCGGGGCTACTTTTGTTTAGCTCACCGGCCAAAATTTGCTACACTGTATTACATATCAAACTTGAACCGACAAGTATGAACATTTCAGGGGCTCTATTTTAAATTTTCCAAGGCTCTTTCTGGTATTTCAGAAGAAAATTTGCCCCAAACTTCATGTGTTATTTTTCCTCTCGTCTTCCTCTCACATATTAACCACTTAATAATGAGACTTGAAGCAACGGAAGATGAAAAATCCTTCAAGCAACAAACTTCTTCCTGCAATCATTTCAATGCATTTACAATCTATGAGACAGGTGGTGTTGCATACATCAGACGATCCATTTTCCTCTTTTTGGTTTTATATAAAAATAGCACATTAATGTAAAGTGGTAGACAGGATTGCACAATCATTCATGTCTTAAAAGAATGTGCATCACCACATAAAAGCAGCCCTGGTGCAGCTGCCTTGGAAATAAATTACGAATCGTGTTGATTGAAAACCTGGAGACTACATAGTTTGGTTTTAATTGCATTCCACCTACATCCATGCACATGGTATTTTATAATAATAATAATGAATATGTTCAGTGTGTTTATAGTGCATAGCACTTGCTAAGTATGTCCCTAGACGTGCATTATATAAAAAACAGAATGAAGTTCTAACCAATAGAATGCTTCCCACCTGTCTTCAGTATAGCAATCAACAGTATTTTTCAATAAATATATCAATAATGATCATAATACGCCTTATTCACATGTTTTAGCCGTTGATACAAAGTTCTAAACACTGCATACATGTACCTGGCAAGTTCCTCAACAAAAAGTTGATTTGAATAAAAAGACAAAATCAAATAAGCATACTGCTTGCTAAAAAAATTTCATAAAAATTGGATTTAAAAGGGCAATTCCGTAAAATATGTACGTCCAACCCTCTACACAAACAAACAAGTGTATGTCATAATTGCACATCAATTGGTTGTAAATACGTAACCGCTTTGTGTAAAATAAGTGAAACTTTTAATATGATAATTTCCTCATACTACAATTGTTTTGATGAATTTTTCAACATTAGTCAAGTTTTATTTATCTCTTTTTATTCAGATGACATTTTATTGGAGTGGACTTGCCTTTCAATTACCTTCCCCTTTTTAAGCTTCTATCATTCTTATCAACAACTTTTAAAAGAAAGCCCAAAGAATTTATGATTATGGGAACTTGAACACTATGGCAACTATTATCGTCATCATTGCCAAAAGTTTTTTTTTTACTACATTTTGGTCATTGTACATAAAGAACATGTATTTTAGACAATTCATGGGAACAAGATACAACAGGCAGGCATTTGATATTCTTTTATTTTTAATGTTGTTCAGTCATCTCTTCAAACATCTTCTTAGCCTTTGTGAATGGTGTATTCTTATTGGTTTATTTTTTTGGGGGAGGGTAGTCTTGTGCAAGGACATTATTGATCTAGCAAGACACTGGTATTGACGTCCCCTTCCCTCTCTACACCTGCTCAATGTGGTAAAACATGCAATTCATGATAAGAGTGAAGTCGTTTATTCTGGAACTATACTCACTTTCCCCAGAATCGGGCTCTTGATAGAAGAACATGAGATGTGTACTGACACCAGTCTCAGAATCAAAGAATTTGTTCATCTTCTCAATCTATGTAAAAAAAATGAATACAGATAAAAACCAAAATGAGATTTAATTAGTATAAAAAAATGAGGGGAGGAATATAGAACAAATGAAAATACACATGTAGGAAAGGTAATCAATTACACTCGAAACCATCATAAGAAGAAATCTCTTCAGTCTGCAAAATATAGACACTTTATTAATTAAAGGACAAGTCCACCCAACAAAAAGTTTATTTGAATAAAAAGAGAAAAATCCAACAATCATAACACTGAAAATTTTATAAAAATCGGATGTAAAATGAGAAAGTCATGACATTTTAATGTTTCGCTTAATTTCTCACAACAGTTATAACTTATATGCACATCCTGGCCAGTATGCAAATGAGGGGACTGATGACATCACGCACTCGATATTTCTTTTGTATTTTATTATCTGAAATATGAAATATTCAAATTTTCTCACACATGGCATTTGAAATCGAACTTTATTCCTCCCTGAACTTGTGGAATTAACATTGTTTAACATTATGTAGTTCACTCAAGTTTTACATTATTATTGTCAATTCTGTATAAATTGAAATATTGTATAATTCAAACAATAAAAACAAAAGAAATAGTGAGTGATGGGCATCATAGACTCGCATTTGCATATCACCGAGTTGTGCACATAACTGTTTTGAGAAAAATATGCGAAAATTTAAAATGTCATAACTTTCTTACTGTATTTTCCATCCGATTTTGATGAAGTTTTCAGCGTTATGCCTGTTAGATTTTTCTCTATTTATTCAAATCAACATTTTTTTGGGGTGGACTTGACCTTTAAATACAGGGAATATTGTATACTGTAGATCTGCCAGTTTCAGACTTTCAATATGTTGTCAGCATAGTCTCACAGTGAAGGCACTTTACCACACAGTACCAGACACAGATTACTTCCTATGTTTATACTAGTAACCATAGCAACTTACATTATTGCCTTCTAATATGGCATCCTCCACATCGCCCCTCTCCAGATGGAGGGAATCCGCCACGGCTTCCATGATAAATTCATGACGAACGTCGAGTTGAGCCCTCTTTGCTTCACGCTCTTCTTTCAGTTTTTGCTGCAATATTCATTGAAAAAAAAAGAAATGAATACCATGTTATTATAATCATGAACTATCTTAACGAGTTGATTATTTACAATGTACTCAATTTATGAAAATCAACCCTCAAAAGTACCAATTTGAAATAAAAACATGGCGCTGATAGTAAATTCCTTACATTGTTATATTCATTTTCGAAAATAGTTTTTCGATGTTGTCAATTTCTAAACCAATTCACTGTGTGCTTTGAAAACAAAATTTGCATACGGTCTGAATCCTCGACATGAAATGTCAAAAGATATAAATGCACAGAATTGTACAAATATACGAAATACCAATATTCGAGAAAATAGTTAAAGTTGTACATTTAAAAGGTACGTAAACATGTATGTACCAACTGTCAACATCTACATACAGTATGCTTTATAAGTAACACCAAAACAAATGTGTCTTGTTAAAGTGGAAGTTCACATTAACATTAACGAATTATAAAGGAAGTTATAAGAATTTTAAGTATTTTATTTGTGATGTCCTACGAACAGTTGCCCTACATATATGTTTGTAATATAAAATGCATAACTTTCAATTATTTTAATGGTTCATGATGACAACACATTTTCTTCTTACAGAAACGGGTGTGAAATAATTTGTCTGTTGAAATACTAAAGGTACAATAAAAAAGTTAAAACTAAAAAAATGGCATTTCATTTATTTTTTTAAATTAATTATACATGTGATGTGAAACTGCTTGCATGTGAAGTCAACAATAAAGAAATTAAAATTCTAATAACTTTTGAAATCTTTCATGGATATTCACCAATATTTATCCCCTTTTTTATTTTCAAGGCAAAGCATTGTCTGTTTATGAAATAAATGAATACAAATCATTTTTATGATGACCCCTCAAACAAGTACTTCAAAAATATATGACTGGTTATATCATCTATAAAATCTTTGTCTATGACTGGTCGTCAAAGTACTGGCTGGGCAAAAATAGATGCTTTGATGGGTAAAATAATATCACTGAAGATGAATAAAAGTTGGGCAAAATAATACACTGTAGTAATCAACAATAAATGCTTAGTCATGCTAACTGTATCTGTATGCACCCAACTGTTTAAATTAGATCAATTTCTTATCAGATTTAGAAGTAAATTGTACATGTAACTGTTGAAATAAGGTTTCCAGTGAGGTGTGTTTCAAAGAATGCTATAAATTAGGTCTTGTAATCATAACAGAGTGAGTTCAATCATGTTATACTGTGCGGAAATAGAATCCATGGTTCCATATTAACCCCCTGGTATTTTTTTTTTCAATTCAATTCATACACGTATACTAACATGTACACACTGTACATGTACATGTATTCCCAATTAAAAACATACAAATACACAATAATAGTGGCAACCAGTTAGAACATAAAACACACAAACTGATATATTATCTAAAATTACCCCGAAACATAAAATTAGAAAGAGTACATTTGAATAAAAGAAGAAACAAAGCACTAGGACAGGATGAATTCAGCATCGATCAGGTAAGGAACTGGTTTTGAAACAGCCATTGTACTTTTTTACTGTAAAATGAAAGGTTGTTCAAAATTTTAGAGACATAGTTTTATACAATTTTTTTTTCTATTAGTACATTTTTGTATCACCAATTTGCATTATCTCATACCTTAAATTTACATCAAAGACGATATGAATGATTTATGATTCAATAACAAGCTCACTATAATTTTAAATTGAATATTTCTGCTTTAAGCAAATTAATTGCTTACTCACAAATCCATGTGATCAAGAATTGCACTTAATTACTGGTGGTTATGGTGATAGTTACGTACACTGTCATCATGTACTTAAGTAAACAAGAGTCGGCAGACTTCATTTTATAAAATTCCAACAGACTTACGATACCTTTGTTTTTCCAGCGAAGTGCCTAAATGCTTCTTCAGCATGACTATCCATCATATACAAGATAAATTACAAATTGCATCAGAATATTTCCAAAATATAATCTCTTCTCGAATCAGAAATATATTCTAAATTGATAAATCCCAGTAATATTCCTCAGGGCATAATTCATATTTCCCTGTATACAGTACGGCTAGATGAATGAGAGTGTAATTTCCTGTATATATATGGTACAAGAACTGATCAGAGTGAAATGCATCATAAAAACAAAACCCATTTCTCTCGGGTAAAACCAATTTCCTTCGCAACAGAGGGGGGAGAAGCTACATGTGTTAGAACAATGTCTATGAGACGCAGCAATAACAAAATCATTTCAAATTATTTAAACAAAACTTCAGCATCTGTCATTTTATTTTGAGCAAGACAAGAGATTCCATGAAGCTTCAAACATATTGTATGTTATATTCACACCTGCAATATTTTGTAAAGATACCCACCGTAAAATGCACAGACCCATCTTTAGTAATTCATGCGCTAGGCAGTGTAAATTAATATCGTAAATTGCATTTTTTTCAGAGCCCTCAAATTGTCAATACTGAAAAGGTACTCTATGCACGAACGACCTTACTATGCATTGATACCAATGCTGCACAGTTAATATCAATAATGGACCCATTGTGTTTGCTCTGGCATGCTTTAGTGATTGGGTGCGTTGCCTAGCACCAACAAGCTTTAAGCTTTAATATAAACTAAGGCTCATGTGGTTGATGTGGTAACAAAGGCTACATGTATATTTCAGTAAGCTACCCTTGATAAAATCAAGGCATCAACTTGTTTTGAGTAATTGATATTCCAATTGTTCAAAAAGTAGGCTATACTCAATAGGGTCTAGCCATTTACATTGTAAACCTATGAATGAGTTGGGGTTCAAAATCAATCTACTTTCCTAACCAAATTAACAAACTTAAACTCATTATCCAACGAGAATATGCACCCTCAGGTTTAAAACACACATCTTCAAGTGAAAAGTAAAGCAGAGTCCGATGAAGCAATGATCCAAAACCTAAGCTAAGTACTGGTAATGCTTTACTTTTAATGTTTACTTGCAATACTGTTACTCATCCATACATTTCACCAAATATGTTTCATTTGGGTACATTCCCATTAAACTAAATCAAGGCGATCATTGCAGTTTCAAACACACATCGTCCGCCATATGATGCAATTACAATCCATTTAAAATCACATCATTGAAATTATCAAAATCTACATGTACCTCATTTATATCAACTGTACATGTAAGTGTATGTCTTAAGATATTTTTAGCAAATTTGTAAGAGTACCAGCTGCCATCCGGCATTCTCTGACTCTTTATGGCTTTCCTTAGGGAAACAAAATCACAAGTGTTATGTACTGGGATTTTTCAGGCATTAAATGGGGCAAAGAAAATCATATATCTGGTACCATGGCTCTTCTTATTTTCATGATTTCCAAATCCTCTGTTTTCAAACCTCGTTTTCATTGGCATCCTCAAGCAAAACAGACCTTTGTTGCTATTGACATGATGCTACGTGATGCACAAATTGAAAGATATTTGATTACATGTACCTCATCAGCAAGCACTCCACAGATCTTGTGATAAAGAATAGAGAGCACGATGACTCTACAAGAGCTTAACTAAATAAAAATCTACCAGTTTCAGATTAAATGTTAACCTCATTCAGTTGTCAGTAGAGAACTACAGATTGTCTGTCCTGCAATTCAATTCTTTTCTTAAAGCGAAGTCTTTGTGTTTGGGGGTATTGTTAGAGGGCTTAGGAGATACTCGAAATCAAGCTTTAAACAAATATTCACCAAAAACGAGATGTACATCTCTAGAATAGATTTTGTGGCAGTGAACGGTGGCAATACTTTGCATTGTGAATGTACAACAAGTGAAAGTTAAATTGTTCATGAGCCTGCTTTAATTTAAAGAAGTGATTCAATTTTTCATAAACAATAAAATAATATATATAATACAATCACTAGAACTAATACCTATAATAATATGAATAAAGAATGTGGTGGAGTGTCTTACAGATAACTTTACATTTATACTATTTACAATAATGAACATTAATATTATAAACAATTAAAAATCATTCATACATGTAGGTCAAGTATTTTTCATATTTACAAGGGTCAACTGTTCATATCATCAAAGGTCATGACATGCATACGCATGCGTCAAAATTTCAGAATGCTCAAACTGTAGTAAAGTAGTAGAGTACGTTTCAGGTCATTGTAAGCATTTAAAAAAATTGCAAAAATTTCCTTACTTTATTATAGCTCCTCAGAAGGTCACTTGACCCCCAATTTTTATTTCATATTCGGAAAGAGTATGAACCGTAGATATGATTCAATATCTCAGTTGACCCTCCATAATGTCATGACGTCATCAAAATGGCGTCAGAACCCAAAATTGTAATTTTATGTGTTCTGACGTCATTGTAATTATGCAAATTTATTTGACTCTTACTGTGTAAATATTAGTTGATTTTCGCCCAATTTTCGATATTTTGTAGCTGAGGTCAAACTCTTTCTGAATTATTGCCTCAATCGATAAGGCATCAGACTTACATCTCAAGAGGTCATACATGTAGGTGCACCGGTTCGAGTCCAAGGGTGAACTTTTTTCTTTTTTTTTTTTTCTTTTCACCATTTCGGATGTATGGTCTTTTATGACCATTACAAGGTATAAAATGAAAATATTGCACAACAAAAGAGATTGAAATCCCTTTTTTCATAAAACATGTATCATACATGTATATAGAAAATTTTTCACATAACTTTCTCATTTCCCATTTTCCCAAGTATTCAACACATTCGTTTCATAATAAAAGTTCAGTTTTCATCATAATGATCAGAATATTAATCTGGATAAACAAGGTGATTGTATTCGTGATCATGAGAATCAGAGACAGATCACCTAATTCGTCCTCATGACAAATTAAAATTCTAGTTTCCTTTTCTTTTGTCATATATGTCTAAAAAGCAACAATCTTAAATATTCAAAAAGTATATTTGTGAAGTCCATTCAATCAGAATGTTGGTTTGAAATGAATGATACTATATACATGTATTACCCAAAAAAAATCAAACAAAAATAACACTAAAATGTTACAAAAAATTAACTTTAAAGGCATTTTAATTTTTTTCTTTAATATTTACAAAACAGTGAGATGATAAACAGGCACATACAAGTACATGTATTATCATGCAAGTGAGGAGTCAACATTATGTCACACACTTTCTATTACCGTACATTTAAGATTTGTTCAATTTTTTCTATTTCATAAGAGGGTCTCTACTGACTCACAATAATTTGGGATGAGAAAATGGAATTTATATGTACTGAAATTGGAGTGCACTGTGCTGTATGGGTTTTTTTGTTTTTGTTCTCTCCTTTGCATACTACTTTGTATTTTTACATGTATGTGGTACAAGTACATGTACTAGTAGTATGCATAACTTTATGAGTAGCTCAGTAGAATAATATGAGTAGAGATAGAAGAGGCAAAACTAAGCTAAAGTTTGAAATACGGTACTGCTTTATTTGTATCCAATTTATTGTTGTTTTTTTTATTGTTTGTTGCTTTTGCCCCTTAACCTACAGTAAATGGGGAGGTCCATCCTATCAAAGTCTTTTTTTTAAGTATCAAACAAGCACTATGCTATTAAATATATTAAACATCACAATGGAATGTAAATAAAACAAGTTGTGACATTTCCAAATTTATCTGATGTTTCTCAATGCATTTTATGTGCACAACACAAACAGAAAATGATTTGGCGTCCATTCTCTCCCATTCAAAATTGCACACAAAATGGCGAACTACTGAAGTTAGCAATCAAAAGATCTGCCTGCGGCAGCTCACCCGTTTGTTTGCATGTTTTTGGTCGCTAACTTCAATCCATATAAAAATTACTTCGAATTGTCGTAATTTTGAAATGGACTAATATCAGGCGAACAAAAGGGAGAGCTGCTGCGGCCACAGGCAGATCTTTTGATCGCTAACTTCAGTTAGAATTTGTGCATGCGCCCATCTTTGTGCAGAATTTGTGCATGCGCCCATGGGCCCATCGGTACCGGTTTGCCATTTCGTGTGCAATTTTGAACGGGAGAGAGCAGACTCTATTTTCCTTTTTTTTTCAGGGTCAAGCTCCTGAATTACTACTTATTGATGATAGAGAGTCTGTGGACAAACATCAGTAGAATTGAGTTTGGTGCATGATTTCCTTTTTTATTAATTTGGGGGTGTTTTGAGGTATTATTGTGGTACCCCTGCCTCAAGAAAATCCAATTGTATGGTAAAGCTCTGGACACCCAGGCATAACCCCAGGCTGAGGCACTCATCTGGATAGCCCTTCGTGTAGTACAAACAAAAACACACTACAAATAGACCTAGCAGTCGTACAATGGGTAATATAATCAAGTTCAGTGTTGACCTTTTGGTGTTGATGTTAGGTCAATTTTTACACGATTATAACACCAAACATAAAATGAAGATGGTCCCGAAAAGTGACTCACTAGTTTTTGTTATGTCAATAGTGATCTGGATCAGTTTTACAAACTCTGAATAAGTTTTGGAGCTGGGGGAAGCAATCCAAATTTCAACATCAACACCAAGGCCAACACCAGGGGGTGTATTCTGAAAATTGTCTTAAGAGAAATATTCTTGTATCTTCAGAGTTGCAATAAAATCTGTATTCTGTAAATTCTTGTATCTTTTCTTGTAAATTTTCTTGGAACTTTCGCGTATGATGTCAGAGCTAGAATTATGCGTAAGTTAAAAACGGCGCATAAATATTTATGTGCACAAGATAACCTATCGAGATAAAAGGCATTCTGAAAACTCTCTTATCTTTGCATACTGTTAACTTCCTTGGAAAATAGAAGAAAATTAACAAGAGGTATGGGGAATAATGGGGCTATTGTAACTTAATGTTGCATGCGATATTTGTCCGTCTGCAATAATAATTTCTTGCTACATCCCGTAAGAACATCATGTTCTACAAAAGGAGACATTCCAAAGACATTATAAAGACAGATTGGTAGACTTTTCAGCAATTAAAAATTGGTATTCGAGAATCTTTCCAGAGAAAACACATGTCTTTGAGAAGAGCCACAAGTATTTTTAGCACAGAAGCGCACAAGCATAAGCGTCGGGGGCGCAAGGAAATTACGCCTCTTATCAACAACGCGCTCAAATTATTTTTCAGAAGAGACGCTTCTATTGGTTGACCTAAGCATATAAAGAATTCATTCGGATTGGTTGATGATAAAATATTGGGCGTGTCAGAGATAAAATAGGGCACGTCCTTACAGAGATAAGACAATTTTCAGAATACCGATTTGAGACAATTTTAGCGAGCTGTTATCTTACTGAGTTACAAGAAAAGTTACAAGAATATTTACATGTAAGACAATTTTCAGAATACCACCCCAGACTTTAAATCACCCAAGCAATGTTCTGCGAGTCAAGAGAAACAAACTTTATTGTTGAATCTAATATTTTTGTAGTAGCGACGTATTTCCCTACCCCACCCCCAAATGTCTAACTGTGACGTCAGCAACCATGCTGCGGTGAATTTGACTTTATTGGCTTGCAACAGACGGAACAGACGTTAGGAAACTCTCCTTTGAATTCCTGTTTCCACTGCAAGGTAAGCCTGTCAACCCCATTTCTATTAATTATTATAATCATCGAGCAGTGGTGTTCATTTACTGACCCCAGCTGCTTTATTGGCGTCATGGACAAACCGTAATTTTGCAATCATTTTCGGGGACCCACATTGGGTTTTGAGTGCTTCACTGCATCACCGCAAGTAGGCCGGAGACAGGGAGGATTGCGCCGTGCGGTAGGGATCCGCGCGGGCCGTTCAACCGAGGGCATCCGGACTTGCCGGCATTGAAGACCTCTCGGGTGGTTTTTAGAGTAAGTTTTGAAGTTTTTATTTTTAGATTCTTTTCTGGTGATTGATATTGTTTTGTTTCTAATCTTACAGTTTCGAATCTAGATTTTATTGAGCCTTAGTATTTAGTGAAATTTTATTGAAGATTGCAGTGATTTTAGTGGATTTTGTGGTGGTTGTTTCGTGGATGTGTGTGATTGTTTTTTGACCGCGGATATCTCCTTTCAATTTAGGAGAGGGGAGGGGGTGACTATCGTCTAATTACTATCGTCATCAACTTAAACATTTTGAAAGACAATCTTGGAAATTAATATTGTTTTTTGTAATTTTAGGTCTTATTGCGGTGACTTGAATTAGTTCAGGTTAGACCGATATTATCGGAATCGGTTATCAAGATTTTTGGGGCTTAGTCTTCACCACAGACTTTGATCATTATTAATCGGGATCTAAATAATAAATTTTGGAACTGTTTAGGGTTTTTAAGGTCTAATATTTGGGATACTTAAATTGTTTAAAGTGTGTTTGCGGAGTGATTGGACTAGTGTGTTTGTGTAGTCTTGGTTTCAGACTTTATTAATCATTATTTAAATAAAATAAAAGTTATAGACTCTGGTCTAACTTACATTTAGATCTGGTAAAACTGGGGAATTATTTATAGAATATTGACATTGCCTTTTTCGGAAGGAATTATCAGTGTTTCTAGCGTGGCTCTGTGGCCTGGCAGTGGTGTGAATTACTTCCGATGGGTGGGACCCAGAAGTGGTTTAGACTGGACTGAGGCCGGCAGAGTTATCGTTGTTTCACTGATTATTTTTCGGTGGCTAAAGTTATAGGTTGTGTTCCCGTCGGACGGTGTGACCAGGAGCAGCCTACTGCTGAAGTCTAGCAGTGAATCTTTGTCAGTATTTTGACAGTTATTCTTTGGAATAATTAGATCTGGGTCTAGTTAGATTCTAATTAGGGTGTTAGTTTTTATTTAGGCTCAACTATTATTTTGTGGTGTGTTTTATTAAAGGTGATTGTGTGTATGCTTGGGTGAAAACTAACTTATGGAAGTTGCGCGTCGGCTTGTTTTGTGCAAAGCTGCGTCGTGCAATCGTCACTTAAATAAAATAAAAATATTCTGATCAGAATCACGTCAAACTTACCTACGTGTTTAGCGACATTTAATTCAACTGGCAAGCTGAAAATAAAATCAGGCCAGTGTTAGCCTTGATTTAGGCTTGGGGATTTATAATCGGATCAATTATTTATCCGGTGTGAATTAAAATAATTATTGTTTTATCAATTGGGATATTACTTCAATTACTGGTACAAAATATTTACAGGGCTGAACTAGTTTCTTTTGGGGATTAATATTTTACATTACAATTTACTAGTCTAAGCCCAAGACTTTGGGATTATTAACTGGATATATTAAATTTGCTGATTAATAATTTTGGGGAATTTAATCAGAAGTTTTTGTATATCAGAGGGATAACTCATTCACGGTTGAGCCTTCTGTTTGTGGCTTGACAACAGGTTATTTATCATCGGGTATTTGAACCCGATTAACTTACTAAAGTTTGGAATTTTATAGATAGCAAATTAAACCTGCATACTTATCTAATTGTTTTAATAAATGAATGATAATCTTAACCAACAGTTTCTGATTGAAATACAGGGCAGGTTACGGATATTAAGGATTCTGTTACGAGCATACCGTGCTGGAGTTCTTAATAGACAGGAGGTAATTCAAGCATTGGTGTACCTTCTACTCCAACAATAGTGGTCACTGTTAATTGATTTTCTTTGGGTAAATTCTGTGGGCTTTGCAGTAACCCACAAAATGGCTGAATCGGGCCATATACCAATTAATTCGTGCTCTCTTTTGGAGCTAGCGACCGTGCCCGGTATGACTACAGCGGGTCTCGCGGTCATTGCGGAAACCCGGACGCATGATGGGGTAATAACTCCAGACCTATTCGCGTCTTTGCCAAGCCTGGGAAATGTCCAGGTGGAAAGATTGGATTTTTCCATTCCCGCTGTGCCGACCACAGCTAAGAGCGGAGCCACTCTGCTTAAACCGGCTGAAAGTTCGACAGGGTTTCAAACTATCCCGGAATTAGATCCGGTGGTAGCTAATACTCCTAGTGGATCCTCTAATCAGCAGGCACTTCCATTTGACTTACACTCACCTCCTAATCATACTAGAGGTAGTAGGTTATCAAGTTTTAACAGTGCTATGGCTGGTGATGCTTTACGGGCCAGCGCAACGCTGAGCTCCTTCCTGAGGCGGGACAATCCCTTTTCAGATGACAACCTCGGATCCACGCAGAGTTCATCAGTTCCTCAAAATGAGAGGCCTGATCTTCCTCACTATGTTAACCCGGGGCATACACCGCCTTATCCTGATATTCGAGCGGTGCCTCCAAATGCCCCAGTCTTTGGGCACATGCCCCAACCAGCAAGTGCTAGAGTTCGCTCACGGGCAGGCATATTCTTTCAGGAATTGCCAAAAGGCCTTTCTTTTGACGGTAATACAAAATGGGATCCATTCTTTCGGAAGTTCTCACTTCTGGCAGCAGACCAAGAATGGGATGGCCAGGAAAGCTTGGCCTATCTTTGTTGGTGCCTTGAGGGCAAAGCTCTTGCTTATTATGATAGATTGGCTGCACAGAATCCAGCTATGGATTTCACTGTGGTTATCCGGAAGATGGCTGCTCGGTTCAACTTTTCAGAACTACCCGAGTCCTCCCAATTGGAATTTATGGCTGCCAAACAGGAGGCCAGTGAGTCTTTGGAGGAATGGGTGGATCGCCTTCAAGATCTTGCAGTTCGCGCATTCCCGGGTAGTCCGGAGAGTTTTCTCCAGCAGCAGCTGGTACTTCGCATGTGCCAAGGTGCATATGATCACCATGCGGGGTACCAAGCCCTGAATCACCGACCCAAGTCGGTGGAATCGGCAGCTGAGGCCATCCGTTGGGCCCAGCACTCCCATAATGCTGTGTTTGGCCGAACCAAGCCTGCAAGAGTGGCTGCAACTAGTGCAGATAATCCCTGTAAGCGGATAGTAAACCAAGTCCATCCAATTCCTAACTGTCCGCAGAGCAATACAGGGAATGCCCTTCCAAAATCTACATTTACTGGTACAAGAACCAACCAGTTCAACCCCATCGGCATGGGGAATCTGGTCGAACGACTGGATGGGTATGAAGGCCAACTGGATATGATCTCCAGTAGTGTGGCCAAGCTATGCAAATCCATCGAGGCAATGAAGACGCGTCTTTCCGGAGACCATTCACTGAGGAATAAAATGCCCTCAGTTTCTTTCCTTGACCTCGAGGGAAACGATGTGGGGTCGGGAATGATGGCCGAATCTCGACCCAGGAACAGATCGGCCAATCCGGGTCAAGAATAGATCCGGCTACACCAGTAAGCGACCAACAGGGTATAGATGCTGTGGCTGAAGTATCATTATGGTGCACAAGCCCCGGCAATCCTGAAGAACAGATGATTGCTGGTGACTTAATTGATCTCGAGACAGATCTGGGAGATTCCATAGATCTCAATACAGATCCTGGAGAGCTCATTGATCTCCATACAGATCTGAACGACCTCATAGATCTCAATACAGATCTTGGTGATCTCATAGATCTCTCAACAGTTCTCGAATCAATTCCATCGGTTACTCTGAATCAGAGTATACAAGCCGGTGAATCTTTGGTGAATATGTCAGAGAAAGAGCTGGAGGCGGATCCAGTAGACGTTATTGTCTGCCGCCTTAGTACCAGTTCCATGGCCTTTATACATATGTCATCAGGAGGCCATTCCGGAGACTCCGGAAGTGAAGACTTGGAGGAGTTTCCTCTAAGCCTGCCCAATACTGTAGGGCAGGAGCAAAGCTGTATGCTTAGCCCAGAAACTCCTGGGTCCGTCTCACAAAACCTGGATGCGGTTTCCCAGGATAGGCGGCTCATTAAGCATAGGAAAATGGCTTTTGAGCTGTTGGGTCAAGCTGACCCATTGATACAGCTAGAATTCTGTAATCCAGGATCAGTCCATACTGGTATAGCCAATATGCACTCGTCCTGCTGTATTTCAGCAGGATTCCCTTCCTGGAAGGGACAGCCAGTGGCACTGCCTGACACCCGTCAGAGAAGACTATGGGATCCTGGAATTAGCAGATTTCCCCAAGATGAAATCCTTGGGAAACCCTGACTTGGATCAGGGATTGCTTCGGAGATAGATTATCTCTGAGGAAAATACCCGGAGATTGTTCGGGAGACTCGGAGCAACGCTATTTGGCGTTGTGATCTGGTCATTAGGGCAACCGCTTAGATAAAGCTAGGTTTTTGGTTTCTGGCGGTCAATTGAAAATTGCCCATTAGAAAATTCTCCTTTCTATGAGGGAATGTTAAGGCGAAAATAATATTTATTCGCCAAATTCCCAATGTGTTTTGGCCATTTTTGGATACTAAATTGGTGTTATTTTGGTTTCCAAATTTGATTTGTTATATGGCCTATTGGATCGTTTTGATCCACATTTGTTTTCAGAGTTTCGGCCCCTGTGTTCTTGGGGGGAGGTTTTTTTTTTTTTAAAAAAAATTTTTTTTTTTAATAGTGCTCTCCAGTGGAAATTTATGGAGGGTACGACGGGAAATAGTCGCTCCAAATTGGGTGGCCGAATTTTGTCCACATTTTTAATTATTTTGGAAATATGACCAAAATTTTTCAAAACGGGGGGGTCTGTAGTAGCGACGTATTTCCCTACCCCACCCCCAAATGTCTAACTGTGACGTCAGCAACCATGCTGCGGTGAATTTGACTTTATTGGCTTGCAACAGACGGAACAGACGTTAGGAAACTCTCCTTTGAATTCCTGTTTCCACTGCAAGGTAAGCCTGTCAACCCCATTTCTATTAATTATTATAATCATCGAGCAGTGGTGTTCATTTACTGACCCCAGCTGCTTTATTTTTTTTACCCGACTTCACAATTAAATATCTAAAAAACATTTGCAGAACTTGAACACTTAAAATATGTCCATTTTCTGGTCAGGTTAACTCTTGAGCACCACCAACTCAACTGTATCACAAGCCAAGGACACGGACAATGTAAGGTTTGCATTTCTGGGACTGGGGAGAATCGAGAAATAAAGTCTTTATTATATGAAATTTCTGTAACTTTTAAGTAATTTTTAATATTTTTTAGGACTTGAGGATTATTTTTATGTATTTTTATGACAAATTAGTCAGTAATTTTTATTATTTTTTTAGGACTCGAGGATTATTTTTATGACAAATTAGTCAGGACTCAAGTCAAGAGCTTTTTAATTTTAAACTTTGTTGTTGTCCTAGTAGTAGTAGGCCTACCCAAAAAGGACAAGGCCTAAAGAAAAAAATAATTGACTTAGATGTTTGATTTGATATTAATTAATTCCGAATTGTAAATGAATGATGACTACATGTATCTTGACCATGACCCAATATTAAACTGACACTGACAGTGGATGTGAACATGGGCATGATGCTAAAATTTGTTGCTCGCAGCGGCTCAAATCCTTACCTGCTTCTCTTTCAGGTTCTCCCCGGGGGCCAAGGCGGCCAAACGCGTCTTGTTCTTCGGGTCAGCACTGCCCGGTCCATGTCTTTTCGAACTTTGTTTTATCCGATTTGTCGTCGTTTTACTTGGTTCTGTATCAGCCATGACTGCTATCCAAAGAGTGTTATCCTGTCAAGAACGACACTCTCTCCAAAATGTTCAATATTTATCCTTCACATGCATTACAAAGTTTACAGAAAACAATTTAAAAAGACGTTAAAAGAAATTATCGCGTAACTTCTGCGCCATGTTGAAATCGATTGTGTACAATCTCCAACGAGACCGAAATTTGCATAATAAAAAGTAAATAGACTCGTCGATTGAATCAATAGGTAAAAACTTATAGATACAAAAAACATTATTAATGTAATAATTATAATAAAGTCAATTTTTATTTTACCTGACTTTTGAAATATGCACATATTTCAATTCAATCCAAATAAATGAATTAAATTGAAATAAGTCAGGAAAATAATTTAAAAATAATAATCTAAAAATTGTATTACCCTATTTTAAAGTGAATTCGTCCAAACTCACATATTGACGTTATCACTTCAATGCTGTTTATTGATTGATTGACCAAAAGTTTTTTTAAGATGGGGCGGCGACAGTAAAAAGCTGCTTGTTAAGCCCAAGGTCTCAAGAAGAAGACTGTAATTGCTTTGGGTATGAATATAGTGCAGGGGCCGCGGAACGGTTTTCAAAGTGGGGGGGGGGGGGGCTGAGCCAAAAGTGGGGGGGCTGACCATGCTAAAAATCACAATCATATGGTCATTTTTACGTTTTTGTACACGGTTTTGGAAAAAAGTGGGGGGCTGAAGCCCCCCCAGCCCCCCCCCCCCCCCCGGTTCCGCGGCCCCTGTAGTGAGAGAGAAAATATGTACTTCACAACAAAGAATGACCTCTGTTTGTTATTCTTTTTTTTATCTCTCAGGCTCACATTTTGCATGCTTCCCCGCAATGCATCATTCTCTCTTTTCTTTGTTTTGTTCAGTTCCGGGGGGGGGGGGGGTTAAGAGGAAGGGGTGATTTCCTTCATTTTTATTTGAGTTTCAACGTACGTCTATAAAGAAATCATTAATGCAACCTGAGTCCGAATCAAGAAATGACCGTTGCCGATTCTTCCTCTTGATCGACATCCTCTGGAAAAAAAAACAGATTACAGCTGATCAGCAATTTCGTGCAGGCCCATGAATTTGTGCTCAATGTCATTTATTTAAAAAGAAAAACCTGAAGGGGAAGTTCACCCTGACCAAACTTTAATTGTGGAAATAGCAGAAATAATAACGAATAGGACAATAATAACAAATAGGACAATCACCCCCTGGACAATTACCCCCGTACAATTAACCCCCGGACAATTACCCCGGACAATCACCCCCAACAATTTCCCAAAACAATTACCTTTGAGGACATATACCGCAGGACAATTGCCCCCGGAAAATCCCCCCTTCTCTTCTGCATCGATGTTAGAATCAAGCGGGACCCATTGTAAGTCTTGTTCGATGGCACAGGTTTTCGAAATATTTTCTACTTTATCTTATGTTGTGCCGTCAATGTTTACAGCCTGGTCACAAGCATAAAATCTGCCCATTTAACATGTACTAAGATAGTGGCCAAGAAGAGAGTGCCTCCAAGGTTACTTTAAATGTACCCAACGAGTTAAATGATAATAACAACAAAACTAATTCTGTTCATGACTTAGACGATAATAACGCTACCAATAATTTGAAGATTACGTCTGTTACCGCTTTAGATAGACCTACTGTCTCCCGGGATTACCTTATTGATAAATGTTCAAAATCTTTCAATCTTGTGGATGGCAAAGTTCCCAAATTACCGAAAGGAAATGTGTTTTTGCATGTTAATATCAGGGGTCTTGTCAATAAAATCGAGTCACTTCGTTATATTTTGTCAAACAATTCCATTGATGTTCTCTGTGTTAATGAAACCTTTTGTGATAATTCAATATCTGATGAAGAGATTTCTCTTGATGGTTTGAGGGTTGAACGTAAGGATAGAACACGTCACGGTGGAGGAGTAGCCGTTTATGTATCTGATAAGATTTTTTGTACCAGAAGGTACGACCTTGAAAACCAAGATTTAGAAATGATATGTCTTCAAATCACTTTATCTTTTCAGAAAAGTATCTTAGTCATTAGTATATATAGACCCCCGTCAAGCGATGTTTCTTTTTTTGAAAGCTTTGAACAAAGTTTGGAATCAATTTGCTCGTACAATACTTCAATTGACGAGGTACTCATTTTAGGAGATCTAAATTGTGATTACAGTCAATTGAAGGATTTGTACCTGTATCATAAATTAGAATATTTGATGAGCTCGTACAGTTTCGTTCAGTTAATTGACACCTTTACACGTGTCACAAGTAATTCATCTACAATCATTGATCTCGCTTTTACAACTCGTTCTTCAAGAATAATCAAGCATGGTTGCATTTTCACTTCTGTTAGTGATCATTATATGATTTATTTAATACGTAAATTACATTCTAATACCAGTATTTCTGTTCCTAAAACGATAACTTACCGTCCAAAAGATTTTGACGAAGATCAATTATTTAATCTTCTTGATTCAGCGCAATGGTCTAAATTAAAGGATATTTGTGATGTAAATGAATTTTGGAGAACATGGAAAACAATTTTTATTCATATTTTGGACAAAGTTGCTCCTAAGAAGTCGGTAAGAGTTAAAAATCGGTCACTCCCATGGATTTCTGCTGACATCAGAAAAATGATAAGGCAACGTGACAATGTTCATTGTAAATTTTTGAAAATGAAAAAAAAGATTACATCACAAAATGATTTTTCGAAAAATATTTTGTGTAAGGATTATGGAATACTTACAAAAGGCTCAGAAACAAGGTCAATATTTCTCTTTTTGAAAGTAAAAAAGAATATTTTAAAAATGAAATAAAGAATAATGTTAATGATATGCATAAAATGTGGAAATGTCTTAAATCTTTATTGCCTACTAAACGTTCGTCCGTTCCATCTATTATATATGACAATGAAATGGTTTTTTATTCAGATAATGATATTGCTGATGCTTTTAATGATTATTTCATTCGAATTAATACTAAATCCCAACAAGAGATGAATGCACATGTTGAAAATGATCAAAATAATTGTATTAATACTTTTTTGGATCCGACTTTTACAAGTGTTTTTAACTTTGAGCCTGTTAAAGAAGAATGCGTTGAGAAATTGATTTCAAAGTTGGATATTAATAAAGCAACAGGATCTGATGATATTGATGCAACATATTTACTAAAATCTAAAGCTTTTATAGTTTCTTCAATAACGAGGCTGATTAATTTATCTTTTGCATCCGGTGTTTTTCCCGATGACTGGAAGTATGCTAAGGTTTTTCCATTATTAAAAAAAGGTGACTTTAATTCTGTTTGCAATTTTCGACCAATTTCTATTTTACCGACTATAAGCAAGATCTTTGAAAAAATTGTCCATCAGCAGTTATATGACTATTTGATTTCCAATAATATTCTTAGCATAGCACAATTCGGTTTTCGACCGGGCCATTCCACAGCTTCGGCCCTCGGTTTTTTAACTGATGATTGGTTAAATGCTATAGACAAAGGTCAAATTACAGGAGCACTTTTCATTGATTTAAGACGTGCTTTTGATACTGTAAATACGTCTATTTTGTTGAATAAATTGAAGAATATTGGTTTAAGTGATTTGTCTTTAGCATGGTTTGATTCGTATTTAAATAACAGAAAACAATATGTTGCGATAAAAAATGCTAAATCAAATGATCGATGTATTTCCCATGGAGTTCCACAAGGATCTATATTAGGTCCCTTACTTTTTTTGATTTACATTGATGATATGTTAAAAGTTTTGAATCATGGAAAGTTAGTAATGTACGCTGACGATACTACACTATATGTAAGTGCTACGTCTATTTATGAAATACAAGTAAAACTTCAGAATGATTTTGATGCAATCACTAAGTGGATCAAGTTAAATAAGCTATGTTTAAATGTTGATAAAACCAAATATATGATCATTGGGAGTAAAAAAAGACTAAATGTATTAAAAGATAGTGCAATTTCTATTAAGTATGAAAGTATTGAAATTGAAAAGTGTAATAGTTTTAAATGTCTTGGTGTTATTATTGATGATAATTTGTTATGGTGCAATCATGTTGACTATGTATGTAGAAAAGTATTTGCAGGACTTGCCATGCTCAGAAGAGTCAAACCATATGTTGATGAAGCTTCAATGAAATTATTATATGTATGCCTCATTCAAACACAAATGGATTACTGTTGTGAAATTTGGGGGAATAGATATTTAGGTCAAATTGATAAGTTGACTAAATTGCAAAAGAGGGCAGCAAGACTTATTTTAAACTGTAATATATATACACCCCCTCTAATGAAATGTTTACTCGTTTAAGATGGATGCCTTTTAAGAAAAGAGTAGAATATTTCAGGTGTATATTTATTTATAAATGTCTTCATGACTTATCAGCAGATTGTTTTAAAAATGTTTTTAAAGAAATTTCTAAAGTTCATAATGTAAATACTCGACAAAGTGCTCATCATGATTTAGTTATAGGTAAATGCCGTACTGATTATTATACAACTGCTTTATATTATGATGGCTGCGTTCTATGGAATAGTCTCCCACAAAGTGTTAAAAATGTTAAAACCCTCAATAATTTCAAACTCTCTGTTAAAAGACATTTCCTCAATCTTGCCTAGGCCGATCAACTGGGATGCAATACCATTCCCCTTTCAGGACTGATGCTATGAACTATCATCTCTTTTTTGATATATTATTTTATATAATACTGTTATCACTTTATACGTCTGTATTTTAACAATATCATATGGACTGATGATTGTATATGTATTATCACCATTGATTGTTTTTAATTGTATATACTTGTATTGTTTGTTATCCAGGGCCTCATGGAAGATCAACTTTTGTTGAATGAGCTACCCTGGTGAAATATGAATAAATAAATAAATAAATAAATTATGTTAACTTCCTCTTTCTCTTTTATATTGCTCTTTCTCCTTTTTTTTTTCTCTCTCTCTCTCTTCTTTTTCCCTTGCTCTTTCCTTTTTTCTTCCTTTTCCGCCTTTTTTCTTCCTTTTGTTTTGTTTAGCGGCGCCTTCTGCATCATGAAAAAATGGGGGGGCTTGCGCCTCAAATCTCCCGTTTGGCTACGCATATATGCATCAGAAAATATGTAATCTGGCCCTCATACTAAGTTTTCATAGAACAATTGAACATTCATGAAAGGACACGATTAGACATGATAATCACAATTGCTGAATATCTTTGATTCCAACTGATCTGATTTTCGTATTTATTTTGGGTTTAATTTCTGGAAAAAAATCAGGCAAATAGATAAAACGTTAAAAAGACAACTTCATAGGTAGAAATATCGAAAGTCGATAACGCAACCATCAACACTAACGCTGACAAGTAGGACCTATAAACTTGCTATTTTAAAACAATTCAACTAACAAGAAGCTAAGAATTATGAAACAATTGGTGCACATTCTAGATTAAGATATGGCTTTATATAACTTAATACAGTATAAGCTTTAAAAAACTTTATGCAAACAGACATACAAGAACATCTTGCAATTTTACAATTTAGGCCCTAAATGGTAAAATTACAAGGTGTTCTTGTGTGTATTATTTTAGGGTGAAAGCAATTAAACGTTAAAGAAGGAAATTAAGTACCAAAATTACTAAATTGTAAACAATATGACATAATCATATACAGTGTTTTTAAATACAAAATTGGCAATAATGATAGTGTTTAGCATATACAACTCGTTTAAGGTGCATTTTAAGGACGGTTTGTAAGAATTTATAAAGACGTAGGCCTATAAATAAACAATAGGAACTTGGCAAATCAAATAATGCGACCGCTCAGCGTGAGCTGAAAATAATAATATTTGGACATTTTACAGAGTACTTGAAAAAATAAATCTGTAAATGAAAAAAGTAATGAAAGATCGATTTCAGAGCTGAAATATATTTTGTATATTTTAAGCTCCATATCAGCCTATATTGAGCAAGATATATGAATCTCATCGAATAGGCAATGCGAGCGCGAAGCATGAGCGAAAATTTCATATAGTTACATAAAAAGAAAGTCTTCCCTTTAACATATTTTATGCACTCCTCTTCCTCCTCTTATTTTGCTCTTCTTTTGCCTTCTATCTTTCTTTCTCCCCTCCTTATTTTTGCTCCGCCCAATTTTTTTTCAGGGGGGGGGGGCACATGCCCCCTGGCCCACCGTAGCTACGCCACTGCGAAGATTGCAAAAACGAATGATCTTATGCTACGGTGTGACATAAAAATTATGATCGAATACTGGGTTTTGTAAAGATTTGCAGATGGAGCTCACTTTTTTACAGCTTTCTTACTGGTGTTCGTTTGATTCCAAGATACTCGAGAATGCCTTGAGTACTTCTTACGTCAAATGTACGGCCGTCATATGACTCTGTGCACTCAATTTTGTCTGGGGGTTATTGTCCTGGGGGGGGGGGGTAATTGTTCTCGGTGGTAATTGTCATCGGGGATAATTGTCCGGGGGGTAATTGTCCTCGGGGGTATTATTGTCCGGGGGGTAATTGTCCGGGGGGGGGGGTAATTGTCCTCAGGGGGTAATTGTACGGGGGTAATTGTCCAGGGGGTAGTTGTCCTGATACGCACTAATTTAAAACATGTTTGCCTATACCACAATTCGTTTGACTTAACAGCTGCCACGCCATGCAACATCTGATTTTGAATGCCCATTTGAAGCATATAAATAACACATTTTTTAAATATTTTGCAAATATAATAATTCACATGTGGAAAAATTACTTCGAATGTCCATTCCTTAAACTGCATGCTCTTTATGAAAAAATCACTTGATTCACTTAATTGAAGAATGTTTTGAAGAGATACTGAACCCACGCACGGAAAATGGTTATTCTTGATGTTTATCTAAATTCTAGTGACTTGTTTGATAATAGTTATTTGGCGCGGAAAACACATTCAAGTAACAAATAATGAAATACAATGAAAAATAACAGAGGCAATCATGGCTATCGCGAAATTGAATGGCCTTAACAATAAATTAGGTGATTTAAATGTGAAATTGAGCGGGAAAACCTACATTTCAATTGATGGATTTTCCATAATGCATTCCTGTTGCCATTGCAACCATCCCGTCTAATTGGTAAATTGCCGATTCGTCTACTGCGAACTCGTCCACATTACATTGCGTTGGAGTAAATCCGTTCCGAGCAGGGGGGGGGGGGTGATAGCAATATATTGACCTCAAAATTCAAAATTTGGGGATACCATACTACCATCTTTCAGTTCAAGGCCTATATATAACGATTTTTTTTTTTTCGATGGCTATATAGGTATTGGATTGATTTGTTGTGATATAAAGTAATGAATTACGATTAATAACAATATGCGAGCAAAATTAGTGAAGATGGCGAACCAATTTTCAGTAGTTGGAAAATAAAATGGTGTCCAAAAACCTCTTTCAAATGGTGTGTAAGTAGGTCACGGGCAATATATACGTATATATGTGTAGGTTCATTACTATCTTCTTACAGGTTTATCACAATTTTTTCTATGGCTATATTGTGATGGATTTGTTGGGATATAAAGTCATGAATTAAAGAAAATATCAAAATGCGGGCGAGCGAATTGTCAGTAGTCAGAAGACAGAATGATGACCAAAATCGTCTTTCAAGAGGTGTGTAACTAATTATGGGAGAAATGCAGCGAGTGAGTGTAGTGAGCGATCCTTGAAAAAGTTGCTTCAGACGTTTGAAATGATGTGCATGCATTACAGAGGGTGATAAAGGTAAAATTATCAATGAATTAAACTTCAGAAGAAAAGGAAAATGAAATATAAAGAGCAAATAAGCATTAAACAATCCATATTTTGTTCATTGAAAACTCATTTGCTAAAGGTGAGATATAAGAATGAAACAAAGGGATCATGATTATCGGGATTACGGGTGCTTATATGAATGATTGAGTACAAGCCATTATAATACCAAAAACGTGGAAATAGTACAAGGATGAAAATTAAAAGAAAAAAAATTGCATTAAGGAAATATTTTGAATAATCCTTAAGATTAAATCGGGAGATGATGCAACGTTAAAATTTTTGTTAAAAATTTCATATTTGAAATATCTATTAGATTGTTAAAGAATAAATGTGATTTAAAGTCTCCTATATGATAAACGGATGAAGTTGTAAAGTTCAGAAATATTGTTGTTTTCACTTGCCTCAGTGTTTCATTAACATAATTGATCTGGTCGATGTCATCAGTAACATATCGTACACAACTTAAAGTATAGGGTATGCCTATATTTTTGGCCCCCCATTTCCACAAAGATTCTAGGATGTGCCCCCTCCCCCCCCCCCCCCACAATCACGCCAGTTTATTCGAATGTTTTGATTGGTTTATGATCGAATTTATAACCACATTTAAAAGTCCTTGGTATCATACAATTAAAAAATGGACGTATACTTTCATGATGCAGCGGATATAACCTTAAATTTGCAATACGCTATATAAAACCCCGGGGGGGGGGGGCACTCAGTATATAATGCATAGTGGACCCCCATTTTTACACTCAAATTTCCGTTCCAAGGCATAGCATTTTTGTCTTTTTGAGAAAAAGAACAAAGAAAGCCGCTCCAAGGCATAGCATTTCCTTCTTATCGAGAAAAAAAGAAGAGAGAAATCCGTTCCAAAGCTTCGCATATTTTTCGTTACGCCGTTCCGGTCGCAATGATCTGCTACAAGGAGCTGCAATTTTGGTGAAAAGCGGCCGTAGAGCGCTTTTCGACCATCGCCTAAGCCCGAGCGCACCCGGCGGAGGCCGCGCTAGCTGCGTCATGCACGATTGCCCGTTCCATAGGGATAGCATACGCACTCACAGAGATACGGAGATCCGTTCCGAGGACCCCCGTTTTCACAAACATTTGTAATTCCGAAGCCCGTTCCGAGGACCCTCCTTTTTACAATAAGCCCGCTCCAAGGCCCCCGTTTTTTGCCTCGCCCGCGGCACACCCCTACCACTTTTTTGGTCGAGTGCCCCCCCCCCCCCGGGTATAAAACGTAGGATTTGTCATGGCAAAAGTCTTGTAGGAATGGATTTCCGCTCCCGCGCGAGAAATTTTGCATTTTTAGAATGCAAATTTGGCAAAATGTAAGCAGTTTGACTACGTTATTTCAATTTTTAAAGATGCAGTTTTCATCGTAAAAGACCACAAAAAGTGGTGGAGGGGGCGACATTTGATATGGTGTCCCCCCCCCCTTTCCAGAAGGTGAGGGGTACACGCCCCCCTGAGATTTCCGCCCATTCATTCTGTGGCCCTTTTTGACCACCTATCATCTTTCCTTTCCTATAGGTGTCCTGCCCATCTCCAGTTTGCTTCTTTCACCTTTTCAATGATATCATTGGTTTGTGTTTGTCTTCGAATGTCTGTACGTGTTTCTTACTTCCTAGCATCAATGTAATCCTACCACAATTACTCAGGAAACAGCGACATTGATTGACAATGCATTTTGCAGCTTTGACTGAATTCCCATCTACGATCTCATATCCCATGTTTGAGATTTTCCCCCCACTTTTTTTAGTTTCGATTGAGCAGAATGAAAATTGTATGGATATTTAGAGAAGACAAATAAAATGATGAGAGTATATGTATCTTATCATAAAGAATATTAAAAATGTTATAAATTTTGAAGATACTAATTAGGCCTACAATTTGAATGTGACCCTGATATATTGTATGATACATTATTTTGTTAAATGGTTTATATGAACTTGTTTATCATTGAAAAATCAAAAGCAATGTAGTTTAATAAATATCTGTGGTTTGATAATGATCTTAACCCCCCCCAAAAAAAAAAAGATGCATAAGAGTAAAAAAAATGAGCTAAGTATAGGAGATATGTAAATAATAACAAATCACAATCATCTTTAAAGTTTTAAATATTTTATGAATTTTTAAATGCAAAAAAAGAAATTCTTCTTTTCTAACATCCAAAGTATTAGAGGGAACACCAATGAAACATGAAAACTGATTATTTATTATATCATCAATAGACACTCTAAAAGTCGTCCTGAAAATATTCCAACTTAAAACGTCAAAATCTTGCCAATACTATCAACTGAAATGGTTCTAAATATTGATTTGATTGTACTGATCACAACATTCCTTTTAAAAAAAACTTCTGATTTACTGTACAAGGGCAATCCCATTCAAAGTAATGCTAAATTACATTTTGAACGCAAATAATTTTGTCTTAATCTAAAAATGTACATCTTACATGTCTTATAGTTTCTGCCCCCCCCCCAAAAAAAAAAAAAAAAAATCATGCATTCTCAATCATTTTCTCTGTTATGCGACATACTTTTTACGTTTGTTTTTTCTTGTTACCAACATATTCTTATTTTACTTCATGAAAGCTGTCTGTTCATCTGGCTCATATTCTTGGGGTTTAATAGTGGGATGTTTGACGCTACATTGTATCTAATCCTCCTTCGAGACAAAGTTAATGACAATTGACCTTCAGTACTGTACTAGTTTATTTTTATACCTCTCAAGTAAGTGGTGTAATGAGCCAAAAACTTTGAGGAGGCCAGATATGGCATAAAGGGCAAGGTATCTGACCAGCTGTGAGCGAGTGATAACTTGGACTTTTAAAATACCCCCCCCAACTTTGTGATAGATTTTGACATGATTTTCAGGAAATGAGACCATATTTCACCCTTATCCCTTTCCTTTTTCTCGATTGTGACAGTTTTGGATGGTCCAAGCCCCCATCTGTATGATGTGTATGCCAGTGTCTCAAATGAATAAATAAGGTTACTACATGTTCACATTTATTTTGTACTTTGTAACATATTGCTGTACACTATGTATATAGTTTGAGTCTCGTTTTATCATCTTTGTCTGTTTGTACTGGGCTGATATAGCTTTGTGGTTATTTTCATGCATATTTTACATTGTATTTTTACAAAGGACCCCAATGAAAACTAGTGTTTCTGCTGACTGGGCTACCCTTTTTAAATATGTGCAATAAATAAATAAATAACATCTGATATAGCGAGTCATTCATCATCAGCTCATAACCCCCCCCCCAAAAAAAATATGGCGGTACAGTGTTTGTACATTTAAATTATGTGTAATGAAGGCATCCGGGAAGGCATCAAAAGCTGATAAAAAGTAATCTTCTCTGTAAGTTATTTAAGTTATTATGTATCAAACTTGGAGTAATGTATTTGTGTGTATTGAAAATTCAGTAACATGCATCCAAAGGAAGTATATTGCTGGTTTAAACACACCGTTTACTGCTATTATCTAAACAGAAATTATTCATGAAATTGGTAGACTCTTACAAAGCAGTATGACGTTATGCAGATTTCATTCATGTTATATTTAGTATATTTCAAGTACAAACATTGTGATTCAATTTATGTTCCCCGAGAGGTAATGGTTAAAACTTTGATCACTGGTGTTTCTGTATCTTTGATGGATGTAAAGATTATATCAAGAAATAATTGCCATGATTTCAAGATGTACTAGCAACTTAAAGGAGAATGAAACCTTTGGAACAAGATAGCTTGTGTGAAAACAGAAAAATCAAAGAAACAGCGAAAAATCAAACAACTAATGAGAAAGTTGTGAGCATTTGAATATTGCGATCACTAATGCTACGGAGATCCTCAAATTGACAATGCGACAAAGATGTGTGATGTCACTTGTGAACAACTCTCCCCATTACTTTAGTATATATTTCACTTAAATTGCCTCTTTTATCACATCTATCAGTATATCATGTGTTCTTTCTAGAGGAGGGCATGTAATACAGATTTTTAAAGGATACTTTATGGGTAAAGAGTTTGTATCACAATAAGAAAAAGCAAAAAGATACATTTTTAGGGTATTTTATAGTCCATCAAAGGGAAAGTTGTTCACATGTGACATCACATATCCTTGTCGCATTGCTAATGGGAGGATCTCCATAGCATTAGTGATTGCAATATTCAAATGCTCATAACTTTCTCATTATTTGTCCGATTTTCTCAAACTTTCTTTGTTCTTATTCTTTGATTTTTCTGTTTCGACACATGCCTACTTGTTCCAAAGGTTTCATTTCCCTTTAATAAAATACTTGTGATTTATGCTTCCTACTCTGTATAGTGTTTCAATTTACATGAAGGACTGGGAGAGAAATGATAAGCAAACATCAACAAAGTACAATAAAAAACTAACTGAATGCTGTACTAAACAGAATAAATTACAAATTTTATTTTCAACACGGCTGTCACATCATTTGAAAATCAACACAATTAGAACACTTAGTAAATCCATCTGTGAAAGAAATTATATTCCGAAACAAAATATGCATACCAATTTCACAATGTATTCCTATCAAGATGCAATTGACAGAAACTTATCTGTAGAGGTACATTTTGATATGGATATGGGATGTAAAATGAACTAGCTTGTTTATCTGAGGATGGCCAAGTCTCCAGGGGGGGGGGGGGTGTTTCACAATGATGTAAGTATGAATTAGAGTCGCACTAAAATGCACAGTTGCATACGGTATAAAAGGCATGCCCGCATTGGTCAGATCATTCCAAGAGGACGTGCACTACTGCGTATTGCATATCATCTATGCGTCGGCATTTAAGTGCAACTATAAGTCATACTTAAATCTTTGTGAAACACCCCCCATATATGAAATCCTTCACTCATACAATGTGAGCGCACCTCTAAAATCAAAGATACATTCCCATGAGCAAAGGTCCAATGATTGCCATGTCATCGTATCAATGAGAAGCGTACTGCGTGCACCTTTAACCAGTTCATCTCATAGGCTATGTACAGGAACCAACAGGCTCCAGTAGGCAATGGGCTAACGTGTATATGGGCCTGTAATAGTGTAGTTACGCACCTGTAATTTAGGATGTTGTCATTTTATCAGCACCACATTGTAAACATGTCATGTGATAAATGTGATAAAGGAACGTAAATCCTACAAGCCGCACATCAGAGAAATTGCGTCTCATAATGTAAGGAAGGCAAGCACTGCTGCCTACTTTTGAGGAATTGCTGCAATGCTTCCTCTATACAATTAGTCCAAACTAATTGAAGGGAGTTGCCACAGCAAAGGAAATAGAAAATCATTCTGTGCGGAGAGTTGAATAGAGGGTTCAAAGTTGTTCAATCAAATGGTGAAGTACACAGCAATACAAACCACTCATTGATCACGCTTGCTTAACAGCAGAACAAAATCAAGTTTGTAAGACAGATGATAAAACCATAAATGATTTCGATTAAAAAAATAAAAATAATAATGCTGGAAAAGTAATTACTCCCCCTTCCCTTTCCCAATAATAGTTCAGAAATTTCTTGGTATGAGCAAATATTTCCTTTAGTATCAAGCATTTCACTCACTTTGGATTTAATGTCAATGGATGAAGTGTTACTGGACAAGACAAGTTCACTTTTATCTTATTTCTACATGTACATGTTACTGTTTCAATTCAAATGACAACATAGACCAGGGCACTGCAACCGTCCCACGTACAAACATTCAGCTAAAAGCAGGTTTGTATAAAAATAGAACACAACAATACAAAATACAAATCCTTGCAGAAATTCATTGGCTTTTTAAATAATTTCTTAAAATTGCAGATGAATATTTACAAAAGGTTATTTGATTCAACTCTCAATTAATCTAGTCAGCCTCTCCAAGGTCCCGTATCATAACATTTGTTATCTTTTAATTTGATTTTTTTTCAGCAGACTACTGGCAAACAAGTATAGTACAACAAAATCTAATAAATTAGCTCTGAGCTTTGAATGCTACAGCTTTTGGGCTTTTTGACAGCAAAATTGATTTTTTTCCCCTCACATTTTGTGTTTAGAAGTTAAGAGTCAAAGAGCTTCAATATTAATACTTGCATTATATTTCCATAAAGGTTTCAAGTCTCGCAACTACAAATACATGAAACTGTTAACCTACAACTAAAATCCAGTCAAATTGGTTTATGTCATTACAACAATGCACTCTGTGGAAGAAATGGTTTGATGAAGTTGGTTAAAATGTCATTATTGAATTGCGTATTTCAAACCTTGCCACTTGAGGTTACTTGGCTTTACAGAATCCCCTTACATAATGATAAAACAGGACTTAAGTACAGAGCAAAAAACAAGATTAAAAACTCTACAGTAACTCCAATTACCTGGATGAATCTAACTTAAGCTTCTGATCTACCTTGGCAGATCTCTTGTTTTGCACATTATTTTGAAGAATGAATGCAATTGATTCTTTTTTATTGAAAGACAAAACTAGGGATGTGGGGAAGGCAAAATTTGAATACATGTAGACTGAAATATATTTGCTGCAGTCCTAAAATTGTAGACATGTGCAGGCAGCTAGAATTCTACTCTAACATGTTTCAAGCAGGGGATAAAAATGACACACAACTCCCTCTGAATGAAATGTGTATTATCTTGACAAAGTGGGGGGGGGGGGGGGGGGAGGGAGGTGGCATAAAAAGTAAACAAAAAGTTTATCCTAAAGCTTCTAAGAAATACCTTAATTTCCATTGGTCACTTTGAGGGAGGGAGGGGCATGGTCACTCTTAAATTTGACACTTAAATACCATAAAAAAGGGATTCTAAACGTTAAAAAAAAATGGTCCAAGATTAAAAAAAAAGGGATCCAATCATAAATATCTATCAAATAAATTGATGTACATGGAAAATCAAGCTTAATTTTGAATAGGAGAGCATGTGCCCCCCAATCAGAACCCAAGTCTGGGAAGGATTAACACAATCACCTTCTAGCTACATATGGCATTCTAGCACTGAATAGGTCATATCAATGCAATAGAAATAACATCAAAGCACATGTATACATGAATTGGTAGGCAAAGAGTGAGTTGTTACAACACAGAAAAGGGCAACATAAGATCATACATGCATAAAGACAAAACTTGCAAAAGGCAGGTGTCAAGGAGAAAAAAAGCTGCCAAGAACATGAATTTTGAAGACATTTGAAGACAATATGAAAAACAAAATATGTGAGAAATCTTCTCAATGTCAAAGGACGTTAGCATGATATATAATCCATTACTGACCTTCAATCTCATACATTAGGTTTCAATTGTGCAAAAATCTAGTACCAAAATGTAAATCAAGGATTTCTATTAGAATTGCATATATCATTCCCTCAGGAAGAACTTCATTAAATGATTAATATTGTTTTGAATAATAAATACTATTTTTTTTAAAATCCTTGTTCACAAAATTCTAAATAATATAAAACAAATCTATACTATGTAAATAAATTAGTCTATGAAAATTTCCAACTTTTTTCAACACAATAACTTAAAAATACAGAACATAATATAAAGTAAAAGCTTCTATCTCACTAAAAAATCCCAACAATACAGATATGTACATGTCCGATATTGATACTGTACCTATAAACATGTATAATACTGAGCTATAAACTTTCAAACTAAGTTGAGAATAAGAGTCCATTCAGGCGAATGAAAATACCTCGGTCACATTTGCTCTACGGCGGCCGTACGGCGAGTCGATAACAGCCGTTTTAACATTCTTTTATATCAGCTACATATAGGTGGTTTGAATAAAAATGAATAAAACGGCTGGTTTCGATTCGCCGTACGGCCGCCGTAGAGCAAATGTGACCGAGGTATTAATAATACCTTGACCACTTAACTAGTGCATGCTATCACAACATATAAATGTACAGGGGGTATTCACAAAGATAAAGTGTGACTAAAGGACTTTCCAAGTTATGTTTTTGTACATGATCCCTATCTGCGCATATTTTAAATTGACGTCACAATAAGTGAACAGGTGAGTAGTCAGCTACAGGTATCAGCTGATTTTTTCCAGTCATCGGCACTCTAATGTTCAGCCAATCTTGATGTGTTATTTTGCGAAGCTAAATAGCTGAAAATAATCTATGGACGAAATTTTTAAACGCCTCTATCTCTTCAGAGTACTTTACTCTGCAGTGACTGCGAAGTATGACGAATATAACCTTGAGTTGTTAAATGGGGTAGTGGTATAGAAATTTCCTTTATGTAGATACAAGCCTTCTGACGCGTTTTTTTTTTTAAAGCACATTTGCTCCAACAAAGTGGTGATAGTTTGAAAACAAGCACATGAACCCCCAATTTTTGATGTTCACACCTCTTTAGTATACCTTTCTATACGACCATGCAAAATTTGGTGAAAATGACATTACATCATAACTGTGGAACATCCTTAAAATAAAAGTTGGTGCATTATACACATGTCACACGTCACTACATTGGTCAGATTCTGCTCATCAATGAGAAAGACAATAAAATATGTGCATTACTTACTCATAAATAATATCAACCTTCCCAGGTCGGATGAAAGTTGCAGAATATGATTTACCGATCATGAAGTTTATTTTGCTTTGTAGCAACCTCCCTCATGAAAAATTTATTTCATCTTAAAAAATGATGTCTAATATAAAGGTGGCATTCACTATGTAAATGATTTCATATACAACCTTCAACAATAATTCAGTTTTTACCGAAAGAAAAATATTTTTTTGCAGGTTATTGTAGCTCTGCATAAATTTGAGTGAAATTGATGTCATATATAAATGCTCATACAAATCAGTATATCGATCTATTAGATATTGGTCAAAAGAATTTTATCATATCAATTGCAAAATTGAACAAACACAATATCCCTTGCATCAAAACACGAGAACGTTTCATAAAAAGACAATTCTAAAACAATTTACTTCAAGTACTATATCAACAGGCCAAAATATATCTCTCAGCTAAATTTTTTTTTCTTCAATATAAAAGACTGAATTATATACAGAGCTTTATAAGTCAATCAAAAAACAGCATTGCATATCACAATCAATTTCAGTAAGTATGAATGTAAGCTGAGGAAATCACTGACGTAAATAAACTTCCAACTATTTTATAAAATAAGACTTGATTCGAAACATTCTGTGCTTGGCAAAAGAGCTTTAAATTCTGATGGTGAAACCAGGGATAAAGTCTATTCCACAGACTAGTAGACAAATTAGGACTAGGATGGTAGATGAAATATGGACCCAAGACTGGCATCTCCTTGAGAGACTATGTACAGGTCAATATAAAGTCTATGGTTCACAGAATGATCTTGAGGAAACAGGTGCTTTGAAATCAATGAAATTCTGATAGAATTGCTTTACCTGATAATCATAATCCATATCTCTACTTCATTTTCATAGTTTATAAAAAACATGCAGTTGCTCAGATGAGTTTTCATCTAACGAAGATTGGATTTTAACTGCTAGTATAGCTCAAGAGAATAAAAATCATGGAGATTTACCACTTATAAACCAGTCACCAGTCATGCATACTTACAAACAACTTCAATATATCCTCTTCACATGATTATATTTAGTTTACTTTGTGTTCTGCAGCTGCTGTGGCTTGTGCAGGGGACCATAAGACAAAGCTTGGCAATCTTATTTTTTTTAACGATTGAATGTACTGAATACAATTTACAATTAATCGTGAGAAATGAAGCATACAATTAATCGCTCACCTTTGTGTTACAGGACCCAGGAAAATATTTCTTACCCTCGAGCCTCGAGTTTTCACAGGACTTTTAATTGGAATATGGAATAATCTGGAATTAAGACCATTTTGCCATGCACACAAGGCGATTTTACAAGAATCAAGACCAATGCAAGAACGGACTGCTATAAGAAGCACCACAAAACAGGAAAGATTTCAATCCAAAAATAATGTCCACCAAACGTGACAAAAAATCCAACTGCAACACACACTTCATGAAATACACAGGAATATTTCATCCTCAAGTATAATCAAACATCTTTGTTACTCAAATAATCTCTTATTTGGACCTCACTTATTAATTGATTATTCAATACAATTCTATATTTTAAAATGATAAAAACTCACACAACCGTCCCCCTTGTTTTAAATACTTGTTGCAATATATTTCTTTAAATGTTTAATACAAACAATTTCTGTAAATATCTTAATAACATAATTTATGAAAAAAATTAAGGTGGTTTTCATATATATTTATCATCTTTTAAAGATAAAAGTATACAATGGTTTATAAAATCTAGATAAATTTGTTGCATACCACAAAACTGTAAACTATTTCCCCTACATTAATTAAAGTATTAATTTAAGTATCAGTGGCACAGTTTATGGTGAGACATTAAATTTTCAAGGGGAAACATTTTATTATAGCAAAAAGAGACATGCTTTAACAAAAGAAAAGATGGTAATAAATAGGACACTAGTATATTAACTCTGAATGATGATTCAAATGTAAAAAGCCAGTGACACTAAGCACATTAAGACACACCATGTAGGTATCTTTGGCATATGTAAAGAATCGGATGGATCGCGACCTTTGGTATGTACGACCTCTGACCTTAGATGACCTTGAAGTGATCAAGAGTAGATAGTGATGACCTCTCGTCCACCACCTCTGACCATGAGCACTCGATCCAAACCTTCTGTTAATACCTCAAGGTATTCCATATCTGGAGGAGGATTGTAGTCAAGGAAACTTGTGGAGATTAACAACAAAATCATTAAGTTATACTATTTATTCAATTTCTTTTTCTCAATCTTAGAGTCCATCTATCCATTTATTCATCCATTTATCCATCCATTATTAACCCATTAGCAATTGAAAACAAAATAAACATTGTCTTTCTTTTCACTGGAAGGTGTTTCATTATTGCTCTTATTTTGGCATTTGTTCTGAAAAATGTGATATATGTATTGGTGTAGCATGTACCTTTCTAAAAGCAGAATCCTGCATGAAATCAAGATTACACACATTTACCAAGAGCACTAAAATGGACGTATGGTTTTGAGCAGTTCAGTGACTATGAGAGAGGACAGTTGGTGCTCTCCCTATTGATCTACATTATCTCCTAGGACCTATAAGAGTGTCAAAACATTTAATATTAAGCTAAAAACTTACCTCTTTAACACATTTTATCAATTATTTTCTGTTACTTGTAATTTTGTTTGCCCCCACCTCACTTGTGCGCCTTGAGCATCTCTTACAAGATGGATATGGCGCCTAACAAATTGCATATATTATTATTAGTATTATTATTAGTATTATTATTATAACACAGAGATTAAAAATGAATCACATGGTTGATTTGTATGCATGCTTGCACATATATGTAATTATCAAAATAATCAAGTATAAAATTGGTTCTATAATAATAATAATAATTGGACTTATATCGCGCCAAATCCACTCTGTAGAGTGCTCAAGGCGCTTTTTAGGAAATCATAAAAGAAATTATGAAGAATTGAAGAGAAATGTTTTGAGGTAATGTTTTCAGGGAGGCTATTCCATAACTTAGAGGATGAGTAAACAAATGATCTTTCACCCCAGGTTTTGGAAACTTTGGGGGTAACAAGGGAATTGGAAAAGGAGGAACGTAAGGATCTTGAAGGGGTATAACTTTTGATCAGTGAAATGAGGTACTGGGGGGATGATCAAACACTACACTTTGTGTTCAGCCAGACACACACGACATGATCCGATACATTGTGATTTTTAAACAAATCGCATATTACATTGAATGTGAAAGTTAAAGGACAAGTCCACCCCAGCAAAAAGTTGATTTGAATAAAAAAAAAAAATCCAACAAGCATAACACTGAAAATTTCATCAAAATTGGATGTAAAATAAAAAAGTTATGACATTTTAAAGTTTCGCTTAATTTCACATAATAGTTATATGCACATCCTGGTCGGTATGCAAATGCGGAGACTGATGACATCATCCACTCACTATTTCTTTTGTATTTTATCATATGAAATATTCTTATTTTCTCCTCATTGTCAAGTGAAATAACAATTAATTTCTCGCTGAACATGTGGAATTACCATTGTTTAATACTATGTGGTTTAGTCAGGTTGGTCCTGATAGTCAAATCTGTAAAAAATGAAATATTGTATAATTCAAACAATAAAAAACAAAAGAAATAGTGAGTGAGGGACATCATCGACTGTCTCATTTGCATGCCACTGAATTTTTAATATCACCATTTTGTGAAAAATAAGCAAAACTTTAAAATGTCATAACTTGATGAAATTTTCAGCGTTATGCTAGTTTTATTTTTCTCTATTTATTCAAATCAACATATTTCTGGGATGGACTTGACCTTTAACAGTAAGTTTTTTTTATTTGAAGTTCAGCATTATACTAGGAATGCTAAAAGCATCGGAGCCAATGATGACGTCATTACGATTTGGAAATTGAAATTGATTTTATTTCTATAGGGAGGCTCAAAGTAGACTGGAATTTTGATCTAATATTCATACCACCATTCAGAAGTGTGACCGTTAAAATTTTGTAGGTGGAATGTTTATTCTATAAATGCTATTAGAATTTTCTTAAAAGTAGGATCACAATGGATCGTGTTGTGTGTGTGGCTTCACAGGGCCCTGTTGTTGTTGTTCACTAAATGTTATGTATCTTTTGATTATTCATCTTAAGGATACAATTCTGTTCTGCATAGGCGTGCTTTGGAGGACCTGGAAGATTTAGAATGACAAGGTGGGCATCGTGGGATTTCTCAACAATCTTCTCATTCAGACGAACAGCTGTGTGCATGCGCCTCACATTTCCTAGTGACCTAAAGAAAAAAATACATTTAAAAAATATATATATATAGTAAACGGGATGGAAGCTTGAATGGATAATTTGTTAAATTCTTATGTTTGCGGGATGTAACTATTGTCAGATGGATAAAGAAGAAGGGGATTAATGTCCTTATTATCAAAGTATCTATGACTGAATAGTGCCTTTCATGAAATGGTTCTATAGTACTGAATTTTATTAAAATCCAAATATAGATATAAATTCTGGATTTTCTTCCATTTCATGATCAAACTACTCAGTGACAGTGTGAAGAAATCGCTCGTTCACTAGCATTCACAGTAGGTTTTGCACGCAAGTGGAGCTTGATGTGGGAGAGCCAATATTTCTCTTTTAAATATGAAGCTCATTTGAATAAATAAAACCAAATATATATTTACGGTTGCAGGTGCATGTTCTTGAACTCATGTTTCTTCTTCTCCGTTGCTGCCGACCCGTTGGCCCCATTAGATTTGGGGTGGGAAGGGGATTCATCGGTGGGCGTGTCGTCAAGTTTAACCAGAGGGGTGTCAACGGCGTCATGCTCATTTTCTTCCTCTTCACCTTCTTCCGTTACTATAGCGATATCGAAGGGGGATTCCGTGGTGTTAAGGTCGAAGGACACTGTCTTATCACTAGATCTCTTGCGTTTGGGAGAGGAGTAGCCACTCGTTGTGGAGTGGTGGTGGTCAAAGATGGCTTGGGCCTGATCAAAGGAAATGAAATATTGGGTCATAACACATGATCAATAATGATCTTAATTAATTTCCTACATAAATGGGCAATAATCACTAATTTTTCTATTCATCACACACTTTTCAGCAGTTGACTGTAAACTGTACAAACATACCTCCATTCTACTCTCCTTCTTGGACAGTTTCATCTGTTTAAGCATCTCATTCCTCTGTTCCATCCTGAGTGTGCGTTCATACGTGTAGGCTGAAATATCGCAGTCGTGCTGTGCATGACATAGATAGAACATTTTGTTAGAAATCTGACATCATAAACATATATATGTCCACTAGTATTTTGAGATGAATTAGCTCGATCAATTTTTCTAAATGGTAGGATGCTTCTTTTCCTTTCGTATTATGAGTGTTTTCATAAGAATTTGACACTATTCAGATTTCACTGTGAGTAGGAAATTAATGACCAGTAATCATTATGTACTGCCACTGGAGATTGCCTTTGGTAATGTCATTATCTCACTTTCTCTGGCCCGACAGTTGCCCGAGGCTTGGCCAGAAAACTTCTCGCTGGTACACCCGAGTTTGCTCTATACTTCAAAAGATGTCTCCGTAAAAGGTATTTCCAATGCTTTTCACCAAGTCTGTGGTCAGCAAGTAATAATTTACTCTTAATGAAAACTAAAATTTACACGTCTTTGAAGTTTTTACAACTTTGCACACTTCATTCATACAGTCTCATTAAATAAATGCTATCAATGATCTTAAGAGTCTCTCCGAAGCTTAGAAATCTAAGTTGATTGGTAGATTTTGTTGTAGAAGTATCGGATATCGGTTTGTAGCATGACACAGGAATGACACATATCAATGACAGAAGCACTCACCAATTCAACTACTTCAATCTCAGCCTCGATTCTAAGATGATACAAGAAAGTCGTAAGATCTTTCTTGATTTGTACGCTATTATCTTCCAATTCTGTAACACACAAAAAGAAGAAACATGATGAATTACATCAAAATTATATCTTTGTCTCATAGCATTCAAGAAGGTGCAAACTCATGATTAAATCCAAGTGTAAAAATATCACAGTACTAGTTTCTAAATGACAGGGGCCAATAACACAAAACTTAGAAAGAGTAGCTAGAGTATGTTATAGTATATTATACAACTCCCAAGAATGTTCTGTTATCTGATGGGTCCAAATCGAATCACATAATATTCAGCGAATTACACTATGGCATCCAAAATGCACTATCCTGCACTCTGACATCATACCAAATGCACTAGTGCGAGGTCTAGAATATTATCTAGAATTTAGATCAAATATAGCATTTGGGGCAACTCAGTAACATGGGGGAGGGGGGTTGTATAAAACAAACAATGCACGCATTCTTGTGCATAGAGGCCCTAAATAATGAACTCAGTGCTCAACTCGCCAAATGGATATATCGCACTTGGTCCTGCGGACCTTGGTGTGGTATATCAATGGGCTCTTTTCACACACCGTTCATTATTTGGCCCTGCATGCACATGCTTACATGCATTATTTGTATATTACACAATTACTGTTTAATGTGCAGCTGTACACCTTAGTGCCTAATCTCTTTCCCTTTATCCTATTTTCTCTCACTATTCCTTTCTTCACTGTGCCGACTTTTTATTTCTAGTTCACTCTCAAACCTTTTTTTTTCCTTGCATGGTGTTTTCCATCCACTCTCATACAGTTGACTAAAGTGATCTTTTTTTTCATTTCACTTGTTCTTCAGTCTCTGTTTTCAGAGTGTACTGATTTTGCTAATTTCTTTCTTTGTTGTATTACAAACACATGTTTATTTATATTTTCTTTCAAAGTTTCATGCGTGTATGTGTAAGTACTGCCAGTGGAGGGCAAATTTATTTTTAAATCTGGATTAATGAAATAAATCTGAATATGTATGGAGGAATGAAACTTATTACAAATTCAATTAAGTCTGTAAATGATTTAGAATGGCCACTTTTACATAAACTGTGCCTTCTATGGCTGACAGAAGTGGCATCCCTATGAATGCCTGAATGGAAGTAATACTTACGTGCTACTGTGAACACCCTCATGCGGCAGTTCTTCCAAACTTTGTGTTGGCGGAGAAGGAAAGGGAGCAACATAAGCATACCACCATCATCTGGTAAGCAGGGGGAAAGTCAAGGTTATTTACAAAATTAAAACACAAAGGGTGGTACTCTGATAGCCATAGTTTTCATTCACCTGGGTGTGTATGGGGTACCAGTTGTCATCTTATTCATCAATTAAAACTATTCTTATCCTGCTGCGAAACTGGTCAAGGTGTGAAATGGAAAGAATAGTAAAATACAAAAAATTATCATGAATTCTCAAATTTGATACATCATAATTGCCATGAATAAAGAAGGACTATCATAAAGCCCAGCATCACATAGAAGTGTAGTTTAAAATTCTAGTTTAGACTAGGGTTAAACCTTGGTTTAATTATCAGCACACTACCCAAACTGTCTTATTAGGAAGTCACTCACCCATCAGGTGGTATAGGGCGCAATATCAATAATATTGTGAGTTTTGGCGAATAAAATGTGGTAGCCATTTAGATGTTTGGAGTCATAGCTGCCAAACTTTTGAGAACAGAAATAAGTAGGAATCTTTACAGAAGCTGCTTACTTTAAAACTGACTTTTTGTTGATGAAAATCATGCACTTCTGGAGATAAAAAATAACACTCAATCTTCCAAAAGTAGGAATAGTTGGCAGCTATGTGGAATGGACACATAATGTATTTCCTTTGTTCAATGGCAAAATGTTGTAAAGACGACTATTTACCATTCTCAAGTTCAATTTGAATGGCTGACAGTGAGCTAGTTCTAGAAATTGTTTATTTATTAAGCCTTTATAAAGCACGATCCTGAAAGATCTTTTATACAGCTAAATAACAAGCATACTATCCCAATGCTCAGATTAGTCTTTGAACATTTTGCCAGCTTCAACACACTGCCTTTAATAATAATTAATCAAACATTTTATAATTTTTGTTGCTGAATAGTCTCTCAAGTCAAAGGATACGGACAATCCACCAGACATCGATGCATCCTGCATCAAGTTTCTCATTGTTGGCCGGGAACAACCGACAATTCTTCACCACTAATAGGGCATTGTGACTGGCAGACACAACTCGAACAGTATCTAAATTAATGCAGAGAAAGCAAAAGAAGATGAACCAATTAATATTAAACATAGTGAGGATAATAGTATGTCAACTTTTTCATAAAGATGTATACAGTTCTAAAATCAATTGGCATTGCGTTTATCTACATTTGCCACTCTCCACCCAGGTGTTTCCTCACACACTTGAGTGTCCGATCAGGGTAGCTAAGGCTGTGGAAATGATACCTTAATCATGTTAAGCACAGCCTGCTGGGAGAACAAATTTCGGAACCGAAGTAGCTACTCTTGGTAAATATGATGTGATTATTACGATATATAAATATGAGGTCATTATCATTAATAATAATAACAATAATATGTCCATTTATACAGCGCTGTTACTACATGTATGTGCATATACTCAACCGGCTTTGATACGTGGTTTCATAGTATCATCCCGGCTGTAGCTGAGCCGCCATATCGGCGCTAAAGCGTCAAGGAATAAATCCTACCGCGTACGCATTCACCTCACCTGGGTGGAGTGCAGCACAATGAAAATAATTCTTAAATTATAATTCAACATAGACGTCATACTATTTGTTGCTCTAGTATTCACAAATCAATTTTGGAGAGAAACCTAACTGGACACGATCAAATTATTCTTGTTATGTGTTTGAAAGAAAGATATTAATGAGGTGGTGCTCTACAAAGCTGATCAAAGATCAGATTCATACTTTTTATCTTTTTGTTCTTCCCAAAACTTTTTACTTGGGTTATTTTCCCTTACCTAAGAACACCTTCCAAGATCTCTCATCTGTGTTATGTCTCCATCCATACGGCCATCCCATCACAACTGTGTTATGCTTCAGACCACCTAAACCACACATCTGAACACTGTGACCAGGAAAAAAAAAAGAAGATACATGTATTATAGGTTAATGGTTATCTGGGGCCAGTTAGAAGATTCACAACTATTGTTAAGTTGTCATTATTGCAACTTCCATGGAAAGCTTGACTGTGACTGGCTGCTGAGCCATGTTACCATGATATTTGCCATAATGGTAAAGTTACAATTGTTGTATAAAGTCTTTATGAAACAGGTCCCAGAAGTTAAAACTTAACTTGGTCAATTCCATTTAAACAAGCCTAACACTAGAAATATAAACATCACAGAAAAAATGTAACATTTTTTTGATGATTTAAGGACGTTCCACAGTAACGTTTGTGCGCATCATGATCTGCGCATATTTTACGTAATGCACAATGATGTCAACATGAGTGAACAGATGATTAATCAGCTATGCATATAGGATACATCAGCTGATTTTCCCCATGATCTGCATTTTAAATGCAGATCCCATGTGTTCTTTTATGGAGCTAATTATATAGCTGAAAATAATCCATGGACCCATTTTTAAAATACCTCTACAATATCAGAATATTTTCCTCTGCAGTGCTGCAAAGTATTACAAATATGACCACGAGTTTGAATTAATGGTAGAGTGGTTTGGAATATTTCCTCACATAGATACAAGGCTTTTTGGTGCATTTTTGGCGTTTAAATAAAACTTATTTGCTCCAACAAAACTGCTGATAGTTTGAACACAAGTACATGAACCCCTATTTTCAAGTACCGTATTCATTCCTCTATAACCTGGCAAACTTTCGTGAAATTGACATGGGCTTTGAAAATGGGTTTTGCAAATATTTTAGATATGTTTTTGTCATCTTTCAAATTATTTTTTAGAATGGAAGGTGCTGCTAGCCTTAAAAGAACAAGAATAGCAATTTTGAACTAAACTGTAAAATCTGATGAAATTTTCATGGAGTTTGACTGAGTAGTGATCTTGTAAGGTCTAAAAATACCCAATTCTTTTGAATGTGCAATTCTCGAGAATTCTCGAGAACTTCCAATTAGGTGAACTTTGAAGCTCAATAGCAAAAAATCAAGCAATTGAACCCACATTATTATTTTTTGTGCATATTTGGAGTATTTAGGTGCTTAAGTAAACCTGAACAAAATTTGGTGAAAATGACATGGATTTCATTTTGACTGTGGGACGTCTGTAACTACTGAATTTATATATAAAACCAGAATATCAGTATTCAAGAAAACAAAATGAGATGGAAAGAGTAGAAACAGTCAGGGGAGGAGAAAATAAACGAAACCAAACATGCGGTATACTTACCATGCAGAAAGTCCTTCAGTCGCATTGTCAGTAACCAAAACAGTACAGAAACCTTTCATTTTCTCTTCATCCATCATCTTCTTCAGTTCCTGTAGAAAATTGTGAAAAAAGGGTTCATCAATATCCTCTCTTTCTTGGGCTTGGTAATTTTTTTTTCTTACAATATTAATTTTCTGATATCACAAACATTTTTGTATCACCTTTTAAAACATGAGGTTTAGAATTCAACAGCTTAATGAAATTATGAACAATGAATAAATCAATAAAAATGAGTAATAGAATTGCATTAAAATCAATACAGGGTCCTCCTATTCATACCACTTTTCTTGACCAGCTTTAATAAGCCCAGCACATACCTTAACAGCAATATGTGACAGCGGTATAATGATCAGCTATGATTTTAAGTGTACTTGGTAATTAATAAAGTTTATATAGTTCAGTAGTGTTTAATAGTTGAATGCATATTTCAGTATTATATTATTATCTCATTATTACATGTATATAAGGTATTTTCAGTTCCAAAATAAATCGCAGACTGGTCATAAGGGACGTGTTGGGCTTCTTCTTATTTTTTTACTGATACTACAGGGTTCTGTTTCACAAAAGTTATTATCAAAATCAAATAACAAATATCAGCAACAAATTCGCTATCAGCAAATCATTTTTTTGGAAAACTGCTATATGAAAACTGAAAATTTTATCAAAACTGAAAGTTTAATAAACTTGTCATCAATAGCAAATACCAAAAATAAAATTCACTCTCAGCAAATCATAATAAAATTTATATGAAAACCAGCCCAAAACCAGCTTTACACATTTTGTCTGTGGAAGCAAATACTGTAAACTGTTTCTTAAAATTTGTTTTGCATCATGCAAAAAAATTCATTTAATTTGGAAGTGCATTGGTGAGGCAATATACCATAGTAGGTTAACAACAAACATGATGATTGCTTGTGCAATATTATGTGCGTGCAGTAAAATATTCATCTTTCAGATTAATTAACAAGACAAATTTTCATTTGCATGGAGAAGACCACCTCCCAAAAGTAAGTTATCATGTAAATTATACAGATCTTGTTTTTCATAATTGAACAAATATTTACAATTGATTTCATGGCTACAATATACAATTAATTATCAAAATCAATCATATGGTCAGTCAGTGTGATGTCTTGAAAGAAACATGTGAACAACATTTTAAAATCAGGTTCAATTAAGTATTATTTTTTACTTTTATTTCACTAATATGCTTTCAAATGGTATAATCTGCCTTTGCGAGTCAAGGCTAAAGTTAAATTTAATGTAACTCTTGCTGTTTTGTTCCTTTTACTGTAACATATCAATGCATTTTACATTACATAAAAGAAAACTCTCCCCCTTTCAAGAAGGAATGGACAAATTACCAAACACATAATTAATTTGATTCAAAAATCATATTAAGAAACTACAATGTATTTAAACAGGAACACATCAAATCTAAATTTTAGTTAATTCCATCTCAAAACAATGTTGAGCAAAGTGAATAAGCCTGTTCACGGTTGTAAACTGCGCACGAGCAGAAAAAGGTCATTGGAGACAACCATGAAGGTGGCTTTTTAAGAGTAATAATTAGAGCCTTCATAATCACTGGTATTTGACAGTAGCCTAAACAATAGTCAAATGTACCAAAGGCAGACAATAAAACAGATTTCCAAACTTTATCCCTGATGTACTATTCTAGTCACCTGGTCTATACAATGCCTTTTGTTCTTAGAATTTGAATACTGTACCGGTATAGCTTACGCAACATCTACATTTGAAAATGATAGTGTTTATCCTAATAAAAAATCACAAAGGTCATTGGAGAAAAGTTGATCATGAGCTAACCGTGAACTGGCTTATATTATAACATCAAAACCACACACACCAAATTTAGTAAAAAGTCATGAAATGAGAATGAAGTGTTTCCTAACGCATGATGCTACACAAATAATACATCAATCATATAGAAGAATGCTGAATTTGTATGAATGATAAATATTCAAATGTAACACAATCGATATTTAGCAACATACAAGAAATGTCAACATAGTTTGTTCATATGAAGGGGGTCGGGGCAAAAACCATACTTTTAGATACCCTGGTATCTACACTTAGAAAGGATAACATTCAAAGCCTTTATAAGTATCACTAGGTACAAACGTATATTTAAAAATTGCAGAAAGAATTTCCGCATTTCACATTTTTTGTTTACTTTATGATCAGCAAGCATTCTTCATGTCAGCATTCATTACATCAATTTGTATGTTTCTACCATGAATACATGAGGTAATTGGTTTTCTCAAATGAAATTGCCCAAATGTCTATTGAACAAATTTCAGACTGCGTAGTTGTATGTATTTTGGTCCTTAAAAGCAAAAATTCACCCATGAGTATCATGATACTCCAAGAACGATACCATAAAAAGTTTGAGTTAATATTAATATTAAACAAAGGTGAAATGAATGATGATGAACAAAATAGTGCAATAAATCATTACGAATTATTAGTTTGTATTTGAAAAGCTTAGTTTTGCTAGCAAACCAAGGTTATGATATATTATGTACATATGAATGCCATTAACATGTTTTTCCGCCAAAAAGGGCAGAAGCAATAGAAAATAGTAGAATATTTTTCCAGCAAGGACAATGTAACTTTGAAATTAGAGGGATGATCCAGTAATAGCTAAATGAATTTCAAGAATTTGATGACCAATCAAATTTGATTTTAGCTGCTGGTGAATCAACCTCAGATGGATGAAACATGGATACAAAGGTTAAACTATGATGATTAATGTGTTGAACAAAAGTGATAACAGGAATTTGATTTGGTATGCCTTTTCATTGAAAATGCATGACAACAGATTCGGGTCCTGCTCAATCAACTTCCATCAATCATTTTTATTTAAAAATAAATAATGATTGGATTGACTTAAGGATGAAAGTATTTTGGGCTGCACAATATCATATACTGCAATTGGGTATTCAGTTCAACTTTAAAATGATGATGAATCAACATATATCCATATCCTCTCTTTTTTTATACTCTTCTTTCTACCTGTTCTTCCACTTATTCTCCCCCAACTACTTGGAAAATCATGGGGAAAAGAGGGCAGTTGTCCCTCTGCCCCTCTCTGTCCCCATCTCTGAAAATGATATAGTGCATCATTAGAAAACCAAACATCATTATTCCTCACATTTCTAGTGTCGCAGTATTTCAATATTATTGGATATCGTGCAGCCCAATAAATTTTGCAGACATGCATTTTTAAGTGTGATAAAGGAAACTAATCACCAGTAGAGAGTTAATGCATCAGGTAATAGCATGGATGTTAAACTAAAACTAAAAGATTTTTTCCAACACAAGTAAAATCTGTTCAATAAAAACTCATCATGCAAATGAAATCTTGGATGGTGGTAATTGTTAAAAGTGAATAGAATTTGAACTTTGTTGAGCCAAAAGTGAAGAATGAAATCGGACCTCACCTCCCTGGCGGCTTGTGCTTCTCCGTACCCAATCTGATTCATGTCAGATTTGTGGGTGTGAGGTTGTTTTGGAAAGGAGACATGGTATTCAATACACATATTTATATAATCTCAACTGTTCTTTGAAGAAATTCAACTTGCCGTTTCACTTGTAAAATATAGAAGAACTCAAATAAAAGTGAATCAATACAAATAAAATGTATTTTACACAAGTAAAATGGAATGAAATACTTTTCAAATATTTTTGTGATTAAGAAAATAATGTCATCCAACTCAATAAAAAGACAGTTGATCATGGAATAAATGTTTATCTGGAGAAGAAATAGAATATTTTAAATTATGAATTTCTTTCCAACATTATAGAAATATCCATTATTTAGCAACAGTTATGTAGTTATTTGCATCGATTTAAATTAGGGCAGAAGAGATTTTGCAGGAAAATCCGAGACAATTTCTATCAGATAGAACATATAAAATACTTTACATATGCAAGTTAAAATCAAAGTAATATTTTGTTTGATTAAATTACAGAACCAAGTTAGAGGTAGACGGATCTGGAAGCAAGGGGTTTCAATATAAACTTAAGGAAGGTTGAATTATAAACAAATGAGAAACGAAAGAGTTATCTATCTAAATGTATTCTAAAGTAGTTCCCATGCATGGTAATTCATGTTAGTAGTATCTTACTGGATGCACAGTGCATAGACAAGAAAACAAATCTCCAAGTCATATACATGTGAGTAGTGAGTAATTGTGAGAAAACCAACCCAGCATGGCAGCAAGCAATAATAGTCTTTAAGCTGCTGGTACATGATTATCATTAGAATACTTTGTCATCCTTCATGATCCTTGTATACAATGTTGTCTGCAACAAAGTCTTTGTTTGCATGGGTGTTGTAGATCACCTCAACTGCGCTCTTCCTAATGTTCAACATTGTATAACTAAAATTCCTCATTCAGATATAATGTGACAAATTTCAGCACCATTTTTCAGTGCTTAAACATGAATGAAACCTTCCCTCACTTATGACAAAACATTTGATTTATGATTCAAGTAAACAAAAAAAAACCAACCTAAATGTCCAAAGTTTTTATTATGATGTAAGTAGTTATCAGCACAAATCCAGCCAATATTTGTATGAGCTAACTTGTTTTAATTTGCACTATTTAATATATTGATTGGTCCCTAGTTCTTGTCACCTTGCAACAAATGAAGTTGCTGGCCTCTGCAACGCTTTTTGGGATGCATCATTTTCCACTGACTCTACAAAAGAATAAACTTTGCCATGCCATATCTGAATGGGCCTTGAATTTTCACTTGTATGCTGTATTGCATATTGTAAAATTAAAATTAATCTACGGTCTTCATATGAAAGAAACTAACCCACTAAGATTTGAAAATTCATACAGTTTCTTCAAAAGAGAAATGTTAACAGGTATATGAGCACAAGAATGATTTTCAAAATATACCACTTGCATGTAAAAAATCACAAGATCATGTTGCATTTAATTCAGCTTCAACAATGAAACTTACCATGTTGCCACTAATACCATTAATGGTAAACTTACTTTTATATGCTGTGACAATCTGCTTATGAAGACAATTCAAGCATGACCCTTTGGAACATACAGTACAGAACAAATATTTCATTCATAAATTCCTTTAGCTTAGGATGCCAAAATATCTATGCAAGAGCGTACTGTGTAAGTCAAAGCTGGACTTGACATCAAGCTCGATAGCGTCGGCTTTGATTAAGGCATTTGCAGATGTTTCCACAACCATGATATATAATTTTTAGTCCTAAACAAGTAAAGCTTTGTATGAGACAGGAATCTTACCTGTTGGGCCGCTTGGGATTCGCCATACTTGGTGCGGAAATCTCCTTCCAAAACAGAACCAACTAGTGTTAAACCCTTGCCTAAGAAAGGGGGGGGGGGAAGCAAAAGGCTCATTTAAAATTAAAAAAAAACACAAATGATTGTAGGGTTTAAGATGTGTGACCAGTTTTGAACTCGAGCACAAATCATATTTTAACTTGATTTTATGACAGAATATTCATTTTTTTAAACACGTTTTAATTGAAACAGCTTTCCTCTAAGCCTGTTCAAAATTTTTGAATTGGTTCAATAATGTCACTGATTATATTTGACTATCATTTGAACTTTTTTATCTTACAATGCTGTATTAACCACTATATCACATTTTATCAACCAACTCTTTAAAAAATCAATTAGCCAGATCAAGTGCCCTCTCCCGGCAATTTTACTATTTCTCTTTGTCATATGAACACAAATTTACAACTTTTTGTGATTGTATTTCAGGAAGCCCTAATGAACACAGTATCCTGAGAAATGATTTCATACCAAATAAAAAAAAATGCACTTTCTTTAAATTATGCAACAAACAAAATACTAGTATCTAAAATTTATCACATTTCAGATGAGCTATTGTCATATTTGTCAATGAATTTGAACTTCAAAAATAAATTAGCTTTACAATTAGCAATAATTTACACACACTTTAATTAGAATTTATCTTGCATAAAAAGTTTGTTTCCTTTTAACCTTAAATATCATCAATGGAATTTCTGGATGAGAATGTGAATGAAAACCAGGGAATATCCGAAAAGGAAATGATGCATATGGAATCTCAATCAATTGTAGCGATGACATATACCGATGCCTATTTAATCTCCCATTTATTCTTATCTTATTATCAGAACCCAACTGTCTACTTGTGAGTGAAGATTTACAGGAGCTATGTTCAGATGGTACTACTACACCTAAAAATACCAAATCAAATAATTAAGTTAAACAAGAAACTTATAAAACACAGCTACATTCTTCAAATTTACTTCATATCCGAAGTGTATTAACACAAATGACTCTGTTTAGAATTTTCAGGATGAGGATGAGATTTGATTTACCTCGAAACAAGTTCAGTTCGTTCATTAAAATGTTATATTCAATTTCTTGTTTTTGTCTACAATGCAAGCTCAAATGACAGAAAGATCAAGTGACTAGACTTGTAAACTATTCTTCTAAAATGCAATCACAAAAGGCTGGTCATAAATGAATTCATTAGGTTGCAATTACCCTTAACTACAACACAGATGACACTTGTGACAACCATATTGCCAACACTTTCAAACTTAAACTAGAGTTTACTAAATATAAACTATTTGACTTTGACAGACTCTTGTGTAAACATATCCTATTCATATACTAGAGACTTTAAAAATAAACTATTTGACTTTGGCAGCCTCTCATGCGAACATATCCTATCTGTAATAAAGATGTGCTATTAAGAGATAAACATTGCAACATGGGAAATAGCAATGGTAACTACTTCCTGCAAGATATTGCCAGTCAAAACAAGAGTTGAAGGTCACCCAGTGGGCCTGTCACTGCAATCAGTAATATAACTTTTAAGCAATTCAGGACATGTGAGTTGATCTTCTGATGATGCCAGAAAGATAAGTATAGCACTAAATCATCAAATGAAAGTTGTGTATTTTATTGATTGTTTCATATCTGATTACTTAAAAAAAAAAAAAAAAACCCTGTCTATTTGGCAAGAAATTCTTTAACAGTGCATTGCATGGGGTGTTTCATAAAGCCATTACACATTTTTTTTTAATGAATGACCAGTATCTTCTTGTGCTAAATGAGATATATTCTTTGTAAAACAAAATGGGACAGAATTTCCTAGAGCCCTGATCAAATAATCACAAAATGACAAATATTTGCATTGAAAAGCTTCTTAATATCGATAATTTACAATTACAAAGACATTATGTCAACTTTATCTGACAAAAATTTTAATGATTGAAAATCTGACTAAGCACAAAAACATGTATAATTCCTTTGTTAACTCATGTGTCACTTTACATACTGCTATAAGAAATACCCAAAGGTGAAGCAAATGGCTATCTGGCAAATATATCTAGTCCTTTAAGAACTTACATACATTAAAATGATGACTTGGCTAAATTTGTAATAAATTTGGTGTCTAAAGCATTTGGCAGACAATTGAGTGTCAAAGAAATAACCCTATTATTTTCATAATTACTAAAAGTGGAGACAACCTCATACATTTTTATCAATCAAGCCATGATTACTCTGGAGTCCATACCTGCTTTAAGTTGACTGGCGAAGGTGAGAAGTCTGCGATGTTTAGGAACAAGGTCATTGTTCAGCTTGCATAGAACCAAAATCTGAGGACTATACAACAACAAAAAATGAAAACAAACGTGAGTTATCATAATGTCGATGGTGGTGACGACATCAACAATACCTACTACTACCATATTTTAAAAAAATAAACCACGGACGTAGATAAACCGCATCCCCAATTCTGGACACTTGAAGAAAAAAATCGAGGAAATTAATTTCAGCCAGAAATAGTGAAATCTGTGTCATATTCTATATATACGTGAATATGAAGCAATATTTTCATGTTTTCTCTGTGAAACTGAAGCAATGAAACATACGAAAAGTGATTCCTTTTGCGTTGCAAAGTGTTTGGCTTCCCCTAAGTAACAATCCTCAAATACAGTGATTTCTTCGTTGGAAACATGGAAAGGTAACTTCTGGGGTAACTTCCCCTTTTGCGCATGTGTGTGGATATGGATTTATGCAAGAATTTTCCATAGGCAATGAAATGCACGCACAACTATGGTACACTGCCCGACCGAGGCAATCATCACATGCGCAGCAATGTAAGCAAAGCGACACAATCATGCATGCAGTGGCAGTATTTGCTGCCTTCGGATGAGTTCGCCACTGCACAATGTATTATCTGTGCATTAAAATTTTGTACATAGCTACTGGCACTAAAAAGTGTATAAATAAAGGTAAAAAAAGCGTAGTCGTGTAATTTGGTGTGAAAAGCACAAAATTTATGCCATTTTCCTTATAGTTGGCAGCTCTGCTTTGAATCATTATATGTCTTCAAAAAGAGCTATGCGACTGAGCAAGACTTAACTAGCAAGATACATACCGCCAATTTTTGGTGTGAGGGGGACCTTCCTCAAGCTTAAATAGACTGTAGCGAGCAGCGGTAAGGGAAAGACCACGCAACCCGTCTCCCCATTCTTTCTCGGCTCTACAAGACAAAAAGCAGGAAGCAGTTTATATCTATACCACTGGAACACAAAGTTGTAAAAACACCACAAAGACAGATATATATATAGCTTAAAAGTAAGTTCATATCTAAAGAGAATAAATTGAAAAGAAATAATAATACAAAAAAATTAAACTTGATCAAATTAAATTGGTCAATGTTCCTACACATTGACTAACTTTTTTGTAAAACTATAATTGATCCATTACAAGTGGGCACACACTAAAGCAAAATTTTCACTGTTCATAAGATATTCTATAAAGCATGTTGCTTTGAAAGTCTGGCAATTTTTATTTTATATTTTGATGAAGGCATCCATCCAGAATTTGCCACTCTCTACCCAGATGGGTACCTGGTAAGATGCATGAGCCAATGTAGTATTCATAGCGATGGAGGTCAGACACTCTTATACAAGAGTATTATCATTTTACATGTAGTCATGTACATGCTACAGGCCTGGCTTGGTTTCTTACCCTTGATACTCGATGTACTTGTAGATGAAAGCAGCCACTGCGATGGCACAAAGGGCATAGTACCAGCTGGAGATGAACATGAGCGCGATGCAGAGGGATAGACCAAAGAAAGACAGGATCCAGTGGTAGAAGCGGAATCGGGGTCTCCAGTTAGGGGTCTTCAGGAGGGTCTGAAGGGCACAGGCCAGGTTGACAAAGGCGTAGCACATGAGGAAGAACCTGAAGAATTGAGATGAACACATGAAAACGATATCAGTACAATTTCAAGGGACCCACTGGAGAAAGATTGACAATCAGACGTAACTCCAAATATCAAATGCAACTTGATTTTCAACCAATTAAACGTGAATATAAAGAAAATTACGCTTTCTTTAATTTGCATTCAATGCAACTTTTTCAGGAACAGGCCCAAGCAGTGGTAACATATAGTGTTCCATGACCGTTGACCCAGGGACAATCGCTACGATAGCACCCACGCCGTACAAGTCTATTTGTCTTAATTCTGAAATATTAAACCACACAATGAGCACATAAATCTGAATTGCAAATAGATTAATTTTAATCTTAATTGTGAAAAGATCATCATTAATTGATATATAATAAGTGAACATACATGGTGATGATTGGAGCAACCAGATCCAGACTTGCGATCAGGATACCAATCTCTGAGATGAGGGCCGTCAGCAGCAGGGCCCATGTAGGTTCTCCCGTTGCGGACCCCCTCCCAAACGGAGACAGGAAAGGGATGATGTTGTCCTTCGCAATGGCCTGGAGGAGACGTGGTGCACCAGTCAAGGATTGGAGCCCCGCCCCAACAGTAGATAGGAAGGCACCAATAAGCACCACCCACACTGTCGGGAAGCATACCTCGGCAGCTATCAGACCTCCACCTATGGCTTGACCGTACCTGAGATAGAACAGATGCGCATACCTTTAGCTAAATGTTTTCATAAAATTTCATATAAGTGCAGGAAATCTTCTTTGTTAAAGAATTGTCCATGAAGTCATTACTGCCCAAAATATTGCTTTTGATTCTAAGGCTAGCAATTGCACATGACACATGTAAACAAGAAAAACACAGAAAAAAAATTCCTACATGAAGGCTAAAAACTCAAACCATTACACTCTCGTAATTGGTAATGAAATGAAAATAAAAAGTCACTATTTGAAAATACAAAGTGGCAGCATTTTATTGACCAAATTTGCATTCATTTTTACTCCTTTTTCATATTCATATCGAAGTAAGCAACAAGAGAAAAAATTGTGATAATTGCCCATTTGAATAGTGGAAATTCTCTACCTCTACTGGTTAAATGTAACACTTTGCTTGGTGATATTCAGATGAGAGTCATAGTGTCAATACCAGTTAAAATACCCATCTTATTCATTGGAGAAATTAAAAAACAAATGTACTATAAATACATGACTACATGTATAACGATGCCCATCGCTAAAGAATGTGCTGTCGTTGCTATGCTACAAAATTTCGAATGAGACAGAGGAATCATTGAAAGCTTGAAATGTAAAAAAAAATATTTTTGAAAACAAATGGGAGAAACCAGAAGAGGAGAACTCACTTGTCACGCAAGACAGGACCAGCAACAGTTCCAGAGAAGAACAAAACAGATGAAAGATCTAGAAAACGAGGAGGTGGTTAAGGATTAAACACTCTCTTTTATTCAATAATTACCATCTCTTTTATACAATAATTACCATCTCTTTTATACAATAATTACCATCAATTCGATCATGTTCGCTCACGCCAATAATCCTTATGATTTTTAATACCATCATTTATCAGAATTGTGTTTCATCATCATGATGATAATGTATCACGATAAAGATAATGTATCACTATGTTAATCACCATGACCAACATCATCTACTACCTTTATCATTTTTCAAGTAGAAGCTGTATGGTGATGGTAGTGATGGTGGACGCAGCAGCAGCAACAGTGGCTGTAGCAGTAGTAGGAATATTAGACCATTTTAAAAACTCTGTTATTTTCACTTTAAATTATTTTCAGAAGTTAAGGTGGTAGAAAAGAAACCCAGAACAGTTATTGTTTTTTCAAAGCAATTGTTTGTTCAAAAGTTATGCGAAAAAAAAACTCAGTATTTTTTTAAATAAAATCATTGTGTTATAACTGCCCAAACACTTCTTAGTTGGTAGAAATGTAGACATACTACAGAGAAATTAAAAGAAATTGGTGTTCAAAAGTTTTATTTTTGGGGTAATAAAGCTTGAAAAGCTTAAATTTCATATTTACTATTCCGTAAATTAACATTCTGGAATAACCCATTTGGTCACTAGGTCAGTCATATCGCAGTCACTCCATCCTGACAACTGCACCAAAAATACTTAAGTAATGAATCGTATATAAAATGAATGGGTATATCTTCAAAATTACTAATCTGATACGCACTATTTCATATCAGAGCAAATTCATGAGAAAAAATACATCTCTGTACCTCTGAACAATTTTCACGATCGCGCCGCCATCTTGGAAAAATTCGGACGTTGAATAATATATCCGAAGTATATCCCTGGATAGCTGTTAGTGTTATTTACAGAGTTCTTACGTGTGTCACCGGGAAAAGATGTTCAAAAAGAGCCTTGCACCTCCAAATTGGTTTCAAAATTGTGTGGCGCGGAGACTAACAGTGCGAATGCACCGTTCAAGCTGCATAAACCGTATCGGTAAGGTACATTTCAAGTCATATTCTTTTTTACTTTTCTCATGAAAGATAAACATGAAAGCATACATGTCGGGGGAACATTTTTCTTCCATAAAAATGATTTTATTTCTAAACATTAAAAACATTTGATGAAAAAACATGATTTCACTACCAATACTCTCACTCACTTCTCAAGAATTGTCAACAAAATATGCACAAGATCACTCGCATGGTTTCAGTCGGCTGAATTTTGAGCAGGCACCAGTGACATGCCTAGTAATAATCAATCACAAACTTCATTTTCAACACCATCACAACCACTCTCTTTCCGGCTTTAATTACATCGTAAGCAGACCAAGTGGTAATTAAACCATGTGATAATGAACCCCAAACGGTCATGAGACCTTCTTGCAATAACACCATGTACCATTTGCAAATAATGAAACACACACCCCAAATATTTCATCCAAACAGCAATATCTCATTATGAAATAACATCAAGTGTTTTTACACCACGCAGGTATATACTATCAAAGGATACAGATCAAGCTGGTCGTAAGGATTGCTCCAATGGTTCCTCTGGGTATTGAATATTGTGCATCCTTGAGGTCACCCGATCGGTTACTACCTGCCATAATACCTGGGGGATGTAACATGAAGAGATACAATCGATATCAACAACTGATTTGTATACAGATTGCAATAGACTTACAATTACATCTAATTGTACAGTTGATTGTTTTAACCGATGTTTCAGAGTCCTGATGAATTGGTGGTATCATGTAAAATCCATAACAAAGACAAGAGCATGAAGCATTCAAACACATTCAAACAACAAACACATAATATAAAGACATGATTGATGATGATAAGAACTGCAACTCAAACAAATGCTCCTTCAAAATTTGTGCCCCTAAATAATTTCTCTACAGATATAGAAATAGCATTGGGGTTGCGATAGATTTCGTGAGGGTAAGCAAAACGTGATAAAAATTATGGTGGGTGTTGGGTATTTAGGTCTCATTTTACATGTACATATTTTCTATGAGAGCAATTATAGCACAATAAAATACAACTTGGACTTATAGGAATGTAGATACTTTAAATCTAACCATGAAACAAGGCATAAGCGATGTTGCGTCTCGCCCACTTGTGAAAATAACTAGAAATATTGCGATTTGCGACGGCATGCAACAGAATTATATCAAAAGTGAAATAACTGGGATGGAATAACATTTGTCATAAGAGAGTCTTGCACGTAAACTTTAACATTGACCTAAAAACGACCTTTGACCTTACCATGTGACCTGCGACTGCACCATAACATGCAGGTCCCCTAAGTATATCTACAATCCAAGTTTGGTTGAAAAATGACTTACTGTTGCAAAGTCATGTGTCATAGTGTTTGTGACGGACGGACGACATTTGGATCCCTTAGTCTCGCCTTCACCTCTGGTGGGCGAGACAAATATCAACAAGTCATAAGATAGTAGAAAACATTGATGTCATACAGAGAAGTGTTATCTATAAATAGACAATAGTGTAAATGTTCATGCTATATCTCTCATTCAGTCTGAAGAGAACTATTTAAGTTTTCTATGCCAACCTTCACTAACTTGTAAATTTAATTTATTTATCCATCTGGTAATGGAAATCGATAACAAGACCTCAAACATATACAAGTGCCTCTGCCTCTGGCAGTCTCGCCTGTATTACGCAATTCAATATAGCAGCAGTGCTGCCTTTGGAAACAGCTAATGAATAATTATTCACAGAAGAAAACACTAATATGATAATAAAATATTATGTCCATTCACCCAAAATGACCTTTGATCTTGGCCATGTTCCTGAAACGCGCACAGGGTATTCAGGGATACATTGCGGCTCTTATGTCCAAGTTTCATGAACTAGATCCATAAACTTTTAAAGTTATGATGACAATTCCACAAATACCCCCAACATTACCAGTTTTTTTAACCCTAAATGACCTTTGACCTTGGTCATGTGACCTGAAACTCCCACATGATGTTCAAGGATACTTGATTGCTCTTATGTCCAAGTTTCATGAACTAGATCCATAAAATTTCAAAGTTCAAAGTTATGATGACAGTTCCTCAAATACCCCCAACATGGTTAAAGTTCGTTGACCCTAAGTGACCTTTGACCTTGGTCATGTGACAACTTGGTTGTCAACTCTAACCACAAATACATGTTTATTTAGGTATAGGAACTTTAAAAAAAATTAACAAATGCTAGAATTATACAACAAATTGCTTTGCCCAATCAGTTCTCAATAATTCACCAAGAAAATGGCTAGAAAACGGATTGTGACAAATCATGGCACTTTTGCTTGCACACTTGCTCTCATGAATCAGATGGAGAATTATGTAGCTTCTGAGAGTTATCAGCGAAAATAATTGACGAATGGTTTACTTACCCGTAACTGAGGGGAAGAAGATGGCTAAGAGGACGGTGAATGATGTTGTGATGTCAGCAACAATCTGATTTGCCTTGCCTTGTTCACCTGGTAACACCTCACCGGCTTCACGATACAGATTCCATGCATTTACTGTGCCATGGCAAAGAATTGCAGAGATTAATAATAATAATTATATTAATAATAATAATAATGTCATATTTTACCCAGGGTAGCCACTTCAGTTCCGAAAACTGTTCTCCCAAAGGGCCCTGCTTAACATTCGAAGAATTTCTTCCTACCCGGTACCCATTCACCTCACCTGGGTCAAGTGCAGCACAGTGTGGATAAATTTCTTGCTGAAGGAAAACACGCCATGGCTAGGATTCGAATCCACGACCCTTTGTTTGAAAGGCGAGAGTTAGAACCACTAGACCACGACGCACCCACCTTATTAACTCATTGAGTGCTTCGTGCACGCTACGTATCCTACTATAACATGCCACACTCGTGCTCGCACGCCTACTATTGATTGCTTTGTTCTTGCATTGTTTCCTACCCTCCCCTGCTTCGTGCATGACTGCGCACATTCGGAATTACAATCATTGTTACGCCGTTTTGCATTGTATTGCGCATCGCATGCACGCCGTAATTAGCACTATTGTGTGCAGTGCGAACTCTGCTTTCTGACAGAACAACTTACTCAAGCGGTTTACATTAGACTTTTTCGAGTATTTCTACATTTTTTACAAGATATGGCTCCGCCTCCAAGAGGGAAGAGACCTAGGTTTTTTGATCCATACAAAACACTCCACAAAATGGAACTACTTGATACAACTCATATTTTAGCGGTAAAGATAATAACCAATCCATATAATGAGGACACCATTATAAGGAGTATGAAATTTCCTACAACTTTACTACACAATATTTTGTGGATAAACTAATCGTTAGAGAGTTACAAGCAATTGTAATCATGATTATTGAAAGGAGTGAATACGACTCGCGATCCCAAAATCAATGTGGCACAGGGGGGTTTTGTGGCTGGCACAGGGGATTAGCATCGGATTAGCACTGTGGCGTTGGGTTAGTAGTGTGTATGGCATGTTAAGAGTTAAGATTAAGACAGTTGAACTGATGTAAATTCTTCTCATTCATCCAGTCGTGTTCAATATGAGAAATCAAATAAAAGAACTGGAAATCAACTCACTGTTGAGACGTTTCGCCAAATATCAATCGGCTTCTTCAAGCACATGTGACAAAATGTCACATGCGTGGGACCGGGCAATTAAAAAGATTCCAAGTTGTCTTTTGCGCGCTGGACATAGTTCAGTGTGCACAACCTTAAACATTGTAAGGGCCTCCCCTTCATCAGGATATAATATCTGTCAGTAGCATTCTAATATCAACTATAGAAAAGCACTCAAACAGCTATTATAAATGAATAAATGAATAAATGAATAAGGGTCAGGAAGATGCCATATTCAAATTCTACTAGGTGAAAAATGTACTCAATGACTCTTATGATTTTGCAATATTGTAATGTTCAATAATACTTGAGTATAGTTCACAATTACTGACCCTTAACCAAAGCTATATAAAGGCTTTAACATACAAATGTTATGTTGAGTGAAATAATGAATACCTCTGAATGCATCTGATGTGATTCCCGGTATAGCCTTTTCCCATTTCAGAACTAAATCCGACTCTACGCTGGCACAGTCTGTACCATTAGCATAGGAAGCGCACAGTGATTCACCCAACGGTGTTAGAATACGTGTGTCGTTTTCATCTTGACTATACCAACTGCAATTGCTCTCCATGCTGATGTCTCGCTGCATAGCTATATTGCTATTGAGTGCACAGTACCTGTTTGGTGTTAGAGGAGAACGAACAGAAAATTTGTAGCTTCATGTCAAAAGCTCAAAGATCAACACTTGGCTAGATTTAAATAGGAAGTCATAAAATGAGGTTCTTATATTCTGTTGGTATGCTATGTTATACTTCCATCCTTGACTTAAATATTAAGTGTCGCATGACTGACATTAAAAAAAGCTTTCAAGGAGCTGCTTTTAGAGTACTGCAAGAGGTATTAAGTGTCATGTATCTCAGCCTCCAATATAATCTACACAAATTTGGTCAAATGTAATTTGAAACTGTGCTTGACCAGAACTAGACACACTACAATAAAAACGAAACCTCAGCATGTACTTACGTAAGATGATGAGGAGTGAAGAAGCCGATATAGATACAGATGATGGTGACGATGACACATCCAAGGAAGAGCAAAGCACATTTGTTGACGTACTTCACCCCAACAAAGACAAGAAGAGATAGGATGATGAGGATGATAGTCCCGTAAACCCTCATGTTGTTCAGCAACGCAGGAGTAGCACCACCTCCTTCCGACGATATATCACCAAACAATGACATCTGAGGGGCAATGTAGATCTAGGATATGGTGGAAAAAGAAAGCCTATTCAGCACTAAATTAACGTTTCTTATGTATAACTCCTGGAGGTATTTTGTGAAGCAGTTCATAGAATTGTCTATAATTACACAAACAGCTTTATGAACAAGTGGAGCGCCTCTGGCAGTCTCGCCTGCATTATGCAATTATAGCAGCAGTGCTGACTTTGAAAACTTCTATAAAATAATTATTCACACACAAAAAAACACCATTCATATTATGATATACTATGTTCATTGACCCTAAATAACATTTGACCTTGATCATGTGACCTAAGACTTGTCAGTGATACTTGATTATCCCTATGTCCACATTTCATGATCTATATCCATAAACTTTCAAAGTTATGATGGCAATTCAACAATTACCCCTAACATGGCCAAAGTTCATTGAACTTAAATGACCTTTGACCTTGGTCATGTGACCTGAAACTGGAAAGGGATATTTTAATAGTGATACTTCATTACTCTTATTTCCAAGTTTTATGAGCTAGATCCATAAACTTCAAAGTTGTGATGGTAAATCAACAAATACCCCCAACATGGCCAAAGTTTATTGACCCTAAATGACCTTTGACCTGGTCATGTGACCTGAAACTCAGGCAGGATGTTCTGTAATACTTTATTACCCTTATGCCTAAGTTTCAAGAACTAGGTTCATATATTTTCTAAGTTATGTTGTCATTTCAAAAACTTAACATTAGGTTAAGATTTCGATGTTGATTCTCCCAACATAGTCTAAGTTCATTGACCCTAAATGACCTTTGACCTTGGTAATGTGACCTGAAACTCCGGCAGGATGTTCAATAATATTTGATTGACCTTACGTCCAAGTTTCATTCACTTGGTCCATATACTCTTTAAGTTATGATGTCATTTCAAAAACTTAATCTTAGGTTAAGATTTCAATGTTGGCGCCGCCGGAGCCACCGCCACCACTGCCATTGAAATAATTCCATATATTGCTAGTCTATTCTGATTTTACAATAATAAACATTTACATATTAACTTTGATTTAATTATGCTTGGTTGTATTTTCATGCTGCATCAGTAATTTCTTTCCTTTAGCTAGTTTGCATTTTTACAATTACTTTATTTTACACTATGTTTATACTATTTATGTCTTACACTGTAAAGCGCATAGAGCTAGCTTTTTCTACTATGCACTTAACTCTTTGTGCGCTGGACCATGAACCCATCTGTACTGAATTATTTTCAAGGAGGGAAACAATGCATTGTTTGTTGAGTGTGAAATGCGAAGTTCGCACGGCACCGAGTGTGCATTGGTGCGAAGTACGCGTGGAAAGGGTTAATAAATCAATCTTTATTATCATTATTATTATTCAGTTGTTAGATCTTATTTTTGGTTACTGTTGACCATCCCAATAAAAGATGAAAATGTAATCCACTATTTTACTAGCACATATTCAATTTTGTAGAGTATCATTCTTAACCCTTTGCGCTCTGTTGCAATCTTGCATATTCGTACAATTAAATTCAACAATCGTAATAATTAGTTTTCTCCCTTTACCTTAAATTAGATAAGGTAATAAAAGGCAATAGTTCTTGAATAACATCTATACAATAATCAGTATCATTTATGCAATATGGAAATCTTGAATTAAAGAAAATTAATTCAGCGTGCAAAGAGTTAATATCATTACTCGCTTTTCAAAGCTTACCAGTAAGATTTCTATCGCTCCAAGGATGTACATGGCAGAGGCAAATGTAGTTCCTAGATAGAATAGCACCCCCACTGCACCACCAAACTCTGGTCCTAAAGCTCTTGAGATCATGAAATAGGCCCCACCTGCAGGTACTACCCCATTGGTCGCAATGGCACTCATGGAGATTGCAGTAAGCATTGTCTGCAGGAAATTGAGTGATTAGATAGATATTTAGATAAATTATGATTCCTGAAAATGGCATAAACATGAGTTGTTTGGAAATATAAATCTAAAGAACTGCTTATTGTAATACCGAGGGAAATATTTTTCAAAACACTATAGAGAAACTGATGCAATAAGAATGGGCACAATCACTTTCTCTTCCTTGCGTTGTATTTTGAATCAGCTTTCAAAAGTTATTGAGCCTAAACACAAAATGTAGTCACTTTGTCATGACTTTTTTTAAAGGAAAATGTCATTAGATTCGATCAGGTAAGCATTCAAGCTCAAAATCCTCTGAAGGTCATTTGAGAATTCAAGTCATAATATTTAGTTATTGATAGCCCATATCCTAGAAATCATTCTTTCGTCTCAATTTACGCCTACTACTCAGGAATTCTTCTCTGGTAAATATGCAGCCCCAGTAGCAGATCTTTCGCTAAGAACTCTTTATCATTCAATGCTCTAAGGCCCTTATACTCCAATTCAACACTGTTGTCCAATACTACCTATTAAAATATGGAGTGCTTGTGGAAGGTAAAAATGCCTTACCGTAAGACAGGATACAAGAACTATGAAGAAGCACTCCAGACCACCAGCTGTGCCGACCTGCCAGGCAAGACGGATGAAAAGGATAACTCCAAGGATGTTTTGAAGACAAGGCAGGTACACGCCCATCAGGGTGCCCATCTTGGGTGCGCTCTAGAGTTTAGCAGAAGAATGACAATTTAAAGATTATTGTGAACGAAAAAGTAAAATTGGCATGACATTGATTGAAACTAGTCTCTTACTATCTAACATACAACAATTCTGGTACTCCACTCATCATTTCTGGTGACTTTCCAGTAATATAATGTTATAATTCAAATGATCACATACCAACTGTCAATTTGTATGCTAAGCTACGGTCAATCACACTGTTATATGTACACTGTAGTGTGGAAATATCCATACAGTTAATATTGGAAGAAAAGGTACAAGATACGTCATTTGAACATTGCCAATCCTTCCCTTAAAAAAAATTATCATTAAACAAAGTCAAACTAAACCAAAACACCACAATCAAACAAAAGTAACAGTAATGTACTAAAGAATAGCAGGGAATCTGACAAAAATTTTAGAGCGTTGTGTTTTCATTTAAAACAAGTTGAACGCCTCTGGCAGTCTACCTGCATTACGCAATTCGATATAGTAGCAGTGCTGACTTTGAAAACAGCTCTTTAATAATTATTCAAAAAAGAAAACATATAATAAAATACTATGTCCATTGACCCAAAATGACCATTGACCATGATCATGTGACCTAAGACTGTGGGCAAAACAATCATTCATACATGTACATGTAATGATTAGCCTTGTGTCTATGTTTCAAGAACTAGATCCATAAACTTTCTAAGTTATGATGCCAATTCAACAAATACCCCAACACGGCCAAAGTTCATTGACCTTAAATGACCTTTGAGTTTGATCTTGGTCATGTAACCTGAAATGCACACAAGATATTCAGGATACATGGTTGCTCTTATGTCCAAGTTTCATGAACTATATCAATAAACTTTTAAGTTATAATGACAATGCCACAAATACCCTCAACACTACTAAAGTTTGTTGACCCTAAATGACCTTTTTCCTTGGTCATGTGACCTTTTTCCTTGGTCATGTGACCTGGAACTTGCACAGGATGTTCAGGGATACTAGATTGCTCTTAGTCTTATGTCTAAGTTTCATGAACTAGATAAAATAACTCTCAAATTTATGAAGATAATTCAACAAATACCCCCAACTTGGCCAAAGTTCATTGACCCTAAATGACCTTTGACCTTGGTCATGTGACCTGACACTCAAGTAGGATGTTCAGTAATACTTCATTACCCTTATGTCTAAGTTTCATGAACTAGGTTCATATACTTTCTAAGTTATGATGACATTTCAAAAACTTAACCTTAGGTTAAGTTTTTGATGTTGATTCCCCCAACATGGTCTCAAGTTCATTGACCCTAGTCATGTGACCTGAAACTTAGGCAGGATGTTCAATAGTATTTGATTAACCTTATGTCCAAGTTCCATTGACTAGGTCCATACTTTCTGAGTCATGATGTAATTTCATAAACTTTGTTATGATTAAAGGGTAAGTCCACCCCAACAAAAAGTTGATTTGAATAGGGAAAATGAAACAAAGCACAAAGTTGAAAAAAAAAAAAAAAATAAAATCAGATCTAAAAATAATGGTATCTTAAATTTTGTAATGAAACTAAGTTAGGGGCTTGCCTTTTGTACAAGCTTTGCTTTTTTCGGCAAGACCCTCCGTTTTACTTTTAAATACAAATGTCATCTTAGGTAACTTTATTTATTGAATTGTGTTCCTTAAATCTAAGATTATGTTATATATATTTTATTATGTCTTGCAGTGTTTTCGACCTTGTTGTGTTATATTTATCAGAATTATGTACAATTATTGTGAAACGGAAATTAATAAATCAAAGGCAACAAAAACATATCTTGCACCTGAGTCATTACTTTTGTTGCATCATACCAAAATTGTGCTGACATTTTGAGTTGCAATGTCAAAATGAACTGAAAATGGATATTGCAATGATAAATCAATTTCTTCAACAAACAGAAGTAGGGTGAAGGGAAAGGGAATTAATAAATGCTTATATCATAATGTATGTAAAGAAAAAGACATGTTCCCCTTAATCAACAGGGTGTACATTTAAATTTCAATGAAATCAAGTGTACTTTCACTTTATACACTGTATTGTCTGTAAACTTCTGTTTAAAAATCCAAATCCTGTGAATTTTGAAAAGTGACAATTTTGTCTTTAATGCGATCTCACTCAGACATGACTAGAATGGTCTATCTCATTTTAACACAGAAGTGAAGGAACACTTCAAATGAATCATTTTGCCCCAAATTTATTGCTATACATAACATGCGAACTTTCTATTTGTGTCAAGTTCATTTTCTCACAAACACAGCAACATTGTTTATTTCTTTAATCTTATTCCCTGCATACACATGTACATATCTCTTTCTTTCAAAAGACAGTACAAAAGAGAAGTATAAGAAAAAACCACACTGCAAACTGAAAGGGTGGGTGGATTTGCTCAAAGTAAATCACATTTGGATAGCATTTGTGTAGGTGTAGGATGGGGTAAAACACTCTACATACCGGCTCACAATGCATCTGTACAGGCAAATGTAAAATGCAATGGATGGAATTAAACATTAAAATTCATGCTCATACATGTACATGTATACTGTAATGGGTGGTTTAAAGTTTTGTATCAATTGACAAGTGGTGTTGGTGTTTGTAGACTGAGTTTTCACACTATCCACAGCACCAAACTTGAAAAGAGGCTGTTGCAAAAGTTTTGAGCTCCATGTATCATCATAACCTAATCAGATCTATTTTGTAAACCCACCTTTGGTGATATTTTGGGTACATGTAGGTTAGCTCAATCCTTCAACATCAACACCATCAACACCAAACTTCAAATCACCCAATGTGTATACACTTTAATAGGAGATAGAGTGTAAAAGGAATATGAAACCAATATTCTTCTTCAAATGAAAGATACATTAGAGCAAAGCAAAAGTTTCTTCTTTTTTTACAAATCAAGCTTCATGAGCATGGTTCCTTTATAAATATAATAATGTCATGGAAGAAATTGATGGATTTTAATTGAACAATTCATTCCAATCTCTCTGGTCCAAAGAGCCCATTCAATTTTATCGCTGTATGCCTTCACATGAGCAGGTTTGATTGTTTTAAGTCGCCCCAATTAGAGATTCTATTCAAAAGTGTACATTGTAAAACCCCAAGAAAAATATAGGAAAAGACTACACCCCAAATGAATAAACTCAAGAAATGTGCAATCTCCCCTAAAGCAACTTTTTCTTTTTATTTGCTGGTGTTTGTACATGTATGTGCCACATGCTGAACCAGCAAAAATGACTCTTTTAAATGTATAATAGGTATTTTCTCGTCGCACATGTATGTATTAAAAGTTCAATGGACGCTCCAGGGTTCAGTACACAGTGTCATGCACACCAAAAAAATACAACATGATATCGTCATATGAAAAGTACATTACATACTCTACAATGTAGATAGTGATAGACCATTTCTTTCTTTCATTCTTTGAATGACTTGGGTTAGTTGTTTTTTTTGTTTTTTTTATGAAACAGAATGATGTACAGTATACAACATCAGTCAACAGACCTGATTATTGCTTGAATGTAAATTAACTATGATGGATTGCTGTAAGATTTAATATAAATGTCAGTGCCCTTTTTCCAATATCGGCACAGTGAAATTAATGATGAAAACTTGGATCTTCGACATATGCAAGGGATGCAAGGGATCGAGATGATAGGATTATCATATGAGTGTCTAGTAACATACATCAGTAGAGAGTCCCAATTATAAAGGCCCATAAGGGGATGATGGTAATACTAAAAGAGATGACTTATTGTAAACAGCTTCAAGGGCGCACATGTTTTCTAATTAAAGATATGATATAAACATGTAAAATTGTAATGATGTTCTCTCACCTTGCATGCAAATACACCAAACACAATACAGGTTTTACTAAACATAAAAATAAAATAATGCAACGGAAAGCATATTATAATGAAAAAATACATGTAAAAGGAATAAAAACAAATAAAAATAAAAGAAAAAGAAAGAAAATGGTTCTGATGAGAGATGCCAACTGAATACAAACACAAAGTATAGCAATAAAGCTGAAGATTGAAAATACGTTGATTAAAATTATGTACATAAATAGTATGTACATGTACAATAGAAGTTCCTCATGGAATGACAACTTAAGTATGACTTAGGTCGCACTTAAATACCAATGCGTACAAGATATGCAATGCGCAATCTTATTGATCAATACGCAGTAGTGCGCGTCCTCTTCGCATGATCTGACCAATGCGGTCATGCCTTTTATACCACACGCAACGAGGCATTTACAATGTAAGTGCGACTCTAGGTCATACTCAAATCTTTGTGAAACACCCCCCTGGTTAATGGTACATTACAATCTGTAAAGTAAAAGGCTAACATACATGTACATGTAGTATTGCAGAAAATAAAAGACATTGGTAAATAGACATTCGTAAATTTTTTTTTTTACAGTGTTCAAGACTCAAAAGAAAAGAAGGGGATTTTAACAATGAACGTGACAATGCTATATTTCATGTACAAAATGCTTAACATGGAACAAAGCACTAGCAATATCACTTCCCTAGCTTTAGCACAACTACATGTATGCACTGTAAGTAATAAAGCAATTTTTTCTTAAAATCTAAAGTCACATAGGTGGAAAAAGGCAAATGTACATTTAAATCTTGCCCAATATTGCTTGTGATAATGCATTAAAACATAATTAAAAATGGAAGCAAAGATAGGCGAGAAGAAAGTTGGAGAAAACAGTTGCATTTTTACCTTTATAGCTGTCTTTCTCTTTTCATCTGGTTCCTCCGTGTATTCTGGTAAAGTCTTGTAGTTGGCCAGGGAACTGATAAGGGATGACACTTTAGGTCTGTGTTCCATCTCATCCTATATGACCAAATACACGTAAAGTGACAAGTAACACAGCAAGCCATTTTTAATCAAAATAAAAGAGAAATCAAGACATTTTTTGTTACATTTTACAGTGGTACTTCCAATACCGAATGTGGATAATCGTTTCATATTCATACAATTTATTCTCTATTTTTCTTTCCAAATTAAATGAGAATTATCATGCCTATTTTCACTTGGTTTATTCCATTTTCTACAAAATTCATAACTTACATATTGTATACTGTCAAAAACTTATTCCAAATGATAATGATAAGATGGTATCATGCAAAATAATTTGCATATTTTTTCAAAGGATTATCTCTAATCTTCATCTTGTTTCTCACCTCATACAGAGCCAAGTTCCTCTCCTGAGTTCCCGATTCCAGAATGGCCACGTTATCCGACCTTTCTCCTCCATCGCCTCGGAAATGCAAATGATACAACAACTGGATTAGTATCTTTGAAAGCATCATGATTTTTCTCTTAAAGTGGAATTTTCATGGAATAAAGACACTTGAATCTTGGTAACTTCTCAATATTGCAAACAAGAGTCCTATGAAAGTAAAGGCATCTACCTTTAATAGCATGAAATCTAAGCCTTGACTAATAAAATTGTCCTCCATTTCTTATCCAGAATGCAATATCCTTCTGATTGTGTAGTCTTATCTAAAAACTTGAGTAATGATTCTTCGAAATTCATACCACAAAACATATTGCAAAGGAACTTGAATTGGTGTATGCTTTCATGTTTCCTGCTTTTCAAATTTATCAAATACATGAAGCAATCACAATCACTGACCAAAATTCAGATGATTTTTTTTATTCTGTTAAATACCAAAGGTGTAGAGTCAAGAACAGGAGTATCCAGATTAGAATTGAAAAACAAAATCATATGATACGTATATAAAATTTAGCAAATTTGAATAGTATGTATAATTATAATCCAAGTAATCATGATAAATAAATCATGTTATTAAATAGTTTGAAAATGAAATATTTTTTTACCCACTTATTTCAAAATTATTTCAATAATTATTATCATCTACTTATGAATTATTTATGGTAATCATTTGCACTTTTTTTAGGGGGGGGGGTACACCTGCTTTAGAAAAGATTGGATAGACCTAAACACATCTCTATTAAATAACTTATCAAAATGTGAAGTGTGTGTGTATAATGAATGACATGTACATGTGTTGACACAAAGAGTTTAACAAGTTTGATTGTGTGACAAAATGTTGGAATTTCACAGACACTGATAACTGATTACAACATAAAACAGATTACAACATAAAACAGAAGCACATTTGAGAAAAAGGAAATATTTACACAGGAACAAATCAAAGAGACACAAAACATAACTTTTTTAAACTGAGTGATTATAATCAAGGATATTGATAAATAAATAGAGACAGAGGCTGAAAGCAGCTGCAAATTTTCTTAAACTTTTAGTATTAGTTGGAGTTCAAAGGGATTTGACAATGTTAGAGAAGCTTGTACATCCTACGTGCAAGGAGCTATGTTAATATGCTGTAATACTAGTAGTACATGTGATATGCTACACTGTACTTGAGTTGAAGCATCCTCCAGGCTGGGAAATTCACACCACTACAAAAAGATGTTGGTCAATTCTTCTTTATGATAATAATAACGTTAAGTTAAACATTCATAGAACTTTATAATAGTGCGTTTCTAGGTGCGTTTGGCATGTTATCATTCTTGTAATGTTTCTTGGCATAAAATATACATGTACAAGTGCAATATTATATATTTAATAAGATTAAGAATTATGAGGTTACTTTTTACACTGTAATCTAATCTAAGAATGGAAAATAGATGCCCAGTGGAGGGGTAGGGATGATTTTAAATAGTAGAAAAAAAGGAGAGGGGGTGGGGGGATAGGAGTACTAAAAAGTCCACATCTCCATTACATCACAGTGACACCAGCCCCTCCCCTCTGCCATCAAAACACCTTGGTGCAGCCCCTAGCATTGACTATTTTTTTTGTCCATAATAATATAAAGGGAATTATTTCCTCTCAGTCTTAATAATGCACTTCCAAAAGGACTTTCGATATTATCACTATGGCTTTGGCCTGGCAAGCCTTTCGCAGCACACAAGCATTTTAAGGAGATTTGATTCAATATGTAGTAGTACGGTATAAAACCCTTTTATACATGTAGGACACATCCATGTACATGTGTATATATTCACAAGAAACAAGAATACATACATATTAATGGAAATCACAAAATACACTTTGAAAATTTATACTTTTTTGTTTGTTAAAGAGAGCATGTATTGGAATTAAAAACACAAAATGTCATACTGACCGCAGTACAGGCTGTACTCATTTAGACTAAATTGGTGATAAAAAAGTATTTGTTTGTGCATATCCATGGTAATTCATTCAGCCATATGGATATGATTATTTGATGTAATTCTCTATATTTACAAGTATATGTTGTAAACAGAAATAGAGGAGCAAAATGAAACGATTAACAAATAATACAGTGACTGTACAGTGTATGCTACAATAAGTCCACCAGAAAGAAAGCAAAAAATATAACAAACAAACAAACAAAAAACAGTAACACTAAGAGAGATATTAAAGAGAATATACCATTACCACACCCCCTAAAAACATGTTCATAAATATCACAATAAATGAATAAATAAATGAATAAATAATAAATAAATATATATAAATCCATTACACATAAATTAAAATAAATATTTTTCATGATTATAATAATAGCAATGATAATAAAAAAATATCTTCTCTAAGAAAAGAAGAAACAATACAAATAAAAACAATAACAAATACAGTGAATCACATAAACTGCCAAGTGCATAAAGACAGATAAATGAATAGGCCTAGGCTAAGTATTACATGTAGTGAAAATGATGTAACATATTTTTTAATTAAAAATACAAAATTATATGTTCAAAATGTGTACAAACTACAGTACAATGTAAAGCTTGCTTTTTCATAAAATTCAACAAATTCCTTGAAGAATTCAATTCCTATATTCCTCTAAAATGTCTTTATTTGGAAATACCATCATGTTCCGACTGCAAGGTAAATTTACATGTTTATGAATTCTACACACAATGCAAACAGCTGTTTGACTCGAGGCAATGCTTCAATCTAACAGTGTTAAATCCATTTTACACGTAAGCGATATTCAAGACTTCAAGTTCAACGAAGAACACTTTCATGTTCAGTGCATGCACATACCGATGTATACATTTTAATTTAATAAAAAAATCATGGGGTAAACACAATTATCAGCACGTTCTTACATGTATATGATGCTGCTCCATTATTTTTCTTCTGATTTGATGAAGTTTTCAATGATTTATTTTAATTTTTAATTTTTATTCATATCATATCATTTCAGCCTGGACGACAATACATGTATATCTTCACACAGTTGATTAAAACTGCACAACAAACAACTATGAAAGAACTGAAAGAAGCATATTCAGAAAATTCATCCAAACATTTTATATTTTCGTTTTCACTTCTAATTTTTCACTCTTTTTTTTTTTATCACATATACATGTGTCACGACCAACACTGAATTGTGACAAAGTACTGATTCCTGTTAAAATACTGTATTTCTCAATATGATTGAAGAGATAGAATATTATGAAATAAATCTGCTTTGGGAATAATCTGGGATTGTTCACTACATGTATAAATGTGTATGGGGAAATGGCAGGGTGAGGAGTGTGTACCCGTAATGCAAAATCTCACTCTCAGTGTTATATTTACCCTTTTTTAATAGTTTGTGCATTGTGAATTTGAGAATTCAGCATTGACAATGTATGTTTGGTTTAATAAGAGACAAACAAAGAGGGAATGGAGTTGGGCAATTGAAAGGAAACTGATTGAATTATTGATTCTGTACCTTGTGCCATAGCCCATAACATACCATGTAATAATTACAAAATGTAAGTTTTTTTAAGACACCATTAAAAACAAATAAAAGGAAATTATGAATAATAGAGATCTAAAAAAAGAAATAGCTATATGTACATGTAATATTACATGGTCACCTCATAATAAAGATTCATAAAAACATTGTTTTTTAAAAAAATCCACCAAAGAAACTACATACTGCATCATCAAAGAGTAAAGTTTAAAGGGATTCCAAAACAAAGAAATAAAGTCCTTTTAAATGGCTCAGAAAATCTGTGAGGATGGCCAAGAAAGGTTTGAATACTTAAAGAAAGAAATACTTTTTTTTATTATTAAAGGTTGCAATCGTACAACATGCTGGTTATCTTTCAATGTATTTTAAAAAGACCAAAATGGCTTCATTTTGCAGAATAACTGAGTATTTTTCAACAGATCAATGTGAATAATTTTATATGTAGAATGCCTCAAAACAAGCCCAAATAAGAAATTTGTTGGGAAAATATTTTTTTATAAGGCATAGAAGAGAAGGTTGATATGATAAAAAGATAATTCAAAGTAAAAATTCCACTATAGATTTGTACGAATTTAGCAATATTTCAATTTTTCCAACTGGAACAAGGTAACAATTTCACTTTTTTTTTCTTCTGCTTCTAGACCTTTATTAATGACAGAAAAAAACAAATCACACCAATAAAGCTTTAACGTACATTTATACTTAAATAATGAACTGAAAAAAAAAGCAGAAATATAAAAGAAAATCAAGTCTGCATTAATACAAACATGGTACAAGCTCATTAAAATAAAGCTAAAATTTTAACCTTACATTACATGTACAATCTAGAGCCATACGAATCAGAACTAAATTCAAGTACTTAGACAATAACACACACAAAAATAAAAATAAAACCAAAAGATAAAATGTTGTAAATAATATCAAATCATTATTATGCAAAGACAGTAAATGCAACAAACAGAAAAAAAAGATACAATGTGCACATGTGTCCATTAATAATAAAGAGCATTGTTCTCAGGCAGTCACCGGACAAGAAGTGTTATACTTACCATGTAGCTTGAACCAATTAGCAATGCTATCCGCAACATGCTCTTTGTTACAAAATGGATGTAATTAATGAAAAGGTTGTCAAATATACTCATACATGTATGTAGTGTATATTACATTATACTCGCTATCAGGGGGACCTTGGAGTTGTAGGCCCTGATGTACAATGTAAACATAAAAGTTTATATTTTTGAAATTATCCTCTCACTCTATTATTAAACAACATTGCAAGGCAAAGATGCAAAATGTGCCTAATGACTGGCACATGTACTTTTAAAAGCAGAAAATTAAACGCATCAGTCTGAAAAAAGGTTCAAAATATGACAGATATTGTACCTATTTGGGAAGACGATTTGTGCTACACTTCCATACATGTTGGGCACTATAAATTCAATTAACAAAATCAGACACAAATTGTTCCATACACTGTTCTGAAAAAAACTATTCCTTCATGATGATCCATGAATTTGAACAATTTAATAGATTTAAACAGAAACAGCACCTGGAAGATTCATTACAAAAAAATCTTGACTCTGTTATCCAAAATTTTCTTTTATAATTTTATTATAGATTGCCAACTGACGGAAATTTTCATGTCTATACGAATAGGGTACATGTAGTAATTTACATAAATAGTGGAATATCCCTGTAACATCCACAAGCATCCATGTATTTACCGACAATATAGGTGCTTCACATATTTAAAAATGGTAACATATTTGTTTTTTTATTTTATTTTTTTGGAGGGGGGGAAACAAGTCTCTTTGATAGAATACTATGAATGCCCACATAAATGTTCACTGTGCAGTGTAAAAGAGAAAGCAACAAAGCAGCTGATGTAATTGAATTCATTCATATTTGAAATTAACTCCCAAGGCAATTCTAATCAAGATTTGCCAAATTAAAATGTCCTTGGCCAAGCAAGGTAATGCTAAGCAATTGATTGCAAAGCTAAATTCTGAGATTGATTGCCAATTTGCACTTATCATTATGTAAACTCAATCCTACAAATTGACTGTATGATCGATAGTAAGCCTTGTGTTACTTGGCCTAAGTCGGTGCAAGAACATTTGAATCATGTATATGTCGAAAAAATGCATGAACATAATGTGCATCTGACTCATTAAGCTATTTAAATTGAGCATTGTCAGCTAGATTTTCTACCTTTAATTAAACTATTCATATAAAAAATACCAAGAACAAAGGTCATTCAGTGAGTCACTAAAACTTCATTTAGATGCAGTTCAAAGTCTTAAATAAAAGAAAGTCAGTCTAAAAATATGATTACATTTTAATACAAGTACATGTAGAAACAGATGAGACACAGGAGAAAAACTGAATATGAGAAAAAACCTTATCCAACATAATAAAATTCAGTCCAATAATGTGAAACATTGAACAAAAACCCCTCAAAAAAAGTTCTGCAACTCAAGTTTGAGGGATGATATATTTTTTGTTACTGAAGTATTTAAGGTGAAACTGGTATCATTGGAAAGCTTCATTATTCCTCTTTACATTTGTTGTGATTATGTAATCATGAAATGTGCAATTACCCTGGATAAAGGGCAAAGTTTTTAAAACCATTGATTGAACCCATGGTTTATGCAGATTTCCATATGCATGCGGTATGTATTAACGCTTGAATGATCAGGAGGTATTCTTTGCAGTACAATGTATTTGGATTTGCGCCAAATATGGCATGACTGCAATGAGTGAATCCCACAAAGGTTGCATTAAAATCCATTTCAAAACACTTTTTCAGTAATTTCATAATAATTATTTAATAAACACATTTTAGTACCAATTCTCAAGTTAATTTCATTGAAAAGGGATTTGCAAACATGTTCACTATTAAACTCGTGTAGAATTGTGACATTATTGGCACCTGGGGTTCATTCATTACAGTCGTACCTAACTTTGGCGCAAATCAAAATTTACATAACTGCAAAGAATACCAACTGATTATCCAAGCATAAAGACATACCACATAAATATGGTATCAAATCATTTGGGAGAAGATACTCTTTCCAGACATATATAATGATTATACATTCATGACATATTTCTTTTCTTAAATTGGGGATTTGTAAGGTGTCAAGTTTTTTTTTTTACTCACATGGTAGTGTATGAAATATTGAAATGACAATACATGTACATGTACGTGTATTCTACTTCTTTAATATCAATAAGTACTACAAATTGAAATATTTGTTTATTCCATGATTAAATCATTGAAAAAGAGTATTGTCTGTGTGACGCTTTGACTTACATCATTACATAATTAGCTCTCTAGGGTACATTGCCAATTCGTCTACTGCCAACTCGTCCACTCACCACATGGTCTACCTTCATTTAGTCTAATGCCATTCCGTCCAACATTTTGTCTTAACAACCATTTGGTCCAATCCTCACTTCTTCTAATCACCATTTCCGATTTCGTCTCATAACCAATTGGTCTAATATCTGTTTTATTTTCACTCATTTTGCCCAATTAACATTTAGTCTAATTAGATCAAATGCTATATTGACTAAATGGCTATTGGACCAACTGGTTATAAGACGAAATGGTGAGTTGACCGAATGGCAATTAGGCCATGTGGAAATTGGACGAACTGTTGGTAGACCAAATGATTGTAGAAGAATTGGCAAATAGACAAATCGGCATTAGACCAAATGAAAATAAACCCTTTCTAGTTCTCTCAACCCGTGTAGCATACCTTGTGAAACTTTCAAATTTTGATTAAAATTTACCGGTACTTGCTATTATGGGTTGATGTATTTTTTGTTAATTTAATATTATCAACTTTCTTTTGGGATGGGAAGATTCATCTTTAGAGTTTTTAAAGCAAAAAAAAAGAGAGAGAGATCTATTTTCAAATTTTTCATTTTTAATATACACGTACATGCAGATAATGGAAAATGTTGACAGTACCTAGAGTAAGGCTGAATTTACATGTAGGAAATCTTTCACATTGTCACTCACACAAAAGTGTACATGCAGTCATGAGTCACCACTAGTACACCTTTCATTTGTTCTATATTTGCTAACTGCTCTCATTTAGTCATTATTTGCAAAAAAAATATAGAAGACTAAAAAACTCAAAAGACTTTGAAGAGTTGAACCTTGCTCAACAATGAACACATTAATCCACACTAATGGCAGTACACTATCCATACTTAAAGGTCAAGTCCACCCCAGAAAAATGTTCATTTGAATAAATAGAGAAAAATCAAACTATAGCATGACACTGAAAATGTTGATGGAAGAAATGGCATTTGCCAAAATGAAGGTAGACCCTGTGGTGAGTGGATAGGATGGCAGTAGATGAATTGACAATTTACCTTCCACATGGACATGGGCCAACAAATGCAGCATCAATCCATGGAGATATCAGAGGTGCTATCTCCTTGATCAATCCAACTGCTACTGGATTTCGGCATTGCACTTGTTTTCTGGGCCATAGGCCAGATACTGAAGTAGCAAATTCTTCATTGTGAGAAAAGGCTCTTCATGTTACAAAACAGTCTGGCAGTATGTATACCCATATGCACCTTACACTGTAGATCTATTTGATGAAACTTTTGAAGCCATAAAAGATACCTGCACAGCCCTTGCCAAGTTGCCATATATATGAAATAACTGTATAAAAAAAAACAATGATGCACTTTCAGCTCTACCATATACCTGTATATCACAATTTGAGCAAGTTTTTGGCAACAGAACTTACTCTGACCATAAATAATAAACAAGATGAGTTTCAGATATGATCCATGTAGAGTACAAGTGTATTTGACAAATTAGTGTCTCACAGAGTACCACCACCATGACCAACCTATCCTCAATTCCTCAATTGCATCCTAGGAGTATAATAGAATTCCTTGTACAGCCCAGACCTCTTAAGTTTTCATACTCTTTTTCCTTCTTTCTTTTCCTTTCTCCCTCCTTCCCCACTTTTGTTAACTACTACATTTTAAGTAAAAAAATCATGAAGGGGGGGGGGGGGGAGTGGGGAGGGGTCCCCCTGCCTTCAATTCCTGCTCTCCAAGATTAATCACTTTCTGATACTTTTTATACTGTGCATGAACATAGTGCTGGTTTCTCTTATTCAGTCCACATACCAAATTTGAAACTATCTGTTCAATCCACATGTATTTCAATTTCATCAAGCAAGCTGGATTGAATTGGATTGGAAGCTGCAAGATTGCAACCAATTTTTAGATTTCAAGAAACAAAATATAAACTGAAAACATATATATAAAGTAAACAAAGAAATTGAACTGAGGAAACGGTGCGTATTGCAAAAAGAAAACTAGTGAAACGCCTCTGGCAGTTTCGCCTGCATAACGCGATTCAATATAGCTGCAGTGCTGACTCTGTTCAGCTAGTGAATTATTATTCACAAAAGAAAACATTTACTTGATTACCTTAAGTATATGTTTCATGAACTAGATCCAAGTTATGACAATTCCAAAAATACCCGCAACATAACCAGAGTTCGTTGATCATAAATGGCCTTTGACCTTGGTCATGTGACCTGAAACTCAGGCAGGATCTTCACTGATACACCATTACCCTTATGTCTAACTAAGTTTCATGAACTTGGTCCACACACTTTTTAAGTTACGATGACATTTCAAGACTTAACCTTGGTTAAGATTTCAATGTTGACGTCGCCCCCGTCGGAAAAGCGGCACCTTTTATCTTGAGTTTGGGTGGTACTTTTCAGGACCAACACTTGGCCAAGAAAGATACATGGTGAAACCTACTACATTATTCTTCTTTGCCATGGAAACCTTCAGAAGTTACGACAAAAATCTTATCATGCATTTTCCTAGCAATCATAATGAAGTTGCTCATATCAAACAACAAAGTCGAAACAATATTTAAAGCAAACAGCAATCATGAGTTCTATGTACATTTATAATGTACATGTATTTCATCTACATGCAAGCTCACAATGCTGTAAAATTTGTGGTATTTCTTTAATTCTGTTTTATAATGCAGCCGCTCTGTTCCGTTTAAATGAATATATCATTTCCACAGGATGCAAAAAGTGCTAGTTTTCTAGGTCAAGCAATCTAAATTAATTAGGGGTCACCTCTGATTGTCAGCTTGTACTGCAGTTTTCTAAACATGTCACTGGGCGAAGGTGTGCTACTTCTTGGCACTGCAAACAAATGAGCAAAATTTGTTAGAAACAAATGTACACTGTACCTCAGAGGGTAAAGATATCCTCATTCCTCATAAACTTGAGCTTAAACAATAATATGCTGATTTGTGATCATGCAATTAGTGGGGGGGGGGGTACTTGAATTATAAACTGATACCCGTGTGCCGCACCAAAATTGAAAATAGAGGGCTCTGGAACTAAACTTTGGTCTTAAAATGGAGGTCTCCGGAACTGCTCTTGGATCAACGATTGCTGAAAATGTAATGCTCTGGAACAGCACAAATTCTGTGTTTCGGAGCGTTGCATGAATATGCATGAAATTGGTTATGTAGTTTCTGTGTGATGAACCCATCTGCGGTGTCGGTGTCCGAATTGCAGTGCAGAGCTTTGGCTGGCCTTTAAATGCAGTCAATGGCAATTTGCCACTGTGCTGCACTGAGTATGAGCGCCACTGAGCGGGCAATGGAACAAGAAACCACAAATTTGAGGGTCTCCGGAACAGAGAAAAAATAGGAATTTCTTTTGCTTTCTAAATTGGTGATTCTCTGGAACGGAAATTTAGGCTGAAAATGGGGGTATTGACCACGGCACATACAGTATGTATCATACATTTATATTACGTACCCCACCCCCCCCCCCCTCCCCGGGCAATTAGCCCAGAGTCAGCTGAAATATGCAATCTTGTTGTTATCGAGCACCAAGCCCCAAGCGTTAGCAAGCTCCAGTTCAAGGCAGCTGGAAGAAGGGATGCGCCATGAATAATAAGCTCACTCTGATGCATGACCTTAATATGTGCTGTACAATGTTAAATTAGCATACTTTGAAATTGAAAACACCAGTTGGAGGTTCGAGTGAAGGATTATGAAAAAAAGGCCAGACCCTGTTGCGTAAAAGTTACTATTATGGTTACTTTGCCATAGAATGGCAACTACCATGGAAACAAGGCTGAACAGCCAATCACAATCATTGATTTCAGGAAAGTTACCATTAGACACAGTTACTATAACAACTTTTATGCAACAAGGCTCTGGACTTTTTACAGATATAACATTCAAAGAATTATCTGTTACAGGCAGAACTTTATGATTATTTTTTTTAAATAAATGCACTGTCCATTATAATGCATCCTTTTTTTTTTTGGACCTCTTGTAATAATGACTAATGAAATATTTCACTTTAGTCAAGTTTGGTATAAGGCCTATGTAACTTGCTCGCTGTCTGGCAAATGACTAGGCTCTTAATACATGTAACAAGCATTCAAAGTGTCAAGTGAGTTTCTCTAAAACTTAAATTCAACTTTAATTTAATATAACTTTAATTAAATGTTATCATACAGTAAGTGCATATGTACATGTACTGTACACATGTAGGTCTATTGTTCAATATACATGGACACACATTTCTCCAATCACTATGTGCAATTACTGTCCAAATAAAGTACATTTTAGACAATATGCACAATTGCACATTGACTTTTTCAAAATCCTAACAGCAAATATTGTAGACACTGTATTAAAGGAGAATGAAACCCTTGAAACTAGCTGAATCCATATCAAAGAGAAAAATCAAAGAAACATATTGTTGAAAGTTTGAGGAAGATTGAATGAATAATAAGAAAATTATGAGCATTTGAATATTGAGATCACTAGTGCCATGTAGATCCTCCCATCGGCAATGCGACTAAGATCTGTGATATCACACACGTACAACTCCCTCATTACTTTAGTACTTATTTCACTTATATTCTCACTTTTATAGAGTCTATCACAAGGTTATGTGTTTTCTTTATGAGATGACAAGTACAGAGGTTTCACAACATTATATCATTGATGAATCGTTTGTCATATGATTAGAATGAGCAAAAAGAGATGTTTTGGGGTATATTTTCAGTGTCCGAATGGGAGAGTTGTACGTGTGTGACATCACAGATCTTGGTCGCATTGCCAATGGGAGGATCTCCATAGCATTAGTGATCTCGACATTCAAATGCTCATAACTCTTTTATTGCTAGTCCTATTTTACTCAAAGTTTTGTTGATCTTATTCTTTGATTTTTCTGCTTTCACAAAAGCTAACTTGCTCCAAGAGTTTCATTCTCCTTTAAAGTATTTGTTGGTTTAGGTCAAGCACCATTCCAATTGAGAAACATTTTTACTTTGCTGTTATTAAGAGTCATCTTGGTCAAGGCAATGTGATTTTTCTCAAAATCTTTTTTTTTCTTCTCTGATTTAATTTTCTTTTATATGAACAAGAACTTGACATCTAACAGGTTGGATACATGTGCAATATTTTACCATAAGAAACAAAGCAATTATGCACAGTATTGACCTTTTTCGGAGAAAGGCATGTACATGATGCAAGAGTGATTAATCTCTTTTTAATCTGACATTCATGCCTATTACAGTAACACCCATCTATTACACCTACAGTGAATCATTTGCAATCAAATATTCATGGCCAGTCTTCATTCAACAGCTGCTCTCAGACTGCAAAACATGACATGCATATGTAGCTTTGTCAAAATCATCAAATTCTAGACAATAACATTATTACTAGTGTCCAATACAAAAAAAAATGAAGTCCTCTACATAAAAAGTCAAGTACGGACCGGTACACAGTATCATTTCAATTACTGGTACATACATGTACTTTTAAATGAGTAGCTATGTATGACCTATACTTTTACCACAGACAAGTTTGTGTAGGCTAACATGTGCCTGATATTAGCAGTTTTATGCAAAATTAATTTGTGTATGAACTAGCAAACGCATTCGATGATTACATGTACCTGCATTTGAAATACATGTAAAGACCATCTTTTCATGCTCAAATAATGTTTTCAAATATTCATTACATGTACTCCATACTATAAATCATTCGAATAATATTGATAAATAAGAAAACTGTATAAAGAAGAAAAATATGTTTTTATGTACTCACTGACTCTGCAGTGATTTGCAAAATTTGTTCACCTCACATGTGAAGTGTTTTTTCCACTCTCTCTCTCTCTCTCTCTCTCCCTCTCTGCCTGTCTGTCTCTCTTGTTTTGCCCCTCCAATTTGCTGCATGTTTTTTCCTCCTCTTGAAATGTGCACTTTGAGATAAAACCTAATGTGTGTTTGATGTGAAAGGATTGGCAACGGGAAGTTTCTATACATGAATAAAACAATATTCAGACGACAAAAAGTACCTTACAGGAAGCCAACGTCTTGTCAATTTTTGTGGGAAATCCAATAAAATGGCATTCATGAACTTTGAACTATCAACATCTGGAAACTTCTTTCATTTATGGATTCTTGAAGATTTTTAAAGTTAATAAAATCAAACTCTGATTATGATCATGAATACTGAAGGATGGCATGTTTAGCAAATCCATATGAGGATTGTAAATGTTTAGCTAAATATCATGCCCTTTCATTAAGTAATTCTCCACAAGCAATTAAACTATTTTTTTTTTAAAGAAAAAAGACTGCGGGAATTTCCCAGGAACATAAATATGTAATTTGTTTAATAGACCTTTTCATTCTTGATGTCACTTTTCAAAAGGAACACTGAACTGGAAAATCAATGCAGTGGCAGATCCACTGGGGCTGGGGCCTATCCTCCTACTCAAGAGTTTGTCTTCATTTCTTCAAGAAACATGTAGTTAAAAGTGTATGAAAAAATGGATCCCCACCCCTGCATTGTGATGTGTACAAATGTATAAAGTTGGAATTGAAAGTGGGCGATTCCAAGAAAAAGCAGAAATTTTCCCAAAATTCATATTGGTTCAATCTCAAAAGTTTCTATCAAAACTCATATGGAATTTCATAATACAAAGGAAAATTATAATTAGCCTCATATAATTTTTCTTACGCATCTCCTTATAGGAGAATCCAAACAATACAAAAAATTATACACATGGGACTGCATACATATTCAGGGCTCCACACTAACCCTTTTTTTTCTACTGGTCCGACATCATCATGTCAGACCGGTAGAAAAAAATCTGGTATCAAATTAAAGCTTTAGACATCGGGAAAACAAATGGTGATAGAATTCAGATGGAAATCCACGGAAATATACCGGTACATATTTCTAAAAATAAATGTAAATTCAAAAAAGTGAATCATCAGTCTATTTCAAGGAATAATAATCCTACATGTATAAACCACCCGAAAGGTATCTTTTATATACTTTTAACCCTTTCACATGAAAAAAGAATATATCAGAATTATGTGGCAGCAACTTCAGATTCATATATGAAAAACTAGGTTGTCATGCACACGGCAACTCGCAAAATATCACATTTTTATAAGGTTTGAAGTAGAAATTAACAAATTTAATGCACATTCCGGAATGAAATATTTTACAATTTTAAGTATTCTTCAAAGTGTTGTCTTTCAGTTGGGTGTGACAAAAATAAAAAATCTGAAATTGCCCAAAATGACTTTTGGCGCACTTTGGTTTCGCTCTGGCCCACTGTGCGGCACTACTGCCGTGCGCTGAATGAGGTATATTTTTTAATTTGATTTTAATTTAACAGAAAATATATATATTTTTTTTTTTCAGTTGGATAATCTGAAGGTCATCATTTAATACATCTTATTAAAAGAAAATTTTCAAATATAAGTTGCGGGAAAGGTTAAAGAATGTCAAATTTGTGGTGCCGGACAAAGTGTAATGGGACTGACTGGAATTTTTCTATCCACAAGAGAAAATTGAAGTTGCTTCCCAAATTAAAATGTCTTATTTGAGACTTCTACAAGTATATCTACATGTAAGTAATGTTTTGCATACCTTGAAATCGGTACTTGTGTTTTATTTCGAAAATACTAAATATTAAAAATGTAATCAGTCACCTATTTTTCCATGTCCTTTTTGTGTGTTGCGACTGACCGATTTTCGGGACGTCATGGTGTCCACAATATACAGCCTACAACCATTCTGTATACATTGTTTTAAAGCCTCAGTCGTCAAGATAAATCCAACAGTATAAACTTGACAGAAAGACTTAACTCTGTAAAACTGACAGCATCAAGTATTTAAAAAGACACATAAAAGTGTAATGCAACTGACCGTGGAATCGCCCAAGTAATTAAAGGTGTCCTGACTTAAAATCAATATTTCAGTTACACCCGCATGACATATCCACCCTCAAGAAATAAAAATCAAGAAATTCTTTGAACTGAATTTGTTCAATCAGATAATGATTCATAGTTCTAATATTTTCTTTAAATGATAAAATATAAGGCATACATGTACATGTCACAAGTCTGCTGGTTAAATTGACCCATGACAACAAATAATGAAACAAGCAAATCTACACACATTCCCCTATATACAGGTGTGGAACATCCACGTGCACACAGTGTAATTTTCACAAAAATGGAATGATCAATGGAAACGATATGATTCTTGATGACTGTTTAACTCCCCATATGATGGAAGGTCAGTACATGTACATTACAATTTTCAATCTCGCTTCTTTAAATATATGGTACTGGTACAGTCACATCGTAAAACATCTGTATTAGATGCCGGTATTAAGTGCAAACAACACTTTAAACGACATTAAATCTTTATCATCTAGAAGTTAGGTTGCTGGAGTGATTAAACGCTATTTGCATGAAATAACAGGTGTAGTGGAAAGGTGCAATTATCAACTGATTTCGTTTTGAGTTGACCTCGAAAAACGCTCAAAGTTGACAAGAGGCTTTCCTGAAACCGCTGAGAAAGTATTGCAGTATAAAAACTGCCGTAACTGTTGAAAATGATCATGAATCTGAGTGATATTTATATTTTTGCAAAGAATGATTACTTCTACTGTACATACAAAAAAACAGAACTCTCCTTAAAAAATGGCAATTCCCCTGTAGTTGAAAAATTCGCTTAAATTTTAGGTCTCTGACACAAACGAAACAATAAGTCAGATAGTAATTATCAAGGTAACTTTATGTGAAAAATCAGTTCTTGTAAACACAGGGTACGGAAATAATCCAACTCCTTGCGATTCTCAACTTGAGAAATTTGTTTTCACTCCAAGTCAGCCCACTGAAAACCATGACGTCTTCACCCAACTTCAGTCCCATATACTCACTTTTTGGTTTGTTCTGAAGACGGTGAAGCACAGTCACTAGCAGTGCGCCAGTACAGTTGCCGTAAAGCTACCATGCCGGAGCATGCAAAATCCCCGACATACATGAGTGAATTTTCCATGAAAAAATGAACTCTGTCTCAACGTGCGTGGATGGTGTTAGAAATTAAGAACAAATTGGCTATTTTCACTTAGTTAATTGCACCCGTCCACTGGGCCTGACAAGCCACAACCAGATGCTCTATGAGTATGATTAACCATGGCATGCAATTACTAAAAAAAATGAAAAAAAATAATAAGCCAAGATGCACAGACTTGAAGCACAATCGAATGAATGCAGATTTGTGTTGAAAAAAATAGAACAACTTACTTTGAACTCTGCCAAAATTACCACTCGATCCATCAACTAACCGTGCTGAAATTGAAGCATTAATCAGTGGCATCATGTTTGCATACATGAATAAGAATGTATGGAATCTGGATGGAATGATGAATTATTAGTCAGTTGAGCTGAATGGATAGGTGTTTACTTGGGATAATAATTTTTTTTCTCTAACATGTTCAATAATAAAAAGTAAACTAAAATAAATAATAAGGATTTTAATACTGAACCATACTTATTTACTTTAATAAATTTCATAATGAAATGTCTTGAATCTTGAATCTTTTCCATAAAACTGAATTTTTTTATAAATTGTAAAAATGGTTTCAAAGGGTAGTTTAAGTAAATTATTACTCACAAAAAATTAATTGAAATAAAAACATTGGAAAGGTAAAAAACGTGTTAAACATTGCCCCCCACCCTCCCCTTCCCAGAGAACATTGGTAGAGTAATGGAATGTGTTTCTAATTCAGTAAAGTGTACCTAAACTTTAATAGTACATGATAATTGTCAGAAAAGATTTTAAACAAGTGGAGCGCGTCTGGCAGTCTCACCTGCATTACGCGATTCAATATAGCAGCAGTGCTGACTTTGAAAACTACTATAAAATAATTATTCACAAAAAACACCAATCAAATAATGATACAATACTACGTTCATTGACCCTAAATGATATTTGACCTTGATCATATCACTTAAGACTTGTCAGTGATACATCTACTTGATTTGATTACCCCTAGATGTCCGCATTTCTTAAACTACATATCCATGAACTTTGAAAGTTGTGACAGTAATTGAATGATTACCTCCAACATGGCCAAAGTTCATTGACCTTAAATGACCTTTGACTTTGGTCATGTGATCTGAAACTCGCAAGAGATGTTCAGTGATACTTGATTACTCTTACGTCCAAGTTTTATGAACTAGAACAATACACTTTCAGAGTTATGATGGTTATTCAATAAATACCCCCACATGGCCAAAGTTCATTGACCTTAAATGACCTTTGACCTGAGTCATGTGACCTTAAACTCACACAGGATTTTCATTGATCCAAGTTATATGAATCAGATCCACAAAAGTTTCATGAACTAGGTCCATATACTTTCAAAGTTATGACAAAATTTCAAAAACTTAACCTTAGGTTTAAGATTTTGATGTTGATTCCCCCAACATGGTCTAATTTCACTGACCTTTGACCTTGATCATGTGACCTGGGGGGCGTTTCATGAAAGGACTTGTCGGACGTTTTATCCGACAAGTCCCATTTTATCCGACAGTTACCATAGTAACAGTGCTCCTCAGCCAATCAAAATCAAGGAAAGATGTCAGATCTGACAACTTGTCGGACAAAAATGTTGATGAAACGCCCCCCTGAAACTCAGGCAGCATGTTCAGTAATACTTGATTAACCTTATGTCCAAGTTTCATGAACTAGGTCCATATACTTTATGTTATGCTGTCATTTCAAAAACTTAACCTTCGGTTAAGACTTGATGTTGACGCCGCCGTCGTCGGAAAAGCGGCGCCTGTAGTCTCACTCTGCTTTGCAGGTGAGACAAAAATGAGAGAAATCAAACAAATAACACTGAAAATTAATAATAAAGATCATGTGTGATAAAAGCCTGAAAAGATCAACATTAAAAAAAAATGAATTAGCAAAGTAGCACTGAAAGTTTTAATTCAAAATCAGCAAAACATGTAAATATATTTTGAAGGCATCCTACAACATGCACTTTCATGTACTATGTATTGACTTGTCTTTATTTGTAAAATAACATAACAAGACTAATCATGACAGTTTGTGTGATATCAGTATGTCTTGAAATTGTGTAGGCAAGGATCATTTTAAAATAACCTGGTACATAAGGTCATGTGTTACGAGGTCGCCTACTTTCGCGTTACAAGTACATTTTGGTAATTTTTTTGCTTTTGCATCACCTTTTTACATGTATTGTAACTTCAAAATTATTTATCTTACTATTATACACCCTATATTTTTTCTGAAAGGAAATTACTCAATGAACCAAAATATGCATTTAAAAATAGTATTAGGTGTAATTCATAAGTATAACATTGTGTTGAATAGAAATATACAAATATTTTTTTAAATATCATATTTGTAATCAAGATAATTTGTATGGCCCCTTGAGATCAAAATAATTATATTTCTATACAGAACAGTGTGATGTCACATGTGAACAACTTTCCCTTTGATGGACTATAAAATACCCTCAAAATGTCTCTTTTTGCTTTTTCTTATTGTGATACAAACTGTTTATCCATGATGTATTCTTTAAAAATCTGTATTACATGCCCTCCTATAGAAAGAACACATGATCTCCTGATATAGACGTGATAAAAGAGGCAATTTAAGTGAAATATATACTAAAGTAATGGGGAGAGTTGTTCACAAGTGACATCACACATCTTTGTCGCATTGCCAATTTGAGGATCTCCATAGCATTAGTGATCGCAATATTCAAATGCTCATAACTTTCTCATTAATTGTCCGATTTTTCTCAAACTTTCGTTGATCTATTTTTTTTTTCTGTTTTCACACAAGCTATCTTGTTACAAAGGTTTCATTCTCCTTTAAAGACTTTGTGTATGAGACTGTGCTCATGGTAGACCTAAAAAAATGGGAGCTCGGGCAAAAATTCTAAATGGATATTAAAAAGGTTTGCATACAAGATGTACAAAGTGAAAGTAACTTAGTGGTAGTGGCTGCAGAATTAATATTTCAGAAGTTTGTTTTATTCAATTTTCATGTTTTTCTTTATATTTTTCAGGACACCAAACTTTAATATCGGGCCACCAAAAAAAATTATATGAAGGTTTCGGTGGCCCGAACGGGCCACCACCAAAAAAAGGTACCGTAATGTGGAGCCTTGCATATGCCATAATATTCCATAATGATTGTGGGCATTAATGGAATGACATGACAAGACAACACAAGAAATTGCCAGTTTGCACGCAGAGGTCTCCAAATAAGTAAAATGTGATACCAACCGAATGTATGGCATTTTAACCTCCATCTGATACAATTATCTTACCTTTGTCTGCTTGATTTCCTTTCTAAAGCTTTGCCTTTGCTAAACGATCATGCGCAAAATAGAGTCACACTTTTTCAGCCGAGCGCGCATTAAATCTAATTGATCGCCATAGAATTTTTAGATCGTGATACCAGTGGCAGTGCAGCGAAGCCCTTGACGTAGTAGTAGTATGGCAGTGAGTCCAAACTTTGCGCGTGTCCATACTTTGCGGACGGTCATTATCTCAAAAACTAGCCAATATCCTTAAAATCTGACATCATCATCGTGAAAAGTGACCTAAAATTACCCTTAAGTGAAAATTTCTTTAGGATGAGTTCAGTATTCATGAAAATATTGGCAAAAGATCGGCAAATTTGCCACCGCTAGCGCCCGTTTTGAAGAAATCAACAAGCATCACGATATCACCATTTTGCAAGCAGAAGTAGTAGTATGGCAGTGAGTCCAAACTTTGCGCGTGTCCATACTTTGCGGACGGTCATTATCTCAAAAACTAGCCAATATCCTTAAAATCTGACATCATCATCGTGAAAAGTGACCTAAAATTACCCTTAAGTGAAAATTTCTTTAGGATGAGTTCAGTATTCATGAAAATATTGGCAAAAGATCGGCAAATTTGCCACCGCTAGCGCCCGTTTTGAAGAAATCAACAAGCATCACGATATCACCATTTTGCAAGCAGAAATCATCAAAAATGTGAGTTAAATGTGGTACTAACCAATTCCATAGCATTTTGCCATCAATCTGATATAAATAATTCACTTTTTGAGCTTGAGTTTTTGTTTAAATCTCCACAAAAGCTTTGGTGCGCGAAGTTAGGTCACACTTTTTCAGAACAGTTTTCCAGCACAGCCCGTATTCGCCGATCGGAATAAAATTTTGAGATCGCGATACCGGCGAAACCCCTTGACCTACTTTACATTTTCATCCATGATTTTATAGTTTACGATCTTGCCGTCAATGTGGTAACTATTTCTTGAATTGGTTTTGTATAAATTATGAATATTTTGTGAGCAAAATTAAGCCTGATGAATATTTTTGAAAAGTGCGCGAAGTTTGGACACCCCATAGCCATAGGCATCATACTAATTCTGTCAAGCGAATTCGACTTAAGATATTGGGATCTTCATCTTGCCTTCCGTTTGCATTATCGTAATTAATTTTTGCCAGATATGTGTGAACTGTGTCTGTGAGTGTGACTTGTGAGAATTTTTTTATTGAAAATCAACTCATAATTTCTAAAATGTGCGCAAATTATGGTCCCCCCATCATTCATATTTATAGATCTAGGCCTACACCAGGTTTTAGACATGTAACTTTAGTTTTTCAAGTGAAATATGGAAATGTTCATGGCATGCACCACAGGCACAGGCACAGTTAACTTTTAAAGATAAATTCCAGTTTTGGTAACGATCTAAAAATGACTTTTTACAGAATCTAATATAATGACCACCTAAGTGTCTGTTTGTATGAATAAAAAATATGTGCCAAAGGATTCTGGAAGAAATTGTGTAATTGCTGAGAAATAAGCAAAATAAGCGCGGATTCGGTCACTTCCGTCGGGTCTTTATTTTAGCAATAATAATACACTGTCCCACGTGTGCCTATCTGTGTTGGTGATCTTCAGTGTGAACATTTTTCAGCGTAGATTTCAAGATTTCACAAAGTTCAGTTTATGTAACTGTACCAGATCTAGATCCTCGATGATATACTGACAATTAAGCCTTGTTTTACAGACTTTCTCATGAAATCAGTGTTTACTGCTAATACTGGAATTTCTCTTTAAGTGTTTCGCTCCGATTGTATGGATGGACAACAACCGATGCTGCTCGGACTCGGAGCCGAGCACTGTCCGAGCGCGAGCAGGATCGCAAGGCGAGATGCTGCGCCACTGCACTGCCACTGGGTGCGGGGGAGTGCTGCTCCACTGCCTGGCCCTGCTGGGGCTGGCGATAAAAAAAAAAGCCCGAAAAAGATAGGTCTACTCACTGTATTTTGTTGTTGATTTCCCCTCAGAGTCTACGATTTGGATCTTAGGAATCGTGTGGGAGTCATCATTTGCGTCATGGTCTGCATTTTCATCAGTTTTTGTCACGGTAAATCGAACAGAAGACATTTTGAGAGCCTTCTCCCCTTTCGCCGTATTCGAGAACAAGCTTTAACCGGTACGTGAATCGGATGACTTGATCGCGATATCGATCGATATCGCGCAGCCCTATTTTTAGCATCCGGTGAAACTTGACCTGACCCAATTTACGTTGGGCCAGTTTCGGAGACGTGAGTGGTGAGTGGGTGCCATAGAGATGTATACTAATTACGTTATTAGTATATATCTCTATGGTGGGTGCCCAGCATAGAGATGTATCTCTATGGTGCCCAGCTAACACAAAAACATTGACAAAATATCATACAAATGTTTGGGCAAACATAATGAAAATGTTAAATCATATGAAAATACCGGGTGAAAATGTATGATTTTCTCATTGCAATAAAACATTTTCCTAATACTAAGCTGCAACATCAAAACGCATTTCAAACATATTTTCCTAATGTATTTTAATGATATTAATTGCATTGATATCTTTTTGATGTTCTAAGTGTTCTGGGGTCCATTGCAGAAAGAGTTGCGTTTAAACACCAGTCAAAAAATCAATTGCAAGTCCCAAATGCCCGCTGTTGATTGGTTGAAAATCAAGTTGAGGAGGATTTTTAGAGTTGCGATCATGTATCAATTATCAGATATGATTATTAACGTCTGGGACAGACCTGAAGTGACGTCACCATCAAGCATTTCATCAACTCTTTTGTCCGACAATTATTAAAGCTGTCAGATCTGACATCTTTCCTGTATTTTGATTGGCTGAGAGGCACTACTATGGAAATTGTCGGATAAAGAAACGTCCGACAAGTCCTTTCATGAAACGCTCCCCACGGCTCGAATCTCGATCAAACCTCGACTGAAACAATTTTCAATCATGATGGCGTTTTCTTTTTGCCAGCCAAGGGGGGGGGGGGCACAATGACTATTTTCACAATTCAAGCTAGTGAAGCTATATTGCAACCAGATTTTGCAGGTTGGATCACAAATAAAATGGATGACAATTATATAAGAAAGTTATTATAAGAACATTATCATGTCATAAAAACATAAAAGACGGTTTTCCTCGACATGATAATTTAAAGGATTTTTTAATAAAAATATATTTTATAATTGTCAAAATATTTGATCATGACCTTTCTAAAATGTTTGATGTCATTTTAATCATATTGTAATATTTTTCAAAACATTTTGTTTTCATCATGTCAATATGGTGTAATGAAAACATCAAAAGAATAATCATTCCAATAAATTTTATTAACATTATTTTAAACATTAAACAAATGTTAAAATGAAAAGCTTAATTGAAATAGGCTAAAGATATTGTTTGGTGACTTTTCTAGAACGTTTGATGTTGCCGTCATTACATTTTTATTACATTGAAAGCAAATTGAAAAATATCAGGAAAACATTTTTCAAAAAGTTTAGTTAAAATATCATAGTTTCATAACAATTCAAGAATGTTTGATGTTATTGTCAGAGTATTTTAACATCGTTTTTAAAATGATATTTTTACATCAAATGTATGACATTATAAAGATGTTAGTAAAATGTTATTTTGTTTCTCAAAAATATCAATATTACATCACAAAAACGTAAAAATAAGGATGTTTATTATCTATTTTTGAAACATTTTTGGAAAACATTTTTATTTCAAAAATGTTTTTTTTAATTAGTATAAAACCATAGTTTCATATCATTTCAAGAACATTTATTATTACTGTCATCATAACATTTTTTTAAATGCTATTTTTGCATCCAACATATAACATTATCAACATGTCAGTAAAATTTATTTTGTTTCTCTTAAAATGTTGAAATGATATCACAAAAAGGTCAAAATTATCGTTTCTAATACATTTTCAACATTTTGAGAGAACATCAGCTAAAAAATTTCAAAAATAATTTGTTGAAATATTTTGAAAACATGTTTTCATAACTTTTTATAACATAAGATTTTATTGCCATAATATCTTAAGAGAGTTTTAAAAATGTTATTTTTACATTGATCATGTAACATTATAAAAACGTTTTTTTTTTAATGTGATTCCCTGTCCCACATTTTCTTTAAAAGACAGCGTTGTCTCCTTCAAGCCAATTGGCCTGCTTAGGAGGTTGGAGTTTTTAAACCAATATTGTTATAATTGTTTATCACCATGATTATCATGAACCCCTGCTAAAATTCAAACCTCCTTTGTGAAGATATTTGGAGTCAGGTCCGATGCCAGAGGGGAGCAGGAGTAGCGGCCCCCTCCATGACTTTTCAAGTGTTAAAGAAAGAATATTTAGAAGAAAAGAGGGGGAAGCAAAGAACAAATTGGTGAAAAGAGAGGGCTGGATCACAGATCTATAACATCCTTCTTCATTTATTTGAAAATGAAGTCACCTATAGATCCAAACTCCCTCACCCCTACCCAATCAAAAATGTCCTGGCACCGCCCATGAAGGCAGTTTTCATATACGAAGAGGAGGTAATGAATGCAAATAAAGGAAAGGTCAATAAGGTCAATTCTACCCGAAATCAAAGATGATTTGACGTATTTCAGCAACAAAGCTACGCAACTTTTCTTCTCCTTTTTCTTTCACAAATTCAATGAGAAATGAGGTTATAGGTAATAGACATTTAATTTGTTGCAAGAAATACTGTGGGCCAAACAGATTCATTTGAAAAACAGAACACAAATGAAATATGTTCAAGTTGCACAGACAACACATGATGCAAGTAAAATATCTTGTGACATCATACATTTCTTGTAACATGATTCATGACATCATAATTAATTCATAATGGTCATGAATTGTCTGAACAACTTACAACAATTTGTTAGGACTTGAAGTGAACAATGCATATGAATAAAACTCAGTGGGTCACTTTGATTACCTCTACTTGAAAATTAAAAAATGCACAATGTAACAGCTATATCAATGGTAAGAAAATAGATTTATTGTCTTTCAAAGTAAAAATAAAGTGGACTATTTTTCTTTGAAGGCTAGAAAAAAAAGATAATTTGTCTTATCATAGGCTCACTTCTTATCTCTTTGTCACAAAAGAAAAAAAAATTGGCAAGTAAAACAGAATAATCATTCAAATATACATAAATCAATCATATGTAATCCAGCACATAAAGAAAATAAACAAAAAAGCTTCACGATATTACATACTTACACTTTGTTATGTGATTATCACAAGCCATGCCATCAAAACATCGTAAAATCACATATTTATAATGTGTTACCTGCCACCCCAAAACCAACAATATGTCACCTAAAATGAATGTTGAGATTTTTTATTGAGTTTGAATAAGCACATCATGATATTTAATATGTGTTACCTGCCACCCCAAAACCAACAATATGTCACCAAGTTTGAATAAGCACATCATGATATTTAACTTGTCCAGATTGATCAACAATAACCCATAGTAATACTTCACTGAATACAGAAAATACTAAGTGAGAGCTTCAAAAAATTGAGAAAACAACATTTGAAATTTGGGGTTCAATCAAGCAGAAGATGTGCACACTGAGCAATTTCAGTGAAAATTTCAATGCAAAAATTTATGTCAAAGAAACTCTTGTATCTTGTTTTCTGTTCAACCTTAAAACTTAAAATTTTGACGGTATGAAGAAGAAAAGAAACACTTAGATAAATGAATTTTTCTTTTTTTTTTGCTTTTTGAATACCAAATTAGTATTTTGGCAATTTTCATAGAACCTCCCTGGCAACTTATTGTTGGTTTTGGGTGGCTGGTCATATGGCCTCCTGTGAGTAACTCTTAAAAAAAAAAAAAAATGTTCACAAATCATTTACAGATGCATTTATAGGACGGGCAAATCATTGGTACTTTTACAATGTTGTGTTTATTATATATTAATCCTTTGGCTTAATTGTAATTAATAACTTTATACAAGTTAAAGAGGTTTGACAATTAAGTTCAATTGGTAAAGTTTCATCAATTCTGCATTTCTAAAAGTAAACATAAAATGTGTTTAATTTTATCCAGAAGACATGATAAATGAAGGTGTAAAATCTATGTCCCTGACTTATCAGACTGGTATCTTTGATATAACAGTATATCTATGTTCAAATGAATATGTGTGCCAAATAAGTTTTTCCTTTCATGTTATCCACACTTTTCCGAATACATGAAAGCAAATTACATTACCGATTCTATAACTGACATTACTATAAAAATGGAACACACTCATACTCTCAATAAGGGAATCACCCATAGGTTAATAATATTAAGAAGAGTTTTAAGCACATTAACTTAATATGTTCAAAACTAACCTTCAGACTTATCTTCTTAGTAATACTCTCTTAGAAATGTACAGTTTATTTTGTTATATGCAGTAGAGTATACTATTACAGTAGCTGCGCAATAAAATGTTTTTATTATTACCCTTATTTTTGTTGAAAGATTTACAAAAACAGCCATAGGAATCAGTCTGCAATATCACAAATCCAAGACTTAGGACATTTGATAACTGGAAAAAAACCCTGCAAACAAATTACCCAGCATTTACCATTCATTTATGTTTTCCAATATGATTTTATTTGTTCTCCTGATCCTCATTAACAGAGAAAATCAGAACCAAGTATTCATCATACAATAAAGATGTAAACAGACAGGAGTCATGCTTAATCTGCATCCAGCACACAAGCGGCCGTGATGTGATTTTCCCGCAGCACTTACATCTCTGATGCTTGTACACTAGTCTGAGCTTCAGACTCATTATATTACAAAAGTAAAGGTGACACGTGATATCCCGTATGTATTATTATGATCTGTTTCTTTGACTCCGATGAACTGAATTAGGTAATGTCTTGGTTAAAACTTACCTCACTAATTCAAACCCTTCAAATGGAAGGTTTTTTTTTAATAAACGGCAAGCGGGCATCAAATCCTCCAATTTAATTGAGAAGGGATGTATATTTTGACCAATTTTTTTTGCCTTTTCACTCAAGTTTCATAGTCAGTGTTTCAAGGTGGGGTCTTTATTTTTTTATATTTTTTTTAATGAACAAGCAAACATCAAATCCTCCAATTTTATTGTGAGAGGATATAAATTTGAACAAAATTTTGCCTACTCACTGAAATTTCATTGTCACAATGTTTCACAATTAGTATCATGTCATGCAGCTCTGATAAATAAATTAAAATAAAAACGTTTTCAAGCTTCTAAAATAATTTTTTTTTTCCATTTCTTTTGATTCACATAAAGGTCACTGGAAGTGCATAAAAAGATTTAAGGAAAATAAGTTCTAGCCTAAGCATGAATAGGAATGTTGAATAGAATTAAATGAAGAATAATCACTTCAATATATTGGAATAACCAAATGATCAGTACCAGCCGCACAGAAACACTGTAAGCGCTATTAAACAGAACACTAAAAGAAGGCCGTGAAACATCTTTTGAATGGTGATGTCAAACCTTGATCCAAGGTGTCATGTAAATAATGCAAACGCCAATATTTTTCCCTTTTTTTCAGGGGAAAAGAACTTGGGTTAGCACATTTTTAGCTCTAATAAGATTTCTCTGCGGCCAGTACAAAAGTTTATTATATTTTCCTACAAGTCCCATAGTACTGAGTAGGACTCAGTCAGTCTGCAGGTCCCTATGCTATTGAGCAAATGAGCAAGATTTATCCAAGTCCTCTCGTGGCTGAATTCATATCCCTGCAAATTCTTGTGAATTGAGAGACTTTCTTTCTCAAAGAATTTAACCACTTTCTCCTCAAGTATAATTGAATATTTTTGTACCATAGGAAAGAGTAAATGTTACTCTGTTATATTGGTAGTTTCTTTTGAATAAAATATTTTGATAAATAGTTAATTTCAGGCCTGAATAGATGCCTCAAACAGAATTTTCTCCCTCTGTATTCTCTTGTGAATTGTGCAAATCTTTTTGATTTTGGCCACAAATAGTATTTATATCATCACAAAGCTAAAACTATACTTTCTTACAATGTCACTCTTGATATGTGGCATCTTTTAGATGGATCAGCAGCCAGCTTTTTCCATCAAGATACAAGACGAGATTTCTGAAATTTCTGAGTAGCATAAAATCCAGAGTTCTGATTGGCGCAATGTTTTCAAAGAAACAGGTGCGGGTAATTTAAAGAGATTACCACATGGTGAGTGTGCCCATTGTTTGGAAATGTTGGAATTTGCATGGGTTTGTGGTCTCTATGACAAATAAGAGCGCGGTATTCTTGTTTTTGAGCTGCTAAATGTATTTAGCAGATGAAAAGCTGGCTGCCGACCCATCTAATAAACCTCTTCTTATAAAATCTACATCATAGATCTTTAGCTTTGTCATAATCTAAAAACCATTTGGGCTCAAACAAAAATTGAGTGTAAAAACAACTTTTGTTGCAAAATATTAATTATTTTGTTATGTTTTAGATCAAAAGTTTCACCTATATTACAAAATCTTTTTAAAAATCCACACACATGACCTGTATGGATGATTTTTCTTCTTAATAAAGATACCAAAAACATGAAATTTGGTCAATGTTTAGAGCAGCAATGGCCGAATAAAAAGAGGTGTTTTTGTCCGTACCAAGCTCGTAGACAATGCGAAACCCGTAAGTAATGAATATCACTTGGATAAAAAAAGCTACTTTTTGAGGACCTGCCGACTGACTGGACTACACCCAAATTTTTGGTCTAAACATATCACACATATTTATTCAGAATTTGTATGCAAAGGCACTTGAAGAGAAATTGCTTGGTGTGGAACTTTCTGGAATTATTGTGACAACCGATTTATTTTTTTCTTCTTTTATGTTATTAAGGAAATAAATTGTAGAAAACAGTTTTCTTCAACCACCCTCAGGTTCAAGTTCTTTGCTGACTGCAGGAGATACTTTGGAACACCAGTCAAGTAAAGCTTTTTCTTCCACAGATGAGGTAAAATCTCATTGAGCTATTACTCTGAGCCACTCTCCTTGTTCTCTAGAGATCATCTGCATCTTTGCTGATTCCTAGGGATACATGGGACACCTGTCAAGAAGAGCTTTTTCTCCTGCAAAATAAGGAGAATCTTCTTGTCTACTCTCCTTGATGTTCTTGAAGATCAGCTACCTCTTTGCAGATTCCAGAAGATACATAGCACACCAGTCGAGTAAAGCTTGCTCTCCTACGGATGAGGCAGAATCATCACTAGATGGAAGATGGGTACCATTCAACATGCTATCAGTATGTGTGGATGGCAGGTTCTGTGCAAAGGATATCAGCATAAAACAAAATATATTCCATTTTCTTGGCAGTTATAACCAAATAGAGCCTCGTCAATCTGGTACTGCACAGCGGCTGCAGGGCCCACGATCAATTGGGCAAAGCAAATTTTCTGAGTATTTCATTTCATGTCTATTTTGAACAATAAAATATGGATTTTCATCTTTCATTTTTCATCATAAAATACTTTCAAGGAAATATGGGCATTTTTCACAGATGTAAAATGTGAATTTTCAACAAGTGTTGGAGATTTAACAGCAGTTAAACATTTTGACTCAATGTAGTTTACAAAGTTTAACAATCTAAAAGAAATATTCAAGAAACTTTGTCAAATCATCTTCCAAATAATATCTCCCATGTGGTACCTTCTACTGTTAAAAATGTGAGTAGAAGGGATATTGAACTAGAATTACAAAGACTGCTAAGTGTCAGCTTTCGTGGGAGATTAAACACCATTGTGATAATTATCCATGAAAGAGGTGTTGTCAAACACCAATATTGGAATCTTGTTTTAAGACCAGTAGAAGCTAGTAATACTCTGTATAATTTCCACCCATTGCCTGTCACTTTCCCTTGCTTGAAAATTCCTGAATCATCTAAATGAATGATTTGCTGTTATAGTATAATTGGATGAGCTTTGTAAATCAAGGTCTATTACAGATATTCCCAAAATGGTTTCACAAGTCAGGTGTCAAAAGTAATTATTAATCACCCATGAAAGCTCATTAGTCATTAAAGACAGCCATAACCAGGACGCCATACCTCATCTTGGTCTTGAGTGGAAACAACTGCACCTCTGGAAATATCCTTTGTGGTCTTTCTCTCAAAATCGGACACACTCTTTCTTGAAGTTGGTTCACAGGGCAAGCAAGAATTCGTTCTGGTCTGAGGATCAGCTTTTTGTTTCTTTGATAATACATTCTTTGGCTTGAAGGACAGCTTTGTCTGTGTTGAAGGAGGCTTCTTTTTCTGATTTAGAGTCAACTGTCTCATCTGTAATGATCCCATGTATATTTTTGATGGGATAACTGTCTGGTTGACTTGACGCGTTGGCTTTTTAACCACAGTCTCAGACATATCGGGATGCTCTGTAGAGGACAAAACACAAACACTTTTCTCTTTACGCCTAGTATTCTTCTTCCCAGAAATTTCTACAGTTTCTATGTAACATTTATCAGGTGGAGTTGATGTTGGTGTGTCCGGTCCATCTGGAGAAATTACTCTCGTAGTATTCACATCCTGTAAATGACCTGAGGGCTTAGTCATCGCTCTCAGCGGTGTTGATGATTTACTGGAATGATTAGATGTTGGAGTGGGACTGGGCACAGACTCCGGTTGGGTCTCCCTTACAAAATGTCTGCCTGAGCTAGACAATGAAACCCGTCGGATTCTTGTGAACTTCTTTTGAGGAAATTCTGCATTTTGAGTTCCTTCTCCTACTACTGGAGGAGCAGTTTGTGAGCTGAAAGAGAGGCAGTCTTCTGGTGTATCAATACTCATTGGTTCTTCTTCATCAAGATTCTGTGCATCCTGATTGGCACCAACAAGTGCACTGTGCTCATTGTCTCTTAGTTCTCCAGAATCAGTCACTGCAACACTTTTTTCAGAAGGTGTCTGATTTTGTGGACATGTGTAAGCAGCAATGACAGCTTTTGTTGACTCACCACTGCTAAACAAGACAGGGGTGACACTAAGGTCAGCTGTTCTGTTGCTATCCCTTGAACTTCCACCAGAGCTGACAAGGATAACATCAGTCTCCTTGACAGATGCACTGTTTTCCTGGGCATCCACTGCACAGGATTCAATATCTAGGCTGCCTGATGACAGAATAATGGGAGACAGTTCCTCTGCAATGTTCTGGTTCCTACACTTTCCTGCATTGTAATTAGGTGAATTTGTAGCAGTGGCCTCCTCTGATTCAAGCTCTTGGGTGTCCTCAACAACTTGCACTGCTGTACGTTTGGTTTGCATCATATCCTGCTTGCTGACCCAACCTGACGAGCACAACCTTGAAGCACTTGAAATCTGCTCCTCAGCAGATTCACTGCCTTCTTCCTTTTCATCACTAATGATAGCAACAACAGTGTCTTGCGTTGCACCACTTTTGCATTCTTTCTGAGTAGAAGTCCATATTCTATCACCATTAATAAATGGAACCATATCAATTCCAATAGTTCCATTATCAGAAGCACCATTTTGCTCTTGATCTGCAAACCGGATCCGCTTTCCAATGCTGCCAATTTCCTCCGCATCATCGCCAATAATCCTTTGCTTTCGTTTTCTAGAAAACTCTGCAATCGCAGGTGATGCTTCTTTTACATCTCTGGCATGGATGCATCTGTCTTTACTGTTGCTTCCACATTCAGTGGTTGCAGATTCTGTAGTCGTAAATATTACCTCTGGTGATCGAGGGAAATCGTCACTGCTCTTTGCCTTATCTGTTTGATCATTTGGTGGCTCTCCTTCAGTTGGAGTTCTCTTCAAACATGCATCATCAGGGGGGCTGAAGATATCAGAATCACTGTCAGAACTATTATTGCTGTCAGAATATTCCTTATGATCACCCATGCCACCAGCTTGGTGCTCTGTAAGAGATAAAAAAAATAATTTCGAAAGGGAGTAATATCTTACTTTTCTATCAAAAAGGGGGAAACTTTATATCATAATGTGAACTTCAATTTTAGTATTCATATGACGATTTAAATTGTTCCATGATTTAATCATCTCATCAATTGTGGTAAGGTTTTATTCAAAATTTGGATCATAGGCCACTCGTAAGGTTAACGTAAGACTGGGATTTGTGTAATTATTTATAAGTGCAAGACTCACAATCCAATTGAATATGGTTGCAGACTACACCAATGCCTCTAGGCAACCAAGGAGAACTTCTTCATGGGTCTAGTTTGTAGTGGAATATGTTTGGTAGTATTTGAACAAATTATATGATCCATCACTTATGAAAATAATAATAATAGACAGTTCTTGTACAGCGCATAACACATCATGGATAACGTCTCTAGGCGCTTCCAAAGGACTTGGATATTATTACCCGGCTGTAGCTCAAGCAGCCTTCCAGCGCTCAGTGCATTTCAATGAAAAAATTCCTGCCAGGTACCCATTCACCTCACCTGGGTTGAGTGCAGCACAATGTGGATAAATTTCTTGCTGAAGGAAACTACGCCATGGCTGGGATTTGAACCCGAGACCCTCTGCTTCAAAGTCCGGAGACTAATCCACTGGGCCACAACGCTCCACTAAAATACACTCAGCATCTTCATTAAATACAAGTATTTATGAGAAAGCAAGAAAGAGAGAGAGAGAGAGAAAGAGAGCTAACCTTTTTGCTCAGGGTCATCAATGCTGCACTTCAGAATGGTGAAATCATTGTCCCCAGACTAAACAAAGAAAGAAAAGACAATAAAGTAAAGTACAAGGATGAATAATCCATTTTGTAATTAACTCTACAGAGCTCAATGTTTCTTCTTTTTTTTTTCTCAATTGGATAATTCTTAATTTTTTAAACAAGGTGGTTTGTAAACCAATCTCAACTGATTTTGCAATCACTAAAATATACAATATCTCCTGACCGTAGATGACCTTTGACCTTACCATCCTCATGAACCCACATGTGGTATTACCCAAGGATCATTTGTACCAAGTGTAGTGTCAACCAAATTGATGCAATAATAAAGAAATGAGAGTAAGTTGAACAAAAACTTGAGAAAAGAAGACAGGACCACCTCATATCATTTGACCTTTTGACCCCTAGATGACATTTGACCCCATCATCCTCAACAACACACATGTGATATTACCCAAGGATCATTTGAACCAAGTGTGATCAAACTGATGTAGAAATAAAGAAATGAGGGCAATTTAAACAAAAACTTCAAAATATGATGGACATGACTATCATTCGACCTTTTGACCCCTAGATGACCTTTGACCCTATCATCCTCCTTGGCACACAAGTTGTTTTACCCAAGTATCATATGTACCAAGTTGAACAAAAAATTTAATATTTTTGTAACAGACTGACAGACCAACAGGAAAAGTGATTACTAATGTCTCTGCCAAACTTCGTTCAGGCGAGACAAAAAGGATGTTATATAGAATTGCCTGGTATAACATCTGCTATATTCAAACTCTAATAAGGAAACACTGCATAAACCTGGGGAGCATTTCATGAAAGGACTTGTCAGACGTTTTATCCGACAAGTACTGTTTTATCCGACAGTTACTATGGTAACGGTGCCTCTTAGCCAATCATAATCAAGGAAAGTTGTCAGACATGAGAACATATCGGACGAAAATGTTGACGAAACGCTCCCCAGGGACCCATTTATTATTAACCCGAGATAAACTGGGCTATTTTGACGCTATTTCGATCAGCCGTCGATCGCGACGAAAATTGGCATGCACGTTACCCATGGCATAATCTACTAAATCTCATTGCTAATTAAGTATGCTTATTTATGCGTAAAATCAAAGGTTTGCTCTAATTAAGTAAAAAATGCTAGCTTTTTATTCACAGACTCTTTATAGGAATCTGATCAAATGTATTTAAAAAAATTTCAACATCACATTTATTTTCTTATGTATTTTATTGTTTTTAAAATTTCTCATGTATTTCTTTGTTTTCTTTACTTTTTATTATTTTTTCAAAGGAAATTGTCGGGGACTTTATTTTAAACGTAATAAAAAGATGAAATTAATTGATTTTAATCAGTAAAAGGAAAAATAATGACACAAATTTTTTCATTAACTGGGAAATGTTCTATAACAATGTACGCTTTAATCTCACTGGCTATCCTTTGGCGTGTAGCCAAATACCAAATATGGCTGAACACTTAGTTATTACTCTTTAAATAGGATAAAAAGGACAGCTTAAAATAACCTAGAATAATCATGAGCATCTCAGTGATTCAAAAAGCACTTTCTTGGTTTACGACCAATGACCTTCATCGGCTCATGTGCAAATTGTAATCATAAAATGGCTTATATATAAGGCAATAGGCACGTTGTTTGATTTAGTTAATGGTCACTATTTTTTCAATGTCTATATGCTCCAAGTAAAGTTGTCTCATGATCTTGAAAGGTCGCATATCGGTTTGCATCCCAACAACCTTGATAACATCTATTGCTTTAGACAAGACAACTCTGAATTAACTAGAAATAAAAATAATAACTTTTGAATGATAAATTATGTATCAAGAGACAAAAAAATTTAAATTTGTTAAAACATTTGACAGTCTTGGATAACAAACCATTTAAGTGTTTGATACATCCCACAGTTCAACAAAAATGAAGTTATTGCACCATCAACAATTTCAGGAGTTCAGGTGCTTGTTTTATACCTTAGCAGCCTTTCCGCTATCTATTAGGCTAATATGGATGTCCTATCACCTAAACTCTCCCATTCAAGCTTTTTTTCTTTCAAATCCCTGATACTGTGGTATACATCCTAAGTAGCAACTTCAAATAGAAAAGTCAAACTCGGTGTCTTCAATAAGTTGAAGTGAGCTGATTTTTTCTGACTTATCAGATAGATCAATCAATGCAATCTAATTTACTTGGTTGAAAGCCATAAACTGTATTTACAATATAATGAAACTTCCCCAGCAAGCCTTTAACATTATATGAAGTGAGCTGGTTGCCTTAATCATTATATTTCTTCGCAATAGTGTCTCCAATAATGGGTTTCAATTTTTTCTCCTTCCCTTACCAGATTTATTACGAAGTCTGACTGACTGGAATCAGACAGGGTTGCTGATGACGTTGACGGCACCAAGGGCCTCTTCTTAGCCAATAGGCTAGGGGAAGTTGGTGTAGGAGACTGGGTAGAGGGCGAAAGTGGCAGAGGTAACTGAGTTTCATCATCATCATCATCTTCTTGACTCCACTGATGAGAATCATCCACTACTATGATGCTACCTTCTTCTGTATGTTGTAACTGTTCTTTGGAAGACTTTGGTTCTGAAGGGACATCATCATCATGGCAAGAGACAACATCTGTAGGTGGTGACTGTCCTTTGGGCGAATTTGATCCTGCAGGGGCAGCATCGTCATGGCCCGAGTCAACATCCAGGACACCTTGTGGAGCACCTTCTGAGGCAGATTCTCCTGCGCGTGCGCGGTAAGCCTTGAACGGAGTGTCCGCCACAACCTGTCCCTCATTGCCGTCATAACTAAAGTATTCCTCGGTATGGTTGCTGAACAGTTCATCGATATCCTCAAGAACACTCTGCAAGGTTTGTCCAGTTTCTGCAGGATGCTCCTGACCGTTGAAGAGCTTTTTGCATGCTGTCTTCGAAGGAGCAGGTGACAAGGGTTCTGCTCCATGTTTCAGAGTCTCTGAAGAGCTGGGTGTAAACGTTCTTTCTGAGGCATCTGACGAGAGCAGGTGTGCTTCCTCAACACACTCACCATTCCACTCTCTCACTGAAAATATAGAACAGAAAGATTAAACTTTGTTGCAGCATACAATGAATCATGAGAAAGTCTATAAGACAAGGTTAACTGTCACATATCATGGTAGACCTAGATCTGGTTTACATAAACTAACTGTGTGAAATCATGTTATTTCAGCTGAAAATTACAACACTGCAGATCACCAACACAGATAAACACATGTGGGACAGTGTACTATTATTGCTTGGAAAGAGACCCAATATCTGACTGGAATGCCAAGCTCATTTCTTCAATTTCTAAGAAATTACAAATTTTCTACCAGAATCAATCGGCATTTGTTTATTTTATTTATACGTACAAACACTTTGGTGGTCATTTTATTGGATACTGGTCCAACATTATATAAATTGCAACCACAACTCTCATATCAAGAACTCATAAGAATGTGTCTCAGAAGTTTGGAAAAGAACACCACCAAAATACATGTATATATCACTGTAATAAAATACTTAATATGTTCAAAGGGATGTAAATTATTAGATGATCTCTGAAACCTTTATAACAGATTACTTGTCAAAACAACAATGAGAAAATTAATTTCATACACATTCTGTGATTTTTGTCTAATCACTATTGAGCCCATTTACCACTTTGTCTAATATCCAGTTAGGCTATACCCATTTGATCTAATATCCTCTTGATCTATCACAACTTTATAGATATGAGTAAATGAACTTTTTATGAACCACATAAATGGTAATTAGACCAAAATGAAAGTATAAAAAGTGGGTTCAGCACAGATAGTGTCAGACGATCTGAGACCAGATGGATACCAACTATGAATTATACCGAATGAAGTTCCCTTGTGAGAGTCAGCAAGACACAATGAAAACTTACGACATAGATTATTGTTTGTGTCACAGAAACGAGGACAACCGTCAGAGTCATAATCATCGTCATCAAGATCATAGTCTTCAGGAAGGGGCTATGCATGGTAGAAAATCAAGCCAATTATTATTTTCAACATGCTTAGAGAATTCATGAAAATGAGAAAGAAAGAATAAGCCTCTATAAACATCTCTTCTAATTTACAAAGTTCCTGAACAAAGATATAAGCTACAATAGAGCTATGGTTTATAGCATCTTTTTTATTTCTATAATTCATAATCTGCAGAGAAAGAACAGAAGAAGATCACATATATAAAAATATATACCAACTGATTAATAAGTTTTGAATTTTATCCCCTTGTGATAATATATTTTCAACAATCTCTGTTTGTAGTATATTCAATGACTTCATTCATATTTCTAACTAGTATCCAAATTGTTGAAAGAGTACGAAGTTATCCATAATAATTATTTTTGTTACCTTTACTTTGGATTTTTAAATTATATAAACACATGCTTCCCTTCTGTCTTAAAAATATATATCCTGGAACTTACGTACGGAATGATTCATAAAGAAATATAATATAAAACATAAAATCATCTGCTCACTTGGCATTGGTGTGTGAATATGAGTCATCTTGTTCAAAAGTTGTGGAAAGGTATTAAACAATTAAACAATTCAAATATTTTGAACATTCATATAGATTCCTGTTTCTTTGCTTATGAAATTGCTATGCCCGTGTCATAACTGCAGATGGCTATTAAATTGTTGTTTCCTAATGGCCTATGACACAGAAGCCTCACATTTCATGGCCACAATAATCTTATTGCATGGCACTTTTTTCTGACATATTGTCTGTGATATACAATGTAACATTTTAAAATTAATTGTTAATTGTTCCATAGTTGTTCATATATTCAAACATCAAAAGCACCATTCACAATGCTATCAATAATTAACAAGTGCAGCGCCTCTGGCAGTCTTGCCTGCATTACGCGATTCAATATAGCAGCAGTGCTCAATTGAAAAAATATAGAATAATCATTCACAAAAAAAGCATTCATATGATAATAAACTACTATGTTCATTGACCCTAAATGACATTTGACCTTTATCGTGTGACCGAAGACTTGTGCAAGACGATCAGTGATACTTGATTACCCTTATGTCCACATTTCATGAACTAGATCAAAAAACTTTCAAAGTTATGATGGCAATTCAAAAAATATCCCCAACACGGCCAAAATTCATTGACCTTGGTCATGTGACCTGAATCTCAAGCGGGATGTTTACTGATGCTTGATTACTCTTATGTCCAAGTTTCATGAACTAGATCCATATGTTTTTTGAGTTATGATATTTAAATAACTTAACCTTGGTTAAGATTTCATTTTTATTCCCCCAACATAAACCCTAAATTATCTTTGACCTTGGTCATGGGAGTTGAAACTCACAAAGGATGTTCAGTGATACTTGATTACTCTTTTGTCCAAGTCTCCTGAACCAGATCCATAAACTTTCAATTTTTCAATGGTAATTCAACAAATACTCCCAACATGGTCTAAGTTCATTGACCCTAAATGACCTTTGACCTTGGTCATGTGACCTGAAACTCAGGCAGGATGTTCAGGTCCATATACTTTCTAAGTTATGATGACATATCAAAAACTTAACCTTCAGTTAAGATTTGATGTTGACGCCGCCACCGTCGGAAAGCGGCACCTATGGTCTCGCTAGGCTATGCAGGTGAGACAAAATGGCATATTCTATCTTTGAATGGTAGTTAGCTTGAATATCATGACTATGATTATTATATCAATTAAATCAATCAATGCTAACTGCCATAATACCTTCATTTCAATTGGCTACTGACCATTGCTAATTAGTAATTTTATGCTACAGGCTGATACTAATTACACATTTTGATAAATTCCAATCTGTGTTAGACCTACCTTTTGTAAGAAGTATGAGCCATCAATCAAAAAAATTTACAAGGAGACCATTTGTATGGTATTTTCCATTTCTAAGAACTGAATATTAATATCGTATTAATCATGAAAATAAAACAGTGATAAGAGGGCATTACTAATTATTTACCTCTACATCTTCCAAGGATAATGTCACAATCTCAGTGGTAGGCAGTTCTTTCTTGATCTTCTCGTACAACAGCCGTTGCTCTCGCTCCAGCCCATGGCTTGGTAGACTCTCATCCTTCAGCACCTCAGGCTTTTTGACAAGGGAGGAGGACTGCCTTTTACCCCTCCTAGACTTGCGCCTGCTGTAGGGGGATTTTGGGGAAGGAGATGCCCGTTTGGCGCTCAAGTCCTGAGGGGTAGGAACAAGAATGGTGACTCATCAATATCAAGGAATAACAATGCATTTGCGATATTGCGTCTCGCCCACTAGCGAAAACATCTTAAGATATCTCAAGAAAATTATCTATTTCGAACTTGCCAGCACTTCAGAATTGTATTCACATCAGGGGGTCAAAAACTTACATGGAAAACATGGAAACATGTTTAGAGGGTGGTTTTGAAAACATATGGCCATGTAGTTGAGTGCCCCTCCCCCCTGGGTTTAGACTAAGTTTATAATCTATCAACCATTCCATTTACCTGTGACCTTTCACCCTGCATTCCAATACTCTCATAGCTACTCTCTTCCTCTTCTTCCCCTCTCTCTGGGAGTTTCTTCAGGCATTCCGTTACCCTCTCAACCACAGCCTTCATCCTATCCTCCTCTGCATCACTGGGGCACGTAGAGGAAGAGGGGAGACGGACTTCAAAGACCCAGCTGACTAGTTGATCGACGTGTCTCCATTTCAAACCCTCTTCTTCCTCTATTTGTTCTCCTCCTCCTCCTCCAACTTTAGATGTGCTCCCCTGAGCTTCATCCGGTTCCTTTCTTCCATCTGGGTTCTGCTGAAATAAGATAGTTTAAAACATAATAATACTACTACTACTAATAATAATCTGTTATTGATACACTGTATGCATCTAAGTGCTTTAGATTTATTATTACCCTGGTCATTGGATTCTATCAGTCACTCCCACACACAAATCATATATGCACATCCCCCACTCACTGGGTGTATTCCAGCCAGTCGCCATTGAGGTGAGCACTATTCTGGGCAAGCTGGAATGACATTCACATCCCACCAGGTTCCCATTTAGCACCTGGCTGAAGAGTGGCAAAGTGTGGATTGATGCCTTGTCAAAGGACATTTAAAGAGTGTCTGGCATCACCTTTATTGTGTGTTCTCAATCAAGTAAAGTGAATGTACTCTAATTACCAAAAAAGATCTTCTTGACATATCTGGAGAAGACATCTCCAGGTTCCAGTTCCCTTGTGTATGAAATTCATTATTATGGACCGTAACTTTCCAAAAGTAACTTTCATTGAACCCTTGGTTATTATTTATTTGACGTAAACATTGTATATCTCACAAAAGGCTTTTGTGCTCAAAGGAACAAAAAGGACGGCTACAAAATACAATAACACAGAATCCTACAGAAAGTTTTTTTTCTTTGACATGTCACAAAAGATTCATTCGGGCAGAATGTTACTTCATAGAAATATGTTGCCATTCAAACGATTTCCCTAATATTAGAGATATGAGCCTTGTTATACCAATGACAATGCACGGTATATTGATGTCTATTTCAAAAGGAATGAAAAATCATCCACTTACTACTTCTTCTGGAGTGAGATGGTTGGAGAGGGAAGCTGGACCTAGGGAATCAGGATCCGGTGGAGCAGGACCTGGACTACTCGTCACAGAAACAACTTTAGGACTACACAGAGACTGGTTGGCCACTGGAATATCAAAAACAATTTAGGATGAAACTTAATGCACCACATACACATTTTTCTTAGCAGTTGGCTTCAGTGAATCACAAATCTAATGACATATAAATGAGGCGATTGAAATGCATTTTCAGTTTCAGATTAAAGGGACAAAACAAATATCATTTATAACGGATGATTTCTAGTACAGTATTTGCAATGGATAAGGGCATAAATCAGGACAGCAACTAAAGACAAATGATTATTCTCATAATTGAGAACAATGTCAGCCTCATTCTAATAATAATTTTAATTTCAACTAAGAACGGTAATCAACATCAGTATATTTTAAATTTAAAAAAAAAGATTGAGAAACGCACTTGGCTTGCCATATACCTGGGCCCCATCTTCTAAAGAATTAGGATTGATTCGATCAACCCTAAGTATATGGAAATCCATCAATGTCATAATTTTTTTTCTTTACAAAATTTGCACAATGTCCTTTGAAAACAAAGAAGAAGCATACTAAATTGTCAAGAAAACAGTGAATGTATGAATATACATCATAGATCTAACGTTAGAAAATATTTTGAAAAACATGTATTTTAGATGTTGCTGGCTTTCCATAGTTGTGGTTGATTTGATCAATCGTATTTCTTTGTAAGATGGGGCCCAGGCATTCATTAACCCTAAAAGGACTGGGGTTTGGGCCATCATCGCCCCCCTCAACACTTTGCGTGATATTTCCGAAAGGCAAAAAGATAGCGCAAAAAATTTTATGACATTTTTATCTGAAGTCTCTCGCAACTTTTGAGACCAAATTCGTAACATACGGGTACAGCATCGCAACGTCACATGACTTTTTACGAGACAATGTCATGCCGAAAATGGCTCATTTTTATACTTTGTTTACAAAGTCTATGGGAGATGAAATTCATAAAAGGGTGATTATTTTTTTATCTTATTGGTCTGTTTTATTAATTTAGGGTAATAGCTGTTTAATGATCTGTAATAATTTCCATTGAAAAAAATAAAGAAAACAAAGGATGAAACAACAAAGTAATACATAAGAAATTATTTCGCAATTTTTCTTTGTAGGAACCTTTAAATTAGATTACAAAGATGACATCTGGAAAAAAAAAAAGGAAAATTTGAAGTGAAATTGGGTGTTAAATACGTAAATAATGTTTTTCACGAATAAATTTGCATATTTTATTCATAATAAATAAGAAACAATTATTTTCAGAATTTTTTTTATACTGGTTTATAATTATGTGGTAAAGAATGCACGTGCGGAATTTCAGTGCAATGGCGCGAACACCAGCCAAGATCAGAAGGCCCCCCATCCTTAATAAATCTCAAATAGCCCAGTCCTTATAGGGTAAAGTCATGCCTTACATTATGATCGACTTCATGAAAGAATTCCCTGAATGATGGTTAACAAAAAGTCAGACAACCCTATTTTTTACCTGATAATTGGCTTTCCTTGTTGCTATTTGAGGACTGTAACATCATTGAATCCTTTTTTACCTCTGCCAGCAGCTGGCTCAGATCGTCACATGAAAAGGGCACGTCAGAGTCGGTCAATGCCTCATTCCCAGAATCCTCTTGGCTGCTTCCTTGGGCATCACTGGTAGGAAGCAATAAAAAAGTTATACTACATTAAATTGAGTATTTTCAAAATGAGATACGTGCATACATAAGTGCAAATGTGGCTATAAAGTGCTTATTTTCCCCTCTGATATAAAAAATTGCACCATTATGATTTTTAACAATTTTTAACCTAAAAAATAGTAAAAAATATGATAAAATTGTACAGGTTGGCAGGAATGATACATGTACATTCACAGAATTTAAAATTCATGAATTTCATCAAGTTGGAGAATTCAGCCATAGCCTATAACAAATCCAGATTATTTCAAAATATATTATATCAAAAAGGTATAAGTCAAATCTTTTTAAGTGACAAGAACAAAAAACATGTTGACCACAAAAAAAAAAGCCTCATGGGACATAAGATTAAGACATCCAAAGATCATAATTTTACCAGAAGCCAGTGGCATGCATACTGTACCACTAATTCATGGAACACACACTGAGAAATGATGAAATACTTTATTCGATTTTGCTAGAATTATCTGTTTAGTTTTGTTTTTCTTTTTATATCAATCAACTTTAAGAACAAGTCCACCCCAACAAAATGTTGATTTCAATTAAAAGAGAAAAATCTAACAAGCATAACACTGAAAATTTCATGAAAATCAGACGAAAAATAAGAAAGTTATGACCCACCCCTCGACGAATTTCCTCACTACGCCGCTGCACAAAATATTTTGACCACGCTGTTTAGTAATTTTTACTTTTAAGTCTTGCGCATCTTTTGAGACCAAATTTGCGGCGCCCAGGTATGCAGTTCCAAAATTAATGCAACATGTTGTAAGAACATGTCAGACCCAAAATTGTTTAAAAATGTGATTCCGTGTACGAGGTCGATACAAATTGTGTTTTCATCCAAAAATCATAAATGTATGATAATTTTTACTTTTGTTGGTTTAAATGGATTTATTTTATATTCATAATAAAAGGGTCCCTGACAAAGTTCATTGAAAGACAATAGAAAACAAAGGTTAAAAAACATAAAGAAATACATAAGAATTAAAAACACAATAAAATACAAAGAAAATTAATTATGTTTTGGCAATATTTTTTTTTTACATTTGTTAGAAATGTAATAATTGATATTTTCACCAAAAATAAGCATTCTACTAGCTATATACAAAGTTAAAAGCAAACAAGTGGAGCCCCTTTGACATTCTCGCCTGCATTACACGATTCAATATAGCAGCAGTGCTGACTTTGAAAACTACTATTAAATAATTATTCACAATACACACCATTCATCTAATGACATAATACTATGTTCATTGACCCTAAATGACATTTGACCTTGATCATGTGACCAAAGACTTGTCAGTGATACTTGATTACCCTTATGTCCACATTTCATAAACTACATCCACGGGATGTTCAGTGAT